>NC_139907.1:2803862-4023862 GCF_905171665.1 Trachurus trachurus | reverse complement strand
ACACACACACACACACCTTAAACACATCAAACACATCACAATCAGGTTATTAGTCTGTACAGTTTTGACCTGTAGGTGGCGCTAGATTCACTTTAGCTTCATCTGTTGGATCCATTTTCATTATTAATGATTAATGAGAAAACACAGAACTCTGTGTAAGTGACATAAAGTCAGGACTTTGTTCATGGGAGTGTCCAGTTAACAAAGAGCTGCGTTATGTTTCTCACATTAATATAGTACATTAAATCAAAATTATTGTTTAGAATGTTAATCATGATCGTTCTTTGTGGCCCAAATTGACATCAATGTACAGATGTTTCTGTACGCCACTAAATCATCTTTATATATAATTTAAGACAGATGGAGATTTTTTATTTCTGTTTTATGTTCACACATTCATGATTTTTCTTTTGTCTCTCCAGAAAATCAAAAATGTAAAAGTGGACATGAAGACGACCCCGGAGTCAGCCTTCATCCTGAGAAGATTTTTTTCTTTAAAGATGTTGCCTGTAAACAAATGTTTTATTATAGTAATTAATATTTTATTAGCTTTAAGGTTTTTACTGCCATTAATTGGCATTTTATGACAAAAATATGAATGTTTTATATCTTATAGAACATAAAGGAAAAGTTAAAGTTGCAAACCTGCTTACATTTGTTCCAAAATGTAAAGGTTTGTAAAATATAAATACTCTGTTTTCTTACTGAGCCAGTGTTATGATGTTGCTTTTTACTCACTGCAGGAAATATCAGAATGTTTAAAACTGGACTTCTGTGATGGCTTTATTATTTTATAATGTTTTATATAAAAAGAAACTCTTTAAAAGAAACTGTTAACTTGGTCCATCTCTTTCTTATGTGACATTTAGTTCAGACAAAGTTTCTTTATGTTTGATTTTATCTTGGGCCTGTTTGTTGTGGGCACATTGTTTTCTAAAACTCCAAATTATAAAATATTGAACAGAAAAATACAAAATAATCTGTTATATAAAAGTCAAGTACAAACATTCACCACTGGATCTGACAGGGGTAAGTACAGTGCTTTAATTGTTTATACACAATGTAAGAGCAGATTTGATGTAGATTGTTGTGTGGGTGACGGTCTAATTGTCATTGGTGGGGCAGCCTATATATGGTAGGAACCTTTGGGGGCGCATCAGGTGTTTCCAACCGGAACAGGAAAAACAGTTTTTGACCGCTGTGCAGCATCACGGTGCTCCGTGCGGGTGTGTGTGTGAGATGTGTGATTGAAAGCATAATGATGTCAAATAAATGGACTTGTTTGCATCTGAACACGAAAACAACTGGACTCTCATTCATCCGTCATGGTAAAGTAAAGCGCGTCAATTAGGTTTCCTGTTGAAACACCTCAGTGGCTTAAAGCATTGGCTTAGCTTCTACAATTCAAAGTCAAAAACTGTTGAATGGTCGACAACAATTGCTGGAGTTTCAAGTTGAACTTTTGTCGCGTATTGGTGTTAAACGCGAAGAAAAAGTTTGAAGTTGGACTTTGCTGCGTCTGGTGGTGGTCGCGAGGAAAAGTGAGCCACGGCGCAGGCTTTGTGTGGCAATCGGCGAATCAGCTGAGAATCAGCTGAGCGTCAGCTGTTCACCTACCGACTGGACACGCCGGTGAGGAGAGGACCGCGAGGAGGAGCGGGCGAGGAGACGCCGGCGGGGGGCAGGATCGTGAGGAGCGAGTGAGCAGAGGCCAGTGAGGAGGCGTCGGGAGGACAAAGCCAGCCACGAGTGAGCAGAGGCCGGCGAGGAGGCGTCAGGAGGAGAGAGCCACGAGGAGGACGCCGGGAGGAGAGACGCCGGTGAGAACACCGAAAGATCTTCACATGGCCACAGCCTGCAGAAATAGGTAAGGTAGCGCTACCACTAATTTTTTTTTTTTATTTAACCTTTATTTAACCAGGAATAATCCCATTGAGATTCGGAATCTCTTTTGCAAGGGGGTCCTGGCCAAGAAAGCAGCACAGTACATCCACATTTAAACATCAACAAAACAAACATAAAAACAGCTAAAACAATAACAGCAAATCGCATCAATACATTATAATCACCAGCTGCGTTCGGTGAGAGAACATGTGCATTCAGTAGTTAAATAGTCCTTGATCCTAGCTTTAAAATCTTCCATACTTGGGAGATAATCCAATTTAAGATGACTCTGTAATTTATACCAGGACGAGGGTGCAAATGCTTTGAAGGCACTTTCCCCAAAGACAGTCCGTGTACGAGGAATAGTATACATTATCAATCTATCGTGCCTGAGACGACAGCTTCTGGTGTTGACTTTAGGAACCAAGAGAGAACACAAATAAGGAGGCAAGTCACACAGGACGGCCTTATAAAGGAAACAATACCAGTGTTCCCATCTACGATTGTACAAAGAAGACCAACCAACACTCTCATAAAGACTACAGTGATGAGTACGAAAACCTAAATCTGTTACAAATCTTAATGCTGCATGATACACCGAATCCAGCATTTTCAGAGAGGAGAGATTTGCATGCATGTATAAGATATCACCATAGTCAAGTATTGATACAAAAGTTGCCTGAATCAGTCTTTTTCTCGCATTAAAGGAGAAACAACTTTTGTTTCTATAATAGAAACCAAGTTTAACCCTGAGTTTCTTTGTAAGACACTCAATATGATATTTAAAAGACAGATTTTCATCCAAGTAAAATCCCAAGTACTTGTAGACTGAAACTCGTTCAATCACTTTTTCATTTTGTATAACAATCTGACAAGCATCATCTGTCTTCCCTGATTTTGAAAAGCACATCAATTTAGTTTTGTCAGAATTGAGCACAAGTCTTAATTGATTAAGATTACTCTGAACGACATTAAAAGCAGATTGTAGCTTTTGTATGGCACTTGTTAATGATGAAGCAGAACAGTACAAAATAGTGTCATCTGCATAAAAGTGAAATTTGGCATCATTTACATTTTGACACAAGACATTTATATAAATAGTAAATAGAATGGGACCCAATATGGACCCCTGGGGGACACCATTTTGAGTCAACAAAGGTTTGGAGGATACACCATCAACCTGAACACTTTGTGTTCTGCCGCTCAAGTAGTTTCCAAACCACATGACAGCTTTTGAAGACATTCCAATATCTCGCAGTCTCTGGCACAGGACCAAGTGGTCAACTGTGTCAAAAGCCTTTGACAGATCTAAAAACAATGCAGCACAGTATTCTTTAGAATCAATAGCACTTATGAGATCGTTTAAGACTTTCATAGTGGCAGTGACAGTACTGTGCTTTTTTCTGAAACCAGACTGCAGTTCATTTAAAATGCTATTTGTTGTCAGAAAATCTTTCAACTGGTCACTTATAAGCCCTTCTAAAACTTTGGCTAAAGCAGACAGTTTTGATATCGGCCTATAATTATTAGGATTTGATCGGTCACCACCCTTCAATAAAGGAGTGACATATGCTGACTTCCAGACACTAGGAATTATTCCCGTTTCTATAGTCAAGTTGAAAATATATGTCAAAGGTTCTGCAATATGTTCAGCAGCAATTTTCAAGAAGTATGGGTCTAACCCATCAGGACCAGAGGATTTCTTGGTATTTAACTTAATGAGAGCATTGTATACCTCCTCTTTAGTAATGAGAGCAAGATCAAAATCACAAAGTACATTTTCACCAGACAGAGAGTAATCCACTTGACTCATATCTTGTTTCATTTCCTGCTCAAACAACAAACCAGAAGATATAAAATGCTGGTTTAAGGAATCTAACATACTTTTCTTTTCTGTAATGATCTCATCATTCAGCTTTAAAGTATTCGGAAGTACAGTGTCCCTTGTGCCTGAAGACAATGATTTAATCATCTTCCAGAATTTAGAAGGGTTGTTTGTGCTATCACATATTTCTTTAACATAAAAATCTGCTTTAGCTTTACGTATTTGGGAGACACACTTGTTTCTCAGGTACCTAAAATGTTGACAGTCTGACTTATTTTTGGATTTTCTTGCAGTTGCCCAAGCAAGGTCTCGTTCATGAATTAGTTCAGACAGTTGCTCTGAGAACCACGGGTTATCACGTCCTTTAATCTTGTGTTTTCTAAGAGGAGCATGTTTATTTATAATGTCTAACAATAATGATTTAAAATACTGCAATGCTATCTCGGGCTCTGGGATCAAATTTATTTTGGTCCAATCACAGAGATAAAGGTCATTTAAAAAAGCTTGTTCACAGAACAATTTAAAATTTCTCTTTAGTATAATACGTGGTTTACACTTTGGCAACTTTGTGTCTCTCACACAAGCAATTATGCAGTGATCGCTAACATCATTTGCAAAGACAGCAATGGCTTTATATTTCTGCGGAACATTTGTTAAAATCAAATCAAGGAGCGTTGACTTCTCAGGATGTTTATTATTTGGCCTGGTTGGTGAGTCTATAATTTGGGTCAAAAGTGCTGAATCACAGAAGCATTTAAAAGAATCAGATGCAGGAGTTAACCAGTCCCAATTTAAGTCCCCCATTAAAACCAGTTCATTATACTTTATAGATGATAAACAGTCAGACAATGAGGATAAAGTATCCTTTGATGCAGAAGGGGGTCTGTAGCATCCTGCAACTGATATAACACAGCTCTTTGTGGATTCAACTTTCAAAATAAGCAGTTCAAATTGTTTAGGCACAGACTTGGATAATTGTACTGTTGCCTGAAAAGTATTTTTGATATAAATAGCCACCCCTCCACCTTTAGCACAGCGATCAGTACGAAAAATATTATACCCCTCCATATATATATAACTATCAGGAGTGGAACTACCCAGCCATGTCTCAGATAAAACCATAATATCAGCATTGGTTGATTTGGCCCAGATTCTAACCATATCAATTTTGGGCAAGAGACTTCTCACATTCATGTGTACAAAACCAATACCGGACCTATTTAAAAAATCAGCAGGGGTTTGCAGAGATATCACATCAGGCACAGGACCTGGGTTAGGCTGCACATTTCCTGACATCAGCAACATCAACATAATAATACATTTCAACATGCGTGTATAATAAAAATGCTTCTTGATTTTCTTAGAGTCACTGCTCATAGTGATTGACCAAGAGCTGTTTGATGGGATAAAACAGTTACTTAGGAGAAGAAGGCTTAGGAGATGTTTAAAGTTTTTGTGTTCTGAAACCAGGCTCATGCCAAACATCCAGCACCCTTGGTTGCCGACATAGTTCTGTGCACAGTCAGTAAAAAGATGGCCATCTAAAACAAATACAAGTGTGCACACGTATGCGCGTAATTCCAATGCATTGGTTGCTGAAGTGGAAAAACATTTGACTGGGGTTGATTAGCATGTTGTGGACTGTCGGACTTTAAATGAGTGACTTGGGGACTAATGTGGAGGCATCGTCGGGTGTCTGTGCGCCAGTTGCTGCCGGCAAACTGGACTATGTGGCCGCCGGCAGTAGCGACACACGGACAAGCCAACGAGTGGCCAAACTTTCCTTTAAGGGACTCGCAGACAAACTCGACCGACTACAAAATGCTAGAAAGAATAAACTAAACAAAGCAAGTGCTTTAAGGAAATCAATACAAGAGTCTATGCAAAGCATTAAAGTGTCTGAAGTAAAAAATGATCTACATGGGTTTATTGAACTGTGTGATGAAATAAGATGTTTGCATGATTCGTTGATGATTTTGTTGCCACAGGAGGAAAAAGAAAGGCATGAAACATGGTTCAAGGCTAAAATTATGCTTAATGATGAATTTGTTGATGAAGTTGAAATGTGGGTGAAATCAAATGAAAAACATGTGTCTGAAACTGAAAATCATGGTGATAAAGGTGTTGAAAATGATGATATAAATCCAAACGACAGTGTTTCCAATGTGGGTAAAAATTCAAACAAAAGTGTCACAAGCCACAGGTCAAGCACTGCTTCCTCTGTAAAAATAAAAGCAACAGCAGAAAAAGCTGCAGTCATGGCTCGAATGGCAGCCTTAAAGGAACGTCATGCACTGGAGGAACAGGAGCAAAAAATAAAAAGGAAAAAGGAACAGCTCGACTTGGAGACACAACTTGCTGCATCTGATGCTATGTTGGCAGTTTTTCAAGACATGGATGGACAAAGGCTCTCTCAGGCACAAACGGATGGTATGAACTCTTATTTTGAAAGGGAAAAAAGGAAACTGGCACGACAAACACTCAACCCATTGGCCAAAGAGTATGAGCCTGGAGCCTGCAAAACACAAAAGCCAGATTGGTCAATGCAACAAAATCAAAGGCATTCAATGAACATGCAAACAAAATACAACAAAATGTCATCTGTGGAAACATCACAAGGTTTGCTGCATGATCAAACAACTGCTTGGGTGACGCAAAACAGGAGACAACACTTGAATCATGGACAAAATGATCAGTCTCCACTTGGTGATATTGTGAGTATTATGTGCAAGCAAAATGAAATCACAGCCTCTTTGGTGAACCAACAACGCCTGCTTTCTCTGCCACCACGAGACATACCTGTCTTTGAGGGAGATCCCTTTCAATACAAAGCCTTCATAAAATCATTTGAACAAGGTGTGGAGGACAAAGCAAGTAAGGCTGACTGCTTGTACTACTTGGAACAGTTCACCAGAGGGCAACCAAGGGAACTGGTGCAAAGTTGTCAACATATGGATCCTGAACGTGGCTTCATTGTGGCTAAAGCTTTGCTGCAGGAACATTTTGGTAATGACTACAAGATTGCAAATGCATATATTGAAAAGGCGTTAACCTGGCCAGCAATAAAGTCAGAGGATGTTAAATCTTTGCAAGCCTATGGTCTGTTTCTACGTGGGTGCTGTAATGTGATGGAGGAGCTTCCTCATATGCAGGAAATGGACATGCCAAGTAATATGAAAACAGTGGTTTGCAAATTGCCATATAAATATCGTGAAAGGTGGAGAGCTGTTGCCCACGATATAATGGAAAAATACAATCAAAGAGCACATTTTGCTGATGTTGTTGCATTTTTGGAGAAGCAAGTGAGGATCCTTTCTGATCCAATTTTTGGAAACATTGAACCACCTGTGCTCCAGAACATAACTGCTCCAAAACCCTGTAACAAATTCAAAATGCAAACAAAGTCATTCAGAGGGAAAGGAAGTAGTTTTGCCACTACAGTTATGCCTGTCAGCTCATCTGAAGAAAATGCTCACACAAGCAATGCAAAGAGACAGGACCTTTTGTATTGTTCTTGCTGTTCACGTGCTCACCTCTTGGAGAAATGTCAACAGTTCCAACGTAAAAGGCACAGAGAAAAGATCCGGTTCATAAAGGAAAAGGGAATATGCTTTGGTTGTTTAAAGCTTGGACACATAAGCCGTGACTGTAAGAAACGCTTGGTCTGTGAGGTTTGTGATCAACAACATCCCACTGCACTCCATATCCCAAAGACCAATGTTGATTTGCAACGCACATGGGAACCACGTGAAGAAAATCCATCAACTTCTTCCCAGGTATGTGGACGTACAGGGGCCGGTACTGACCGTTGCATTCTCTCCATCGTCCCAGTGCAGGTCAAATCTACAAAAGGAAATGAAATAATTCAGACATATGCATTCTTGGATCCTGGGAGCACAGCAACATTTTGCTCTGAACACCTTATGCAGCGATTGAACATCACAGGAAAAAGAACAAATTTTCTTTTGAAAACGATGGGACAGGAAAAGGTTGTTCCCACTTTTGCTGTGTCTGGAATGGAGGTTGCAGATCTTGCAGGAAAAAGTTTTTATCCTTTGCCTGAAGTTCTCACCCAGAGGGAAATGCCAGTCACTCCAGACAACATTGTCACTGCTGCTGATTTGGAAAGGTGGCCTTATTTGTCCAAGGTTCACATCTCTTCCATAAAGGCCAACGTGGACCTATTGATAGGAACCAATGTTCCCAGGTTACTGGAACCATGGGAAGTGGTGAACAGTTGTGAATCCGGTCCATATGCTATAAGAACAGTATTGGGCTGGGTAATTAATGGGCCTCTAAATGGAAACTGCAGTAATGATGAAAAGAAGCTTTCCTCTGTTGTGGTGAATCGAATTTCAGTGTCTAATTTGGAAATCATGCTGAACAGTCAGTATATGCATGATTTTAATGAACCGCCTTCAGAAGACAAAGAGATGTCTAGAGAAGACATAAAGTTTATGGAGATTATGGAATCCTCTGCAGTTCTACAGGAAGAGAGATACTGCCTGAAGTTGCCCTTTAAGAGACCGGATGCTCACCTGCCAAACAGCTTTAAAGTAGCAAAGCAAAGGATACTTGGACTCAGGAAAAGGTTTATGAGCAACCCGGAGTTTCACAGAGAATATTCAAGTTGTCTACATGATGTCATTGAGAAGGGCTATGCAGAAAATGTGCCTCTGGAACAGTCACAAGGCAGACCAGGAAAAGTGTGGTATATACCCCACCACGGGGTCCATCATCCTAAAAAGGGTTCTCTTCGAGTGGTGTTTGATGGTGGAGCCACGTACCAAGGCACATCATTGAACAATGAACTGTTGCAAGGGCCAAACCTTACCAGTTCACTGCTTGGAGTCCTCACTCGCTTCAGACAGGAACCTGTGGCATGTATGGGTGACATCCAGGCAATGTTTTATCAGGTGAAGGTGGCAGAAGAGGACAGAGACTTTCTGCGCTTTCTCTGGTGGCCGGAGGGAGACCTCAGTAAAGAACTGGCAGTCTACAGGATGACAGTGCACATGTTTGGGGCCGTGTCCTCACCCAGTTGCGCTAGCTACGCGCTAAGGAAAACTGCTGATGATAATAGATCTGATTTTCCTGCAGAAACTGTTCAAGCTGTTAAACAAAACTTTTACGTGGATGACTGTTTGCTGAGTTTGAGCTCTGAAGAGGCAGCAAAGCAACGAGTCAAAGAGCTCACTGCTCTCTGTAAGAGAGGTGGATTTGTCTTGGAGAAGTGGGTGAGTAACAGCCGCTCAGTCCTGCAGAGCATTGCTGAAGATCAGAGGGCAAAGGATCTAAAGGAGCTTGACCTGGACAGAGACAAACTGCCCATTGAGAGAGCTTTGGGTCTGCTCTGGTGTGTCGAGTCAGACTCATTTAAGTTCAAGTTGGAGGTCAAACAGCAGTCTCTGACCCGAAGAGGGATGTTGTCTACAACTAGCTCTGTATATGATCCTCTGGGTTTTTTGTCGCCAGTCACTCTGTCTGCTAAGATGTTACAGCAGGAGCTTTGCAGAAGAAATTGCGGATGGGATGATGCAATACCACCTGACATCTTGCAGCAATGGGAGGTGTGGTTACAGGAGGTCACACTATTGTCATCATTCAAAGCTGAACGCTGTTTAAAGCCGGAAAACTTTGGTGACCCCATAGCCAGCCAACTGCATCATTTTGCAGATGCCAGCAAAGATGGCTACGGCACTGTAAGTTACATCAGGCTTAAGAACTTCAGAGGTGAGCATCATGTTACATTCCTTTTGGGCAAAGCCAGAGTCACACCTTTAAAGGCTGTAACAATCCCAAGATTGGAATTGACCGCTGCCGTCCTAGCTGCCAGAGTGGATTCCATGCTAAAGGCCGAGCTTCAAATCCAGCTGGATGAGTCTGTGTTTTGGACGGACAGCACGTCAGTATTGAAGTACATCAGTAATGAAGATCGACGGTTCCACACGTTTGTGGCAAATAGAATCTCAGCCATACGAGAAATCTCAAGCCCTGCTCAATGGAGGCACATTGGCACCAAAGAAAATCCGGCCGATGCTGCATCGCGGGGGATGAAAGTGTCAGAGTTTCTAAAAAATCAAAGCTGGCTGGAGGGACCAAGCTTTCTCAGGAAGTCTGAGGCAGAGTGGCCAGTAAGTAATCATGATGTCAGGGTGGATTCTGATGATCCAGAGGTCAAGAAGGAGGCCTGTGTGAATGTCACTGTTCATGATGCACTGAATGCCACCGACCATCTCGTAAGTTACTTTTCATGTTGGAGAAGACTTAAAGTGGCAGTGGCTTGGTTCCTGAGGTTGAAAGGTCGTCTGTTTGACCTCAGTCGTCAGCGAAAGGCCTCTGGACCACAGATTGGTCGTGTGGGAGGAAAAGAGGCTACTGTTAAGCAGCGCAGCAGTGTCCTGACACCACAGGATTTGGAGGAGGCTGAATTAGCTGTCGTTCGCTACTGTCAGCAGCAAAGGTTTGCAACTGAAATTTCCTCATTGATGTCTGAGAAGCGCACAGTCAGCAGACAAAGTTCCATCTACAAGTTGGATCCCATTTTGGAAAATGGACTGATAAGAGTGGGAGGGAGATTGAGCAAAGGAGCGATGCCGTCAGAGGAAAAACATCCCCTCATCCTTTCTAAGGAGCAGCATATCTCCAAGCTTCTTCTCAGGAACATGCACCAACTGCTGGGACACAGTGGGCGAAACCATACACTATCTACACTCAGGAGGAAGTACTGGATAACTAACGCCAATGCGGCTGTGAGGAAGATCATCTCCCAGTGCAGTTATTGCAGACGCCTTAATGGCAGGGCCATGGAACAGAAGATGGCGGATCTTCCTAAGGAGAGAATTGTCCCAGATCTGCCTCCGTTCACAAACGTCGGAGTTGATTATTTTGGACCTGTGGGGATAAAGAGAGGGAGAGCAACATGCAAGAGGTATGGAGTGTTGTTTACCTGTATGGCCAGCCGAGCAGTTCATCTAGAGGTGGCAAACTCCTTGGAAACAGACGCTTGCATTAATGCAATACGACGCTTTATCAGCAGGAGAGGTCAAGTCATTCACATCAGATCGGACAATGGAACAAATTTTATTGGAGCTGAGAGAGAACTACGTGAGGCTGTTGGTGAGCTGAATCATGAGCGCATTCAAGGAGCTTTAATTTCAGCAGGAGTGAAGTGGAGTTTCAATCCTCCAGCCGGGTCTCATCACGGCGGAGTTTGGGAGCGCATGATACGTATGGTCAGGCGTGTTCTCAACTCAGTGTTACACCAGCAGACACTTGATGATGACGGGCTTCACACAGTCATGTGTGAGGTTGAAGCTATTCTTAATGATCGTCCTATTACACAGCTGTCTGACGACCCAAATGACTTGGAAGCGCTCACTCCCAACCATCTTCTTCTTCTGAAAGGGAAACCGGCCTTACCACCAGGACTCTTCAAATCGTCTGACATGTATGTGAAGCGGCGCTGGAGACAAGCTCAGTACATTTCAGATTTGTTTTGGAAGCGTTGGATCCGGGAATACCTGCCCCTACTGCAAGAAAGACAGAAGTGGAATCAGAAGAAACAAAGTCTGGCTGTTGGAGATGTTGTTGTCATTATGGATCCCTCAGCCCCTCGTGGTTCCTGGCTTCTTGGGAAAGTGTTGGAGATTTTCCCTGATGCAAAAAGCATGGTGCGTTCAGTGAAGCTACAGACTAAAAATAGTGTTATCGTGAGACCTGTGACCAAACTTTGCCTGGTACAAGAAGTGTAAATTTTGCATTTTCATATACTCATGTTCTGCTCTTATGAATATTGTCTGTATTGAATTGCCATGTCTGCCGGCCATGACAATTAGGGGCCGGAATGTAAGAGCAGATTTGATGTAGATTGTTGTGTGGGTGACGGTCTAATTGTCATTGGTGGGGCAGCCTATATGTAACCCTTTTACCACCGGCTCGTGTATTAAAACCCACCTTATGTTATGAAGATGAAGCTTTAACGCTTATCAAATGTTTTATGGCAAAAGTCACATCTCAAATAGTAAATATCAGTCTAGGGTAATGTATGATTCTCACTTGTAAATAACGTTGGAGACTGCAGGGAAATACACTTGACCTGTATGTATCTTAATACTTCAATAGTAAACACCATTCAATAAAACCAAACACAATGATCTCAGTTTTGCGAATGTATTAATGATGCAGGGAAAACACACATCCAAACATTTCTCTTTGGAAGAGAGATATAGAAAATAAAAAAGTATAACCCCGGGGTTTTAGAGTTTTTGTCTTTTCTCAAACTGTCTAATTTTATTTTGAGTGCACTCTTTTCTACCTTCGTTGGCGCGCTTAGTTGGAGCTCATGATGGAAACCTTTTGATACCTGTACTCCCGTGTGTCTGTGAAGTCAGCCAGACCAGGCCGCAGCTGATGAATCGCTCGCTCGTTGCGGTAACGACCGTCTCCGCTCGCAGCAGCTCGCAGCGGCAAACCTCCGTCTCCCACGGCAGCAGCGAAGCGTCCTCTGTGTCCCTCGGCAGCAGCGAAGCG
Organism: Trachurus trachurus; assembly: GCF_905171665.1. Classification (NCBI taxonomy): domain Eukaryota; kingdom Metazoa; phylum Chordata; class Actinopteri; order Carangiformes; family Carangidae; genus Trachurus; species Trachurus trachurus. The sequence continues at coordinate 4,011,621 of NC_139907.1, read as the reverse complement.
ACCTCCGTCGACGACTCTCTCCCGAGACGACTCACCGAAGCTCCTCCCGTCCGTGCAGGCGGCGTTTCCCCTCAGCGAGGCCCGTGGTGTTAGCCTAGCTCCTGCTAGCTAACAGAACTGAACTCGTCTTCGTGTTCACAAAACACAAGCAGCGGTGGAGAGTTGGACTAAACACACTCCGAACACGTCGCTCAACTACAGTTCACAGTCACTCACTCATAACTCCACACTGGCGACACGACAGTCCCGAAGTCTCAGCTCTACGCCATGAACACGTTGCTCCTTCTTCTTCCTCGCTCGAGTCTCTCCCCGGAAGTGTAAACATTCAGGTCATGACCTCACGCATGAACTCACGCACGTAACGTAATATAATTACTTTTAACTTCTTTTAAAGGCATACACATCCCATGAAATGATGTTTTTAAAGTTACTCATTTTAAACATTAATTATTTATACATTTTAATACCTCGTTTATATGAAATAGTTATTTATGTAGATTTTAACTTCACCATGAACTGGCATTTTATACTTAACTTATTCCCATGAAAATAATGAAATAAATACCACTGATATTTATCAGAGTATTACACTCTCCCCCCACCAAAATAAAAGCATGCCCTCATGACTTTGTACCTTGAAAACATAAAACCAATATGGCACATCTGGCGAGTGAAACACACAATTAAGCAATTATAGGTGTACCTATCCACTTGTAAATACAAGAAACAAACTTCACCGTAGGGGCTGCTATGACACTTGGATGACCTGGGGTGTCATAAGTTAACCTTAAAGGAGCCCTCTTTAGTCTCTGAGGTCTGGTCTGAGCGTCAAAGTCAAGATCAGTCTCAGAGTCAAGGTCAATGTCGTCTTCTTGTAAGTGAATGTCTTCAGTCAGTGTTTTGTCTCTTTCAGTCTCTTCGTGGTTCTCACATGTCTCTTGTAGTTCAGGTTCTGTTGTCTCAGTTGACTCAAGTTCATTTCCACTGTCCATTTCAGGTTCCTCCACACATTCCTGTGTTTCTGCTGGCTCAACTGCTTTTGGTTGTCCAGTCAGGTCGCTTAAGAAGATATCCAAATCCAGACTGAATGGTTCCAGAGTATCATCATCAATGTTGTTCCTGAGAGGTTCAATAGTGGAATCATACCACAGTCCATAGTCCTCATCCTCTGAGTCAATGTACTCTTTTCCAACAGGATCACTGGGTCTAACTTCTCTTCTTTCAGAGTCTTTATCTGGCATTTTCTGTGATTGTGTCTTTTCCTTTTCAGGCTTGTCTGTGTGTTCTTTCTGTTTTCTCTGTCGAAGAACTCTCCTTGTAGGTGTAACATCTGTATTAGATACAGGATCTGGACATATCCTCTTCCCGAGAGACAGGAGGTGATTTCGATGGAGGATTTTGATTGGTCCATCACCATCTTCAGGTTTCAACCGGAACACTGGTAAGTTTGGCATCTTGCTTTCCACAACATATGGTTTCGATGCCCAGCGATCTGCCAGTTTATGCTTCCCTTGTAATCCAAGATTCCGTAGCAAGACTCTGTCTCCAGGTAACAACTGTGTAAATCTGATTCTTTTGTCATATCTCTGCTTATTGTTATGATTTTGCTTGGCAGTGATGGACTCTGCTAGTTCATAAGCAGCCTTCAACTCTTTCCTCATGTCAGAAACGTACTTGAGGTAAGTTTTCTGTTGTGTGCTGTCACTAGAAGTCTCAAAACATAGATCCACAGGTAATCTGGCTTCACGCCCAAACATGAGAAAATAGGGAGAAAATCCCGTAGCTTCATTCGGAGTACAATTATAAGCATGAACCAAATGTACAACGTGCTGACTCCATTTTTTCTTCCTGTTTAGTTCCAGAGTCCCTAACATGTCCAACAATGTCCTATTAAACCTCTCGGGTTGGGGGTCTCCTTGAGGATGATAGGGCGTCGTTCTTGATTTTTCAACTCCGAGTGAACTCAACACTTCGTGGACAAGGCGACTTTCGAAATCTCTGCCCTGATCACTGTGCATCCTCTTGGGCAATCCATAATGGACAAAATATTTCTCCAGTAACACTTTTGCCACTGTAGAGGCTTTTTGGTCCTTTGTTGGAAAGGCTTGAGCGTAGCGAGTGTAGTGATCAGTAATGACTAGGACATTTTCTGTGTTGCTCGAATCGGGCTCAATGGACAGAAAGTCCATACAAACGAGGTCAAATGGTCCCTCACTTTGCAGATGAGACAAAGGTGCAACTCTCTTAGGTAAAGTCTTTCTTTTTATGCACCTCACACAAGACTTGCAATACTCTTCGATCTCTGACTTCATCCGAGGCCAGTAGAACCGATCTTTAATCAGGCCGTATGTCTTGTCGAGGCCCAAATGACCTGAGTCATCATGCAGTGATTTCATTACTGTGTTTCTGTACTTTTCTGGTAGCACCAATTGAGAACAGCGTGATTTTCCTGGTGGAGTTACAATGCGATACATTACTCCTTTCTGCATCTTTAACCTGTCCCACTCTCTCAACAGCAAAGAGCAAGCTTGATGTTTTGTCTTGTCAACTTGGTTGATATTGCCATTTCTCAGAGCCGACCACACTTGTCCTATGCCGGGATCTTCCTGCTGAGCGGTTGACAACTCAGTGAGACTCACAACAGGCATATTTTTGACACTCAAAGAAGCCAAATTACAATAAGCTTGTGGGATAGCTTGTGGAGAAATCCCCAAAAGGTCAATGGCTCTTCCAGACTGTGGGTTTCTGTGTTCTGTCACCGCAGACATCTGGCACATGGCTCTCACACCTGCTGCAGGAATGTCTTTCCACTCTGATTTTTGTATTGGACTGGGATGTGGACGACGTGAGAGGGCGTCGGCATCAATGTTTTGGACACCGGATCTGTACCTGAGACTGAAGTCATACGTAGATAGGGCAGCAAGCCAACGGTGACCCGTCGCGTCCAGCTTGGCAGACGTTAACACGTATGTCAGAGGGTTGTTGTCTGTCCTCACCTCAAACTTAGTCCCGTACAGATAATCATGTAGCTTGTCCACTACCGCCCACTTCAGCGCCAAAAATTCCAATTTATGGGCTGGGTAATTCTTTTCTGAAGGAGTCAAGCTTCGACTGACAAAAGCCACGGGTCTCAATCCTTCACCCTGATCCTGGTACAACACTCCTCCTAGCCCTTCTCGGCTAGCGTCGACATGCAGCATATAGGGGAGCTGAGGATTTGCAAAAGCTAACACGGGAGCTTGAGTAAGCCGTCGCTTCAGTTCCTCAAAGGCTGCTTCACATTTTTCATCCCACCGATGACCAAAAGGCTCTGAGGGGTTGAGGTAAGTACTCTCCTGCTTACCTTTGAATTTCTTTGCAGCTGGTGGGTAACCGGACAACAGTTGGTTCAACGGGTGAGCTACTTTGGAATAATCCTTCACGAAGCGTCTGTAGTACCCACAGAATCCAAGAAACGACCGCAAAGCAGTCACAGTGTTTGGTCTCGGCCATGTGGTTACAGCTTCGGTCTTCTTTGGATCAGTAGAGACCCCATCTTGTGAGATGATGTGTCCGACGTAGGTTACCAATGGCTGACAAAACTGGCATTTATCCAGTGACAACTTCAGTCCTTCATCTCTCAAGCGGTCAAGCACCTTCAACAATCTGGTCTCATGCTCCTCGAGCGTTGCTCCAAACACAATGATATCATCAAGATAAACCAATACCTCAAGCAAATTCATGTCTCCGACAGTCTGTTCCATGATCCGCTGAAACGTAGCGGGAGCCCCTGTCACTCCCTGTGGCATTCTTTCAAATTGGAAGAATCCAGCCGGGCAGATGAAAGCTGTCTTGTCTTTGTCAGAGTCTGTCATTGGCACTTGATAGTATCCACTCCGAAGGTCGAGCACACTAAACCACTTACTTCCACTGAGACAGGCCAAAGCATCTTCAATTCTTGGCACTGTATATTGGTCTGGGACAGTGCGACGGTTTAGAGTCCTGAAATCCACACACATCCTTATTTTCCCGTTCTTCTTCCTCACGACCACAATGGGCGAGGCATAAGGACTGCGTGACTCTGTAATAACACCAGCGTTTTTTAGCTGCGACAGATGTTCTCTCAATGCCTCCACATCTGCAGGCGGCAGCCGACGAGACCTCTCACGAAATGGTTTGTCGTCTGTGGTTTTGATAGTGTGCTGGGTGCTTTTACTGCATCCTACATCAAACTCGTGCAGAGAGAATGCCTCGCTACGCTCCATCATTTTTGTCACCAACCTTTCTTTCCACTCCTTAGGAACTGGTGAGTCTCCAAAGTTGAAAGAGGAGGGCGTCAACTTTCCTGTTGATTCAACATCGGACTCTTTCTTTTCAGGTGGAGATGACACGACGTCGACAGGAAACAGATGAGCGATCGGCATTCCTCTGGTCAAGGTAATTTCTCGTGCTGACATGTTTCTGACTAGAACAGTGATTTTCTTAGCCATCACACCAGTGGATGTCTGTAACTCTGGTCTCACCAGGAGTTCATCTGGAAACCGTGACTCATTCGCAGGGTCATCAGGTGAGTCCACGAGGATGGTCTGAGTGCTCGGCGCTCCCTGAAACTTTGCTGCACCGGTCACTCTGGCGACTCCCCCAGGCCGTAAGGTGACAGGTTTGGTTTGAGTAAACCACACAGTTCCTCTTTTGTTGTTGTCAGTGTCAGGTGGCAGAAGTGAGATCTCACTGAAAACTTTTCTGAAGATTGGGTGAATGTGCATAGTTCTCACAAAGTTTTCTCCTCCTTTTTCTTTACAGTGGCTAAGCAGTCGTCTCACAGTGGGTGTGTTTGTGCCTACAAGCATGGAAGCTTCACCTCTCACAACTGGGTCGGGACATACCAACACAAGTGCATCAATGGTCTCACTCACTCCGACGTCCGCTTCCAAAAACTCCAGCCTAAGTGACAAATAGCCATCATAAGGGTACTCAGCAGGACTAAGACCCCATATCTGCAAAGTGCTGATAGACGTCAATGGCAGGTGTGTCAGATATCTGTCGTAGAAGGATCTGTACAGCAAAGTTACTTGAGAACCAGAATCGAGTATGGCTTTAGAGTAGATGCCTTCAATCTGTACTGACACGACAGAGCTTGGGCCCACTAAGCCTTCAGGTACAGTGTCAATCACTTTTCTTTCTGAGTTTTTACACTTGGTGGAACGTGTTGCAACCACCGGGATGCCAGGCCGTTCCTCTACTGGACCCCGCGGTAGTTTCCCGATTTCTTTGTCAGTTTAATGAGGCGCTTGTTGACTTTGAGTAGGTTTTCTTCACCTTCACATTCTCTCTTAAAATGTCCATCCTCCCCACATCTATAGCAAAATATCCCAGGTTTATCCTCTTGATAGCCAAACCTTTGTGGGGTAGCATTTTTTTTGTAGGTTGTCTTGGCAGGGATTTCTAGTTGTGGACTCTGTGTGTCTGGATGTGATGCAACTGTAGCAGCTTTAAGACTAATCATTTCAGCTTTCATGACACTGATCTCTTGTTTCAGCTTTGCTACTTCAGGATCGACTTCCAGTTCAGGTGCAGGCTTGGAAACAGGAGTTACAGACTGTGACATTACTGGGTTCTTGACATCGTTCCTGCTTTGGAGCATATCCTCTTCCTCCCTTACCTCTTTTAGCAACTCACTGAAAGAAGGAGGTTCTCGCAGCTTGTGGGTCATGCGGAGACGAAGAGCAATCATGTCTTGTTGCAGTGCTCCTCTCACAACCTGCTCCATCCGTAATCGATTCATGTCAGACAGTGCCACGCCTCCTTTTCTGAAAATACAGTGCAGCAGTTTATCCAGCCTCAACAGGTAAGTAGACAGTTTTTCACCAACATTTTGATATGTGTGTCTAAATTTCACCAGGAGATCAGATGTACTCTCAGTTGTCCCAAAAGCTGTTTCCAAAGCTTGCATGTAGTCATATGAAGTTGCAGTGGGCTTCTGCACTCTTAAAAATCTCACAATGTCAGCAGCTGGACCTTTTAAGCTTTCCACTATCCTCTGTTTCTTTGTATTGTCACTGCATTGCCACTCTTCTAGCAAATGCGCTGTCTGCTCTGCCCAGGCATCATACTCTTCCTCGCCACTGGGCGTAGGTTTCACACCAGAGAACATGCGCAGCTTGCGATAACTCTGAGAATCAGCAGATGTGGTATTACATTTATCCACTAGGGAGCTGATGGCGTGTATCAGTGCAGTGTTCACGTCAAGGGTTGAAGGTTGGAGTAACCCGCTAACATCAGTGAGGGTTTTACCTTCAATCTTCAGAAACGACATTAGTTTAGCTTGAAACTCTTCATTTTCTGCAGGAGCGGTGAGCACATGAACAGGCCATGGACCAGCCTCCCCAGGAAGTCCAACAACGTCAGGTAGGGTTTGTTTAGTCAAGTCAGTGGAAGTCTTGATCAGTATAAACTGTGTTTTAGAAGCTACATCAAGACAACGATCAACTATTTCAGACTTCCCAAATACTTTAACCTGACTTAAAGATGTTAGCAGAACTTCATCTGTGATATCTGGGTCAACATCACTCAAAACAACTGCATTTTCATAAGCTAACTGCTTCCTTTTGCACCAAGCTTCAATTTCAATTGCTTCCATTTTTTTTTTAGCTCCAAGCAGCAAAAACTTCACAATAAATGTTAACACACTTGATAATTCCCCGTTTTTTTAGCAATGAGGATAATTACATTAGCAGTCTCAGAAAAAATTCTCTCTCTCTTTTTTTTTTTTGAATAAAGAAAAATAAAAAAACAGGTCAGTTATAACAAAAACACATCCCGGAACGAGCCCCCAAAATGTAACCCTTTTACCACCGGCTCGTGTATTAAAACCCACCTTATGTTATGAAGATGAAGCTTTAACGCTTATCAAATGTTTTATGGCAAAAGTCACATCTCAAATAGTAAATATCAGTCTAGGGTAATGTATGATTCTCACTTGTAAATAACGTTGGAGACTGCAGGGAAATACACTTGACCTGTATGTATCTTAATACTTCAATAGTAAACACCATTCAATAAAACCAAACACAATGATCTCAGTTTTGCGAATGTATTAATGATGCAGGGAAAACACACATCCAAACATTTCTCTTTGGAAGAGAGATATAGAAAATAAAAAAGTATAACCCCGGGGTTTTAGAGTTTTTGTCTTTTCTCAAACTGTCTAATTTTATTTTGAGTGCACTCTTTTCTACCTTCGTTGGCGCGCTTAGTTGGAGCTCATGATGGAAACCTTTTGATACCTGTACTCCCGTGTGTCTGTGAAGTCAGCCAGACCAGGCCGCAGCTGATGAATCGCTCGCTCGTTGCGGTAACGACCGTCTCCGCTCGCAGCAGCTCGCAGCGGCAAACCTCCGTCTCCCACGGCAGCAGCGAAGCGTCCTCTGTGTCCCTCGGCAGCAGCGAAGCGACCTCCGTCGACGACTCTCTCCCGAGACGACTCACCGAAGCTCCTCCCGTCCGTGCAGGCGGCGTTTCCCCTCAGCGAGGCTCGTGGTGTTAGCCTAGCTCCTGCTAGCTAACAGAACTGAACTCGTCTTCGTGTTCACAAAACACAAGCAGCGGTGGAGAGTTGGACTAAACACACTCCGAACACGTCGCTCAACTACAGTTCACAGTCACTCACTCATAACTCCACACTGGCGACACGACAGTCCCGAAGTCTCAGCTCTACGCCATGAACACGTTGCTCCTTCTTCTTCCTCGCTCGAGTCTCTCCCCGGAAGTGTAAACATTCAGGTCATGACCTCACGCATGAACTCACGCACGTAACGTAATATAATTACTTTTAACTTCTTTTAAAGGCATACACATCCCATGAAATGATGTTTTTAAAGTTACTCATTTTAAACATTAATTATTTATACATTTTAATACCTCGTTTATATGAAATAGTTATTTATGTAGATTTTAACTTCACCATGAACTGGCATTTTATACTTAACTTATTCCCATGAAAATAATGAAATAAATACCACTGATATTTATCAGAGTATTACATATATATGGTAGGAACCTTTGGGGGCGCATCAGGTGTTTCCAACCGGAACAGGAAAAACAGTTTTTGACCGCTGTGCAGCATCACGGTGCTCCGTGCGGGTGTGTGTGTGAGATGTGTGATTGAAAGCATAATGATGTCAAATAAATGGACTTGTTTGCATCTGAACACGAAAACAACTGGACTCTCATTCATCCGTCATGGTAAAGTAAAGCGCGTCAATTAGGTTTCCTGTTGAAACACCTCAGTGGCTTAAAGCATTGGCTTAGCTTCTACACACAGTATACAGGTTTCATTTACTACAATATATTTACATTATTAGATTTAATAAATGATGCATTTGTGGCACATTTATTTTGTCTATGTTCAGACAAGCAGTAGATTAATTATAGCGATTTTAACCACATTTTGTTTCATATATTGCATTAATTTCTCTCTTTCTCACCCTGCAGGACAGTGACTGTGGAGCATAATGAGTTCAAAGATGATTTGTTGTTTTTTTAAACCAGCACAAACACAACTCATTCTACTTAATGAGACACTTAATGAGGTCATCACCTGAACCACATCTGATTTTATAGGAAGATTATAAAAAACACTGCTGGAATTAAACATTGACATCATCCCACCGAAATTGATTTATAAACTCTTCCTAAGTTAAAATATTCAGCAGTGAATATTTAGGAATGAATATGAGCATGTTTTCTTTGCATTATAATTCAAGGTCTGAAAAGACTTAATTTGTGTTCCCTTTTTTGGAAAGATTTGGAATAATTTCTGTTTAATCAATTAGAGTTAAATTTCATTTTGAAAAGAAAATGTTTTTTGTTTTTTTTTCGCTCTCCAAAGCATAACATTAACATTTCATTTTATTGGGCAAATTTCACATTCATAAATTTCACCATTATATAGTATAATGCACATTACTCTCAGACAGCTGATGTCACTCAAAGCGTCAAACACCACACACACACGTTTTCTTTTTCTTTTCTTTATTAATCTTTTTTAAGGAATACAACAGTAAATTCCAAGAGATGAATTTACCCACATTGACTTTTCTATCTTTTCCCCAGTTCCTAAAACAACCCCAAGGGGCAAACAGCAGGAAAGAGGAGCAGTAGAACAAAGTCTCTGAACAGTAAAATTGAATTAAACAAGAAAAAAGAAGCAAACAAATATGTAATATGGAAGAATAGTAGCTAAACAGACATAAATGAGAAAAATCAACATAACTTCAATTTAAGAAAAAACAAAAAAAAACACAACATCTCTAAACCAGAGGGATGAGAAGATGAGAGATTTCCGACTCGGTCACACACATGTTTTCTGTCAATAGAAACATTGAATGTGAGGATTTTGCTCATTGATTTCCTCTCCTGCTGCCAGCTCTCCTACAAGAAGAAGAAGAAGCTGGAGAAGTCGGCGCTGTGTGAGGAGTTCATCGAGCGAGCGTCTCGTCCACAGCAGCTCATCAACATCGAGCTGCTGGAGGTAAATTCACAGAGAAGGGGCCGCGTTTACAGACCAGGACAAAACTGTTGGCTCTATTGACATGAAAGTTTAAACAAAACAAAAAAAGTTTTCAAAAGCATCAATATTCAAGAAAAAAATGAAAACACAAATATAGATTTAAAAAGAACAACAATAAATGAATAAAAATATGAATATTGTGGAGAACATGGGGCTTATGGAGCATTAGTAACTAATAGTGTGGAGAGAGATAGATAGATAGATAGATAGATAGATAGATAGATAGATAGATAGATAGATAGATAGATAGATAGATAGATAGATAGATAGATAGATAGATAGATAGATAGATAGATAGATAGATAGATAGGCAGAGCCAGGTCAAAAACACTGCGGGATCTTTCATTTATGAATAAATAAACATATATATTCATGTATATGAATTCAATGCACAATATAGCTCATATACAGGTAATACTCAGAAAATTAGAATATCGTGAAAAAGTTCATTCACTTCCCCATGATTGCGAACTGTACTGAACCAGACAGAGAGCTTTTAAAGGCTCAGGAACCCTTTGCAGGTGTTTTGGATTAATTGGCTGACAATTTGAGCTACAACATTGAACTTTTTCACGATATTCAAATTTTTTGAGACTCTGATTTTGGGGTTTTCATAAGCTGTAAGCCATAATAATCAAAATTCTAACAAATAAAAGCTTGAAATATCTTGCAATGCCTGTTATGAGTCTAAATAATATATTCATTTCACCTTTTAAGTTGAATTACTTAAATGAATGAACTTTTTCACGATATTCTAATTTTCTGAGTATTACCTGTATATATATTTTTTTTGACCAAAAAAAAAAAAAAAAGAGAGAGAGAGAGAAGATGAACGTAACGTGGGACGAAAGTAACAAAGCGATTTTCTCCGAGCACATATGTCTAACTTTGTCAGCATGTACATCATGTAGCCTATAACCTAACAGAAAAAAATCTTGAGGTTACGTCTGACTTTGACCGAGTTACATTCAAGAACCAGCTGTTTTCAATGACTGAAAGTGAAATCACTCTGTGATTTATTTCGATCTATCAGCTGTGTTTACCGTTTCAGGTGTCACAGATGGTTAGACAGATTAATTAGTCCTCTAACACGTCCTAAAGTTTGACTTGTCAGAGTTTTTCAGTATAGAAGCAGCTCAGGTTTAAGTGTCCGGAGTCACTGTGGGGACGGAGGAAACAGCTGTAAAGTTAACCTCGTCCCTCTCTTTTATACAGTCTATATAGCCTACTGTGTGTGTGTGTGTGTGTGTGTGTGTGTGTGTGTGTGTGTGTGTGTGTGTGTGTGTGTGTGTGTGTGTGTGTGTGTGTGTGTGTGTGTTTTGGGGGGACAGCAATAAAGAACATGCATTGCTGTATACGTTTGCAGCAGTTGGACACGGAAGTGACTCGTGACGTCACACTAGCCATTCCCATAAGTATGATCATCCTCTTTACCTCTAACTGCTCTTCTTCACTGTCACTGACACCTTCACTGGTAACAGCTTCAATGGGAGGTCATCATCACCATTGTAAATGTATGGAAACATCTTCTCAGTGAAAGTGTGTGTGAAGGTGTGTATGTGTGTGTTAGTATCAGGATCAGAGAACGACAGTTTTCCTCTGTTCAAGTCCAGATTCACTCTGATCCTCTGGTGCCTCTTCTGCTTTGGGAGATTAATGTCTGGACCTGATGGTGAACGAGCTGAGTATTTACCTCCCCAGAACCATATTCTCCATGATCCAGAATCTATGTTGTCTCCCTTCCTCTGCACAGACTCTGGTAACACACCCAGTTCCCAGGCTGTATTGTCTCCAACCTCGACATCCCAGCTGTGAGTCCCTGAGTTAAAACCCTCAGAGCCCAGGACAGAGTAGGAAGAATGAATCCTCTCTGGATTGTCAGGAAGCTGTTGTCTGACTCCTGGTCTCCCACTGGTCAGATCTTCAGACAGGATGAGTTCTGGATCAGCAGTGTTTGGGTCCAGAACCACAGGACTGTAGGAGACCATGTCCTTCATCTTGTTCCAGATGTTCAAGGCCAGGTTGCCCAGGTGTTTGGCCTGGTCTATCAGAGCTCCTGAGTCCAGCTGTGGATCCTCCAGCAGGGGGCGCTGCTGGACTCTTTCCACTGCAGCCTTGTAGTTGAGCAGGAATGAGACGTCTTCAGCTCTCAGCTCGTCCTCTGTGGCTCTGACTGTGTGTGAAAGAGCTGCTATCTCTCTGATCAGAGCCTCCATCTTCTCCTTCATCCTCTGCCTCTTCTGCTCCTCTTCCTCCCTCAGTGCAGCCATCCTGGCCTCCTCTTCCTCTTCTAGAAACTGGTGAAGCTTCTTAAACTGCTCCTTAATCTGCCTCTCTGTGTGTCGGGCCTGGACCTTAATGTGTTCTGCTGTTTGATCAAACTTCACCTGAACTTCTTCAAAACCCTTTAACTTCTTCTTTAAAGACTCCAGAGTTTCCTCAAGTTCCTTCCTGAGGTCTGAAGCAGCTTCATCGATGGCTCTGATTCTGTGTTTGGTGTTTTGCAGACAGACAACACACACTGGCTGCTGATGGTCCAGACAGAAGAGGTTGAATTTCTCAGCGTGTAGACAGCAGAGATCCTCCTCTGGTCTGGAAGCCATTTAGTCTGAGAGTGAAGCTGAAAACACAGCAGACAGGAAGTAGAGTCAGTCATGGCTCCCCTCCCTCCTCTACTGACTTGACTGAAGTTTACTGTGACTCTGAGTCCAGGTTTTAGTCAAACTCACCTTCAGTGTGTGGAGTGTCAGCAGGTTGAAGCAGCAGTGTTGTAGCTGGACTCACTCACAAGAAGTTGTTAGTTTGGTCTGAAGCTGAATGTGATCGTCTCTTCTTCAGTCTGCGTCTCTGGGACTGACGAAGAACCAACTGTTCCCTGGTTTATATCAGGTGAGTCAGGTGAGGGGGCGGAGCTTCATTAACCATAAACAGGTTGAGTTTCATTCCAGACCATTGATTCTTTGATGGAAACATGTGGTGCAGCAGCTTTGTTTAGTTTCTCTGTTTGTGAACATGTATCCGAGAAAAGTCAGAAGAAATAGCTGTTTGTGAATGTGGCAAGGTGAAGAGGGCGGATTGAACCCACACCTCCCAGGTAAGAGTCATGCGCGCTTGCCAGTCACCCAAAGGGACATCCCCTCGGCCAAGTAGCCAGGGCACATGATCAATTGGAGGCATAGTGACAGGAACCGTCAACTGTCACATGAACATGAATCAGAGAAAAGTCAGAAGAAATAGTTTCCACTGAGCAAGCAACGTCGATGGACGTCCAAGACAAGTTGGTATCACGTCGGCCCGTCCAGGCCTTGATCTGGACGTCTATATGACAGCCAGAATTAGTTGATAAACGACATTGAGACAATACGTCCAGCCTTGTCTGGTTCTGGACGTCTATAGACAACCAAAAGTAGTTGCAAATTGACGTTCTGCTAGGCCACAGTCTGAACGTCTATATGTCAGGTGAGGGGGCGGAGCTTTGTAAACCATAAACAGGTTGAGTTTCATTCCAGACCATTGATTCATTGATGAAAACAGTTGCTGCAGCAGCTCTGTTTAGTTTCTCTGTTTGTGAACATGAATCAGAAAAGTCAGAAGAAATAGTTCCTGTCAAATAAATGTGGTGCAGTGAATATTAGTCACAGAGATGTGGAGCAGAAACATGAAGAACTGTGACAAGAAAATCATCAAGAAAAGTATCAGGACTTCAAAGTTGCAGGACTTGAGTAAATAAATGGACATTTACAAATAGAAAATCATGGACAGGAGCCAGACCAACAGTTTAGTCCACGTCTGTAATTCTTCAACCTTTAACTAGAGAAACAAAAGGTTTTGCAATCACTGTTTGTTTGTTTTGTCCTGTCACAGGAGCTGTCCAACATCCACGAGCTCTACGAGAAGCTGAAATCTTCTGTCAGCTCCACAACAGAAACGTGGGATTCGTCCGTCAGCCTGATCAGTAAAGACCTGGGGCCTCATGTATCAATACTTGCGTGGATTTCATACTGAAACATGGCGTACGCCAAAATCCAGAAACTGTCGTACGCACAAAGAAAATCTGATGTATCAAAGTGTGCGTACGCATGGATCCAAGCACTTTTCCTTTGTACATCCCAATCAACGTGGAATTGAGCGCACATGCCGAAGTGGTAATCTCCTCCCTGTCCACGCCTCCATTTAAATATGCAAATCAATGTTAATAAGGCCTGCACCAAAGATTCCCTTCTCTTTACGGTCAGATAACACCATGAAAAACTGTGAGGAACAGCAATTTAACCAAATTTGAGTTGAAGGTGCTCCTCGATAAAGTTGAGCCGTGTAAACATCTTTTTTTCTTTTTTTTTTTGCCGTCCTCCGGCACCATCACAAAGGGGGTGGGAGAGTGTGTGTGTTATATAAAGGTGAACGTGAAGCGGAGGACCGCTGTCATCCCAGATGAAAGCAGACAATGTACTCTAATTAAATTATGTGAAATGGATTTACAATTTTATTTGCCTTCTTTTATACACAGATCGTGTAGTAAATAAATGCAGAAGTGCGCCAGGGAGGCTGATAAAGACACATGTCCAACTTTACGCATGTGTTTATTGACATTAAGTACTTCACACAGTCTGTGTAGTTTAACCAGCAAAAAGAAAGTCACTGACAGCGTGATATTTCGGCAGACATGCTCAGTGTGCATCGGGGCGGGGGGTTACATAGGACAATTAAACAAATACATTTACTTTGCGCGCATACAGTCCCAGGCTGTAATCTGTACCCAGCTATGCTGAATGAATGAATCGTGCGCTGAACCAGCCACCTCGCCACAATGTTTGTTAATATGTGATGCATTTACGCATCACATATGATCTGTACATTTATAGTATAAAAATGCTTCCTGTTCACAGTGTGGTCAGCACCTGAATGGAGGCGATGGCTCCCCGACGTGTCGCGCTCTCAGGCCGGTTGCAGCGCACTGCGCTCAGTTCCAAGAGAATTGCCCTCGGAGTCATCATGTGCAAAAAAAAAAAAAAAACCTCCGGGACTCGTGTGCACTTCGCACTGCAGCATCTGCAATATCTTAAGACTAAAGCTGATGCTATTTTCTGCACCACTTTGCGCATGCTTTTCTATCCACCTATCTAATTGCAACACGTGGATGGGTTGTTCATAAATGTGTCTCTGGTGTGCACATTACTCTGAGGACTAATAGTTTTCACATTATTAACAGTTTCCCAGCTTCACCTCTAAGTGTCGCCAAAGGAACAATAGCTGTAGAAACGTGCGTACGCCAGCTATGGAGTTGGCGTGGGCCACCGCACTTTTCCACGGTCATTTCACTTTTGATACATCTGAACGTTGGCGTGGAAAATGACGTACGCCACTTTTTTGTGCGTACGCAACATTGATACATGAGGCCCCAGGGGCCTCATGTATCAATGAGGCCCCGTTCAGATGTATCAAAAGTGAAATGACCGTGGAAAAGTGCGGTGGCCCACGCCAACTCCATAGCTGGCGTACGCACGTTTCTACAGCTATTGTTCCTTTGGCGACACTTAGAGGTGAAGCTGGAAACTGTTAATAATGTGAAAACAATTAGTCCTCAGAGTAATGTGCACATCAGAGACACATTTATGAACAACCCATCCACGTGTTGCAATTAGATAGGTGGATATAAAAGCACGCGCAAAGTGGTACCGTCAGCTTTAGTTTTAAGATATTGCAGATGCTGCAGTGCGAAGTGAATGTACAGATGCATCACATATTAACAAACATTGTGGCGAGATGGCTGGTTCAGCGCACGATTAATTCATTCAGCATAGTTGGGAACAGATTACAGGCTGGCACTGCAAAGTAAATGTATTTGTTTAATTGTCCTATAACCCCCGATGCACACTGAGCATGTCCGCCCAGATATCACACTGTCAGTGACTTTCTTTTTTTGCTGGTTAAACTACACACACTAAAGTACTTAATGTCAATAAACACATGCGTAAAGTTGGACATGTGTCTTGATCAGCCTCCCTGGCGCACTTCTGCATTTATTTACTACGCGATCTGTGTATAAAAAAAGGCAAATGACAATCATAAATCCATTTCACATAATTTAATTATCGAGTACATTGTCTGCTTTCATCTGGGATGACAGCGGTCCTCCGCCTCACGTTCACCTTTATATAACACACACACTCTCCCACCCCCTTTGTGCTGGTGCCGGAGGACGGCAAAAAAAAAAAAAAAAAAGATGTTTACACGGCTCAACTTTATTGAGGATCACCTTCAACTCAAATTTGGTTAAATTGCTGTTCCTCACAGTTTTTCATGGTGTTATCTGACCGTAAAGAGAAGGGAATCTTTGGTGCAGGCCTTATTTACATTGATTTGCATATTTAAATGGGGGCGTGGACAGGGAGGAGTTCGGCACTTCTACATGTGCGCTCAATTCCACGTTGATTGGGATGTACAAAGGAAAAGTGCTTGGATCCATGCGTACGCACACTTTGATACATCAGATTTTCTTTGTGCGTACGACAGTTTCTGGATTCTGGCGTACGCCATGTTTCAGTATGAAATCCACGCAAGTATTGATACATGAGGCCCCTGGTCCCTCAGCTGCGCAGCACCGTGGTCGATTTCTACAAGTGGCAGCAGAAGGAGCTGAGAAACCTGTTAAATGATGAGATAATTAACTTATTTTAAAGCTTGTTTATTGGCAAAAAATATGGATGTTTAGTTAATTAGAGGAGTAAAATAAGCATCTTTACATAATTAATCAGTGGCGGCTGGTGGTCAAATGAGTTGGGTGGGCTAATAAATAAATTATACCCATTAGCCTAAATGGTTAACACAGCTAAAAGTTAGGGTTATCCATTCCCATCTCACAAAAGTATAGCAACTGACTAGGCCTACACACTGCATTAAGTAGAAGGGTCTAGTCCAAAAAAAAAAAGAAAAAAAAAAACTTCACCTGGTTATCTCACACACACACACACACAGTCTCTCTCTCTCTCTCTCTCTCACGCACGCGCGCACACACACACAAACACCCACACGCACACACACACACAAACACCTACACACACACACACACACACACACGCACGCACACACAAACACCTACACCTACACACACACACACACACGTACGCACGCACACACACCCGACGATATTGCTCAATTAAAAAGACGATGCAGCTCATATCGACGGCCTTTCTGGTCTGTTATCGCCATGTCATGGTGCTCCTGGTGAGTTTAGAAACTAGATTCTCCACTTCGTTCATGTTAGCAAAGACAGTTTAGAGCAGTAAAGTATGCTACCTGTGATGCTAGCGCCTAGCGCCGCTGTTTCTGTCTTCTCCCTCCCACAACAACACAACTTTTCCTCCGGTTCCTGTCATTGGTCTGAAAACAGCGGTGTTGGGCTAAATGAAATTAGCCCCAATGACAAGTAAACCAAGGGGGCGGGACATGACGCCTGTCAATCACTGACCCTGCGTCAGCCCGCTGCTGATTGGTCAGAACCGATCGGCCTGTGGGCTGAATGAAATTAGCCCCAACAGTCGGTCAATGGCGAGGGCGGGACATGGCACCTGTCAATCATCCACAGTCGGAAAATGAATGAGAGCAGACTCGGTGAGCTGGGGCTGATTAAAATTAGCCCATTTAGAGATATCCTGTGTTTTTCTCGAAACTATTTAATATTGTTGCCAGTTCCGATTTTACTAAGACTTAGAACAATCTTTTGTATGTTATTTAGAGAATATAATATAGGCTATATATAATATTTTTTCCTCATCTTTTGTTGTGTAATGCAGGGAGGGCTTAGCCCCACTAGCCCATTGATACCAGCCGTCACTGTAATTAATAAACTAAAACTTTTCCCGTCCTGTCTTGTCAGGATGGAGCAGATAAAGACGAAGGTGAAGACAGCGGTGAGGGGACGTCGTCTCAGCAGGAGGTGAGTGATGAACCACATTAAACCTGGAGCTCAGTGTGCAGGACAAACATCATCCAGTGGCGGCTGGTCAATACTTTGATAAGTATATATTTTTAGATGAATGAGATAAAAGTGAGTTAAATGTGTCACCTGCAATAAAAAATGTAGATGAAACATGTTCTACGTCGTCTAAAGTCACTGATTGGTCACGTGTTTCCTCCTTGGGCCGCAGAAATCTTTGCCCATAGACCCTGGTTATAACTTGTACATGTGAGATAGGAGCTCCTGAATGCAGCTCATTGATGGTGCATTCAGGTTTTATCAGAAATTTGAATCATCAATCAATCAAACATCGAACATCTACAAGTATAGAAACGTTGCATATCCGTTTAATTTCATCAATCGTCCATTGTTTCCAACTTCCAAAGTAAATGAAACACACTGTACAGTCTTTTTGACCAATAAACACACGTACATTTGAGTCCCTTGGGTGTGCAAATGAGGCAAACTCTCCAGACCCGTATCCACAAAACCAATGTCCAATTCTCAGTAATTACTTTTGCATATTGTGTTTATTTCTGTTCTTTTCAGGTCAGTGTTCATACATAACCATATTCTTCATCAAACGGTAACAAACACACGTTCAAACACGATCTCAATACACGATAATTCACGGTCAGAAAACTATTTGCTCTCCTGCTCTACACACACCTGATGCTCATTATGCTCTTACCTATATGCCTTTTCCCATCATAACACCCCCACCTAGTGGTTAAACACAAAAATGACATAGTGGCTCAAATACACATCATCACACACTGTGATATATTTATACTCTGGTGTCGATTGAGAGACCTGATTATTATCTCTTCACCTGACGTTCGATATTGACTCCAAGAGTGTAACTTTATTATAAGAACTCAACTCAACCTGGAGAAAACTACACCAGCCGCCACTGACATTCTGGATCAACCCTTCAAAATAAAACACAAGGAAAAGATGAAACTGTAAATGAGATTAAACAGTACAGGCGCCGAAAATAATCGTTTCAAAGATGCATCGAGATGCATTCTTAACGGGACGATTCTGGATCGATGCAGTGATGTCACGTAATCGATCTTTAAACTCAAATGATTTATTCAAGTTTGATGATGTTGTTCAAATGCAGAGACAGTGATTTATTCTATTTCAAAGCACAATGCCAAGATTTACATTTTGTCTTTGAGAAATTAACAAGTGCACCTTTAAGTAGACTAGAGGCCTTTTCTTTTTCTTTGTGTGTTCAGACTCCAAGGAAGCTGCTGTATTGTGGAAATGCATTTAAATGATATTTTCCATTTAATGTTATGTAAATAAAAAGTCATCATATCTACAGTATCTGACTATTTATGTTAATTAATGAAAAAGCCATGTGTGGCAAGATAGAAAATTGAGGATGTGATGCATCGAAATGCACTGAGATGCATCGTATAATCGAATCGAACTGAGTCGTAGACTGGTGAATCATAATCGAATTGAATTGTGTGGCCAGTGAAGATGCAACACACCACAATTAAACAGTGAACAGTAAAGCAGTAATAACCACCTGGTCCAGTAGGTGGCGCTGTTGTCTAATGTCCATCTGTCTGTCTGTTTGTGTCCACAGTGTTCAAACCGAGCCGAGCTCCTCGCCTCCATCAAGTCCAGAGCGTACGGAGAAGCAGCAGAGGTTTGTTACTTCCTGTTCAGTTTATTCCTTATGATCAATCAAACAGGTGTCAAATATTAAAAGTCCAGTGTGTGTGTTTGACTGTATATTTGATTTGTGTCGTCACTCCAAGGCCTCCAAGTCCCGTCGCCATCGTCAGGTGGAGGTGGACTTGACCAGCGCTGAGGCGGGACCGTCCTCCACACCGGGTTCCTCCAGGATCAGTAAACCGTCACTCAAAGCCAGAACCAAGGAGAACATCCGGATCTCAGGTAAACACGTCCAACTTCATGCTGCTGGAAGAGGTGGAGGGTGGTAGGTTCAGGGACATCACGGTGTTCACACCATCCTAACATCCTCCTCCTCCTTTTTCTGTCCTACTGACGTTGAAAACATAATTTAAAGTTGTGATGATGAACACGATCAGATAAAGTCAGAAGTGAACTCCACATTTGTCTTGAATGATGCGTTCAATGACTCTTTTTCTCATCATCAGCTGCTTTTGAGAAAGAAGCCATGTCGACCACTGTGATCTCCAGTCTCACCAGTCTGGACTCTGCTCCTTAAGGTATACACACACGCACACACACGCACACACACACACACACACACACACACACACACACACACACACACACACACACACACACACACACACACACACACACACACCTTAAAGACATCACAATCAGGTTATTAGCCTGTACAATTTTGACCTGTAGGTGGCGCCAGATTCCCTTTTTTTTTTTTTTTTTTTTTTATTAAATTTGCACATTATATAACCTGCATAAACAACAAAAATAGTAAAATTAAACATTGTGCAGGAAAGGTAGAAGCCAAAAAAGGCTTGTAAAAATACCTCCCCTATGTAAAACACAACAACAACAACAACAACAGCGGTGGTCTTCAGAGTAGAAAGATAATACAGAAATTCATAACATTAAAAATAGAAAAGAAAGAAAGACAAATTAACATAGAAAAATGAAAGATACTGAATTAATAATAAACTAAAAAAACAATTTACGAAGTGAGAAGGAAAAAAATTTAATTAATTAGATTAAAGGTGCAAATTGACAGATCCAGAAATGTTACAAATCTTAACTTTAGCTTCATCTGTTGGAGCCATTTTCATTATCAATGATAAATGAGAAAACACAGAACTCTGTGTAAGTGACATGAAGTCAGGACTTTGTTCATGGGAGTGTCCAGTTAACAAAGAGCTGCGTTATGTTTCTCACATTAATATAGTACATTAAATCAAAATTATTGTTTAAAATGTTAATCATGATCGTTCTTTGTGGCCCAAATTGACATCAATGTACAGATGTTTCTATACGTCACTAAATCATCTTTATATATAATTTAAGACAGATGGAGATTTTTTTATTTCTGTTTATGTTCTCACATTCATGATTTTTCTTTTTTCTCTCCAGAAAATCAAAAATGTAAAAGTGGACATGACGACGACACAGGAGTCAGCCTTCATCCTGAGGAGAAGATTTTTTTCTTTAAAGATGTTGCCTGATTTTTTTTTTTTTTAACAAATGTTTTATTGTAGTAATTCATATTTTATAGGCTTTAAGGTTTTTACTGCCATTAATTGGCATTTTATGACAAAAATATGAATGTTTTATATCTTATAGAACATAAAGGAAAAGTTAAAGTTGCAAACCTGCTCACATTTGTTCCAAAATGTAAAGGTTTGTAAAATATAAATACTCTGTTTTCTTACTGAGCCAGTGTTATGATGTTGCTTTTTACTCACTGCAGGAAATATCAGAATGTTTAAAACTGGACATCTGTGATGGCTTTATTATTTTATAATGTTTTATATAAAAAGAAATTCTTTAAAGAGGAACTAAACCCCCAAACCACTTTTTTCTGCTGAAAACAAATATATTTGGGTATAAGGTAGTGTTGTCAGTTGATTCTGGTCCAACTTTTGACATTTTAGTCAAAATATTTCAATTTGGTGTATTTTGTAGTAAAAATGTAGAGTGACTGCCCTCTATGGGTTGAAACACGGCTATTACAATCAAATTTTTCTATTGGCTGAGATGGAGGCAGATGACGTTTTGGAGGCAGCTTTCGTCATCGGCCACCAGCTCCCCGACCAATCAGCACCGGCTGCTGCCTGCCGCTAACGGTTGCTAGGCACTCTAGCTGCTCTGCTGCAGCTAACGGCTGCTAACAGCTGCCTGAACGGGAATCGTTAGTACGGCCGCCGCTGGCGCTAAGGAGCCGTTAACGAGCTAACGAGCCGGCGGATCAGCTGTAGATGCTGTGTCACGGCTCTGGCGTCCTCTCCTAGTAGTGTCCGCTCTACTAGTGCTGTTAGAGTCGCTCGTTAGTAGCTCGTTAGCGCTAGCAGAAGTGTCGATGTGTGTTTATTACTTTTTTTTCTCTTTTGTGTGATTTCGCGGGTGTGAATGCAGTGCACACAAAATGTGGTTAAAATCGCTATAATTAATCTACTGCTTGTCTGAACATAGACAAAATAAATGTGCCACAAATGCATAATTTATTAGATCTAATAATGTTAATATATTGTACTAAATGAAACCTGTATACTGTGTATAAACAATAAAAGCACTGTACTTACCCCTGTCAGATCCAGTGGTGAATGTTTGTACTTGACTTTTATATAACAGATTATTTTGTATTTTTCTGTTCAATATTTTATAATTTTGAGTTTTAGAAAACAATGTGTCCACAACAAACAGGCCCAAGATCAAATCAGAAAAACAGAAACTTAAAGCAGAAGTGAGTGATCCGGTCGTTTTCGCTAATGCTGCGTTCCAGGCAGGCTTTTGAAATCGTAAATTACAGCTTCAAGTCACAACTTACGACTTTGTAGCGTTTCAGGCAACCCACTCGTGTTTTTCCGACCTGTTTTACCGGTGAAAGTCACTATAACGGCCACTCGTAACTTCCAACCCGTGAACTCGTACCAGATCGAACTGGTACCACTTCACGGTCGGAAAAATACGAGTTTCCTTGAACGCACCATAACAGTCCTCGTCCCTACGTCACCACATTCACGGCGTTCCTTGGCTGCACACACAGCCCTGCATGCCGTTCTCTCTCCTCATTGGATAAAAACTGTAGGATACGATAAATGTTTTCTCTTCGGCTCAGAGCAGAGCAGAGGGACTGAGAGACCCGTGTTTCAGTCCAAACACTCTATGTAAGTGATTGCTGTCGGAAGATATAACTATTTAAGACTTATATTAACACAAATATATCACTCACTTCTGCTTTAATTTGTGTTCCCTTTTTTGGAAAGATTTGGAATAATTTCTGTTTAATCAATTAGAGTTAAATTTCATTTTGAAAAGAAAATGTTTTTTGTTTTTTTTTCGCTCTCCAAAGCATAACATTAACATTTCATTTTATTGGGCAAATTTCACATTCATAAATTTCACCATTATATAGTATAATGCACATTACTCTCAGACAGCTGATGTCACTCAAAGCGTCAAACACCACACACACACGTTTTCTTTTTCTTTTCTTTATTAATCTTTTTTAAGGAATACAACAGTAAATTCCAAGAGATGAATTTACCCACATTGACTTTTCTATCTTTTCCCCAGTTCCTAAAACAACCCCAAGGGGCAAACAGCAGGAAAGAGGAGCAGTAGAACAAAGTCTCTGAACAGTAAAATTGAATTAAACAAGAAAAAAGAAGCAAACAAATATGTAATATGGAAGAATAGTAGCTAAACAGACATAAATGAGAAAAATCAACATAACTTCAATTTAAGAAAAAACAAAAAAAAACACAACATCTCTAAACCAGAGGGATGAGAAGATGAGAGATTTCCGACTCGGTCACACACATGTTTTCTGTTAAAAGAAACATTGAATGTGAGGATTTTGCTCATTGGTTTCCTCTCCTGCCGCCAGCTCTCCTACAAGAAGAAGAAGAAGCTGGAGAAGTCGGCGCTGTGTGAGGAGTTCATCGAGCGAGCGTCTCGTCCACAGCAGCTCATCAACATCGAGCTGCTGGAGGTAAATTCACAGAGAAGGGGCCGCGTTTACAGACCAGGACAAAACTGTTGGCTCTATTGACATGAAAGTTTAAATAAAACAAAAAAAGTTTTCAAAAGCATCAATATTCAAGAAAAAAAATAAAACACAAATATAGATTCAAAAAGAACAACAATAAATGAATAAAAATATGAATATTGTGGAGAACATGGGGGTTATGGAGCATTAGTAACTAATAGTGTGGAGATAGATAGATAGATAGATAGATAGATAGATAGATAGATAGATAGATAGATAGATAGATAGATAGATAGATAGATAGATAGATAGATAGGCAGAGCCAGGTCAAAAACACTGCGGGAGCTTTCATTTATGAATAAATAAACATATATATTCATGTATATGAATTCAATGCACAATATAGCACATATATTTTTTTTTTTGACTGAAAAAAAAAAAAAAAAGAGAGAGAGAGAAGATGAACGTAACGTGGGACGAAAGTAACAAAGCGATTTTCTCCGAGCACATATGTCTAACTTTGTCAGCATGTACATCATGTATAACCTAACAGAAAAAAATCTTGAGGTTACGTCTGACTTTGACCGAGTTACATTCAAGAACCAGCTGTTTTCAATGACTGAAAGTGAATTCACTCGGTGATTTATTTCGATCGATCAGCTGTGTTTACCGTTTCAGGTGTCACAGATGGTTAGACAGATTAATTAGTCCTCTAACACGTCCTAAAGTTTGACTTGACAGAGTTTTTCAGTATAGAAGCAGCTCAGGTTTAAGTGTCGGGAGTCACTGTGGGGACGGAGGAAACAGCTGTAAAGTTAACCTCGTCCCTCTCTTTTATACAGTCTATATACAGTCTGTGTGTGTGTGTGTGTGTGTGTGTGTGTGTGTTTTGGGGGGACAGCAATAAAGAACATGCATTGCTGTATACGTTAGCAGCAGTTGGACACGGAAGTGACTTGTGACGTCACACTAGCCATTCCCATAAGTATGATCATCCTCTTTATCTCTAACTGCTCTGCTCCACCGTCACTGACACCTTCACTGGCAACAGCCTCAATGGGAGGTCATCATCACCATTGTAAATGTATGGAAACATCTTCTCAGTGAAAGTGTGTGTGAAGGTGTGTATGTGTGTGTTAGTATCAGGATCAGAGAACGACAGTTTTCCTCCGTTCAAGTCCAGATTCACTCTGATCCTCTGGTGCCTCTTCTGCTCTGGGAGATCAATGTCTGGACCTGATGGTGAAAATGCTGAGTAGTCACCTCCATAGAACCATATTCTCCATGATCCAGAATCTATGTCGCCTCTCTTCCTCACCACAGACTCTGGTAACACACCCAGTTCCCAGGCTGTATTGTCTCCAACCTCGACATCCCAGCTGTGAGTCCCTGAGTTAAAACCCTCAGAGCCCAGGACAGACCAGAAATAAGCAATCCTCTCTGGATTGTCAGGAAGCTGCTGTTTATTTCCTCCTAGTCTCACACTGGTCAGATCTTCAGACAGGATGAGTTCTGGATGAGCAGTGTTTGGGTCCAGAACCACAGGACTGTAGGAGACCATGTCCTTCATCTTGTTCCAGATGTTGAAGGTCAGGTTGCCCAGGTGTTTGGCCTGGTCTATCAGAGCTCCTGAGTCCAGCTGTGGGTCCTGCAGCAGGGGGCGCTGCTGGACTCTTTTCACTGCAGCCTTGTAGTTGAGCAGGAATGAGACGTCTTCAGCTCTCAGCTCGTCCTCTGTGGCTCTGACTGTGTGTGAAAGAGCTGCTATCTCTCTGCTCAGAGCCTCCATCTTCTCCTTCATCCTCTGACTCTTCTGCTCCTCTTCCTCCCTCAGTGCAGCCATCCTGGCCTCCTCTTCCTCTTCTAGAAACTGGTGAAGCTTCTTAAACTGCTCCTTAATCTGCCTCTCTGTGTGTCGGGCCTGGACCTTAATGTGTTCTGCTGTTTGATCAAACTTCACCTGAACGTCTTCAAAACCCTTTAACTTCTTCTTTAAGGGCTCCAGAGTTTCCTCAAGTTCCTTCTTGAGGTCTGAAGCAGCTTCATCGATGGGTCTGATTCTGTGGTTGGTGTGTTTTTTTGAATCTCTGCAGATGAGACACACTGGCTGCTGATGGTCCAGACAGAAGAGTTTGAGTTTCTCAGAGTGCAGACTGCAGAGAGCCTCTGAAGATCTCTGCTCTCTCTGCTGTAAGAAGCTCTCACACAGGTCCTTTATCACCAGACTAACAGGTGGTTCTTCCTTTGAAGATCTTCTATTACAAACTGGACACAGTGGATCTCGTTTCTCTCTCCACCAGCTCTTCAGACAGTCTTTACAGAAGCTGTGGCTGCAGGACAGAACAACAGGATCTCTGAAGACCTCGGTACAGATCTGACAGCAGAGATCCTCCTCTGGTCTGTAAGCCATTTAGTCTGAGAGTGAAGCTGAAAACACAGCAGACAGGAAGTAGAGTCAGTCCTGGCTCCCCTCCCTCCTCTACTGACTTGACTGAAGTTTACTGTGACTCTGAGTCCAGGTTTTAGTCAAACTCACCTTCAGTGTGTGGAGTGTCAGCAGGTTGAAGCAGCAGTGTTGTAGCTGGACTCACTCACGGGAAACTGTTAGTTTGGTCTGAAGCTGAATCTCGTCTCTTTTTCAGCCTGCGTCTCTGGGACTGAGGAGGAAATCCCACAGTTTCCTGGGTTGAGCCATGTGAGGGAGCGGAATTTTTTTGTCAAAATGAAACTTAAGCAGGATGGTGCAGCAGCTCTGTTTAGTTTCTGTTCGTGAACATGAATCAGAGAAGTCAGAAGAAATAGTTCCTGTCAGATAAATGTGGTGCAGTGAATATTAGTCACAGAGATGTGGAGCAGAAACATGAAGAGCTGTGGCAAGAAAATCATCAAGAAAAGTATCAGGACTTCAAAGTTTTACAAATAGAAAATCATGGACAGGAGCCAAAACAACAGTTTAGTCCACGTCTGTAATTCTCTGACCTTTAACCAGAGAAACAAAAGGTTTTACAGTCACTGTTTGTTTGTTTTGTCCTGTTCCAGGAGCTGTCCAACATCCACGAGCTCTACGAGAAGCTGAAATCTTTAGTAGCAGATAAAGACGAAGGTGAAGACAGCGGTGAGGGGACGTCGTCACAGCAGGAGGTGAGTGATGAACCACATTAAACCAGGACAAACATCATCCAGTGGCAGCCTGTCAATACTTTGATAAGTATATATTTTTAGATGAGTGAGATAAAAGTGAGTTAAATGTGTCACCTGCAATAAAAAATGTAGATGAAACATGTTCTACGTCATCTAAAGTCACTGATTGGTCACGTGTTTCCTCCTTGGGTTGCAGAAATCTTTGCCCATAGACTCTGGTTATAACTTGTACATGTGAGATAGGAGCTCCTGAATGCAGCTCATTGATGGTGCATTCAGGTTCTAATGGAAATTTGAATCATCAATCAATCAAACATCGAACATCTACAAGCATAGAAACGTTGTATATCCATTTGATTGCATTAATCGTCTATTTTTCTGACTTCTGTGTTGGTTTTTCAACTGGAAAGGGCTCAACGTTGTTCCAAGCTCTGAGTTTCCAACTTCCAATGTAAATGAAACACACTGTTCAGTCGTTTTAACCAATAAACACACGTACATTTGAGTCCCTTGGGTGTGCAGATGAGGCAAACTCTCCACGTGTCCACAAAACCAATGTCCAATTCTCAGTATTTTTTTTTTCCATATGGTGTTTATTTATTGACACAAACAGTTAAAGCAGAAGTGAGTGATCCGGTCGTTTTCGCTAATGCTGCGTTCCAGGCCGGCTTTTGAAATCGGAAATTACAGCTTCAAGTCACAACTTACGACTTTGTAGCGTTCCAGGCAACCCACTCGTGTTTTTCCGACCTGTTTTACCGGTGAAAGTCACTATAACGGCCACTCGTAACTTCCGACCGGTGAACTCGTACCAGATCGAACTGGTACCACTTCACGGTCGGAAAAATACGAGTTTCCTTGAACGCACCATAACAGTCCTCGTCCCTACGTCACCACATTCACGGCGTCCCTTGGCTGCACACACAGCCCTGCATGCCGTTCTCTCTCCTCATTGGATAAAAACTGTAGGATACGATAAATGTTTTCTCCTCGGCTCAGAGCAGAGCAGAGGGACTGAGAGACCCGTGTTTCGGTCCAAACACTCTATGTAAGTGATTGCTGTCGGAAGATATAACTATTTAAGACTTATATTAACACAAATATATCACTTACTTCTGCTTTAATCTTTAACACAAATAAGACACGGTTCTGTTCTTTTCAGGTCAGTGTTCATACATAACCATATTTTTCCTCAAACGGTAACAAACACACATTCAAACACGATCTCAATACACGATAATTCACGGTCAGAAAACTATTTGCTCTCCTCCTCTACACACACCTGATGCTCATTATGCTCTTGCCAAATGCCTTTTCCCATCCTAACACCCCCACCTAGTGGTTAAACACAAAAATTACACAATGGCTCCAATATGCATCATCACACACTGTGATGTATTTATACTCTGGTATCGATTGAGAGACCTGATTATTATCTCTTCACCTGACGTTCGATATTGACTCCAAGAGTGTAACTTTATTATAAGAACTCAACTCAACCTGGAGAAAACTACGCCAGCTGCCACTGACATTCTGGATCAACCCTTCAAAATAAAACACAAGGAAAAGATGAAACTAAATGAGATTAAACAGTGCGGGTGGCGAAAATAATCCTTTCGAAGATGCATTGAGATTCTTAACGGGACGATTCGGAATCGAAGCAGCGATGTCACATAATCGATCTTTAAACTCAAATAATTCATTCAAGTTTAATGATGCTGTTCATATGCAGAGACAGTGATTTATTTTATTTTAAAGCACAATGCCAAGATTTACGATTTGTTTTGTGAACCTTTCAGTAGACTAAAGGCCTTTTCTTTTTCTTTGTGTGTTCAGACTCCAAGGAAGCTGCTGTATTGTGGAAATGCATTTAAATGATATTTTCCATTTAATGTTATGTAAATAAAAAGTCATCAAATCTATCTAACTATTTAGGTTAATTAATGAAAAAGCCATGTGTGGCAACATAGAAAATTGATGATGTGATGCATCGAAATGCACTGAGATGCATCGTATGATCGTATCCAACTGAATCGTAGACTGGTGAATCATAATTGAATTGAATCGTGTGGCCAGTGAAGATGCAACACACCACTATTAAACAGTGAACAGTAAAGCAGTAATAACCACCTGGTCCAGTAGGTGGCGCTGTTGTCTAACGTCCATCTGTCTGTTTGTGTCCTCAGTGTTCAAACCGAGCCGAGCTCCTCGCCTCCATCAAGTCCAGAGCGTACGGAGAAGCAGCAGAGGTTTGTTACTTCCTGTTCAGTTTATTCCTTATGATCAATCAAACAGGTGTCAAATATTAAAAGTATATTTGATTTGTGTGGTCACTCCAAGGCCTCCAAGTCCCGTCGCCATCGCCAGGTGGAGGTGGACTTGACCAGTGCTGAGGCGGGACCGTCCTCCACACCGGGTTCCTCCAGGATCAGTAAACCGTCACTCAAAGCCAGAACCAAGGAGAACATCCGGATCTCAGGTAAACACGTCCAACTTCATGCTGCTGGAAGAGGTGGAGGGTGGTAGGTTCAGGGACATTACGGTGTTCACACCATCCAAACATCCTCCTCCTGCTTCTTCTGTCCTACGTTGAAAACATGATTTCAAGTTGTGATGAACACGATCAGATAAAGTCAGAAGTGAACTCCACATTTGTCTTGAATGATGCGTTCAATGACTGAAACTCTTTTTCTCATCATCAGCTGCTTTTGAGAAAGAAGCCATGTCGACCACTGTGATCTCCAGTCTCACCAGTCTGGACTCTGCTCCTTAAGGTACACACACACACACACACACACACACATACACACACACACACACACACACACACACACACACACACACACACACACACACACACACACACACACACACACACACACACCTTAAACACAACACAACCAGGTTATTAGTCTGTACAGTTTTGACCTATAGGTGTCCAATTTAATAAATTAGATTAAAGGTGCAAATTGACAGATCCAGAAATGTTACAAATCTTAACTTTAGCTTCATTTGTTGGAACCATTTTCATAATGATTAATGAGAAAACACAGAACTCTGTGTAAGTGACATAAAGTCAGGACTTTGTTCATGGGAGTGTCCAGTTAACAAAGAGCTGCATTATGTTTCTCACATTAATATAGTACATTAAATCAAAATTATTGTTTAAAATGTTAATCATGATCGTTCTTTGTGGCCCAAATTGACATCAGTATACAGATGTTTCTGTACGTCACTAAATCATCTTTATATGTAATTTAAGACAGATGGAGATTTTTTATTTCTGTTTTATGTTCACACATTCATGATTTTTCTTTTTTCTTTCCAGAAAATCAAAAATGTGAAAGTGGACATGAAGACGACACAGGAGTCTTCATCCTGAGGAGATTTTTTTCTTTAAAGATGTTGCCTGTTTTTTTTTTTTTTAAACAAATGTTTTATTGTAGTAATTAATATTTTATTAGCTTTAAGGTTTTTACTGCCATTAATTGGCATTTTATGACAAAAATATGAATGTTTTATATCTTATAGAACATAAAGGAAAAGTTAAAGTTGCAAACCTGCTTACATTTGTTCCAAAATGTTAAGGTTTGTAAAATATAAATACTCTGTTTTCTTACTGAGCCATGATGTTGCTTTTTACTCACTGCAGGAAATATCTGAATGTTTAAAACTGGACTTCTGTGATGGCTTTTTATTATTTCATAATGTTTTATATAAAAAGAAACTCTTTAAAAGAAACTGTTAACTTGGTCCATCTCTTTCTTATGTGACATTTAGTTCAGACCTTAAGTTTCTGTTTTTCTGATTTTATCTTGGGCCTGTTTGTTGTGGACACATTGTTTTCTAAAACTCAAAATTATAAAATATTGAACAGAAAAATACAAAATAATCTGTTCTATAAAAGTCAAGTACAAACATTCACCACTGGATCTAACAGGGGTAAGTACAGTGCTTTTATTGTTTATACACAGTATACAGGTTTCATTTACTACAATATATTAACATTATTAGATCTAATAAATTATGCATTTGTGGCACATTTATTTTGTCTATGTTCAGACAAGCAGTAGATTAATTATAGCGATTTTAACCACATTTTGTTTTATATATTGCATTAATTTCTCTCTTTCTCACCCTGCAGGACAGTGGCTGTGGAGCATAATGAGTTCAAAGATGATTTGTTGTTTTTTTTAAACCAGCACAAACACAACTCATTCTACTTAATGAGACACTTAATGAGGTCATCACCTGAACCACATCTGATTTTATAGGAAGATTATAAAAAACACTGCTGGAATTAAACATTGACATCATCCCACCAAAATTGATTTATAAACTCTTCCTAAGTTAAAATATTCAGCAGTGAATATTTAGGAATGAATATGAGCATGTTTTCTTTGCATTATAATTCAAGGTCTGAAAAGACTTAATTTGTGTTCCCTTTTTTTGAAAGATTTGGAATAATTTCTGTTCATTTTGAAAAGAAAATGTTTTTTGTTTTTTTTCGCTCTCCAAAGCATAACATTAACATTTCATTTTATTGGGCAAATTTCACATTCATAAATTTCACCATTATATAGTATAATGCACATTACTCTCAGACAGCTGATGTCACTCAAAGCGTCAAACACCACACACACACGTTTTCTTTTTCTTTTCTTTATTAATATTTTTTAAGGAATACAGTAACAGTAAATTCAAAGAGATGAATTTACCCACATTGACTTTTCTATCTTTTCCCCAGTTCCTAAAACAACCCCAAGGGGCAAACAGCAGGAAAGAGGAGCAGTAGAACAAAGTCTCTGAACAGTAAAATTGAATTAAACAACAACAATATGGAAGAATAGTAGCTAAACAGACATAAATGAGAAGCAGACATGGAGAAGTGAACTTGGCAGTATGACATCATGTGACATCTATATTGAGTTTAAACAAGAGTTTAAGTTAGAAAAGTATTTATTGTGTTTAAATCAAAAGTACAGACAGGCCATCTGCCACTTTAGAGTAAACAACACCAGAATACCAAAAGTTATTGGAAGGTACAAAGGACTCGATAGAAGTCGGAGGTTATGTGATTTATGTAAAGACGGCCAGATTGGCGATGAGTTCCATGTTTTGTTTGAATGCAAGAACACATGTATTGTATATCTAAGAGAAAAATACCTCCCTAAATACTATGTTTGTCGCCCATCTATGTTTAAACTAATTTTGTTATTACAGTCTGATAAAAGAAAAGTTATTTATAAACTAGGTGCTTTTCTGAAATGTGTTCTTCCTCTGTTTAAGTGATTTTGCTCTGTCCTGGTCAGAGATGTAGCCTATGTACAAAGCATGTACAGCCTCCACTGCCTCTTGCCGCTGCCTCTTGCCGCTGCCTCTGATTATTTGTACTGTTTTATTGTTTGTGCTCCATACCACTTGCGTGGTCGTGAGAAATAAATAAAGTAAGTAAGTAAGTAAGTAATTAAGAAAAATCAACATGACTTCAATTTAAGAAAAAAAACAAAAACACAACATCTCTAAACCAGAGGGATGAGAAGATGAGAGATTTCCGACTCAGTCACACACATGTTTTCTGTCAATAGAAACATTGAATGTGAGGATTTTGCTCATTGGTTTGCTCTCCTGCTGCCAGCTCTCCTACAAGAAGAAGAAGAAGCTGGAGAAGTCGGCGCTGTGTGAGGAGTTCATCGAGCGAGCGTCTCGTCCACAGCAGCTCATCAACATCGAGCTGCTGGAGGTAAATTCACAGAGAAGGGGCCGCGTTTACAGACCAGGACAAAACTGTTGGCTCTATTGACATCAAAGTTTCAAAAGAACAAAAAAGTTTTAAAAAGCATCAATATTCAAGAAAAAATGAAAACACAAATATAGATTTAAAAAGAACAACAATAAATGAATAAAAATATGAATATTGTGGAGAACATGGGGGTTATGGAGCATTAGTAACTAATAGTGTGGAGATAGATAGATAGATAGATAGATAGATAGATAGATAGATAGATAGATAGATAGATAGATAGATAGATAGATAGATAAGTGTTTGTAATAATGAGACAGCAGGAGGACAGGTGCAGTTTAACAGGTTCAATTCACTGACTTTTTTCTTTAAGAAATAAACAACATTATGGGAATGGCTAGTGGCTACGTCATCACATTCTAAAACATCACTTCCGTGTCCAATCGCAGGATATTCAGCATAGAAACAATAGGCAGAGCCAGGTCAAAAACACAGCGGGAGCTTTCATTTATGAATAAATAAACATATATATTCATGTATATGAATTCAATGCACAATATAGCACATATATATATATTTTTTTTTTGACCGAAAAAAAAAAAAAAAAAGAGAGAGAGAAGATGAACGTAACGTGGGACGAAAGTAACAAAGCGATTTTCTCCGAGCACATATGTCTAACTTTGTCAGCATGTACATCATGTATAACCTAACAGAAAAAAATCTTGAGGTTACGTCTGACTTTGACCGAGTTACATTCAAGAACCAGCTGTTTTCAATGACTGAAAGTGAATTCACTCGGTGATTTATTTCGATCGATCAGCTGTGTTTACCGTTTCAGGTGTCACAGATGGTTAGACAGATTAATTAGTCCTCTAACACATCCTAAAGTTTGACTTGTCAGAGTTTTTCAGTATAGAAGCAGCTCAGGTTTAAGTGTCGGGAGTCACTGTGGGGACGGAGGAAACAGCTGTAAAGTTAACCTCGTCCCTCTTTTTTATACAGTCTATATAGCCTACTGTGTGTGTGTGTGTGTGTGTGTGTGTGTGTGTGTGTGTGTGTGTGTGTGTGTGTGTGTTTTGCTGTATACGTTTGCAGCAGTTGGACACGGAAGTGACTTGTGACGTCACACTAGCCATTCCCATAAGTATGATCATCCTCTTTACCTCTAACTGCTCTTCTTCACTGTCACTGACACCTTCAGTGGTAACAGCTTCAATGGGAGGTTACCATCACCATTGTAAATGTATGGAAACATCTTGTCAGTGAAAGTGTGTGTGAAGGTGTGTATGTGTGTGTTAGTATCAGGATCAGAGAACGACAGTTTTCCTCTGTTCAAGTCCAGATTCACTCTGATCCTCTGGAACTTCTTCTGCTCTGGGAGATCAATCTCTGGACCTGATGGTGAATGAGCTGAGTATTTACCTAGATAGAACCATATTCTCCATGATCCAGACTCTATGTCGTCTACCTTCCTCTGCACAGACTCTGTTAACACACCGATTTCCCAGCTTCTATTGTCTCCAACCTCGACATCCCAGCTGTGAGTCCCTGAGTTAAAACCCTCAGAGCCCAGGACAGAGTAGCAGAAACAATCAAATCTCTCTGGATTGTCAGGAAGCTGCTGTTCATCTCCTCCTCCTCTCACACTGGTCAGATCTTCAGACAGGATGAGAAATTCATTAGCAGTGTTTGGGTCCAGAACCACAGGACTGTAGGAGACCATGTCCTCCATCTTGTTCCAGATGTTGAAGGTCAGGTTGCCCAGGTGTTTGGCCTGGTCTATCAGAGCTCCTGAGTCCAGCTGTGGATCCTCCAGCAGGGGGCGCTGCTGGACTCTTTCCACTGCAGCCTTGTAGTTGAGCAGGAATGAGACGTCTTCAGCTCTCAGCTCGTCCTCTGTGGCTCTGACTGTGTGTGAAAGAGCTGCTATCTCTCTGCTCAGAGCCTCCATCTTCTCCTTCATCCTCTGACTCTTCTGCTCCTCTTCCTCCCTCAGTGCAGCCATCCTGGCCTCCTCTTCCTCTTCTAGAAACTGGTGAAGCTTCTTAAACTGCTCCTTAATCTGCCTCTCTGTGTGTCGGGCCTGGACCTTAATGTGTTCTGCTGTTTGACCAAACTTCACTTGAACGTCTTCAAAACCCTTTAACTTCTTCTTTAAGGGCTCCAGAGTTTCCTCAAATTCCTTCTTGAGGTCTGAAGCAGCTTCATCAATGGGTCTGATTCTGTGGTTGGTGTGTTTTTTTGAATCTCTGCAGATGAGACACACTGGCTGCTGATGGTCCAGACAGAAGAGTTTGAGTTTCTCAGAGTGCAGACTGCAGAGAGCCTCTGAAGATTTCTGCTTCCTCTGCTGTAAGAAGCTCTCACACAGGTTCTTCAACGCCAGGTTACAAGGTGGTTCTTCTGTTGAAGATCTTGTCTTACAAACTGGACACAGTCGATCTTGTTTCTCTCTCCACCAGCTCTTCAGACAGTCTTTACAGAAGCTGTGGCTGCAGGACAGAAGAACAGGATCTCTGAAGACCTCCGTACAAACCGGACAGCAGAGATCCTCCTCTGGTCTGGAAGCCATTTAGTCTGTGAGTGAAGCTGAAAACACAGCAGACAGGAAGTAGAGTCAGTCATGGCTCCCCT
This sequence comes from Trachurus trachurus, assembly GCF_905171665.1. Taxonomy (NCBI): domain Eukaryota; kingdom Metazoa; phylum Chordata; class Actinopteri; order Carangiformes; family Carangidae; genus Trachurus; species Trachurus trachurus. The sequence goes on along the minus strand of NC_139907.1, from coordinate 3,976,940 downwards.
CCCTCCTCTACTGACTTGACTGAAGTTTACTGTGACTCTGAGTCCAGGTTTTAGTCAAACTCACCTTCAGTGTGTGGAGTGTCAGCAGGTTGAAGCAGCAGTGTTGTAGCTGGACTCACTCACAGGAAGTTGTTAGTTTGGTCTGAAGCTGAATCTGATCGTCTCTTCTTCAGTCTGCGACTCTGGGACTGATGAGGAAGTGCAACAGTTTCCTAGGTTGAGTCATGTGAGGGGGCGGAGCTTTGTCAAAATGAAACTTAAAGTAAGGCGGTGCAGCCAAGGGATGCGTGTGCATGCGGTGACGTAGGGACGAGAGCGGGGACTGCTAACTCCATCCGCTGACAGGAAGTTAGCCAAAACGACCGGATCGCTTACTTCTGCTTTAAGCAGGATGATGCAGCAGCTCTGTTTAGTTTCTGTTTGTGAACATGAATCAGGAAAGTCAGAATAAATAGTTCCTGTCAGATAAACGTGGGGCAGTGAATATTAGTCACAGAGATGTGGAGCAGAAACATGAAGACCTGTGACAAGAAAATCACCAAGAAAAGTATCAGGACTTCAAAGTTGCAGGACTTGAGAAAATAATGGACATTTACAAATAGAAAATCATGGACAGGAGCCAGACCAACAACTTTGTCCACGTCTGTAATTCTTCAACCTTTAACCAGAGAAACAAAAGGTTTTACAATCACTGTTTGTTTCTTTGGTCCTGTCCCAGGAGCTGTCCAACATCCATGAAATCTTCTGTCAGCTCCACAACAGAAACGTGGGATTCGTCCGTCAGCCTGATCAGTAAAGACCTGGTCCCTCAGCTGCGCAGCACCGTGGTCGACTTCTACAAGTGGCAGCAGAAGGAGGTGAGAAACCTGTTAAATGATGAGATAATGAAGGTATTTTAAAGCTTTACTATGTTTTCCCACTGTTGTTGATGTTTATTGGCAAAAAATATGGATGTTTATTTTATTTGAAGAATAAAATAAGCATCTTTATATAATTTATGAATTAAAACTGCAACAAATACACAATAGATCATTCTGTTTAGATTAGTTTTATTTTTAACTAATTAATCATCTGGTCAAAAAAAATACCAAACTGACGTCTGCAACAAAATCATGAACTTAACCCTCTGACAGTGATGATCAGTATCAATAATAATCAATGACAAAACTGCCACCTTACCGTGGTGGAGGGGTTTGAGCACCCAAATGATCCTAGGAGCTATGTTGTCCGGGGCTTAATGCCCCTGGTAGGGTCTCCCAAGGCAAACAGGTCCTAGGTGATTAGGGTTAGGGTTTAGGGTTTGAAGCCCCTTATGATGAAATTAATACCAAGGAGGTTTACGTCGCCTGGACTGGCGTTACCGGGGCCCCACCCAGGAGCCAGGCCTGGGTTTGGGGCTCACAGGCGAGCACCTGGTGGCTGAGTCTTGGCCCACGGGACTCGGCCGGGCACAGCCTGAACGAGCGACGTGGGCCCGCCTTTCCGTAGGCTCACCACTTGCGGGAGGGGTCAGAAAGGGCCGGTGCCATGTGATTTGGGTGGCGGTCGTGGGCGGGTGCCCCGACGACCCAATCCCCGGATAACGACTCTGGCTTTAGGGACATGGAATGTCACCTCGCTGGGGGGAAAGAGCCTGAGCTCGTGTGGGAGGTTGAGAGGTATCGGCTAGAGATAGTCGGGCTCACCTCCACGCACAGCCTGGGCTCTGGAACCCAACTCCTTGAGAGAGGCTGGACTCTTTTCTACTCTGGAGTTGCCCATGGTGAGAGGCGGCGAGCTGGTGTGGGCTTGCTCATAGCTCCCCAGCTCAGCCGCCATGTGTTGGAGTTCTCCCCGGTGAACGAGAGGGTCGTTTCCTGCACCTCCGGGTCGGGGATAGGTTTCTCACCGTTGTTTCGGCCTACGGGCCGAAAGGTGGTGCAGAGTACCCGGCCTTCTTGGAGTCCTTGGGAGGGGTTCTGGAAAGTGCTCCAACTGGGGACTCCATCGTTCTGCTGGGGGAATTCAATGCCCACGTGGGCAGCGACAGTGTTACCTGGAGAGGTGTGATTGGGAGGAACGGCCTCCCTGATCTGAACCCGAGCGGTGTTTTGTTATTGGACTTCTGTGCTAGCCACAGTCTGCCCATAATGAACACCATGTTCAGGCATAAGGGTGTCCATCAGTGCATGTGGCACCAGGACACCCTAGGCCGGAGGTCAATGATTGACTTTGTAGTCGTGTCATCTGATCTCCAGCCGTATGTCTTGGACACTCGGGTAAAGAGAGGGGCTGAGCTGTCAACTGATCACCACCTGGTGGTGAGTTGGATCCGCTGGCAGCGGAGGAAGCTGGACAGACTTGGCTGACCCAAGCGTATCGTGAGGGTCTGCTGGGAACGTCTGGCGGAATCCCCTGTCAGGGAGGTCTTCAACTCCCACCTCCGGGAGAGCTTTGACCGGATCCCGAGGGAGGCTGGAGACATTGAGTCCGAGTGGACCATGTTCTCCACTTCCATTGTTGACGTGGCTCTACAAAGCTGTGGCCGTAAGGTTGCTGGTGCCTGTCGCGGGCGGCAATCCCCAAACCTGGTGGTGGACACCGGAAATAAGGGATGCTGTCAAGCTGAAGAAGGAGTCCTACCAAGCCTGGCTAGCTCGGGGAACTCCTGGGGCAGCTGACGGGTACCGGCAGGCCAAGCGTGCTTGCAGCTCGGGCAGTCGTGGAAGCAAAAACTCGGGTCTGGAAAAAGTTTGGGGAGGCCATGGAGGAGGACTACTGGTCGGCCTCGAGGAAATTCTGGCAAACCATCCGGCGACTCAGGAGGGGGAAGCAGTGCTCCGCCAACACTGTTTACAGTGGTGGAGGTGGGGAGCTGTTGACCTCGACTGGGGACATTGTCAGGCCGTGGAAGGAATACTTTGAGGATCTCCTCAATCCCACTGACACGCCTTCCAGAGTGTCCTGGGTCTTCATTCATCACCCAAGCCGAAGTCACTGAGGTAGTCCGGAAGCTCCTCAGTGGCAAGGCACCGGGGGTGGATAAAATCCGCCCTGACTACCTCAAGTCTCTGGATGTTGTGGGGCTGTCGTGGCTGACACGCCACGACAGCCCCACAAGGTCCCTCTCTTCAAAAAGGGGGATCGGAGGGTGTGTTCCAACTTTCATGGGATCACACTCCTCAGCCTCCCGTGGAAGTCTATTCCAGAGTACTGGAGAGGAGAATTCGCCTGAGAGTCGAACCTCAGATTCAGGAGGAACAATGCGGGTTTCGTCCTGGCTGTGGAACGCTGGACCAGCTCTACACCCTCCACAGGGTGCTCGAGGGTTTGTGGGAGTTTGCTCAACCAGTCCACATGTGTTTTGTGGACATGGAGAAGACATTCGACTGTGTCCCTCGTGGCATTCTGTGGGAGGTGCTCCGGGAGTATGGGCGCTGGAGCTTAGTTTGCATTGTTGGCGGTTCGTTCATTATTTTTATGGACAGAATTTCTAGGTGCAGCCGGGGGCCGGAGGGGGGTCGGTTCGGGAGTCACTGGATTTCGTCTCTACTTTTTGCAGATGATGTTGTCCTGTTGCCCCCCTCGAGCCTGGACTTCCAGGATGCACTGGGGCAGTTTGCAGCCAGGTGTGAAGCGGCTGGGATGAGAATCAGCACCTCTAAGTCCGAAGCCGTGGTTCTCGACCAGAAAAAGGTGGTTTGCCCCTCCAGGTCGGGGGAGAGTTCCTGCCTCAGGTGGAGGAGTTTAAGTATCTTGGAGTCTTGTTCATGAGTGATGGAAGGATGGAACGCAAGATTGACAGGCGGATCAGTGCAGCAGCTGCAGTAATGCGGTCCTTGTATCGGTCTGTCGTGGTGAAGAAGGAGCTGAGCCGAAAGGCAAAGCTCTCGATTTACCGGTCAGTCTACGTTCCCACCCTCACCTATGGTCATGAACTCTGGGTCATGACCGAAAGAACAAAATCCCGGATACAAGCGGCTGAAATGAGTTTCTTCCGCAGGGTGGCGGGGCGCTCCCTTAGAGATAGGGTGAGATAGGGTGAGGAGCTCTGTCACCCGGGAGGAGCTCGGAGTAGAGCCGCTGCTCCTCCACATCGAGAGGAGCCAGCTGAGGTGGCTCTGGCATCTGTATTGGATGCCCCCTGAGGTGTTCTGGGCATGTCCCACTGGGAGGAGGCCCCGAGGAAGACCCCAGGACACGCTGGAGTGACATGTCACTCGGCTGGCCTGGGAACACCTTGGGATCCTCCCGGAAGAGCTGGAAGAAGTGTCTGGGGAGAGGGAAGTCTGGGGATCCTTGCTCCGACTGCTGCCCCCGCGACCCGGACCCGGATAAGCGGAAGATAATGGATGGATGGATGGAAAACAGCAAATCGTCACATTTCAGGCAGAAATTAATGAAGCATCACTTCATTATTTTCCTGAATCTTTTTTTTCCTTCATACATTTTCCTTCTTTTTCCCTGTCCTGTCTTGTCAGGATGGAGCAGATAAAGACGAAGGTGAAGACAGCGGTGAGGGGACGTCGTCTCAGCAGGAGGTGAGTGATGAACCACATTAAACCTGGAGCTCAGTGTGCAGGACAAACATCATCCAGTGGCAGCCGGTCAATACTTTGACAAGTATATATTTTTAGATGAATGAGATAAAAGTGAGTTAAATGTGTCACCTGCAATAAAAAACGTAAAAGAAACATGTTCTACGTCATCTAAAGTCACTGATTGGTCACGTGTTTCCTCCTTGGGCCGCAGAAATCTTTGCCCATAGACTCTGGTTATAACTTGTACATGTGAGATAGGAGCTCCTGAATGCAGCTCATTGATGGTGCGTTCAGGTTTTATCAGAAATTTGAATCATCAATCAATCAAACATCAAACATCTACAAGTATAGAAACGTTGTATATCCGTTTAATTGCATCAATCGTCCATTTTTCTGACTTCTGTGTTGGTTTTTCAACTGGAAAGCTCAACGTTGTTCCAAGCTCTGAGTTTCCAACTTCCAATGTAAATGAAACGCACTATACAGTCTTTTTAACCAATAAATACACGTACATTTGAGTCCCTTGGGAGTGAGGCAAACTCTCCAGACCCGTATCCACAAAACCAATGTCCAATTCTCAGTGTTTCCTTTTCCATATGGTGTTCATTTATTGACAGAAACAGTTCATCTTTAACACAAGTAAGACACGGTTCTGTTCTCTTCAGGTCAGTGTTCATACATAACCATATTCTTCATCAAACGGTAACAAACACACGTTCAAACACGATCTCAATACACTATAATTCACGGTCAGAAAACGATTTGCTCTCCTCCTCTACACCAAGGGGGCAGTTGTGGATCTGAGACGTGAAGCTCACTTCCGCGTTCAAAAAACTGCAATCCCCCCGGCTTCCTCTGGGGGCTGGTGTCAGAAGGGAGCATTCCCCATAGACCCCCATGTTAAAATCGCCGATTTTACATCCTCAGTAAACATGTTAAAAGCCTGGTGTCAGAACGTTTTTTTTTCTCAATCGATAGTTTCTACCCCCGCACACACTCTGAGGGGGGTGAATTTTTTTTAAACTCTACCGTTTTACTGTTATTAGGTTAAAACTCTGGCCAATTAGGGCGCGGAAATGTTGAGTGACAGGCCCGAGCAGCTCCGTGGACAGCTGCTTCGAGGCCAGTGGGCGGGTTCTCGGCGGTTCTCGGCCGGCCAATCCAACATGGCGCTGTCCAGGCCGCCATATTTGAGTCACAAAAACGACTCCCCAAAACCAATGGGTGACGTCACGGACGCTACGTCCATTCTTTTTACAGTCTATGCTCTACACACACCTGATGCTCATTATGCTCTTACCTATTTGCCTTTTCCCATCCTAACACCCCCACCTAGTGGTTAAATATAAAAATTACATAGTGGCATCATCACACACTGTGATATATTATACTCTGGTGTCGATTGAGAGACCTGATTATTATCTCTTCACCTGACGTTCGATATTGACTCCAAGAGCATAACTTTATTATAAGAACTCAACTCAACCTGGAGAAAACTACACCAGCCGCCACTGACATTCTGGATCAACCCTTCAAAATAAAACACAAGGAAAAGATGAAACTGTAAATGAAATTAAACAGTACAGGCGCCGAAAATAATCGTTTCAAAGATGCATCGAGATGCATTCTTAACGGGACGATTCTGGATCGATGCAGCGATGTCACATAATCGATCTTTAAACTCAAATAAGTCATTCAAGTTTAATGATGCTGTTCACATGCAGAGACAGTGATTTATTTTATTTTAAAGCACAATGCCAAGATTTACGTTTTGTTTTGTGAACCTTTCAGTAGACTAAAGGCCTTTTCTTTTTCTTTGTGTGTTCAGACTCCAAGGAAGCTGCTGTATTGTGGAAATGCATTTAATTAATATTTTCCCATTTAATGTTATGTAAATAAAAAGTCATCATATCTATCTGACTATTTATGTTGATTAATGAAAAAGCCATGTGTGGCAACATAGAAAATTGAGAATGTGATGCATCGAAATGCATCGTGATGCACCGAAATGCACTGAGATGCATCGTATAATCGAATCGAACTGAATCGTAATCGAATTGAATCGTGTGGCCACTGAAAATGCAACATTAAACAGTGAACAGTAAAGCAGTAATAACCACCTGGTCCAGTAGGTGGCGCTGTTGTCTAACGTCCGTCCGTCTGTCTGTTTGTGTCCTCAGTGTTCAAACCGAGCCGAGCTCCTCGCCTCCATCAAGTCCAGAGCGTACGGAGAAGCAGCAGAGGTTTGTTACTTCCTGTTCAGTTTATTCCTTATGATCAATCAAACAGGTGTCAAATATTAAAAGTATGTTTGATTTGTGTGGTCACTCCAAGGCCTCCAAGTCCCGTCGCCATCGTCAGGTGGAGGTGGACTTGACCAGCGCTGAGGCGGGACCGTCCTCCACACCGGGTTCCTCCAGGATCAGTAAACCGTCACTCAAAGCCAGAACCAAGGAGAACATCCGGATCTCAGGTAAACACGTCCAACTTCATGCTGCTGGAAGAGGTGGAGGGTGGTAGGTTCAGGGACATCACGGTGTTCACACCATCCAAACATCCTCCTCCTGCTTCTTCTGTCCTACCACAATTTAAAGTTGTGATGATGAACACGATCAGATAAAGTCAGAAGTGAACTCCACATTTGTCTTGAATGATGCGTTCAATGACCGAAACTCTTTTTCTCATCATCAGCTGCCTTTGAGAAAGAAGCCATGTCGACCACTGTGATCTCCAGTCTCACCAGTCTGGACTCTGCTCCTTAAGGTACACACACACACACACACACACACACACACACACACACACACACACACACACACACACACACACACACACACACACACACACACACACACACACACACACACACACGCGCCAGATTCACTTTAGCTTCATCTGTTGGAGCCATTTTCATTATTAATGATTAATGAGAAAACACAGAACTCTGTGTAAGTGACATAAAGTCAGGACTTTGTTCATGGGAGTGTCCAGTTAACAAAGAGCTGCATTATGTTTCTCACATTAATATAGTACATTAAATCAAAATTATTGTTTAAAATGTTAATCATGATCGTTCTTTGTGGCCCAAATTGACATCAATGTAATGATGTTTCTGTACGTCACTAAATCATCTTTATATATAATAAAAGACAGATGGAGATGTCTTATTTCTGGTTTTATAAAGTTCACACATTCCTGACTTTTCTTTTTTCCCCTTCAGAAAACTCTAAAATGTAAAAGTGGACGTGAAGACGACACAGGAGTCGACCTTCATCCTGAGGAGAAGAGTTTTTTCTTAAAAAATTGTATCTGTTTAAAAAAAAACTCATGTTTTATTATAGTTATGAATATTTTATAACCTCGAAGGTTTTTGCTGCCATTAATTGGCATTTTATGACACAATGTGAATGTTTTATAACTTATAGAACATTAAGGAAACATTAAAGTTCTAAACTTGTTTGCATTTGTTCCAAAATGTAAAGGTTTGTAAAATATAAACACTCTGTTTTCTTACTGAGCCAGTGTTATGATGTTGCTTTTTACTCACTGCAGGAAATATCTGAATGTTTAAAGGTGTACATCTGTGATGGCTTTATTATTTTATAATGTTTTATAAAAAAAGAAACTCTTTAAAAGAAACTGTTAACTTGGTCCATCTCTTTCTTATGTGACATTTAGTTCAGACCTTAAGTTTCTGTTTTTCTGATTTTATCTTGGGCCTGTTTGTTGTGGACACATTGTTTTCTAAAACTCAAAATTATAAAATATTGAACAGAAAAATACAAAATAATCTGTTATATAAAAGTCAAGTACAAACATTCACCACTGGATCTGACAGGGGTAAGTACAGTGCTTTTATTGTTTATACACAGTATACAGGTTTCATTTACTACAATATATTTACATTATTAGATCTAATAAATGATGCATTTGTGGCACATTTATTTTGTCTATGTTCAGACAAGCAGTAGATTAATTATAGCGATTTTAACCACATTTTGTTTTATATATTGCATTAATTTCTCTCTTTCTCACCCTGCAGGACAGTGGCTGTGGAGCATAATGAGTTCAAAGATGATTTGTTTTTTTTTAAACCAGCACAAACACAACTCATTCTACTTAATGAGGTCATCACCTGAACCACATCTGATTTTATAGGAAGATTATAAAAAACACTGCTGGAATTAAACATTGACATCATCCCACCCAAATTGATTTATAAACTCTTCCTAAGTTAAAATAATCAGCAGTGAATATTTAGGAATGAATATGAGCATGTTTTCTTTGCGTTATAATTCAAGGTCTGAAAAGACTTAATTTGTGTTCCCTTTTTTGGAAAGATTTGGAATACTTTCTGTTTAATCAATTAGAGTTAAATTTCATTTTGAAAAGAAAATGTTTTTGGTTTTTTTTCGCTCTCCAAAGCATAACATTAACATTTCATTTTATTGGGCAAATTTCACATTCATAAATTTCACCATTATATAGTATAATGCACATTACTCTCAGACAGCTGATGTCACTCAAAGCGTCAAACACCACACACACACGTTTTCTTTTTCTTTTCTTTATTAATCTTTTTTAAGGAATACAACAGTAAATTCAAAGAGATGAATTTACCCACATTGACTTTTCTATCTTTTCCCCAGTTCCTAAAACAACCCCAAGGGGTAAACAGCAGGAAAGAGAAACAGTAGAACAAAGTCTCTGAACAGTAATTAAACAAGAAAAAAGAAGCAAACAAATATGTAATATGGAAGAATAGTAGCTAAACAGACATAAATGAGAAAAATCAACATAACTTCAATTTAAGAAAGAAAACAAAAACACAACATCTCTAAACCAGAGGGATGAGAAGATGAGAGATTTCTGACTCGGTCACACACATGTTTTCTGTCAATAGAAACATTGAATGTGAGGATTTTGCTCATTGCTCATTTCCTCTCCTGCTGCCAGCTCTCCTACAAGAAGAAGAAGAAGCTGGAGAAGTCGGCGCTGTGTGAGGAGTTCATCGAGCGAGCGTCTCGTCCACAGCAGCTCATCAACATCGAGCTGCTGGAGGTAAATTCACAGAGAAGGGGCCACGTTTACAGACCAGGACAAAACTGTTGGCTCTATTGACATGAAAGTTTAAACAAAACAAAAAAAGTTTTCAAAAGCATCAATGTTCAAGAAAAAAATGAAAACACAAATATAGATTTAAAAAGAACAACAATAAATGAATAAAAATATGAATATTGTGGAGAACATGGGGGTTATGGAGCATTAGTAACTAATAGTGTGGAGATAGATAGATAGATAGATAGATAGATAGATAGATAGATAGATAGATAGATAGATAGATAGATAGATAGATAGGCAGAGCCAGGTCAAAAACACTGCGGGAGCTTTCATTTATGAATAAATAAACATATATATTCATGTATATGAATTCAATGCACAATATAGCACATATATAGCCTATATATTTTTTTTTTGACCGTAAAAAAAAAAAAAAAAAGAGAGAGAGAGAAGATGAACGTAACGTGGGACGAAAGTAACAAAGCGATTTTCTCCGAGCACATACGTATGTCTAACTTTGTCAGCATGTACATCATGTATAACCTAACAGAAAAAAATCTTGAGGTTACGTCTGACTTTGACCGAGTTACATTCAAGAACCAGCTGTTTTCAATGACTGAAAGTGAATTCACTCGGTGATTTATTTCGATCGATCAGCTGTGTTTACCGTTTCAGGTGTCATAGATGGTTAGACAGATTAATTAGTCCTCTAACACGTCCTAAAGTTTGACTTGTCAGAGTTTTTCAGTATAGAAGCAGCTCAGGTTTAAGTGTCGGGAGTCACTGTGGGGACGGAGGAAACAGCTGTAAAGTTAACCTCGTCCCTCTCTTTTATACAGTCTATATACAGTCTCTGTGTGTGTGTGTTTTGGGGGGACAGCAATAAAGAACATGCATTGCTGTATACGTTAGCAGCAGTTGGACACGGAAGTGACTCGTGACGTCACACTAGCCATTCCCATAAGTATGATCATCCTCTTTATCTCTAACTGCTCTGCTCCATTGTCACTGACACCTTCACTGGTAACAGCTTCAATGGGAGGTTATCATCATCACCATTGTAAATGTATGGAAACATCTTCTCAGTGAAAGTGTGTGTGAAGGTGTGTATGTGTGTGTTAGTATCAGGATCAGAGAACGACAGTTTTCCTCTGTTGAAGTCCAGATTCACTCTGATCCTCTGGGGATTCTCCTGCACTGGGAGATCAATGTCATGACCTGATGGTGAATATGCTGAGTATTCATCTCCACAGAACCATATTCCCCAAAATCCAGACTTTATGTTGATTCCCTTCCTCTGCACAGACTCTGTTAACACACCCAGTTCCCAGCTTCTATTGTCTCCAACCTCGACATCCCAGCTGTGAGTCCCTGAGTTAAAACCCTCAGAGCCCAGGACAGAGCAGAAAGAATCAGTCCTCTCTGGATTGTCAGGAAGCTGCTGGTAGTCTCCTCCATCTCTCACACTGGTCAGATCTTCAGACAGGATGAGATGTGGCTGAGCAGTGTTTGGGTCCAGAACCACAGGACTGTAGGAGACCATGTCCTTCATCTTGGTCCAGATGTTGAAGGTCAGATTGCCCAGGTGTTTGGCCTGGTCTATCAGAGCTCCTGAGTCCAGCTGTGGATCCTCCAGCAGGGGGCGCTGCTGGACTCTTTCCACTGCAGCCTTGTAGTTGAGCAGGAATGAGACGTCTTCAGCTCTCAGCTCGTCCTCTGTGGCTCTGACTGTGTGTGAAAGAGCTGCTATCTCTCTGCTCAGATCCTCCATCTTCTCCTTCATCCTCTGACTCTTCTGCTCCTCTTCCTCCCTCAGTGCAGCCATCCTGGCCTCCTCTTCCTCTTCTAGAAACTGGTGAAGCTTCTTAAACTGCTCCTTAATCTGCCTCTCTGTGTGTCGGGCCTGGACCTTAATGTGTTCTGCTGTTTGACCAAACTTCACTTGAACTTCTTCAAAACCCTTTGACTTATTCCTTAAATACTCCAGAGTTTCCTCAAATTCCTTCTTGAGTTGTGAAGCAACTTCATCGATGGGTTTAAATCTGTGGTTTTTGTGTGTGTCTGAATGGAGACAGATGAGACACACTGGCTGCTGATGGTCCAGACAGAAGAGTTTGAGTTTCTCAGAGTGCAGACTGCAGAGAGCCTCTGAAGATCTCTGCTCTTTCTGCTGTAAGAAGCTCTCACACAGGTTCTTCAACGCCAGGTTAAGAGGTGGTTCTTCCTTTGAAGATCTTCTCTTACAAAATGGACACAGTTGATCTCGTTTCTCTCTCCACCAGCTCTTCAGACAGTCTTTACAGAAGCTGTGGCTGCAGGACATAAGAACAGGATCTCTGAAGACCTCCGTACAGACTGGACAGAAGAGATCCTCCTCTGGTCTGGAAGCCATTTAGTCTGTGAGTGAAGCTGAAAACACAGCAGACAAGAAGTAGAGTCAGTCATGGCTCCCCTCCCTCCTCTACTGACTTGACTGAAGTTTACTGTGACTCTGAGTCCAGGTTTTAGTCAAACTCACCTTCAGTGTGTGGAGTGTCAGCAGGTTGAAGCAGCAGTGTTGTAGCTGGACTCACTCACAGGAAGTTGTTAGTTTGGTCTGAAGCTGAATCTGATCGTCTCTTCTTCAGTCTGCGACTCTGGGACTGATGAGGAAGTGCAACAGTTTCCTGGGTTGAGTCATGTGAGTCATGTGAATCATGTGAGGGGGTGGAGCTTTGTCAAAATGAAACTTAAGCAGGATGATGCAGCAGCTCTGTTTAGTTTCTGTTTGTGAACATGAATCAGAAAAGTCAGAATAAATAGTTCCTGTCAGATAAATGTGGTGCAGTGAATATTAGTCACAGAGATGTGGAGCAGAAACATGAAGAGCTGCGACAAGAAAACCATCAAGAAAAGAATCAAGACTTCAAACTTGCAGGACTTGAGTAAATGGACATTTACAAATAGAAAATCATGGATAGGATAGGCAAACCAACAATTTTGTCCACATCTGTAATTCTTCAACCTTTAACCAGAGAAACAAAAGGTTTTACAATCACTGTTTGTTTCTTTTGTCCTGTTCCAGGAGCTGTCCAACATCCACGAGCTCTACGAGAAGCTGAAATCTTCTGTCGGCTCCACAACAGAAACGTGGGATTCGTCCGTCAGCCTGATCAGTAAAGACCTGGTCCCTCAGCTGCGCAGCACCGTGGTCGACTTCTACAAGTGGCAGCAGAAGGAGGTGAGAAACCTGTTAAATGATGAGATAATTAAGTTATTTTAAAGCTTTACTATGTTTTCCCACTGTTGTTGATGTTCATTGGCAAAGAAATATGGATGTTTAGTTGATTAAAGGAGTAAAATAAGCATCTTTACATAATTAATAAACTAAAACTTTTCCCGTCCTGTCTTGTCAGGATGGAGCAGATAAAGACGAAGGTGAAGACAGCGGTGAGGGGACGTCGTCTCAGCAGGAGGTGAGTGATGAACCACATTAAACCTGGAGCTCAGTGTGCAGGACAAACGTCATCCAGTGGCAGCCAGTCAGTGCTTTGATAAGTATATATTTTTAGATGAGTGAGATAAAAGTGAGTTAAATGTGTCACCTGCAATAAAAATTTTTTATGAAACATGTTCTACGTCGTCTAAAGTCACTGATTGGTCACGTGTTTCCTCCTTGGGCCGCAGAAATCTGCCCAGAGGCTCTGGTTATAACTTGTACATGTGAGATAGGAGCTCCTGAATGCAGCTCATTGATGGTGCGTTCAGGTTCTAATGGAAATTTGAATCATCAATCAATCAAAAATCGAACATCTACAAGTATAGAAACGTTGTAAATCTGTTTAATTGCATTAATCGTCCATTTTTCTGACTTCTGTGTTGGTTTTTCAACTGGAAAGCGCTCAACGTTGTTCCAAGCTCTGAGTTTCCAACTTCCAATGTAAATGAAACACACTATACAGTCTTTTTAACCAATAAATACACGTACATTTGAGTCCCTTGGGTGTGCAGATGAGGCAAACTCTCCAGACCCGTATCCACAAAACCAATGTCCAATTCTCAGTGTTTCCTTTTCCATATGGTGTTTATTTATTGACACAAACAGTTCATCGTTAACACAAGTAAGACACGATTCTGTTCTTTTCAGGTCAGTGTTCATACATAACCATATTCTTCATCAAACGGTAACAAACACACGTTCAAACACGATCTCAATACACGATAATTCACGGTCAGAAAACTATTTGCTCTCCTCCTCTACACACACCTGATGCTCATTATGCTCTTACCTATATGCCTTTTCCCATCCTAACACCCCCACCTAGTGGTTAAACACAAAAATTAGGCTACATAATGGCTCCAATATGCATCATCACACACTGTGATATATTTATACTCGGCTATCGATTGAGAGACCTTATTATTATCTCTTCACCTGACGTTCGATATTGACTCCAAGAGTGTAACTTTATTATAAGAACTCAACTCAACCTGCAGAGAAAACTACACCAGCTGCCACTGACATTCTGGATCAACCCTTCAAAATAAAACACAAGGAAAAGATGAAACTAAATGAGATTAAACAGTACGGGTGGCGAAAATAATCCTTTCGAAGATGCATCGAGATTCTTAAAGGGACAATTCTGAATCGAAGCAGCGATGTCACATAATCGATCTTTAAACTCAAATAATTTATTCAAGTTTAATGATGCTGTTCACATGCAGAGACAGTGATTTATTTTATTTTAAAGCACAATGCCAAGATTTACGTTTTGTTTTGTGAACCTTTCAGTAGACTAAAGGCCTTTTCTTTTTCTTTGTGTGTTCAGACTCCAAGGAAGCTGCCGTACTGTGGAAATGCATTTAAATTATATTTTCCATTTAATGTCATGTAAATAAAAAGTCATCATATTTATCAGACTATTTATGTTAATTAATGAAAAAGCCATGTGTGGCAACATAGAAAATTGACGATGTGATGCATCGAAGTACATTGAGATGCATCGAAATGCATTGCGATGCATCGAAATGCACTGAGATGCATCGTATAATCGAATCGAACTGAATCGTAATCGAATTGAATCGTGTGGACACTGAAAATACAACATTAAACAGTGAACAGTAAAGCAGTAATAACCATCTGGTCCAGTAGGTGGCGCTGTTGTCTAAGTAACGTCCGTCTGTCTGTCTGTGTCCTCAGTGTTCCAACCTAAATGATATTTTCCATTTAATGTTATGTAAATAAAAAGTCATCATATCAATCAGACTATTTATGTTAATTAATGAAAAAGCCATGTGTGGCAAGATAGAAAATTGAGGATGTGATGCATCGAAATGCACTGAGATGCATCGAAATGCACTGAGATGCATCGTATAATCAAATCGAACTGAATCGTAAACTGGTGAATCGTAATCGACTTGAATCGTGTGGCCAGTGAAGATGCAACACCACTATTAAACAGTGAACAGTAAAGCTGTAATAACCACCTGGTCCAGTAGGTGGCGCTGTTGTCTAACGTCCGTCTGTCTGTCTGTTTGTGTCCTCAGTGTTCAAACCGAGCCGAGCTCCTCGCCTCCATCAAGTCCAGAGCGTACGGAGAAGCAGCAGAGGTTTGTTACTTCCTGTTCAGTTTATTCCTTATGATCAATCAAACAGGTGTCAAATATTAAAAGTATATTTGATTTGTGTGGTCACTCCAAGGCCTCCAAGTCCCGTCGCCATCGTCAGGTGGAGGTGGACTTGACCAGCGCTGAGGCGGGACCGTCCTCCACACCGGGTTCCTCCAGGATCAGTAAACCGTCACTCAAAGCCAGAACCAAGGAGAACATCCGGATCTCAGGTAAACACGTCCAACTTCATGCTGCTGGAAGAGGTGGAGGGTGGTAGGTTCAGGGACATTACGGTGTTCACACCATCCAAACATCCTCCTCCTGCTTCTTCTGTCCTACTGACGTTAAAACCACAATTTAAAGTTGTGATGATGAACACGATCAGATAAAGTCAGAAGTGAACTCCACATTTGTCTTGAATGATGCGTTCAATGACCGGAACTCTTTTTTTCATCATCAGCTGCTTTTGAGAAGGAAGCCATGTCGACCACTGTGATCTCCAGTCTCACCAGTCTGGACTCTGCTCCTTAAGGTATACACACACACACACACACACACACACACACATACACACACACACACACACACACACACACACACACACACACACACACACACACACACACACACACACACACCTTAAACAAATCACAATCAGGTTATTAGTCTGTACAGTTTTGACCTGTAGGTGGCGCCAGATTCACTTTAGCTTCATCTGTTGGAGCCATTTTCATTATTAATGATAAATGAGAAAACACAGAACTCTGTGTAAGTGACATAAAGTCAGGACTTTGTTCATGGGGGTGTCCAGTTAACAAAGAGCTGCGTTATGTTTCTCACATTAATATAGTACATTAAATCAAAATTATTGTTTAAAATGTTAATCATGATCGTTCTTTGTGGCCCAAATTGACATCAATGTACAGATGTTTCTGTATGTCATTAAATCATCTTCATATGTAATTTAAGACAGATGGAGATTTTTTATTTCTGTTTATGTTCACACATTCATGATTTTTCTTTTTTCTTTCCAGAAAATCAAAAATGTAAAAGTGGACATGAAGACGACACAGGAGTCAACCTTCATCCTGAGGAGAATAATTTTTTCTTTAAAGATGTTGCCTGTTTTTTTTTTTAAACAAATGTTTTATTGTAGTAATTAATATTTTATTAGGTTTAAGGGTTTTACTGCCATTAATTGGCATTTTATGACAAAAATATGAATGTTTTATATCTTATAGAACATAAAGGAAAAGTTAAAGTTGCAAACCTGCTTACATTTGTTCCAAAATGTAAAGGTTTGTAAAATATAAATACTCTGTTTTCTTACTGAGCCAGTGTTATGATGTTGCTTTTTACTCACTGCAGGAAATATCAGAATGTTTAAAACTGGACATCTGTGATAGCTTTATTATTTTATAATGTTTTATATAAAAAGAAACTCTTTAAAAGAAACTGTTAACTTGGTCCATCTCTATCTTATGTGACATTTAGTTCAGACCTAAAGTTTCTGTTTTTCTGACTTTATCTTGGGCCTGTTTGTTGTGGACATTGTTTTCTAAAACTCAAAATTATAAAATATTGAACAGAAAAATACAAAATAATCTGTTATATAAAAGTCAAGTGCAAACATTCACCACTGGATCTAACAGGGGTAAGTACAGTGCTTTTATTGTTTATACACAGTAGGTTTCATTTACTACAATATAGTTACATTATTAGATCTAATAAATGATGCATTTGTGGCACATTTATTTTGTCTATGTTCAGACAAGCAGTAGATTAATTATAGCGATTTTAACCACATTTTATACATTGCATTAATTTCTCCCTTTCTCACCCTGCAGGACAGTGGCTGTGGAGCACGATGAGTTCAAAGATCTGCGGGTGTGTTTTAGGTAAATAATCATATATTTAAATTTATTCACAAATAATGACTTATAGTGAAATACATCATGATTTATTACAAACTATAGAAATAAAACCCAGTGAGAAGTCAAAGAGAGGTAAAGAGTGTTCGTAATAATGAGACAGCAGGAGGACAGGTGCAGTTTAACAGGTTCAATTCACTGACTTTTCCCTTTTAGAAATAAACAACATTATAAATATGATCATCTTCTTTATCTCTAACTGCTCTGCTCCACTGTCACTGACACCTTCACTGGTAACACCTTCAATGGGAGGTTATTCTCAGTGTTAATGTATGGAAACATCTTCTCAGTGAAAGTGTGTGTGAAGGTGTGTATGTGTGTGTTAGTATCAGGATCACAGAACGACAGTTTTCTCCTGTTCAAGTCCAGGTTAAGTCTGATCCTCTGGATCTTCTTCTGCTCTGGGAGATCAATCTCTGGACCTGATGGTGAATATGCTGAGTATTTACCTTTATAGAACAATATTCTCCATAATCCAGACCATAGGTCGTCTACCTTCCTCTGCACAGACTCTGTTAACACACCCAGTTCCCAGGCTGTAATATCTCCAACCTCGACATCCCAGCTGTGAGTCCCTGAGTTAAAACCCTCAGAGCCCAGGACAAACCAGAAAGAATCATCACTCCTCTCTGGATTGTCAGGAAGCTGCTGGTAGCCTCCTTCTCTCACACTGGTCAGATCTTCAGACAGGATGAGTCCTGGACGAGCAGTGTTTGGGTCCAGAACCACAGGACTGTAGGAGACCATGTCCTTCATCTTGTTCCAGATGTTGAAGGTCAGGTTGCCCAGGTGTTTGGCCTGGTCTATCAGAGCTCCTGACTCCAGCTGTGGATCCTCCAGCAGGGGGCGCTGCTGGACTCTTTCCACTGCAGCCTTGTAGTTGAGCAGGAATGAGACGTCTTCAGCTCTCAGCTCGTCCTCTGTGGCTCTGACTGTGTGTGAAAGAGCTGCTATCTCTCTGCTCAGAGCCTCCATCTTCTCCTTCATCCTCTGACTCTTCTGCTCCTCTTCCTCCCTCAGTGCAGCCATCCTGGCCTCCTCTTCCTCTTCTAGAAACTGGTGAAGCTTCTTAAACTGCTCCTTAATCTGCCTCTCTGTGTGTCGGGCCTGGACCTTAATGTGTTCTGCTGTTCGACCAAACTTCACTTGAACTTCTTCAAAACCCTCTAACTTCTCCTTTAAGGGCTCCAGAGTTTCCTCAAGTTCCTTCTTGAGGTCTGAAGCAGCTTCATTGATGGGTTTGAATCTGTGGTTTTTGTGTGTTTGTGAATGCAGACAGTTAATACACACTGGCTGCTGATGGTCCAGACAGAAGAGTTTGAGTTTCTCAGAGTGCAGACTGCAGAAACCCTCTGAAGATCTCTGCTCTCTCTCCTCCAAGAAGGCCTCACACAGGTTCTTTAACACCAGGTTACGAGGTGGTTCTTCTGTTGAAGATCTTCTCTTACACACTGGACACCGTCGATCTTGTTCCTCTCTCCACCAGCTCTTCAGACAGTCTTTACAGAAGCCGTGGCTGCAGGACAGATCAACAGGATCTCTGAAGACCTCCGCACAGATCTGACAGCAGAGATCCTCCTCTGGTCTGGAAGCCATTTAGTCTGTGAGTGAAGCTGAAAACACAGCAGACAGGAAGTAGAGTCAGTCATGGCTCCCCTCCCTCCTCTACTGACTTGACTGAAATTTACTGTGACTCTGAGTCCAGGTTTTAGTCCAACTCACCTTCAGTGTGTGGAGTGTCAGCAGGTTGAAGCAGCCGTGTTGTAGCTGGACTCACTCACAGGAAGTTGTTAGTTTGGTCTGAAGCTGAATCTGATCGTCTCTTCTTCAGTCTGCGTCTCTGGGACTGACGGAGAACAAACTGTTCCCTGGTTTATTTCAGGTTGAGTCAGGTGAGAGGGCGGAGCTTTGTCAACCATAAACAGTTTCATTGCTGACCTTTGATTCATTGCTGGAAACAGTTGGTTTAGCAACTTAATTTTATCTGTTAGTGAACATGAATCAAGAAAAACCCTGATTTTGAAATACCGTTTTCTGCTATCCTGGCCTCAGTTGTTCAAAAGGTAATGTAATTGGATTTTGGATAATGGATTGGGTCAAATCTTGAAAATGGGTTGTTCAAAACTTGAAACAGATTCTGAGATCTGATTAGGTCACGTAATCCAATCTCAGGTGGGGGCGTAGCTTTATCAACCATAAACAGGTTGAGTTTCATTGCTGACCTTTGACTTATTGCTGGAAACAGTTGGTGCAGCAGCTCTGTTGTTCTTTCTGTTTGTGAACATGAATCAGAAAAGTCAGAATAAATTGTTCCTGGCAGATAAATGTGGTGCAATGAATATTAGTCACAGAGATGTGGAGCAGAAACATGAAGAGCTGTGACAAGAAAATCATCAAGAAAAGAATCAGGACTTCAAACTTGCAGGACTTGAGTAAATGTGTTGTTTGTCTCTGATGAAGTGTTGGACAGAAACCAGGATCAGCTCCTGACCTTTGTGAGAATCCCTTAGAGTTCAGGCCTTGCGCTAAAGCTGTGTGGTTGAGTTGAGAGAGACTCACCTATAAACCTACCATCCCACTTTATGATCTGTTTGACTAGGTGTTTGTCCTGCAGAGACAAGTCACTGAGTAAGAACACAAGGGACAAAAGACACATGTTCAATAAAAGCTTGATAACAGAGGATCACCAACTTCTGATGTTACCATGAAGTGGGACAAATTTCTTAGGTAAGACAAATACTGACAAACTTTTTTACAAATTGTCTCAGAATTTTTATTAAAGGTTCACTTTGAGACTAGATACAGTTTCCAACCCACTCCACAGGACTTTGATGATTGTAGGTGGAGGTAAGGCAGGAGGAAGAGGTGGGTGGGATTTTGGAGGGAGGTGGGGCAACCGCCATTCCGACATCCCACCATTCCGACATAGGCCTCTAATTGTCTAAATGGCAACACTTAATTTTCTATCAAACGTCCCATCATTCCAACAATTTTTGCCTCCTATGGTCGGAATGGCGGTATTTTTTTCATTTTATGACATACCGCCTTTCGGACAATTCCTATTAATAGTGTATTTTTTCCCCAAAAGGATTTTGCACTGGTTGGGTTTAGGCAATGATGAAAGGAGTTGGTTAAGTTTAGTAAAAAGGCCAAGTAGAGGCTAGACAGGCAGACTAGTCCCTGTCTGCGCTCTGCTGCATGTGGGTATTCCTCTATCAGCATGTCTTAAAGAAGGGAGTCACCTGTTGAGGAACGCACATTTCCTTATATTAAAGCCTTTTCGGAATGGTGGGACGTTCACATGTCGGAATCGCGGTATGTCGGAATGGTGGTAAGTCTAAATGGTGTGATGTCGGAATGACAGCATGGAGGGTGATGGAGTTGTTGAATTTGTGTGCTGTGCTGTGTGAAATGCCAGAAAGGTAAGGGTTGCTTTAAGGTACCGACTGAAGAACTTGGCTTTGCAACTCCACTGAGCAAGAGTTGGGTGGCTACAGCAGGTCTTCAGGTGGGTGCCCCCTAACTCGGGGTGGTGGAGTGGGGGGGCTCAATAGCGGATCCAATGCCCTGGATCTGCCCCTGCTGACCACCATCCAACTCTTAAGACGATCCTTCAGCTGGTTGGCTCTGCCACTGCACCTCCTGCTGTATCCAGGTCCACCAGGATGCTGTATCAGCTGTCTGATGACATTTCCTATCAGGCACCTCCTTACCATCCCTTCAATCCCCAGCAGTCCAAGGCTCCTCCAGAGTCACTGTCCAGAGAAACCTCTGCAGCCGACCTCCATGGTCAGTTCCAGGCCTTCCATTCGTTCTGTTGACTCTTGAGGATAAGGGTCTGATGTTTCTTGATCTTGTGTCCATGCACCTACTCCATCCTCTCCTCCCAGGTTACTGGTCATTCAATAAGCACCACCTGGTTGGTGTCTCTAGACCAGAGAACATGACCTCATCTGAGGCTCGATGGGGATGTTTCCTCTGGTAATTTGAGCCTCTTTTTCTGGTCTACCTGCATCTCCCAGTCATTTTGCTGAGGTCAGGATCCCCTTGTTCCTTTGTCCTGCTGCTGCAGCGCTTTCACCTGACCTGACAAACTGGACAAAGTGGGACGCATCCAAACGTTGTTTCTGCTTTTTCCTGTGCCTGTTTCACACCATCTGCCGCCCAAACCAGAATCTTATCATGACTCCATTGGCAGCTTGACTGGCTCAATGAGAGGACATGTTCAAAATTTGCAAACTGTCCACAGAGCTTGCACTTGGGACTCTAGGTCACCCCCTATGTGTGGAGGTTTGATGGAGTAGGCAGGACATCATAGACAGAAGACATCAACAACTTTGCCCAATGTCCTTCCATCCTCAAGATGTCCTGCCAAGTCAGTGACCTTCCCTGTAGCCAGAGAAGAAAGGTCTGGCCGGCCCAACTCAGATTCTGAGATCGGAGAGAAAAAACGCCCGGGCTGTTCCACCAATCACATTCGTTGTGGGCAGTGCTAACAATGGTGCGCTTACAAATATTGCCAGGAGGTAGGCATTAGCCTTGCTAGCTCACTGAAGACGATGGGCCAAGCTTGATAAATAAAACTTTTGACGCAGTCGGTCGACAAACAAGCCAGAACGTCCTTCTTGGATAGCAAACGGCGTAAACATACTCTTGGAATATCTTTACAGTCATATCTGTGGTTCCTGATTGATTGATGGATTTTCAGACACGCACACATCAACTGGAAGAATCCTACAAGCATATTTTGTTAGCTACAGTGTGTGAAAACAGGGTCACCCCAAGGAAGCTACTGTTGATGTTTCCTTACTTCGAGGGAACCGTGAAAACTGCAACAGGAAGGCGGGACTTCCGCACAGACTAACATCCCACCAATGGTACTGCTGAAGTTCCATGTGAAGTTCTCCATGAAGTCGTCCATAGGCACCTTTAATGATATCTGAAGATTTCAATCATGTTCCCTGATGGATTCACAAGGGGATGGTGGAGGCCATTCAGGCCATTCAACGGTTCAGATCATCCACTTCATAACACCTTGATCGACCAAGAAAACAGCGGTGGTAGACGGCTTGTCTCTCTTTGCTGCAGTACGGAAAGATGTATTTATTTATTTAAAAGGATCCCCATTGATGCCAATGGCACAAGCTAGTCTTCCTGGGGTCTGAAGATATAGAAGATTAGGCTTTTTATTTCTTCTGCAAATGAGCTGCCAGACAAATGAATTTCCCTTTGGGGATTCATAAAGTAATTTGTAGTCGTATTCGTAGCTTTAATGTGAGCTAATGTCATTTAGCTTGATTTTCATTAATGTGAACTTGTACAGACACGGTCAAACTCTTTTAACATGCAGAACATGTCCTGTTATAAACTCGTGTAGATTTAGTTATGTTTGTTGTATCTAACATACATTTTGTTGTTTGTTATCAAAGATGAAAAGATCAGTAACGTCCAAACTTTAAGGAAACACTTTCACCAAACTCCTTTTGAATAATTGTCCATTCGAGGACCCTGTTGTTCCACCTGCCTTCACTCACTGTAAACAGACTGATGTCACTTCCTGTTTGCTTGATGACATAGTCTCCTCATTAGCATGAATCTGAGCCACTAACCAGTTCAACTTTAAATGGGAGTTCAAGTTTTTCCTGTTTTCTCCCTCACCACCTTCTGACACAGTAAAGAAGGGACCTAACAACCTCCAAGGAACCTGACCAATAATCATTTCTACTTTTCCTGTAATGCCAGTTTGACAGTGGTGATGCCCTCACCAGACATAATATAGGAGAAGTTTGGTATCATCTTCCACCACATCTGTATCCCTGTCCAGAGGCTGAAGGTCCTTAAATATGATGTTTACATTCAATCTGAAAGATAAAGTTCAATAGACTCAGTTTGGACATTTTCCACTGACTAGAGACAGATTCTTCTTTCAGCACAAACCTTCACCCTCAGTTTAAGTCAATTCAATTCAGAGGCTTTATTGACATGGAAGTTAAAAAAAATACAATCTTGCAATAAGCATTAATACTAAAGAAGAAAAACAACAACACAAATATAGCAATAAACCATAGAAATATGAATATCATGGACAGCATTGGGGTTATAGAGCATCAGTTACTCATTATGTGGAGCTAACAGAGTTGTGTAGATAAGTAGGAGCCACAACATGCAGTCTGGAGAAGGACAACCTTCAAACTTGAGATAGCTGGAGCAGTTTGTTTGTTTTTATCTCTTACTGCTCTTCTTCACTGTCACTGACACATTCGCTGGTAACAGCTTTAATGGGGGGTTATCACAAGTGTAAATGAATGGAAACATCTTCTCAGTGAAAGTGTGTGTGAAGGTGTGTATGTGTGTGTTAGTATCAGGATCAGAGAACGACAGTTTTCCTCTGTTCAAGTCCAGATTCACTCTGATCCTCTGGTGCTTCTTCTTCTGCACTGGGAGATCAATGAAGAGAGCTGATGGTGAATGTGCTGAGTATTCATCTCCATACAACTGTATTCTCCATAATTCAGACCCAATGTTGATTCCCTTCCTCACCACAGACTCTGTTAACACACCCAGTCTCCAGTCTGTGTTGTCTCCAACCTGGACATCCCAGCTGTGAGTCCCTGAGGTAAAACCTTCAGAGCCCAGGACAGACCAGAAAAAATCAAATCTCTCTGGATTGTCAGGAAGCTGCTGTTCATCTCCACCACTCACACTGGTCAGATCTTCAGACAGGATGAGATATGGATGAGCAGTGTTTGAGTTCAGAACCACAGGACTGTAGGAGACCACGTCCTTCATCTTGTTCCAGATGTTGAAGGTCAGGTTGCCCAGGTGTTTGGCCTGGTCTATCAGAGTTCCTGCTTCCAGATGTGGACCCCTCAGCAGGAGACGCTGCTGGAGCTTTCCCACTGCAGTCTTGTAGTTGAGCAGGAATGAGATGTCTTCAGCTCTCAGCGCGTCCTCTGTGGCTCTGAGTGTGTCTGAAAGAGCTGCTATCCCTCTGCTCAGAACCATCATCTTCCCCTTCATCATCTGACTCTTCAGATCCTCTTCCTCCCTCAGTGCAGCCACCCTGGCCTTCTCTTCCTCTTCTAGAAACTGGTGAAGCTTCTTAAACTGCTCCTTAATCTGCCTCTCTGTGTGTTGGGCCTGGACCTTCATGTGTTCTGCTGTTTGACCAAACTTCACTTTAACGTCTTCAAAACGCTTTATCTTCTTCTTTAAGGGCTCCAGAGTTTCCTCAAATTCCTTCTTGAGGTCTGAAGCAGCTTCATCGATGGGTCTGATTCTGTCGTTTGCGTGTCTTTTTGAATCTCTGCAGACAAGACACACTGGCTGCCCATGGTCCAGACAGAAGAGTTTGAGTTTCTCAGAGTGCAGACTGCAGAGAGCCTCTGAAGATCTCTGTTCTCTCTTCTGTAAGAAGCTCTCACACAGGTTCTTTATCACCAGACTAACAGGTGGTTCATCTCTTGAAGACCTTCTCCTACAAACTGGACACAGTCGATCTTGTTTCTCCTTCCACCAACTCTTCAGACAGCCTTTACAGAAGCTGTGGCTGCAGGTCAGAACAACAGGATCTCTGAAGACCTCGGTACAGACCGGACAGCAGAGATCCTCCTCTGGTCCGGAAGCCATTTAGTCTGTGAGTGAAGCTGAAAACACAGCAGACAGGAAGTAGAGTCAGTCATGGCAGACAGAAACAGACAGAAAAAGGGTGATTTTCTGCCTCTACATTGGTCTCACATTTTGGCTTAAAGCAGCACACCATGGTCGTCATAAGGACTTACTGAATGCTTTGATATGACATTGGCTTTTCTATAGTAAATATTTTGGACACACTTGCAAGTTATTAAACATGGGTCCCTTCTGCTTCTCTCAGAAAATCGTTGTATTAGAGTCAATGAGGAGTAGAGAGAGACATCGCCGCAGTTACTCATACTCAAAAATCACATGTAGACTGTAATTTCTGGCCGGGAGGAGCGTGGAAAGAGAAACATTTAAGACAATTTCAGGCAACTTCTCTCAGAGCGCACTCACACTAGGGGTTTCGTACCGTGCCCAAGCACGTTTGCCCCGTAAAGTTCGGATTCCATTGCCAGTGTGAGTGCAGATGTTCCGTGCTTGAGTATGGTACACTTCCCTGGCCCGGTACGGTTGAGAGAGGTGTGCTTGGGCACGGTACACTTGGTCATGCAAGTCCGCAACGCGCTTCGGGTTCGTTCACCATCACATTTCTGCAACTGTCACTTATTGATTAATGATTACATTGCGCCATGCCGTATGTAAACATCACTAGCTAACATCACTAGCTAACATCGCTTTGACCGGTCAAACAGTTAAAAGGCGCCGTTCTTTCTGCAGGTTAAGCGCGCATCCGCCGTGTTGGTAAGATATCAACGTATGTCTCGGAGGCAACTGTGCTTGAGCACGCTTGGGTTCAAGGTAGTGTGAGTGCGGGCCAGCAGGGGACAGGAAGGGGGGGTATTCGTGCTTCAGCACTGTACAGAACAACTGGCCCTAGTGTGAGTGCGCCTTTACTCTAGCCCAGTGGTTCTCAAACTTTTTACACCAAGTACCACCCCAGAAAATGCTTGCCTCTCCAAGTACCACCAAGTCGGGGGCGGGGGGCTGGTACCTAATTTAAACTTAAACGGTATTGATAGTCAAAATTTGGGCTTCGTCCAAAATATTAGTTTCTGACCTAAAAAAAATGTTTTGGGGCTGTAAAACCTACACACTTACTGACACAACCATGCAAATTCACATGCAATGTCAGTGAGGGAGTGGGTACACATGATATTGATAACTCTAATGTTATCCATTATTGGTGAAAGTGATGCTGTTACAACCATCCCCAGTCTTCCCTAATAATAATAATTACTAATTACTAATTATAATGGCGGTATACAATGATACGTTGTTTCATTTTTCAGCTCACGTTTGTTTTCACTCGGGTCCCAAAGCTACACCACTGACAGAGCGTCATGTTTCCATGACGACTGACCGGAAAAGATTAGCATAAAAATAAAACTCTGAGAAGTAACGCTAAACTTTAACATCAGAGACACACGTACGCAGTACACAAGTACGCAGGTTATTTGAAGTGCTGCTCATTTCATTTTATAAACGGGCCGCTCCAGTTTGACTGTAGCCGAGCTACGGAGCTAGCGGAGCTAACGGAGCTAACAGGTAAACAGATACACGTGTGGTCGAGCGGTGCCTGGACTCCTTTGCTGATAATGATGTCGGCATTTTCGGTTTAAGGTTTTTGCTTGTATTTATACAGTCTCTATTCTATGGTATCATCACGATACGATACGATACGATACGATAAACTTCATTGTCCCGTTCAGGGAAATTTGTCTTGGACACTGTAGCGCCATAAATGCCTTAATGGCCACAATGACAAAAACAAAAAACAAAAGAACAATACACCTCAGCCATATTAATCCAACAGCATTGCACATATTCCATAACATAACACATATTGCACACATCCCACAACATAGCACATACACACCTCATAAATTCACCATGGTAAGAGCACTATAAGAATTATTGCACAGACTCGTTAAGAAATTTGATAGAAGTTGAGATAAAAGAATTCTTAAAACGGTTGAGTTTACAGCGAGGGACTCTGTATCGTCTACCTGAGGGTAGGAGGTCAAACTCTGAGTGAAGGATGTGGGAGGGGTCATTCACTATCCTCAGGGCTTCACATCACAACATCCTTATGCAAAAATATGCGGTTGCCCAATTTTTGGTGCATCTGAAATTTATTTTATTTTATTTATGTTTAATTCAGTGAGTCTTTTGCGTACCACCTAGAGGGCGCCCGCGTACCACTACTGCTCTAGCCGATTCCGTGTAATACACACCCATTATAATCTCAAAATGTCTCCAAAAATGATCATGCTCATTGAACAGTGATCGATAACTCCCAGGTCATGTGACCTGTTGACTCAAAATCAACACAGGATGGTAGAGCTAAGCCTCCTCTATGACACACACCTGTTTTTTTGCATTTAAACACATGTAATATTTTATATGAATTTCTAATGTATTTTATATAGTAAATATGAGCATTATAGCTCAATAACTCCCAGGTCACGTGACCTGTTGGCTCAAAATCAACACAGGACAGAAGATCTAAGTCTCCTCTATGAGCCACACCTGTTTTTATTGCATTTAAACACATTTACTATTTTATATGAATTTCTAATGTATTTTATACAGTAAATATGAGCATTATAGCTCAATAACTCCCAGGTCATGTGACCTGTTGACTCAAAATCAACACAGGATGGTAGGGCTAAGCCTCCTCTATGACACACACCTGTTTTTATTGCATTTAAACACATGTAATATTTTATATGAATTTCTAATGTATTTTATATAGTAAATATGAGCATTATACCTCAATAACTCCCAGGTCATGTGACCTGTTGACTCAAAATCAACACAGGATGGTAGGGCTAAGCCTCCTCTATGAGCCACACCTGTTTTTATTGCATTTAAACACATTTACTATTTTATATGAATTTCTAATGTATTTTATACAGTAAATATGAGCATTATAGCTCAATAACTCCCAGGTCATGTGACCTGTTGCCTCAAAATCAACACAGGATGGTAGGGCTAAGCCTCCTCTATGACACACACCTGTTTTTATTGCATTTAAACACATGTAATATTTTATATGAATTTTTAATTTATTTTATACTATATGAGCATTATACCTCAATAACTCCCAGGTCATGTGACCTGTTGACTCAAAATCAACACAGGATGGTAGGGCTAAGCCTCCTCTATGACACACACCTGTTTTTATTGCATTTAAACACATTTACTATTTTATATGAATTTTTAATTTATTTTATACTGTAAATATGAGCATTATAGCTCAATAACTCCCAGGTCATGTGACCTGTTGCCTCAAAATCAACACAGGATGGTAGGGCTAAGCCTCCTCCTCTATGAGCCACACCTGTTTTTATTGCATTTGAACACATCTTATATTTTCTATGAATTTTTAATGTAGGCTATTGAGAAGGAGCGAATGTCTGTCAAATATCCAACTTAAAACTAACTTCACTGCAGTAAATGTTTTGCTTTCCCCATCAGCTGTGTCGGCGACGCGGTATTGATTTAGTTCGGGGAAAGTCCGAGACCGTGATAGAAAATCTTTCCTGTTGCTAGGTCGTTACTAAGGGCCGGGTTATTTGCTGTAGAGGTAAACTCGGTTCCATTACACATAGTTGTCTACTGACGTGACTGATTGTGTTTCAGGTGTTAGTCGGACCCCATGTATTCCCATGGAAACGGGAAGCACACTCGCAAAAAAAAACCTTTCAAATCTGAGAGCAAATTGTCCATCAAAATGAATACTAGTATATTTTGATGATACATTTTATTTTGTTGTTAACAGTTGTATAATCGAATCAAATCCATGATGCTGCAGCATCTTCTCTGAGTCCAGGTTTTAGTCAAACTCACCTTCAGTGTGTGGAGTGTCAGCAGGTTGAAGCAGCAGCGTTGTGTTAGTTTGGTCTGCAGCTGAATCTGATCGTCTCTGGGACTCATGCATGCATGGATGTGTTCTGTTATGGACTGAGGAGGGAAAGCAGCAGTTTCCGGGTTGAGCCATGTGCGTCATCAGAGGGGGCGGAGTTTCTTCTTCTTCCTCCTCCTCTTTGGCGGGTGGCAACCATTGCAACAGTGCATTACCGCCACCTACTGTGTTGGAGTGTGACCCATGAGTCACCTATTCCCAATATAATGATGATAATGATGATAACAATATTTGTAGCAGACCCTTGGTTCCCAAAGAATGGAGGCAGAGAGTTCCTTACGGGTGCATAAGTTTATTGCCGTCAATGTAGCACCGTGAAAACTATGAAATAGAGAAATATACAAAAAAAACACAAGAAGAAAAGGTTACACACATTAGGCAAGGCAAGGCAAGGCAAGGCATCTTTATTTTTGTTTATATAGCTCATTTCATACCAAGGCAACTCAATGTGCTTTACATAAAGACAAAACATTTTTAAAAAAAGAGAGAAGCATAAAACAGAATGAAAACAAACAAACACTAAAAACAGAGTTAAAAGCAAGAGCAAATAAAAGTAAAAAAAAAAAAGTTCTTCATAAAACAGAATAAAAACAAACACAGCAAATAAAAGTAAAATAAAAGAAAATAGATCTCAGCTATAAGCACGTGAAAAGAGAAATGTTTTTAACCTGGATTTAAAGGTCCCATATTATGCAAAATGCACTTTAGAGCGGTTTTCTATCAATAATATGCATCCCCGACCTGTCTACAATCCCCCCTGGTATGGAAAAAGTTCATCCTCTCCCTTTTTTGCTTTCTCTGTCTTTAGAAAATGTGTGCTTAAACAGGTCAGTTGAAGATCTGTCTGTCGGTGACGTCACCGACAGACTCGACGCCACCCCCTAGGTTGGTGGCACCGCCCCAGGTGAAGGTTTGCCACGCCTGAAGACATTTTCTAAACCGGCCATTTTCTTCCCCACTTGTTAACATAGCTGTGGTTAAACAATGGCGAATGTACGACCTGGAAGAAGCGGTTGCTCTGTTGTTGGCTGCACACAGCGCCAAAGTCATCAGATATCACCACATTTCAATCAATAAATGTTTTAAAATGAACAACTAGGCAAGTCTGGTCGCTTTTCCGCTGTCGCCGCGGCCATTATCCTGCTGCTAATGCAGGATGGAGGGTGCCGTCTCTAATGTCTGTTTCCTAATTACAATAAAACAATACCAAACTATGAGGAGACCTGCACCAACACAAAGATTGTAAATAATTCTCCAAAAGAAACTCACTCAAAGTGCCACGAACATGGTGCAAAACAAAGGCCAGCAGCACAAACGCCACGCCAGCCAGAGGAGAACAAAGGAAGGGATGTGCACAGGTGAGCGCATAGACACACAGGAGGAGCTTACAGGTGACAATACAATTACCGGCCACTAGATGGCAGTAATTCACTGGCATTTACAATATTATTACTACTAATAATAATGAACTAAATTCTTCTATCCAACCCTGTGTCTTTCATGAACTGGGAAAGTTTCCCTTATACCCAATGTCCTACTGACTCTATTTGCCCACAATGCTGGCACACTCCCTTTGTAAGTTTCTCTCATATGCTCCCTGTCAGATACTGTAAATGTGGTGCAGTGAATATTAGTCACAGAGATGTGGAGCAGAAACATGAAGAGCTGTGACAAAAAAAAAATCATCAGGAAAAGTATCAGGACTTAAAACTTGCAGGACTTGAGTAAATGGACTGAATAACATTATTTTTTATTTCAAATTTGGGAGAAATGTTGTTAGTAGTAGTAGCATAGTTAATAGAATAAAACAAAAATGTTCATTTTGCTCAAACACATACCTATAAATAGTGAAACCAAAGAAAGACCATCCTTTTTCAGCCATCAGACTCTTAAATGCTGAATAATTATTATTATTAAAGAGTTGCACCTGCACTTTGTACATAGCCTAAATATGTTTTGTTTCTCCTTACAATTTTATACAGATTTTGTTACTGTATTGTTAATATTATTGCTAGCCTAAGTTATTCTCCTAATTATCTTATCTGTTTATTTTATTCTATTCTAATGGAGCTACTGTGACACAATGATTTCCTGCAAAGGATTAATATAGTCCTACTATTATTTTCCAATGGTCCTCAAAGTGGGGTCCCCAGAATCATTTTTTTTTATTTTATTTTTTATTTTTTAGAAATGTTATCACTTTTTCTAGAATTTTTTTTAAAGGGACAACTGGTGGGTCGGGACCCAAAAGTGGGTCGCGGACCCGTTCTGGATGGGTCGCGGACAGCTGGTCAAAAAAGTAAATAATATTTAATGCACATCTGATGTTGGACATGTCTTTTATTTTGAAAAATAACTTATTTTGAAAGGCACACGAGACACGTGAACACATGCAGTTGTGATGGTCCTCCTCAGTTTCTTATTATTTGCTCCATTTGCTCTGAATGCAAAGATATCAGTTTCTTATTAATGTGGCCTGAATGCAGTGAATCTTGTTTTGTGGGTCTTTATTTTGTGCAATTTGATATTTATTCACTTTTGTGAATATGCTCTGAATGCAGAGATGCATTAGCAGTCAAATATATTGTTTTGTTGGTTTCCATTTTGTGCAGTTTGATATTTTTTTATTCACTTCCGTACATGCAGTTGTCATGGTAACTCCTCAGTTTCATTCATGTGCTCTGAAATGCACTTTGCTCAATAAAGAGCAAAATTAGTTTTTAAAGGCTTAAAAAAAAAATCTTGGTTTGAATTCTATAAAAGTGGGTCGCGACCTAGGCCTAGTGACCATGGGAAAATGTGGAGCCCAGAGTGAGACTAGTTGAGAACCCCTGTCTTAGGCTATTGCAGGGTATCTGCGGGGTCTTGAAAAGTATTAAAATGTGATAAATCAATTTGGGGAAAATTAAGACCCTTAAAAAGTATTAAAAAGTCTTTTCACGACTTTATAACGTCTTAAATTTTGAAGGTATTTTTTCTGAATTAGCTGTCCAAGAGTTTGAGTCCTAAAAAACATTGTGAAAGTGTGTGAATTTATTCATTTTATTAAAAAACAAAGATGAACCGGTACATAAAAAAGAAAAGAAGATTGTTGTTTTGGTTTTTTGAGAGTGGAGCAATGTTTTTTTTTTTTTATTATTATAAACTTTGCCTTTTATTTATTATCCTAGCCTATTTTGAATAGCCTACTGTTGTATCATATTGGTCTAGAGTCTTTATCACAAACTAGAACTGTTAAGTTAAAAGTGTCACTGAAATGGTTAGCCTACAGCTTGACGTGGCGGTGAGGTACTGAAAAATGTTGAGAAGGTCTTGAAAAAGTCTTAAAAAGGTATTGAAATTAACTTCAAGATTCCTGTATATAGGCTACCGTGTATTATTTTTCGAGGCTGAATATCAAAATTTGAAATTCAAATATGAAACTCTGGAAAACGAGACGATTGTAAACGCATCTGGTGTGTGTGGATATTTCCTACAGTCCGTGAAGGCGCCGTCGCTCTCCGCTGTGTGGCTCTGGTTGGTTTTGCGGCTCCGGAGGATGAGGATGAGGAGGAGCGGCGGCGGGGATGCTGCTGCTGCTGCTGCCTCTGCTCCGCCGACCACACACTCGGTTCCGCAGCCGCTCTGAGGGGAAGCAGCCGCCGCCATGGCCTCGGACAGTAAGTACGACACCTGTGACCGGCTCGAGTCCGCGGTTTTACCCGGGAAAAGAGCCCGTTTTTCAGCCTCTCCTCCTCCTTCTCCTCCCGGCTTTCGGAGGAGGGGGGGTTGGCTGAATGAGAAGCGACAGGATGAGTAGGCCACTTTATCCTCCGTTCACGTTTTATATCTACATGTAATCCAGATTAGTGATATCGATCACCTGTAATCAATGATCAGACTGATAATGATAATTATTATTAGTACAATAACATTAATAATCCTGATGTTTCTTCAGTTTTCCTGCAGTGTGTTGAGTTGATAGTTGCCTCATCATGGCCACCTTATGGAAGTCTATTTTTATATCTCCTGCACCAAATCATAACATGTAACGTTATCACTTACTTATCACAGTTTTTCACGCTTTACGAGAAATAAACAATAGATTTTTATCAATGCATATAGGCTAATACACCGTTACTGATCAGTTATGAGCTTGTTGATCAGAACAACTTTTTTTTTTGTGCAAAATCTTCCTGAGGGAGACCTCTGACCCACTCTGCATAGCATCATATATACCCTGCTATCAATTAATTATTTGTTATTGAGGCTTTATTGCTTTTCAAAATAAAAGTAGCCTACCATCAGAACAGAACAAAAGTACACAGTGTTTTCTAGCTGCTGCTCACACGTCCAGTATTAATGCTATACAAGTGCAAACGTCACATTACATTACTGTCATCCCTCCTATATATGTAACACCCTATAGGGCAAATAACATCATCATCTTCATCATCATCCTCATACACACAGTTCAACCGTCTATTAGAAATCCTGCTGTAACATAATACACACAATGGTAATTCAACCTTTTATAAATAATGTAATGTGATAAGTGACTAATATTTACTTACCTCTCATTAGAAATTGAGAAAACCAGTACGACTTGTTTACATTTGAGGCTCGGCGTCGTATCTGTTTTAATATTATTATTCAGATGTAGCTAATATTCACAGAGTCGCATGGCTGCAGGTCCTGGTGAAGTGTTTACTGAGTGTTTGAGTCAATTTACTTTGAAATGTAAGTAGAGTTAGTGTTTCCACTCCACTGCTGCTCTATTGGCTCCACTGTAAATGTGATGAATGTAGTTTAAAGGTTTTTGTTTTTGCAGAGTTGCACAGTTTCAGTTTTTACTTTAACATATGATGGAATAGAAAATAACAACAGATGAAATTTGTCTTTGCTTACATGTGCAGTTTTGCCTGAATTTCCCTCTAAAACAACTCTGTCTGGTAACGTAGTGTTATTACCTCATAGCGTGGTGAATGTGCAGGTCACAACTTGTCCACCAGAGCGTTGTGGAGTTGTTGGATTGTGAATTTGATGAGTTTGATGAGGGAAACCAAGAAATCCCATTAGCCTCCGTAGCGTAGCTCTGAACAGCTCACGGCTCTGCTCTGC
Source organism: Trachurus trachurus (assembly GCF_905171665.1). Lineage (NCBI taxonomy): Eukaryota > Metazoa > Chordata > Actinopteri > Carangiformes > Carangidae > Trachurus > Trachurus trachurus. Next base: position 3,943,173 of record NC_139907.1, on the reverse strand, counting down.
CGTTCTAAAAGTAGCTTGCACTGACAAATAAAGGTAACGAACCTACTGCTATGACTATAGGGGTTATGGCAATGGGCCATTTTGCCAAAAATGTTGAACTATCCCTTTAAAGTGAGAAATTGTGATATTTTATGAAGCTGCTCTGAACGTTGGTTGTTTTTCTTTAGACAAACTGATGGAATCATTTGATACAACTTTGATTTATTCACTCAAACATAACTCTATTTCTTTTTTATTATATTAGGCTAATGTTTTTTATATCCAATTTTACTTAGCAACTGCAGTGAACAAACAGAGAATAATAATACACGAGTAATTGGCAAGGTAAATAAATACAGAAATATGTAAAGAGTATAAATGGAAGAAGAAAAAGCTGAAAACAATAACAACAGTGGCAACAATATACATGTATATGAGATCGTGAACATGTACTTCCTGGATCTTTAGTGCCATGATATTTCAGTTCAGTGAGATGGATCACAGTCTTGTCTGTTGAGCCACGAATGGTGAATTTGATCTTTTCCAATTTTAAAAACGATAACAGGTCCTGCAGACAGGATGTGACTGTGTATTGGGAGGTTTAAAGCAGAAGTAAGCGATCCGGTCGTTTTGGCTAATGCTGCGTTCCAGGCAGGCTTTTGAAACCGTAAATTACAGCTTCAAGTCACGACTTACGACTTTGTAGCGTTCCAGGCAACCCACTCGTGTTTTTCCGACCTGTTTTACCTGTGAAAGTCACTATAACGGCCACTCGTAACTTCCGACCCGTGAACTCGTACCAGATCGAACTGGTACGACTTCACAGGTCGGAAAAACACGAGTTACGAGTTTCCTTGAACGCACCATAACGTCTTGTCAGCCGATGGAGTTAGAAGCCCCCGCCCTCGTCATGGATCTATTGGTCCTCGTCCCTATGTCACCACATTCACGTGCATCCCTTGGCTGCACACACAGAGAGGACTGCCCCTTTATGCCGTTCTCTCTCCTCATTGGATAAAGGTTGTAGGATACAAGGAAAGTTTTCTCCTCGGCTCAGAGCAGAGCAGAGTGACTGACAGACCCGTGTTTCAGACCAAACACTCTATGTAAGTGATTGCTGTCGGAAGATAGAACTATTTAAGACTCATATTAACACAAAAATATCGCTTACTTCTGCTTTAAGAGGCCAATTGACATTTTGTTCTCTGGTGGACGAACGACTCTGAAGAAGAGTAAACTTCCAGACGTTTGTTTGAGGAGGATTCAGTTCAGGTTGAGTTCAGACGAAGGTCCGGCAGCAGCAGCAGCATTAGCAGCAGGTGTGACAGGTAAACAGACGGCGAAGGCAAACAGGTGTTAAAGAGGCGACAGTGGACTGGACAGACAGGTGATGATGTCACAGGTGAATCAGTAATGGTGTGAGGAGGCGGATGAGACCCGTGCAGGTGGAGGAGGATCAGAGGCAGCAGAGAACAAACATGAGTCACTGCCATCTTCAGTGAAAAACATCAACATCTGCTGCAGCTGGAAACACTGAAAATGTTCAGTAACATATCCAGTCAGAGCTGCAACAGGTATCCAAATGAACCGATTAGTTTAACAGCTTCAGAAGATGTGAGGAGTTTTCTAACACCTGTTTGTTTCAGTCAGAAACAGAGCAGAACTGAATCATATCTGTAGATTATTTTTCATATTTTTAGGCCTGAAACTAACAATTATTTTGACATTAGTAACTAATTATCCTGTCTATAAATTGTCAAAAAAGAAAGAAAGAAATAGTGCATGTCTTGTTTTGTCCAGTCTGAGGCTGTGATCTTCACATTTTAGAAGTTTCAAACACTGAATATTTGACTTTTTTCTGTGAATATTTGTCAGGACTTCACCAAAATTGATGCATGATGGTCAGCCATTTATTAAATGAAAACTGAATCTTCTAGTCAATCCTGCCAGCAGTAACCTATGAAACTGTTGGACGGACAAACTGATCAATTCTGTGCAGGAAATCTGCAGCTTTTCATTAGTTTTAACTTAAAGAGGAACTATGCAGCATTTGTGTCTTAATGAAGCAGCTTCAGAGTAACGTTGCTGGTTAAATCAATGACTCTGCCGTCCATCTCTTGGCTGAAAACCAACCTTGTCGAGGCAAATGCAAAGACTGCTTACCGAAAAATTGCTCCCGACGGGAATGTGCATCGGTGGTTTTGCATGAATTTCCCTCTAAAACAACTCTGTGTGGTAACGTTGTGTTATTATCTCATAGCGTGGTGAATGTGCAGGTCACAACTTGTCCACCAGAGCGTTTTGGAGTTGTTGGATTGTGTATTTGATGAGTTTGATGATGAGGGAAACCAAGAAATCCCATAATGAGCGTCTGTAGCGTAGCTCTGAGCAGCTCGCGGCTCTGCTCCGCCGTTCTAAAAATGGCTTGCACCGACAATTAAAGGCAACGAACCTACTGCTACGACTATAGGGATTATGGTGATAGGAGAATTTACCAAAATGTTGAACTATCCCTTTAATAATTAGTTGCAGGGCTCAAATTGTGAGAATCCGGTCGACCTTCATCTGTTGGACCGTTGTGGACATGAGCTCCCGTCTCTCTCTGGTTGCCACGGTGCTGAGAGGAGCTGGTTGCAGCATCGTGGTCGTAGCTCAGCTCCATGAATCAGGAGGAGGCAGTCGCTGTCTGGTTGTTGTGGCCTAGTTACAGACTGGTTCAATCTCTAATTCATAGCTCCCCCTCCTCCTCCCCCTCCTCCTCCTCCTCCTCCTCCTCCTCCTCCTCCTCCTCCTCCTCCTCCTCCTCCTCCTCCTCCTCCTCGCTGTGGGAGCAGGCTGCTGGCTGACGGGCTGAGAGGAGACTCTTGAGTAATATTTAATGCTGCTGTGTCTATGTGTGTGTGTGTGTGTGTGTGTGTGTGTGTGTGTGTGTGTGTGTGTGTGTGTGTGTGTGTGTGTGTGTGTGTGTGTGTGTGTGTGTGTGTGTGTGTGTGTGTGTGTGTGTGTGTGTGTCTACGATTAGTCTTATCGGGAAATTGAAACTGCCTTCAAATCCATGTTTGTTCCTGTTTATTGGAGCAGTGGGGCTCGTCCTAATGGAGCCGAGCCGCCTGACAGGAAACCAGACTCATCTCAGTCACTTTCACTTCGTCAGAGTCACGTACTGTAGTAGGCTAACGGCGTCTCTGGGGGTGGGGGGGATTTCCAATCAGGATTGAGTTAAAGGGACAACGAGGAGTTTCTATTTGGTTATAAAAAAAGTCTCACGTTAATGTGGATGAATCTACGCTACCACTTGTTAATGGGCCCATTTTCAAAAAATATATCGTTATTTTGTTATTATTAGTGGTGGCGGAAATGCTGGTCGACTTACTTTCGGTTTTGTGGCGAGTCATGAGAATAACGCCGCTGAATCGCCGTTTATGGTGGGAACTACGACGGTATGTGATCGTCTTCCAACCTCTGACTTTAATTCTTGATGAATGAAAACATGAGTCTGTCTTGCGCCGGTCAAAGAATTTCACGGTGCGCGGAGGCTCATAAATGTAGTGTGAAAACGGTTAGCTTTTCCAAAACTCATCGTTGTCCCTTTAAAATTGTGTTGGATGAAGTTAAAACTGTCCACAAGGAGGCGCAAGACCTACAGAACACTAAACATCAATCTTTCCATCTTTAACATCTCTAAGGGAGACCCCAGCCCCCACCATCCTGAGAAAACACAATTTCAGCCGTTTGTATCCGTGACCTTTTGGCTCTGTTCTCGACTCTTCGTCACATCTGTGCGGTACAAACACCGAAAACTGGTAGTTTATCACCTTATTGTGAAGTTTATGTAGACCAAGACTTTATGGGAAAATGTGATGCATATAAGACGTCTAGCTTCAGCTAATTTGCAGTCTTTGTCCCTGGTCAGGCTTTAGGATAGGATAAAATATACTGAATACAATAAATGCAATGATACAATTACGGTGGATAACACAGTGAATAGTTACCATGAATAAATAAACACAGCTGCAGTTATGAATTTCAGATTAAAGAGACATTGACACAGAGGGAGACAAAGATCTTGACTGGTCTTGAGAAATGATCCAGATTCCAGATCGATCTTGAAAACCACAACACTGCAAACGGCATCAATGGACGCCAACGATCTCAGTTCACAGCAGTCGTAACAAATGATTTTACACAAGATAACTGGTCAAAAGGTCGTCGACAGTCGAGTGAGTGGACGTTGAGTCCAGATGGTCGGTTCTGCTCTTTAAGCCTCCTTCAGCCTCATATCAGTGTGTCTTTCACTTCACTTTCTCCACCTTCCTCCAGCTCCATGTTGTTGTGTCTTGTTGAGATGTTCAGGAAGCGACGTCGGGCCTCGCCCAGTGGGAGGCAGGAAGGAGCCGATGACTGACCGCTCACACAGGACGCAGAAAGAAAGAAAGAAAAAAACTCTTTTAAAAGACTTTTATTCAGAGAGGGATGAAGGAGAGAGTTTGAGGTGAAGTTTGATCTCTGCCTGAGGTTTGTTTAAGAAGAAGGAAGAGGAGGAGGTGAAGACATGGGCCGTGAAGGACGTGAGCAACTCATTTATCAGCTTTTTTTTCCATTTAAAACCTAGAAAATCAACTTTCACTCTGCTCCTGTCTCGGCTGCTTTCTCCTTCTGGCGCTGATGAGGAGGAACGATACCGGGACACGTAGTTTGATTTCTCAACTAGTTTCTGTTGTGACTGATGAAGCCTGAAAAGCTCCACATCAGTTTGACAGTTTAGAAAGTGAGAGAACAATTGAGGATCTTTGGGAACAGACAGATAATCAATGAGGCTGATGGGTTGTGAAAATTTGGACCTCAGGGAGCAAGACACCGAAATTGTTGAAGCAAGTTTCACCTTTTTTTGGCTGTTTTGATTCATAGAAACAGATAAAGATGATGAAATGTAAAGAATATTAGATATTTATTGTAGTTTAAAGACTTATTTTGCATTTATTTTCATTTCTTCTATCAGTTCTGTCGCCTCAGGTGTTTCTGCAGCTGAAGTCTTCAGATGTAACGCAGCCTTTTCACCACTAGGTGGCAGCTCAACATCAACTTTTTGTTGTTGTTTTTTTCCTTTGAAAGAGCTGTAGTTTGAAACCACTTTTCTCCCTGAGTCTCTGATCAGTATCTCTAATTGTGCTGTTGTGGCTTTAATAGTTTCTGCTTCCTCCTCCGTTCCCTCGTGTCGCTGGGTGATTAACTGTGACTTTAACGTTCGCACGGCGCTGCTGAAATCACTTCCTGTCAGCTTCAGCCTCAGCCGGTGCACGGGGGAGAAGTGAAATATTATCTATTAGGATTAATTATTGTTATAACACATAATAAATAAATAAATAAATGATGAAGTGCTGGAATATTCTCAGTAATTCAAAGTGGATTAGCTGCGTCTGCCCCAGGGAACGTTTGCAGCTGATTTTAAAGGGAAAACAGGAAAGTTTTATTGATTTTGATATCAGAGGGTGAGAAAGAAGAAGAAATAGAAACTGTAAATTATTTCTCAGACTGGAAGAAATATGGATTGATGTAGCTGAGAAGCGTTTTTAATCTCAGACGGCATTCAGATAACGTTATAATAAAAGTAAATAAGAATATTATTCCAGAAACTTACTTAAAAAGATATGAATGGCAACAGAAATTCACATTGAAGTGATTTCATTACAACATACAACATGTTTTTTTTTTTTTTTTACTACGACCTTCAAGGTTTTAAGCTGTTGAACTGAGCTGAAACTTAAGTGTAACAGTGTGATCCTCAGACTCTCTGTCGTTATTGTCTGTGGCTGGCTGTATTATTTTTTATTTCCTGTCATGTGTCTCAGCCTTCGACGTGTTAAAAAAATCATTTTTTTTCATTTTTCAGTTCTTTTAAATTGGAACTCTGCTCCATGTGTACCTTAATTAACCAGCTTCAGAGTCCTAGATCTGGTTAAATCAATGACTTGTGACTAGTTCCAGGGAGAATGGAGGCTCTCTACCTTCCACCTAGCATCTCTTGGCTGAAAACCAACCTTGTAAGATCAGAGCCTCCGACCCGGACTAGCTCTCATCTCTGCGGCACCGTGACACAAATATTTGTTCTGAGACTGAAGAACATTACTTTTTTTAGTCAATGTATATGTTCAAATTAGGGCCAATGGCGTGAATTTGTGGAAATATTGTTGAGAAAGTTCTGGAAAAAAGACTTTTTTAAAGAAAAAGTGATTTAAAAAAAAGTTTAAACATTTTTTTTTTTTTGAAAAAGGTGATAAGAATTCTAAAATTTCTAAATAAAATCTAATTTCTCAAAAAAGTGGTAACATTTTCAAAAAGTTTTTTAAAAAATTCTAAAGAAAGTGGTAAAATTTCTCAATTTTTTTTAAAGAAAAATCTAGAAATAGTGGTTACATTTCTATTTTTAAAAAAAGTTTAAAATAAAATAAGACTACACAGATATACACATGGTAACATTGTAGATGATGAATAACGTTATCCACCGCTCCATGGATTGATTTCTCACCGGCTTCGTTGGAAACAGATGCACATGGAGGAGAGGAGGGTTAGAGACACAGAGGAGGAGAATTCAGATTTAAAGGTCTGGTGAATGGTTCAGCGTGTTGTGTTCGAGTTTGGGCTGATTATCAGTACTATATGAGGCTCAGGTTCAGCTCCTGGTTCTGGTTGAACACAGGAGAAGTTCACAGTGACTCCAAACACAACCTGTTGCTGTCTGGCTCATGAGTTCTTTCAGACGTAGTTGTTTTTTATTGGACCCTGAATGCAGCACGAGTCTCTGACTGTTGTTGCTGCTTCTCCCCGAGTGAAGCCTCTTCTCAGTTGTTGTGTTTCTCTCTCTCTTTCTCTCTCTCTCTGTCTCCTTATTCATCATCTCTCCATCTCAACCCTGAGATGTTTTCTTTCTCGTCCTCCCAGCCAATCAGGACAAACAGACAGACAGCGCCATGGTAACATGAGAACTTCTTACATGTGGGTGGGAAAAAGGCATACTCATTATACCTTAATAGAGCTCCTGGGCTGTTTCCAGGGAAACTATGATTTTCAGGTGTGTGTGTGTGTGTGTGTGTGTGTGTGTGTGTGTGTGTGTGTGTGTGTGTGTGTGTGTGTGTGTGTGTGTGTGTGTCTTGCAATCAGTGGCTTTGAGTCAGGCTGAAAACATGATGTGCTGATGATGTTGATCTGGGTTGATTCGACCTCCCGTCCCAACAACAACAGCGGCGACCGCGGCGGTGGCGGCTGCTTGTCTGTATGTGTCAGTGAACGCCACATGTCGTCGACTCTGGAGTTCAGGGTGGTTTTCAGTCTTAAAGGGATAGTAGCATTTTTTTGAAGTGGGGTTGTAAGATCTACAAATAGCCCCTAAGTACTTTAATTGCAGTAGAAGACTCTCTGCACTCCTCCCGTTAGCAACGCCAGCCCATAATAGCCCTGCCCAGAGATTTACAACATACAGTGTTGTGAATGGACCCAAAGAAACGGCCTATTTTCGTGGCCTAAAAGAGGTTCTACCTGAGAAAAAAAAACGCAGTTCCATTGTTCGCTATAATATAATTTTTTCCAGCCCCTCAAGGTGCAGGAAAAACGCAGTTTTTATTTGGACCTAACCACGTCCGCCCAGGGTTAGCGCCCACCGATCAGCAGTTGGTTAGCTCCAAATAAAAACTGCGTTTTTCCTGCACTTTGAAGGGCTGGAAAAAATTATATTATAGCGAACAATGGAACTGCGTTTTTTTTTCTCAGGTAAAACCTCTTTTAGGCCGTGAAAATAGGCCGTTTCTTTGGGTCCATTCACAACTCTGTATGTTGTAAATCTCTGGGCAGGGCTATGGGCTGGCGTTGCTAACGGGAGGAGTGCAGAGAGTCTGCTACTGCAATTAAAGTACTTAGGGGCTATTTGTAGATCATACAACCCCACTTTAAAAAAATGCTACTATCCCTTTAACGCAGCTTAAGTAGCTGGTTTAAAACCATCACTGACTGGTTTCTACAGGAAGTTCTGTGAATCCGACTGAGTTTATAGATCCTTTGACTTTTGTTTTTTCCACTTTGGGGCTGGAAATGATGGAAATATGTCGACAACATCTGGATGGATGTTCATGTTCTTTGCTTATCTTCTGACTTTGTTTCAAAACTTCTACTTATTCCGTTCATGGAAACCTCTGGCGTTCCCATCAGCTTGTATCATATCATGTATTGGATATTATCATGCTAAAACAAAACTCAGGCAGTGAACAGGGTTGTGGAGCTACAACTATGATAATCTGGCTGTTGATTCACTGGTTTCTTGTGTCATCTTGTCAGAAGACTATTGTCCTCAAATGACTTTGTCCGAGAAAAGACTCTCGTTGAGCAACAGCAAAGACAATCACAGTTTAAATCCTGAAATTAGACAATTAGACAATGGCTGTAAACGAAGACAACAAAACCAGCGGTATTTGTAATTGGATACCCATGGTGATTTGTCATTATCATTGGCCATCCAATCGAGAGCTCCCACCTCGGCTGTAACTGATGACAGACATTTACACATATATCTACGTATCTGTTCACACCTGTACAGATTAGCATACACATTTACAGATTTATGTATGTATGCATTTACAGATTTGTCTTCACTTGCAAATCTGATTAGATATAAATAAGGATTGTGTTACGCATTTACAAATCTGATTATACGCACACACAGATTGAGATATGCATTTGCAAATAATAAAGTAACAATAATACCTCCATAGTTTTTTCATACTCTTTTTATATTCTCATGTATAACAAAACAAGATTCTTCAAGAATTGTGCCTTTGTTGCATTTAAAAGATGCTTCAGGATGACTGATTGATTGATTGGTAAATTGATTAATAATGGATGTTCTGTCAGTCAACTGATCAATGTAATGACTCATCTCTGGAGGCTGTGGTAGGTCGGGTCGGGTCGGGTCGGGTCGAGCAGTCAGAGAGGAGGAGGAGGAGGAGGAGGTGTTTTACAGTCTGAACAGACGAGCGAGCTGCTCGTCATTGTTTTAGAGAAGCTTTGTGTGTTTCCCTCCCACAGGACGCGAGACCAGACTTTTCAGATTTTTTTTTCTGTGGGAGGGAAAGAAAAAAAACAAAAAAAAAACAAAACAAAACAAAAAAACCGGCTGCTTCAGAAAAGGAGAGAAAATCAGAGCAGGAAAAAAAAACATGTTTCAAATATAGCATTATTATTTATTTATTACGACTACAGAGGGTTTAATCCTGCTGGAGTTCATTTATTTATTTGTTTATTTATTCATTTATTAACCAGGACAGTGAACGCAGCATTCAGCCGTGGTGATGCAGAAATAATAATCTACACACACAGTGGCGAAAGTTGTCTGCTACGGGCCCTAATGCAAAAAAAAAATTGCGGGCCCTATAATAATAACGGGGGGGGGGGGGGAGGCTGTAGTATAGGCTACTCCAGGCCTGTGTGGAGCGCTACAGCGCCACACACATAAACACTAAAGACAGAGAAGAAGACGGGAAGTCCCCCGCTGTATTCAAACTCAGACATGGGATTAAATGTTGACAGGGAGTTGTGTCAGAGTAAATATCACTGATGATTAAACAGGTGTGATTCAGCCGCAGCGCCTGAGCGACCCGACGGTAGTTGTTACGTCCATAGACTGTGCAGCTGCTGCAGCAGTGTGTGTGTGTCTCACGGTGCGTTCATCAGGTTACATGACATCGTTTCAGAAAAAAATCAATTTTGGGCGTCCGGACGGATACGCTGAGGCGGCGTTTTCAGATTTTCCCACTCTGGGACATGTTTAAAAAAATACCGTTTTCACCCCCCGAAAACGCCGTCCGCCTGGACGCGATGCCGATCTGATAGAAGTATTTATCCAGATTCAAAAAAGCCGAATCCATCTGGACCGGGGCCCTGAGTGAGTGACAGCGCTGTCCGCCGTCTCGGTGCTGAACGTGTCACTGCTCGTCAGAGAGACACAGAGAGAAAGAGACAGGGAGAGACGGTCAGGGACGGCGCTGCGCCGCCGCGCTGCCGACAACAGGAGAACTGTCCTGTCACGCGCGCATGTTCATAATCCAGAATAACGTTAACGAATTACAGTAATGATGTAAAAGCCAAGATGATTTAATACAGTAGCCTATACCATCAATTAAAACTTTTTTTTTTTTTTTTTTTATGTTTTATTAATTTTTTTTTTTTTTTTTTTACCGTTCACCGCGGGCCTTTTTTGGCCACGGGCCCTAATGCAACGGCATTACTTGCATTAATGGTACTTTCGCCACTGCACACACACATGTGGAGCCCAGAAAGCAATTAGCCACATTAATGAGTGACCTCACAGCGAACCGAGGGGCGCTCCTTTTATTCATCTGCTCAAAGAGAAGAAAGAGAAAACTACAAAGCAGCACGTTCGTCCTCTCATATCTCTGCTTAATGAGCGTTAACAACGTGGCCTTCGCCTCCACTGCCGCTGCCGCCGCCGCTGCTGCTGTGTGGCGTCTTCTTCCTCCTCCTCTTCCTCTTCTTCTTCTTGCTCTTCTTCCATTTTTTTTATTCATCCTAATCTAACGCTCACATCAAAGCTCTCCCTCCTCTCTCCCTCTGACTCTCTTTCTCTCTACTCTGGAGCTCCTCACTTCAAAGGCGGGTTGGAAAAGTCAGCAGCTGCATAGTAATCAAGGGATAAAGATTTAGTATTCACACGCACACACACACACACACACACACAAACAAGCTCTCACAGCCGTGTCTGTCACAGATTAGTGATTGTGAAATTTTTATTGCCATTGGTTCCAGTCTCTCCAGCTCATTAGCCTGATCTGATGCCTCTCATTGACTCGTGGGTCACGCCTCCTCCCTAATCCTTCTTGTTGCTTCATTAATTCATGTTCAAAGCGTCGATGCTCTGCATGTGTCCTGGTTTTTTTATTTATTTATTTATTTTTATCTGCAGCGGAAGCGTTAAAGGAATTCACCAGGTTCTTCCACAGAGATTGTTACTGTAGTAGGTTTATCACATCGAATCTCCTCTGATCTGATCTGAATATTGTTGTTGTTTGATAAATTATGAAATTAAAGGTAACAGCTGAAGTTGAAGCCTATTTTTTTCTGGTGATGAGCTCGTCCTGGTTGCAGTTTCAGTCCTGAGTGTTTAATTGGTTATTGTTAAATAAACAGTGGTCAGATGTGGTGCCGCTGTCATTTTTTAACGTCTTTAAATGGACCCAGAGTTGGAAGAGTTAGGGAACCACTGACTGGCATAAACAAATTCAAGATGTTAACTACGCTAACAGTTTTGATGGGTTATTTATTGGCACTTGAGAGAAAAATATGTATAAATCATCAGGATAAAAGAGTAGAACAAAAAAAAACGGATCTGGCTCTGAGGTTCAAACATGTGGCGTTCATGTTTCCTCCTCTCACCATCATGATACTCGAGCTGTGATCAGTTCAGCGGCAGTCAGTTTCCTGTCTGTGTCCCGTGGGTTTCTCTATGACTCCGCCCCCTTTAGGAAACCAGCAGAACATGACTCCGCCCCCTTTAGGAGACCGGCAGACCGTGACTCCTCCCCTTTTAGGAGACCAGCAGACCGTGACTCCTCCCCTTTTAGGAGACTGTTAAATATTTAAAGGGACAACGAGGAGTTTTGGGAAAGCGAAGCGTTTTCACACTACATTTATGAGCCTCCGCGCGCACCATAGAATTCTTCGACCGGCGCAAGACAGACTCATGTTTTCATTCATCAAGAATTAAAGTCAGAGGTTCAAAGATGATCACATACCACCGTAGTTCTGACCATAAACAGCGATTCGGAGGCGTTATTCTCATAACTCGCTGCGAAAGGAAATGCTGGTCGGCTCGCCCAGCATTTCCACCACCACTAATAATAACAAAATAATGATAGAGACAAAACGATATATTTATCGAAAATGGGCCCATTAACAAGTGTGGGTAGTGTAGATTCATCCACATTAACGTGAGACTTTTTTATAACCAAATATAAACTCCTCGTTGTCCCTTTAATGTTATCATAAGAAAATATAAATACCGACAACTTTTATAAAGCCACACACATGTTCACAACAAAACGAGGTGAGAGGACGGGTGAGTGACTACGCCCACTTTAGGAGACAGGAAGTGTAGCCGTACCATTTCATGGCCGCAGCTTGTCATGATCCATCTTTCTATCGTAGAGCCGAGACGAGACGAGGAGCTGAGGATCCGCTGTGTTCGGACGCAATTAGAAAATGCAGTGACACAGCGATGGGGGAGGCGGGGCTTAAGGTCTAAAGTGTCTCATTCAGGAAGTAAGAGAGGATGTTGTGATAGAAACAGATTAATTGATGCTGAAAATGATCAGGTGGGTTTCTGTGTGTGTGTGTTAGAGAGGAATCTCTGTGTTTTCAGTGTGTGTGTGTGTGTGTGTGTGTGTGTGTGTGTGTGTGTGTGTGTGCAGCAGGTGTGAGGCCAGACTCTGACCCGGGGTTTCTTCCTGTCCATCTGGATGCAGACAGTAGGAGGCTCAGAGTCTCCAACACTGAGCTCAGTGTCTGACTGTCAGAGCAGCTGAGACGGGGGAAACTCCTACACTTCACCGCTGCACCCAAACACACCGTCGTCTACGTCTACTAAACATTTACTATCACACACTGTGTTCGCTTCATCGAGTCGGGGGGGATGGGGTGGGGGGTTATTTCTGTCACATTCGTCTGATGTTCAACCAGTCAGACGTTTGCTCTGTAATGCAAAGTAGCGGCAGATAGAAAACAAACAAAAAAACAAAGAGACTAGTGTTTGTTTCTGTAATTATTTTACACAGGTGTAACTTTAACATGTGAGTGTATCTGGATAGATAAAAGACCTTATCCACATTATAGGACCCGTTTACAGCTGTAAAATGCAGTTTTACACTCTCATGTTTTGTTTCTGCAAATCTTGTAAAAGAGGAAGGAGCCAATAAAAACATAACAATATGTAACAAATGTCTTTTATGATTTAGTTAAAATGTCGGCAAAATATGTAAATATAAAATGAGATAAAGATGGATGTAACCTCTGTGATGTCACCCACACATTCACGTTCACATGCAAAAGTTAAAAAGGACATTTTAAAGAGGAATTATGCAGGATTTTTACTTTAATTGAACAGCTTTGCGGTTATTGTGTTGGTTAAAGCAGAAGTAAGCGGAATATTTGTGTTAATATAAGTCTTAAATAGTTGTATCTTCCGACAGCAATCACTTCTATAGAGTGTTTGGTCTGAAACACGGGTCTGTCAGTCACTCTGCTCTGCTCTGAGCCGAGGAGAAAACTTTCCTTGTATCCTACAACCTTTATCCAATGAGGAGAGAGAACGGCATAAAGGGGCGGTCCTCTCTGTGTGTGCAGCCAAGGGATGCGCGTGAATGTGGTGACGTAGGGACGAGGGCGGGGACTGCTAACTCCATCGGCTGACAGAAAGTTAGCCAAAATGACCGGACTGCTTACTTCTGCTTTAAAAAGGACATTTTAAAGAGGAATTGTGCAGGATTTATACATTAATTACTACTAATTGTGTTGGTTAAAGCAACTACAAAGAACTTTCATTTTGTGTTGATTTTGGCGACCCCTGTGGACAGAAGTGGTAGTGTTTTGTTTTTTTCTGGTTAGTGTAGCAACAACTCAATGCTAATTTATAGACTTTTTGTCCGATCACTGCCTCCCGAAGGTATTGAGTTGGACTTTTTAGAAATAGCTTATCTTCCCACCAATGGCCTCGTTTGCTGTCATAGATTTTACAGAGAAATCAGCAGAAACGAGGTGCCTTTGTTGTTGAAAACAAATGCACATGGAGGAGAGGAGGGTTAGAGACACCAGACTTGGATGCTGACTCACTATTTGGAGTCTCACTCTAGTGGTCAGGAGAGGAACTGCGGTGTGAACTTTTGCACCGTGAAGTTTCATCAATCAACAATCAGAGCAGCAGTTGTGAGGATGTTTCACTCCTGCTGCTGTGAAATCAGATGAAAGAGCATCGACAGCTGAGATAATCGTGTCCTCCGGGTCGGCGAGCTGCATCTTCTCTTCTTTCCCCGTCGTCATGAAGCTGTAGGTGTGTCGGTGATGTGTTTTTAAAGTGGAGCTCAGACAGGGAGTGTTTCCATGCTGCTCTCACTCTCTGTGGGAGTGAACTCAGCAGCTGAACAGCAGAAAGTGGGTCGACTGCAGGAAACTCTCCATCACCATGAAGCTGGAGGAGTTTTGTTTTGTCTGAATTTTTGTGTTGTGGTGAAATGTTTTCCACTTTGTCCGTCTTCACTGAATCAGTAGATGAAGTTTTGTGAAGCTGGACACAGAAACTTTTAATGAATCTAAATGTTAAAGATCTAGTTGATGATGAATGATGTGTCACTATGCGCGGCTTCTGTCACCTACGATGTTATTCGTTTCTTTTTTTGTTCTTGGGATATGTTGTTGAGACACTTGTTTGGATCCTTCGTGACCTCGGAAATGAAGCGTAGTCGAACCGTTGTGATGCAGTCAGTCAGTCCTTGAATGCAGCACACAGCTAGCCTATTATTAAGGTGTCCCTGAATGCACCGTTAAGACTCGTTTCTAAGCATTTGCTGCTTTTCAGTACGTTATTTATTTGCTTTCCCCATTTGGAGTCGTTTGTCTGGTCTGTTGCATTTGTTTCCTTTCAACAAGACTAATGACTTTTAATTTGAAGGCAGACATGTTAACACACCCGCCAAAATAAGAGCATGAATAACTGAACAGATCTAGTTTGTCTGACTCTGGATTTAGACGTTTTTTTTTTGCACGTTTCTGGCACCAAATCTTTCTGAAACTTTGCACAGACGAAACACAGTTTAAAACAAACCTCCAACAAACTACATCTGCTGAATGAACACACACACACACTCTGAACATTGATTGTGCGTGCGTGTATTGTGTGTGTATTGTTATGCTGCAATCCAATTTCCTAAACTCTCCAGAGCTTTCAATTAAAATGTGACCAGCAGAGAAATAATATGAGGTCGGAAATATTACAGATGTTAGAGTTTAAGAGACGACAATATCATTTAGTTTGAGGAACCAGCTGCTGTTGTCGCTCATTATTTTACACACAGACACACACACTGTTGCTTGGGGATGTTTTGGATGCAGATGAGTCAAATACATCTGTAAAAGCAGTGGGAGTTCAGATTGACACGGCGTTATGGCGAGAAACATCAGAGACAAAACACACAAGGCGGTTTATGAAATAACACATAACACCTTTTACACACACACACACACACACCTACGCTGCCGGAGTCCTTCCTCTTCGGCGTCGGCTCTCAGCGGGATGCGTACTCGTACTCCATTTGCACCCATTGATTCACTTCTCTCTGCTTATAGCTGCTGGAGCGTTACCGTGGAAACGGGAGACGGGCGACCCCCCGTCACGCGTTTCTATTCATCTGCGCCGAAGGAGCCCGAGACGCCTCGTTGAGAGCAGAGTGTGTGCGCCTCGTATCACCTTACGGCTCGTCGTTTATCTCCAACACAGCCTCTCTTTCTCTTTCTCTCTCTCTTTCTATTATGGTCTGTTTGTCTCCCTCTCTTTTAAAAAACAAAACAAATCTTTACTACTTCTTTTTTCTACGTGCAATTTGCAGCATCTGTCCTCCTCCTGTCCATTTTTACTCATCCTGTCCATCACAGTACTCATCCTTTTGCACAAGTTCCCTGCAGTTTTTCCTGCAGAGAGCGAGGTTGTAATTGTAATGGACAAATGTTTTTAGGTTTACAGGTGTTTATTATAAAAACTAACAATGCAATACAATTCAGATGCAACCAGAGAGTTTCAGAGTATAGGATCAGTAAAAGATGTAACTGTAGCAACCCAAAACGTAATAGCTGCCAATAACGTAATAATTTTGGCCATTTTAAATGTAAAAAAAAGTCAGTACCATAATAACTTGACAATGATGTGATAAAATGTTCGAGCGGATAACGTAATAACTTTCTTTGCTGATAATGTAATAGGCTACGTTATTACATTACTGGCTCGTTATTGTAGTAGTAGTATTAAAAGCCCCTTTGAAAATGTAAATTTTATTTATTTTTTTATTTTCCAGGTACAAGATGTTAATATGTTACAATTTGATGTCTTACAACCAGGTTGTTGATAACCCACTAGTTCCTCCGTTTGCAAACATATGTGAAAAACTGCCAAGCAAATCACATTTATCATGAATATAGCATGGTAGAAGTTTACTTCTCAGTGTAGACGAGACACAGACACAGCGCAGAACCTCAAATTGTGACATCTTCTACTCTGAATATCAAAAAAACATATAGTGATACATACAGTAGCCTATATTATTACATCATTGGCTCCAATTATTACAATGTGAAACGTTTTTCTAATACTAGGCCAATAATGTAAGAACCAGCCAATAATGTCATAATTTATTACATTATTATGTAATTTTGTTAATTGTGTAATTATGTAATGATTTATTATAATAAATGATTACATGATTACATAGTAATGTAATAAATTGCCAATATTGCCATAAAAACTAACCCCAACCCACTTATTATGTTACTGGCTCAAATATTTTATTACATTATTGGCTTTATTTACATACATTACACCTTTAGAACCTGGCGAAGGTCTCAGGACCGAAACGTTGTTTAATAAACCTATGCAAGTGAAGACTGTGCAGGAGCCTTTGTTCATCTTTATTTACATTTAAAATGGCCAAAATTATTACATTGTTGGCCATTGTTATTGCGTTTTGCGTTGCTACAGTGACCAACACAAAGAAAAGTTAAGAAACTTCAGCCTCTTTCAGCTCGATGTCAGTGTGAACGTGTTTCTGATCAATAACTGATCTTGTGTAATCAAACTTTACCCTCTAGTGCTCTTGAGCAAGACGCTGAGCTGCTGGTTCAATTCAGCGCTGAACTGTGATTTTTAAAAATATATATTTGTTTTATCAGCTGTTTTTACACTGACTCTGCTCTTGAACAAGGCACTGAGGGAAACTCACATACTAAAGTGTCACTCGTTCTGTCTTGTGTGTGTATCACATGTACCATGCGTACTGTGTGTGTGTGTGTGTGTGTGTGTGTGTGTGTGTGCGGGTGTGTGTGTGTGTGTGTGTGTGTGTGTGTGTGTGTGTGTGTGTGTGTGTGTGTGTGTGTATCCAGGCTGTCTGTTTGTGTGGTCTGATCAGTGTGTCATTGTGTGTCCCCTCTCCCTCTCCCTCCTCCCACCAGTCACCCCAGAGGCCATCGGCTTCCTGTCGGCGGTGGGCGTCTTCATCGTGGCGTTGGCCGTCCTCTTCCTCTTCATCAACAAGAAGCTGTGTTTCTCTCGCGTCGGCGGGCTGCCCTGTCTGGAGCAACATGGCCGCCGCAAGAAAGGACGAGTGGGAGTGCGGCAGGGGCTCGGTGAGTGACGACAAAAACAGGAAACACGCACAGGGACCTCTAGTGGTGGAGTGGGGGTACAACAGCCATGGTTATTATCGTTTGGAAAGCTTTAGGGATGTCCGATATTGGAAATTTGACGATATTTGCCGATGTCAAACACCTTAATTTCGGATTTCCCATAATAGCCGATACCGATATGCAGACTTTTTTTCCCACCAAAACTGATTATTAACATATCTCCTGTCAGGAATTAACACATTACTGTATGCCTACTTGTATTGTGATGCCCCACTGGATGCATTCCACAAATTAATTAACAAATATTTATTTGTTAACAGACACACACACACATTATTGTCCATCTAAAGCAGCATTATCAGCAGAAAAACCAATAACGATATGGACAGATATTACATTTTTACGCAAATATTGGGCCGATGTTATCGGTCAGTTGATATTATCGGACTTCCCTAGAAATTTTCATTAGTTTTTAGTTTTATTTAGTTTTTCAGTTGCTTTTTTTTTTTTAGTTTAGTTTTAGTTAGGTCAACAAGTTTTAGTCTAGTCTTTTTCTTCCGATATTGGAAATTTGACGATATTTCCGATGTCCAGCACCTTCATTTCCAATTTCCCATAATAACCGATACCGATATGCCCCAAAACTAATTATTAACGTATCTCCTGTCAGGAATTAACACATAACTGTATGCCTACTTTTACTGTGTAAAATTAACATTTATTTATTTGTTAACAGACACATTATTGTCCGTCTAAAGCAGCGGCGGCAGTAATTAAGTAGTGATGGTCCGTTGCTACTTAATTCACTCCGAAATCCAGGCATATATCGGCAGAAAAAACGATAACGATATGGACAGATATTACATTTTTACGCAAATATTGGGCTGATATTATCAGTCGGTCGATATTATCGGACTTCCCTAGAAATTTTCATTAGTTTTCATACTTTTATTTAGTTTTTCAGTTGTTTTTTTTAGTTTAGTAAGGTTAAAAAGTTTTAGTTGAGGTTTTTTTTGTTTGCTTGTTTGTTTTATCCATCAGTGTGTGAATGTGTGAGTGAATGGGTGAATGCGATGTATGATGTACTGTAAAGCACTTCGGGTATCGTTCAGGTATAGTAAAGCGCTATATAAATACAGACCATGTACCATTTACAGACCATATCTCTGGGCAACTGGACTTGTTTCTTGCATCGGTCTGACTAGTTACAAACTGATGAAGCCCCTTGGATTAGAGGCAAAACGTCTTCCTAGACAAATACAAGTCCAGTTGCCTTCAATTCAATTTGTTGCCAAGAGATATCGATGACCTGGATGAATGAAAATATCCACAGATAACTGTTTGTTCTAGTGTTTCAGGTATTAGGAGGAAAGCACCTAGAAGCTGAGCCTCATGTCGGGCTGAGGCGTTTTCTTCCTGTAACTTTAGTAATTTTCTAGTAAATCATAAAATGCACACAAACCATCCTATTTTTGCGATATATGGCAGCCGATATCCGTTCTGCTGCCACCACGTTACCTCAAGATGTCAAACTGAACAAGACGCGGTGATGGAGGGAGAGAAGGAAAGGAAAAAATCTGCAATTCAGTTTAATTTGAGTTAGTTTTGCTTTGTTCTTTGTTAGTTTTTATTCAGTTTTCATTTATTTAAATTTCTATTTCAGTTTATTAGGAATGCCATTCTTATTCAGTCCTGGTAGATTCATGTTCAGTTAGTTTATGCAAATTGTGTGAAAATAAAGATTAAACAATGGTTTATAGTGGCAGGTGGTTCCAAGCTGTGCCAAAAATGGACATTTTGGAAAGTTCGCCTGGATATTTTGTAGTAAAATCTCAATAATTTTGTCTTGCTTCAATTAATCAGAATCAGCCACTGCAGAGACAATGTTCATATGTTGTACAATGATTTTATAGAGAGTTTGAGCTTCATCAGCATTATTCTAAAGGGCACTCATCAAAAATATGATTTTGTTTCAGGCGAATGTTAATTTTATTAATGTTTTTCTGTGTGTCATCTTCATTTACTCTTCACCAGTAACAGATATACTGAAATTTACACATCTCAGCAATTCCTCAATTTTTTCCCTTTACTATGACACCAAAAGTATTCAAATAGACCTTGTGGTTGCAGAGATATACTCATTTTATTATGGATATGCAATTTTCGAGAAAAGGCCTAAAAAATAGGCTGGTTTTTATAACAACCCTGAAAACAGTTGACAGGGATATGTTACGATGTCAAGTTGTGATGTTTTTAGTCTCTTTGCAGAAACTGAGACACAGATTTTTAAAGGCGATAATAACGAGGAAAAAGATGAGTGATGATCAGCTGATTCCTCATAAAAAAAGCATGTTACATCCCGACAGTTCAATCAGAGTTGGTATTTACTCTTCAAGACTGTTTGTCATTAAATAGTCCCAGGTTGAAACTCGCCCTCAAACCGTTCACGTTCAGGTTATAAATGAACAAGTTGCGCTGGTTGTTTCCCCCGTGTTTTTTTCGGTCTTCCCCCTCAAAAAGAAAATACAATAAGACTTGTTTCACATATGAGACCCGACGACAGTGAGCGGCGGCGTTGCTTTCTAGTCAAGGTTAATCTATTATATAACCTGAAGATGAGTGTGTGTGTCCTCCACGGCTTCAATTAAACTCTTCAGGAACAGGAGAGAGATAGAGAGAGGACGTGGGTGAGTTTGTATTTGTACAGTAGGTTTCTGTGGGCGAGTGTTGTGTGTGTGAGTTCAGTGAGTCAGTCGCACACCGCCACAAAGCTCTGCAGCAGCTCACAATACAAAACATTGACTGTAAAACCTTGAAGAAAAAACTTACATTCAGAGATAAAGTGAGAGAACAGGACGCTCGGTTTGTCGCTTTATCAGCCAATGAAACTCTTTTTCCTTTTTTCTTTTTTTTTTTACTCCCACTTGTCAAACAACGCAAACACACCCAGAGCAAAGGTTTGTAAGGTCAGAGATTTTTCCCCCTTATGTTTCAAGGTTGAATTACAAACAAGAGCTTTTTCTGTCTTTTAGATTTTATTCAGATTTTAGATGAAGTTTGATTGTTTTGATTCATAAGAAGATGGATTTGTGGTTTTAAGAAGCAAAAAAACAAACATTTGAGTGTAGTTTTCCATCTCCTCTCTCTTTCAGCTTTTCCCTGGAGCTCTAGTAACAACAGGTCGGTGTCAGCCAATCAGAGGAGAGGAGGAGGCTGTGACCCTCTCCTCTGATTGGCTGACTGTTTTCTGAGTGATCCAATAAAAAATAGAGCAGATTTCAGAATAAAACACTCAGAGAAACCAAATCCTGCAAAGTGTTGTTTGATGGTGGGTCCAGGTGGTGAGGGGGCGGGGCTTTGTTGTGACATCACAAAGAGACAGGAAGTCCTGACGGCTGGTTTTAAGGCTCAGTTTCTGAATACAGGCTGTGTGCATTTCTCTGTGGACTGAGGCTTTGATACTTTCACAGTATTAATATAGAACCTAGAGCTGCTTTATAATCACACTACACATGGACATCTACCTTTATACCGTATGGAGCTTTAATACAAACATCTACCTTTATACTGTATGGAGCTTTAACACAAACATCTACCTTTATACTGTATGGAGCTTTAATACAAACATCTACCTTTATACTGTATGGAGCTTTAACACAAACATCTACCTTTATACTGTATGGAGCTTTAACACAAACATCTACCTTTATACTGTATGGAGCTTTAGACTTGTGGACTTATGATATAAAATCAAAGTATTTCCCAAAATGCTGAATTAAACATTTTGACTGTTGGGTGACATCGGTGTTGAACCCTTTGGCAGCCATGTTCATAAAACACTGTTTAACTCAGAGCTTCCTTCCTCCATGTGGGCTGAAGAGGGTGAATCCTGCTCACTGGTGATTTAATTCTGCCTGAGTCACTGTAACTATAACTGTAACTGTAACTCAAAGATCCAACTTTGTTTTTAAAACCTTAAATCAAACCTTGCAGACTCTTCTTAGATCAGATCATGTGAACCTGATCCCCAGCAGCAGCAGCAGGATGTTTGGATCCAGGTGGACGCTGTGAGTCAAACGCTGAGCAAACACTGAGCAGGTTTGTTGGTGCCTCACCTGCAGCAGGTGGAGTCTCTGGTATTTCCAGTTGGGTTTTTTCTTTCCTGAACAAACATCACATCCTGTTTGGAGTCTCTCCACAACACTCACGACTCAAAATCCTCTGGAGCGTCACAGGACGAGGTAGGGACTCGACCGCAGACTCAGAAAAATCTAAAATGTAGTTTAAATTTATTTTGACGATGGATCAAAAAGCTGAGACGTGACTTTATATTTAATTTTGGTTTATTTAACTTTCACTACAGTATATATTTGGAGGTTGATGAACCCTCATTGTTTTGTTTGTGCTTAATCCAAAATTGAGCTTTCACTTTATTTTCACTAACGTAGCTCCGCCTTTGTGTCCTGCCAGGATATTTAACTTAACACGACGACACGTTAAGCTTTTCAAAGTTAATATACAATATAATAGATTAATTTATCTTTTGGAAAAGCTGCACAGTTGTGTGTGTTTACAAGCTTCACAGGTTGGTGTTGGTGTGTGTCTTGCTGTTCAGTGTAAAACACTCAACAGGTTAGAGGCTGAATGAGTTTTCAGATGAATGGAAAAACCATGCATGTTACTGGTTTTTGTTGTTTTTGTAACAGACTTCAGAGATTTTAAAGGACGAAGTGGAGCAGTGACGCAAGCAAATTATTTTTATCTAATAGAAATGAGATGTGAGGAGTTTCTGCTGGTGAACAGACACAGAAAAAAGATGGTTGATTGATAAATGCAAGTGAGTGAATAAAGACATGTGAGTTTAGCCTTTTAAATTTCTTTCCCCTCAGTCACAGACCTGAGATCAGTGGTGTGTTAATGGTTTCCTATTTGTATTGTTTATTTTTCCATGATGTTTATTATGGGGAGGGGTTTAAGTAGCCTACACAAACTGAATGTTTATTGGCTGCTGGCTGTTTTCAAAGTGCAGCTTTTTTTTTTAACAAGAAGATGGTTAATGGGCTGGTTTTTCAAAGTTTTTCTGATGCTTCACGGCTGTTTAGACATGAATTTTTACATCCAGAAAGTATTTCTATCTATTTATATTGATATATAATGAAAAACTTAAATTCCATATGAAGTAACATGATGAGATTTTGTTGCACATTTCATATAAATGACAGAAAACTGAGACTTGTGAGGCAACACAAGTGTCTTATGATGAATTTGTCACTGTTGCATAAGAAAAAGATCTGCATCTGTGTGTGTGTGTGTGTGTGTGTGTGTGTGTGTGTGTGTGTGTGTGTGTGTGTGTGTGTGTGTGTGTGTGTGTGTGTGTGTGTGTGTGTGTGTGTGTGTGTGTGTGTCACATTTGCACACACGACTTGGCTCTGAGAGTCGTTTCCGCCTGTGAATAGCTTTACAAGACAGAAGTTAACAGACCAATCAGCCGTCATTCATTCGCCCACTCGGGAGCGCAGCTTCCTCTTCCCTAGGTAACCATGGCGATCGATCACTCAGGTAGAGACGATGACCTGCACTTAAAGAGAAAAGTGGGTGGTGGTGGTGTTGGTTGTGGCGGCGGCGGTGTTGGGGGGAGCTGATCGCTGCTGCGTCACTCATTCAGCTGTTGCTATCCAATTATGGTCACATTATGAAGTGAGTGAAGTGACCCTCCGACCCTGTTAACGCTAAAAACAGCGCCTGTGTTTTTCACCGGGAACCCACTGAAAGAGCGAGAGAGCGTTCGAATTGATGTGTCCTCAGTCATTTAATGAGCATTTACGTCTCATAAATGGGCAATAACCCCCCTTCACCACCACCCCCACACCCTGCCCCCAGCACAGAGCAGCTTTAATATACTGTACCTGAACGCCACTGGAGAGTCAGTATAATGATTTCTGCTGTTGAGAGTAAAAATACTTTCTGATAATGGGAGGGATGATGAAGGTTTCAGAGGATGTAACTAGTGATTGAGGTCTAAGAGCTTTTTTCTAAAAGGTACTTACATGTAAAACGATTGATGTTTTGCATCGCATTTCCCCTTTTTTTATGACACCTGCTTCAAAGCCTGCCGCCTAAATATGAAACAGAAAGTGAAGAAAATACAGAACTTAGCAACATTGAAACCATGTTTATATACTGAATTATTGCAAATATATGAATAAAAACATCTATCAGCTTCAAAAACTTCTGTCTATATTCAATTTGAAGGCTCTTATTTCCTTTAGGCATTTTGCTAACCCTTTATTTTAACAGTTGTGGTTGTGGTGCAACAGAGAAAAATACAGTTGTATCGTCTGCATAATGTCAAAGTTTTATTTATTTCCACTAATTCCTGTGTCGTTTGTGAGTCAGACTGTTTTAAAATCTCCTTCCTCTTGGATTTCCTCTCCTCTCTTTCCTTCTTACTCCTCCCAGCTTTTCCTGTTTGCCAACCCCTGTGTCTCCCTGTGTTCATCTCCCCCTAGTGAACAGCTACGGTGACGACGACGACGACGACGAGGACGGCGTCAGCTCCTCCGACAGCGAGGACGAGATCCTGAAGCAGTTTGAGATTTCAGTGTCGCGCTCGCAGAGTTTTCGGAGCTCAGCGGCAGCGAACGGCGGCGGCGCTGAAGCTCAGCAGCAGCAGCAGCAGACGACCCAGACGACCCAGCTGTCGTTGGGTCGACGCCACAAGTTCACCCGACTGTCGGACCAGGAGGAGGGCAGCACCGAGCCGTCGGACTGTGAAGGTGTGATGCTACTAACTAAAACTACTGGGACACATATATACAGTTAAAGCAGAAGTAAGCGATCCGGTCGTTTTCGCTAATGCTGCGTTCCAGGCAGGCTTTTGAAACCGTAAATTACAGCTTCAAGTCACAACTTACGACTTTGTAGCGTTCCAGGCAACCCACTCGTGTTTTTCCGACCTGTTTTACCGGTGAAAGTCACTATAACGGCCACTCGTAACTTCTGACCGGTGAACTCGTACCAGATCGAACTGGTACCACTTCACAGGTCGGAAAAACACGAGTTACGAGTTTCCTTGAACGCACCATAACAGTCCTCGTCCCTACGTCACCACATTCATGCCGTTCCTTGGCTGCACACACAGCCCTGCATGCCGTTCTCTCTCCTCATTGGATAAAAACTGTAGGATACGAGAAATGTTTTCTCCTCGGCTCAGAAGAGCAGAGGGACTGAGAGACCCGTGTTTCAGTCCAAACACTCTATGTAAGTGATTGCTGTCGGAAGATATAACTATTTAAGACTTATATTAACACAAATATATCACTTACTTCTGCTTTAATCTTATTTTACAAGAGACAGATCACTTTCAGCTGCGGGTTTCACTAGTTTTACTCAGGGCCGGCCCTAGGATTTTGGTGGCACTAAACAAGATTTTTGTTTGTGGCCCTGCACTCTAAGCGCAAACACCAAATCACTGGTTAAAACTGAATACAGACATGTTTACACTGCAAAAACTCAAAATCTTTCCAAGAATATTTGTCTTATTTCTTGTCAAAATGTCTCATTTCTAGTCAAAACAATCCCTTTCCACTTAAAATAAGACTCATCACCTAAAAAGTGACTTGTTTTTAGATCATTTTCACTTGTTTCAAACACATTTTCACTTGAAATAAGTTGAAAAATCTGCCAGTGAAGCAAGTTTTTTGTGCTTGTAAAAAGGAAGAAAAACTTGCCCCACTATCAGATTATTTTACAAGTGAAAATATGCTTGAAAGAAGTAAAAAGTGTCTAAAAACAAGCTGCTTTTTTAATGTGATGAGTCTTATTTTAAGTAGAATGAGATTTGTTTTGACTAGAAATGACATTTTGACTAAAAATAAGACAAATATTCTTGGTAAGATATTTGAGTTTTTGCAGTGTATGTTTGTGAGGTTTGAAGCCATTTTCTCGACTTTTACATATTTTCTTACTTGCAGATGTAACAATACTCAAGTGTTTTCTGTCTAAATATTAGAACCTCCGCTGTAAGCACACTGACGCCAATTTGTCCTAGAACACTGTATAAAGAAATAATTTAGGCCAAATGCTGGAAATTTGAGGTCTGCTTTTTGAAAAATGTCAAATCCCTTGTGAAAACACACCTTCAGTCATGAGAATGAACTGTTTTGGTGCTTGAAATCGGATATGAATACAGTAATAGATAAGTGTAGAAAACAAGTCTAAAATGAAATTTTGTAAGATTGCTTTTTGAGCACAAATGTTGTCATTCTGCCGTTCTATTTTCACCAAATGTCTCAAATGTGAGATAAAAGAAGCTGAATATTGACTTCACATTACATATAAAGCTCATAGCGTGCACGTGCAGACCTCAGGATGTTTAAATTACTTGATGAACCCCGGTACCTTTCTGATCATGTGGCCCCCCACCTAACGGCTGTGGCCCTAAACAACCGCAAAGAGTGTTTATGCCAGCGGCCGGCCCTGGTTTTACTGTTTTCAAACTAGAGAGTCAAAACTCCATCGAACAGAAAACCAGCAAGATCCTGCTCTAATCCATCCCAGTGTCAATGAGCCAAAAAAGCTCCAAATAGCATCTTTAGTGCAGATTAGAAGCTGTAAAGAGCTCAGAGAGGCTCAGAGCGGCTGCAGCTCTGTGGCGCGGTGAAGGGTGGAGAGAGGCAGCAGCATCAATTAGGACACATGTTTGTGCACCGCCGGTGTTTTTTAAGAACAGCCAGAGGACGAGGACACAGTAAACACAGCAGACAAATATTATTAGACTGTGTTTGATCGACTTGTCTGGACTTATTCATGAACTTATATTTTTTCCTGGGTATTTTTGATGATGGCTATGAAAGAGGTTACCAACATTTTATTATCATATTAATCTGAATCAGTTAACCATTCCCAGACTTGGACAGAAATCTCAAGTCAAACCAAAATACAGTTAACCGATTCACAGGCTGTATCACTGATTGTATATCTTTTACATATTCATTTAAAAGGTGATGGTATCACAGCTTGTTGCTTTAGCCCCAGGTGGTCAAATAAAACAGTGCTGGCAGGTTTAAATGTAGGCTACCTGGACCAACACAACATCCACGAATGTCCACCACAATGATTGAGTGACTGAGAGATATAGTTGAATGATGGCTCCATCATTCAACTATATCTCATAGTTACCCAATCGACCATATATCATTGGTTGATTGGGTGTTGGACTGGTAAACATTGGCGGTATCTCTTTCAAAATGACTTTGTGTGAACAGTATTTCAGTATGTCTGTGTTTCCCCTCTGATGTCGGCCTTTATTATTCACCTCAACACACTTTTATATCCAACTCTGTCTGATGTTCAGTGCAGATATTGTAGTACAAAGCCTTGTTTTTCGATTTAACTTAATTCTGGCATGTTAAATTATGATTTAACCTTTTGTTTTGTTGTGTATGATCGTGCACCTTATGAATAGACATGATCTTATAGGAGATCCTCCTACACGTGGTCCAGTTTTCAGCCCAGTCTTGTTAAATGAGCATCTGGTTGTTGGTGATTGTTTGGTCGAGGTCACTCTGTCTCAACTGGTATTTATTTATTTATCATCTTTAACCAATGTGTGACTGGTGCAGCCGGCACATAGCCCACAAATACACAAGGTAACACACACATACACTCACAGGCTAATAGTGACTCACCTCAGCTTGTTGCTATGGCGAACACCCCATGCAGCCATTGATGTAACAGTCAGACCCACCTTAATGACAGTGAATTGGAGATAATTGCTATTGATTGGTCTGAGGTACGGCCTGTTCTTCGACTCTTTCTGTCTCAGGGAAAGGCCAAGCTTTGACAGATTACACAATATCTCCTCCGTTAACACACGGCAGCAGCAGCAGCGCCAAACAAGGTTCAGGAAGCTTCTTTTAGATCCACCAGGATAAATTAGATGATTAACCAGAGGAGATGGCAAGAAGATGGTGAGACACATTAATCACCTTGACTACCTGCTGGTTTTAAGCAAAGCCACAGTTTGTGTTTTTGTGTCAGTAATGTCTGTCTCTTCTGCTATTGCCCCCAAATAGTGGAACAAGACTGAAGCTACACTGCAAAAACTCAATATCTTACCAAGAATATTTGTCTTATTTCTAGTCAAAATGTCATTTCTAGTCAAAACAAATCTCATTATACTTAAAATAAGACTCATCACATTAAAAAGCAGCTTGTTTTTAGACACTTTTTACTTCTTTCAAGCATATTTACACTTGAAATAAGTAGAAAAATCTGACAGTGGAGCAAGTTTTTCTTTCTTATTACAAGCACAAAAAACTTCCTTTCACTGGCAGATTTTTCTACTTATTTCAAGTGAAAATGTGTTTGAAACAAGTGAAAATGATCTAAAAACAAGTTAATTTTTAGGTGATGAGTCTTATTTTAAGTGGAAAGAGATTAGTTTTGACTAGAAATTAGACATTTTGACAAGAAATAAGACAAATATTCTTGGAAAGATTTTGAGTTTTTGCAGTGTAGGCTACCAACCTTTAAAATTGAAATGTTTTATAGATTTGGGCTTTTGAACAAACAGAAGAAATGTGTATAAGTGGATTTGACCTCCTCGCTCACACGCTCAATGTCCTTACACCCACAGATTTACACTAAGACGAGCCAACGGGGGGAATAATGCTGACTTTCCTCCCCTGTTGCCTTCCCCCTGCAGAAACCGAGGCCCAGAGCCGCCAGGGTTTCCAGGACCCGCTCTCTGCGGCGCTGGAGGAGCGCGAGAGGGCGTCTTCTCTTCTCTCTCTGGACAAACCCACCGGGCTCGAGGCGGCCGGCGCCATGATGGACAGTCCCACCCCGAGCATGAACCGGCAGGCCGCCGACGGCAGCGAGGACACAGAGAAGACGGCGGATCGTGACAAAAACGACGCCACAGACAGCTCCTCCACCCTGAGCCCAGAGGTACATCTAGAGACATTTAAGACTTGATAGATAGATAGATAGATAGATAGATAGATAGATAGATAGATAGATAGATAGATAGATAGATAGATAGATAGATAGATAGATAGATAGATAGATAGATAGATAGATAGATAGATAGATAGATAGATAGATAGATAGATAGATAGATAGTACTTTATTAATCCCTGGGGAGGTTACCCTCAGGGAAATTGAGGTTCCAGCAAGCAGCACAGCACCGGTCATACATTAAAAAGGCACAGATAGATATAGAATATAAAAATAAATATTAAAATATAAAATATAAAGTGCAGTCAGGGCTAGAACATCAGTAATAAATACATATAAATACATCAATCCTAATCTAAATCAATTATTATTATAGGAATGGATCAGTTCATTTTCACTTTTAAGTTAGTAAATCAACAGAAAATGATTGGGAACTTTCCCCTAATTGAATGATCATGATCATATTATTTGAGCAAACATCAAATATTTGCTGTTTCCAACTTTTTTAAGATGTCACTTTGGTGCTTTACAGGAAAAATAAACAGCAGAATGGCAAGTAGGAAGTAGCATGGTTGAAAAATATCCAATACATCCAATATTGCACTTGATTGTAGCTCTTGAGTAAATGTAAGCTTAAGGAAAGTTTAGGAAAAACAACATTTTGCACTTTATGCTCTTAAAAATCACCCAACAAAAGTGAAAACAAACGATACAAATAAAGTGAGACAGGGATTATTTAACGGGGTTAGCGCGCTGACCGCTGCCCTGCTGTTCCCCGTCACGCTTGGCAGAGGTATCATCATCATTGAGCTGTGAGAGGATTATCACTCTGCCTTGTTATCCTCTCAGGTTCATTTGGCAGAAACAAACCAAACACGGCCCTCAAGGTTTTGTATAAATAGTTGATATTTTCTTCGCTCTCCACTGCGATGCCTTGGCTAACAAACAGAAGCTCATGAATAATAATCACCCAGTGTGTGTGTGTGTGTGCATGTAGGAGAGCAGGAATGTAGAATATAACAACCTCTCAGTCACCGAATCACACTTTGAAATTGGGAGCAATCTGTACAGTAAACACCTCCCACACACACACACACACACACACGAATAGAGACACAGTGTGATACTGACATCTAGAAAGGCTTCATAAATAACAAATGAGGTTGGATCAGTGGAGCCAGATAAAACCTGGGAGAGCCATGTTGTAGCAGTTTATTTACACGGTTATATAACAACCCTGCTCCGGCTACAGCGAGTACTACTGCTGCTAATAATACTACTACTGCCTATACTCTGATTACTGCAAGTACAGGCTGCTGTAAATAGACTCATACATATATTAGTACTCACATGGGACTTTCCCTCTGCATGGTCCAGGAAGGTAAAGACAACTCACCTGTGTTGTTTTCTGGGAAAAGTCGTGGACAGCACCTGGTAACTTTTTGCCGAGTCGCAGCCAAACTAAGGTTATTCTAAAAAGTCACGTAAAAATACTGCAGACTGGTGATTGGTCAAAGAGAAAAACCATGGCTGTGTCATCATTGTTGAAGATAGGCACCATTTTTCAACAGCGAAGAAGCAAAATAGCAAGCATATGTGTGTTTCATGTTGATGTCGGTTGGTTGGTTGATCAGTTTTTGAGTAATTGATGGATTGTTTTGGTTGTTTGGTTCGGTGATGGTTGGTTTTTCCATTGGTTGGTTGGTCATTTGATTGATTTGTTGGTTGGTTGGTTGGTCGGTCAGTCAGTCCATCAGTTGGCTGGTTAGATGAATGGTTGGTTGGT
Source organism: Trachurus trachurus (assembly GCF_905171665.1). Taxonomy (NCBI): domain Eukaryota; kingdom Metazoa; phylum Chordata; class Actinopteri; order Carangiformes; family Carangidae; genus Trachurus; species Trachurus trachurus. The sequence continues at coordinate 3,913,004 of NC_139907.1, read as the reverse complement.
TGATTGATTGATTGATTGATTGATTGATTGATTGATTGATTGATTGATTGATTGATTGATTGATTGATTGATTGATTGATTGATTGATTGATTGATTGGTTGGTTGGTTGGTTGGTTGGTTGGTTGGTTGGTTGGTTGGTTGGTTAGTTGTTCTGGCTGTTGGTTGACAAGTGAAACAGTTGATTGGTTGGTCGGTTGGTTGGTTGGTTGGTTGGTTGATTGATTGATGATTGGACAGTCTATCAGTTGGTTGGTTGGTTGGTTGGTTGGTTGGTTGATTGATTAGCTGGTTATTTGATTGGTTAGTTGTCTGTTCAGGTGGCTGGTTAATCGCTTGGTTGGTTGGTCAGTGGTTTGGTCAGTTGGTCTGTGGCATTTTCAGTAGCTTCTGTGGACAGGTGCAGTTTGATGGGACATTTGACATTTTCCACAGTTTTGCTCTCACATCCTGTTGTCATGATGCTAATCCCTAATAAAGGCAAAACAGTCAACACAGCGAATTATCTTTAAAAAAAAAACCAAAACAAATCAGGATTATTACGATTACGATTACGATCACGATTACGAAAACTTTATTATCCACTGAGTGGAAATTCCTCTTTGGTTTCACCACCATAGACATGTCTCACAATAACAGAACACATAGTGACACAATACAAAAATTTAAAAGATAGAAAAACTAACTGTCAGTATTTCATAAATCATTCCTTTCATGGAGCAGTGAAGCACAAACTGAAATTTCCCTTCAACAGAAAGGAATAAACACTTCTCTTCAGGAAAGCTTTGGTACCTTTACCTTCTTATATTTGATATACACAGTAATAATAATGTGTAAGAACCTTGTAGCTCGTAGCATTCAGAGGAAATCGTAGTAAACATTCACGGTCCCGTTGACAGGTGAGTGTTCTGCCTTTGTGTTTCCCTCTTCTCTGAGAGTCGACCTCCTGACCTGCACGTTCAATAGACTCCAGCAGCAGCTCTGTGATTATCTTATCTCCTCTCTGGTTGCCATGTCAACGCCGACACTCGGCCCCGCTCTGTCAACACTCGACACAATCGATGTTGTGTTTGCTGACTGTACGGGGAGGCTGCAGAGAGGAGGAAGACGAGGAGGAGGAGGAGCGGCGGCAAGCTTTATGACCGGATTTCTGCTCGGTTTCTCTGAACATTTTAAAAAGAGTCTTTATACAAAGATTGAAAAGGAGAAAATCCTTTCAGATTAGACGCTGCCCATCAAATCCACACGTATAAATATACAGTATGATCTATTATTGACGTGTTAATCCCATTTATCAAAGGCTCCAATATCCACATCAAAATTTGAAGTAGGTCCAAAAGAAAAGGCATTTACCATTTTGACGTGATGTCCTCAAAGAAAATAAACACATGCATGGATAAATCTCAAATTGAGTAGGGAAAGAGGAAGAACAACAAACTGGTACATGTAGTCTGTCCTTACAATTTCTGTTTCTCAGTCAATAGTAAAAGAAAATCATAAAAACTGAAGTCTAAGCCGTGTGTCACTTTTGAAATGTGAATAAAAATGAAATTAACATAAAGAAACCAAGTTAACAAATGCCATAGGCCATTTCCTAACAGAACCAATGGATGTACAGTGGTATAAAACGATGATCTGCATAATATTACATAATTTAGCTTCACATGATAAAATCCACAATGATTAAATATTCGTACATTTATGGTAATGCATGCAGGAGTACTCCAGTGTCTCCATGATGTACTGTACACTTGGTAGCCGATCTCCATGACTACCTGAGGAGGATGATGTTGCTAATGGTTTTAGCCGGTTGCAGGTTAAAGGTTGTATCGGCAAATTTGGGATGTTCACTGTAAAAATCATTGAGGGTCATTGAGGCTGAACACTTTCTCTGAGGTCAGGTCACGGTCGGTCCAGTTATATATAGCAGTGATTTGCATTATTCACCAGGTGCTGCCTTCAGTGGCCGGAAGTAGCTTTTAGATGAAACTCAACAAACAAAGCTCTCTCGACTCCTTCTTTAAAAGTCTTATGTTATAAAATGATAATTAAAGGTGACACGTTGACCAGCTAGTTCCTTGCTTGTGTTCTTTAATTCAGCTTGTAGAGAATCTGGTGAATAAATCAAACCCACACTGTCCCCGTTGGTGTAAAAGGACACCTTTATAGAAGATGTGCTGAATAACCTCTCTGTTTGTGAAAGGAAGAGGGTGAATCTGCTCATTCAGCTGATAAGATTATCTTCACACTGGCTTTGCTTTGGAAACATGTGGGCTGGAAAGAATCAATGTCCAAATGATTCTTTGTTTGTCCTCGTTCTCTTGCCTTTCTCTTCTCTTCGTCTCTCAGCCGAGTGCGTGTTTGGTTATAAATAGACGACGGTCGGCAGCATCAGCAGCAGCAGGGAGAAGCTGACTGAGGGTTAGGAAACGAACCTTGTGAACCTTCTCAACCACCACAATTTGTTCTACTCACATGTACCGGAGATATTTATTTATTTATTTCTTCATTCAGTATTCATGTACCCGACGTCACTCACCGATGTTTGTGTCATGTGAATGAAGAGGAAGTCTGTATCAGGTGCTAATGAGATTTATGCTGCTGAATAACTGGGTTTTTTTTTTTTCATTCTAAGATATTAAAGAGGTCAGAACTTTATCTTTAGTTCATTTATCTCTCAGAACGTTTAATGTTGGTGCAGGAGGTGGAAAAAGGACAATTGAACCGCAGCTGCTTCTGAATAGATCAGATTCATTGATGAGTTCAGCAGTCTGCCTCTTGTGTTTGGTTTATTCAGCTCTAATGATCCTCAGGTCTCTTCAGGCTTTGATCCACTCGCCCTCATATCAGGTCTCTAATTACCAGACTCTGGAGTTCATTTAGGTTTTCCTCAGTCCAATCCAGCTTGGACTGGATCCAGATCTTCATGCTCAACAATCAGTAGAAAACACAAGTAGACCAGTCTCAGGTTTTTAAAGGGATAGTTCAACATTTTGGCAAATTCTCCTCTCAGTATAATCCCTATAGTCATAGCAGTAGGTTCATCACCTTTAATTATCGGTGCATGTTGTTTTGAGATCGGCAGGGAAGAGACGTGAGCTGCTCAGTGAACACAGGTCCCCTGTTGTCCCTCATCAAACTCATCAAATACACAATCCAACAACTCCACAACGCTCTGGTGGACAAGTTGTTTTAGAGGCAAATGCAGCTGGAACTACATTCCAGACACGGCTGCTGGGCGGACAGATTTCAAAAACGTCAAAGTAGTTCTGAGTATTTGCTTCATGTGTCGTAATGTTATAAGTTATTATTTCATAGCAATGCAACATGCACCGATAATTAAAAGTAATGAACCTACCCCTATGGCTATAGGGATTACTGTATGGTGATAGGCGAATATGCCAAAATGTTGAACTATCCCTTTGAGGAGTTATCTCAGGAGGCATGATCCAGACCACCAAGGTCAATCTGATGTTGATATTTGGTTGAATGTAGGTTTTTAGGTCATGTGACCAAATCCAATCCAAAATCCAACGTCTTCCAAACATCTCGAACCAAGAGACTCTTGAAATAAAGAACTACCAGCGTTGTTGTTAGGAGTGAAACCTGGTGTCTCCATATCAGTTGGTTCGTTCACTGCAAAAAATCAAATATCTTACCAAGAATATTTGTCTTATTTTTAGTCAAAATGTCATTTCTAGTCAAAACAAATCTCATTCTACTTAAAAAAAGACTCATCACATTAAAAAGCAGCTTGTTTTTAGACACTTTTTCCTTCTTTCAAGCATATTTGCACTTAAAATAATCTGATAGTGGAGCAAGTTTTTCTTCCTTATTACAAGCACAAAAAACTTGCTTTCACTGGCAGATTTTTCTACTTATTTCAAGTGAAAATGTGTTTGAAACAAGTGAAAATTATCTAAAAACAAGTAAAGTTTTAGGTGATGAGTCTTATTTTAAGTGGAAAGAGATTAGTTTTGACTAGAAATGAGACATTTTGACAAGAAATAAGACAAATATTCTTGGAAAAATTTTGAGTTTTTGCAGTGTTGGGTTGGGTTTTGACAGTCTGCAGTAGATCATGAGCTGACAGAGCTGTCAATCCAGATTTTATCCTGCTTTAACGTGATTTTTCTGCACTTTGCTTCTTCTCAGCAAGAGCAGCCTGCCCAAGACGAGGCCTTGTCTCAGCCGGTCACCCCCTCCCCTCGACCCCCCATCTCCAAATGTGGAGACCTGGTCCTGTCCCTGGAGTACCGGCCCGACACGGAGAAGCTGATGGTCTGCGTGGTGGCGGCCCGGGACATCCCCGACAAGGGTCGCAGCGGGATGGACTCGTGGCAGGTGCACATGGTGCTGCTCCCCTCCAAGAAGCAACGGCACAAGACGTCGGTGCAGAAAGGCTCGCTGCCGCAGTTCAACGAGACGTTCCGCTTCTCGCGCCTCGAGCCGTCGGACCTGCAGATGTCGGCCGTCAGGTTCAGGCTGTACGCGCTGGGGGGCAGGATGTCCCGGGAGAGGATGATGGGGGAGAAGGTGCTGCGTTTAGGGGGCTTGGACCCGGACGGATGCACGATGGAGACGACGCTGGTTCTGGAGCCTCGGAGCAACCTCAAGGTGAGTCGAACACAGGTGAAGGTTTGACTTTAGAAACAGAAAGTGGGCTGCACTTCTTACCTCGGAGGTAGACCTACTTAAAGCGATAGTTCACCCAAGATTTAAATTTCACTCATTATCTACTCACCCTCATGTGGACTAAGGGCTGGGAGAAGTTTCAGAGTCCTCCGTGGCTTCTCTGAGTTACAGGGGGTCTCGGCGTAGCAGTGCATGTCCATATAACGGTTGCAAATGGATACCAACTGTCTTCGTAAAAAAAAGACACACCAAAAAACATCCAAATACCTCCATGCTGCTCGTATGTAATGTCCGTCTTGTATTGAACCCCCGAAATGCGAAATTGTCCCGAAAGAATTTAAATAAGTCCACTTTTCAAGCTTGTTTTGTAGCGGAAGCTTCTCAAAGCTCCTCTTCCCGGTTCATCATATCTGGACGAACTGGGAAGAGGAGCTCAGAGAAGCCACGAAGGACTCTGAAACTTCTCCCAGCCCTTAGTCGACATGAGGGTGAGTAGATAATGAGTGTAATTTCAAATTTGGGTGAACTATCCCTTTAATTCAAGATGTGTCAATGCAGATAATTGAGCTTCTATTTAAAGGTATAATATGTAGGAATTCCCCCCATCTAGCAGTGCGGTTGCATATCGGAACGTATTCTTGATGTTGCATTCACGTGAAATCGGGCAGACGTCAGACAGACAACAGACGCTGCATGTAACAGGATAAACAAGCGTCTATGTAAACAAGTGGTCCACCAGCACGAGGCAAAACAATATGTTGTCATGGTGATGTGGTATTGTTTTACCGTCTTTCTCTGGTGGAGTAAAATGACATCCGGTTGGTTTGCCGAGCCGACGGCCGTCTGCCTGACTGCACCTGAATGCAACACCAGTGCCTCCGTCCTTCCTCACACTACACAGTGGTGACAGTTTTAACAGGCCGAGCCCACGGCTCCGCTGAGTTTCCGTGGTTACCTACGGTCACGATGCAACATGGCCGCCTCGGTTCGGTGCGTCGCCCACTTATGTATTTGTAACGACTTGTAACAACTCATTCTAAGGTACCAGAAAGCTTTCATTTGTATGCAGCTGTGATTCCACTTCAGTGAAATACGTATAAAGAAATATTTGATTTTTGCTAATAAAAAGCCAAATAAGTTACACACTGGGGCTTTAATGTTTACTGGACTTTGATAACTCGTCCTCACTGTTTTGATCTCTGAAGTCGACAGATGTGGAGAATCCTCCAGAGTCTAGATGATGTGGGAATTGGGAAGATCAATGTAGATCCAATCTGAAAGAACCATGACATCATTGATCATTGTTCAAAAGCTGCTTCTCAGGACCGAATCTGATTGAGGTTGTGATGTCGCCTTTCGAACTAACACGTCCTTTGACTGTTGTGTAGAACAAGATTTACCCTCAGGTGCTGATAAAGAAACCTTGATCGGCTGGAGATGGTGACACCAGCATCATTTAGAGCAGCGGTGTCAAACTCATTCTAGTTCAGGGGCCACAAACCGTGCAATTTGATCTCAAGTGGCCTGGACCAGTAAAATAATAGCGTGATAACCTATACATAAAAATACATTTTTCCTTTGTATTCCACATTATTAAGATGTTTACAGTTAATTAACTATCCTTTGACAAATCATATTGTGAACAACCTCAATTCTTGATAAAAATATGTGCAATTTCATCAATATTACGCCTCTTCTGCCTTCTATGTAATTTTCACATACATTTTTGACACCCCTGATTTAGAGGGACTTTGACAGTGTGGTAAGGATTTGGTCACAGATTGGATTGAAACAGACACAGAAGTGGATAGAGAGAGTACATTTCTCCCAATTAATAGTTGATTCGTTGGTTTTTAACAATTTCAATCAAGGGAAATGTAAGTGTGCGTGAGTCTAATAGGGAGGAAGTGAGGACTGGTATTTGCTGCAGCACCAGGTCATAAATATATTTTTGTTGCAGCCAAATCAATGAGTTTTTTGCACGACTTATTGGATTGACCAGGAGCACGGGACTCTGATTAATGAACATAATAAGAGAAGAGGAAGAATTGTTTGTAGAAGAGAAACTGAAGGTTTTTGTGTCAACATATCAGCTCATTGTGTGTGTTTGTGTTGTCAGAGCGTGGACTCCCAGCTGAGTCTGTCCGCCGTGTCTCAGAGCGACAGCGCCTCGTCCACTCAGTCTCTGACCCACGGCGGCGTCCCCGAGCTGCTGGTGGGTCTGTCCTACAACGCCACCACGGGACGCATGTCTGTGGAGCTGATCAAGGGAAGCCACTTCAGAAACCTGGCCATCAACAGACCACCAGGTCAACACACACACACACACACACACACACACACACACACACACACACACACACACACACACACACACACACACACACACACACACACACACACACAAACTACAGTAAAAGAACAGTGATGTACAGAGCCACCATGTATGCTTGGAACCGGCTCCCCAAACACTTTGAACAAACTATTAGCAGGGAAATTCAAATTGTTATTGAAAAAACAACTTTGTTTGAAGTTATGGAATTATTATTAATTATTAATAAATGTAGTAGGCCTACATTAAGGTTATAGACAGTATAGATTATTAAAATATGTATAATATCTATCTTAGAATAAATGGATATTAAATATAAAGATATAGAATTAAATTATAAAATAGAATGTATGAATTGGTAAGATTTTGAAGCATTGTTGTACTATTTCATTTTTAAATTTTATTTTATATATACCGGTATATTTTCTTTTTTGTTTCCATATTCTCAATGCTAACTCTTTAAGTTTGCTTTTAATTTTGTGTTTTTCAACCTTGGGGTCGGGAACCCACGTGGGGGCACCTGGATTGTCTAATAGCCTAATTGATATAAAATATTTTTTTTACTAATTATTATTCTTTTTAAAATTATGATTAAAAACACCACAGATAATCTAGAACAACTGTATTCTATACTTTCACTTTCTTGAATATAAATCGAGTTTAGATCAAATAATGCAATATGATATGAAGTGTAAGTGATTGTGGAATAATGTATACATATATAATATGTAGATATGGATATAACATGGATTAGTATGTGATTAATTACTAACAAAAAATGGATAAAGCACAGTAACGAAGTGGAAACGCTCACTCTGTTTTTGTTTTGTTAGGTGAGGCGTATTGCTCACTTGTTTTTTTGTTTTCTTTGTTTTTAATTTTTATAATGTTTTCTGTTTTTGTATTTTTTTTTACTGTATATTTGATACTGTGCAGTGGACCCCAGGAAGAATAGCTGTAGCTTTGCTGCAACTAATGGGGATCCGAATAATAAACTAAACTAAACGCAGCATATAAAAATATCTGAGCTTGCGCATCTTGATTGAGCCAGATTTGATAGTTTGTGATGTTAAAATAGGGGCACGAGCCAAAAAAGGTTGGGAACCACCGAATTAAACAATTAAACTTGTTCATTGGTCCAGTAGTTATCCAATCATCCCTTCCTCTCCCTCCCCTGCAGACACGTACGGTCGGCTGACTCTGCTGAACTCGGTGGGTCAGGAGATCTCTCGGTGCAAGACGTCGGTGCGTCGCGGGCAGCCCAACCCCGTCTACAAGGAGACCTTCGTCTTCCAGGTGGCGCTGTTCCAGCTGTCGGACGTCACGCTGCTCGTCTCCATCTACAACCGACGCAGCATGAAGCGCAAAGAGATGGTGGGCTGGATCGCGCTGGGCCAGAACAGCAGCGGCGAGGAGGAGCAGCTCCACTGGCAGGACATGAAGGAGAGCCGAGGACAGCAGGTCTGCCGCTGGCACGTCCTGCTGGAGGCCTAACTCCATCGCCACCGCCACCGCTACCGCCGCTGGACAAAGTTTAGTTTCTTTTCTTTAAAGGATAATTTCCGTTTTTTACAATCTGGGCCTTATTTCTAGCATAAAATACGATAATTTCCTCACCCAGATAACGTTGGTGTCATTTGGAGTCGTTTTGACGAAATTAGCCCCAGTGGAGCGGCGCGTATATCTGTATAATGCGACTCTACAGGGCAGCAGAATGCAGCCTCTAAATAACACATTATCTGCAGCGAAACTCGGTCATTTCACCATATATTTTGTTATGATACACTAGTGCTATTCCCCTCCAAGCCCGTGGTGGCATGTTATCAACATCCGGGGTCTGTCGGTTGACTTACTGACCTCTGACCTGGATGATGTCATCTCCGACCGCGGTGCGGCGCGGCTAACTTACTACCGCTAATGCTACGGTTCGTTTCTGCGTGTTTCTGACTTGTCAGAACAAAATGAGCAGCTGGATGAAGTTCAGCTTCCACAGGCTTCCTCTCCTCAACCTGGACTCACTAAAGCTCCGGATAGTTGAGATGAAAATGGACCCGAATGCCGAAGCAGAATGATTATTATCAGAATGAGCCGCGCGGCGCTCAGAGATGACATCATCCAGGTCAGAGGTCAGTAGGTCAACCTACAGACCCCGGATGTTGATAACAGCTAACCCCGGACTCAGAGGGGAATAGCACTAGCGTATCATAACAAAATATTGGCGAAATGAACGAGTTTTGCGGCGGATAATGTGTTATTTAGAGGCTGCATTCTGCTGCCCTGTGCTCTCGCATTATACGGATATACGCGGCTCTCGGCTGGAGCTAATTTCGTCAAAACGACTCCAAATGACACCAAAGTTATCTGGGTGAGGAAATGATCGTATTTTATGCTAGAAATAAGGTCCAGGTTGTAAAAAACGGAAATTATCCTTTAAGGTTGAAGGGAATTTCTTCTTTAGTTAGAACATTTCAGTGTCAGGAGAGGAAGTAAAAGACTGGGAGACGGATGTGGTTTCAAAGTCAACGGATTATCCAGCATCGTCACATCTGTCCACACCTGGAGAAACATCAGACCTGCCTGGTTATCTTGTGCAAACATGAAGACGGGAGTTCACATCAGCATGTCACCACATAAACACCTTCAATTTCATTTGTTTTCATTGTCCCCCGAAAGAAACAGATGAAGATAAATCAATTCTTAATTATGTTTGTAGAACATCATCAAATAATCAACCAACTGATCTGCACAAAAACCCACTCATTTTGGCTCAAATAAACTAAAGCAGAGAGGAAACAGAGCGATAAAACATCCTGTAAATGTGATACTGAAAAGATTTTCCATGCTGTGTCCAACAAATATCAGATATTTAAACGATAAAAGACAATTAATCTGAATTAATTTGATTAAAAGGTGTGGAATTTACTAAATCTTTTCTCATAAACACATTTCTACGACGGAGTATTAGAGCCACATTGACAAATAAAAAAATCACAAACTTTGAGAATAAAGTCGTAATTTTACGACTTTATTCTCGTTATGTTATGACTTTTTTCTCATAGGAAATGTACGACTTTATTCTCGTAAATTTACGACTTTATTCTCGTAATGTTATGAGTTTTTTCTCATAGGAAATGTACGACTTTATTCTCATAAATTTACGACTTTATTCTCGTAATGTTATGAGTTTTTTCTCGTAGGAAATGTACGACTTTATTCTCGTAAATTTACGACTTTTTCTTTTTTCTCAATGTGGCCCTAATACCCCGTCGTACATTTCCAATACTAATGTTTCACTTATTTCATGTAGCCTAAGCACTACAGACAAAGTACGGTGGCCCTGAGAGGTCAACATACAGTACTGCAACTTAAAAAAAAACACATGCAAAAGCACAAATTTGAGAAATTATCTCCATTAATTCGACACAGGTTTATCACTTTGGTCTTTATTATTACTTATGTTATATCATTCCTCACAGTGCTGCTGTTAAGATCACACCTACATTAGCTTTTTTAAACGAATAAAACCATTCTTTATGTTTTAGAAGGTTTAACCAGCAAATGATTCGCTGCCGTCTTTAATAAACGACAGAGAAACATTTCCATCCCTTCTTCTGCGTCATCCAAAAGATGAGTGGATGAACCGATGGTGGAGATGAAGTGGAGATGGTTCATGATTCGAGTAGAAGTCGAGGACGAGGAGGAGGAGGAGGAGGAGGAGGAGGAGGAAGACGTCTCATTCATATTCAACACTCATTCATATTCTCCTCTCATGCTACTACAGGCAGGAAGACCAGCAGCTGGAGACTCTTAACCCCCCCCCCACACACACACACACACACACACACACAGACACACACACACACACACACACACAGACAGACACACACACAGATCATCAACACTGAATTATGTTATTTGGCCGCGACTCGGTCTCCTTCACGAGTCAAAGCTCATTCCAACAGCCATCAACGCTGAGCTGAAAAGAGGCTTTAAATATCTCACTGCAGCTGTTAATAACATGCGATGAATTACGCTGGAAGTGTGTGTGTGTCTGTGTGTGTGTGTGTGTGTGTGTTTTATTCCCCACCCCACACACACATTCTCTCTCTCTCTCTTTGTGGTAATTGGTAGTTACAGCTGTAGAATCGTACAGTGTGAAGACGGTAATGCTCATCCTCTTCCCGTCTGAGCGTCATTGAGTCATGAGGAGAATAGAGGGAGGTGGTGGTGGTGGTGGTGGGGGGGGGATTATATCTGTTTGTGTAGACGGATAACTAAAAGCTCCGAAACCCTCAGGGGTTCACACACCGATGGCAGAGACATGTTGGTTTTCTTCAGGCAGGTGATTTAAAAAAAAAGAAAAAAAAAGAAATAAAACCTTCTGGAGAAAAACTGAAGTGAAAAATGTATAGATTACTCAAAAATGCAACATTTACGTCGATAATTAACTTTTGCAAACCAAGCATAACTAATTAGGTGAGGTTAGATGCGTATAATCAAATCCTTCATGTGCATTAAAGGGCCAATTCAACCATTTCACACAAAAAAAGCACCCACAGTTTTAGCAGACTCATCACTAAACATTAGATAGGATTTAATAGTTTTTTTCTGCTCAGATCACTAAAACATTACAGTATAATTAACTCTATTTCCAGTTTTAAAAGCTCTGATATATTAAATAATCATAAAAATTGATATTTCTAGGAATTTGCCATAAAAAAATGTCTTCTTAATTTTCCTTTTGAATAATTTACAAACCAACCACTTTGCAACAGTTGTGTAACTGTAATACAATATAATAGCCTGTATAATCCTTTTTATTTATTATCCAAAGAAAACAGCACAGCACACAATATTTTTTAATTTCCAAATTCATCGTCTTCATCCTTGTCATCATCCTCCTCCTCAACACTTTAAACCATGAAGCAGCACAACAGGTTTTCTTTAATCGTCAATTTTTCAACCTTGATAACTCCTGAGACATTCATGACATTGTGAACCAGATGTTTGCAGCAGTTTGAACAAAAGCCCCAACAATGAACGACATGCACAAACACAATCCGCTCCGTCTCTCTTCTCCATTGAAACACAATGATTTTATTTGTTGCTGTCGGCGATTCAGGGACTGAAAACAACATCCGTCATTCAGAACGAATGATATGTTGAAGGGCACAATTGAATGGACTCACTCTCTGTATCTGTTAAAAGCAGGAAACAAAAGCTGTAGGAGTGCTGTAACGTCTCATGTTTTAAACTGCAGATGTGTAATGACGACTGTTTCAGGTATAAAACGAAGCGCTGGTGGAGAATAGGAGTGCTGCTGCAGCTAGCCTGATGCTTTTGTAAAAAAAAAAAAAAGATAATAATAGGCTACAATCGGCGTGCAGCTTTTAGGGTTTACAGCTAATGTGGATTGCATTATTTTTTATTCATATTTTTTTATTTTTGTACATAAACATCTGTCAAAGACCAAAACAATGTAGTTCTGAGTCAAGTCGATGTCAGTGAGGTCAAATAGCACAACAACAAACGTTAGCAACGGAGACTTTAGCCGCTACTAGCTTCAGTAGGCTATTCTCAAATGAACGATAGGCTAAAACTTTAGCGCCATTTCATCTTAGCCACGATAAAACAACAACTCCTGTTGCACCGCCTGTTAAGATTTGCGCTCTAGAACTGCACACATAGCTGCAATTTGTAGTAATAGCCTAGCGGATGTTAGCCAGTAGAAAGCTAGCTAATTAACGCTAACCTCTTGAAAACCCTCGTAGTCCACAGTTGACGTGACCTCTGTAAGCAAAAAAAAAACTTGTTAGCTGCATGCATGCTGAGGACAGGTGGTCCAGTGTAGGATAGACTAAATGTAGTAGCCTATAAAGGAGCAGGATTGTTCTTTAAGTTATTTAAACCCTGCTCTTGTTAGAATAAATCGTAATTGGATAGACAACGTTTAATATCAGCACTCCTATTTTCACAGGCTTCAGTTGTGAGTGTGAATAGTGACATGAACTATATATTTACTGGCACAGACTGATATATTTTATGCATGTCGACTTGTTGTACAGAATCTATAACATCTATTCTATATTTTTAAGATAAGTAAATGTTCAATGTTCTTAAATATTTATGTTCTTAATGATTTCTATTGTAGTAACACATCTGCATGCTCAAGTTGAATCCAGATCCCAGGTTGTATTACAATCACACATTGTGCTGCAGATGTAATACAGTTGTAATAATATTCTTGATGATGAAGTGCCTGTAAAACATTTTTGACATGAAACATATCCACCGTGACGAGGGGACGATCCAAATTTGCATGAAGCCTTTCTCGTTATTGTTCCCAGTGACTGCAGCTGTACAGTAGGACTGCATGCATGGAGGGTTTTTGTTTTATTTTATTTTATTTTATTTTATTTGAGCCTGTCGATCCAGAGCAGGCGACCTGATGTCAAGGGCCTGGACCGGGGGGCTCGAGTCCAACGTTAGACCAGATTCAGATAGATTTAAGTCTGCAGCAGGTCTACAGGGAGTGAAGTCAAAACAAAGACCATGAAACACAACAAGTTTATGTTCATTTTTTTTATCTAGGACGCCAAACACGTTAATGTAAAGGGACAGTGTGACACAATTATATCAGATTTTTCCCCTGATTCTTGCACAAATATAAAGCTTTAACATGTAGGCTATATTGTGGCCTACAACAGAAAAAACTCCTCCTAGTTTAGCTTATTTTAGCATAAAGACTGAAAACAAAGGGAAACTGTTAGCCTGGCTGTGAGGACAGTTCAAAAACAAAACATAAACAAACTGTATCTTTATATGTTTATATGGCATGTGCACAAACAGAAACGTAAAAGTGAGTAGACGTAGCCGAGTTATTATATGGTGTAATTACTTCACAGTAACTTAGAATTAAAGTGTTCATACAGTAATTGGTAAACTTGTGATGAAGTGATGAAAGTGTATTTTTGAATTGTGGACGGACCAAGGCTAGCTGTTTCCCTTTGTTTCCAGTCTTTATGCTAAGCTAGGCTAATTACCCCTCTGGACACCAGATTATGAGACCGACTCAATGTCAAAGTGCTTCTTCAAGACAGTGTCCATCAGAGCTCAGACTTGTTGTGTCAAGGTCACAGCCTTTAAATCTTCGACTCGTCCATGAAGATTATTCCTAATTTTTCTGTTGACATTCAACTTCCTGTAGGCCTGAAACAAACACACAAACCAAACACCAAACTGTGTAGATGCTGTTGTATGAAGCAGGGACTGAAGGCCTGCAGCCCCCGGTCCGGGCCGTGCATGCTGAGCCCCCTACGGCGTCCAGAAAGCACTTTTTGTACCAAGTTTTGTCGTTGCCAATAAAACCCAGAAGATCCCCACTGTGGGAAGGTCTGTCTGCCATCTGTTTTCTCTGGTCCTCCTCTCCTTTCTAATCTCTGTTTCAGATGTCTTAATTCTGAGAATGAGGCTTTTATAATCACATGCACTGAGCAACAACAACAACAACAACACACTGCGCCCCTCTTGTAATTGGTGGTAGAGCTTTCCATCAGAAGAGCAGATTAGAGATTACAGAGTTAGAGTCTTGTGTTTTTTTTTTTCAGAGAGAGTTTGACCTAATCTGTGGCAGCAGATGTTTTGTTACAAGGATTTTACAGCCCTGTTTATGTTGTTGTTTATTAGCTATAGTGACGTATCAGGCCTGTGTTTACTTCACCTTTAGGTTTCCTGAACTTTGCTTGGTATCAATCCAGTGCACAAATGACAATTGATGGTATTTTTAGTCACTGATATCATAATTCCAATTAAAACCCTCAAGTATTCATGTTTTCTGTTTAGAATAAGGTTGTTATATATTAGAAAGTATGAAAAATCACTTTTAATCTCATTATGCTGACATTTCATCTATGATATTTTAATTAATTATGACTTTAATCTCATAATGCTGAATTTTAATCTAAAAATGTTGACTTTTCATCTAATTATGACATTTTAATTTCATAATTAGGACTTTCATCTCATAATTAGGACTTTTTATCTCATAATGTTGACTCTAATTATGACATTTCAATTTCATAATTAGGACTTTCATCTCATAATTAGGACTTTTTATCTCATAATGTTGACATTTCATCTCATAATTATGACTTTTTTTTATCTCAATGTTGCCTTAATCTCATATTTTTTACTTTTTAATCTCTTTATTATGATGTATACCTACTGTATTTATTTTCATTCAGAAACAGGCTTCCATATTGAATGAGCTCAGAGCGTCTGTGTGAAATGGCTGTTAACATTTCTCTTAGAAAGTCAGAAGCAAAAACCCACAAAGAGATGCTGCAAAACAGTGACAAAGACAAACAGACCAGATGAGAAATAACCACGGAGAGATGAAAGAAACAATTGAAAGAAGAAAAAAAGAGTACAAAGATGTAAAAAGTCATTAAATTACAACATAAAACGAGTCAATTCAGAAGTTTCAAAGCAGAAGCTGTGGCAGGAGGGACAGGTAACTCCTGTGTGTGTCCCACTGTGTCTCTTATGTTGCTAACAGGGCCGGCCCCTGGCATAAACACTCTATGTGGTTGTTTAGGGCCACAGCCGTTAGGTGGGGGGCCACATGATCAGAAAGGTACCGGGGTTCATTCAAGTCATTTAAACATCCTGAGGTCTGCACGTGCAGCTATGAGCTTTATATGTAATGTGAAGTCAATATTCAGCTTCTTTCATCTCACATTTGAGACATTTGGTGAAAATAGAACGGCAGAATGACAACATTTGTGCTCAAAAAGCAATCTTACAAAATTTAATTTTAGACTTGTTTTCTACACTTATATATTACTGTATTCATATCCTATTTCAAGCACCAAAAACAGTTCATTCTCATGACTGAAGGAGTGTTTTCACAAGGGATTTGAATTTTTTCAAAAAGCAGACCTCAAATTTCCAGCATTTGGCCTAAATTATTTCTTTATACAGTGTTCTAGGACAAACTGGCCTCAGTGTGCTTACAGCGGAGGTTATAATATTTAGACATAAAACACTTGAGTATTGTTACATCTGCAAGTATCTTAAAAAAAATTTTTTTTTAAGAAAATATGTTAAATTCGAGAAAATGGCCTCAAACCTCAGAGGGCATAAACATGTCTGTATTCAGTTTTAACCAGTGATTTGGTGTTTGCGCTTAGAGTGCAGGGCCACAATCAAAAATCTTGTTTAGGGGGCCACCAAAATCCTAGGGCCGGCCCTGGTTGCCATAAAAGATGCAGAGGAGGGAGGAGGGAGGAGGGAGGATGCTGCTGCAGCGTCACCGCCGCCGCGCTTTCTCAGTCTCCTAGCAACAGGAAACATCTGCCTCCGCGAGGACCAATCAGCGCGCGGGAGGAGCGGTGTGTGTTTTTCTCCTGTTGCGGTTGAACGGGATATTTTAGGAGGCTGGAGAGCAGAGAGCGTCTCACCCCGGAGGAGCCGGAGCTGCAGCCGCCCGTCTGTCTGTCTGTCTGTGTCCGTCAGTCCGCGGTGCTGCGTTTGCGTGCGGGAACCGAGGCTACCACACATAGGCTACCCAAACACACATCTTCAAGCCGAGCAGGAGCGTCGCTGAGCCCCGGTGTGAGGACGGTCGATGTCGCGCCGAGGAGCGGAGGAGGACATCACCGGAGAGGAAGGCTGTGACTGGGATTTACTCCACCGCTGCCGGACTGAATTATTCAAAGGTGAGAGAGAGACGCTTTAACAGTGTTTAACGGGTTTTTACATTAAAGGCAACTTTAATTTCATTTCATTTCATTTCATTTTCGATTTATTTCATTCATGGTATGTAGGCTACATTCTCACATAGTTGCACATATACATTGTGTACACATTTTCTCCATGAATGAAAAGGAGCAGGATGAAGAAAACTTATAATACCTGCCCCTCTCTGTTGTTACAAATTTCATTGGCTTTCTTCAACACCAATATTATTCTCTGTTTCAAAATATTAAAGATGATGAAACATAAAAATAACGGTAGACACCACTCGTCTTTCTCTTTCTCCTTCTTCTTTTTTGTAGATAGCCTACTTATCTTTTCTTTTTTAAACAAATTAGGCTATGATGCTGCTTTCAAACACAGAGGGAAATAAAAGTGATAAACATGGGGCGAAGAGATGCATGCAAACTATAATAAAACACATAAAAACAAAACTGAAAATGCAAATTTGCAACAGATAATAGATCAGAATATGCTGTGAATATAGGCTAATGTTCCTACTATTTGGCATGAAACTCATAGGCTAACATAATGAATATCTCAAGAGAAAATTTGACTATTTGGATAAAACCTGCACGATCAGAGGTCACAAAGGTCTGATTTCTTGGTTTCTTTAGCTCACAGTTAATTAAAATTTTGCAGATTATATGTAAATTAAAAGTGCATTAAATCAAATTCTTATAATTCAGTTGTTAAAAGTTCCTTTATTGGTGGACGGTGGTTTTTTTAAAGGTGGGATTGTGAAGCTGCTTTTAGTGGAAATGTTTTCTGCAAAAGGTTAGACATGCACACACACAGAGAGAGAAAGACACAGACACACACACTTCCCACGCATGCAGCCTCGCTCTCTCTCGGCTCACGCTCATCCATCATCGTGCGTCCTTCTTCTCCCACAGATGAAATATTCAGGCGGCAGTTGGATGTTTGTGTGAGTCACTGCAGCAGCTTCAGGGAGCCGGTGCGAATGTTTCACAACGATAAAGCTTCCCACTCTGTGTTTATGATTGATTTATGGCATCTTAAGTAACAGCACCCCCCCCCCCCCCCCCCCCCATGCACACACACATTCAATAACACATACACATACACACACAACACCCTCTCATCCCTCTTCCTCCTCCTCCTCCTCCTCCCTTTGCTCTGTCTTGAATGCAGATGAGCCTCTGAGGACAGGAGGTTTTTTGTCTGAGTGTTTGTTTTTAGCAGCCAACAAATAAAACACGACATCACATCCCAACACTGAAGAGGCAATAAAAATGCAAATTAGAAGCCCGGTTTATAGCCTTTATCAGATTTAAAACAAATAAATGAAGTGAAACGGTTCCTTTTTGTTCTTTTTGAATGTATTTTCTTTATTTTTCCTCATTTCTTTTGTCATTGTTCTGAATATTTTGTCTTTTTCCTGCACAGATCTGCACACACTCATGTCAAACAACATTACAATCTTATCTATAGGCTTTAGGTTTCACAATGAATGTTTGTAGTTGTTATGTTCATGCTCACTCTGCTTCTATCTCTGCTTCCTCCTCTCTGTTTCCCCGTCCAGGAGCCTGAGGGCGATGTGGAGGCTCAGATCGACTCAGACGCACTGATTCAAAATCCAGTCAGAGAGTCTGAGCGCCGGCTGTGGACCATCGTCAGCAGCAGGTATAACAATCACACCTGCAGAGCGTTATTCACAGAGACATGTCAGGTGCAAACAGCATCGTTCAACACAGCAGCACAACAACTTTACTGCCAAATTCATAAATTTGACCCAAAAGCATCCCCAGCTCCCCAGATGCTGTTTAGATTTACCTGCTAAGGCCCTCTCTGGCAATATGCATTCATGTTTCACACTTTCTAATAGATTTTTTGCTGTTAAAGAGGAACTATACACGATTTTTTATGTTAATTAAACAGCTTCTGAGTAATTGTGATGAATGGCGGAAAAACAACCTTGCAAAACAGTGAAAAGGCGACCAGACTTGCATAGTTCCCCTTTAAATTACGAACTCTAGATTATTTAAAGACGATTTTAAGTCTTTGTACCTTGCAGTTTTTAAACGAAACCATCTGAGAAGTTTAGAGGGGAGGCCACACATCTGAAACATGATGTGATGCCCTAACTGGACCTGATGCCTGATGTTTTTAACAAACAGGAAATACATCTTCTGGCTGCATTATATTTCAGAGGCAGAGAAGGTTTTAACTTGTAGAGAGCGGGACTTGATGTTGTTGCGTTTCATTGTAAACGTTTCAATAGGTAAACGTCTGCTCTCTGCTCTCTCGCCCTACAGCAGTCCCTTCCCTGTGAGAGAGACCAAACCATTCAACAACGTCGAAAGTTGCCTACTTCAAGAGGAAATATGCGGAGGAGGAGGATTTACACCGAGGCCTACGTGGATATTTTCAAAAAGTACGAATCCATTCTTTTCTTTTCTTCACTTTTCACTGCAGACATTTCAGGGTCAAACCTTCAGTGTGATTTCATCTGCTGTGTTGAGGAACCCTGACCTGTCTGAACCATTTACCTGAAGCCTTTTCTTTTGCCCTGCTTCACGTCCTTCAGCTTCAACAGTCCTGTAGAGCCACGACTAAAAGCTGAGCTCTTTTCTACGCCTCTATGCAGACGACACCTTTGTATTAAGGACAGAATTCAATTCACCGTAAAATCCAGGTTATAGATTTCAGATCAGAAGAAGTAAGAAGTGATGGATGATTATATAATCTGTGATGATTATATAACAACTCTGGATTACTACATGTCTTGTGCAAAACTACTGTATGTAGATAACAGTGTTAAAAGTGGAATTAATGCAAAAAATGGCTCTTGTGATTGCTCCTGTCATAATTGAGATTAAGTTCAATTTTCAACTATTTTGTGCAGCTTTATTAAGGATTATACCAAATGTGCAACATTAAATTTCTGACAATTAAGGGCCATATTCAAATGACAAAAACAAAAAACAAACTATCATGCTGCTTGTTTATTTTCAGCGTTTAACGAGATTTCAACCACAGTTACTGTCCTGAACTGGCTCCAGCAGAAATGCACATTATTTCCATCCCCCTCCCCCCAAATTGTGACTGTTTAATAAACTTAAGAACATCTGGCTCAAGACTCAGTTGGAGTGGTATAAAGTCCTTTATACCAGTGGTTCTCAAACTTTTTTTTGTACATCAAGGACCCCTAAACTGACACAAATTAGACCATGGACCCCCCCATTGGACAGATTTTGAAACAAACACCAGAAACACACAAATATTTGTTCTGAGACTGAATAACGAGAAATTTCAGGGGAAAAAATGTGGTAAAATTCAAGTTGGGGACCCCCTTGAACCCTCTCAAGGACCGTGAAGAACCACTGCTTTTAGAGGATACTGTCATGGAGTATTTCTAATTATCTGCTTACAGAGGAAAATCATCCTCCTTTAGCTTTTGCTTTAGCCTGACAAGCCAGACTAGATCATTAAAATGTCTAGTCTGGCAACGAGCGGTAGACCTCGGCTCAATCCAGGGGGCGGGATGAAGGCTGTCTTTCAAACTGCCTCTGCACCAATAGGGTAGCGCTACGACCAATCAGAGCAAAGAGCAGGATGACGTTAGCCTGACAAGCCAATTCAAATGTATGTCGTCATCGCCGCCCAACGACTCTCTAAACAGATAGAGCGCTGTGATTGGTGAACACAAACGGTGTTCGAGACTCAAAAAGTTCCTATGGCTCGTTTCTAGTAGAGCACTGGAAAAGAGAGTAGGCTAACGACACCACCATTGACTCCCGTGGTAAGGGTTTTGCGCCCCGAGTGGCAGGATGTGGGTATTGCAAAAGCGCCCAGAAAACCCATTCACTCCAATGTATGTGTGTTGCCCACTTGCTTGTAAATTGATGAAAATGGCCCTGTTTTTGTTTTTAGGTGTCTTGGTCATATCAAATTACTTATAATTTGTTTATTACAAAATGTAGATTGAAATATTATGTAGACAACTGTTTTTTTTTGTTTTGTTTTTTACTCGTCTATGTGTTAATGTTTATCTGTAAAGGATCCTCAACGATGGTATTAACGTGGGCGATCTATAAATGTCCTTAAATTATTGAAAACACCACACTTGCTCATTCACCAACAATGCAGAGATGTCAGTTCTTGGGCGCTTTGCAATAGGCTACCCATATTCTGCCATCAGGAGGCGCTTCCATTGGACCAATGCGTGTCGTTACTCTCTTTTCCAGTGCTCTAGTTTCTAGACCCACCTACGGAGCAAAAATATTTGCTGCCGCTAGGGTGCAACTACATTTCTAGGCTACTTTTGCTTTGAATAAAACCACCATATGTCAAGTTGACGATGCTGACCCCCTGTCCTCTTGTGTGTTTGTCTCGTGCAGCACCTGATACTGCAGGAGGACCGGAGCTGCATCCTGAAGCTGTCCCTGGAGAAGCTGAGGTTCCTGGAGGACCCCGAGGCCTACCTGCGACGCTCTGTCCTCATCAACAACCTGCTCAGGAAGATCCACCACGAGGGGGAGGAGCTGGAGGCCGAGGAGGAGGAGGAAGAAGAGGAAGTAGAGGAAGAAGATGAGGAGGAAGAAGAAGAGGAAGAAGAGGAGGAAATGGGTGGAGATGGTGGGCAGCGGCGGCTGATGTACCCGGACAGGAAGAGAGTGAAGGTGCTGGTGACGGACTGTTGCTCTCCGGCGTTCGGCCTGGACGAGCTGCAGCAGCGCTACCGGCTGGTGCCCTGTTACCCCTCGGCCGGATGCCTCTACAGCCTCGGTTCCTGCCCCGGATTCCCCGGCTCCAACCACCACCAGGTCCTGCTCTACAACCTGGACGACAACGGCTGACTGAACCAACAGAACAACACTGTGCAAAAAAGCTGGGAAAAAAAGCAAACACACACACTGTTTGTTCAAAAAATCACCAGGAGGAAATCTGATGCTGCTGCCGCCGCCGTTGTCGCTGCTGCTGCTGCTGCTGCTGCTGCTGCTTTTCCTCGGTTCACTATGGAAAACCTTTTTTGGGGGGGTCATGGTCATGATGTGTCGTAGCCTCTGTTTGAGCAAGTCGCCGCCTCCTCTTGTCGTCACCTTGCGAGGAGTTCAGTTCAGCGGCGCCGGGGGGAGAGATATAAGCAGCTGAGAAACCCTGATTCTTCTTCTGCCCAGCGGTGGACAGTAACGGAGTAAATTTACTTGAGTATTAGATTTATTCTGTACTTATTACTCTTACTTGAATACATTTCCAAGACAAATATTTTTACTTTTAATTTCTAGGAAGGCTGAAAAGTACTCGTTACTTTCAGGTCTGCTCTTTTTTTTCTCAAATCCTATTGGACACAAGCTGTGTTTGTCAAAGAAGGAAACCCTAACCCCTAAAAGCAGCACATCAGTGCAGCTGCTTTCAAAGAGTTCATTCTCAGAAACAAGAGTTAAAAGCTCCTTAAATTCATTTAGAAAAAATTATAGTCATTCATTGATGTGAAAAATAATAAATTTACCCTCACTCTTACTCTTAGCATGTACTTTTGGATACTTAAGTACCTTTAAAAGCAAGTACTTTTTTACTCTTACTCCAGTAACATGTCGACTGAGCTACTTTTACTTGTAACAGAGTAAATTTTGACCAGTAGTATTTATACTCCTACTCAAGTACTGGGGTGGAGTACTCTGTCCATCTCTGCTTCTGCCTCAGGATCAACAGGGTCTCTGACTGGTGCCGATGTCAAACTATAACTCTGCTGCAGCGTCACTGCCGTGTGGTATTCGTGCAAAAATGTGAGAGAGACTCTGAGCGGAGGAGATTGTTTTTAATTTTTGATGTTGCTATGTTGTGTTGATGATTTGATTTTTTTTAAATTTTTTTTATCGTTACTGTTGCTCATGTGACCTGTGAGCATATTCAGGGATTTACAGACTGCAGGCTATAACCTTTGATGCACCTCGGGGCTTGCATGGAGAATATGCGGCGCTGATATGCTTCTGTCATCTTTTTATGCTATAACTGTGTGATCTATGAAATATTCTGTGTAACAAATCCCTGGACTGTGTGAGCTGAAAATGAAAACACATCCTTGTTCTCTGGAGGTGCATTCACTGCCCCGTGTGGGCGGGGAAGACCGTTTCTGTCTGTGGTTGACGTCCTGTGTTCAGTCAGTATTATGCTGTTGGTTCCTTTTTTCATTTTTGCATCACTTTGCTGCTCTCTGCTGGTGAAAGAGTTCATCCTGAAGCCCTGATCTGTTTTTATCCTCACAGTGAAAGTGAATGGAAAAATGGTGACGCTTTACTTTAATCCCTCATTGAGCATTTATATTAAAACATGCCATTAATGCCTAATAATATGATCATTTCACATTTATTGATGCATTTGTCAAACTTGTCTAAACATAATAAATGAATATGTAGTAGAATATGGTTCTACATTAATAAATATGAATAAATATCTCCATATAATCGCATTATAATGTGTTATTAACATTAAATGCTGAACAGAGGGGGTTAAAGTAAAGTGTTGGTGTAAGGCGAATGGATTTCCTGTGGTGAAATGAGTCAAACTTTTGCTTTTTATGCAGTAAAAAAAAGAAAAGAGAGAGGGGATACTCTCAGAAGTCACGATATTTTTTCTGCTACCAAATATAATTTTTGTGAAAGAGTTTCAGCTATTTTGTTTTTTGATATTAAGGCTGAATATCAAAGAGCAGAGTTTCTTTAAACTGATATTATATACTCTGTATTTTCCTACTGTCAGTCCTGATGGAAACAGAACTCATCTTTTTTCTGTGTCTCTTTCTGTATCTTGAGTGTTGAGTGGTCTCTGTCTGGGAGTTTGAAAACGTGCATCTTGATAACAATCACTACAATTATAGAAAAAAAAAAACACATACACACACAACAACAACCACAAACTGAAGGCAACTATTAAAGAGAAGTGTGATATTTTAAAGCAAAAAGAAGAATTTATATTTTGATGAAAATGCATATTCCATATTTAAGATGAACTATTTTGAAAAAGGGCCATTACACTTTTTCAGGTGATTGATTATCAAATAAAGTATGTATGTATATAAAGTATGAATCTATAAGTGTCTATCTACCAGCTCGTGTTTTGGTTGTTGTGCTTCAGACCTCAATAATAGGCTACAAACCACTAAGCGCGTTCACGTTACGTCATGACGTCTGCTGCACGTCAATGCAGCGTGCGCGCCGGAATTGCTGTTGCCTTCAAGTGCTCCATGCAAACTCGAACATTACAGAGCTGAGTATGTCATGTTAGTGGTTTTGTGTAGCTACATTTCTTCATTGTTTAACATCTCAGTTTATCCAAGAAGACCTTCCCCCTTACAAGACAGGTTCACTATGGGACCAATAATATTTAATATTCTACCTTTCAAAAGTGTCCATATGCTTTACTACTTATAATTGTGGAAAAATAACTGGAAGATTGTACTGAATGTAGAAAACTGTTTCTGCTACTAGCGAATAATGATTAACTATGAGTCTATATTGATTATAGGCTATACTAAATAGTTATAATTTTATTGCAAAACAAAATAGTTACGATGAGAAGCTGTAAATTTGAACCATACATTTTATATAGGCTACCTAGTGGGGTAAAATCTTTATCTCTTAGACGTAGAGGAATATATGTAAAGTCTAGTCTAGTGAGATCATTATTATTTGCTGTTTTGTTTTGTTTTTTACTTGAAGAATCAAGTTCACCTACACACATCAATAAACAAAAAACAATAATTCATTTTTTTTTTATCTTACAGTATCAAAATCCAAAACAAAACAAATGTACCTTGACCGGAAAGGTCTCTAGAGAATAGAATAGAATGAAAAAATACTTTATTAATCCCTAGCAGGGAAATTCAGATCGTCCAACAGCTTACATAACAATGATATGATATAAATGATATAAAATGATATAAAAAGTAAACGTGTATAACCTAAACTGAAGCTTCAGCTTATTGTGCCTGCCCTTCTTAGATTAACAGTTTCCATCAGTTCATTTAAGGAATTTAGAAAGAACAAAACATGTGTAGGCTACATACACTTGTGTTCACAATTCAGTTTTTTATTTATATAAATAATAATAATAATGAAAAGTTGTAGTGATTTATCAGTACTTCAGTATTTTTCACTGTATGTGAAAATATTATTTTATTTTTAGGATTAAATCTGTTTTTGTTTTTTTTTCCAAATCTGTGTCCATTTTTGTGACCAGATTTTGTGCTTGTAGTATGAAAGTATGAAATTTCCGACAGTCCATAAACGCAACGTGCAAGGCGCGCTCCCACGACGGCTTCACGGACCTGTCAGTTGGTTGGAGGAGACCACTCGTAGCGGGACACTGAACTGAACTGAACTGAACTGAACGCAGGACTCGGACTCGGACCAAGACACCGTCCACTTCGGCTGCTTCTCCGTCACCGTCCAACTTTAACAACGGTCCTGCTCTTTTCTTTCTTTTTTCCACGCGTCGCCATAACAACTTGCTTCAAAATTTTAACTTCTGAGCTAACGTTACCATGATGCCCGGGCTAGCCAGCCAGCTAACGTTAGCCGAAAACTAGGCTGTGTGTGTGGGTTTGTGGGATTGATTCAACCGGAGTGGTAGTGGTGGTGTTGGTGGTGGTTAAACATGGGGGAAAGTAGCTGGTTCATGGGGTCGTATCGCTACCTGCAAGACCCGCACCTGGTCGCGCGTTTTCAGGAAATCTGCGGTGTCCGAGAGACGTTTTCGAGAAATAACGTTACCGCGCGAGCTAGTAGTAACGTTAGTAGTAGTTCAACGGCCACCAACGGCAAAGAAACGGACCGGGCTCGCGCTCACAACAACGGCGCTTGTCATCATCATCACCATCATCTTCGTAGCAACAGCGGCGGCAGCGGCGGCGGTGTCAATGGGGGAAATGAGAGTGAAAACTTAGCCGGAATCGGAGCTGGAGAAGGGGAAACAGCACCAACGACGACAGTTCGGAAGAGGACAACCGAGAGTGACGTTAGGGTGGGGGGAGAAAGTGAAAATAATGCCCCGCAGAATGGAGCGGTGGTGTCCGGCGGGGAGAGCTCCGGGGGAGAGACGGCAGTTGCAGCCGAGCCAGGGAGCGAGATTCCCGGGGAGTCTCGGGGCAGCAGCACGGTGAAGCCGCTCCGGAGGAACTCTCTGACGGGCGACGCCGGGCAGGAGTTCCTGATCGAGAACCGCTTCTTGTACTATATGTTCACCTTCGGCACCGAGCTGGGCAACGAGCTGTTCTACATCACCTTCTTCCCCTTCGTCATCTGGAACCTGGACGCCTTCGTGGGCCGCAGGCTGATCATGGTCTGGGTCTGGGTCATGTATCTGGGACAGTGCACCAAGGATGTGATCGGCTGGCCGAGGCCCGCGTCGCCGCCCGTGGTCAAAGTGGAGATGTTTTACAACTCGGAGTACAGCATGCCGTCCACACACGCCATGTCGGGCACAGCCATCCCCTTCTCCCTGTTCTTCATGACCTACGGCCGGTGGGAGGTACAGTAAAAATGCACCTTTAACACACCAACTAACATGACATGCACACACAAACACACACTGGTGTCAATATAAAGAGAGGAAGTTGACAGGAGACACTTCCCTACTGGTTTACACGGAGGAATTTGAGAAAGTTCCCTCCTGTGAAGTTTCACAACAATCTCCACGTTTCAAGGAAGTTGAATCCTTATGGATCACTACTTGAGTGTAGAATAAACAGAGGTGGGGGTGAAACTTTACATGGGAACTTTCCTGCTTCACACACACCTGCTGGTTGTTGTCCTTTCACCTCCTTGCAAAGCCTGGCCCAATATAAAACGTATAAATTTAATATGCTGCATGTATTGTTTACAATATGCATGAAAGAAAAATCAGTAAAACTTCATTTTAAGGTCTTTAAGTTTCTATTTTCCTGCATAAACTGCTCCATTTTTCATATATGTTGGAGTTTACACCTATTTACAGTCAAATTTGACATTTTTGCCTCAGATAATTACTGGTCATGGAGTTTGCAAAATGCCATAAAAATGGAGATAAAAATGTGCATAACACGTTATAGATAGATAAGTATATCTATATGATAAACCTATGGTGATAAGATTGTCCTGCTGCTTGAGGATTTTTCTCCTCCAGAGAGAAAATCAACTTGCCAATGTTTATTTGCACATTTGCTTACACTTAAATGCAGAAAACCGACTCTGCCAAAAGGAGTGTTGTTACCTTCACCCACTTGGCTTCGTCCCCCCTTTTCTGCTCAAGGGCTCGGTGACATTCGCTGATTAGGCGTCAGACCTGTAATCTAACTGGTATTCAGGGCAGCCCCGTTTGGATATCTGCTGCCTGCGACCCAATCCTTCACAGTACGCCCACTAATAAGAGCCGCGGCTCCTGATACGCGATCACAGAGACTTTGCCCTCCGGAGTTGTTTCCCTCTGAAGCTTTGTCATTAACAATTAATAGGTCGCTCGGCCGAGTGGATACAGTGACAGCATCCAGAGCGGCACATTCACAGACAGCTCTCTGCTTCTTGTACTACAGTGAAATCAAGCTCAGTGTGGGTAAAAACAAGACTAAAAGCCCGTAAGACAAAAACTCAGCAAGAATCTTGATGATTCGTTTATTATTTATTCCATATTTCAGGCGTAAATCACATCAATCCACTGCCTGAAGCTTCTCATATTTGAATTTGCTGGTTTCTTTGCTCTTCTGTAAGAGAAAATTCAATATGTTTTGGTCTTGAGCAGATTAAAAAACAATAAAAATAAGGGAACTTGGGCTTTGGGACGTTCTCAAGACATTTTATGGCCAAATAATTGTTGCGTAATAAAGAAAACAGTGAGCAGAGCCTGTGTACGGTGGCTCCTTTGGGACATCCTGCTGCATTCATTTGCTCCAGTGTTGTAACATGATGTAGCGATTAACATTTCAGCACATGGCCCACTCAGTTTGTAAGACTTCTTATGCGTAAACCTTCCAAGCATCTCTCTCGCTGACAGCTTGATCCTCTTGGTTTCCAGCTGTTGGAGAAAACAGAAAAGGTGGACTGGAATAACACTCACTCAACGAGGCAGGAATTTTGTTTTAACAAGCCGTTCCCTGTTGTTCTGAGCTTCATCTCCTCCTATTCACTCAGGAGGAACAACACGCCATTGTGTCCAGTCTGTAAAAAAAAAAAAAGCCATCAGTGTATGGTCCCGAAACCCATTGTCTCTTCAATCTGCGTGCGTCCAGACAGTGAGGAACACGAATAACAGATCTGCAGGAAGACCTGTGTGTGTGTGTCTGTGTTTCTTCTAGACGTGAAGCGGCAGAGGAGAGAGTCGGCCATGTGTGGATGAGTTTGTCAGCTGTGCAAACTTTTGCAAGATCACATGGATTAAAAAAAAAAAGCAGATTATAATCATTTACGGTATAGAGGTGGAGTTGTACAAGCAGAGGAGCAGCATTGCTTCTTCTTCCGTGGTGCACGAGTCGACCTGGCGTCAAACTTCAAAATAAAACAAAGAGTCCAGAGGCCTTTAATGCAAAGGAGGCTCAACACATCCAGCTCAACAAAACCTCAATTAATAACCTGAAATTATTAACTTTACCCATTATCCATCTGATAATCTGTCCTGTTGCGCGCACACAACTTCTTTCAGTGGTCTCCATAGACTGTATAAGTAAAATATATATAGCCTAATATATAATGAGCTTGTGACGCTCGGCTCAACAGGTGAGCAGCGTATTCCCTCAGCTGAACATCTGTAGGCGGAGACACTCAGAGAGAAAGTCAACGCCAGCGGATCAAACGCTCCATTCTGATCCAGCTCCACTGGACTTTCAAAGTAAAGGTGATGCCAGCTCTAGATGAGTTAAATAGTGAAACAGCGGCACTTTTATAGCCGATTTTAAGATGAAACTCTGAACATAACCTGGTTGCGATCAGGTAATAAGAGAGCCATCTTCGTGATACGTTCGTAGTCCAGCCCTCTGGCCTACAACACCTACGTCCGTCCTCCTCGGCCAAGTCCAGCTCAGATGTTGTAGCAGCACGCAGAGCGCCAACCAACCAGTGACATTTTAACTGTTTAACTGACTGATCAGCATCATGGGTGATGATCAGTTAAGTGGTTAATTATGAACATGAACACCTAACTTATCTTCATACATCACAAGAGACAGTTGGGAAAGTGTTAAATATTTACAGAGTCGGCTGTGGTTTAAGAGTATTTAAGCTGCACCAGAGGTCAAAGGAATGAATTGAATGAGAAGAAACTAGTAGTCGTAGTTTATTTTGGTCCATTCAACAGAACATAATATATATACAGTACATACATACAATTAGGATTACTGTGTCAAGTAGAGCCCAAAAGGCGAAGGCTGAAGAAACTGCAGCTTATTTTGCCTACACTGTTTAAAAGAAAGAAAGTTTCACTTATTATATATGTACAGAGTTTAGTTAGTCAGGGTTAGAACAACCTAACACTAACCCTGCTCTGAGTTTGTGGTGAAAACATGTTTACATAAAAACATCTCCGGCTTCCTGGGACTCTCCCATCCCAATTTCCCATAATGCTTTGTCATGTGCTCCCGAAAGTTGCCCTTAGATTTGGTGTGGGTGGTTTAAATAACCACAGCAGGTCAGAGCGGGGGTGCGATTGATTTACGACACCAGAGAGGGGCCGACCCCTCTGACCGCCGAGTGTGGGA
This sequence comes from Trachurus trachurus, assembly GCF_905171665.1. Classification (NCBI taxonomy): domain Eukaryota; kingdom Metazoa; phylum Chordata; class Actinopteri; order Carangiformes; family Carangidae; genus Trachurus; species Trachurus trachurus. Next base: position 3,883,595 of record NC_139907.1, on the reverse strand, counting down.
CTCTGAGATAAAACAGATTTAGTGTCTTTATCTCTCTCTCTGCTTTCTCCTCGTCGCCACAAAAAGCTTTTTTTTTTTTTTCTTTCTCTACATCAAAACTGAATTTGAAAACCCATACGGAGCGTAACGTCTGCGCCGCCTGTTAAACGCTGTTGATAAATCAATCTCCACTCAAGGTCCTGAAACACAAACAGCTGACCTGTGTGTGGAGCGCCAGATAAGACGTTGACCTCTGTCTCACTTTTTTTCAATCAGATGCTCTCACGCTGAAACAAAAAAAGAAATGCTGAGACAGATCCGACTGAACTTTATCTTCCTCTTCTTTGCTTTAAAAAGCAGTGTGTGTTTCTGGTGTTGGTTTCAGCAGCAGGTGCATGAACAGCTTGTCTGAAGTCAGCAGCGTTGGGCACGTTACTTTAAAAAAGTAATTAGTAGACTTTCACATTTTATGCAATTTGTGAGATCGGCCGCAATGTCTTAATTCACCGATATGAATAATGACATCATTGTAGGTCTGGGCGATAAAACGATGACGAAATAGCGCGAAATACCTTTTCCTCGATAGAAATATGAGACGTAGTCGATAGAAAGTCGATTGGTTTCATTCATCCATGTTTTGATAGACAATACAAATAAAATTGAGTTACTACATTATAAAGGTAACTCATAACCAGGAAAAGTAACTACTGCGTTACCTTTTTAATAAAATGCTCAAATATGTCAGATTATGTGGACTCGCCCCCCTGAAACCCCGTTTATCTGGAACTAACCAACTCACTCAGTATTCCTCCACACTGGCAGGTTCTGCAACGCACTGTACACACACTCCGCCTGTCAGCTGTTTGGATCAGATAAACGGCTTTTTTCCACCTAGTTGACTAATTAAGCATACACGACGTAAACGAGTGTATTATTATTTTGTGACGGGACTTCTTGAGTTCAGTATTGGCACAACTTTTTGGATTACTCGTCATTACTGAAAACATTAGCGCCGTCAGTAATGCAGTTTATTTATTAACGCCGTTATTCCCAACGCTGGAAGTCAGAAATAACACAAGGAGCAAGTTTAATCAGATCACATTCACACTGTGGTGAGTTTCTGGTGCCCGTGGCCTCTTGAAAAGTGTTTCACAGTCTCATTTTTAAGTCACAAAACTTGACTGAATCACCAAATCGTTCCTTCCTTGTTGCTTCCAACTCGCCGTCATTATCGGCGCATGAAAGCACAGACACAGTTTATAGATTCCATAGATTTTAGTTTATGGTCTTCTTGCACAACACGTCCAAACTCTGGTTTTACACAGAATGACCTTTATGGGAAAAACGCACACACATGCACAGATAAGACAGTTCCACCCCAATATTAATACAATCTCATGCTGTTAACTGATATTTCTCATGCTTCTTTTATCTCTGTGAAGCACATTGAACGACCTCTGTGTGCGATTATACGCCACATAAACGTATTTGCTTTGGCTTGGCCCTTTAACAGACTGTGAATAATTTAGATTTCCTGAGAAACTTTGGCCTCGGTGTCTGATCTGACTCACTGTTGTTTCCTTCGTCTGTTCGTCTGATTTGTGATTCATTTAGAGCTGCTGCAGCTCGTTTTTATCTGACTAAAGAGATGATGAACAGTTTTGTTGTTTGACTTAATGAAGCAGTAAATCTTAAAGTTTACATTTGTAAAAGTTTGGAAAAGTCGCCTTGGGCTTTTCACTTAAATTGTAACTTAGAAATAGGATCTATAAAATCTATTTACTGGGATAAACCTCAATACTTTTGCATATTTTATACAAGTCAGAACTAAATCTTACCACACAAGTAGAAAATAAAAGTCTGTGTTGTTGCTCATTTATAAAATGATGCCCCGCCTCACGCTAATGGCTTCACAGTCTTGTGGTTCGCTCATTTTAACACAGAATAATATGGTTTGTGTAATGTTCACAGCCGACATGTTTGGGTCTCCTCTTCACCAGCAGCAGCATCGTTCGTGAAAAACAAAAACACGACTGTCTCCGTAAAATCAATATGCTACAAGCGTGCGAACATGTGGAGTCAGATGTGAGTCATTAATCTGATGAGTTCAGATTAAGCCTCACAAAACTCGAAAAAAGTTCTTGCAACTGGACTCGTGTTTGCTCCTCGAGCTCTTTGAAGCTTAAAGATGATTTCTCAGATTTTCTTAACGATCGTTTTGTCGTTGAAGCATCCAGAAGGTTTCCTCCCTGACTCGTCTGCCTCGGCCGCTGCCCGACGGAGCGAAGCAGGAATGTTTAGATTTGGACGGGCCACAGTCAGACGGTCCTCCTCCTCCTCCTCCTCCCATCTCATCCCACCACCTCCTCCCCGTCCAGCTCAGCTCAGACCGTAACTGGAGCCAGATGTGTCAGTGGAAGATAATGGGAAGAGCTGTAAGGAAGTACTGTACTACGTGGGAAGATGAAAGGACAGAAAAGAGTTGTTTAACAGAAGCAGAGGAGGAGGAGAAAAGAGATTCAGACAAGATGGGACCGAAGGGAAAGAGAAAGAAAGTCGTTAAGGGGCAAAAAAGATGATAAAAGAGCTGAAGTGACGAGCAGCAGAGGAACGAAATCAATCAAACTTTATTTCATTAGCACTTTTCATTCAATTAGAATACAGCACAAAATGTTTTCCATAGTAAAAACACCCTACACCCACATACAACAGGAAGGTAAACACTGTACTGAACTCAGTAGAGTCCTAAACAATGAGGTGTAAAAGAGAATAAATATAGCTGGGACAAATTAAGGTAAATAATACAAATTAAAGGAGTTGGAGAAATAAATACGTACATAACTAAATCAGATAAAACATGCTAAACCCTAGAGAGATAATGATAAGATCAGTAAACTAATCAGACAATATAAGTAATAATAAAGGAGTGAGTAAGTAAAATGATAAAACAGTAAAAGTAATATAATAATTGAAATAATAATAACAGAAAGAAGGGAAATTCAGTTAAAGCAGATATCAGCTTCACGGCCGTTTCGGCTAATGCTGCGTTCAAGGCAGGCTTTTGAAACCGTAAGTTACAGCTTCAAGTCACAACTACGACTTGGTAGCGTTCCAGGTAACCCGTAGCTCGTGTTTTTACCATCCTGTTGTCTGTGAAAGTTCCCTATAACGGCCACTCGTAACTTCCGACCCGTGAACTCGTACCAGATCGAACTGGTATGACTTCACAGGAAGGAAAAACACAAAGTACGAGTTTCTTTGAACGCACCATGAGTTAGCAGCCCCCGCCCTTGTCAGGCATCAATTGGTCCTCGTGCTACGTCACCACATTCACGCGCATCCCTTGGCTGCACACACAGCCCTTCATGCCGTTCTCTCTCCTCATTGGATAACACTTGTATCCCACAAGGAAAATTTTCTCCCCGGGTTACAGCAGAGCAGAGTGACGGAGAGACTCGTGTTTAGGCTGAAATACTTCATGTAAGTGATTGCTGACGGAAAATAGGACTATTTAGGACTTATATTAACAAAAACATTCCACTGATATCTGCTTTAAAAGCAAGATTAAAAAGGTTAGTTTTCAGTTTGCTTTTAAATATACCAATGCTCTCTGCTCCCCTGGCTCATAGTGTAAAAGCAAATCTGAGAGACAGCTAAGGCTGAGGCCATTAAGAGCTTTAAAAAACAGTAAAAGGATTTTAAAATCAGACAAGGAGAGAGAGAGTGTGAGATGAATGTGAATGTTTCTAACAGGAGAACATGTGTTTCTCAGTTTATGGTGGTTGTTACCGCTGCATTAAGTGAAAGCAGAGCAGAAAACCTGCTGCTGCTGGTAAACAGGCTTTTGTGTGAGACTTCCTCCGCCTGGAGCAGGAACTCTAGGTGGGAACGCTGCAGCTTTTCCTGCAGCCGAGTACGAGTCCAAGAGTCGAGACAGCGAGCGTTTCCTAAAAGCTCTCCAGTAGCACATGGTGTTTTCACTGCAGATGAATAACAACCAAGAAAAACAGGAGACGCTTAATGACTTTCAGGATGGTGCAGGTGTTATGTTTTAATCACAAAGACAAGAGGAGCCGCCCCCGTCGCGTATAGATAGATTTCACACATGAGCTCAAATTAATGTGCAGCAGATATGAAGCCTGATACAGGAGCTCAGACGTGCTTTAACATGAACGTACAGTTAAGACACAGAAATACAACTCACAATGAGCTGCAGCAGGTTTAAGTCGTCACTCATCCACCGCTGCCAGTCTGAGCTGGAGGAAACATTTATTATGATATTTATAGGACCTCCATTTTCCCTTTATGATCATACAGACTTTCAATGGCTGCTATTAAAGTATGATGCATTCAGGGGCACAGGGAATTGGTTTCTTGCAAGAAAGGGGTTTGATTGCTGGTCGAAAGTCTTTACAGATCAAAGTTTAGAGTTTGATTGTAATGAGACTATTGTCAGAGTTATCGATAATCACAACAGTGTTTCCTCTGGTCAGATCTTTTTTTTTTACCAAGGTGGATATTCGTTGCTGTTTTAATCATTCATGATGTCGAGACATTTCCTGTTCTGACTGAGGCGTTTGTACAAACTGAAACTTCCAGTGCAGTCACAACAGTTGAAGGTCAAACGCAGCTCATCCTGGGACTGTTGTGGTTTGGGTGTGTGCGTGTATATGTGTATAATATGTGTGTGTGTTATATGTCACGTCAGGCAGCTCAGGGCGAACCCCTCCGCTCCCAGGCTCAACAGTCAATGAGCAGTGTGCGTAGAACCACAAGCCACACAAAAAACACACCGCGTCCATAAAGCCGTGCACGATGCGACCGCCGCTGCACCGCCGCGGTCGCCGGCCCGGGGCCAGAGCAAGCGTGCAAACACGCCACGGGGCCGTGGGACTCTGGTGACACATGTGGACAAAGACATGTCTCCTCAGTTTCTCCCAAATGCAGCGTTGATCTGAGCAGGTCTGACCCGACTAATCCCCTCGTCTTCTGCTCTGACCTCGTTCTCAGAGTTTATAATTGATGCTTTCAGGTGCAGCTCGGTCGTTAGAGAGGCACCTGTAAAAAGAGTCACACGGGACAGGAATCCCTCTAAATGCAGCCTGTCACTGTTGAGCTCTCTGTGCCGCTGCCAGCGCTGAACACAGAAGCTCAATTCCTGTGGAGAGCCTCAGAAATAAAAATGCCATGAGTCTTAAACAGCAGCTGCTGCTGGAAATTAGTTTTGGGTGGCGATTGAACCGGCTTATTCAGAATCCAACATCACTGAGGTTCATTTCTTTGGTTGTTTTAAAGAGGAACTCTGCTCCATGTGTCCCTTAGCTATGTATATATAGCTAATATACACATGGTAACATGGTAGATGATAAATAACGTTATCCACCGCGCTCCATGGATTGATTTCTCACCGGCTTCGCTGAAAATAAAAGCACATGGAGGAGAGGAGGGTTAGAGACACAGAGGAGGAGAGACCAGACTTGTAAAATTCATCTTTGATTGATTAATCTTCTAATTATTACATTTTTTATTTGCCTCGAAAATGGCAGAAAACAAATGCACAAATAGATGCATCCAAACACAAACCAACAGACCAAAAACACACAACTTGGAGACAAATATGAGAGAAAAGCAACAAATCTTCAGACCTGAGACACAGGAAGTAGCGAATCTTGGTCTTTTGTAAAATAACTGACACAACTGATCGATCAATAGATAGATTTACAGATTTTGCATACAGCGGCAGCATGAACGTTTCTTGCAGCAGCTGCTGTTGAGATATTTCAGTCGGACCGACAGACACACACACACTGTCGTCGTCAGCGTGGCTAAATATTATTATAGACACAGCAGGCATTTCTGCTTTTGCATGAAATTGTCCAGAAGTCCTAAAATACACCTCATGTGGCCTCACTGGCCTGTGTCTGTCTGTTTGTTAGTAAATTCATATCCCAGAATGTCGTCGAGCGCCGTCTTTTGTTTTTTTGTGTTACACCAAGTCGTAAAACCCAAACTGCAGACGACGAAATGACTTTAAATACACTAATGTAGTTCTATAGAATCATAAGAGTCACTCACATGGACTCTAGTCTGACTTTTATATCGTTTTTTTTTTTTCTGCAGAAAGTAAAGTATGAGAGAGGAGGAAATCAGGTCAATTCACTTGTTTTCCATTGCGCACAAGCTGAGTGAGTGAAGCACATACCTCTGGGTAAACGCAGGCAAATTTTAACCGTACTTAGTTTATCTACATCACCAACGACTTCACCGTGCCGATAAGCAGCTGTGGTTTGGGACAAAGGTTATCTGTGCTGTAAAAATAATCCACCGGTCCACAGAAAAGACTGAGAGGCTGCAGTTGAGCTAGGAGGAGGAGGAGGAGGAGCTTTCTGATAAACAAATAATGACCATTTAATTATTTAATTGTGTTTTTTATACATAAACCTTATGAAGAAGAGGACGAAGAGACATTTATTGGCTTTTACAACTGAATCCATGATGTTAATGTCAATAGATGCTCATCGAATGCGGTCGTTGAATATTAGAAATAAAGCTCCTCGAGATAAACAGTTTGTGGCATTAATTATCCACTCATGTGCAGTTAAACCAAAGAAGAGCAAGATGAGATGATGTCATTAAGAGAGGACCAGTCAAACCTCAGGCGGTGGAAAACGAGGAGGAAACAGTTAGAAATCTGACATTTCTGTTAGTTCCATCCAGATGTTTTTATACAGATGGGTGGAAACCATTTTAACCATTATGCTAAATGATTGTGGTCAGCTCTGATGGTTGTGATCAGCCGATTATGTAATGGTTGTGACAGGCCCAGTTCTGACTCTTTATATGTGAGGATGATGCAGGTTGTTAGATGGTTTATACACAAAGATACCGGCTGAGGGACGAGTATTGCTACTGATTTACTGATTCAACTTGATTTGATATTGATTCATTCAGTTTTAATGCAAATTTTGCTCGGATTTGAAAGAGATTTTCAAAGAACTAATGCTGGGAACTCTCTAACCTGGTGTATTTTTTAAAATATTAATGTTTACACTACAGATTGACCCAAAAGCAGTTAATATGACCAACTACAGAAGTAAACGTGCAACTCTTTGCTATTGCGCAGATCTAACAGAGGAAACAGGAAATTGCATACATTAAAAGATCGATCTAAGATTTATGATTTGATGTGGGACCTTTCAAATGAAGATCGATATGAATCAGAAATTTGATATCTTAAACCCACCCCTATGAGGGACTATTGAAAATAATTTGATAAAATAATGAAAATCATTCTTTGTTCTCATTTCCTCTGTTTCACATCATGAAATCCATGTTTTTAGGTTTATATTCTCATATCTAATATTGAACTGGGCGCAGTGAGACACTCTGTAACAGCTGCACATGCAATAACATCTTGAAAGATTAACTCATTGCAGCCAATAACTTTCAGAAGAATCACAGGGAACGTGAATCTGCACCATCAAACAGAGCTTTGTCTCTTTCTCTGTTACCTCCATCAAACAGCTGATGCATCACCCTCCCCCCCCCCTGACCCTCACCCATCCGTCCCCCCTCCCCCACGCTGAGAGCCCGAGGTCTGGGACTCGCAGCGATGGTGTGCGAGAGGAAATCTGAGCTATCTCTCCACACACAGCGGCCACAATGGAGAGAACAAAAGGCTTTTAGCAAGTGTGCAAACCTCAGCAGCTCACTCTCTCATCTGTCACCTCGTTCAGCTGAGCTGTCACTCATTTTCTCCTGCTCCTCCTCCTCTGCACGCCAAGTCCTCCCAAGCTGCTGCTTCAGAGCCGATCCATCAATACGTGGACCAGCTGACGGACAGGAAGTGAAATGAACGATGTTTAAAAACCAAATTGGACCTTGTTTTTTTCTGGTTTTTATAGTTCGATGTGGCGGTGAACTGATCGTCTTTGTAGTTTGGAGGTTTCTGGTTCATTTTTGAAGATGTTGCATGTCAGATTGACATTTTTTGATCGGTGTCGGCTCCAGAACTCGACATGACTGACTGATCCAGATCCACCTTTTGTCTTTGTCAGTGTTCAGTTATCTTAACATTCATCATGCAGACTAATCAGTTTAAATGCCACTTCCACTGAGATCAGCTGATTAGAGATGAGAATAGAATAGAAAAGAATAGAAGAGGAAATACTTTGTCTAACATTTGCATGCAAATGGCAGAAATGTATTTACATTAAAAACAAAACAACCAAATCACATTTAAATACATTTAGACAAGAAACAATAGAAGCTACACAAAAAAGAGGGTTGATAACTAGAGCAAAGTGCAAGAATCATTTCCAGTAAAAATAAAAGTTGGATCGTTTCATCCACAGTCGTACTCTTGACTCAGATCTACACCAGATACCCGGTAACTCTCAGATTGATCGGGATCAGAAACAATAACTTGACAGGAACAGCATGAATCAACATGCGTCTAAAGATCAGGGTTTCGGGGGGGGTCTTAAACATAATACTTTAGTTTTTACTTTAGACTTTTTAAGTCTTAAATGATTTGAGACAGGTCTTTTCTTTCTTATGCCCATGTAACGCTATTTCAAATGCTCCTGCGACACTTTATTAACGTATTAGCCAGCCGAGCCCAACACGAAACTTATACATTGCAGCCAATTTACTTTGCAAGTAATTTTGTGACTTAAATTTCATTCATAATGGTCTTAAAAAGTCTTAAATTTGAGTTGCTGAAACCTGCAGAAACCCTGAAGATGAGCTTCTTTAGGTTTTGATTTTATCCTTTTTGTTTTGTTGTTGGTTGCCAGTTGCTGCCATGCTGAGCGTCTGAGTCACATGTCGGATTTTGTGGCTCGTGACTCAGATTAAAATGCAGAACAGTGACTCACCGCAGCTTTTCTTTTCTTTTTTTTCTTTGTTTTACAGTTTTCACTGATTAGAAAACAACTAATCTGCATCATATGAAGCAGAAAGAATCTGACTTTGGACACTTTTAAACAGCTTCTCCGTTCACTCCCTGCTCTCCTCCGTCTGATAAGGAACCGGCAGAACTGCTGAAATATTTACGAGGTCCTCCGCTCCGAGTCCAGTGCACATTAGCAGCACATTATCATCATCACAGCAGCCACTGCATCATCAAAGAAACGTTTTATCACGGCTCGTTACAAACTGCAGCGCACGCAGCTATTTCATCATCATTGTTTTAAGGTCACGTTTAATCCACATGAAGCAGGTTTTTGATACGTTCATACACGGCTTTGATGCAGCGACTCATTAACAAGTGGACTTACAGTGTGTGTTACTGTTACATAATGTGATGCAGAGTTGCCTTCATGCTGATTAAAGGCAAAAGAACAGAGGAGACGCACAAAGCAACGTCAGTGAAGTGTCCCTGAGGGGAAATAAAAGCTGTTGGATGCATGATGTGATGTTAAATAATCTCACTGACTTTTAGAGACACTGCAGGAAAAAAATCTGAATTAAAGTCTCATAACTTCATCAGACGTGTTTGGATTAATCTTATTCTCCTTCTTCCTCCTCAGTACCCGTTCAGTCTGGGCTTCAGTCTGGCTCTGTGCTGGTGTCTGCTGGTCTGCGTCAGTCGCATCTACATGGGGATGCACTCAGTCCTGGTGAGTCTATTATCTCTTTCTCTCTCACACACACAAACACACACATGGATGGTGCCAGCGTCGCCACTCGCTGTGCCAACGTTGACGTCAGTCTGTCCGGACCAACCTGATACAGGAAACAGTATCTGACCTGAAGTGGGTCAGCGTCGGCAGCGTCAGGTTCTGGTCTCGCCAGCATAAGATCACATGTACAGGGTGACCGACCACAGGTTTAATTTAAGATCTTTTTTAGCACAACTTTAAACAAAATTTAAGAGCAAACCTGAGATGGAAACAAAAACCAAAAGTCACAATTTACTCTTTCTAATTACCGTAAAGGCGTTAATATTGTAAATAGGAGTCCACGACGTCCGTTTGAAGGCAGCAAATATTTAGGACCTAAATAATCTGAATTTAACATCATTTTAAAAGCCTTTTCTTAGTAAATTTGTATTTTAGACTTTTTAAGTTGAAATCAGAGAGGTGATGGATGTGACAGGAAACTCCCACGCATCTTCCCCGACAGTGAAGTAACACTGAGAAAAACACATTTCTTTTTTTTTTTTAAGTATTTTTTTTGGGCTTTTATTGCCTTTAATTGATAGTGCAGTCGAGAGAGACAGGAAATGGGGAGGCAGAGAGTGGGGGAATGACACGCAGGAAAGGGCTGTGCGACGCGGGACTCGAACCGGGGCCGCCTGCATCCAGGACTGAGCCTCAACATGGGGCGGCAGCTCTACCCAGTGAGCTAAACGCCGCCCCAGAAAAACACATTTGTGAATGTAAACCGAGCTGTCGGTCTTTGTGGGCTTACAGTATTTGTCTGCTGTGTGAAACTGGAAACCTTTCCACCCATTGATTTTTAAGCAGGAGCTGAAATCTGAACTCGAGTCTCCAAACTGTGGTTTTCCTGCTTCAGACGTTTTAAACTGGGCAGAAACCAAGTTCACCGACACCTGCCAGGTGTTTGTAACTCGTTTACAGTTGTTGTTGTTGTTGTTGTTGGAGGAGATGATGATGACCCACTGGGTTTTTTTTTCATGTTGCTTAACATCACTTTTACCTTTGTTATCTGACTGTGTTTTCAGCTGTGTAAAGAACAAAGTTCATTCACGTTGCAGCGTTCACTGCGCCTTGTTAAATGTCAGGTTACGCTCCATCTCTGCTTCGATGTGAGTCGGCACCACGTCCCGGCACGTCGGCGTCCTCAGCACTTATTATCTTATATTTATATACAGTGTATATACGTGTGTGGATGTGCTGAGTGCAGAGACAGTAAATCTCATCGTCTCTCATTGTCGGTGGAAAAACTGTTAAGGGAGAATTGGGCGCCTGCAACAACCTGCCCCGGCCGCCGCCTTTTGTCTCGTCTCACGTTAGCAGATCGTTTTGCCGACAGCAGGACTCCAGGTAGATGAGATCAGAGCTGCACAATACAGGTGCAGTCATGAAGCACATCATCCAACACAGCCAGCTGGGTGTGTGTGTGTGTGTGTGTGTGTGTGTGTGTGTGTGTGTGTGTGTGCTTCAGGTTCCCCTGCAGCGTTACAGTATCTCTCAACGTCTGCACACACCACCCACTGATTAAGAGACGGACTGGGGCGTTTAAAACCGTGGGAAAAGGCAAAACATTCTGCAGAAAGCTGGAGTGTGGTCGGTTAAAAGTAGTAAATGTTGTAAGAAGAGCATCAGTGAACAAGAGGATTTTAATAACTTCAAAGGTGATTATTATTATTATTGTCTAATGACCCTGGACTAATGAGTGTTTTGTCAAACTGGTTCTTGCAGTTGGGTGTTAAGTCACAACACAGGCTTATTGTTGATGTGATATGAAGGAGTTTAGTGTCACATTAATGCGCCACCATCTTTTCTTTTCCTCTAACATGTGTGTGTGGATGCGTGTGACAGATTTATATTGTAATTAAGTGTCATATGTGATTCTTGTGATGAAGCTCATTAATTAGTTTCCTAGCCGTAAAGTTATTTTTATCAAAATAAGAATTATAATAAACTTAATTTATAAAGCAGCTTTCAGAACGCAGTTACAAAACAGTTTAGGGTTAGGTGAGGTTTAAGAGGAGAGAAAAGGGACAGTAAAAATGAGGCAACTAAATCTAAATTGAAACAGGATGATGGATTTAAAACATTAGTAGATATAAGAATATAGAAGTATAAGATTTATGATGTTTGTTAGTTGTCATAGTCCTCCATCTGTGTTTCCAGCTGCCTCTGGTCCTTTGACATTCAGATAAACACACACACAGTTTATACAAGCAGTAAAAAAAAAACAATGCATCTGTTCAGAGATCTTTAGTTTTCTAGTGTGAAACATTTAGGAAACAGAGAAACTTTGTGTTGTTCCTGCATCTGTCTTCTTCTCTCCGATCGATTATATACAATCAAACCAAAACCTAAACGGACCCGTACAGCGCCTCCTGCAGGTTCACTCCTATTGTTGAGGTTTTAAAAGTTGTTTTAAGTTAAATAATAAACGTTTTCTCTGGTGAGTAGTTCACTGACCGCAGGATCTCGTGGCTTCTTTACGTCCCGGGCCTCAATTCACATTAACCTTGCATAGGCTCACTCTCCTCTCAGTGATGTCAGACAGCTTCACAATGCACTGTTGGGGCCGGGCTGTCTGTCGTCCGGGGCAACGGTCTCCGTGGTCACGGCTCTGCGCTCACGGTGACTGATGGGTGTCGGTGGCGTGGGAGCGGCAGACGTTACGGAGCGCTGGCCGTGCTCCCAGATAAACTGACTGTGGAAGGTGAAGCCACATCAGAGCCGCTGGTTAAGGGCCCGCGGTTCTGGTTCTGGTTCTGGTTCTGGTTCTGGTTCTGGTTCTGGTTCTGCTTCTGGTTCTGGTTCTGGTTCTGGTGTCGACCCACATCTGTCCCATCGCTCCAGCTGTGACCGTCCCAGCAGAAATAATAACAGTCGCGTTCGTCTTCTCTCCTCAGATAAACAAGGAAAAAAACAAACATCAGGGTTGATTAATTCAAGAGTTAATGAGATTTACAATTCACAGTCGGGGACTAAATTACAGGACGCAGGGATCGTGACTCATCCGGCGCCTAAAACAACTTCAGACGTGTCCCGACCAATCAGAGCCGTTTCAGCGCATCCAACAGCTTCAACAATACCACACAGCTGCTCCGCCTGGGAAAGTCAAGACGCCGCAAAATCCCCAGAGAGAAAAAGAGAGAGAGAGAGAGAGAGGTTGTTACTGTGATTACGGCTGTGACAGTGAGACGGCACTTAAGTCCTAATTAACTCAATAAATAACCAGGAGTAAAGATGCGTTTACATAATGGGTGTCTGCAGCACTCACTGGACCATCATCATCATCATCATCTCCATGAGGTCACCCAGGGTCAAAAAAAAGATGCCAATTCAAGTTCCTCTCAGCTTCTGATCATCGCAGGTCCTCGACCCACTTCCTGTTTGTCTTTGTTTTGATTTTTAACACACAACTCTGCAGAGAAGATGGGACAGTCCTTTTTCCCACGTGTCCTGGAAAACCTGGAGAATGGTCGACCACTTCTCCAGTCATGGAAAACACATGGAAATTGAGAAAATAAAGTCAAAAATGATTTATCACATCGTGTCATCAGCTACCAGAGTTCGATTTGACATTTTCAGACCTCACTAAGGATTTCTTTCCCCAAAAAAACTAGCGACTTTGAGTTGATGAGTGTTTTCGGTGTTGGACCTGTTGTCTCCTCTGCTGAGTGACAGATAGATAGTGACAGAGAGCTGTAGTGGGTGTGGTTTAAAAACAAAGACAACATTTTTTTGTGTTGTTCTATGATAAATTTGTCTTAATTTCTAATCATGTAAGAGATTATTTCATAGATAAGTCAGAGCCACAGACTGCACATCTTTAAATCAGACTTCTGGGTTTGAGAGAGGAATAAACATAGAAACAATCTGGTTAAATGTATAAAATAAGATACAACTGTGGAAAAGACTTCTCCAAAGCATGAATGGGACGGGAGGATGTGTTAGTGTTTGGTGTGATAACATGTCAGTTATCCCCCAACTCCCTCCTCCGGTTCTCCTCAGTTCACCTCGGGGTCTTTGTCTCTTCCTGTGATCGTCCAGACGGCCTCCTCCTGCGTGTCCGACCATCTGCTGTGGTTAAAAACGTCTTCGGTGAAACTCGATGAGCACAAACTCAGATTTAAAAAAAAAAAAACTGTTTTGTGTTAAACTCTTCAGAGTTCATCTTCAAACTGAAGCATCTGAAACAACCTTTTGTTTGTTCTGTCCTGTTCTGTCCTCTTCAGCGCCCGGTTTACTGACAACAAAGAGCGTTCGAGAACCTGTTTCCTACCTACAAAGGTAGTTTTACTACTTCCTCCTGGGACAGTTTGTACCCAGCCCTTCCTCTTCCTCCTCATCCTCCTCCTCCTCCTCCTCCTCAGCGAGCCGAAGCCTAAAACTCCTGCTGCTGCTCCTCATCCTACACATTTTCCCTCCTCACTCAATTACACAATGTATGTATGTAAACAATAACTGTAACTATGGCAACAGCCTTCCAGCAGTGAACCAGTGATGTCAATTTGTCTTGAAAATCCCTTAAACTTTCATCCTCCCTAAAAAAAGAAAGAAGAAAACTCCTCCAATGAGCTGAAATGATAGAAACCAGATCTTTTTCCTACACTGCGTACACACGTCATTATATAATCTATATTTTACTTCTTCTTATGCTTCACTGAAACGATGTCATAACTCGCAACTGGGGGCAAATATTCAAGCCAGCGTCGTGACATCAGCCGGGAAACTCTGACACATCCAGACACGTTGGGCATCTTTGGAAAAAAGAAAAATTGGGGGCAAGTTAAAAGTGAAGTCCAGAGGGATATGACATGTGCTCAGATTAACCTTTGAACTTTACTTAAAGCTGAGTACGTAAAGGTTTTACACGTGTTTAATAAAGTTGCACATCCATCATTATAGGCTGTCGTGCAGAAAAAGACATAATGCAGTAAAATACAGTTGTAGTAATATGAAGTATGTCTTTATAGAAGAAGTTGTAATTGGTTAAAATTATGGAAATAATGGACACACCTTCCCATTCAATGTTTTTTCTTAATTGCCATCACTGTATTGTAGATTCATACTGAAGACATCAAAACTATAAAGGAACACATATGGAGTTATGTTATAAACACAAGAACCTTAATTAAAACAAAAGTGTTATCTGTCACCTGACCTAAACCCAACTGAGATGGGATGAGTTGGAGCACAGAGTGAAGGTCAAACAGCAACAAGGTCTCAGCTCATCTGGGAACTCCTTCAAGACTGTTCGAAAACAAAAACACGTTCAGCTGAAATCAAATCAAAAGGTGGCTACTTCGAAAAATCTAATATATAAAACATATTCTGCTTTGTTTAACACTTTTTTGTAAACAGGAAGTATAATATCACCAGCGATTAAAATTAAATAAAGTTACTCTTTGGGGTTTTAGCTTCGTTGTTTTTTGGCATCATCAGGATTTTGCTGAATGAGCTGTTTTTTATTGTAGCATCACTGGTTCCTGTTGATACCAAAGAAAACTTAACAACAAGATGATTCTGCAGATATACTAAATCTTCTTTTCTGTGATTCATCAGGGGATTTATGGGATGTTTTATTCACAATGGACGTCCTTAAATAACAGAACGTGCCTGCAAGTGCATGTTGAGAACTGACCGAGTGTGAACAGGAAGCAGCGAGCCGCAGTAATCAGCCTCGTGTTTTCTTTAACCAGCGCTTTGTTTAAACAGCGCTGATCTCAGAAACACAGCGTTCGGGTCGAGGCCTTCGAAACCCGGACTCAGGGTCGTGTCGGTCCGAGTCCAGTCGGGGTGTGAGACCGGTCTGCAGAGCTCGTTTCCACCTCTGATGACCCGGCGTGATGTCTGCAGCCAGATGGGGACTGTTGTTGTGTTTGAGGGAGTGGATGCAGCTCGAACACATGCCGGGCCTGCAGGGCACTTAATGCGTTCTGGAAATCATCACGCCCAATGAAACGACTTCCTCCTCCTTTGTTCTGCAGGAAGAGCTCCGAGACAAAAAGCTGTTCTGCTGCTGCTGCTGCTGCTGCTGCTGTTGTGGTTGTGGTTGTTGTTGTTGTTGACATGTGCAAAGCCTTCACCAAACTTTCACTCTGCTCTTCGCTGTTTGAACTTGTTTCACAGGCGTTTTTACAGAATTAGTGAAGAACAAATGAGAAGCACAGATGTTTGATTAAAACCAGCGCACTCATTGGTCCAAAGTTGTTCATCACTTCTCTGTTTTGTGATGTCAGAGCTCCTACAAATTTTAATGTTTCTCTTCATCATATGCTCCATTTTATTTTTTTATTATTATAAAATATTAAAAGAGCATCACATAATCTAACAGGAAACTCTTCAAACTAACAGAAAACTGTGTTTTAATGACCGTCACAGTGTAGATTATATGGTTCCTGATTAAGTTAATTTGTTACGATTCAATTCGTCACATAATCAATTAACAGAAACTGGTCTATAACCAACTTAAGAGTCAAATAAATTATATTTTAATGAGCTAAAACCTTTTAATAGAAACCAGAACAAAGCTTTCAGCTTCGTGTGTCAGGGTGTGGTTGGTTTCTTTTGAACAGAACAAACGTTTTGAGAATTTAAACTGACGGTTTCTGTTTCGGTTATTATTAATGAAACACTCTTTTAACCGTTGGGTAACAGAAAGGAGGTGTAGTCATTGATACACACACACACCAGACGGTTGGACCGTTTGTCTGCGGCTTTAGTTTCAACTTCCGACGAATCAGAAACTTTCTGTAACTTCCCTTCAGGTCTTTGTCCTTCTCTTCCTCCTGCTCTCGTCTGGGTTTTAAAGCCCCAGCATAAATGTTTACATGTTTTACAAGATAACAACTGGATATATTTGGATTTTACTTTGTCGTTTGGCACCAAACCAACGTGGACGTTCACCGTCATCTGACCCTTAAGGGACCGAACACATTCACAACCGCTTCAATAAACGTGTAGAGAGCGTTATCACTCACATGTCTGCAGCTCCGACACTTATTGAACCCGTACAGACAGTTAATGGATGACGCCGATGGCCGGGTCCATTAAGTGATTACATGTCTAGATAGGAGTCACACTGGGTCGGGTTTTATATACACACGACTATTAGTGGTTGTGTTTCCAGCCGGACGATGTATACACACTCATTTATTTTCATTCTAAAGCACTTTAGATAAAAGCTTCTCCCAGATGACCACACCAGTTGTTCCCCACGCCGCTGCACCACCGCACCACCGGCTCCTACTGGACCTTTTATACTGCAGCTGAGGCGGCTCCTTGTTTCAGAGCTCCCTCTACTTGTGTGGAGCTTTCAGAGCTGATAACGGTTCAGCAGAGGCGGCGGTGATCAATCACAGTCGACCAACCCGTCACCTTCAGACGCCAGCTCTGCCGCTTCAGCACCGGTGAAACCAGGGCTCAAACCGACCACTAAGACATGTGTTTAACCTCCTAAACAGACCTATACCCAAAATAAATCAAGAATAGCTGCACAGTGATCCATAGGTCCAATCCATACCGGAAGTCCTAACCAGAAGTTGGTCTTCTTCGTGTATATTATTTGCTGCTCCATACCGGAAATCTGATCTACCTCAAGTTTGAAATCCGCCATAAAACTATAAGTTAAAGTATATAAAACCAAATGGATTACAGGGATTATAACTGAGTAAGTATAAAGGATGTTTGTCTTCCCCATGGGTTTATTTTGTATGAAGTGGCCAGATTTAAAACACTTGAACAATCATTCACACAACTTTCCAGGATGTAAAACTGAGAAGTTGGTAAGAAAGAAAAAAAAATCACAGAGTTACAATGTAAATGTTTCATCGATTCCGAGTTACTATATTATATTACGTAAATAATATAATGTAATGAATAAGATACACCTCAGAGAATATACCGCCAGTGTCGGTAACATTGTGGAAAACACCATGATAGCAATGAGTCTATGTATAAAGACGCCACTGAATGAATTCAACAACTCCTTGACTTCAACTCAACCCAAAGTAGATGAGAATATCACAAAGCATTTACATTTTATAAAGGTTTTAGTGACTGACTCTCCATTTGGCCTCTTGGAACAAACACTGTTTAGACAAGTGTTGTTTTAGTGGCATTAGTGGCGTCTGATTTTAGAAACACTGGAAGGTATTTAACAGAAAAGTATGTGTAGGCGTCATACGCTTTTGCAAACCATCACCTTTTAATAATGAAAACTGACATTGCGGTCTTACTGGACCTTCATCAAAAGTCTTACAAACAATTCACTCTGGAAACTTAAGTCGACGATGCTCCACACATTCAGTGTGCACCGGTGTTTGTAGAAAGAAAACACCCACACAGCACTTGAGGACCTTTTTCCTACAGGTTAAGCAGCCAAATAGATGTTTAAACTTGCAGCAGGACCTTGGTTCGATGCCACGTTGGACCGAGCCGGTGTAAATAACGTAACAACAGTAACAGTCATCGATTTCTTCTCCAGGGGAAATCAGACACTCAGGTCGGCCTGATTTACACACACTGTACCTACTGTCCATGTACTCATTACCCTGCAACACACACACTCTAACGGCCTAAATGTCACGTAACTCACGTTGTCTAAAGGAGAAAGCTCAACAGTGAGGACGGATGATAAAGGAAAGGCTGATACAGGATCAGATCTACAGGTGTGTGTGTGAGGATCTGACGTTGAAACCAACCCCAACCTGTAATTTGAGACCTGACCCACTTTAACCATGAAACATGACACCGTAGGTCAACAGCTTTGTCCCTGACGTAGTTTTAAAACTACAACCTGGCAGAAAGTTAAGTTACACTTTATTTGTCATTGTGCCATTTGTACAACAATGAAATCCCTCTGCAGTGTAGAAGGACTAGAGCAGATAAAATGAAAAAAAAGGCTATAAAACATAGATAAGATAACTGTAAAACAAAGGATCACATTCACAATAATGAATCATTCACACCTGTGACTGTCAGGAAGAACTCAGATCTGTTACTGAACCAACAGTGACAGTTGGAGCTGAAGATGAAATATCCTAAAGACAATAGCTCAAATTGAATTTTGATCAGTTTTGCAGGATTGTTAATCTTCACTGCCTCCGTTTGACGCTGAATAATCGAGTCGTGCTGCTGCTTTTAGTCGCCACAAACTTTCACTAACTTCACAGCGACAGTGGATTGATATGAAACCAATAACGGATATTTAGAACATTCATTTGCAGTAAAAATGGAAATGTTGTTGTCAAAATTTAGAATAACACACCTGGGATTAGACTGAATACAGTAAACTGTAAGAAAAAAAAAAGACCTTCATTCTTTGTAGAACAACACAAACCTTGGTTCAGTGGGCGAGACGCTGCATCAGAGCCAAAGGAGTGCGTTTTAAAATACATTTGTTCTATCGGTTATTGGTGGTAAAAAAAAAAAAAAAAAAACGTCCGATGTCGATAATTGTAAAAATGCAGAATATCGGCTGATATTATCGACCATGCTGATAATCTGTTGACCCCTAGTTCGATCCAGAGCGGACGTTAAAAACCAAACAAACCTCCTCCAGACGACTGAATAGATGACATTGATCTACTGAAGCTCAGGGAAATGGTGGCGACTCTGCATCATCACTACCCGAGTGAAAGTTGAAGAAATTCCCTTTCAGACGTCGTCCTGAAGCATAAATACAAACTAATCAATAATTTAATAAAAGCAGATTTCTGTACTTCATCACAAATTCATCTCGTGATCAGGTATCGTCAGTTTCCTGTTGAGCCGTCGCTGCTTCAGTCGTCGTAAACTCAGTGATGTGTTTTAAAGGTTAAAGCGGCTGATTAGGAGCAGGAAGTTGACTCTCACTTTGCGGCTCAGGTCAATAAAAATAAAATTAAAAAAATGCTGACCTTTGTGTTTGTGTGCAGAGTTCACGGCCATGTTGTCGCTGGCTTACTTCCTGTTTCCTGTCAGCAGTCTTCAACTTCCTGCGTCCATGAGAAGGAAATGCACCAACAAATATTTATCTGCGAGAGGTCGTCACGCTGAACTTTTGTCTCTGGAGTTCGTTTTTATCTGGATATGAACTCGACTCCATGAAGCTTTGTTGTCTGTTATCAACGATGCAGGACAACGATCGATCTTTATTGGTTTATTGTTTGCCGGTTGTACATTTTATCTTGTGTGTGTGTGTGTGTGTGTGTGTGTGTGTGTGTGTGTGTGTGTGTGTGTGTGTGTGTGTGTGTGTGTGTGTGTGTGTGTGTGTGTGTGTGTGTGTGTGTGTGTGTGTGTGTGTGTGTGTGTGTGTGTGTGTGTGTGTGTGTGTGTGTGTGTGTGTGTGTGTGTGTGTGTGAGAAAGAGGCTTTATCCCTCCGAGCAGCGACACCATGAACTGTGTGTGTGTGTGTGTGTGTGTGTGTGTGTGTGTGTGTGTGTGTGTGTGTGTGTGTGTGTGTGTGTGTGTGTGTGTGTGTGTGTGTGTGTGTGTGTGTGTGTGTGTGTGTGTGTGTGTGTGTGTGTGTGTGTGTGTGTGTGTGAGAGAAAGAGGCTTTATCCCTCCGAGCAGCGACACCATGAACTCTCTGACTGTGTGTCCGTCCTTCACACACTCAGTAATCCCCAGATAACACACACTCACGACCTGCAGCTGTGAACTCACTCAGGTGTTTTTTTGAAAATAAGAACTTTTACTTTGAAAATCTGAAAGTTATAATGCTGTGTTCTCTGCAGCAGCGTAACGCTTCATTGGTGTTTTTATCTTCTGACATATTTGACCTTTTATTAAAAAATCTGCAGCTCCAGATTATTTGAATTAATCAGTTTAATCAGTTTAAAAAGTCTTGGATGTTTTTCTCCCCTGTTTTAGACAGTGACATCACTCATAATCTAAGTTATAGTCACATATAATCAAATTAATAAGTGATCACAGACAGGGTGTGTCGGTCCTGCCAGCGCTGCTTTAAATGATCTGTCATTGTGTAAATTGAAATTTTGTATATATAAAAAGTACATGTAGTATCGGTGAGTATACTCACAGTGGGTCTGAAATAAAGAGGTATTGAATATTCCTAATAATAACTTTATTTATATCAAATAACAAAGACATGGCAGCAGTTAGAACCATTAATCAATAAAACAATAAAAAACTAAATAAAATCTGAAAAACAATGGACAACAGCATCTAAAACAATCAAACCAAATGATTTATATAACTAATAGATAACATAGTTTATGGATTATTATTATCCATTGACATGAACTCCATTGAGGAAACCGAACCAAAAAGGCCCAGTCTGGAAAAAATGAAATTAAAAACTTGAAATATAAATTCATAGTGAACCTTGACAGGGTCTGTAGTTTGATTCCCGTCCTCACCTTCGCTCTCTTTCACTCTCTCTCATCTCTGTTTTGCTCTCTCTCTCTTTCGCTCTCTCATCTCTCAATTCAATTCAAATTTGCTTTATTGTCATGAATGTCACAAAGACTATGTTGCCAAAGCATAAAGAGTCAATGTTAAAGGGACAACGAGGAGTTTCTATTTGGTTATAAAAAAGTCTCATATTAATGTGGATGAATCTATGTTGCCCACACTTGTTAATGGGCCCATTTTCTATAAATATATCGTTTTGTCTCTATCGTTATTTTGTTATTATTAGTGGTGGCGGAAATGCTGGTCGAGCCGACCAGCGTTTCTTTACTTTCGGTTTCGTGGCGAGTCATGAGAATAACGCAGCTGAATCGCCGTTTATGGTGGGAACTACGACGGTGTGTGATCGTCTTCCAACCTCTGACTTTCATTGTTGATGAGTGAAAACATGAGTCTGTCTTGCGCCGGTCAAAGAATTTCACCGTGCGCGGAGGCTCATAAATGTAGTGTGAAAACACTTCACTTTTCCAAAACTCCTTGTTGTCCCTTTAATGTGAAACGCTGTTAAAAAAAACACTATCATTTTTTACATTTTTTTTCTGTGAGAGACTATGGTAGAAACACTGTTGTATTTGTATATATAAAGTCATCATCATAAATATCATCTTCTGTCTCTCTGTCTCTCTCCAGGACGTGATCGCGGGCTTCCTCTACAGCTCCCTCATCCTCCTCGTCTTCCTCCCGGCCTTGGACCTGATCGACGGCTTCAACCTGACGTGCCGCTGGGCGCCGCTCATCATCGTGTCGCTGCACCTCGGCCTCGGCCTCTTCTCCTTCACGCTGGACACCTGGAGCACCTCGCGGGGCGACACGGCCCAGATCCTCGGCACCGGCGCCGGCGTGGCTCTCGCCTCGCACGTCAACCACCGCCTGGGCCTGCTGCCCGACCCGACGCCGGACCGGCTGCCCCTCGTCGCCCCCGCCCTCGGCGCCGGCCTGGTGGGCGCGGCCACGCTGCGGCTGGTGCTGGGCGTGCTGGTGCTGGTGGCCACGCGGGCGCTGATGAAGGCCGTCACCATCCCGCTGGTGTGCCGGCTGTTCGGCGTGCCGAGCGGCGACGTGCGTAAGGCGCGGCAGCACATGGAGGTGGAGCTGCCGTACCGCTACATCGTCTACGGGACGGTCGGCTTCAACGTGCTCTTCCTCGTGCCGCTGCTCTTCAGCCACCTGCAGCTCTCCTGACCGAGGCCACGCCCCCCCCGACGCTCGCTGCTCTCAGATCAGCTCCTCGTCTTCTCCTTCATCTTCTTTTCATCCCTAAAACCACTTTGGCCGCTGTTTGGACTGAGGAAGGTGGATTAAAGCGTCGGCTGCCGCCTTCTTCTTCTTTTTATTGTTTATTTTATCAGTTTTATACAGTTTTTTCCTCCTGTTTTGCTCCGAGCAGCTTCAGGACATTTACATTTATTTAAAGAATCAAACCAGACGGCGACATCCACTCCTCTTCTCGACCGGCCCCCGTTGATTCACCTTAAAGCAAAAAAACAGACTTCTCTGACAGTGGACGAGACTGCAAACACCACTGATTGCTACTGATAGAAGACCTGTGTCTGTTTATCGCATTTATATTTTTCATTGATGCTGTTAATGTTATTATTTTTATTTTATTTTATTATTTTTTTTTTTTTAATCATTAAGAGCTCAGACAAAGAACCACACAGGTGAAAAGGCTGAACAAAACAAACAAAAAAACAGAAATTTCGAGAAAATTCTCATTTAGTTGGATCAAAAACCCAAAGATGCGTTCAGGTACAGAGGCAGAAAAAACTAAGAAAAAAAAAAGCTGCAGCCGGAGAGAGATCGATATCAGCTCAGGTTTGTGTGTTCTTTGTCTGAACGCTTCTTAATCTTTAGTGTTTGATCTTCTCCTCTTTCTAAGCAATAAGAGTTTTTATTCCAGCTCCTCGTTCTGACGCAGAAAAGTAACGTTTCCTCCTCTGTCGTCTGATTGGTCGACAGGAAATATGCAGAGTTTGTACACAACAGTTTTTTAAACACTGTAAAACTGAACGTTGGTGTCGCCTGGGACGATGAAGAGGAGGAAAAAGATGATGGATGATGATGCAGCTCAGGCAAAAAAAAAGAAGAAATTATTATTAAAAGTCTAGTTTTTAAAAACCAAGACAGTATTAGTACATAATTTCAAAATAAAGTTCTAATATTTCAAAGGTTAAGTTGCACAAAACGCGCAGAATTAAAAACGTCTGTGTTCAGAGATCAGTGTGATTAAAAAAAAAAAAAAAACTTTAATACCACTGTCAGATTTTATATTTACAGTTTTTTTAAGGAATAAAAACAACATATTCCTTCTTAAAATATCAGTTTGTTTCAGAAAAACTCAAGTTTTTATTCCTATAAAACCTAAAAAAAAACCACAAATACTGTAGCTCCCAGATTCAACTCAGCCGCAGCTTCAGAAACCACGTTTTATATTTTAACTACAAACGGACCGATGGAGAATTTATTCATATTTATCTCCTCTGTGATTTAGCTGTTTCTCCTCCTGTCGCCTTCCGGACCTGAACCAGTCTGGAACGGTTTTATTTGGGGTTTTTTAGTTTGTTTCTGTGCCTGTTTTAGTTCCTCGCAGCACATCTGTAACACTAAGAACCTTTACAGAGCCACCAAACACTGTGAGGAAACAAAAACCCTCAAATCGCATCACAGTTTATTTTTCCCGCTCTGGAAAAATACAACAAGTGAAAGAAGCGTCGTCATTTCTGAACCTGAAACTTTGGTTTTTCAGGTCGTTCACACTCAGCGTGAGCTCAGCGATCAGTTGTGAAACATTCAAGAAAGAATAAAAACTCAGGTGTTTTCCAACCTGCATCTCAAACTGAGAGAAACAAAGGTGAAGTGGAGCGACACACTTTTCACTGAGGCTGGAAAATACCTGAGATTTGCGCTTTTTAAGGTTCATTAAAGTTCATTCGGGGTCTTAAAGGTTCATTAAGGTTAATTCAGGAAAAAAAAACAGTGATAACGAGCGTTGGACTTTTCTTCACAACTTAAAAAAGTAAAGATTTTGCTGCCAAATGTTCCAAAAAAAAAAAAAAACTAAATTGAGCTGAAGCTGCTGCAGATGTAGAAGAGGAGAAGTGAAGCTGCTGATCACTGATGTTTCCATAGTGACTGAACATCTGGTTCCTGTGCTGAAGTGCCTTGCTCCAGGGCACGCTGAGCTGAGCTGAGCTGAGGACGGGTTCTTTTTCATTTTTTTATTTCAAGTTTCCCACCTTGTGCTGTGTTCAGGTGCTGCTGCCCCCTGCTGGAGGGAAGGCGCCTCTGAACCGAACTGAACTGAACTGAACTGAACTGAGGACCAACCTTTTCACAAGTCTTAAATGTTTGAGCATGTTGTTATTTGTTGTTGATTAGTTGATTACGGTACTGTCCTAATATGAATGCACTGTTCCCAGAATGCACTGCCCTCCCCTCCCCCTTGCTCCTCCTCCTCCTCTCTTCGCTTCCTGAGCCGGACAGAGAACGTGAAGTCGGTCCAACGTGTTGATCTGAGCTCTGATTGGTTTCAGAGTCACGTGTGAAAAAGATTTTTAACAATTTCCCAGAGTTAATTTTGTTGCTAAAATGTTTAAAAGTCGTAAAGAAATTAGCTCCTGTGGGCAAAAGGAAGAAATATGGTGAAGTTTTCCATGTTTTTTCTTCTTTAAACAACGAAAATATAGAAGAAACAAAGAAACTAGTGGACGTTTCTGTGAACCCTGATCTATAAAATATCAGAAAATGTCCATAAGGGTTCAAGTATCAGCTCCTTATGTCTCACTTTATCTGATCAACACATAAAAACTCAGAAAGAGGGAAAATTGGTGAAAAAACACTCAATATTTTGCATGAAAAAAGCCACAGATGTGACTTTAAATGACCCTGAACACAAAAAGTCAAAGCAGCACTCTGACGATGAGCTGTGAAGTTTCCTGTGGATATTGAACCTGCGGCTCAGCTGCACCGGGCCGCCCGTCTTCACCTGGTTCTGTGTCCGGCTCGTTCACATCCTGTGGCCTTCGCCTTAATGTGCACGAACATGATTCTGTTTCAGTTTGTGGTGGTTGTTTCCTCTCTGCACCTGTGACTCCGCCGCACGTCTTTGTTTTTTGTTGTTTTTGTCTCAGTGTTTGATCTTCGTCCTCCAGTGTCCACGGTGCGTTCAAGTCACGTCGGTTTTAAAAACCTCTCAGGTTCCATCTAGGTTTTGGTTCTAAATATAAAATCCTCCCCTGGAGCTGAAACTCGTTCCTAAATCTGATTCTGTCAGGTCGGCGTAGTGATACGTGACAGGAGTGATGAGGCTGAAGAGGCCGTTGGACGTTTATAGTAGAAATTAGATCGGTGAGATTAAACCAAACATCCGGACTGTGACGAAGACGACGATGATGATGATTGTGTTTCTATTGTGAGAACGCTGTGTGTGTGTGTGTGTGTGTGTGTGTGTGTGTGTGTGTGTGTGTGTGTGTGTGTGTGTGTGTGTGTGTGTGTGTGTGTGTGTGTGTGTGTGTGTGTGTGTGTGTGTGTTTTCTCTGTGGTGATTCAGTGAAAGCTGAGCAGGACTGAGGGTTTTAGGGGCTGAGACAAGGATCTATCTAACATTAACCAAAAGTATTTAAATTAAATTTAAAACTCTATATTAAACTCCCTGTTTGTTAATGTTAGTTTTTTTTAAACCATCTAATATGTTATAAATTGATTAAATTCAGGATTTTGTTTGATGACAGTGGGATTATAATTCCACGCTTAGGTAATTTGAGTTGTAAAATACCAAATTTGTATTTCTTATCCTCCACAAACTTGTTCTTTTGTAGAACCCCAAATATAAATATCACTTTTTACAATCCCCAAATTTGACGTAAATTTATTTATTATTATTATTATTAATTTTATTTCTCTATAAAACCCAGAGGATCTTAAACTCTGAAACAGGGAGTTTATTATTAGTAAATGTCTAAATTATAATTTGGTTTTGTTTGCAGCTCCTCTGCGCCTCCTGCTCTGTCTCCACTGACCCACACGGACGTCTCGTCTCGTCTTTGTGTCTTTTGATTCATTTTCTTTCTTGAAAAAACAGAATCTCAGAGAAACAACTTTTTATATCAAACTCTTTTTCTTTCTTTTTTTTGACCTTGACCAAATGAAACAGTGGTTCGACTGTGTA
Organism: Trachurus trachurus; assembly: GCF_905171665.1. Classification (NCBI taxonomy): domain Eukaryota; kingdom Metazoa; phylum Chordata; class Actinopteri; order Carangiformes; family Carangidae; genus Trachurus; species Trachurus trachurus. The sequence continues at coordinate 3,857,374 of NC_139907.1, read as the reverse complement.
GCTGTCGCTCTGTCCGCCTGTTTCCCTTTAGTGCCTTTTATTCTCGTTGTTCAGGAAGATTCAACCTTTTATCTCTGTGGTATAAACTCTTCCTGTTTCTTCACTCTCGTCTTGTTCTGTTGCCTTTTGCACTTTTGTAGCGGCGTCTGTGTTTTTTCTCCACGAGGAGGGAAAAAATGGAAATAAGTGACTAAAAAATGTCCCTGTAAAAGTTTAATATACTGTAAAATTCATTTCCCACTGTTTGAATAAGTAAGAAGTGAGTCACTGTAGATGAAACTTGAGTCCTCTTTATGTTGATGTAACTAAATTCAGAGGTTTTGATTTTTAACCTGTGTTTGTTCGCATGACAAAAAAAAAAAAAAAGTCTGAATGAGTTCTGTGTGTTCGTCACAAACCAAAAAAAATGATTCATCTCTGTGGTTTGAAAAGAGAAATGTTCACTTTTAGAGAAAACAAAGGGGTTTAATTCCAAACTGAGCACAAATCCATCTCAGAAAAATAAGTTCTTGGTTGATTCATTGTTGATTCATAGATTTTTTAAAAAGCTTTGTTATGTCAAAACTTGGAAAATTAAATCCCTCGTGTTTTCCCTGTTTTTTATTGTTCAAGTTCCGTCGTGTCTGAAGCGACGTTCAAGGACCTTTTTATGCAGTTTCACAGTATTTTTTTTTTTTTTTTTTTTATATATCTGCAGATTTTATTGTTGGGATTTGATCAATAATTCAAAGTGAGGCTGTTTCTGTCTGATTGTTCGTGTGAGATTAACAGCAATAAAAAATGATGATGAAACAATGTGGTCGTCTGCGGCTCTTAATTAGATTTAATTAGATCTCAATGACAATGTAAAGTATTTCAAAACAAAATGACTGATGACTCATTTTTATGTTTATTTTTCCTCGCTATATAAAAACTGATGCGTCAAACTGAACGAGTCAAGAGACAGATGTTGAATTGATGAGGTGATTAAGTTTGCATTAAGCATGTTGTACGGTGGCCCTGAGAGCTCAAACCTTCAGGGATGCAGGTGTTCGATGCTCAGTTGTGACTCTTTCAAGTTGAAATGAGTGAATAAAAAGTGCGACACAACAGGTTCATCACTTGTTAACGTCCCCTGGAAACACAACACTGCAAAAACTCAAAATCTTTCCAAGAATATTTGTCTTATTTCTTGTCAAAATGTCTCATTTCTAGTCAAAACTAATCTCTTTCCACTTAAAATAAGACTCATCACCTAAAAATTAACTTGTTTTTAGATCATTTTCATTTGTTTCAAACTAATTTTCAATTGAAATAAGTAGAAAAATCTGCCAGTGAAAGCAAGTTTTTTGTGCTTGTAATAAGAAAGAAAAACTTGCTCCACTATCAGATTTTTCTACTTATTTCAAGTGAAAATCTGCTTGAAAGAAGTAAAAAAGTGTCTATAAACAAGCTGCTTTTTATGTGACGAGTCTTATTTTAAGTAGAATGAGATTTGTTTTAACTAGAAATAAGAGAAATATTCTTGGAAAGATTTTGAGTTTTTGCAGTGAACTGTTGCGTTGTGAGAAAGTGGAGAACGTGTGTTGTAAAATTCGTATTGATTTATGTGCATTCACTTAAGTTAACTTGAGTCAAAGTAAAGTAACTCTCTCTCATCCCGTTTAAATGATGTTACCAGGAGTATTTTATCAGCAGGTGGGTGGAGTCAGACTCTTCCAAGATGGCGACTACGGCGGTGGAGCGGCAACGCACACAAATCACCATAATAGTCATAGCAGTAGGTTCATTAATTACCTTTAAAGGTCGGTGCAAGCTGTTTTTTAGAACGGCGGAGCAGAGCCGTGAGCTGCTCAGCTAACGCAACGGAGGCACACGCTTTACTTTCGCTTTTCCCTCATCAAACTCATCAAATACACAATCCAACAACTCCAAAACGCTCTGGTGGACAAGTTGTGACCTGCACATTCACCACGCTATAAAATATGTAACACATGAAGCAAAAACTCAGAACTACTTTGACGTTTTTGAAATCCCTCCGCCCAGCAGCCGTGTCTGTAATGTAGTTCCGGCTGCATTTGCCTCTAAAACAACTCTGCCTCGTAACATTACATGATTATCTCATAGCGTGATGAATGTGCAGGTCACAACTTGTCCACCAGAGCGTTTTGGAGTTGTTGGATTGTGTATTTGATGAGTTTGATGAGGGACAGGGGATTATGTTCACTGAGCAGCTCACGTCTCTGCCCCGCCGATTCCAAAACAACATGCACCGATAATTAAAGGTAATAATGAACCTACTGCTATCTATGACTATAGGGATTATGGTGACAAAATGTTGAACTATCCCTTTAAAAAAGATAAAACTGAATGCCAGTAGTACATAGTATTTGGACCACACTGATTTGCTCGTGACCGTGTTTAACTGCCGTAGCTCGCAGGCCGCGGTGTCGGTGACGTCACTCTGAGGCCTGATGGGAAAACGGAGACCTTCAACCAGCTGTGACCAAACTGCAGCTGCAACAACCAGAAGAACTTCAATTAGATTATTTCAGACCAGAGGGGGAAAAAGAATATATTTTCTTCTGACCCTGTTTTTTAATCAAGTCTTCATGTTGTTGTTTTTATTTCTCCTTGACATTATAAAGACAGAATAAAAACGACAGTGTACCGTGCGACAGAGCAGAGGAGCTGCAGGTCTCTGACGTGGTCTAGTTCCTCCTGCTGCTCCGCTCTGCTCCGTCCACATGCTGATGTGGTGATGTGGTGTCGACCAGTTTCCACTCCACTCTGCCAGAGCCGAGGACGAAGAGGAGAAGGACGAAGAGGAGGAGGAGGAGGAGACAAGCTCCAGCTGCTGGCATCCACATTAAAGACTCTTCTCTTTGTTTCTTCTTCCTCTTCTAGGATTATGGGAATTGACACAAACTGGACTGAAGACATCCTGGACTAGAGACACCTGACTGTTAACAGCTGCAACATCAAAAGCAATACACACGGACTAGATGTCCCTGAACGCCTCACACACACACACACACACACACAGGTTGTTGTTGTTGTACTGGAAACTATGGATGGATTTACAAATATGTACTGTATTGTAGTTTCTAATGTTAAAGCAGAAGTAAGGTGAATGTTTGTGTTAATATAAGTCTTAAATAGTTATATCTTCTGACAGCAATCACTTACATAGAGTGTTTGGTTTGAAACACGGGTCTGTCAGTCACTCTGCTCTGCTCTGAGCCGAGGAGAAAACTTTCCTTGTATCCTACAACCTTTATCCAATGAGGAGAGAGAACGGCATAAAGGGGCGGTCCTCTCTGTGTGTGCAGCCAAGGGATGCGCGTGAATGTGGTGACGTAGGGATGAGGGCGGGGACTGCTAACTCCATCGGCTGACAGGAAGTTAGCCAAAACCACCGGATTGCTTACTTCTGCTTTAATCTTAGCGCATCACATCCAGGCAGTGTTGGGAATGTTACTTTTAAAAAGTAATTAGTTATAGTTACTAATTATTTCTGAGTTAGTAACTCCACTACTTCACTATAATAGTAACTAGTTACCAGGGAAAGTAACTATTGCGTTACTTTTTCTTTCTTTTTTTTAAGTTTAAATATGTCGAAGAATTTGGATTTTTTTTCTCTCATTTAATTGTATTTTATTGTTTTCATATATTTCACTGATCGCAATTATGGAATGCGAGTGTGTGTTTTATTGAAAGCGAGGCTGGTGTGCCTATGAAAATAGGTTACAGTGGGTTTTTTAAGTGCTGTGGCTACAAGCAAATCTCATATTGTCTCTGTACAAAGACAACAAAGACCTTTTTAAATGTGAAAACAGCGGAGACCTATTCAAGATTTGCGTTTAATAACAGGCGAAACATCGAAATTAATTTATTCATGGCCACATTAAGTGAAATTATTAACTTTACCGATTATCCATCTGATTATCTGTCCTGCTGCGAGCGCACAACAGGGTATCTGTGGATCCTTAAAAAGTCTTAAATTCATGTATCTAAAATTAAGGCCTTAAAAAGTATTACATTTATTAGAAAATTCTAAGATGGTCTTAAATATATAATACACAGCATCATAAAATATGTATGCACTTAAACTTTTATATGAAATAACAGGGTATGCGCGCGGGGTCTTAAAAAGTCTAAAATGTGAAAATCTAAATTTTAGGTCTTAAAATGTCTTAAATTTGTTGAATTATTGTGTTCAAGTCTTAAATAATTTTAGACAGGTCTTACATTTTCTTATGCCCACCATGGGCGAGCATTTCACTCGCATTTGCCCCTAAAAAAAACAAACATGTGTGAACCGGAAAAATCACAAAAAGAAAGAGCACACGATTGGTCAAAAACTACAAATCCCACAATTATCTGGCCTCAACAATAACAGTAGTTAGTGTAAGTAAGAGAGAGTGGAGCTGTAGGTGAAAAGAGGAAACAACGCCACGTCTGGTCCTGTTCTATGTTGTTCGTTCACACCGTCACCGTTTATTCGTTACGTCCGCGGTGTAAAAGGCCGTGACGCAAAGACGCGATTAGGCGCGAGACGCGATTAGGCGCGAGACGCGGTATACGCGACTTTTTTTTTTTGCGACGCAATACACCCGATTCTTTTATGGCGACGGGACCTTCGCGTCTTCGTCCTTTTCATCGTGTTTGGTGGGAAGACCCACGAGGGGCTTCCCAAGACCCACGAGGGGCTTCCCACCAAACACGAGGAACGCTTTTTTTTCGCTCGAGTTTATACGCGCGACCAAACGCGAGATACGAGAGAAATGCGATTTATCGCTCGTTTTGACTTTGTGTAAATTCGCGTCTTCACGAGCCCGCCCATTTTCACTACAACAACAACATTTCTGCTCTCACCAACCATGGTTGAGGTCACAACGCTGCTGTAGCTGCTCTGGAAGAGTTCCAGCTGATGAGCTACAGAGACTTTAGAGTCAAAGAGGAGCAGAGCGTCGCTGTGTCGGACTGTTTGGATTTAATGAAGAAGCTGCACAGAGTCAGGTGAGCAGAAGCTCAGGACAAACACTTCGCTCCGGGACATAATGTAGCTACACCTCACATGTTCTTGTCTTTTACCTCAGGGAGATTAAAGTTGTTTCCACTTTCCCTCCGATCTCGGCAGCTTCCCTCTGCTAGTCTGTGTGTGTGAGGCTAAACTGCGTGCGTGTGTGGTTTGTGTACAAACTGAACACTGCCTCTGATTGGCTTAGCATGAAACCTTACTCTGCCTCAACCAATCATCATCACTTATGCGGTTGTCTCGTCCCTCCCTCCTCCCCCCTCCCCTCACCAAAGGAGAGGAGGAAAAAACAACAACAGTTTAGCAGCTTCTGTGTCTGAGATGAGATGAGCCAAGTCGGAGGACAACGGCTTCAAAGTAGTTTGTAACGCGCCTCATTTAATTGTCGGTAACGGTAACGGCGTTGTAACGGTGGAAATAGTAATTAGTTAGATTACTCGTTACTGAAAAAGATAACGCCGTTTATTTTAACGTTAATTATAATTATTCCCATCACTGCATCCAGGTCCATCACTTTTTGTTTATCTCCCCTTGAAACGCTTCTGTTCTGTTGTGAGTTGTTGCAGCTCATTGACACTAGTTATTTCTCAATTGGAGGTGTGTTTGTACTTTACTTTACTTTATTTGTTTATTTAGTCGGGACAATGCATATCAATGGACAATGAGTGCAAGAGTACCCACTGAAAATACACCGGATTTAGCACACACACATTATATCTGTAGTCCCCAAAACAATACAACAATTCACATAAAAAGTCCATAAAGACAGATGACCGGTGTCTTTGCAGGTGTTTTCTTCAGCTGCAGTGAGTTGAGCCCTCAGGGCTGACGTAAAATACTAAAAACAACGATAAAACATCAACAAAACATCAAATACACTCGAACTGTTTTAAGATCAGCAAAAAAAAAAGCTCAAATATGTCAAATTACTTGGACTCACCCCCCCAACTCCCTAACCATAACCTAAACCTCCCGTTTATCTGGAACTAACCAACTCACTCTGTATCCCTCCACAAAAATACACAGCTTTTTTCTGACTAGTTGATGGAGTGAAAAAAAAGGTATATATATATTTATATAATTATGAACACCTGTTAAAATGTATATAACATAGTATATAACAGGTGTATTTTGTTTTGTGACGGGACTTCCTAAGTCAAGTAACGACGTAGACATTTTATTGCCAGAAAGAGTAACAGTGTTATAATGAGGGAAACAGTGACTTTTTTGATAACTGGTTACTGAAAAAATCGTATATAATAAATAATGTTATCGTTAACGTGAAAAAACCAATACTAACAGAAGGAGGGTTAGCAAAACAGAGGAAAAGAAGCCAGACTGTATAATAATATATATAAAAATGGCGTCACAGAATGGGAGGAGTCAATAAAAAAACAAAACTGAGTCAGATTTCTTGGCTTTAAATCCTACAATAACAAAGAGTTTTTTATTAAAAAATTGGTTCAGCGTCTCTTCTGAGGTTCTATTTCATTTTGTTTCCTTGTGACTGAACTGTGTCACTTCAGATTTGGGTCAGTTGGAAAGCTTCAGTCCAAACAGCTTTAAGGCCTCAGTCATTCATTCATTCATTCATTCATTCATTCATTCATTCATTCATTCATTCATTCATTTTCTTTAAAAAAAATTTATTCAAAACTTTGTTTCACAATACAAAAACAGTTTTTCATGGTAAAATGCAATTAAAGCAGATATCAGCTTCACGGCCGTTTCGGCTAATGCTGCGTTCAAGGCAGGCTTTTGAAACCGTAAGTTACAGCTTCAAGTCACAACTACGACTTGGTAGCGTTCCAGGTAACCCGTAGCTCATGTTTTTACCATCCTGTTGTCTGTGAAAGTTCCCTATAACGGCCACTCGTAACTTCTGACCCGTGAACTCGTACCAGATCGAACTGGTATGACTTCACAGGAAGGAAAAACACAAAGTACGAGTTTCCTTGAACGCACCATGAGTTAGCAGCCCCCGCCCTTGTCAGGCATCAATTGGTCCTCGTGCTACGTCACCACATTCACGCGCATCCCTTGGCTGCACACACAGCCCTTCATGCCGTTCTCTCTCCTCATTGGATAACACTTGTATCCCAGAAGAAATGTTTTCTCCTCGGGTTACAGCAGAGCAGAGTGACGGAGAGACTCGTGTTCCGGTCGAAACACTCTATGTAAGTGATTGCTGACGGAAAATATGACTAATTAGGACTTATATTAACAAAAACATTTCACTGATATCTCCTTTAATAAAGCACATTTATATTATACGCCAGGGGAAATTTATAAGTTTACAAAAAAAATTTCAAGTTTTAACATATATTGATAGTCTTAATCGCTTTCTGGTTGTTTGAAAATTTGATGGAGGTTATGTATTGCTTGAGCTCACCGTTAAAAGCAGTAAAGGAAGGTTTTTTTTAATGAACTTACATTTGTGAATATGAAATTTTGCCATTAAAATAATAAGGTTGATAATAAAAGTTATGTTAGCTTTTTCCTTGTTTTTTTTTCAGGTCAGGGACATTCATTCATTCATTGATTCATTCATCCAGACACAGACACACACACAGGAGGAGCTGCTGCCGCCACCTACCGGAGGACTGAGGCATCACACCGCAACTCACCGGCGGAACCAAAGAATGACGGAAGTGCGTTTCCAGCCGGACGTAAATAATGTAACACGGCGTTTCCTCCATGCGTGTTCCGTGTTTAAAAGTAGTGTGATTACATTAGCCTACCCACGTATAAAAAGAGCAGTTTTTTTTAAATGTTAATGTGAATGTTGTATTTTTATTTTTATTTTCGCTGTTTTGTCTGAAAATGGAGACCGACGTGTCGCGATAGTCCGGAGACTTCACGGTCGTTTTCTCTCTTCATGTGTGGACATTTCTAGAGAGTAGGAGGTAGGTAATTAATATTAATAATAATAACAAGAACAACATGTGAGGCATTAGTAATAACACACATATTAACAACACACAAAAGCACCGTGGCGGATTGATTGACCCGATTACTGTCAAAGTTCCTGAACGCAACACCAAACCTCATGTGAAATTGTGTAGATTTTGTTGTTTTCTTTACTCAACAGCAAACACGAACATCACATTAGTACAGATTTTAACTGGTTAGTTTTGCTGTGGTTCTGTGCATAATTCGGTCTAAAAGTCTCATCCACTAAATAACCTAACATGTTATTGTGAAGTTAAGTTAAATTTTGATTCAGTTTTGTGGAAGAAAACTGGTGCTAACTCACAACTGTTGAGTTCACTGTCTGTTTCAGAGTCACTTCTAGTTATTTTAGTGTGTTGTTACATCTAAAACATACTTTTATTACTTGGCTTTTGACACAGTTTGAAACCCAAACACTTCAGCTTCTAGAATGAGAGACAAAGCGATTGGGAGTGCTGCTGCAATCTGGTTAGGGTTAGATGTAAAAAAGTGTAGGTTCACGTTGTAAAAAAAAATCAGGTGCTCATCAAGACTAAAAAAATGTAGAAAAAAGAGAGCTGACTGAAGCCCAAGAGGCAGTCTGAATGTAGTGTAATAAAAATCCTTTATTTAACAGGGATGGACCAACGCGTTTCGACAGTGTGCTCTATAAATAAAAAGGATTGGATTGTTAATTTCTAGTTTAAAACATAAACAAGGATAAATGAAAGAGCCAGAGTGAAGTTGAGTTGACAAGTTGTTTCCTTTCTTCCTTCTTTCCTTCCTTCCTTCCTCTGCAGAGTGATGGAGAGTCTGGATGAGCACTTTTGTAGCTGCGTCTGTGTTTTTTCTCCACGAGGAGGGAAAAAATGGAAATAAGTGACTAAAAAATGTCCCTGTAAAAGTTTAATATACTGTAAAATTCATTTCCCACTGTTTTAAATAAGTAAGAAGTGAGTCACTGTAGATGAAACTTGAGTCCTCTTTATGTTGATGTAACTAAATTCAGAGGTTTTGATTTTTAACCTGTGTTTGTTTGCATGACAAAAAAAAAAAAAAAAAAGTCTGAATGAGTTCTGTGTGTTCGTCACAAACCAAAAAAATATGATTCATCTCTGTGGTTTGAAAAGAGAAATGTTCACTTTTAGAGAAAACAAAGGGGTTTAATTCCAAACTGAGCACAAATCCATCTCAGAAAAATAAGTTCTTGGTTGATTAATTGTTGATTCATAGATTTTTAAAAAGCTTTGTTATGTCAAAACTTGGAAAATTAAATCCCTCGTGTTTTCCCTGTTTTTTTTAACCGCTGCAGAGTGATGGAGAGTCTGGATGAGAAGCTGAGGGGTCTGTCCATCGCGCGGCGCTCCCAGCCGGAGGACGCCACCTACCTGCTGCACGTGGCGCTGCAGCCCGGTGGCGACCTGCTGGCGGCGTCCTGCTCCAACTTCACCGTGCACCTGCACAACAAGGACACGCTGCGGCTGCTGGGTCAGTACCAGGGCCACACGGCGCCGCTGGCCGGGGTCACCTTCGCCCACGGCTCCCCAGACCTCCTCTACTCCGCCTCCGCCGACGGGACGGTCCGAGGCTGGGACGTCCGGCGGCCCGGGACGGCGCCCGCGGTCCAGATGTTTAAGAGCGACGCGTCACACAGCTTCTGCAGCTTCGACCTGAGCTGCAGCGACTCGCTGCTCTGCGCCGGCACCGAGCAGATCAACGACGAGGACAGTTTCCTGGTGTTCTGGGACGCCAGGAAACCAGGCGGCGGTAGGGCTGCAACTAACGATTATCTTCATTATTGATTAATCTGTCAAATATTTCAACTATTAATCGATTAGTTGTTTGGTCCATAAAATGTTGAAGGGATAGTTCATCATTTTGGCAAATTGGCCCATTGCCATAATCCCTATAGTCATAGCAGTAGGTACGTTACCTTTAATTGTCGGTGCAAGCTGTTTTTAGAACGGCGGAGCAGAGCCGTGAGCTGCTCAGAGCTACGCTACGGAGGCTCATGGGATTTCTTGGTTTCCCTCATCAAACTCATCAAATACACAATCCAACAACTCCAAAACGCTCTGGTGGACAAATTGTGACCTGCACATTCACCACGCTATGAGATAATAACACAACGTTACCAGACAGAGTTGTTTTAGAGGGAAATGCAGAGACTGCTTGATGAAAAACTGTCCCTGAAGGCAACGTGCGTCAGCGGTTTTGCATGAATTTCCCTCTAAAACAACTCTGTGTGGTAACGTTGTGTTATTATCTCATAGCGTGGTGAATGTGCAGGTCACAACTTGTCCACCAGAGCGTTGTGGAGTTGTTGGATTGTGTATTTGATGAGTTTGATGAGGGAAACCAAGAAATCCCATAATGAGCCTCCGTAGCGTAGCTCTGAGCAGCTCGCGGCTCTGCTCCGCCGTTCTAAAAATAGCTTGCACCGACAATTAAAGGTAACGAACCTACTGCTATGACTATAGGGATTATGGCAATGGGCCAATTTGCCAAAAATGTTATACTATCCCTTAAATAATCGATAATTGTTTGATTAATCGATTAATTGCTGTGGTTCTAGGCGGCGGCGGTGGTGTTGGCCTCCTGGGGGTTTACTCTGAGTCGCACAGCGATGACATCACGCAGGTGTGTTTCCACCCGCGGGACAAGGACCGTCTGGCCTCGGGCTCCACCGACGGCCTGGTCAACGTGTTCGACCTGAGCCGCGGCGGCGAGGACGAGGCGCTGCTCGCCACCTGCAACAGCGACTCGTCGGCGGCGTCGGTGTGCTGGTCGGGGCCGAGCTACCAGCAGCTGCTCTGCCTGAGCCACGACGAGGGGCTGCACCTGTGGGACCTCGGCCAGCTGGACACGGACCGGCTGCTCACCGTCTTCAGCACCGCCGACGCCCGCGGCAACAGCAGCGTGGACGGCGTGGACGTCGACTATAGGGGTGGGTATTGCCAAGGACCTCACGATACGATACGCATCACGATACTTGAGTCACGATACGATATGATATTGCGATATTCTACAATATTCTACATAGTTCACTGAAAAATGTAAAAGGCATTATTATGCATCTTAAAATCCGAGTTGTATGTACATCAGATGATAGTGATAATTTATGGTAGCCTGACAAGCCAGATTATATCACTAAAATGTCTAGTCTGGCAACGACCGGTAGACCTCGGCTCAATCCAGGGGGCGGGATGAAGGCTGTCTTTCAAACTGCCTCTGCACCAATAGGGTAGCGCTACGACCAATCAGAGCAAAGAGCAGGGTGTCGTTAGCCTGACAAGCCAATTAAAATGTATGTCGCCATCGCGTTAAGCCGCCCAACGACTCTCTAAACAGATAGAGCGCTGTGATTGGTGAACACAATCGGTGTTCGAGACTCAAAAAGTTCCTATGGCTCGTTTCTAGACCCACCTACGGAGCAAATATATAATATATTTGCTGCCGCTAGGGTGCAGCTAGATTTCTAGGCTAAATTTATGGGACAAACTGAGTCAAAACAATGTAATTCAAATTATCCATGCCATTTTATACAAGTGCAAGTTACAACAACATATTTGCATGTACAGCACACTGTCTGAGGTAGCAGTACAGTGACACCTGTCGTACTGGATTTACGTCTGAAACATAATTTATAATTTGAAAAAAATTGAATTTTTTTTTTTGAATTAAAAAAATCGATATTTAACTCATTGAGTGCCAACCACGTAATTTCTCGTTTTTCGTTCCCATGCGTTGAGTGCCGAAAACGTAATTTTACGTTTTTTGCTTTTTTTTTAAATTATGAAAATAGACACTTTAATACACATTATATGTAAATTTGGGGACTCTACGACGAGGAGAACTGAAATAGATGACGATCAAAGTCACATGACAGCTCATGATCTGGAAGTTTTTATCATAACTCGGCTTCTGCAAACGAGTTCTGCATGCAGATGCAGCGCAGCTGCTCTGCTCTCACCCGCGCTGCTGCTCCAGCTGCTCGAGCTGCTCGGAGCTGAACCAGGAAGCTCTCAGCCGACAGTCCGCCCGGTCTTCAGCTGGAGCAACACCGTGTCCTCCCCAAAGTCCTCCCGCGGTAAAATCTGATGGTCTCTGGGCCAAAGCAGACCGGCATCACCGACCCGAACCACAGAAGGACCGCGACCACCGGCGGGACCGGTCTTCCCGAGCCGCGGTGGCCGACTGACCCTCACGCTCCACGGGGAGAAGCTGTGACACGGCACGGTGCGTCTGTGTTATTGTTGTTTAGTGGCGCCCCCCCCGCCCCCGATGGTGGTTTTGTGAATAGAACAACAACTGTTGTATATATTTATCTTATACGAGCCCTTTGATCCAGAAATGCGAGTGTGAGAAGAGCGACAGGCACAAACAGCGCACCTTTCATAAAAGACGCTCTATCTCCTTTTCTAGAAAAAAAGGAGGGATTTTGGTGAAACCCAGCCATGTTTAGCTTGACTTTTCTCAGGAACAGAGGCACGTAGAAACAAACGGTTTGTGGCCACTTGAAGCATTAAGGTAAACCTTTCAATTGAGCCACAGTATGTGTTGGTGGCAATAATATAGAATACACTGTGGCTCTACATAAAAAGTCAAAAATGGTCTAAATTGCCGGTACACTTGACTAAAACTTTGGAAAGGAGCGCGGCACTCAATGAGTTAAATATTGAATATCAATATCGTATCGCGATATAAAGTATCGCGATATATTGCCATATCAATGTTTTTGCCCACCCCTAGTGGACTACCTGGTGGGCGGCCGGTGGCTGGAGGAGGCGCAGAAGCTGCTGGTGGTTGGCGGTCGAAGCGGCGGTCGGAGCGGCGGCGGCGAGCTGCTGCAGCTGATGGAGTGCGACGGCGACGGGCTGCGGCCGCTGCGGAGCCTCGAGGGCGGACACTCGGCCACGGTGCGATGCTTCCTGTGGGACGCGGCGGGGGAGGCGCTGGTCACCGGGGGAGAGGACGCTCAGCTGTTGCTGTGGAAACCGGGAGGGGAGGAGGCGCTGACGACGACGACGACGGGGAAAAAGGAGTCGATGAAGAGCGAATCGTCTGCGAGACTCAAATCCAGGCCGCATAAGAAACACGGATACCAGAGGCCGAAGAAGGCGACGTAGCAAAGACCCACAATGCATTGCGCCAAGCAGCAGCAGCAGCCGCAAGACTTAAATGGATAGTTCAACATTTTGTCAAATTGGCCCATTGCCATAATCCCCATAGTCATAGCAGTAGGTTCGTTACCTTTAATTGTCGGTGCAAGCTGTTTTTAGAACGGCGGAGCAGAGCCGTGAGCTGCTCAGAGCTACGCTACGGAGGCTCATGGGATTTCTTGGTTTCCCTCATCAAACTCATCAAATACACAATCCAACAACTCCACAACGCTCTGGTGGACAAGTTGTGAGCTGCACATTCACCACGCTATGAGATAATAACACAACGTTACCAGACAGAGTTGATTTAGAGGGAAATGCAGCCGGAACTACATTCTAGACACCGCTGCTGGTCGGAGTGATTTCAAAAGTAGTTCTGAGTATTTACTTCATTTGTCGTAATGTTACATAATTATACATGATGATCTCATAACGTGGTGAATGTGCAGGTCACAACTTGTCCACCAGAGCGTTGTGGAGTTGTTGGATTGTGTATTTGATGAGTTTGATGAGGGAAAAGCGAAGGTACCGTGCGCCTCTGTTGTGTTAGCTGAGCAGCTCACATCTCTGCTCCGCCGTTCTAAAAATAGCTTGCACCGACCTTTAAAGGTAATGAACCTGCTATGACTATAGGGATTATGGCATTAGGCAAATTTGCCAAAATGTTGAACTATCCCTTTAAAAGTGTCTCAATAAGACAAGACAGTCTGATTGGATCACAGATATCAAACTGTAACAGCTGGTTTTCATATTTAATGTAGATTATATATTATAAAATTTCAACAACTTGGATCATGCGTCTTTAAACTCAGGACAGTTTTATAGTAAATAATAATTAATAAATATTTACTATGTGAGTCTCTGAGTGGTATCACTGTGTATTGATCTGGTTTCGATGATGCCAAATGGTTGTAATACTTTAGTATAGTTATAAGTTATATCATCATATATCTGACTGACTGTCGCTGTGCCAACGTTACTACTGGTATGATGTCATACCTGTTTGACTTTAACTTAATTAACCCTTCACTTTGTTTTTTATTTTGCAAAATTAGACATAGTGTATGAGAATATTTTCCATAGTATTTTGCTATTTATTAGACTGAATGATAGATCAATAATATAACAGATTATAGAATCGTACTGGTTTGAGTGATACTGACATGAAATGAAAAACAAACAATTAAAATTGTGTGTGTTGTTTGACATTTAGTATTGATGCTCTGGTTTCACAGAATCACAAAGACAAAAACTTACAGCAGGAAAAAAATAAAATTGAAAATCTTTCGGACCATGGAATATATAATAAAAAAATGGGAGAATATGAATCTTTCTCCTCTATTGTGAAGTTGCTGTTGGATTAATGTGTGGAAGAGCGTTACATCATCACCACAAGTGGATTATACACTCTGTACTGTTTATTTGTTGTTTGAATATTTAATTTTTTAACCAAAAATTATAAAATTTTGCCAAAATACTCATTGTTATTATTCTTGTCACAGTTCCTATTATTTAATTTAGTGTCAGTAATAGTTCCTCCTTAAAGCTGCAGTGATTAGATCATCACTTTCAAATGATAGAGAATGGAAAAAACGTGATTGGTGGAGCAACTGTATGAGTGTGTGTGTGTGTGTGTGTGTGTGTGTGTGTGTGTGTGTGTGTGTGTGTGTGTGACTCAGGTGAACTCATGCAGTGATTCAAGCGGTTGAAGTGAACTCAACCCATTCACAGCGACACAGACGTTCAGGGCTCAGAAATGTTTTGTGTTTGACTCACAATGATGTTTGTCGACAACAACATTTACAGCTTTTTATAGTGACTTGAAAAACAACACACACACACACACACACACAGGTGGAGTCACTGCGTCAGACAAAGCAACTTGTTTCACAGGAGGTGCACTCCTTTAAGTCCTGTATTCTTCCATCCACACTTAAGCTTTGATTTATTTCTGTTCACATTTAAAAAAATAAATGAATAAAAATAAAACATGTGCACACAAATACATGTTTACAGTAGCCTACATGTATTTGTATTTACATAAATTCAAAATAAACTTGAGACCAATAGACTGACTGTGATGTGAATATGTGTTAAATTCACGTAAGGATATTAACAACCAGGTAATGTTCTCCATCAAATCCTGAATAAGAAATAAAAGTATGATAATTGGTATATAAATTGTAAAGATGATAATAAATGACACTACTCAGACCAGATTTCACCTCAAGTGGAAAAAGGTTTATTCTTATATAATAAACGTAACTGTGATTATCATAATTATAATAATATAACATTGTAATGATGATGTATTACTTCTAATAGATGTGTAAATATGCCACGTCATATTATATATATGTACTGTATATAAGCAGGTTTCTCTTTCACACAAAAACAGGATTTTGGACGAGAATAAATATAGGAAACACCCTTACTAAGTAATTATATTTGAAAATAAGTTATTTATTAAAATAGAAACAGGACTGTTGCTTTTTTTTTTCTTGTAATATTTGGTATTTTATAGTTTACCTCCAGTAAACTATCTTGTTGGAGGTGAGTGGATTAAATATCAGGTATATGGGGCTGTTCTGTGACTTGGATATGTGTTAAAATCATATAAGGATACAGGTAATGTTCTGTATCAATAAGAAATAAAAGTATGATAATTGCTATATAAGATGTGAAGATGACACTACTAAGAGCAGATTGCACCTCAAGTGGAAAAATGTGTATACTTATATAACAGACGTACTGTGATTATCATTATTATAATAATATAACATTGTAATGATAGTGTATAACTTGTAATAGGCGGGAACACGGGCCAGGTGTCATATATAATGTATATGCTATTATTAATTATGGGTTTATACTGTACATTAAAGATGATTAGACGTTATTACACTTTCTCTTTTACGACAGCCACAAAAACAAGATTTTGGACTAGAATAGCATAAATATAGAAAACACCCTTGCTAAGTAAATAAATGTAAATAAGTTAGATAATAAAGTAGAAACAGGACTTTCGCTTTTTTTTCTTGTAATATTTGTTATCATATAGTTTATTGCAGTCCATGGAGGTCAGATCTGATATGGGATCAAGTTTACATTGACTTTTATAATAATAAGGTTATATATTAGGTATATATAGGACTATTTTGTGATATTGCCCCCTTTGCCCCCCCTTATATGTGCGGCCATGGAGGTGGGTATATTCATAGTAGTGTGTAGCCCCTATATGTTCTAGTTATGTAACTCCTCTCCTCTCTGCTGTAACACATCCCGCTGTAATCCACTCCTCCTTCACGCGGCGCTGCTCCGGTCCCGAGGCCCCGGTTCATAAGAGCGGTAAACCGGCCGGTAAAACAGTGTGTGAGTGTGTGTGAAGTGTGTGTGAGAGTGAAACACAGGGCTGGGCCTCGGACAGGTTTAGCCTCATTCCTGCACGCTGTGTGGTAAAGACTCCACACAGACTCATACAACACACACACTCACCATGCACTCTACTTTTTTCTTTTCTTTCTTTTTTAAAAATTATTATTATTATTTTTCCTTTTTATTTTATTTTATTCCCTTTCTTTTTAATTTTTTTCCCCTCTACTCTGCTTTCTGCCCCGATCTCTTTCCTTGTCCCTTCTTCTCCTCCTCCTCCTCTTCCACCTAACCCGACGGATTCGAAGCCTCGTTTCCCTCCGCGGTGATTGACAGCCGCCGCCGACCAATCACAGCGCAGGACGCCGACGGCCGCAGCCAATCGGCGTCGTACGTCGACCCCTAAGCCCCGGCCAAGCACGCTACGGTGCGTCTCTGTTATGTGTGCCATGGTCTCAGGCAGCTCAGCCCCAGCAGTGTGTTGACAATAGGGTGAAAAGAAGAAACAGCCCCGGATCATAAACGAGCTGAGGAAAAAAAAAAACACCAAAAAATCCAGGGGTTTGGGATGTAATTGCGTTAATCTAATCGTTTTTATACAGCCGTGTTTTGTTATTAATGGAAGTTTGAGGATTATTCCGTTGGAAGGGAAGGAAAACGAGAGAAAAAAAAGGGTAGGCTACTCGTGGGTTTGGCTGTTTCAGGCCAAAAGATTTTCCTGCCGCTGCCGCCGCTGCTGCTGCTTGGGAAAAAAGGCTGGAGGTAGCCGCCTGTGCTAACAGTTAGCCCGCTAGATTTCCCCCAAAAAACACATAGGATATAACTCCTCCTCGCCGCCGTCGCCGTCTCCGTTGCGAACCGCAGAGGATCAAGGTAAAGTAAAAAAAAAAAAAAAAAAAGTAACTACGATTGGAGAGAAGCTAACAGTCACAGCCACTCGGTCGGTTGCTGCTGCTGCTGCTGCTCGGGACTTGGGACGGTGTGTGTGACTGTTCCCCCCCCAGCTCTCCCCCACCTCCCCCCGGTCAGTCTGTCAGTCTGTGAGCGCTAGCTAACGGTAGCAGCATTAGCACTACTACTACTACTGCTGCCCTGTATTTACATCTGGGATGATGGGTGATCGCCCGAGCCCGCCCAGGTAACGTTATCTTACATTAGCAACACATGCAATTATTATTTATTTATTTATTTTTTAAAGATTTGATCTATTCACTGCTGTGTTTTTTATATCTATCAATCAACTTCTTGTGTTTTTATTTGCTCAGAATGAATGCGAGCGAGCTGGTGGTGGTGGTGGTGGCGGCTAGCAAGCTAACGCTAAAGCTACATAAAATAAAAATAAATAGAATTTAGCGGAAGGCTGCATTGGATTTGTGTTATGTTAACTATGTGTAAATGTTTAGTTGGTTTTTGATTGGAAAACCACTGGTTTAACGGGTTAATACAGTTAAATTCAACCGCTTTGTGTTGTGGATGTGGTTAATCGGGAAGCTAACGTTGCTAACTAGCTAGGCAGTTAGCTTGCTACCTAAAAAAAATACCCGTTTTCTGAAAATTAAAATGAATAAGATTGGTAAAAAGGCTGCATTGGATTGTTGTTAACTATATTTAAATTTAAATGTTTCGTGGATTCTGTGGAAAACCACAGGTTTAACGGGTTAATACGGTTAAATTCAATCGCTTTTGGACTGTGGGGTTAATCGGGAAGCTAACGTTGCTAACTAGCTAGCTAGCTGGCTAACGTAAGTGAGGAGGCTGATGTGATCGCGCTGTCAAGTTTTTGAATATTGTGCTGCTGCTGCCAGGCCCAACATGGCCAAGCTAACACCAGCTCTCTTACACGGCTTGATTGCTTGATTTCTTCTTTTATTATTTTGATTTTATTCACCTTGTGTGCAGCTGATGGCTTGTCAAGTAAATCATGTAACATCAAATTGCATTCAGGGCTCCAGAGACTGCCCCCTAAATCGAGACTTTTTAAAGCATTTTGGCCCTACAATTTGAGACAGTTCAAGTGAATCTTTCACCTGCTTACACATGTGCAACCACAGGGCTCAAGACTGACTTTTTATACTATCATCACAGTGGCCTCTAACCTAAAATTTCCTAAAACTTCCTTTTCATCCATGATCCTCATACAAACATGGGCCTGACACCTGTAGTGACAGATCCCAGAAGGCTGCTAACAAGTTTCACCAGTGTTAAGAACAACCCCCCCTCAAAAATCCCAGCAAATTTACAGGTTGCACATGCACAAGTAGATGAAAAATGTTCTTGTCTTGCACTGTGTCAGATTTTATAGGGGCAGTCTGGAGGCCTGACCCAGTACATCTGCTGGGTTTTGGTGAAACCTGGAAGTGGCGACTCAAAGTATCTGCAAATCTGTCATTACAGGTGTCAGGCCGATGTGTGTGAGGATCATGAATGAAAAGGAAATGTGAATATTTGCTTTGCAAGTTGATTTACAGTGTGTGCTCTCTACATTTTCCCGTTTGTGCTCCTAAAATGTTTAAATTAGGGGGGCCACTGTGAACTTAGAGAGCCTGGAGCCTTGGCCTGAGCAGATCACAGTAGATAATATAACATCATACTGCATTAATGCATTGTCAAGGGATATAATCTTTATCATGCTATTTGGGTTAGGTGGTGGTGGCTTAGTGGCTGATCTCTCCAGGCAGAGCTGCTGCTGCTGCTGCTGATGATGATGGTGGTGGTGGTGATAGCAGCAGGACGGTCGGTCGTCGAGGGCAGGTTTGCTTTAAAAAGTAAAATGCTGATGTTTGTTTTTAATCCTCACGGCGCTTTGGGGTAAAAAGGCTTTGTGAATCTGACCTGAGACAAGTTTAGCTTCTCCTGTCAAGTGAAGCCAACTGTCAAATGTGTGGTGGTGATAATCCGATATGAACTTTGACTGGCTGAGCACTAAGATACTGTGTGTGTATAAGTGTTGTGTGTGTGTGATAGTGTTGTGGTACTCTAAACCAGACTTGAACCTCATATTCAAGGTCTTGGTCTTGTCTCGGTTTCGTTTAAGATGGACTTTTTTCTTTTTTGCAGTGACAAATGTCTCTGTGTCTCTGTCTCACTTTGGTTTCTGTGATGTAATTCAACAAGTTCCAGATAATTCAAACAGTTGTACTAAAGTAACTATCTGCTTGTGTTAAACCATGTGAACAACTTGGTGTCACCAGTGTCGACAGTGGGAGGGAGGAGACTTCAGCAGCTTCTGTGCTGTGTTCTTCTGTTCAATACAAACTTTATTTACATTAAATATGCTTTAGATTTGACATCAAATTATCTTTTTTCTTTTTATCAGAGGAGGAATAGTGTAAATATCAAGACACATGATTATTATGAGGACTGGGACTGGATATAGTGATGGACTTGAAGTGAACACGGTCTCACATTGGTTTGGTCTCGGTCTTGGACTTGACTCGGTCTCGGTTTAGGTGGACTTGACTACAACAGACTCTAATCTCTAACTATGTCACAGGACTGTCATGTTTTTATTTTTTATTTTATTTGTGTGTGTGTGTGTGTTGGCCACCATTGTGTCAGCATGTATAACAACCACGGTGGCCTCTAATGACACTGTATTGACATGATGGGATTGAGAGTGAGAGGTGCGTTATACAACACAGAGAGGTGAGGTTAAGGACTGATGGTATGTGACTTCATCTAAAGACTTTTTAACTTTGACTTGCTCTGTCAGGTGTGTGTGGGTGCCAGAGGCCAGGCCAGGTGTGGCGTCGTCAGTTAATGCACATGTGACAAGTTGACTGTATTATTTATTGCAAAGGTGTGCTGCTTGCTTACGGTACCTCGGTAACGCTGGCTTTTTATTTTAATGTGGCAGCAGTTTGAGTCCCAGGTCCAGCCCCAGGTTGAGATAGAGAGACACGGCTCAACATCCAAAGTCTCCTGTGTTTATGGTGACGCTGGCCGAGCAGCAGCGGCGAGCGACTGCCTACTTCTTATCAGCTCTGTATGACTCTGTATGAGTGTGTGTGTGTGTGTTGGAAAAAAGTTGCTGAGTTCATTTGTTCTTGACTGTGAACAGCGTAATTATCCCTTGAATGAATCACACCAATTAGACGTGCTGTCAGATTGCAGCATTCAGTCAAAAGTGAAACGAGATTCATACTGATGTAATTAGCGGTGGGACCTCGTATCCATTTATCAGTGAGTCTGAGAGATTGATATGTTAAAAAAACCAAAAGAAAAGCCTTTTCTTTTGTTACGTGTAAATAGTTTCTAGCTGTGCTGTGATAAACTGGAGGCTTGGCTCTGGCTGCAAAGCTGAAACAGTTCTCAGGACATTTAAGTTTCTTGTGACGACAGATGTTGAGTGTTTGTTTACTTGATGGCTCAGGAACAGTTAGATAACAAAAACTAAAAATTTGCATGGCAATATTTTTTTTGTTGAAAACTTTTTATTAATTTTATGATAAAAAGAAAAACTAAATAATGAAAAAAAAATGTAAAAAACATACGGACAATACATGGCAATTCATGTGTATTCACATTTCATTCAGGTGAAGCAATATACTATTTAATGTACATTCATAAAAAAATGACAATAATTTTAATTGGCAATCAGTTTGTATTCACAAACATTTCTGCACAAATTGCAATTAATTCAACACAGCTGTCAGTCAGCTGTGTTGAATTGTAATGTTGAAATGTTGAAGTCAGCTTTTCTAATTTGAATATTTTCTGTTCGTTTAGTCTTATAATGATAGAAAATCACCGGTAAATGTCATTAATATATAAATTTGGATTTGTTATTTCACAAAAGTTTCCATAGTTTTTAACTGTTTTCTAATATTTTATGACCAAACAATGAATGGCCTCAGTTTGATTACAGTTATGAACATTGTTATGGTACAGTCTGATAATGATACGTTTATTACTGATGTCCTAGTTAAAGGTGGTGTTGTTGTTCTGGACATGGACATCATCACACTATGAGCTGTGTCTTGTTTTTTATATATTCCTTATTTAAATTTATGGTGAATGATATGAGAATTTACATTAATTAGATTGATTAGAATTTATTGCAGAACAGATGAATCGTGTTGCGTCAGCTCCAACAGCCACAGCTAACAGACACTGTGAGTTGATCATCAGAAACATATTGAATTTATGAATGTATATCAAATGAGATATAATTATTTTATTTATCTATATCTATATTTTTCTGTTTATTTTAGTGCTGCCTGGACAAAAGACATTTAAAGACGCTGCCAATTTTTTTTTTTTTTTTTTACACCAACTGCTAACATTTTCCACAGCAAATGTTTGGTGGGTGAATGAATGAAATAAGAATAAACATGGTTAGTTGCAGCTATAATATCAACATTTTAGGGACAATGAGCTCCTTTAGTTTTAATTATTGAGTTGTGACGGGATGTAAGACTGAAACATCTGCAGAGATGTTGTGCTGCTTTGTGCCTTAAATGTTGCGTTCATGGTTCAGCGTGATGTACGGTAATCCTCTGAACTGATGTCATTGTTTCTTGGGTTAGAGAAACAGCTGTTTGTCCATAATATTTTGTTTTGTGATGAAATGTTTTATTAGAATTTGAAAGGCGTCTTCATACATTCAACAGCTCAGTAGCCGTCAAACATGTTAAAACACTAAACAACACAAAAGACCAGTGGAGTATAGGAGGGATAACTCTCTAAAAAGTCGCACATGACGTAAATGAAAGACACCTAAACCAAAAATGCCTTTTTTGTCATGTCAATTTAGTGTGTGGGCTCTGCTACAAGGCATTTTAGGAGCAAAATTGCAAATCCACGCCATAACTGAACATTTTAGACTTGAAAATGCAAGTTTCAAAACCAGAGTCTGAAAAAACCCTCATTTGTTGTTCACTGTGATGTGATCTACTTACACAGCTAGATGTTCAAACATGTTATCATTAGTTGCCGTGGCCCAGAGGTTTAGTCGCCGCCGCCTTGAATGCGGATTTTTCAATGAGGGAGAAATAGTCGACCTGTTTTTATCCTATTTGGGAGCTTTTTTAAACAACTTTTTTGTGGGAAAGCAATTTTGATAAAAAAAAAAGTAGTCATAGCAGAGCATTTTTACAAATTTTAAAATGCCTCTTTAGGGGCACTTTAAAATACATCCAACATCTAGTTTGTCTGTAACATTCGCATCCTGATGTTGAGTCGTTTTTAGACTTTTCCTCCTTTTTCCTCCTCCTCCTGTTCATGTTTGTGTGCATCTCTCTTCAGCTGCTTTTCGCGCTGCCCGGCCGCTGCCTGTGTTGACTTCCTGTTGAACAGCAGCTCCCTCCCTCCCTCCCTCCCTCCCTCCTCTTCCTCCCTTTCTGTTGCTCGCTGTGCCCCCTCCTCTCCTCCCTCTCCTCTCTCTCCTTCCTCCTTGTTCTTTTAATCCCTCCCTCCCTCCCTCTCTCCCTGTCATCTGCTCTCTTATGTAAGAGCCATGGGGCGGGGAGAGAATGGCTTTGGAGCTTGGGTGCCGTTGAACGCCTGACCACCCGCCTGTGTCGTCCTGCTGCTCTGCTCCGCTCTGCTCTGGTCTGTGTGTTGTTGTTACGGCGACGGTGACGGCGGTGACGGTGACAGCTGTGCAACTCTGGAGTGTTTTCGCCATTAGCCGGCAAAGTCAGGGAGGAGAGCGGACAGGAAGTGAAGTGAGGGACTGATGGTTGTACATGGGGAGAGCAGCGCCCCGTTGCACAGGTAGGTGAAGCCCAGCGGGAGGGAGAGTTGTTGCTCTGAGGCGACAGGTCGTGTGTATCGTTGCCGTTGGTGATGATGATGATGATGATGTCGGAGCCGGTTCCTCGGCGACTTCACTCGACTTCACACAGATGTTTGATAAATGCAGCAGAGCTGGTTTGATCGGCGCTGAATGAAGCAGACTTGGCTGGATGAAGTCATCGCTTGGCAGAGGGAGAAGTTGCATTAGGGCTGTAGTGTGTGTGTGTGTGTGTGTGTGTGTGTGTGTGTGTGTGTGTGTTTGTGTGTGTGTGTTTAAAACGCGGCTTCCTTAGGTAAAAGTCAAATTAATTATTAATCTGCTCATTATTCTCTTTGCTAAATCCATTAAAGGCCGTTATAATTCCTCCAGCCTGGTGCCCTTTGAATGTCTGGCTTTGTCTGGGCCCAAAGACATTCATTCATCATTCATTCATTTTTTTTAACTTTTAATTTAATTATCTGTCCAAAAAAGAAATGCACATTTGATTTTCCAGCATATGAATGGCCTTAAATTAGTCAGACAAACAGTTTAAAACCCAAAGATGTGATAAAGAAAAGCACTGAGCCGTTTGAACCCAGCGGTTTCAGCTCCGTTATGTCGCCGTTATGTCGTCGTCTTGAGCTTTTTTGGGGAAAAGCTCCTCCCAGACCCAGAAAAGAGTTGAGTGAAACATTGGACGGCAGCTGTTGCTCCGAATCAGCATCACTGTAACTCTTGTAATTGTGGATTTGGAACTGATTATAGGAATATTTAAGAAAAAAAAGAAAACCCTGAGGTGTCAAAGTGTGTGTACGTCAGAGCTGCTGCTTTAAGCCTTTAGTTACCCGAGTTAATCTCAGAGTGAAGGTGATTTCAGACGCCTTGGCTCTGTGTCTCCTCTCTGCAGCAGGACACTGAGCAGGTGTTGAGGTGTCAATTTGCAGGTTTTTGTTGTTGCTGTTGTTGTTCAGAGGCTCAGATGCTGCTGGGAACTCACTTTGTATAACATTTGAATAGTCCTGTGTCTGAGTTTGAAAGGCAAAACAAGGCATTACATTTAAATATTCATTCATGTACTGTAGCTTTGGTGTCGGGATGACGGTGGCGACAACGACACAGCAGAACAATCCTGCATAGGAGCTGTCCATGGTTACTTAACCAAAAGTCTCTTGAAGTGTTAAACAAAGAGAACTATGGACTGTGGAAGTTTGAATAGCAAAAATACAGAAGTTATCATGACGTGAACCATATGTTGCGGAATTAAAAAAAAAAGAGGATCGTTGATTCGGTGGAAACGCGGCTTCACAGGCGGGAGCTGCGGGGTTAGGGCACAGAGTAGTGGTGCAACAGATCACAGCTGATCCCTGATCAGCACACAAGTGGTCCGCGGATCGATCAATTAAAAAAAGAAAATGTGTGCATGTAGTGTGGGGACACATACATATATATATACGTATATTTGAAGCTGCAGCTTTACCTTGTGCACAACAACTGCATTTTGTTACGGAAGGCAAACGTTCGAACGTCAGTTTCCACCTTCGAATGTTCTCATTTTGCCTAACATTCGAATTGTATTCGAATAGCAAAGTTTGTTCTGACAGCCCTAATTCCTACACATTATACCTTTAAACAATTAATCGATTAGCCTAGTTGTTTGGTCAAAAAAATCTTTAAAAATTTTAATCATTGTTTCTCAAACCACAAGATGACGTCCTCCTCAAATGTCTTGTTTTGTGCACGAACCAAAGAGAGACTCAGTTTATTGTCATAAAGGAACAAAGAAACCAGAAATATTCACATTTAAGAAGCTGGAATCAGAGAATTTTGACTTTTTTTCTTATTGATTATCAAAAGATGTATTTAATCTTAATTTAATAATCTATTATTGTGCGATTAATCGATAAATTGTTGCAGCTCTGTTGTATTAGTCTGTGCCCGGTGCAGCAGGACTTTCAGATTTGCTGGTGGCGAGTTAGTAACCTGCCAAACTGGCTGCAGGAGATCCAGGCTCAGCAGCAGCAGCAGCAGCAGCCACAGATAAGACAGATCAGAGATCAGCTGGAGGTGTTTTCCCACCGCGGTGTTGGTGTCGGTGTCGGTGGTTGTGACGACGCTGATGCCCGACGGAAGGCGTTTTACACAGACGGATCATTAACAGCTGCGTGGCTCAGAAACACAGGACCATGAATGATGTTGACAGTTTGTTCTCAGGGCATCGTCACATGTGGATCTGCTTCTCTGGGGCAAAGATGGAGTAAAAGTTGATTTACATCATTATAACTTTCACACAAGAGTCAGTCTATTAGTTCACATACTTGGAATAAATAGTTTTTCATGTTATTTATGAAAAAAAGGCACGACACAAGTTCATGTTTTCCAAAGCTGCAACAAGTAGTCGAAGAATTGATTTGGTGATAGGCAGAAAAAAAAGCAAATTATCCACCGATTTGATCTGTATTTTTCCAACTCTTTAAAAGAATAATACTTGATATGTTTTAGGAAACGTATTCCAAGCTGAGCCTCCTCTGAACAGGCTGATCTGGTCTGATCAGATGTGTCACCGCCGCTCAGCGAATCCACAATCGCATGGTTTGAAATTGATCATGCAAAAAGAAGTGGAAGGCACGTCGAAGGGAAATCCTGCAGAAATAAATCAGAGTCAGAGTCAGAACAGATGCAGAGGAGCAGTGAAATGTTAAAGGGATAATTCAACATTTTGACAAATTGGCCCATTGCCATAATCCCTGTAGTCATAGCAGTAGGTTCGTTACCTTTAATTATTGACTTTATTTTACAGGATAGCCCCTTGAGATGTGCCATCTCATTTTCGAGGGGGGTCCATATTATCAACGGAAATACAAACCTACATAGTACATAGTAACATACATAGAAAGTAAGCAGAACAAACAAACAGACAAAAAAACAAAAACAAACACATGATGCAATATAGAGACACAGACGCCCATTCACACACACTCACACACTACAATGCTCTATCGATCATGGCTCCCCCCCGTACAACACACCATAAATAAAATAAATAAATATGATAAGATAATTGATTTGATTAGTTACACTTCATGTCAGAGTATTTCCTGTTTTAGAGGGAAATACAGAGACTGCTTGATGAAAAACTGTCCCTGAAGACAACGTGAACCAGCGGTTTTGCATGAATTTCCCTCTAAAACAACTCTGTGTGGTAACGTTGTGTTATTATCTCATAGCGTGGTGAATGTTCAGGTCACAACTTGTCCACCAGAGCGTTGTGGAGTTGTTGGATTGTGTATTTGATGAGTTTGATGAGGGAAACCAAGAAATCCCATAATGAGCCTCCGTAGCGTAGCTCTGAGCAGCTCACGGCTCTGCTCCGCCGTTCTAAAAATAGCTTGCACCGACAATTAAAGGTAACGAACCTACTGCTATGACTATAGGGATTATGGCTATGGACCAATTTGCCAAAATGTTGAACTATCCCTTTAATGGACAAGTCAGTGTGGACTAACTTTAATGTTTCACAGAGACGTGATGATTTATAATCAGAACTTCTTTGTTTTTGTTGTTGTACATTTTCCTCTTCACCTGCTATTAATATTTTCGCAATTTAAATTAGTTTTCACTTCCTCTTTCCTAACCGTTCATCGAGCAGCTTTTGATAGGAAACAGAATATAATATCACACGCTGGCTGACGTCAAAGCGAATCGACAGGTTTTTTTTTTTTTCTGTCTTAACGAGGGGAAATGATGACAGTTTATAAACTCTCCTTATTAATCACAGTTGTCTCTTTTGATTATGATTTTCCTCCACTTAGTCACGTTTGCATCAACACTCCTGACAGTCTCTCCCCACATAAGGCCGCTCTGCTTCTGTCGCTGCTGCTGCTTCTCCTGCAGTCGTGATTCATGGTTAAAGGGATAGTAGCATTTTTTTTAAAGTGGGGTTGTATGATCTACAAATAGCCCCTAAGTACTTTAATTGCAGTAGAAGACTCTCTGCACTCCTCCCGTTAGCAACGCCAGCCCATAATAGCCCTGCCCAGAGATTTACAACATACAGTGTTGTGAATGGACCCAAAGAAACGGCCTATTTTCGTGGCCTAAAAGAGGTTTTACGTGAAAAAAAATACACAGTTCCACAGTTCGCTATAATATAATTTTTTCCAGCTCTTCAAAGTGCAGGAAAAACACAGTTTTTATTTGGACCTAACCAACTCACGTATCCCTCCGCCCAGGGTTAGCGCCCGCCGATCAGCAGTTGGTTAGGTCCAAATAAAAACTGTTTTTCCTGCACTTTGAAGGGCTGGAAAAAATTATATTATAGTGAACAATGGAACTGTGTATTTTTTTTTCAGGTAAAACCTCTTTTAGGCCACGAAAATAGGCCGTTTCTTTGGGTCCATTCACAACACTGTATGTTGTAAATCTCTGGGCAGGGCTATTATGGGCTGGCGTTGCTAACGGGAGGAGTGCAGAGAGTCTTCTACTGCAATTAAAGTACTTAGGGGCTATTTGTAGATCATACAACCCCACTTCAAAAAAAAATGCTACTATCCCTTTAAAGTGCAGCACAGTGTGTATGATGACGGACGATCAGCTGTGCACGCTCGGAGAGTTTGTAAACGGCTTCTTCTCCGTCCGTATCCTCAGGCAGCATCGTCATGTGTGTATGAGTGTGTGTGAGTGTGTGTCCTCTTGTCCAACGTACTGTACAACAGCTTGCGTGACTTTGACACAGCGTTACAGATGCAGAACAGCCTGCAGCGTCACATTCACGTTTTTATATTATTATTATTATTACGTAACGGTCCTTTTTCTCATGTCGTCTTCCTCCGTCCTTCTTGCAAGTCTAGACACGCAAACATGTGCAGAGTTAATGACACAGATTAGAGAATAAATAGATTGACGTGGGAATTACTGGACTGTGACTCCACAGATTAACTCCATTATACTGTGGTTTGATTGATTTGTGAAGGTTGATAGTAACACCAGGGTTTTAATAACAGCAGTGTTCATGTTCATTTAAAGGGAGAAGATACTTAGTTAAACTACCAGAGGATCGATTATCTCAGACGTTTATGACCTCCTCCTCCTCCTCCTCCTCCTCCTCCTCCTCCTCCTCCTCCTCCTCCTCCTCCTCCTCCCCCTCCTCCTCCTCCTCCTCCTCCTCCTCCTCCTCCTCCTCCTCAGTGAATCCTTATTACTTGGTGATCATTGACTTTTCATCTCGTGCCACCAACAGGTCAATACCAGAGTTTATAAAGGGACACCGGCAGCCGCTGTGTTAAATAAACACTGTGTTGCAGCTCTGCTTGTTCATTATGGGATAGATTAGAGCAGCACTCCCCTATTCACACACTTAATATTGATTATCACAATAATAATAAACACAAAAAAAAAGAAAAAGACCATGAACATTAAAGGTCCAGTGTGTAAAATAAGAGGGAAAAAACATGAGTTTCATTCGCAAACTTACAGGTTTATAACTCAAAAACTCACTCTCTCTGCTGTTTCCTTCTCCTTCTTCTCCGTTGGTTTATTTATGAACGTGAAACTCCTGAAACGAGCTCTCTGACTGGCTGGATTTTCCGCTCAGGCCGCCGTACAAACATGGCGACACTCTCTAAAGCAAGACCCTTGCTATATGTGTATATAAAAGAATAATTATAAAGCTAAGAAAACCAAATTAATTTTATTTTATAGCGATTATACACTTATACAGATATATTCATGGATAGTAGATTCAGATTTTGCCAATAAACCTTGACAATTATTACACACTGGACCTTTAAAGCTGTTGAGCCTAATGCACATTTAGTTTAGTTCCTCGGCTGCTGGTCCCAAGGTCATGAAAGGACTCGTTTGGTCCGGACTTTCTGAGTTTTCTGTTGAGCTTGTATTTTGGTTGCAAGTGGCCATCAATAACAAGTTTGTTTTTATTTTTTGTCCTTTAAATATGTTTGTGTTTTTGAGTGAGTTCACACTTTTAAAGGGATACTTCACCCAAAACTCACCGTCATGCCAAGGAAGGGTTTGGAGAACTTTCAGAGTCATCAAAACGCTTTAGGAGTTCCAGGGGGGGTCCGGCTGGCAACAAGGTTTCATATAATGGCGGCGGATAGAGTTCACTTTTGAATGGTCCAAAACACACACTATGAAACATCCAGATACCTCCATACTGCTCGTCTGTACTGACCCAAGTGTCCTGAAGCCGCCACATGAAAAAGTTGCTAGAAAACACGAATTTGATCTCTGTTTTTATCCTTGTTGTAGCAGCAGCTCTCAGTGGCTGCACGACATTTGCTGCGAGATGTTCTTCCGTGTTTACATCAGACATCCAATAGTTTACAACGACGAACAAACATCTCGCAGCAAATCTCAAACATCAACAGAGCCACCGGTGAGTAGAAAATTGGTGAATTGTCGATTTTGGTTGAAGTATCCCTGTCTTAAAACACACTTTTATTTCTTGGCTTTTAAGACAGTTTGAAACCAGAACACTTTCGCTTTTATTGTTCTTATTTATGTTGTGTTTTTATGTCTGTGTAAAGCGCTGTAGTTTTTAAATGAGCTCTATAGATAAAACAGATTAGATTGGATTGGAGATCAGCAGCAGGTTAACAGCATCAGACTAAACTTTACTTTCTTCTGGATGTGAAACTGAAGCAGCTTCTGAGTCAAACGCCTCCGTCGCCACGGCGGGCTGGCGGCTGCGTCCTTTGTGTCTCGTCTCCTGATGCTGTTTCTTTGTGCAAAGAAAATCTTCACCTTTATATGTTTCCTCTCCTGGGTGTGGTGCACGACGACGCTAGTTTCAGCAGCCGGTGCTATGCAGAGGAGAAGTCTAAGTGTGTGTGTGTGTGTGTGTGTGTGTGGCGGTTTGTGTTTGTGTTGTTACCAGACATTTTTTTTTTGGCATGTAATCAGCAGCGAACACATCGCAGCGGACGTTTCCTCAGCTTCCTCCCACTGTGGCGACGGCCTCGCAGCCGCACAGCCAGCTCCATTGTTGTGGGTAGACGCTGGTGTTTGTGTGTGTGTGTGTGTGTGTATGTGTGTGTGTGTGGATGTGACGGTCCGTTGGCAGGTAGGACGGTTGTGTATTTGTGTATTTGTGGACTGTAACGAGGTCCGTGCTGAGGCCTCGATAGTCTCCCGTGCTGGGGAAACCAGGCCGTCTGCTTTGGCTGCACAGGTTTGTTGTGAGGCTAATAAAAGGCTGCGGGGGGGTCGATGAGGGGGGGGGGGGGGGGGCTGATACAGAGTCAGTGGAGAGGTTGTGTGTTTGCTTTCTTTTTATTATGTTTCTTTATTTCTTTATTTAGCCTTCAGGAGCTCACTGAGTCGCTGCCCAGAGAATCAAATGCAGCTGGGAATGAAAAAACAATAAAAAAAATTGGGCTTAAATCATGAAAATATAATAAGCTTTGATTGATTATCATGCACCCATCTTCTGATATGATAAAAGTGATCGCCTTCAATCAATGTCTTGTGATTTTAAAAGCTGAAATCAAATAGAAATGTTGTTTTTTGTTTGCTTTTTTGCTTGTTTTAAATCAGAAATGTAACTTTACAAATGTTTTGTGTGAAACTCCCAGAAGTCTGTAAGACTGGTTTAATCTATTATTTATTTATTTTTTCCAAAGTGTCCTTTTATTGGCAATCTTCTGTAGCCCTATAGAATTGAAAATTCAGAAAGAAAAGATGTAGAAACGAGGTATAAATGAACCAATGAATGGTGAAGAATTAAAAAAGTAACAGCCAATAAAAGTTGGTTACTTTCCCTTCTTAGTCTATTGGTTCGCTTATACATTTTAGTCTTGTATTTGTGTTTTTTAATGAATACATGCCCCAGTCTCCAGTTTAAACATGTTTAAACATGTCTCCACAAAATAATAAAAAATATATAAAAAATAAAATAAGATATTTTTTACCTTTATTTTTGAAAGACCAGCTGTATTTCTGTGGAGATGTCAGTATCTTGTGTGTGTGTGTGGTTAATAACTCTGCCCTCAGTGAACTGAGAGCTCTTCTACATGCATATCTAATGTGATTGTGTTAACCCCCCTCCCCGTGTGTTTTCTCCCAGCAGGGCTATGTCCTCGGCAGCCACCACATCTCCATCTGTGGACAAAGTGGACGGATTTTCACGGAAGTCTGTCAGGAAGGCTAAGCAGAAGCGGTCGCAGAGTTCGTCCCAGTTCCGCTCTCAGGGCAAACCCATAGAGCTCACGCCCTTGCCCCTGCTCAAGGGTAAGAAACACAGAGAGAGTGTGTGTCTGTGTGTGTGTGTGTGTGTGTGGTCAGGTTGGAGTTGTGTAACCTGAGCTGAAATCCACCTGTAGATGTTGTTGTTTCACATTCAGTCTGTTGTGTTATGATGGATCACATCACATAAGCCCGCTGATGTTATAACACCATAATCTGGATGAATGAATTTGAATTTGAATTTAAATGAATGAATGAATGAACGCAGCTTTATCTCATCCAGCTGTGTGCAGATGCAGAAGTCCACTAGATGTATTGACTGTAGGGAGCTCATTCATGGTGCCTTCACTGCCTTACACCACAGTCAACACACACAAACAGTTACTTTTCTGTAGTGAACTGCGCTGTTTACTCCTCTGTGTGTTCGTGTTTTCGCTTTTCCTTTTGCACAACTGAACAACTGTGTGTGTGAGCGCGAAGGAGCAAATATGAGCCGGTGACGATCAAAGTGTCTGGACGAGTGTTTACTCCAGATGATTTAAACAATAGTGGTGGTTAATCGCTCCGACTTCCCGTCTCGATTCGATTCAATTACAGTCAACTTCTCTTTTATTTAGTTAGACCTCAAAGCGCCTTCAATTTGTGTAGTGTAGTTGTCCAGATTATCGTTTTTATTTCTGTTTTAGATGTAGCCTTTCACAGTCAAAAAACATAGTTTGAGGTTTTTTTCTCCTACAGAAGAAAGATGCAACTTTGCAACTTTAAATTTAACATAACAAAATCATTTGTCATGTTATCGGGCCTGAAGCTAAAGCTGACAGGAACGAAAACAAACTGAATTGGTAGGAATTTAAATGTTAGCGTGTCATTAGCTTAAAATAAACTTAAACATTTGTTGTAGATGAGAAATAATCACTGAAATAATTCAAACATTTCCCCTGGGGAATTAATAATTGACCATATATTAATAGATACTTCAACTATTTGGTTTATATAAATAGTAATGTTATTATATTTTGACTATATTTGATTTTTACACATTCATAGTGTTGTGAAATTAATTTATGCATAACAATCGTGATGATTGTCATACTGTGATTAATTCTGACAGAAAAATCTACAGTTGTGACATCGCTATTAGTTTATACATGGACCTACAGGAGTGTCTTCTTCTTAAAGCAGAAGTAAGCGATCCGGTCGTTTTGGCTAATGCCGTGTTCCAGGCAGGCTTTTGAAACTGTAAATTACAGCTTCAAGTCACAACTTACAACTTTGTAGCGTTCCAGGCAACCCACTCGTGTTTTTCCGACCTGTTTTACCTGTGAAAGTCACTATAACGGCCACTCGTAACTTCTGACCCGTGAACTCGTACCAGATCGAACTGGTACGACTTCACAGGTCGGAAAAACACGAGTTACGAGTTTCCTTGAACGCACCATAACAGTCCTCGTCGCTACGTCACCACATTCACGGCGTCCCTTGGCTGCACACACAGCCCTGCATGCCGTTCTCTCTCCTCATTGGATAAAAACTGTAGGATACGAGAAAAGTTTTCTCTTCGGCTCAGAGCAGAGCAGAGGGACTGAGAGACCCGTGTTTCGGTCCAAACACTCTATGTAAGTGATTGCTGTCGGAAGATATAACTATTTAAGACTTATATTAACACAAATATATCACTTACTTCTGCTTTAATCCTCCAGATTTTCAAACTCCCGTCTCGTCTTCACCTTTTACCCTCTGGTTTGTGTTTTAACATGTAAACCACGCGCTGTGAGGTTGTGTTAGTTTGTTAGTCTGCTTTCTGTCCATCCGTCTCTCTCTGGGCAGAACCTCCTGTCATGAAAGTTTGATGGACCTGCTAACCTCAACACTGACTTGGTTATTTTTTCCTGCCTCGTTCAGTCTGGTTGGATTTTCTCTGGTCTGTCTGAGAACTCACAATGTTTTCAATGCCGCTCGTCTGTATATGAGATGTGTTTGTGTGTGTCTTCATCATAAGTTAACGATCACATAGTGCAGCTCATCTGAATCATTAATCCTCTGATTTCCAGTTCATGCCATAAACTCAACGCATTGTGTTGATATTTAACCTTTTACGGCCTCTGCAGCTCCGCAAGGTCGCGTTGATTAGATTTATTTATTAGTCGCTATAGGTTAATGATTGTGCATCTAAAAACATGTGTTTATTATTAAAAACCTGCAGGCAGATGATTGTCACACAGGTTTTTTTTGTGACACTTTATAATTAAAAGTGTGTGAACAGCAGATAGTTGACGACGTCATCGTGATTCGGTGTTGACTCCTGGTTTCTCTTGGTGAGGGAGTGTCGCCGCTCCGTGTCCTGATCAAAGTGCATGAAGCTATGAGCGGTATGCAGCAGCAGCAGCAGCGGAGAGCGGGCCGCTGTCCTACGCACTCAAACGCCTCTTCACGTCTCACCTGTGTAAACATGGCGGCGCTGCGGCGTGGTGCGGCCGGTTGGTCGGTGACAGCAGGAATGCAGCCAGACAGAAACCTGCAGCAGCACCAACACCAGTCAGTCAGGCTGGAAACCACAGGACACGTCTGTTCTGATTATACCTCAGCATTGGCATTTAGCTTTAAAGGGATGTTTCAACATTTTGGCAAATTCTCCCATTGCCATAATCCCTATAGTCATAGCAGTAGGTTTGTTACCATTAAAGCCCCAGTATGTAACTTAATTGTCTTTTTATTAGCAAAAATCAAATCTGTCTTTCATAAATACGTATTTCACTGAAGTGGAATCACAGCCGCATACAAATGAAAGCTTTCTGGTTCCTTAGAATGAGTTGTTACAAGTCGTTACAGATACATAAGTGGTCGACGCACCGAACCGAGGCGGCCATGTTGCATCGCCATTTTTTTTACGTTGAGTGGCAGCGAGACCGTAGGTAACCACGGAAACTGAGCGGAGCTGTGGGCTCGGCCTGTTAAAACTGTCACCACTGTGTAGTGTGAGGAAGGACGGAGGCACTGGTGTTGCATTCAGGTGCAGTCAGGCAGACGGCCGTCGGCAAACCAACCGGATGTCATTTTACTCCACCAGAGAAAGACGGTAAAACAATACCACATCACCATGACAACATATTGTCACATTGCCTGTATTGTTTTGCCTCGTGCTGGTGGACCACATGTTTATCCTGTTACATGCAGCGTCTGTTGTCTGTCTGACGTCTGCCCGATTTCACGTGAATGCAACATCAAGAATACGTTCCGATATGCAACCGCACCGCTAGATGGGGGGAATTCCTACATACTATACCTTTATTAAGAATCTTTACGATTAATTAATTGTGGCATTTAATACCGCAATTAATTGTGAAAACAAGTAATCGTGACATCCCTACATCACTTCATGGCTTTATTATCTGCATTCCTGAACGTCAGGTCACATTATCTCACATAATTGTCTTGTTAACTCTGTAGCTCAGCAGCTGTTTGGCACAAACACATCGACGGAGAACGTGAGAGTGAGTTTATTGTTTTAAGGAGAGTTTCTCCAAACCACACCCAGAGTTTTATCAGCCTCCTCCCTTGTGTGTGGTTTTATTCTCATCTGATAATCAGACTTTTATTTCCTTTTAAACCTTTAGCACAATCTCTAAATGTGGAACGAGACTTCCAAATCTCTAACAAATAGATCGACTGTGCACTTATCCCTGTGATTAATAGCAGACATTACTGCAGCAGGTCGTCTCACCTACTTACACACTACAATAGTATAATAGTTGTGTAATTGTACGCTGGGGTTGTGAGCAGTAATTACCGTGTGTGTGTTTCTGTGTGTGTAAAACAACACACTCAGTTCTGCTTCTTGGTTATTTTTATGGTTGTACTGTAATTCGCTGCTTCACTCTCACACACTCGCTTCACGTTCACATTTCACACTCACACTGCTCCACACATTTCTCACCTCCGCAGTGCAAATCACAGTCTCCAGCCGCTCCTGGGCCGCTGATCCAGATCCAGATCCACTGTTTGTCGTGTTTGTGGTGTTTGAGTGAAGCAGCGGCTCCTTTTACAACCGAGCCGGTCCTGAATTAGAAACCCAGTGGATAACGTGTGTTGTTACTGTGTGTTCCTGTGGAGATGCTCTAACACTGAGATGCTGCTGCTGCTGGTAAACACTTGCCAAAAAAAAGCCACTGATGATGAAGTGCATCACTGAGGTGTCCATGCTTATTGACACTTACAGTAATTACACTGTATATCGCACAAAAACAACCAGAACACACAGATTATCATGACGTATCTTCTGGACTGGATCAAGATACTAACATTTAGTTTAGTTTAAGTTGCTGCTTCTTTATTTTATTAAGCTGTATGATGTTGTGTTGTGTTGTAGCAGAACAGATTACTGGTTTGATGAGGCGTCACTGCTCCACTGTGGATGGTTGCTGTTTGTTAATGCCTTAAAGGGATATTAATTGTCGGTGCAAGCTATTTTTAGAACGGCGGAGCAGAGCTGCGAGCTGCTCAGAGCTACGCTACGGAGGCTCATGGGGTTTCTTGGTTTCCCTCATCAAACTCATCAAATACACAATCCAACAACTCCACAACGCTCTGGTGGACAAGTTGTGACCTGCACATTCACCACGCTATGAGATAATAACACAACGTTACCAGGCAGAGTTGTTTTTTTTGGCTGCCCTCTGATTTAACACAATAATACAACACACATCCCTTCTGTACAGTAATGACTCTGCAATAATCAACATTTATTATTGTTTCAATTCAACTGTTTAACAGGGCAAACGGACTGAAAATGAAAAAAATCATGGTGATGTTGGTGAATTATAATTAACTCAGTGTATTTTGCTGATAATTATCTGTACCGATAGTTATGGTGCATCCATAATAATCTGCAGGACACATTTTGGTACCTGAGATGTATATTGTTTGATATTCAGCCCTAATCACTACTTTTTTTATATATTTTGCAAGCTGCTGAAGACACAGCTGTTCAGTGTGTGTGTGTGTGTTTGTGTGTGTGTTTTTGAAGCACTGGTTGATTGGTTTC
The DNA here is from genome assembly GCF_905171665.1 of Trachurus trachurus. NCBI lineage: Eukaryota > Metazoa > Chordata > Actinopteri > Carangiformes > Carangidae > Trachurus > Trachurus trachurus. The sequence goes on along the minus strand of NC_139907.1, from coordinate 3,820,928 downwards.
CATGTTAATCATCTCTAATCGACTGCAGGTGCATCCAGACATAAACACTGTGCAAAAACTAGGTTTGTTGTTAGATTAATGCTTGATGATTATTGTTATTATTATGTTAGAAAATGAGAATATTGTTTTAAACAGAGACTTTGCCTCGGGAGTAGTTGAACATTTTGGGGGGAGTGTGTTAGTTAGCTGGATGCAGACGCACGTTTCAGAGTTTCAGGAAGCGCTTCAGCCTCTTTTCATCTGGAGCCGCGTGAATCCAAACACACGGCCGCCTGTGGTTCGTATCGAAGCAGCAGCAGCAGCAGCAGCAGCAGCAGCAGCGTCTCATTTATTACAACACATCCGCTCGGTCACAAGACGACGAGACGAGCGCTCCGACTCCTTCCTTCCCTCCACTCCCATATAAGTCCAAGTAAAACCAAGTGGAAGAACAAACGAGGATTAACTTTGACTCTTCCACTTGTGTCTGTTGTGAACTTTTGAGCCTCAGAGGAACAGTGGACTCTCTGTGTGTGTGTGTTTGCACAAGACCCACTAAAAAAACTAAAAAAACCCACTAAGATCGACTCAATTAATGAAAGCAGCCGCTGTCGAACGTCAGAGTCGACCTCATGCGACCATAACGCATGCTTGGCCCTCAGGTATGCTGCACAATGACGGCCTGTTGTCGTCTTCTCTCCCTCTCCCTCTCTCTCCTCCACCTCTAATCTCTCAGCGTTATGTAACCACACACAGGGAGATAGATGTGTATCAGGCAGCGCTGCACGGACTTTTATTAACTGGGAGCTGGGAGTCTCGGGCCGCCCCCCCGGGGGGGTTTTTTCGCCCGCGTGGGGGAAGTTTTTTAACGCCGGCATCCAGAGATGAAGATTTGTAAAGATTTTCTAGTGTTTCTCTGCAGCCGAGTCTATTTTTAACTCGCTGCATGTTTGTGTAGTGTTTTTAAATTACACATTCACAGTTGTTTTACAGTCTCTCAAGGGCTGTTTTATTTTTTATACATATGTATCTTTAGATGCTCCCTAGACAGGCCTTACGTTTGTTTTCAAGTTGAAACTCCCGCTGTGCATGTTTGGCCGCAGGATTTTTCCGTTTTTGCTGCGATCCAACAGGTATGTAGTTTTTTTTTTTTTTTTTTTCTCTCTTTTCATTTTGCAGGACATTTAATTCTTTAAAAAGCTCAACTTCCGCTGTTTTTGAACAGGGATTTCCTGTTTTCTTTCATTTTTTAACACACGTAGAGGATGTTATCATTCATAAGAATGTACAATTCAGGAAATGATGCCTCCTTTTTTTCTTAAATTGTATATTCAGTCCACACCAACCTCTCTGTCCTTCATTTAACCTTCATTTAACATTTTTATTTTTTCTTATTTTATTTTTTTTCTCTTTCTAATGGAGGAAACTGCTTTGCTTGTGTCTCTTCCTCTTCATTTCCATAATCATAATCCCTCTGAGTTCAGTTTACCTCCGGCCCCGAGGTTCACATGTAGCTACACAGCAGCAGCAGAAAAAGAAGTGGTGGGCGTTTATTTCTGGACAGCTGCAGCCAGTCGCAGCACAAGCACATCATCAAGATGCACACATCACATCTTTAAGCACCCCCCCCCCCCTCCTCCTCCTCCTCCTCCTCCTCTTCCTCCTCCTCCTCCTCCTGGGTTAGTCACCATCACAGGTCAAACCTCAGCCACAAAAACGACAAGCAGGGTCTTGGTGGATTACATAAATCCCATCGTTGGCAGTGCGACTCGGCTCGGCTCGGCTCAGCGCGGCTCGTTCCTAGACATTTAGAGGAAGACGAGGAGGGCGCAGTTTCCTCAAGGGGGGGAGGAGGAGGAGGAGGAGGAGGAGGAGGAGGAGGAGGAGGAGGAGGAGGAGGAGAGGGATCCCTGGGCAGAAAGAAGATGACGCAAGCCGGCAGGAATTTTCACAATAGACCAGGTCAATGTCAATTCACACCCGAGGCCACACCCCCGAGGGGTTTAAACAGATAGCGACTTATCTCTGTGTTTTTTTTTTTAAACAATGATTTACAAGATTAAGTTGCAGCTCAGGACTCTAGATCTGTGGTTTTCACACCGTTGAGTCTCTCTCTCTGTCTCTGTCTGGCTCGGCGGCCTCTCCAGGCTCCGTCCGACTCGCTCTGATCACATTAAAGCTGCACATGTGCGAGTTCGGAGGCTCGTCCGTCCGGTCGATCTGGAAGTTTAGTGTCAATTTGGACGGATGCACGAAGCAGCAGAGAGTAGTGAACATGCAGCAACACGCTCGTCAGGCCTCTGTTGTGTCTGAAACTAATAACCTGTTTCTTTTAATGATTGACTTGTATATTATTATTATAATAGTAATGATAGTAAAAACAAAAAAGAGCGGTTTGGAACGAGTGTCTCTGACTGCAGAGCACTTTCACTCCTCCGGCTCTGCCATCAATCATCAGCTCACTGCAGGTTGTTTTTGACAAATGTGCTTTTAAACAGTGAAATACAGTTTGTTTTGTTTTTAAAGATGATGATGATCTGGACCAGTTTGGTAAAGACACTTTGCAGCAGCCAGAAGGAAACGTCTTAAGTGGTGTGAAGTTTGATATTGATTCCCACGTGGCTGCAGCTTGTGTTGATAAAGGCCACGTAAAGCATCTTAAAGGTGTACAGAAAAGAAAACTGAATTTGAGCCCACTCTGGATCATAAAATGAGTGTAATAACTCATCTTTCAGACGTTGTAGGCCAAACTTTGTGCAAAATTCGATTTTTGAGTAAATCCAGGATGAAAGTGTGTATTTTTTTTTCTATCCATCCATCCATTTTCATCCGCTTGATCCGGAGTCGGGTCGCGGGGGCAGCAGTCGGAGCAGGGATCCCCAGACTTCCCTCTCCCCGGACACTTCCTCCAGCTCTTCCGGGGGGACCCCAAGGCGTTCCCAGGCCAGCCGAGTGACGTAGTCACTCCAGCGTGTCCTGGGTCTTCCGCGGGGCCTCCTCCCGGTGGGACATGAACACCTCCCGAGGGAGGCGTCCAGGGGGCATCCTATACAGGTGCCCGAGCCACCTCAGCTGGCTCCTCTCGATGTGGAGGAGCAGTGGCTCTACTCCGAGCTCCTCCCGGGTGACAGAGCTCCTCACCCTATCTCTAAGGGAGCGCCCCGCCACCCTGCGGAGGAAACTCATTTCGGCCGCTTGTATCCGGGATCCCGTTCTTTCGGTCATGACCCAGAGTTCATGACCATAGGTGAGGGTGGGAACGTAGATCGACCGGTAAATCGAGAGCTTTGCCTTTCGGCTCAGCTCCTTCTTCACCACGACGGACCGATACAATGACCGCATTACTGCGGCCGCCGCACCGATCCGCCTGTCGATCTCGCGCTCCGTTCTCCCCTCACTCGTGAACAGGACCCCAAGATACTTAAACTCCTCCACCTGAGGCAGGAACTCTCCCCCGACCTGGAGGGTGCAAGCCACCTTTTTCCGGTCGAGAACCATGGCCTCGGACTTAGAGGTGCTGATTCTCATCCCAGCTGCTTCACACTCGGCTGCAAACCGCCCCAGTGCATGCTGAAGGTCCTGGCTCGAGGGAGCCAACAAGACCACATCATCTGCAAAAAGCAGAGATGAAATCAAGTGGCTCCCGAACCGTACCCCCTCCGGCACTTGGCTGCGCCTAGAAATTCTGTCCATATAAATAATGAACAGAACCGGTGACAAAGGGCAGCCCTGCCGGAGTCCAACACGCACCGGGAACAGGTCTGACTTACTGCCGGCAATGCGAACCAAGCTCCTGCTCCGGTCATACAGGGACCGTACAGCTCTCAGCAGAGGGCCTCCGACCCCATACTCTCGGAGCACCTCCCACAGGATGCCACGTGGGACACGGTCGAAAGCCTTCTCCAAGTCCACAAAACACATGTGGACTGGTTGGGCAAACTCCCATGCACCCTCGAGCACCCTGCGGAGGGTGTAGAGCTGGTCCAGCGTTCCATGGCCAGGACGAAAACCGCATTGTTCCTCCTGAATCCGAGGTTCGACTATCGGCCGAATTCTCCTCTCCAGCACCCTGGAATAGACTTTCCCCGGGAGGCTGAGGAGTGTGATCCCCCGGTAGTTGGGACACACCCTCCGGTCCCCCTTTTTGAAGAGAGGGACCACCACCCCGGTCTGCCAGTCCAGAGCCACTGTCCCCGACTGCCACGCGATGCTGCAGAGGCGTGTCAGCCACGACAGCCCCGCAACATCCAGAGACTTGAGGTACTCAGGGCGGATCTCATCCACCCCCGGTGCCTTGCCACTGAGGAGCTTCCGGACTACCTCAGTGACTTCAGCTTGGGTGATGAATGAATCAACCTCTGAATCCTCAGCCTCTGCTTCCTCGACGGAAGGCATGTCAGTGGGATTGAGGAGATCCTCGAAGTATTCCTTCCACCGTCCGACGAGTTTTTTTCCCGCATTGGATAATGCAGGCGCATGGATTATACGTCAGCCTGTACACGATTCACCAGCCACTGATATTGGATCCGTCATCCGTCATTCAAACGTCTGAGACACGCACACACACACGGAGCTTGGGCTCGCCCCAAGCTTTGAATATCCCGCCCGCTCGATAACGACCAATCAAATTCGTTTTCCTCACTCGGGTAAACTCGTGTTGCAGCTCGTGACAACTCGGCGCGACAAACAGGACAAACGGCCATTTCTGTACACCTTTAACATGAACATGTGAAGTAACAGAATTATAATGATAGTAAAGGTGCTTTTCTGTTCATGCAGTTGTGTTTCTATAGAAACGTGTGTCAATGTGGCCGAGCAGCATTGACACTCAAGTTTTCATCTGATGCATCACTTTTATTCTGGTGTTGGTGAATCTCACTAGAAATCAATATCACTCCTCACCCTAAAGTTAACCAAGGCTCAACTTCTCGTCTGGTGACGCCGGGCTCTCATTGAAAATGAATTAACTTCTGGCGTTTTTGACGCTTTGGAAGCTTTTGGTGTGAACACACAGTAACTGTCCAGAGAGTGGGAGTTTAGAGTTTAAATAACTCACAATGGCCTCGACTGGAAAGGACCAAATAAAGTTTATTCATTTGAAAGAGGAACATCTGTAAACGGGTCAAACAGGTGATTGTGTTCTTCTCCTGGCAGGCTGCCGCTGAGCAAGGCTCTTAATCTCCCAGAACAACTACACTCAGAGAGAGTTTTACTACACAACTCCCCGGTGGGAGAGAGAGAGCGTGAAACACGGACACGGAGCCAGTTTCCTCAATCAATAAAGATTCAATAACAATAAAAAATAAAAAAAAATCTAAATGGAAACAGGAAGTTGTTTCTGCTCGTGTCTCTTGTGAACGTGGTGAAAAAGTTTTCTCCAAAGTAATAAACATTCATAGCCGTGACACAGTGAACATACAGTAGGAACTCTTTTATCGTCTGATTTACTCACCGACCTGTTACAGTCGGTCACATCGCTGAGGCTTCGTTGAGCGTTTCCACAGAGACGGTCGCTGGAGGAGGTAGAACGAGGGAGGAATGCAAACAGAGAGAGAGAGAGAGAAGGAGAGACGGAGAGACGGAGGTGAAGAGCAGCGACCGACGGAGCTGGCGGGAAACCTGGAGGAAGGATTAGGAGTCCTTTAATGTTCTGTGGCGGAGGAAGGAACGAAGGAGGAAGAGGAGGGGAAGGAGATGGTTCCTGTCAGGCAGCAGCTAAACATAAACACACACAGCTCCTCTTCCTCTTCTCCTTCTTCTTCTCCTTTTCTTCTCCTCTTCACATGCAAATCGTCTTCACAGACACATTTCAGATTTCATTCAAAGTGAAGACCGTGTCACAAGAAGCAGAGTCTTGCATCATGTTTGATTTAATCGAAGCAGAAAAAAAAAACGTGGAGAAACTTTGAATCCTCCTGCAAGAAGTTTTTCATTCTTTATTTTCTTTTGCAAAATGGACGACACCAATTCACATAATTCTTCTAGTTGTATAGACGGTGTCAGGAGAGGAAGTTCAGCTGAGTCGCTTGTTTATAAAATGTCCGAAATATTGATCGTTATAAAATCCCACGTCTCAGCTTCAGGTGTAAAACCTAAACTGTGGAGCAGCTGCAGTGATTTCCTGCTGAAACTGTTGAATTTCCCAAATTCATCTATTACAAAGTCTCCAGCTTTAAATGATTGCAGTGTTATGTTTCTACAATACACATTTTTAATTAATGTACAATGTTATACCTTGTAGTCCGATAAGATTTAACAAAACACATTTTAGAGCTGAGTTTTTACAACCGACACTATTGTAAAATCTGTACTGTAAACTGTAGAGGAAGCTATGTAGAGGAAAATAGCGACCAAAACAGAGAAATAGTGACAGGATAAGACCTGAAGATCCAGAGCTTCACCCAAAACCGTCTTTTTCTTGTTCGTTTTGGGGGGAAAAAATCTCCGTAAAGGTGGCATCGTTTCCAGAAATCTCTGCGTCCGCTCTGATCCACTGAAAACGATTCTAAACGCTGCAGTACGTCCTCCAGGCCTGTGTGTGGCGCTGTAATGCTGCCACACATCAAACACCAGAACCAGAGAAGAAGACAGAAAGCTTCCCCGCTGGATTCAAACTCCAAACATTAGAAGTGGATTAAATGTTGACTGGGAGTCGAGTCAGAGCAAATATGACCAAGATGATGATTTAACGGGAGAGATTCAGCCGCAGTGTCCGAGTTGTTGTTGTTGTTGTTATAATATATATCATGTTTTTCACGCCCCGTCACCGTTAAGACAAATCTGAAATGACTGAAGAAACATCACTATTTCTGTGTGTGTGTTTTGTGTTGCTATGTGTTGTATTTATTCAGTTTTGGGGAATCACGGTGTCTAGAAAGCATCAGTGGCTCAGCTGACAGGGACAGCTAACAGCAACTAAGCTAACAGCGGTAGCTAAGCTAACGGCGGTAGCTAAGCTAACACCAGGACGTCAGCTGTTAAAACCCTCCTGTTGTCGGACACGACATGAAACTACTCCAGTTAGCTCAGTCATGTTGGAACTCAGATATCCGCTGGAGAAAATATTTTTTCATGGACCGTTTATTGAGTCACTGAGTTATTAAAGTTCAACAGGTAGCTAACCGTTAGCCTGGCTAATTTAGGCTAACCATGACCAATGACAAAATGTCGTGCACACAGAAATAGTAATGATTGTCCAATCTTTGGTTTTATAAACTTCACAAACATCAGATTAGTCTAAACGCTGATATAGTGACATGAAAAATGAGATATAAATAGCGAAACTCTCGTCCGTCACTGTTGTTCTCATGCTGGTTTTCTACCTGGAAGTAGTTGTAAACAACAAGGAGATTTGTTCTGTATGAGACTCTTTTAGAACCAAAAGCAAACTCCTCGTTGTCCCTTTAAAGACCAGAACTGATTTCAGCTGCTGCTCCAGAACAACGTGGGCAAATCTTCCTCTGGTTGATTTTTATTTTTATTATTTATATTTTTTCTTTCTATCTGAACCAGCCTCTCTCTCTCTCTCTCTCTGTCTCTGTCTGACGTCCAGCTCGTGTAGGAGGAGGAACTGATCTGTGTCTGACCTCGCTGGGCAGCCGCTTTCAGAATAAAAAAAAGAAAGAGAGGAGCAAAAAATAGAAAGACAGAAAGAGAGAGAGAGAGAGATGTACAATGCTGCACCGCCCCCCCTCCTATCTCTCTCTCTCTCTCTTTACTTCCTCTGGTCTCCGTTCGGCCAATGAAGCCCACCGACGCGCTGCCGTGTCCCCCCCCCCCCCTCCCCTCAGCAGAAACCCGATCCACGAGGTGTCTCTTTACATTTTTCCAGCTCCACTCGCTTACACACAAGACACGAGTAGAAGAAGAAGAAGAACCGCCGTCCTGAGGGGGGGGGAGCTTAACTTAACAACACTTTTTTTTTTTTTTTTTAGTTTTTTTTAGTTTTAGTGTTTCTTTTGCACATGTTTGACTCAAATCGACGTTCATGACGTCCGTTTGCGGGAGCGGAAACCTGATTAAAGTGAGTGACGCTTTTTAAATGTGCGGCTGCTGTTGTGTGTGTGTGTGTGTGTGTGTGTGTCGAGGTTGCAGGAGGAGGAGGAGGAGGAGGGAGGGGGTTGCATACTTTACTGCAGGCACAGGAGCATGGGGTGTTAAAGTTAGCCTCTGCTGTCAAGGGCTGTCGCTACTACCAGCCGGCCCAGCCTGTCATGTGTGTGTGTGTGTGTATGTGTGTGTGTGTGTGGCAGATGGAAAGGTGGACTTAAAATGGACTGGGATGGTAACAGAAGACGAGTGTTTTTACTGGCTGGGAGGAGGAGAATGGAAAGTTCACCGGTGCAGGAATGAGTACGTTTTTAATCCATACGAGACCGAGTCCAAACGCCGGGAGAGGAGGGCTGGTGGGTTGGAGACCAAGTCCGACCCGGTTTTGTTGAAACTGGAACAAGAGGCCGAGGGTTTCACAGAGAAACTCCTCCTTTTAAAAGATGAACTCTCTCTCTGTATTCTGTATGCAAAATCTGTGAATCTATCTATTGATCGATCAGTTGTGTCAGTTAGACCAAGGTTTGCTGCTTCATGTGTCTCAGGTCTGAAGATTTGTTGCTTTTCTTTCTCATATTTGTCTCCAAGTTGTGTGTTTTTGGTCTGTTGGTTTGTGTTTGGATGCATCTCCTTGTGCATTTGTTTTTATTACATTTTATAGGCAAATTAAAATGTAATAATTAGAGAGCCGAGAGCCTCCATTCTCCCTGCAACTAGTTACAAGACATTGATTTAACCAGCACTAGGATTCTGGAGCTGGAGATAAGGGACAAATCCTGCATAGTTCCTCTTTAAAGGAGTGTGAGGTTGAAGTTTGGGCCTTGTGAGCTCCCATCTGCTTGTGCCTGTGCACATGTTGAGTGTTTACATCATAGGACGAACAGCTGACTTTGAATCGGACTGATTTTTAAGTCCAAAATAATCAGAATAATCATAATTTCCCACAGTGCAAGTGAGAAAACCAAGCGTCTTTTCCTCATTGGATAGAAGACACAAGACAAAACAGTATAATACTATTCATGCACACACTCACTAGTAATAAGTTATTACTAATGAGTTATTCGTAAGTTATAACCAATCAGGTTTGTTTAGTTATTCAAATGAGACGATGCAATTTATCATTCCTCTAAAACAAAGCATGAAACTGAGGTCCAACATAGTTTTTTATTGCTAACTAAACAGATTAATAAAGTCATTCTCATTGTATCTTAACTAACTAAACTCTTGTTGTGTCCTTGTTGGTGCAGCTTAATGACAATAATCAGCTCTCCTCATCATAATACAGACATTGAAGTCAAATAAAACAGTATATGGCTGTGATGTTCTGCCTCAGAATAAGAAAATAGCCAAAATATAACTGATAGATGCACAATTAGCTGAAAACATACAGATGTGTGCAATGAGAAACCAGTGTGTTGTCGGTCTCGGGTCTTAGACGGTGTGAAGTGCTGAGGTTTGGACTCTTTGGGCCCTAATGGATATAATCCAAACAAAACCGGCTCTAATCCGCCTCGCGGCCGCGGGGGGATTATCACGTGCCGATAGACGAGAGACTCTGCTTCCTTTGTCCACATGAGGGTTTGTTTGTTGTGTTGTTAAAGTGTGTAGTAGTAGAGGAGGAGGAGGAGCTGCAGTGACGGACAGGAGCTGAGTTGTGTTGTGTTTGGAGGGATTCCTGCCGTGTGTCTCCTCCTGGACCTGGGAATAATAATAATATATAATAACTTTATTTATATAGCACCTTTAAAAACACAAGTGCTTCACAAAATATAAGAGACAAGTAACAAATGCCATAAGAGATGGAGATGGAGCGCCAAAACTATACAGCAATGGAGTCCAATTAAAATACAGGATGCAGTTAATTAGATAAAATAAATAAAAAAGGCAGTAGACATGATAAAAAGAGATTAGATGAGATGCAATAAGATAAGAAAAGATGGATAAAAGAGTTAAAACGGAAGAAGGTGTAAAGAGCATCTGAGTAAAACTGAGATGGAAAGAAGAGGATGAAAGCAAGTCTGTAAAAGTGAGTTTTGATCCCACATGATCATTCATTCATTCATCCATCCATCCTCCCTCCTTCCTTCATGTTGTTGCTCCGTTGACTTCAGACTTTGTGCTGATGCTCTGGAAACAAACGGCGTCTTACTCAAGGAAAACTTTGACGTGACACATCAGCTGTCACCGGGGTTCAAACCTGTGACCTGTCAGTTATGTGAGATGTGAAGGAGGAGGGGGGGGGGGGGTAGAGGGGGTAGAGGGGGTAGAGGGGGTAGAGGGGTAGAGCGGGTGTGTAGGTGCTGGTGGGGGTTATACTGTCACTGTGCCACGGTGGCTGCTGCAGCCTCAGGGTGAACGGGAGTCAGATGTATGTACAGGTACGATCGTCTTCACGGCCGCTGAAGTTCAGCCATGTTGGAAATACAGGAAAACACTCACACTTGAACATTTCTATTAGTTTATTCATTGATTTTTTGATAGACAGGCCTGTTGTGGCGACAGTGAACAGCTTCTTCAACCGTTACTAAATGAAATCATATACAGAAATCTGCAGGTTTCAGCGTCTGCAGTGAGAGGAAGCAGGTTTAATCTGTCAGTTATTATTTACAATATGATAGAGAAACTTAATGAGATCATTTGAGTAGGCCTGCACCTAATCATCTGATGGTTTTTCTATCAATAAATCAATAATCTGGATTATAAACCGGTGATGTTTTTAAAAATGTCTTGTCGTCATGTTCAGCCAAGTGTTTGAAACCCACAGACTCAAAATCTAAATCATGAGATGCCAGTATTCGTTTTTGGTTTTTTCTTGTTATATTATTATAAGATGAATGGAATGTATTTATTTAATAAACATTTATCTTACATTATTTTGTTCTCAGTGATAAATAGATGATCTAATTTAATCCACATTGGAAACTGATTTGTCAGCAGTCCGTCTTACCTAATAGAGTCGATGCAGCACTTGACACTAATATCATTTTGTAGGACGCAGCAGTTGGTTGTAGATGAACTTTGCAACTGATTTTGGCATCAAATTGAATAGAAAAACCCTGTAAATAAACATTATTGTGATTTTTAGATGCATAATTAAACAACGTCTCTTCATGGGTCTGTACTAAACAGTAGTAACAATCTCTGTGTGCCTTTATGTAAAGCCGTGGTCTTCTGGTCTTCTGGCTGAGGATAAATTGATGGAGCAGAGGATATACAGTATACATAGTGTTTTATAAAACGGAAAGGTGAAATCCGGCGATCTGATTGGCTGTTAACCGTGGTATATTGAGCATATACCACGGCTACTATTCTAAAACCTTATCACAGCGCAGGCTATCACTCCGCGTCAGGCACGTATGACTGGTATGAATGGAAGTTGTTGTCATGTATCCATGACAACGGACTGTTGCCGTCCGTAGCAAAAGACAGCTGATGTTTTTACGATGTTAAAAAATGGACTAAAGTAGTTGAATTCACATGTTTAAGGTGAACTTTCACCTCCGGGGAGGGTTTACAATGGTAGAGGGGACTGAGCAGTGACTTTCACCTGAAAAAATGCGGAGGAAAAGACGAGCTGCAGAGCTACTTGGAGCTAACGTCTGGAGAGGTGGGACTATTTTTTCACAGTGAGGCTATTTTATTGGATAATATGTATTTCTGGTTGAATCAAACTACATGAAATTGATTGCGTATCCCTCTTTTATATTGCCTTTATTCGTAACCGTTTTATAAAAGCAATATATCACTCCAGTCCGTGGTATATGCTCATTATACCACTCCAAGGGGGTTGTCGTCCCTCCGCTTCGCGTCGGGCCGAACAACGCCCCTTAGCCGTGGTATAATGAGCATATACCACGGCCTGTCGTGATATATTGCTTAAATATTAAACTGGGCCCAGTGCCATGTATAAACGTACCTTGTTATTGTGCATCAAATACTAAGCTATTCTGTTAATACACTGGTTAATATGTTAATGTTTTTATTCTAAACATGTGCAGGTACAGTGAGTAGCCATCTATAAACACCTTGTTAACTGATGCACAATGTCGGTCTGTCATACAAACTATTTATTTTAAACATAAATATGGAAACAAAAAAAGTCTAATCAACCAAAAATTTCAAAAGATCTCTGATTTCAACAAATGCAGATCCAGTGATTTTTGGACATTGGATGCGATCATATTGTGATTTTCATAATATTTAGTATTTATGTTTATGAGTGGGGGGAGTGTGACTGTGTGTTAGTATGTGACATTTAGTTATTGTATATTAGTTACATCTGGTTTCACATGGCTGCTGTTTCGGCCTGGTCTGACTTGAGAGGAAGAGATTTCTGATCTCAATGGGACTTTCTGGTTAAATAAAGTAAAAACTAAATAACTGTATGTACAGTATGTGAATAGTTCACACAGCCGACGTCGTTACGGCAACAGCTGCAGCAGCAACTGGAGACGAGTCCGGCTGATGTTTTTATGTTGTGTTTGCTCGTTGAACTGTACAGGGAATGTCACCCCTCACCTCCAGACTGCTGCATCACAAAGCAGAGACCAGGGGGGTGTAGGGAGGGAGGGGGGGGGGGGGGGGGGGGGGGGCTGGGGGGTGTTAGCTGCTATCTGGAGCTGGTTTAAGGTTTCTGGGATCAAAACATGGTCCAAGACAGAAAAATATAAAGAGCGTGAGGCGTTCAGGAGCCTCAGACTGGATCTGGGGCCTTTTAGTACCTGTGACACCTTGTTGTTAGTTTACCCAGGATGCCGTGCTGCACCGCGCTGCACCGCGCTGCACCGCGCTGCACCGCGCTGCACCGCGCTGCACCGCGCTGCACTGTGTGTTAATGATCGACGCGGACGAGTACATGAGACCTGAGAACACGGAGCCGGTCCAGACTCTATCTGGGTCATGGATGTATATTTATATGTTCCAGCTCTTCTGTTACACACAAAACCCCTGTGCAGGCCGGTGCAGCATGCATGTACAGTAGGTGTGCATGTATAACACACACACACACACACACACAGACCTGTGTGCAGCTGCAGCTGTCTGTGTGTGTGTTGCGTTTAGGGCTGCAACTAACTATTACTTTAATTAACGATGAATTTATCGATTATGTAAACGATTAATCAATTAGTTGTTTGGTCAATAAAATGTTGAAAAACATCAATCAGTGTTTCCCAAACCACCAGACGTCGTCCTCAAATGTCTTGTCTTGTCCACAAACCAAAGAGAGACTCAGTTTATTGTCATAAAGGAACAAAGAGACCAGAAACATTCACATTTAAAAAGCTAAAATCAGAGAATTTGAACTTTTTTTCTTTAAAAAAATGATTAAAATCGATTATTAGATGATCAAAATAGTTAAGGATTCATTTAATAATGGATTATTGTGTTTGAGGAACATGAACATGAACATGCGCTGCAGCGTCGTCACTACGGTCTATCAGAGGGAATCTGATGTCGACCACAGCGCACGATGTCAGAGGAGGAAGTGCCGTCAAACTGTTGGTTGCAGCGGTTACGTAGTGTGTTGAGACGTCGCCGTGGAGACTGTGAGGTCAGCTCCACTCAAAACCAGCCCATCACCGTTTGTTGTGTGTGTTTGTTTTTAATCGTCAGTTAAAGTTTGACTGTGTCGTCCTGAGCTGGAGCCGACGGAGGCTGATGATGATGTTTAGTGTGAAACTAACTCTGCTGCGTCAACTCTTTAATAATTGGAGCTTCATGTTGTGTTTTTAGTTCTTATATTTATCATTTGTGGCCTCAAACATCACTGAGTCTTATTTCTAAATCATCGGTGAAGCAGAAAGAAGCTGAACACTCTGAGGTTCCTGCTGCTTTAACAGGAGAGTTTGTCGTTTTTCACTGTTTTATATCATTTTAAGTTGAATCAGTATTGATTGTCAACTGTGAGTCAGACAAATTAAGACGACTGAAAACTGTTTTGTAGCATTTTATACGTTCACTAAGTAGGTTATTAATAGAATATCAGAATAATCAATTAGAAAAAAAAATGCTCTTAACATGCTCCGTGGTGCATGAAATGCACTTTCTGCATGTTTATGAGTGTTGACTCGGTTGCCATGGTGATAGCTTATACTTTTTTTTTTCTTTTTCCGTCTTTGTCATTGCCTGCATGTCTGGGCTCGTTGACGGTGTGGAGAGTGTGAAGAGTTCTGGACCAATCAGACGCCTCCTCCTCCTCCCTGTGTGAGGATGGATGATGTGAATCTTAAAGAGCTGAGGACTTTTGTGTAGATGAGTTGTTGTTTGTGTGTGTGTGTGTGTGTGTGTGTCTGTGTGTGTGTTAGTGTGTGTGTGTGTGGCACAGGACACAACCTCACTGTACCAACCGTGTGTGTACATGTGAGTGTCAGTGCAGCGTCACGGCTGTGCAGCAGCTGGTGGCGTGGCCCCGAGCTTCCTGTGGACAGCTGATGATGATGATGATGATGATGATGATGATGATGACGGCGGCCATGCTGCCGGGTCACATCCATCTTCCCTTCTCTCTCTCTCTCTGTTTTTTTTTATTTATTGTTGCTGTGAAGGACCGGAGCAGATGTTGTGACAGTCAGCTGCTGCTCCTCCTCTCACTGTAATCCTTTATGTAATGTTTAACCTCAGTGGCTTATGGTGCCCAGTAGTGACGGAGCAGTGGCTGCTGCTGCTGCTGCTGCTGCTGCTGCTGCTGCTGCTGCTGCTGCTGCTGCTGCTCCCCCACAGGAAACATGACGCACGCTTTCATGACGCTGCTGTAACAGACGAACGAACTGACGGACGAGCTTGATGTATAAACGGAGGTTTTATTGTTGAGGAGCAGGTTTGGCTGCAGCCTGGAGTCGATATGCAAATTTGATTATTTTTTTAAATCCTTAAAGGGCCTTTTTTTCATATTGGCTCCACTTTAATACATATAAACACAATAAATCCGGGGTCATTGACTCTGAATCTAATTGTGACTCGGGTATAGTCAGTAAAATATGTTGTGAAAATCCTAGAAATTAAATTAAACGGCTGTTCCAGTTATTGATGATCAGTTTTACTCTTTTGAACTTTGCTTTTATCTACCGTATATTCGGCCAATGAGAAGCTCGCCTGCGCTCTCACAGGTGAATAAGTGGCAACACTTTTAATCCACGTAAATCCATATATACACACAATAATACAGGGGTCAACCACTGTGACACAGGTACAGTCAGTGAATATCCTAGAAGCTGTTATAATCATTATAATTTTTAACATATATACCACATTCAGCTAATAAAATGATTAGATTAGAGCAGCAAAGACAGAATCAGAATATAAAGGCATTTAAAAAAAGCAATATAAGACGTAGTGAAAAATATACACTATAAAAATGGTAATGTTAGAAATAGAAAAGAAATCTGCCAAATATTTATAATAATATTTATTTATAGAGCACCTTTTTGTGCTTTACAAACAAAAGTCACAGAGAAAATCACAGAAAATAAAAGCAGAAAATAAGTTAAAACTTAAAGGGATAGTTCAACATTTTGGCAAATTGGCTCATTGAGTTGTTTTAGAGGTAAATACAGAGACTGTTTGCCAAAAAACTGCCCCTGAAGGCAACACACATCAGCGGTTTTGCATGAATTTCCCTCTACAACAACTGTCTGGTTACGTTGTGTTATTATCTCATAGCGTGGTGAATGTGCAGGTCACAACTTGTCCACCAGAGCGTTGTGGAGTTGTTGGATTGTGTATTTGATGAGTTTGATGAGGGAAACCAAGAAATCCCCCCACTGCTCCGCCGTTTTGAAAATAACTTGCACCAACATCCGGTGGTTTTGTCTAACTTCCTGTCAGCAGATGGAGTTAGCAGTCCCCGTCCTCGTCCCTACGTCACCACATTCACGCGCATCCCTTGACTGCACACAGAGAGGACCGCCCCTTTATGCCGTTCTCTCTCCTCATTGGATAAAGGTTGTAGGATACAAAGGAAAGTTTTCTCCTCGGCTCAGAGCAGAGCAGAGTGACTGACAGACCCGTGTTTCAGACCAAACACTCTATGTAAGTGATTGCTGTCGGAAGATAGAACTATTTAAGACTTATATTAACACAAGTATTCTGCTTACTTCTGCTTTAAAGGTAACAAACCTACTCCTAAAACTATAGGGTTAGGCAATGGGTCAATTTGCCAAAATGTTGAACTATCCCTTTAAGTAAAATCAGAAAAAGACTCTTAGATAAAAGTTTGTTTTAAGAAGGGATTTAAAACTGATTTAAAACTGGTCTGGTGCTGGAAGTGGCAGCACATGTCCTTCACGTGACCGTGTGTGGTTGTGTTTAGGCTCCGCCCCCTTCCTCTGTGGGTTAATCAGGTTAAGTGACATCCATTCCTCCATCAATAGCCCTGATTGTTAGACTATAGCCCCCCCGCCCCTCCCCCCTCCTCCCCCTCCTCCTCTGTTTATACCTCCATGGCGGCGTGTGTTAGTGCGGCGGCGGCCCAGAGGAACCCTGGGAGTTTGTGTACATACATAATGCGGCCGCAGTCGGGACATAACACCCTCCAAACTGACCTTCAGGCCGCCGTCCAGTCACCTGCTGCTCCATCTGTCGGAGTTCCTCACTCTCTCTCTGCCGCTCTCTCTGCCGTAACTCAAGCTCGCTCGCCCAGTCACACACACACTCTGCATTTAGAGACAAGGGGTTTTCCCCCTTTACACTGTGAGTGTGTGAGTGTGTGTGTGTGTGTTCTGGTTATCTTACACCTTCCTATGCTTCAGTTCCCAGACTCGTGTTTCCACTAAAACGTATGTGAGCGCGGTTCAGAGTGTTTTTCCATGACTTAACGAGCCAATGAGATCATCGATTTAAAGGACGAGGTCGTTATTTTAACATTTTGTTAAATAAATGTCAGGTGTAAAAATAAAACCATAATATTTATGAAATCTAGACGTTGTGGTCGTCGCTCTTCACTGATCTGACCTTTCACCTCTGAGCTCCGTCCTGCAGCTCGTAGCTGCTGCTCCGACGCCTCATCTGCACATTGGGAAAAATAACTTTAAATGCAAATTGCAGGATTTAATTCATATATTTTAAATCTGTAACTCCTTTAATAAAGACCAATTTTCGTCGTTAATGCACTTTGCATACACTTTTAAATGATCAAGCTCTTGCTGCATTACAGTTTTTATTTATGTCAGTTTTTAGTTGTGTAGTCGGGGCGAGTGCAATTTTACGTAATTTTTTATTAAATTTTTTGCGTATTATCATGACTCATGAACCAGCTGCACTGATTGTGTGTGGACTATGTCATGTAGTTGATGTTGTTGTCCTAGTTTTCAACATTCGTTTGTCTTTCTATGTCTGTATTTTATTTTATTTTCTGCTTGCAGCCTCTGCACCCAGGACACATTTCCCCTTTGGGACAATTATTTTAAGTTTATTAGATTTTTTTTTAAATGAAGATGTTCAGGCTGCAGGTGTGGCAGAAAGGTTTCGTCCAGATGTTTCCAGCATTGGGTTGAACGCACGTTGATCTCAACTTTTACTTTACAGTCACTTGACTGCTTGACTTGTTACAGCTTCATACGAGCCTCGTGCACTACTGTCATGCGTGCTGCTCGTCTGTCTGTGTGAACGACAACAAGAGCGCTATGCGGAGATGAATGAACAGAGCGATATTGCGTTGGTTGAACCAAAAAGCTGAAAAATCTATCGGACGGTGGACGTAATTTAATAAATGAATGTATGGGAAACACTGGTATCTGTGCATTTACCTTTATTTTGCTGCTTTATTTTGCCTTATATGGTTCCAACATAATCTTTTTTGGAAAGTGCCGGTATTTAGGAGTCATGTGATTAATCAATTGTGGCGTTTAAAACCACGGTTAATTATGAAAACAAGTTATTGTGACATCCCGACACTGAAGTGTTGTTTTCACTGTTTTCTCTCCTGTTGCTTCCTACTATTACTGGATGCATGTTTTGGGGGGGGGGGGGGGGGGGGGTTGAGCCACTGAAGTAACATGCAGTGTTCATTAAAACAACCACACTGCAGTCGTTAGTTAGTGAGCAGATCACCCACATGGTGGCTGTTCGTCTGGGTTCAGATCACAGCTGTTCCACCTCTGGACTGATTCACTGTGAAACCACAACTGTGTTTGTTTTGAAAATCTCCCTCATTGTGTGTGTGTGTGTGTGTTGTGAGTTTGCGCTGCCAGTTTCATGTTTTTACTCCTTCTGGAAGAGACTCGCTCCATGCTTTTTGTGCTTTTTGTTTGTGTTTGTTAGTTTTTTTCCCAGAGTGCAATCATCTCCTGCAGCAGAATCCATGCTTTTCTAATTAGACTTCACATTTGAGACTTAGAGACACTAAACACCATCATCATCATCATCATCAAAACAAGCAAAGACATGAAAACAACAGATTTTTACACTTTATACTTTTCTAGAAAACGGATGCATCAGACTGCGACCCCGTCTTCAGTAGATCCACGCTGTTATGTAATTAGAAGAACTTAAAGGAGTTCCTGTGGCGAGCCATCTCTCTCTCTCTGCGCTGAGTCGTTAAGCTTTTTTCCACCATTAATTAAGCAGCAGCGACTTCTCTCTTCCTCTGCCAGGGGAGCCCAGATGAGAGTCTCTCCTCCTCCTCCTCCTCCTCCTCCTCCTCCTCCTTCTTCTTCGACGGAGGAGACGGGCTGAAACCAGAGCAGAGCTTCAGTGTTTCCACCGGCCGCTCATAAAGTATCTCAGAATAGTCGTGTTGATATGAGCCGGCTTCGCTGCAGCAGGAACAGTGATGCCTTTATAGAGCGGCGACCCCGTGTCAACAGGTCGTCCTCCCTCCATTGCTTATCGCTCGACTTCCTAGAACCACCGGCATCAAATCTGCTCCACTACATGTTTTTATATAGACAGGGAGCTGCTCTGCTCTGAGTCTGAGTCGTGCAGCAGATAAAACGGGTCACATCCTCTCTTCAAGAGTGAAAATGAATGAGACGATTTTGTCTGCAAATATCCAGGAGACAGTGATGTTACAAACTTGAACTAAAACTTAAAAATATTTGCTTTAAAATTGACTAAAAATGATCATTCAGTTATCAGATGAGCTCCTCAAAGTGTCCTTTACCACAACAATCCCATGTGAATGAATCAGATTCATGTTCCTTTGTTCTGCATCAGCTGAAACTCCTTATGTGGCATTTTGTCTTCAGTTAAAATCGGCATTAAATCACTTTTTTTTTGCAACATTATCCATCCAGACAGTAAAATTGAATTATTGGGAGTTAAAATGCACAAAATATATCTGACTATAATTCATGTAACGTGCTGTAACTCGCTGCAGCACAGACGCGACATCCAGGTCGTCTCTCAGACAAACACAGAGCTGTTTGGTAATGTAATATAATGACTAATAATAACTGAATTTATTGCTACATCCGGATCAATAAGTAGATAAAATTGTTTTTTTTGCGTCATTGCTGTTTGAGTCTGCCTCTTTGGTCTTTTTGTTTCTACACACAGGGCTGTCACAATCATGAAAGTTGAGTTAACGGTTAATTTCCATACAAATGATCACGAGTAACGATTAAATTATGTTTTTCTGAACGTTTTATGCAACTTTTATAGTTTAAGCCTCAACATAGTTTCATAATACACATACTAACACCTTATGAAGATGAAGAGTTTATTGGCTTTTACAACTAAATCCATAATGCCCTAAGCCAATAGATGCTCATCAAATATTAGAAACAAACAGTTTATTGACGTTATTATAATTAAGCGCTCCCACTCCTACATGAGACCTGAGCGGCCTGCAGTGAGTGCTGCGTTCAAGTGGCGTCAGTACAATCGGAAAAGCAACTTTCTGACTGAAAAAATTATCAGAATAGTAGAATACTCACTCATGTCGGAAAACTACTCCTCAACTCGGTCATAATTTAGGTTGCTTGACTTGATATCAACATCTTATCCGCAGTATTTTACCCATTATGTACCCACCATGTTACACATAAACCATAGAAATATGAACATAAAAAGGTCGGAAGAACGGCTCGGGAACTGGGAACGTTTGTAAACAGAGAACATGACGGCGGTAATGTGGGACGGTAATAAAGACGACATTTCGCTGGATTTTTGTAATAAATGTTCCAAGCAAGTTACATGAGGAGGGAAAAATAGTGCGGGCTTTAATACTTCAAACCTGAACAGTCACCTATATCAATAAGTTATGCACCTTATTTAAATAGATGTTCATCTGAGATATCCAATAGTTTTGTTTGATATCTTTAAGCAAATGTTTGAAAGGCTTGCTAATAGAATATCTTAATTTAAAGAGTCAAGTATTGATGTGATATGTGATGTATTTAGGTCCTCACTTGTCTTTCTTATCTCCAGGTATGTTATCCGTATCCGTATCGGCCTTTGGAAGCAGAAAGTTATCCGTATCGGTTTCAATAAAAAGTTATCGTGCATCCCTACTAATAATAATAATAATCCTCCAGATGATGCTGGGTTTATACACAGAGCGGATCGCCGGCTGCCAGACACTCAGTCAGCCCGTCTCATCCAGCGTCCACTCCACTGTAGCTGCTGGATTAAAAAAAAAAAAAAAAAAGATGATATTTGTAGCAGCTAAATGGATTTGAGGATAAAGATGGATGGTGAAAAGTGAAAGCCTCAGTGATACGGGCAGTTTGTCTGAGTTTATGGACGATTAAAGACGTCAGAGTGAACAGATGAAGGTTTGTTAACGAGCTCGCTGCTCTAATATGTCACTTAACTAACGATGCGTCGTCCTCTCCTCCTTGGTTTGGAAGAAGCTTGTTGCTGTGACAACTGTTGTGGCTTTGTATATATGTATTTCCGTTCTGCTCGTATTAAAGCAGATGAATAAAACGTTGAACACCCTGATGTGATGTGTGTTCGACTCAGAGGTCAAAAATCAAACCGGGTCAGAAAACAAAAAAAGCAAAAGTTGAGAGTTTTCATCGTTCATTTCATGAAAGATGTTTGATTTATACGTTCTGCATCTCAATACATTAGAATATGATGGAAAAGTATATTTATGTGAGTAATTCTAATACATTATATAGATCCATTACACACAGAATGAAACATTTCATGTCTTTTATTTATGTAATTTCTTTTAATTGTAATGATTATGGTGTCACATTTAATGAAGACTTGAAATTCAGTGTCTCAAAAATATTGAATATTACAAAAGAACAATTTTAAAAAGCATTTTTATTAGGAAATATTGGCCTTCTGAAAAGTATGTCCATCTATATGCTCTCAATACTTTGACTTGAGCTACTGGCAAAACCTAACCCTAACTTTTCCATCATATTCTAATTTATTGAGATGCACCTGTATAAACAACTGGCTTTTAACTTCAGACAATAGATTGATAAGTAGATTAATAATCAGTCTCTTTATTTCTAGCACCTGAAACGTGAATTTTATTTGTGGCGTTGGATAAAATAAGAAACATTTTAGACCGATTGATATACAGATACTTCATAATGTCAATATTTGTCTATTGAAGGGCTATTATTGGGTGTTTTTTCGCTGTAATGACATTGAACCTGTGTGAATCTTATGCTGTATTATTGATAAATTTAAAGTCGGTTATCAATATGGCCGATAAAGCAGTCTGTCGTATGAATGAGCTGCAGCTCAGGTGAACGGCCGGTAGGTTTGTTAATGAATGAGGCGTTCTGGTTTAGAAGTGGGATGGACGACGAGGTCGAGGAGCAGCAAAGAGTTTTATTGATTAAGGAGATCAAGTGGTTCTTATCAATTAGAGGCCGAGAGGCAGCGGTGAGTAACGGACGCTGATTTGATCTGAGCGTCGAAAAGCTTAAAGAGTGACGGCCTCGCTCCACAGGCCGCTCGGTGTGCCCGTGTGTGTGTGTTACTGTGTGTTACTGTGTGTGTGTGTGTGTGTGTGTGTGTGTAAGCACTTCAGCTCAGCTCCAGGGTTCTTCCCTGCTGATGCGTATGAAGGGTAGTTTCTGGGTTATTCTAGGCCACACACACACAGTCTTTCACTCTCTTTAAGTACAGTTACACACACTTTCATGTACACAGCAGCAGCAGAGTCTCTCCCTCTCTCTTTCTTTCTCTTTCTTTCTCTCTCACACACACACAGACACACACTCTCTGGTCGTCAGCCTGCCTGTGTCTCTGTACAGGGATTACAGCGTCCTGTGTGATTATCTGTCTATTAATAGTTTCCTTTAAGGCCGTCGTTCACATGCAGCAGCAGCAGCAGCAGCAGCTCCTATAGAAGCAGAGGAGCTGCTGCTGCTGCTGATTACTGTGATGAACTACAGCTACTGTACACTACTGTACAGGGAGGAGACACACAGACTTAAAGGGATAGTTCAACATTTTGGCAAATTGGCCCATTGCCATAATCCCTATAGTCATAGCAGTAGGTTCGTTACCTTTAATTGTCGGTGCAAGCTTTTTAGAACGGCAGAGCAGAGCCATGAGCTGCTCAGAGCTACGCTACGGAGGCTAGTGGGATTTCTTGGTTTCCTCTCATCAAACTCATCAAATACACAATCCAACAACTCCACAACGCTCTGGTGGACAAGTTGTGACCTGCACATTCACCACGCTATGAGATAATAACAGAACGTTACCAGACAGAGTTGTTTTAGAGGGAAATTCATGCAAAACAGCTGATGCACGTTCCTGTCAGGGACAGTTTTTCATCAAGCAGTCTCTGTATTTCCCTCTAAAACAACTCTGTCTGGTAACGTTGTGTTATTATCTCATAGCGTGGTGAATGTGCAGGTCACAACTTGTCCACCAGAGCTCTGAGCAGCTCACGGCTCTGCTCCGCCGTTCTAAAAATAGCTTGCACTGACAAATAAGGGTAACGAACCTACTGCTATGACTATAGCGATTATGGCAATGGGCCAATTTGCCAAAATGTTGAACCTCTGACTTGTCTCCGTCCTGCAGATTTACATTCATGCACTTTTATTCATCTTTTTCTCATTATTTATATATTTCATTGCACATAGTGTTTAAACATGAAAGCACACACGCACACACAGACACACACACACACACATTTTCATGTCCACATTCCACACAATACATAATGTATGTACTATGCATATGAGGCGTGTGCTGCGGTGCAGAGTGATATTATTTTAATTTTTTAGACTCTGTATTGGCTCCACTCGCCTTTGGGCTTGGGAGTGTCACGTTGTCTGCACACACACACACACACACACACACACACACTGAGCCCTTAAAATGTTTTTTTGTTTTTTTTAACTGATTTATTCATCCAGTGTAGCAGTAGGAAACGAGCTGTGAACTCAACACTTTTTTAACTCTGTGTTGTTCGTCTCCACAGAGGAAAACATCAGGCTCTGTAGCTTTTAGATTAATTATTATGATTTAAATAATGATAGTAATAATCATTTTGTGACTGTGTCTGTAGCTGCTGTTGAAACTGATGAGGTATTGCACATTTTTTCTTGATGCTTTTATTCAATCAATTCATAAAAACTGTGCAGAGAATCCAGATCTCACCTCTCAGGTCGGCTCTTTGTCGTAGATATCTGGATCAGTGAGTGAGTGAGTTAGTCAGTTCAACAAGTGATGAAGCAGTTTTAGTTTTTATTTTAGTTTTAGTTTCTCAGGTCTGTAGCGCTGCATTATGTAATAATCTAATACAGTTTCACCTCATGATGTAATAACGTTGCATTTTGTAATAATCTGCCACATTTTGTAATAAAATTCCTGAACGCCAAATGTCATAAATTTTGCCGCATTTTGTAAAAAGTTGTTACATAAAGCACCAAATTATTACAAAATGCGGCTGTTGCACTTTTTGGTAACACTTTATTTTAAGGGGTCCTTGTTCCTGTGTATCTACCTAATTAATTACAGTGTAATTACCTATGTAACCGTATGTAATAACATGTACTTACATTGTAAATACATAGTGTATTTTGGTGTACTTACAGGTCCTTGTTACACTTGTAATAAGAAATGCCAAAGTGGCCTCTCTCTTTGCACAAGCATTTCTTATTACAAGTGTAACAAGGACCTGTAAGTACACCAAAATACACTATGTATTTACAATGTAAGTACATGTTATTACATACGGTTACATAGGTAATTACACTGTAATTAATTAGGTAGATACACAGGAACAAGGACCCCTTAAAATAAAGTATTACCCACTTTTTTTTTAATGAAAAAAATGTAATAATCAGTGCATTATGTAACAACTTATTACAAAATGCAGCAAAGTTTATGACATATTGCGTTCAAGAATTTTATGACAAAATGCGGCGCTACAAGGTTTTAGGAGAAAGCCTCTGTCAGACCTCTGAAGATGAACGTTTGTCCCTTTTAGTTGCATCCATCCCATAATGTTCCCATCAGTCCTCATCAGGTTCCATTCACTCTTATCTACCTGTGGGTCGTACTCCAAGTCGTCCCATATTGAGCTGCAGCTTTAGACATCTCTAAGAAAACTACAACTAAGCTCATGTTACAATTCAGTTTAGTTTTATATTGGTCATTGGAGTTTTTATTTAGTTCTCATCAGTTTTTATTAGTGTGAATGCTGAAAGCTAAGTAATTTCCCGCCATTTCATACAAAATCTCACATCTTCTACTTTTTAATCTATTCTCAGCCATTGCTTCAGCTATGTTAGCACTGGTTCATCAGTTTTCCTTCCTGTCAGGTTAATAGCTGCAGATTTCCACTATTCAACCGTTACACTTAAACATGCAGGATTTCAATGTTTTCTTCTCCCTTTAGCATTTCTACTGCTTTTTTACCTTTTCAAAGACATTCATATCATACTACAAGTTATATGTTTCATCTTTAGCATTAGCCTTTTTCAACATTGCTATATAGCAGTTTATTCAGCTAATTTAGCATTAATTCAACAATTTCTTCAGCTCATTCAGCATAGCTTCAGCAATAGCGTTCAGCTGCTTTCAGCATTCACACGCATTTTCTGCAGGAAATGCTATCTTTTTCTAGTTTTTTTCGCTGCTGGTTTTAGTGTTAGTGACCTATAATAACCCTTTCTCTGCACTGAGTTACAGTTGAAGTAGATGTTTCCTGAGCTGCAGGACGCTGGTGTTGTGGCAGCGTTTGTGGAGCGGGGATTGAACCCAGGAGGAGACTCTGGGGGGTTTGTTTGTTTGTGACTGGCCTGGTTGGACGCAGCCTCAATGAGCCGAGCTGAGCTGAGCTGCTGCAGGTCAGCAGGTCGGGAGTAACCAGTGGCATTTGGATCAAAACATGTTGCTATAATCACTTTAAATGCGCTTGATGGGATCGGCCCCGCGGGTTGGTTGGTTGGTTTGTTTGTTTCCCCACCGCAACGGGAAACGGCACTTTGAACGGGTCGCAGCTCCAGGAAGAAGGATTTAAAAACTCAGCTGGAGGAATTGATTTTTGATCTGCTGCAAAAACACAGACGGGAAAACAATGTTTTTTCATTCAGAAAATTCCCCTGCAGATTCCTGGATTAGAAATCTGCAGCTAATGATCGTTTTTTATAATCGATTAAGCTGCTGATTATTTGTTTTGATTAATCATTGAATCATTTTCATTCAAAAATTTACAGGAAAATTGCTCAGTTTGAGAGAGGAGTTGATGATGCTTGAACACAGTTAACCAATTAAATAAATCCAACCAGTGTTTGATCACCGGTTTCACTCACAGTGTGTTTAAAAGGCTCTGAAAGAGACGATGAGTTCACTGTCCCCGGGAAAAAGAAGTTTCTCACTCATTTACATGCAGCGTGTGACTGACTCGACGTGCAGCGCCGCAGAATTCAAAATGACAAATGACGACTTTGAAGTGTAATTTTCCAAACACACACACACACACACACACACACACACACACACACACACACACACACACACACACACACACAAAGTGTCACTGGTGCAGCAGCAGCAGCTTATCTCTTACATAACAACGGCCCCGGTCCTGCAGCCGGGACGGGAACATCAGGGCAGAGTTGTGGCGATCGGGGGCGAGGAGGGGGGAGGAGGGGGGAGGAGGGGGTGAATGCGAGCGTCTCCCTGCAGGTGTGAACTCTGTACGACCCTCCGCCTCCACGTCTGTCGCCGTGGGAACAGGGCGAACACACCTGCCGGCTGCCGCTACGTAACACGAGGCGGTTTTTGCACTCGAGGAGGAGGAAGCGTCCTGTTGTTTTTTCTGTATCAAATATTGTTGTTGTTAATCTGTCTGTTCATTCATGAACTCCTTATATGGATCAATACGCTGCTGCGTTCAAGTGCATCAGGGAAAAAGGACAAACGGCAACAGAAAGTGAAAGTCTAAAGTCAAAAATGTCAAATTGCTCCTGGATTTAGAATAAAATGTTGATTAAAAAAATGGCAAAGTAATAAATTAGCAGGTTCTCAACATTAAAGGACAATTCCGGGCTGTATTTTCCTAACATTTTAGGTCTAAAAGAAGGAATCTGAAGATTTTCAGTTTAATTGCTCCTGTTTTGTGGTAGTTGTGTCTGTCCCCGCATCGCCACGGCAGCGATGAATGGGAGCGGATTGAAGGAAAAAAAAAACAGGAGCAATTAAACTGAAAATCTTCAGATTCCTTCTTTTAGACCTAAAATGTTAGGAAAATACAGCCCCGAGTTGAATTTGCCCGGAATTGTCCTTTAAATGACAGTTTCCCTTTTTCAGTGCACACATTAGTTTTTTTAATTTGAGTTTTGTTCAACTAGATTTCCATCATTTATTTCGGTCTGTACTCCAAAGATTTCATCCAGATATTAAGGATGCAGAGTTAGTGTTGTGTTGTGTTGTGTTGTGTTGTGTTGTGTTGTGTGATAACAAGTGAACAAAGAGTCAGGAACTGGACTGAAGGTGAAGACTTTCTTTGTCCATTGTCTCTTAAGCGTTAAATTATAAAACCAGACAACAAAAGACACACAACAACATCAACAGCACAAGAGCAAACACACACACACACACACAACAAAAAGTAGAGCGTAACAAAGAAAGGAGTGATTAAAGGAGGTGAAACCGCCATTTTTCTTGTTTTTAGCTTCCAAAGTGAATCAGCACCAACTTAACTTCTTCCTCCTTCTCTTTCTTTCTCTCTTTCTCTCTGTGTGTGTGTGTTTGTTTTGTGCGTGCAGACGTGCCAGCGCCGGAGCAGCCGGAGCTGTTCCTGAAGAAGCTGCAGCAGTGCTGTACTGTCTTTGACTTCATGGACACGCTGTCGGACCTCAAGATGAAGGAGTACAAGCGCTCCACGCTCAACGAGCTGGTGGACTACGTGACCGTCAGCCGGGGCTACCTGACAGAGCAGGCCTACCCCGAGGTCGTCAAAATGGTCAGTCACACACACACACACACACACACACACACACACACACACACACACACACACACACACACACACACACACACACACACACACACACACACACGATTAGATTCAATTACCATTATTGAGGTTTTGATTCGATTAATAACCGATTATTGCCGATTATTACAGATTATTGATTTCCCATTTGACAATAACAGTCACCAAAATACACCACAAACTTATTGCTCCATTAAAAAACTGTTAAGTTCGACCTCAAAGCGCCTCATATTTGTGTAGTGTCGTCGTCCAAATTATATTATTATTTTTAATTTATTTATTTTTACATATAGTCTTTCACTGTCATAAAAAAAATGTCCATAGTTCGAGTTTTTTTCCTACATAATAAAGATCATTTGTCAAAGTTAGTCCCGTGTTATCGGTCCTAAAGCTGAAGCTAGCAGGACGTTATGGATGGAGAAAAAATAATAGTGGAGGATTAATCAATAATCAACTTTTTTCACTACCCCTAACACACACACACACTGGAGTTTTGGGCTTTAGATTTTATATATTGTGAACAAAAATGTCAAATTAGAGAATTTATGCAGACAAAGAAGTGTCTATGTGAAGTCAAATATAATGCATAATATATACATAATATAGTACATGTAAGGTAGTATAAAAGAAACTCACAGAAGACAAAGCAAACAACAACAAAGAAACGCACACACAAAAAAGAAAACAGATAAAGTGTATGAATTATATTTAGTAGGAAGAAGTAAAAAACTAGATTTTCACCTGTCGTCCCTGAGTGATGGACGATAGTAAACAATGTGGAACAGAGGTGAAGACAGTTACATTACATTCACAGTGCAGTTATTATCTAAAACTTCAACATTTTTTATGAAAGAATGAATACAAACATTGTGATTTCATTTACTACAGTTTATTATGAGAGAAGGTCGAGGAAAGTAACAGGAGGAGGTGGAGCTGATGGAGAGACAGTTAGGGCCTGTAGAGAGTAAACACACACTTATATACACACAGACACACTTATACACACACCTTTTTGCAGATAAATTAGTATTATATACATTGGGACCCCTCCTTCCTACTAGACTATATATAGTATTGGAACAGTCGGGTGTGAAACAGCTGGATGTGAAACCTCTGAAGTCCTGAGAGCAAAGATTTGTTTCGACCTCTGAACACGTTGTTAATGTGGAGGAGATAAAACACACTCATCTTCACACACACTCATGTCTCATGTCTCTGTGTGTGTGTGTGTGTGTGTGTGTGTGTCCCCTCCAGGTGTCTCACAACATATTCCGGACCCTTCCGCCCAGTGACAGTAATGAGTTTGACCCCGAGGAGGACGAGCCCACGCTCGAGGCCTCCTGGCCGCACTTACAGGTAAACACAGTGCCACAGCTCTGTGTGTGTGTGTTACTGTGTGTGTGTGTTTATTCATTAACATGTGGTGTCTTGATTCAGTGGTACACAAACACAGATGGAAAAATGACGACTTTTATGAGAAATAAAGTGTTTTTATATCGATATAGAGACTTTTTTTCATGTTTGCTTTCATCTTTAAATTGATGTTTTTTAGGGATTTGTATAATTGTCCAGACAAAACGAGATGTAATTCCACCACATGGCAGCGAGAGAGTGGATGTTCAGGGTTTAAACTGATGTTGTTGGAATTTGTAAAGTTATTTAGCATGTGGAGAGTTGTTCAAAATGCTTTACAGGGATAAAAGATACAAAATGAGAAACTAGAGAATGCATTTCCTGAAGGAAATACGGGTGAATGCTGAAAGCTGGAAGCTGAATGAGCTGATTAAATTGTTGAAACAATGCTGAATTAAGTAAAGAAACTGCTGAACCAATCTTGAAGAGATGAAACAATATATGAAGAATATGAAAAGATTAAAAAGTAGAACTTATAAGAAGGATGTTGAATTTGTATGAAATGTTTGGAAAATTGCTTGAATTCTTGATTAGTGTGAAAAAATTAACATTCAAGTCTTCTCAAATTAATAAATATATTATTAACAGCTTGAAAGCATTTGTTGAACAAATATGAACAAAGATGAAGCAGGGTTTAAACTGATGTTTTTGGAGTTTGTAAAGTTGTTTGGACAAAACGAAACGTCTTCTATAAACTAAATTGAGTCTAATTCAATTCAAAGTTTATTTATTTAGCTTTTTCCAACATGTGGAGAGTTGATCAAAGATACAGAATGAGAAATTAAAATGGCAGCAAGAATAAAACAAACATGTTGAAAGACTTGGAGCTGTAGAGAAGCTGAGCATCAACAGGCTGATGAATCACAAGGTGAAAATAATTATTGTGACATGTTTTGAGCCTCGCTGCGACAACAGGACGGTGATGTCACTGCGCCTGTTGTCCATCAGGAAATAGTTCCACCGGTTGTCGTCGTCGTGACATCTGGGTTTGTGTATGTGTTAAACAAACAAGACACTGTGTTAATTAATGACCTGTGGACGTGTGTGTGTGTGTGTGTGTTTCCCCCCTCGCCTCCAGTCGTAATGTGGAGTTAATGCTGCGTTCAAGACAACTCGCAACTCTGAATCTCCCAGTTGAAAAACATGAACAAGGCGGACTGAGACAAACGTTGCATTCAAAGCTTCACAAAAGGCCTTAAAAAACTGACAAAGGCACAAAAACAATTAAAAACAGAACGCTTTAATGTATTTTGGCATTTAAAAGCATTTTAATTGATGTTTTAACGTTGACGTTGTGGTTCTGCGCGGGTGCAGCTTGTAGTGTGACGTCACTAGGGATGGGTAACGTTTAGGTTTTATCCGATACCGCTGCCAAACGGTACTTTTGAAACCGTGCCGGTAATTAAACGGTGCTTAAAGAATAGAAAACATACAAACTTTGTCCAAAAAAGGTGCCTTTTTTATTTTTAAGGCATTTTGTGACGTGCAAGTTAAACAGAATATTAATTTAAATGATATACTGTAAATACAACTAAGACTAAGAAATAAATTCACCAATATAAAATGAAATTTGCAACAAACTGCCATAATAATTATCATAATGAAAACAGGAGTGTATCAAAACCAGCAGCTTGTGCCGATCAGTATTTTTTTCTTGCTGATGTTATAAAACACATAGACACACACGCTACAGCTGCAGCGCCACGTTGTGTTCAGGCTCTCCACGGATCAGTTGATGACATAAAGAGTTGTGCATAACTGTGATAACACTTTGCACCGCTGCAGCCAAAATAAACAGGCAATTAAAAAAAAAACTCTGCTCGTATCACACAACAAAAACTGATGTGACGACACGTGTCAGACCTGAGGGGGCGGAGCCTAATTCAAAGTTCAGTGGCACCGAAATGAAGCACTGAAATCTGCGTTGCCTTTCTGTCTGGTTACTACGGTTTACATCAGAACCGGTGCCGTTATGGTACCGAGTATCGTACCGAGTATCGTACCCGTCCCTAGACCTCACACAGCTGATTCTCAGTGAAGTCGGGGTAGATTTTTTTTTACTCTGACTTCACCAAGTGGAGCTCCAACCTGAGGTGCCGTTCGGTTGCACTGTTTTCAAGTAGGAGACGAGTTGAGTCTGGATTTACTTCTAAAGCAAAGGGCTGCACATCGTGGGGACAGAGTTAGTTAGAGAAATAGAATAGATGTAAAAACAATGATAAGAAAACGAGCAAACAGTGCAAACATTAAAATAGCAAATAAGAGAAAAAGTGTGTGTCTGTATGGCTCCTGGTTTTTGTTTAGTTTTGTGTTGTGTTGTGTTGTTGTGGTTGTGGTTGTGGTTGTGGTCCGGTTGTGGTGGTGGTCCAGAGCCCGGCTCTGTGGTCTCTCACCCCCCTCCTCCTTCTCTGCCCGCTGCCCAGGACTCCTTTAGAAATGAGATGCAAATCTCAAGGAGAAGCTTCCTGGTAAAAACAAAACACTTTCTTTTCTTTTTTCTTTTCTTTTTTTTTTGTTGTTTCATTCGCACAAACTTTCTCCAAAGTCATAAACAATAGATATATATTTATATTTATCTTTAACCCCGCTCCCCCTCCACACACACAGTCATCACTCACATTCAGACATCCCGTCTCCTCACCTCGCTGTTTCCGCTCCGCCCCCTCGTGACCTTTGACCTCCTGGACCTTTTCCCCTCCAGTCCAGTCCAGTCCAGTCCAGTCCAGTCCAGTCCAGTGTGTTCAGGGTTCAGTTGAAGGCTCTTGTTTCTAAGAGGAACCTTTTTGGTAACCCTTAAATTTACAGGCCGTTAATTAACCTCATAATTAAAGAAATATCGCCAAGAAATAACGATTGATTACGTAGAAATAGCCCAGAAATATCGGTTAATTGCAACGTCAAAGCATGAAACGCATGTGTAAACTTTTGTCTTTATGAAAAACATGACACTGCAATTGTAATTTTGACTAATGACTAATTAATCAATGAATTGTTAAGAAAATGACAAAAAAAAGTCAATTTCTGACAAAAAAAAAAGTCAATTTCTATGCAATCAATTGTTATTTCTAGGTTATTTCTAGACATTATCACGTATTATCAGCGGCCTGTAGATTAAAGGGTTTTACCACCTTTTCTTCTGTTTCTATGGATCAGCTGGTTGTTGTGCAGCAGGAAGTCCAGTATGGAGGAGTTAATTATCATTATAGTTTTTATTTCTATAGAGGATTTAAACCTGTGGTGTCTGACTGTACAACTCTGAGCTGATCAAAGGAAATCCTGCTTAACTTTTTAAAATGTTTTAACACTTTATCATCAACTCTCTCTGTCCTCCTCCATCTCCCCCTCTCTCCTTCTTCTCCTCTGTCCAGTTGGTATACGAGTTCTTCATCCGGTTCTTGGAGAGTCAGGAATTCCAGCCCAGCATTGCCAAAAAGTACATAGACCAGAAGTTTGTCCTACAGGTGAGTCAAAAAGACGACAAATCTGTATTTTCGGTCTCTGTAAACTCTCCTGTCCTGACATTAAACTAACCCCCCCCCCTCTCTCTCTTCCTCCTC
Source organism: Trachurus trachurus (assembly GCF_905171665.1). NCBI lineage: Eukaryota > Metazoa > Chordata > Actinopteri > Carangiformes > Carangidae > Trachurus > Trachurus trachurus. The sequence continues at coordinate 3,788,555 of NC_139907.1, read as the reverse complement.
TGCAGCTCTTGGAGTTGTTCGACAGCGAGGATCCTCGGGAGAGAGACTACCTGAAGACAGTCTTGCATAGAATCTACGGCAAATTCCTGGGGCTGAGGGCTTTTATACGAAAACAGATCAATAATATTTTTCTACGGTGAGTTCAACGTCCCTGTGTTGTTGCTTCTTCTCTGGTGTTTACATGACAAACTCTCCAGTTGAATATCCAGTCGTTTGTTGTGGACGACTCAAGCTGCATCTTATTTAACATTTACAATATGAAGACTGTGGAAGAGGACTAAAATAATGATTATTATTGATTTATAAGTATAATTTATTCTCTTTTTAACTCTTTTTCACTGCTGCTGAGCCATAAATAATAATGTTTTTATGGGCTGATCTGATTCATGAAGAGTCTCCTTTACTTTACTTTATGTGTTTATTTGAATGGGACAGTGCACATTAATGGACATAACATGTAAATATGCCGGATTATAACAAAATGATAATTTCCATCCGTAGTCCCAATAACATAAAAACAGTTCAACAGCAGTACACATTACACATAATATAAAAGAGAAAAGAAAAAGACACATTCTTTTTTTCCCTCATGACTTTTATTTCTGCTTTCAAGGAAAAAGTGCATTTAATTTTCTGTAGTTTTCAGTTTTTGTTTATCTGACGGTGTTCAATTCACTTCAGTACAATGTTTTAGTGTTTTTAGAAAAGATAACTCCTGCTCCTGTGTTTTATTCACACATTACACAAACATATATGTTTTGCTTGTTGGTTTGATTCCTTATTTAACATACACACTCCATTCAACTTTAAAAAAGTTCACAAGCCTTTCAGCTAGCATTCAAACAGCTGTGGTTTTTCACAGTGTACTGATGTTACTGTGTGTTTTCTGTGGCCCAGTGGCAGAGTAAAGGTTTGATTCCTGCTTGGTCGTGGCTTTGCATGTAGATCATTACTTACTGTAGCACTATTTGTCAACTTAGCTTCCTAATTCAGCAATGACGTTCAGCTGCATTCAGCATTCACACGTATTTCCCTCAGGAAATTAATTTTCTAGTTATATGTATGAAACAGTTTTCTACCTGAGGTTTCCTCCTCGTCAGAGTTTCAGACTCTATTCCCACCTCCTGTCCCTTGATGAATAACATAATAATAATCATTGTTTTATCGTAGTTTCCAGTCTTTACGTTAATTAAACCATCACCTGCTTTCACTTCGTTGTTCAGCCGTTGAACTTTTCTCCTCTCCTTTCTCTGCAGTTTTGTTTATGAGACGGAGCACTTCAACGGGGTGGCTGAGTTGCTGGAGATCCTGGGGAGGTATGTGGAGCACACACACACACACACACACACACACACACACACACACTGACCTGAGAGGAGCAGCAGCAGCAGCAGCAGCAGCATGGAGGATGGAGGATGTTTCATCTTGTTGTCGTGCACAGATACCGATCGTCTCCAGTCACAGATTGATACGAGAGGTTCAGGTTCAGTTTGACTCGTAGATAAGAACCAGATTCGTCCTCTCTGCTGCTCGGCTACGTTCTTAATCCGTTAAAGAGAAAAGAGGTGTGATTTACACAGACAGTTTCTCAGCTCTGCAGCCCCACGGCGGCTCCTCTCTCCCACTGTAGTCGTTGCTCTTATTTTAGATCTTAAAATGAAACATGTCAGAAACACATCTGCATAATCCCTTCAGAGTTTTTTCATTTCATTTTGATTTATTCCATTCATGGTATGTACATTCTCTCACATGGTTTCACATATTTACATAATGTACACATTGTCACTATGAATGAAAAGAAGCAGGATGAAGAAAACGTATAGTACCTGCCCCTCTCTGTTGTTATAGTTACATCGGCTTACTCCAACACCAATATTATACTCTGTTTCAAAATATTAAAAATGATGAAACATAGTAGTGACAAGAAAACAAACAAAATAGCAGTGGACACCACTCGTCTATCTATCTTTTCTTTTTTTCCCCTCTTTTTCTCTTTCTCCTTCTACATATATTTTCTTTTTTAAACATTTTCTTAACCTGAGATATACTTGTACAACTTTTCAATTCCTTGCTTTGTGAATGCCATAGCTACTTTTACACCTGCAACAGAAATACACATTTGTTTTAAGCCTAGCCTTGCAAAGGTATGTTTAAAATCAAGCTTCAGTCTGTTGTCCCCTTCCTCCAATTTAAACAAGTTTTGTAAATGTTCTGGTAATGATCTGTTCTTTGCTTTAAACATTATTTTTAAGGTCTGAAATTCTATTATATCGGCCATTTTCAACAATCCTGCAGAAATAAAAAATCTATTTGAGGGATTCCTATTGCCTGCCTTGTGAATAACTCTTACTACTCTTTTTTGTAGCAGAAAAACATAACATGAAGCCTGATTTTTTATTCCTCTTAATTCCTGGGTTCACAACGTTAAAAGACACAAAAAGGTTCATAACGAAGCTGAAACAGCTGGTTGTTATTAATCTGCATCAACAGATGGAAACAAACCAGTGATGATTCAGATTCAAGATGGAAACTGTCACAAGTTTCATCCATAAACTCAGCAACTCTGACAGTTTGTCATGTTTTTAACATCTCACCTACGTTAATATTATGATACGACTTGATTATAAAAAAACAAGTCTTGGTTTGAGTTAGAGGAAAATATTGGACCTTTGATTCACTGGGTCGAGGGCCAGAAATGTTGGGACACACAGTGATGTAGGTGAGAGGAGAGACACATGAAACCACAGGAGGGAGGAAGTAGCTTCAGTTTTTAGTTATTAAAGCTCAAACATGAATGAAAATGAATATTAAATGAGATTAAGAGTTAGAGTTTAGAGTTTATTTATTTAGCACACAAATTTCAATGGTGCAAGGAGGGAACGAAGCCGGTTGGCTTGTACATAGGTTCCACCCCTATAACAAATTACAACAAGACAAATTTCAATGGCTAACAAATAAACATAACAAAAAAAGAGATAAAGTGCATACATAATCAGTGTTACATGAGCAAAAATGAACAGAAATGAGAAAAAAATAAAGAAATAAAGTGCAAAGTGATTCGGTAGCAAATAGAGACAATAGAGATAATATACAAAAAATTAATTAATTAAACTCATAAAAAGACAAAGTAAGGATGTGGGATATGGAGAGAGGAAAGAGCGGGAAATTCAAGAGAAGTTGAGATGTATTTTTAACTGCTTTTTAAAAAGTGAATAAGAAGAAATGGATCTTAGTGAAGGAGGTAGTCCGTTCCAAAACATAGGACCTCTATAAGTCATATGAAACTGATGGTGTGATGTGCGGGTGAAGGGTAAATAGAGAGTAAGATTATTACTGTGTCTAGTGCGGTGAGAATGTACATTATAAGTGAAGGTAAAGAAATTTTGAAAAGTGAAAAGTGACAGTTAAACAGTGAAATACAGGAGAGAAGGAGCCAGAAATGAACCAAACAAACACATTTAAACATCGCGTGCTGCTGTTGCCTCAGTGTGTTGCTGCAGTCTGAAGCTCCGCTGAAAAAGCTGAATGAAACAGACGGAGTTCAGTTCATCTCTTTATTTCTGCTCAGGCTGCAAACACACGGACGTCTGTGTCTCTGTCTGTGTGTCTGTGTGTCTGCTGTTCATTGATCCTCCACGGTCACAATGAGACTCTTTCATGTCTTCATGTTTAATTAATGTTTATATTTTCTCTCTCTCTCTCAGTATAATCAATGGTTTCGCTCTGCCACTGAAAGCGGAGCATAAACAGTTTCTGGTCAAAGTGTTGATCCCCCTCCACACTGTCAGGAGTCTGTCCCTCTTCCACGCACAGGTAACAACACTGGCTCTTTATGTGTGTGTGTTTGTTTTGTTTTTGTATAAACTTTATTGTTTCCTCCTGCTTCTGATTTCTTTATGTTTGAACTTGAAAAGGACGTTTGAGACGATGTGGAATAAGTTGCTGTGAAACTTTAAACCTGCACAATCTTGCAGAGTCGCACAGTTGTGTGAAAAGGATGAGATATGGACACTTTTAAATGCAGAAGCTGAAGTTAAGAGTTGTGATATTTGACTTTTTGCTTGATCCATAAAGTTATTGAACCGTGTTTTATGGTTTATTTAAGAACAGAACTCTTTAAAACTTGAAGTTTAAACAGATTTCTGTTCAGTCTGAGCTGCTGTTGGATTAATTGATATGATGAAGCTCTAATTAAACCTTCACACTCTCCTTGTTATTTTATTTATTTGCAAATTAGAGTGTTAAAATCCAACAGGTCACTTCAGCAGCTGTGTGTTTCTATTGATAATCAAACATGTGAGATCGTCCGCATGCATGTTAGAACAGAAATGAGCTTCTTTTTTAACATAAACACATAATGAGCAGTGGATCTAATGCTGGATTCAAGATGTAAATGTGTGTGAGTCTCATCACCTCTAACCTGTGGTTTCCTCTTCTACAGTTGGCGTATTGCATTGTACAGTTCCTAGAGAAAGACCCAACATTAACAGAACCAGTGAGTATCAGGAGGAGAATTTATATATACAGTTAAGGTCAAAATTATTAGCCCCCATGCAACTTTTTAACATTTCCCTAAAATAATGCCCAATGTTAGCAATATTCATAAAATTTTATTTAGTAAATCATTCATCAATGATATGACCCCATTTTGGTACACTTTGGAATGTGAAATAAATATTCGAGATTTATTTATGAACAATTTGGTAAAAATTGAGATGGTCAAAATTATTAGCCCTCTATGGGATTTTTTGCTTGCTTTTTCTGCTAACTCGGTTTGAAACAACACCTGAGCAGTCAAAAAACACAAGATTTTCAAAACTTTGGAGCGCAAAATAATCAGAGATGTCAACAAGAAACCCTGGAGCTCTGCAAAGACGATTGTTGCTGAACTGGCTTCATCTGGACATGATGTTTCATGCAAGACTGTTGTGAGGGATCTTCATCGTGGTGGACTTAATGGTCATCGTCCAAGAAAAACACCTTTGCTCTCACGGCAGCACATCAAAGTCGGACTGAACTTTGCCAGAGACAATTTGAAACATTAGGGTGAGTTTTGGAAGTCTGTGCTTTGGTCTGATGAAACTACACATGAGCTGTTTGGGCATGCACCACGATGAAGAGCCCTCACAACAGTCTTGCATGAAACATCATGTCCAGATGAAGCCAGTTCAGCAACAATCGTCTTTGCAGAGCTCCAGGGTTTCTTGTTGACATCTCTGATTATTTTGCGCTCCAAAGTTTTGGAAATCTTGTGTTTTTTGACTGCTCAGGTGTGGTTTCAAACCGAGTTAGCAGAAAAAGCAAGCAAAAAATCCCATAGAGGGCTAATAATTTTGACCATCTCAATTTTTACCAAATTGTTCATAAATAAATCTTGAATATTTATTTCACATTCCAAAGTGTACCAAAATGGGGTCATATCATTGATGAATGATTTACTAAATAAAATTTTATGAATATTGCTAACATTGGGCATTATTTTAGGGAAATGTTAAAAAGTTGCATGGGGGCTAATAATTTTGACCTTAACTGTATATATACATATACTTATATACTGTATATTGAGGCCTGAACGAGCACATCTCCTCCACATGTCGTCATTAAGTTGAGCTGAGTCGTCCCAGTGACACTCAGCCTGAACATCTGTGAGGCGTTCAAGGGCTTTAGCGAAAAAAACGTATTAAGACGACACTGAATAACGAGTTAGTGGCTGAGGATAAATCCTGCAAACTGATTTGTTTTTAATTGTTTGTTATATGATATATTTTTATTCATCCATATTCTCGTTTATCTTATTTTATTTTGCTTTTATTGTAGTAGTAATATTTTTATTTATTCTGGATCCTCTTCAACTCTTGTGTATATCAAACTTTTTGTTACTATTCAGGAGTTTGTAACAAAGAAAAATGTAATATTTATATATATTCATATATAATCCGAACTTGGAAAGACCAGCTTCTCCTACTGTGCACCTTCAACCTGGAACTCTATGCAAAATCATCTGAAACTTACCTCACTTTTACCAATAGGGCAATTTAAATCCATAATTACATCACATTTGACCTCTAACTGCTCCTGTTAGTTATGCTTATGTATGTTTGTTATGTCTGAATATTTGTGTATGTCTCAATTGTTTTGTCTTCTGTCTTTATATGTTCTGTGTTTCATCTCGGCTATATTGTAAATGAGGTTGCTCCTCAATAAATCTCCAAGTTTAAATAAAGGTTATGAAATGAAATGAAATGAAATAATAATTTAAAAAGTGAACTTGAATCTGAATCTGAACAACTTCTTCTCGTCTCCTCCCTCAGGTCATCAGAGGCTTACTGAAGTTCTGGCCAAAAACCTGCAGTCAAAAAGAGGTGAGTGTTGTTTACTCATATAAACTCTCCCTCTGTGTGTGTGTGTTTTAGTGTGTGTGTTAACGCTGTCCTCCGTGCTGCAGGTGATGTTTCTAGGCGAGCTGGAGGAGATCCTGGACGTCATCGAACCCACACAGTTCGTCAAGATCCAGGAGCCGCTCTTCAAACAGATCTCCAGATGTGTCTCCAGCCCACACTTCCAGGTGAGACTAGAACACACACACACACACACACACACACACACACACACACACACACACACACACTGGAGGTTATAATGGCAGAGATGACTGTGTTGTGTGTGTGTCTCGTCAGGTGGCAGAGCGAGCTCTCTACTACTGGAACAACGAGTACATCATGAGTCTGATCGAGGAGAACTCCAGCGTCATCCTGCCCATCATGTTCGCCAGCCTCTACAGGATCTCCAAAGAGCACTGGAACCCGTGAGTCTCTATCCACCCCGACACAAGACCTTGAACCTTAAAGGGAGAGTTCAACATTTTGGCAAATAATCCCTATAGTCATAGCAGTAGGTTCGTTACCTTTAATTGTCGGTGCAAGCTATTTTTAGAACGGCGGAGCAGAGCCGTGAGCTGCTCAGAGCTACACTACGGAGGCTCATGGGATTTCTAGGTTTCCCTCATCAAACTCATCAAATACACAACACAATCCTACACTATGAGATAATAACACAACGTTACCAGACAGAGTTGTTTTAGAGGTAAATACAGAGACTGCTTGATGAAAAACTGTCCCTGAAGGCAACGTGCATCAGCGGTTTTGCATGAATTTCCCTCTAAAACAACTCTGTCTGGTAAAGTTGTGTTATTATCTCATAGCGTGGTGAATGTGCAGGTCACAACTTGTCCACCAGAGCGTTGTGGAGTTGTTGGATTGTGTATTTGATGAGTTTGATGAGGGAAACCAAGAAATCCCATAATGAGCCTCCGTAGCGTAGCTCTGAGCAGCTCACGGCTCTGCTCCACCATTCTAAAAACAGCTTGCACCGACAATTAAAGGTAACGAACCTACTGCTATGACTATAGGGATTATGGCAATGGGCCAATTTGCCAAAATATTGAACTATCCCTTTAAGTTATTTTAGCTAAAAGGAGCCCTTCAGAATAGAGGGATTACCAGCCTACGTCACTGACGTTCTACTGCGCATGTCGCCTGCAGAAAGAGAGCAGCAAGAGCCGTGATCAGGTCTTTTTGTGCTGTTAGTTGCACTAATTGTTTTGATAAAAATAACAAAACGCGCAAAATTTACAGAATAGCGTCAACTCGCACCCATTTCAAGGCAAACGAGAGAGAAAATAGTACATTGGCGATTAATTTCGAGCAATATAACGTGTTAGATACGTTGATTTGAATGGTGATAAAGCTAGATGCTCACAGGCACAGCTGGAGAACTGCAGCGAATGAGTTGTGAAATGTTTACTACGACAGTGACTGAAGACGAGGTCACATACTAATGGAAAGCAAGCTGACATTAATTAACGTTAAGATATTGTTTTACATTACCGGTACATACTCAGCCATGCACGTAACGTTACAGTTACGTTATGCAGTTGTTTCAGACTTTAGACATGTCCGTCCTCTTCCCTCGTCTCCGACCAGGCAGCATCTCAGACACTGAGTTTTGTAATCGTGAGTATTTTCCTGAACATGATTTTCTGTTAAATAACTGTAGGTAACGTTAGGGATGCAGTGTTGTTTTTACCGATGACCGACGCCGTGCTGTGAGAGTCCGTGTCTTGTCCCGTGGCTGAGTTTCTGTTGCCGCGGTACAAACTCGATCCTCCGTCCTGACGTTTTTTTTTTTTTTCCTGCCGTTATAAAACTATAAAACCGTCTATGTATAAAACACACACTACACCAGTGGGTGATAAACTGTTGTAGTAGGCTGACAACATCGCTAGCTAACACCGCTTTGACTACACTAGATCCATAGAGGTAACCATGACAACCGGTTCTTTCTGCAGTCAGGTTGCGCACGCATCCTGATTTGTTGGTAAACATATAATCCCTCTATAAAATGCAACTTTATTCTGTGAAGCTAAATTCTACTAAATCTGCTCTTTTATTTAAAAAACATCTGGTTCTTTACAAAAACTCAGTATCTGTGAGTTCGTCCACACGTGATGTGATGTCACTAAGCCCCTCCCCCTTCTCCTCCTCCTCCCCCTCTCCCTCCTCCTCCTCCTCCTCCTCCTCCTCCTCAGGGCGATCGTGGCGCTGGTGTACAACGTCCTGAAGGCCTTCATGGAGATGAACAGTACTTTATTCGATGAACTCACGGCCACTTACAAGTCGGACCGCCAGCGGTAAGACACCTTCATCACCATCATCATCACTGTTACTGTACTAACATCTTCAGGATATATAGCTATATATAGAATAGCAGCAGCCTGTGACACAGTCAGTGGATTTAATGAAGGGGACTACATCTCCCATAATCCCCCTCTCTCAGCCCCTCCCTCACCCGATTGTGTTACCAGCTCATGTTACAGCGATGAGTCTCTGCTGCTCCGATTTTATCAGTTTAACGTCAGTAAATCTCTTCATCACCTCTAAAAAAAACAACAACCACTGAACCTCAGAGTCATAAAGAAATAATAAAATAATAATTTATTGTGAGTCCTGTTAGAAGTTCAGCTCTGTGGATGATGATCGACATTGCTGAATAAATATTGGATGAATTTCCATGAGGTTCCCAGAGGATTAAACCAGACACCTGTAACACGGATGGATGGATGGATGGATGGATGGAGAAAAAAAACACAAATTAAAACAATAAACTGCAAATTTGAGGCCGACATGTTGGTGCACTGTGCATATAAGTTAAATTAAATTGATTAATTTAAGAGGAAAAGTAAAATAGCAGAAAGTGCAGCTTGTTCTCCTGTGTAACTTTAGTCCATAAAAGCTGTTGCAGACATACAAGGAGTTTGACAGTTTGTGTAGCTCTCACATAAAAGATGTACAACAACTGAATAATAAGTTAAGAATAATAAGAGTAAGAATAATGCAAAAAAAAGAAAGTTAAATAAGATGAGATAAATAAGGTAAAGTGGTCAGATTGTACTGTACAGTCACATGTAGTGCAAATAAACAATGAGCTAATGCCATGAAAGTAATAGATGCTGGATAGATATTTGAATGATTTGTACATTTAGTCTGATGAAACTTGAAGAAACTAAAATATACACAACATTTAGTGAAAACAGTGAAGAACAGTTAGTTTCCTCTCTCTCCACTGATCATGAGCTCTGCTGCTCTGGACCCTCGGGCCTGTAGAGAAGAAGCGTCTCATCATGACACAGCTCCCTCTAGTGTTGGGAGGAGCAGACAGCAACATGATGAATGGCTCCCACCAGGGTTATTATAGTTCACTAAGAATAAAACTAAGACTAGCAGTGAAAAATACATTTAGTAAACTGAAATAAAAATAAAAAATGATGAGAATTAAATAAAAACTCCAATGAACAATATAAAACTAACTGAAACTAAAGTAGAGTCAGATAACATGAGCTGAGTTCTAGTTTTCTTAGAGATGTCTAAAGCTGCAGCTCAACATGGGACGACTTGGAGTACGACCCACAGGGAGAGAAGAGTGAATGGAACCTGGGATAATTTTATTACAAAATGTGGCAGACTATTACAACATGCAACGTTATTACATCATGAGGTGAAACTGTATTAGATTACATAATGCAGCGCTACAGACCTGAGGAACTAAAACTAAAATAAAAACTTGTCGATTCCTCGAAAATAAAAACTGAACCAAAACTGCTTCATCACTTGTTGAACTGACTGAAACTAAACTGAAATAAAAAATCAAACACTACAGTAACGACATTAACCTCCTCCTCCTGGTTGTGTTTCAGTGAGAAGAAGAAGGAGAAGGAACGGGAGGAGCTGTGGAAGAAGCTGGAGGACTTGGAGCTGAAGCGGGGCCTTAGGAGCGACGGGATCATCCCAACTTAACGAAGACAGCGCCGCGCTCCCCTCTTCTGCCCCGCCCACCTCCCTCCCTCACCCCTCCTCTTCCTCATCTTCCTCTTCCTCCTCCTCTCCCACTCTGACTCCCCCTCTCCCTCCATCCTGACCCTTCCTCCTCCTCCTCCTCCACATCAGCCATGTTTGCCCAGAGCTCCGACAACTCCCCGATAAAGGCCATCGACTCTGGATCGACACGGAGCGCCGCTGGTTTCTTAATTGTTTTGTTTTTTTGTTTTTTGTTCTTTTTTCTTTCTTATGTTTTTTTTTTTTTTTTTTTTTTTTCTCCTGTGTTTATGCGACTTACTTTACAGTAGATTCATCACGTCTGTTTTCATTATTTCAACAGCACTGTAAATAATTATTTTTTCTTTTTTTTTTTCCCTTAAACTGATATTATTGCAAACGGAAAAAAAAAACAAGACAATAATAATAATAAAAGAAAAAAAAAGAACGAAAAAAATAGAAAATGAGAAAATGACTTGTGTGGGAGGGGGATTTAAACAGCAACAACTACAACAAAAAACAAAAAAAACTTTTGGACTGTAGGACATGAATGAACTCTTGGAAAAACAAAAAAAAAACGACAAAAAAAAGAGAAGATAGATTGATTTTAACTCTTCATCCCGTTCTCCTCCGTCTTCAGTACAGTCCTGTATGTAACTTTATTTTCCTGGTTCTCCTCTTTGCTTTTCCTCCTGTTGCCTCCACGTTTCTGTTCCCTTCCTCCGATGGTGCATCTGTCATTTCTGTCCCCCTCCTCTTCCTCCTCAAAGGTTCCTATGGGACCACATCCTCCTCTTCCTCTTCCTCCTCCTCCTGCGCTCCGGCCTCCTTCCTGTTTTAAACGGGAAACAAAAAAAACTGAACAAAAAACACATTGAAAAACCAACAACAGGGACTTTCTTCTCTCTTTCTCTTTCTCTCTCCAACCACACAATCAAATCAAATCGTCTTTCTGAGTGCGTTTACATTTTAACCGCAGCTCCGTGGAGCCATGGAGGCAGAATTATCGATTCAAATTACCACCTTAAATCCTTTAAATGTATCATTTATCTGAGTAACTGCTCCTTTAATTAACAGAGTTGATTTTATCACAAATAAAATCTGTCAGAAATGAAAAGTTTGGACTTTTTTTTTTTATCTAAACGTCAATTAAAGTGATTCGGATAAAAAAAACTTTTAAGACGAACTGGCAGCTGACAACTGTTGCTCCAGCAAAGCATGATGGGAAATGTAGTTCAAAGTCTGCAATACAAGGAAAAAGACAACAGGAAACACAAATCCATGCATTTTTTGCTCCTTTTTTTTTTTTTTTAACACTAACAGATTTTTTCTCTTTTTTTTAATGCCATAACGAAGCTTCGACATGTTTCCTCGTGTTCCTCGTTACAAACGGGTTCGTTTTCATGAATTAAAACCAGAACCTGCGTCTCTGAGCTCCTCTTGTTTAGTTTTTACCTTCTTTCTTTTTTTTCTTTTCTTTTTTTACCGATGGCTGCTGTCGCTGTCGCTGCCCCTCCCTCTGGTCTCCATGGCGACGCAGGTGGACGATGAATAATTCAGAGATGCTGAACTGTTGACATGTAAACGCACTCGCTCCCTCCTCCTCCTCCTCTTCCTCTTCCTCCAGTGGAACGACTGAGTTTCACCTCTCGTTTATTTCTCTCCTCCTCTACATTTCTTCTCTCTCTGACCTCACCCACTCTCCTCCTCCTCCTCCTCTTCTCCCCTTCCTCCCTCTCCTCCCTCCTTCCCTCCTGATCTACCAACCCAACCATACTACCAGGTCTCCCTGGTATCAGTCTGGCACTGGTACCCTCCGGCCATAACGGGGACTTTTTCAAAATAAAACGACAAACAAACATACAAAACTTAACAAAACAAAAGTCTTCAGAGGAAAAAGCGCCAAAAAACCTTCCTCATGTTGTGAAGTGAAACGGACGAGTGTCTCCTGTGTCGGGGGGGTGAGGAGGAGGAGGCACGGCGTCGGTCGACTTCACAGTATTATTATTATTATTATTATTACAGCGACAGTGACACAAAAAAGAAAGGACAGACTGACGACCCTGTACATTGTTATTGAATGCAGTACACTGATAATCTTGTATCTTGTAGTAATTTAGCCTTTGTTTTTTTTGCTTAGGAAAACTGTGGAGAGGAGTTATCCAGTATATAAAGAGGTATTATGGAAGAAGACTTCCTGGTATTTATGATAGTGTTTCTCCCCCCCTCCCTCTCCCTCACCCCTCCTCCACCTCCCCCACCTCTCACCCCCTCACCCCTCTTCTTTTTAGTCTGTTTTTTGTTGTTTTTCTTTATTTTCCTCGTCTCTCACTCCTCCTCCCTCCTTATTCTTGGTTTTTATCTCATTTTGGATATTTTTTTTCTTTCTTGCTGAAGTTTCTTTTGACCATTGGATATATTTTTTTTAGTTGGGGGAGGGTTGGGAGGGGGTTTAGAGGGTAACGGGTGTGGGCAGGTAGGAAAGCAGGGGGAGGGAGGGATGAGGGGGGATGAGGGAGGATGGAGGGATGGAGGGAAGGCACGGAGCAAAATCACTCGGCCCCTGTTGTGAAATCTCCCACTCCTCCTCTTCCTCCTCCTCCTCCTCTTCCTCCTCCCTGGCAGAATTAATGTGTGCTTTAGAATGGCCCAGAAATAATATGATTTAAAAACTGAAAAAAAGATAAAAAAGGGTTGGAGAAATACAAATGTTTAATTATTTTAAAAAATAAAGAGATATTAAATTAAACCTGTTTTGTGATAAAGCCCAGACGCTGAATCGCTTTTATTTACTGGGTTCACAGGGAGTGTGTGTGTGTGACAGTGTGTGTGTATGTGTTTGTGTGTGTGTGTGTTTTGGAAAATGAGGAAAATCAAGAGCGAGAACTTGGATAGAAAATTTAAAATATTTTTGAAATGAATAAAGTTTAAAAAGGGACCAACCAGGTCGTGTTCATCTTCTCAGAACAGGAGGACGGATTTATCCTGTTTTCTACCCGGCAACAACTCCCATGGAAAGACAGAAACATGTTTGTCCGTCTCTCAGCTCCAAACACACTTCAACATGTAAATCTTTATTTAAAAAAAAAAAAAAAGCCTCACAAATATAAAGTTTCATTATTTTTTATAAAGACAATCAGGAGGAAAATGTGCTTTTTGTTACTGAGGGACTATTTTCTGTGGCGGATTAATAATCCACATGTGGTGCAGTTAGTGACTACAGGACGGCGATCGTTGCTGTGTTTTCATGGGATGTTTGATCAGAATGAGGTTAGATTCATAATGTATTGTATTCTATGTGTGTGCGTGTCTGTGTGTGTGTGTTGGGGTTTGATGTGTGTGTTGGTCACCATGTACAGATGTTGGAGCAGAGTCCAGATGTGTCACAGCTGTAGGAAGCAGGTTCAGGTCTTCTGTGCTTCATAGACCCGGAGGCTGTTTCTTCTTCTATTACAGAGCAAAAAACCACACGGAGATCATGAAAAAAGAAGAGAATAAGAAGAAACCTGGATGGTAAAACTCCACGTGGCCTCACAGGTTGGTTTGGTGCTGGACAGGTGCATGATGGGAGTTTGATGAGGTCACCACCACCACCACCAGTAGCTGAATAAATACACGTTAAAACACCTTTGTGTGGTTGGTTGGATGAGCACAGTGAGGTGGAGGGAACACGCACACATAGCAGGTGAACTGAGCTGAGGTGATGAACCAGGTGTTTCTGGCCAATCAGAGAGCAGGAGGCGGAGCAACACGTCACAGCAGCAACAGGTGTGTTAATGAACCTCACCTGAGTGAATGTAACGACGGTGGAGGAGGAAGAAGAGGATGAAGCTGCAGAGATTCTGGACTTCGGCTGCTGTTTCCAGATGTTTCACAGCACTGAAACCAGGTGAGTGTTTTTGATGACTTCATGACTGTCACGAGACAAACCTCTGTAACACAGGAACAAGAGGATCTGCTGCCGCCGTCGGAGCTCATGAACCCTGGAAATATAAAACTATGAACTATGAATCATGATATTTAAAAAAAAAAAAAGAAGAAGTATAAAACAAGTTCAGGGACAAATTTACTCAAAAAACAAACAAGCCGGTTCATGGTGGGTCAAATTGACCCAATCTGTTCCCTTCCTCCATCCTTTCTTCTTTCCTTTCTTCCTTTCTTTCCACAATCCTTTTTCCCTTCCGTCCTTCCTTCCTTCCTTCTCGTCGTCCTTACTTCTTCCTCCTTCATCTTTTGATCCAATTGACCTGATCTGTTCCCTCCCTCCATCTTTCTTTCCTTCCTTCCTTTTTCCTCCCATATTTCCCTTGGTCCTTCCTTCCTTCTTTTCCTTCGTCCTTCCTTCCTTGACCCAGGAGGACAACAGGAGGGTTAAACGGAGACAGGTCAGATTCAGAGCAGTTCCTCAGTTCCGCCACTAGAGGTCGCCACAGACTGAACTTTATCAGACAAAAAACTGTTGATCTCTGACCTCAGTGACTGGAAACGATGCAGAATCAGCACAAGTAACCACCACACGTGTAATTTAGTCTCTTTTGCAATTTAATATAATAACAGTAAATGTGAGGTTATGTCAATACAACAAAGTATTTCATCCTGTAGTGATTTGAGTATATTAGATACATAGATATATTTATCCCCTTGAAGGATGTACTGTATGTCCAGCAGTTCAATAGTAATATCCTGCAGTTTTGCAAATATCAGCAAAAACATAAAATGATAATAAACAATTTAAAATGTAATTGTACATGAAAACACAAGTAAAAGGGGGTGATTTTAAACCGACTGTAAAAAACTTTTTGGAGAAAACCCAATAACAAAGTTAAACTCCAGAAACCTCCAGGTACCCGTTCATACTTGGACCACAGGCCTGTTTTCTGACAGATGTTGCCTCCACATCTGGACCAGTTCTGGTTTACACACAGAAAAAATCCTCTGGCTGTGAACTTGGAGGGCAACAGCTGGATTCTGCCCAGATGTGGAAGTAAATGGAACAAGTGGAACTCAGACTGAGAAGTTTCACTTTTATCTGTGGAGGAGGAAGAGGAGGAGAGTGTTTATATCTCATTATCTTCCCCTGTGGAGCTGCTACTGTTCAAGTTCCTCAAGTTGACTTTAATTGCAGTTAAATTCTTATGCATAAAAAACAACCCTAACCCTATAAAAAGAAAAATTGAAAAACAGTAGAAGAAGTAGTAGTAGATTTACAATATAACACAATAAACTAAGTGCATAACTATACAGTATGAGAAAAAACAGTATCAGTATTAATGCCATTGTAATAAATAAATTATATTATTATCGTTGATGCAATGGCAACTAATAAAAAGAAGTCTTGACATCTCCTCCTCCTCCAAGGTCCCTGAACGTCTCACTGAAGGTTTGACCCCAAAGCTCTTTATGAGAAAAGCAGCCACGATGAGAACACCTTCATAATCACACACACACACACACACACACTGATCCACATCTGCCTCCGGACGTCCCTCAGCTCTAACAACAGCTGGATCTACTGTCCGTACAGTTTGGATCTAATTTCGGCCTGTAGGTGGCGTCATACTCCTGCAATAAAGAGAGAAAGTGAAACGAGCGAACAAATGTGTCGTCTGAGATGAAGATCTGTCGGAGTGAGGAGGAGGAGGAGGAGGAGGAGGAGGAGGAGAAGAGGAATGGGAAGAACTGGATTGAAGAAGAAGAAGTGGATCAGTGAAGTCTGTTGTCGTGAGGCGTTCAGGTGTCTCTGGGACGTTTCAGCTCCTGCAGGTTCAACATCCACCTGCAGCTTCTCCATGGTTCATCATGGTGGATTCACTGGATCTTTTTATCCTGTAGGAAAAACCAGCTTCTCCTCACCTGCTGATCGCCTGTTTGACTCCATGTTTAAACGTCTCACGTCTTAAAGGACAATTCCGGGCAAATTCAACTCGGGGGTGTATTTTCCTAACATTTTAGGTCTAAAAGAAGGAATCTGAAGATTTTCAGTTTAATGTCTCCTGTTTTGCGGTAGTTGTGTCTGTCCCCGCATCGCCACGGCAGCAATGAATGGGAGCGGATGCAAGTTCCGCTGTTTAGGCTGTTTCCATCCCTCAAACCCACGGACAGCGTCAGATGGCGACTCAAACATGCACCCAGAAGTTTATTTACTTCAAGCTTCAAGCAAGCCGACATGTTTGTAAAACTAGATCTAATCCAAAGTCTCCCGGAGTCTCACACGAGACCCAAGTCGACGCTCGGTGTGTTCAGGTGCAGTGGGAAAAGCTACCGTTTGTGTCATAAACACAGGAATATCAACTCTTGACTGGCTTCACGTAAAAAAAACTTCTCGGCGCATGTTTCAGTAGCCACCTGACGCTGTCTGTGGGAAAAAATGTACACTTGAAGCAAGTCAAGAGTTGATATTCCTGTGTTTATGACACAAACGGTAGCTTTCCCACTTCACCTGAACACACCGAGCGTCAACTTGGGTCTCGCGTGAGACTCCGGGAGACTTTGAATTAGATCTAGTTTTACAAACATGTCGGCTTGCTTGAAGTAAATAAACTTCTCGGTGCATGTTTGAGTAGCCATCTAAATTGCGGCTTTGAGGGATGTAAACAACAAACGGAATTGTCCTTTAAATCGTCTTAATTGAATTGTTTGTTTCTCCTGCAGGTTTTAAACCGGTTCCATGAGGATCAGGACCGGACCGGACCGGACTGGACCGGATCGGACTCTGCTGGTGTTTCCTCATCAGCCTCTGTTTTCCTGCAGTGCATCATGGTCCTGAAGGGGGCGGAGCTACAGTCTGTGAGTCATCGACCTGTTGGTTCACAGGAATCTTCTGTGTTTGGTGACTTGAACATTTTTAAGCTGAGTCATGCTCTCTCTCTCTCTCCTCTCCTCTCCTCTCCTCTCCTCTCCTCTCCTCTCCTCTCCTCTCCTCTCCTCTCCTCTCCTCCCTCCTCCTTCTCTCCTCCCCTCCCTCCTCTCTCCCTCTCTCCCTCTCCTCTTTCTCTGTTTCTGCCAGTTCGCTGCAGACTCTCCTCTTCCTCCTCCTCCTCTCTGATTTCCTCTGATATCACTCGTCCTCTGTCTCCGTTTTCTTTCCCTCCATCTCTCATGTTGTTTTGTTTTTTTCTGTTTACTCCATCACCACGTTTCTCTCTCTTTGTTCCTCAAACACTGCAGTATCTGTTCTTCATCCCTCCATCTTCTCTCTCCTCTTCCTCTCCTCCTCCTCTCCTCCTTCCCATCCTTCTGTTTCTCCTATTCTGCTCTTTTTTCCTTCCCCTTTTCATTTCTCTCTTCCTTTACTTTCCTCCTTTTCTTCTCCAGTTCTTTTTGTTTTTTCTTTTCTTTCTTCCTCTCCCCCTTTTCCGCCTCCTCTTTTTTCCCCCTCTTTTCACAGTTTACTTTTCCTCCTTTCATGCTTTCCTTTCCTATCACTCTCCTCTTTCTTTATGTCCTCTCCTCATCACCCCTCTCCTCTCCTCCTCTTCCTCCTCTCCTCTCCTTTCCTTTCCTCTCCTCTCCCCTCCTTCCCTTCTCTCCTCTCCTTTCCTCCTCTTCTCCTCCTCTTCTCTCTCTCCTCTCCTTTCCTCCTCCTCTCCTCTCCCTTCCTCTCTTCTCCTCTCCTCCTCTTCCTCTTCTTCCTCTCCTCTCCTCTCCTCCTCTTCCTCCTCTTCTCCTGCTGTCCTCTCCTCCTCTTATTCCTCTCCTCTCTTCCTCTCCTCTCTCCTCCTCTCCTCTCCTCCTCTTCTTCCTCTCCTCTCCTCTCCTCCTCTTCTCCTCCTGTCCTCTCCTCCTCTTATTCCTCTCTCCTCTCCTCTCCTCTCCTCTCCTCTCCTCTCCTCTCCTCCTCCCTCTCTCCTCCTCCTCTCCTCTCCTCCTCCCTCTCTCCTACTCCTCTCCTCTCTTCTTCCTCTCCTCTCCTTTCCTCTCCTCCCCTCTTCCTCCTCTCCTCTCCTCTCCTCTCCTCCCTTCCTCTCCTCTCCTCTCCTTTCCTCTCCTCTCTTCTTCCTCTCCTCTCCTCTCCTCTCCTCTCCTCTCCTCTCCTCTCCTCTCCTCTCCTCTCCTCTCCTCTCCTCTCCTCTCCTCTCCTCTCCTCTCCTCTATCTCCTCCTCCTCTCCTCTCCTCCCCTCCTATCCTCTCCTCTCCTCTCAAATCCCTCTCTCTGCCTCTGGCTCGTCTTTTTTGTCTTTTTACCATTCTCTGCTTCTCTGTGGAGAAACAAAAGCAGCGGCTCAGAGTTGAATCAGTTTTGAATTGAAGCCTGAGGGGATTTTCCCACAATGCACTGAGGATATTGAGCTGATCACCCTCATCATCATCACCCTCATCATCATAAGAAGTGTTTCGGTGCCGTTAATGATGTCGCTCTGATTGTTCGACACAACGACGAAACATAAACGAGTTAAAAGCTTTTAACCTTTTTTTGTCTTTTTTTTTTCTTTTTTTTTCTGTCAATGGAAACTGAAAAGTGTCGAGTTCCTCCCACCGGCTGCCAGAAATACACAGTGAGCCGAGCCCACACACTGCTGCAGCTGAGTGTATGATCTGTGACATACAGCTGTGTGTGTGTGTGTGTGTGTGTGTGTGTGTGTGTGTGTGTGTGTGTGTGTGTGTGTGTGTGTGTGTGTGTGTGTGTGTGTGTGTGTGTGTGTGTGTGTGTGTGTGTGTGTCTGTGTGTGTGTGGTACCCCACGGCTTCCGTGTCATCACACACATGAAACATCCGTGTGACTGCAGATCAACACATCACGTTGTAAAACCTTCATTTCCTCCTCCTCCTCCTCCTCCTCCTCCTCCTCCTCCTCCTCCTGCTGCTGCTGCTTCAACCAGCTCATGTTTATCTATGTGTTCGTTTTTAGGAGCAACAACAATCCAGAAACTGTTCTCAGATCAGATTTAACTGTTCTCCTGTTTGACTATATAGACATAAAGACACAAAAATGGAGAAAAGTCAACAAACTGCAGTTTCAGTGACAGAAACAAACTTGATTTAAAAAGATGCAAAGACTCTGTGTTGGTGGTTTGAGTTTGAGGAACATGAACATGGATGGATCACAGTCTGATGGTGATCATGTGTAGTACATGTATGAATCATGTATGAGTGTTTCCTCTGTAGTTTATTAGCTGTAAAAATGAAAAACTGAGAATTTAACTGAACAGCTGCAGCAGAAACAACAGGATCAGTGTCGTCGCAGTAGGTCGAGGCTGACAGGAGCCAATCAGAGAGCAGCACTGAGCATATACGTCCTGCAGCTGCAGAGTTTTCAAAATAAAACGAGTCCAGATTCTAAAAAGTCTCCATATTCAGTGTTTGAACGCTCTGGAGTGAGAAAAACATATAGGAAAGGACGCAACCAGAGAGAAATACAAAATATAAGAAGTCATTTTGTGTCTCTTTGTGGTGTTTTGGCTTTCCTTGCTGTGAGTTGTGGCCATTTTCCCCGTAGCTTTCATATCTTCATCTTTATCTTGTCTTAATTAAAGAGGAACTATCTAGGATTGTCCCTTATCTCCAGCTCCAGAGTCCTAGTTCTGGTTAAATCAATGACTAGTAACTAGTTCCAGGGAGAATGGAGGCTCTCTACCTTCCACCTAGCGTCTCTTGGCTGAAAACCAACCTTGTAAGATCAGAGCCTCCGACCCGGTGTCCCAGCTCTTGTCTCCATGGCGGCACCACCACACAAACGTAACGTGCTAACCTGTAACCCGTAATCTCTTGTTTATGACAGATAAGACTACACAGATATACACATGGTAGCTAACATGGTAGATGATAAATAACCTTATCCACCGCTCCATGGATTGATTTCTCACCAGCTTCATTGGAAGGGAGAGGAGGGTTAGAGACACAGAGGAGACACCAGACCAGAGAGTTCAGCTTTAAAGTTGAGGCCTTGTTGCTCCTGAACTGTGTCAGTCAGTCAGTTACCATCGTTTACTTCAAGTGAACTCTGTAAAATCCATTTCCCTCCCTCCCATCCAGCTATACACCATCTCTGCCTCCTTTTTATGGGTCATAACACTCAACTTGATGCACTGTTGCAGAGCGTCTCATCCAGGGGGAGGAGGTGTGGGTTCATCCTGGACTCTGAGGGGTCGCACCTTCACATGGGATAAAAAACGACCTTCAGAGGACGCTGCCTTTTTAAAGGGATAGTTCAACATTTTTGGCAAATTGGCCCATTGCCATAAACCCTATAGTCATAGCAGTAGGTTTGTTACCTTTAATTGTCGGTGCAAGCTATTTTTAGAACGGCGGAGCAGAGCCGTGAGCTGCTCAGAGCTACGCTACGGAGGCTCATGGGATTTCTTGGTTTCCCTCATCAAACTCATCAAATACACAATCCAACAACTCCACAACGCTCTGGTGGACAAGTTGTGACCTGCACATTCACCACGCTATGAGATAATAACACAACGTTACCAGACAGAGTTGTTTTAGAGGCAAATACAGAGACTGCTTGCTGAAAAACTGTCCCTGAATGCAACGCGCATCAGCAGTTTTGCATGAATTTCCCTCTAAAACAACTCTGTCTGGTAACGTTCTGTTATTATCTCATAGCGTGGTGAATGTGCAGGTCACAACTTGTCCACCAGAGCGTTTTGGAGTTGTTGGATTGTGTATTTGATGAGTTTGATGAGGGAAACCAAGAAATCCCATGAGCCTCCGTAGCGTAGCTCTGAGCAGCTCACGGCTCTGCTCCGCCGTTCTAAAAACAGCTTGCACTGACAATTAAAGGTAACGAACCTACTGCTATGGGGTGTCCTGAAGAGCTGAACACCACTGCAGGCCGGTGTGTGTGTGAAACATCGTCTTCAGTCCTTTTGTGTGAAGTTGAGTCTCACTCCTCCATGTTTCAGCCGTGTGATCGTAGACTCCACAGATGTTAGGAGACATAAAGAGTCATAACTCACTCCCACACTCTTACAAACAGCTCGTCTGAGTCTGGTCTGTGAACAAACAGCGTGTTATTAACAGAGGAGGCTGATATCTGCCTCCACACACACACACACACACACATCAGCCTTTTCAGTTTTGACAGCGACACATGCTGCGTCAGTGTTTGTTGAAAATGAGGCGCCGTGCGGAGAAAACAAATCCCAACAAATACTTTTTGACATTGCGTCGACTTTGAGTCCAGATTTCTCTCACTTTCTGCTCCATGGGAGACAAATTGCGTTTTTGAATTTTTTCCTTTTCGACTCTTTTTATCTGTGGAGCGAATTTAAAGTAATCTCTGTTATTTCAGGTGTGACGCTCTTTGTCACTGCAGCAGCGTGTGATTTACACTGATAAGACTGGAGTGTTTTTGGGTTGGATTTTTTTTTCTCCCCCAACTGGGCCACCGTACTGGCTCAGGTCATTTTATTTTAAGGTCTCACATTATATGAAGGTATTTGTATTAAAGCCCCATACAGTATAAAGGTAGATGTTTGTGTTAAAGCTCCATACAGTATAAAGGTAGATGTTTGTGTCAAAGCTCCATACAGTATAAAGGTAGATGTTTGTATTAAAGCTCCATACAGTATAAAGGTAGATGTTTGTATTAAAGCTCCATACAGTATAAAGGTAGATGTTTGTATTAAAGCTCCATACAGTATAAAGGTAGATGTTTGTGTTAAAGCTCCATACAGTATAAAGGTAGATGTCCATGTGTAGTGTGATTATAAAGCAGCTCTAGGTTCTATATTAATACTGTGAAAGTATCAAAGCCTCAGTCCACAGAGAAATGCACACAGCCTGTATTCAGAAACTGAGCCTTAAAAACAGCCGTCAGGACTTCCTGTCACTTTGTGATGTCACAACAAAGCCCCGCCCCCTCACCACCTGGACCCACCATCCAACAACACTTTGCAGGATTTGGTTTCTCTGAGTGTTTTATTCTAAAATCTGCTCTGTTTTTATTGCATCACTTTAGAAAACAGTCAGCCAATCAGAAGAGAGGTTCAGAGCCACCTCCTCTCTTCTGATTGGCTGACACCGACCTGTTGTTACTAGAGCCCCAGAAAAGCTGAGAGAGGAGGAGAGTGGGAATTTTTAATGTAATTGTAACAATCTGTGTTATTGCAGGTTTTTTCTCTCACTATATTTTCTGCCTCTCTTCATCTGCTGATTAAAATAGAGAAAAAAAGAGAAAAAAAAGTTGGATCTTCTGTGTATTTACACCCTCTTATAAGCATTAACTTGGGACCATTTATGTTTTACTTTCTCATGCTGTATGTTTCTGCTGAGTTAATTAATCCCAGTAAACGCAGCAGATGCTCTGACGGAGCTCGGCTTGTTTATTAGGAGGGGAGGGGGAACGCCGGGTAAAAAAAACTAGGAAGGAGGCCAGAGGAGGTCGGAAATCTACTGAGGACTCTAAACATCCATTTTGGCTGCTCCAAGGCAGAGCAGCTAAATATTTAACGACTTAATGCACCACGCTGAGAAACAGACTGTCAGATCGTGTAAAAACCACTCCTCGCCCTCGCACAGCTCGCTGCGCTCCAACTCCCCGACCAAGGTGGCGCACCAGCGTTTTAAAAGCCTCCATTTCACCCCCACCCCCACCTGACTTCCTTTCTGACATCGGTTGTAGCTTGAAAAAACATCAACACGAAACCTCCTGACCCATAAATCCAGTGGCGTGTTCGTGCACAAATCCAAAGTGCACGGGCATGTGAACGCAAAACCTCCAGTCTTTGTAGTAGATGCTGCTGTCTGCATGACTGGGTGATGTTTACCGACTTTGATGCTTTGATAAATGTGTTATTTTTTTCTGGAATTGAAGGTTACATCACTGTCTTCTTCTCGTCTTCTTGTCTCACATCTTGTCATGAGAGAGTTGTTTTCTAGTTGATGTCTTGTGGTCTCACTTCAGCTCATTTCATCCCATAATGTCTGGTGCTACTGACCCGTTTACACCTGAATCACTGATTCAACTTGACTTGACAGACTTTCAGTGGCCTTGATGTTTCCCATGAGCCAAACTCGAGCCTGCACGCCAAAGAATGCTAAAGACAGCAACTACTGTAGTAACAAGACAGGCTGTAGACTTGGTGTTTATCTATTATATATTTTGGATGGTAGCTACTCCTGCAGACTTTGAGGTTGCACAACTTTTTAGTACCTTAAAATGTTAATAAAAGTTGCCCTGATGGATCACCTGGTAGAGAATATAGGCCTACTTTAGCCTACAGGCTCTGTACTAAGCAATGAAGATGATATTGTAAAAGACTGTTCTGTGTTTATGTGTGAAAAGGAGGTGTGTCCCTCTGAGTTGCCGTAGGGCGGAAGTTCGCGAGGGTTACAGTCCAGGTAATTGTATAGGCCTACTTGTATATTTTGATTATCTGTATTTACTATATTATGGTCCTTTTGGGATTACAGGTAATAGGAAGTTTTGGGGGTATTCTCTAAAATTATTCTCTATTCTCTAAAAAAAACAAATGCATGTGTAGGCCTATTTTTTTTTTTTTACAGGTTGTGTTGTTTTGTCCCTGGTTCTGTTTTAGGTGAAACGAGGGCGTTTCTTATTGAGGGGGGACGTCAGACTAATGTGTGAAAAGGAGGTGTGTCCCTCTGAGTTGCCGTAGGGCGGAAGTTCGTGGGGTTTACCGCTGGTGTTGTGTAGGTGCACATGTCTCTCAGTCTGGAGGAATAAAGTGAGCAGAGATGCTACTGGACACGCTATTTCGTCCCGTTTGTGTTAAAGCTCCATACAGTATAAAGGTAGATGTTTGTGTTAAAGCTCCATACAGTATAAAGGTAGATGTCCATGTGTAGTGTGATTATAAAGCAGCTCTAGGTTCTATATTAATACTGTAAAAGTATCAAAGCCTCAGTCCACAGAGAAATGCACACAGCCTGTATTCAGAAACTGAGCCTTAAAACCAGCTGTCAGGGCTTCCTGTCACTTTGTGATGTCACAACAAAGCCCCGCCCCCTCACCACCTGGACCCATCATCCACCAACAACTTGCAGGATTCGTTTTCTCTGACTGTTTTATTGTAACAGTCTTATTACAGTCTTATAGTCTCAGTTTTATTTCTGTCCCGTTTATTGTTTTCTATCATTACAGTATAGGCGAACCCAGAACGCTCGGCTACAATATTTATAAAGCAGCATCAACCTAATTATCACACTGAGTTTCTTGATTTCAGAAGTTATCACCTTCATGCAGCCTGCAGTGATGCATAATATCAGTTTGATATTGACATATCCTGAGTGTCCTCTTGTGACCTCAAACTTTATGTAATCTTCTTGTCCTGACACATTATGTCAGTTCATTTTGTTTTGGACTCATAGTTTTCCATCTGTTTGCACATTTCTAGCTTTCCCATCTCTTCATCTTCCCTCCACTTTGCTCCTCTTTTATCATCCGATTTAGTTCATCTCAACTCATGTAAAATTTCCTCACATAGGCTACAGTTTTTCCTTGTTTTTTTTAACCTTGATTTCTTTTTATAATCTCATATTCTCATGACATCATTCCCAGTATCACTTTACCATGAGGCTTTATTCTTGTTCTCCATTTAAACTGTATGCAACATCTGGTTGACATGGAAACCAAACCACTCGGTGACTCACTGTGCAACCTCCTGAAAAACTTCCTCTTGTAGGCTACCTGAAGGTTTGTTCGTTGACAGCTTCTGTTGATTGACACCGACCAGGGAACAAACACGGAGCAGAGATTTGTCCGTTCGCTGCATTAAAAACCAGATTTAATTTCACCAAAGTAATTTATTTCTAGTATTAGTTCTATTTTGTATTGAAGTCTAATTTTTCTCATGACAAGCAGAACAGGATTACTACCTGGGGAGATTAGGCTATTTTACTCGTCTCAGAGCTGCTCCGTTACCTAAGATCCAAAAACAGAGTGACAGTATCTTAACATCAGAGAGAGAGAGAGATTTCCTGTTCAGTGTCATGAGTTTGTGACTGAGGGAAGTAAAAACAGGACGATGACTCACCCAAAGTCCTCTGAAGACATCTACTACGAGTAAAGGAAGTTATGGAAATGAGGATGTTTTGTCTTCGGGGCTGGTGCAGTTTATTGTTGAGCCGTTATCTAATTTGATGTAGGCTAAGTGTGTGATGTCTCCACGGGCCGACAGATGAAACAGATGGTCTGCAACAAAAAACTATAAATTTGTGAAAAGTCAACATCTTCAGGAGAAAATTTTTGATGTGATGGAGAAGCGGAGACAAAATTCTGCCTCTGGAGATCAAGAATAGGCTATTTATCAAATTTCAAAGAACAACAAACATCACTACAGTTTATAAAAAATGTTACCAGCTGTGTTTTATCTTGTGGTCGATCCCAGCTGCGGAGACCGTGAGCTCCAGACCTGGATTTTCTTCTCCACATGTGATGCTACTTCATGTTAAATGTCTGTTTTCATTAGCATCTGGCTACAGTTGAACTGATAAACTTAGCTAATTTGCTGATAGCCATGTTATGAGTTTGTTAATTGCAAAAATATTAGACTACTATCGCTACCTAGCTTAATGCTAACATTGTTGTGGATTAAATCATGCCAAATGCTAAAGGCTAGCTTTGGCTAATGGTTGTAGCTTGAATGTTTTTGTTGCCTATTTTTTTTTCTTGTTGTGTTTAGTATTGGTTCTTATGTTTTGTTCCAGTGACTTTACAGATAGGCTATAGTTTTGTTAGCTATTGTTGTTAGCACTGTTGGCTAATAGGCTAGCTAGTTAACATCCCACTGCATGATTGTTTTCATGTGAAAGCAACATAACATGTCTAAAGCTTTAAGTTGCATAATACTGTTGCTAGGACTAACTTAATAACATAAAAACACGAGTAAGCGGCTGATAAACGGTTAAATGTTAAACTTTATTCAGTGTTTACACTCAGGGCGGCCATCTTGGATTGGGAGCTCAAGGTTAGTGAATTTCCTCAGAGTTGAGATTGTGACTTCAGGGCTGTTTCTGATGACGTAGCCGACTGGAAACCTGGAAAATACACCTTTTATTTTTTAATGAAACTCACAATAATGAAACGCACCATTACTGAGCTTTCTAACATTGCAATTGAAAATGTGAAGTGAGGTAATGGGGTCTGATTTGGTCTGAGAAGTCGGTGTCTTGTGCAACATTTATTGGTGACGATGAGACACTCCTTCCTCTTGTTGATAATCCTCTAATACGACTCTGATTTTACGTTGGGCTTCTCTTTGCTGCTCCTGAAGCTTTTTATTTAACTGTATCCTGTGTCAGTGTGTGTGTGTGTGTGTGTGTGTGTGTGTGTGTGTGTGTGTGTGTGTGTGTGGGACTGTGTGTCACCGCAACTGCTGCTGCATAACCAAGATTAAGAGGAGAGTGATTAACTAAAAAAGCCACAGAGTTGCTTCTCCAAAATAAGCCTATTCAAGCTGTAGCGCTCTGATGGAGGAAGAAAAAAAGGGGGATTCACAGAGAAAGAGACACAAACTGCAGCATGAGCACCACGGTTGTAATTAGCAATAACAGCTCAACATAATGATCACAGGCAGGTTACCTCAGACGCCTCCACACTGTCCGCCTGAAAAAACAACAAAAAACATTTAAAAAACATTTGTGATCCGAAAAAATAAGCGCTCTGCAATTAAAGTGCAGCGGAAGAAGGCTTTGCTAAATGCCACAGCGAGCTGCTGGAGCGCCCACAAGGTGACACCGCACTGCTATTTAGTTTTAGGCAGAGGAGCGTCCCTCAGCAGCAAAACAGGAAAAAATACCAAGTCCCTCGAAATTACCAACCACAGGGAAAACTGAGGTAAATACAGTTATGTAAGAATGAGAACTAAGGTTCAATCTCATGGGTACGACCATTTCCTTTCATTTTCTGTTCATATCGAGCGTGTGTTTGGCTCCATTGTGTGGAGAAATGTAATGGTGGCGCACAGGTGGGAAGATGAGTAGGTGTTAATCCTACATTCATTCATGATGAGGCGAAGTTGGTGTGTGAGGAAATGATCCAGATCTTCAACTACATTTAATGGCTTTGTCCCTCAACTCAACCGATCAAGTCTTTCACGACGATAATAAACACTTGTATGGAAACTTATATCAATACAACAGCAAACAAACCTATAGGCCTAAATGTCAAATTAGCCTACTACTGGTATAGGAAATTTTAAAATAGCCTAATGAATCTCAGATACAGTTCTTTTTGGGAAGCTTTTATTTTGTTAGTTGTTTTGACACTGTTTTTTCCATATCCCAAATTTTTTTGCGCGCCATCAATAGCCTATTCGCCACCTAAATCTAAGCCCACTTTTTTTTGTCTTTGTTTTGTTTCTTCTTTTCTCTCTGTTTGCCTATTTTGTGTCTTGTTTGTGCTGTGCTGTTGTTTGTCGATCACCTATGTTGCACCCCTGTTTTATTTGATTATGTGTTCGCACCCTGTATTGCAGTTATAAAAAAATAAATATTAGCCAACTAGCATGTGTGGTTGCCCGCTGAGCAGGGCTGCACAGCCCAAGCTGAGGAGCTGTTGGAAGTGTAAAAAAAAAAAAGAAGAAGCCGCCACTTGATCCGTATTCGCATTTAAAGTTATGCTGAATCAAAATTACAATATAACAAACTAATAGAAACAGAAAACCAGAGGGATTAAACAGTGTAACAGTGCAGGAGTTGGTCAAATGCCAAGGCTCCAGACTAACATTTCTTAACTAGGAGCACAGTGACCCCCTAAATTAAAATTTTGCAAGCAGAACATTTAGGGGTGCACACTGTTAATTGATTTGCAAAGCAAATATTCACATTTCCTTTTCATGCATGATCCTTACATCCACATTGGCCTGACACCTGTATGATTGATACCAGATTCTTTGAGTCGCCTCTTCCATGTTCCACCAGTGTTAAAACAAAAAGAAGAAGGATAAAAAAGCAAATTTACTGGTTGCACCAGTGCAAGTATGAAAAAATTACTTGCATTGTCTTAAATTTAAGGGGCAAAATGCCTCCATTTACGGGCAGTCTGGAGCCCTGTGATGTCTGTATTCAGTGGGGCGACCTGAACGCAGCACGGTGGTAGTTGAGGGTCAGTAGGTCCAGTTGGTTTTCTGTAACAGGTTAATCCCGGTTTGGAAAGAGCCGTTATCCAATGAGTGTAATGGAGCTCATTTTATTGACCTGTACAGCAATTTAGAGCCTCTGCTGCTGCTGCTGCTGCTGCTCCCCTGACGCAGCACACTGGCAATCCAACACAGACGTGTCTATACTGGACAAAACCCATTTACCACCCGGTCCCTGAGCTCCTGCCTCGCCTCGCCTCACCTCCAACTCCACCTCCACTGCTGCTGCTGCTGCTTCACCATCTCCTTCTGTGTTTTTATTCCAGTTCAATCTTTGAACTTTCAAGTCGGGGCCGGGCGACCAAAGTCTGTCTGGAGGTTTGGACGTTTTGCAGCTTTGATATCTGATCCTCGTCTCTTTTTATAGGACCGGTGAGAGACTGGGCAGCAGCACTGATGGAAGCCGGACTAATTAATTCTGGGATCGATACGAAGGGATGCAGCTTCTGTCTCCCTCCAGATGTGCAGGTGGTGCATCGATCGGCGCTGCAGAGTTCAATACCTCCATCCTCCATCGTCTCTTCCCTCTTTCTTTCTTTCTTTCTCTCTCCCCAAATGAGGCGTAAGTGTCGTCCCACCGCCGCCTTTGATCTCCACCATGTGACATTTACTCGTTTCTACTCGATGAGCAGCGCAGCCAGAAATAACTGATGTTCAGATTAAGATCAGCAGGAGCAGAAATGATCCGTTGCTCTTCTATAGTTTAGTTTCTATTTTTTCTCTCTGGATCATTAGGAAATAACATTTTACTCAAGTCAATGAAGTGATTTGCACGTGTTCAGAAGTACGTTTGTCAGGCCAAGTTCTTTGTGAACAATGGCGCTCGCCTGCTGAAAGCTGATTGGGCGTAATTGGTGGTTAGTGATGCAATATAATTAGAGTGATTACAGTCATCTATTCACCACGGTGACTCGCTTCGCTGTCCAATGCAGTCGGCCTGAGACACGTTGGTGGGGAGATGCAAGAACTCAGATGATGTAGACGTCATTTGTTCTGGGGTTGAGGTATTTTTTTTATTGCGTTTTGTCCAAAAAGAGTAAGGATTGAATTCCTAAACCATCAGAAGTACAAAGTTTGTCTCAAAGGGATAGTTCAACATTTTGTCAAATTGGCCCATTGCCATAATCCCTATAGTCATAGCAGTAGCTTCGTTACCTTTAACTGTCGGTGCAAGCTATTTTTAGAACGGCGGAGCAGAGCCGTGAGCTGCTCAGAGCTACGCTACGGAGGCTCATGGGATTTCTTGGTTTCCCTCATCAAACTCATCAAATACACAATCCAACAACTCCACAACGCTCTGGTGGACAAGTTGTGACCTGCACATTCACCACGGGAAATTCATGTGTGACAGTGGTGGTCCTGTCACTATGCCTCCAATTGATCATGTGCCCTGGCTACTTGGCCAAGGGGATGTCCCTTTGGGTGACTGGCAAGCGCGCATGACTCTTACCCGGGAGGTGTGGGTTCAATCCCCGCCCGGTCCCTCTTCACCTTGCCACACATGCAAAACAGCAAATGCACTTTCCTGTCGGGGGCAGTTTTTAGTTTTTCATCAAGCAGTCTCTGTATTTCCCTCTAAAACAACTCTGTCTGGTAACGTTGTGTTATTATCTCATAGCGTGGTGAATGTGCAGGTCACAACTTGTCCACCAGAGCGTTGTGGAGTTGTTGGATTGTGTATTTGATGAGTTTGATGAGGGAAAGCAAGAAATCCCATGAGCCTCCGCTCTGCTCCGCCGTTCTAAAAATATCTTAAAGCGACAATTAAAGGTAACGAACCTACTGCTATGACTATAGGGATTATGGCAATGGGCCAATTTGCCAAAATGTTGAACTATCCCTTTAACACACTTGGCAGCACCTGTGTAACGTACCTGAACGCAACCCCAGTGATGGTGCTGCTCACTGTTGAGCTGTGCAGGGTGGAGAATGTCCCCTTCAACACACAAACTAACTCATGTCGACCACAACTCTCCACAGTTTTACCTTCAGATAAACCTCCATACGTTAGAGTGCAGCGAGAGCGAGAGACATTCACTAAACATAAGAGAAAGAGAGAGAGAGAGCTCAGCCTGTACAGCAGCTGTCCCACCTGCGCTGTCACATATGTTTGATGCCCCATGATGCAAGTGGGCCAATTATGGGCGTCCCACAGGAACGTTTGGCACTGTGCATGTTCACTCACAACACACACACACAGTTGGATGCTGTAATATTCGAGGTGACAGTGTTGATGATGATGATCAGTGGGAGTTAACAAGAGCTTAGATTTGTAAAGAAGACCCTGAATGCAACACAACATCAAACAAACTGTGTCAGTGTTGTTCTTGTCTGTGCTGGTTTATGATGGAACGAGTTGGTCCAGGTTGAAGGATCTCAGGTTTGATTGTGGTTCAGACATCCACATTGTTGTTGTTGTTGTTGTTGTCCTGTTCCATCAGCGTGTTGTGTTATTGTTTGTAATTTCTCTCTAATCTTGTCATTTATTTAAAGGGATAGTTCAACATTTTTGGCCCATTGCCATAATCTCTATAGTTTTAGCAGTAGGTTCGTTACCTTTAATTGTCGGTGCAAGCTATTTTTAGAACAGCGGAGCAGAGCCGTGAGCTGCTCAGAGCTACGCTACGGAGGCTCATGGGATTTCTTGGTTTGGGAGAGGGAAATTCATGCAAAACCGCTGATGCGCGTTGCCAACAACTTGTCCGCCAGAGCGTTGTGGAGTTGTTGGATTGTGTATTTGATGAGTTTGATGAGGGAAACCAAGAAATCCCATGAGCCTCCGTAGCGTAACTCTGAGCAGCTCACGGCTCTGCTCCGCCGTTCTAAAAATAGCTTGCACCGACAATTAAAGGTAACAAACCTACTGCTATGACTATAGGGATTATGGTAATGGCCAATTTGCCAAAATGTTGAACTATCCCTTTAAAGCTAACGTGCACCTTCTCCCTCAGATCTCCCTGAGCAGCGTTGGTGCAGTGGAGTAAATAAAACGGTCCATATCGTGGAGCTCCAGCTGCCCCAACCCCCCCCCTCCCCTCCCTCCCTGGTGGGGGCCCGTCCATCCGCCGGCTCCCCGGGGCCCCATTAATCCTAATGAGCATTCCTGAGAGACTTCCTGCAGAGGGCGACACAGTTTTCACCGCTGCGTGGTAAAGACAACACACACTTGTTATTATTATTATCGTCTCACAGAAGTTGAACCGGCTAACGAGTTTATTTCTGCTGGGTCACTGTGTCACACATGAGATGGTTTGTTTCTTAAAGGGGCGGTGTCACACTCGAAGACATGGACGAGATTTTTACCTTGTTTCAGGGAGTTGTATGGAGACGGAGAGACTGATGCCACTTTTATATCTGTGTGTTAATCTGTGAGCAAATGGAAAGAGCAGCAAATACTTTGCTTTGCTAAAAACGTTTGAAATACATCCACCAACACCTCCAAAGATCAACTAAGAGATTAATCTGAGCAAGAACATGCAAAGAGGAGATGTGACAATATAATTTTAATGGACACCAATTTCCCTTAAAATGCCAACATTTTACATCCCTTTAAGTTGTATCTACGGTGGCCCCGAGGGGTCAACACACTGCAAACACTCAAAGACGCAAACATAGCCTACGAAAAATTCAGGAAACAACAACCAGCAAAATACTCCCAACACAACAGGAAGTGTTTCTGGAGAAAACAATAAAGTGACGGACCAGGCTAAAGGCTAATGCTAAGCTAACAGTCTATATGATCAATACCATGTGATATTGACGTCCTAGAAAACATGCAAACTTTACTTATCTGTGCCTAAACCCAACCAATGGCTTCACTTACTTTTTGCTTCCCCCCCCCTATTTTACACCTGTACATGTCAGTTTTACTAAACTTAACCAGTCGGGAGTTCTCGACGAGTTTTGGTGAGATTCTACATCCTGCAGCTCTTGTACGCCATCTAGCCACGACCCTAAAGGTCCCAGACTGGTCCCTCAATTTATTGTGTCACCAGAAACGCTACCTGAGTTTTTCTAGCGTATGAGTTTAATAAGTATTTATAGGTATTTTCTTAAAAGTTTATGTGAGTTGACCTCTCAGGGCCACCATAGATTTACATCAGTCAACAATTACAAACTGCATTCTTGTAGACAATGTTTATTAATGACACTAGAATCAAAAGTTTATTAGTCACTAGTAACATTTCATAACTGATTAGATACGTAGTCAGTTATGTCTGTAATAGATCTATAGATATAAGAACTTAAAGCAGCTATAAAGAGAAATAAACAGATATAAATTCTATGATTTAAACTGAAATGAGCATTATTGACATTTTAAACAGAGCCTTTCATACTTGGTCATATTTCAAGTCGCTGATCGACCTGTAAAAAAAAAAAAATCAGCCTCCAATAAAAATGTCACAGTTTTCATTTGTAACATCCAGTCGGCATCATTCATGACACAAACCCTGAACGTATCAGTGCATCGTTATTTTCCAGGACCAAAGCCCCCATCCCTCCCTCTCCCGCCCCCCCCACCCCCCCTCCAATCAGCAGACACGCATGCGTCGTGGCGCTCCGGGCGGGCAGCGGGGATGCGGAGCCGCGGAGCCGCCGCCGCCGTGGCTCAGTGCGCCACGAGCAGCATCCAGAGCGCACGCGGCTACAATGAGCTGCTCCACCGGTCCGACTGAGAGCCAGCGCCAGTACTACTACCGACCCCCGAGCAGCAGACACAGACACAGACACACACACAGACACACCGCCACAGCCACAGCCACAGCCACCGCAGCAGCAGGATGCCCGGGGGAAAGAGAGGGCTGGTGGCACCGCAGAACACTTTTCTGGAGAACATCGTCCGGCGTTCAAGTGGTGAGTCGGAGCGAGCCTCGATGTTTGGTGCTGTTTCATTTTTTCATTTTTTTTTTTTATTATTTTTTGGGGTCTGGGTTTGGTTCCTCGGACGGACCCACGCACACTCTGTTGGAATACTGCGAGCTTTTTCTTTTTTCTTTTTGGGAGTGTTGGGGCTTCACCGCGGAGGATTCACCACTTTTCCACCCGCCTGTTATTCACAGTGACGGAGTTGACCCTGTCTCTCTCTCGCTGTCTCTCTCTGTCGCTCTACAACATGATGCTTTACATCACAATAAGTCGCGTGAAGCTGACCCCGGTGCACGTGCTCCACTGAGGATAAAACATTTTATTTTATATCTTTATTATTATTATTTTCTTGCTCTTTTTTCCCCTGAAGCTGCTCAGTTTACGCACCGTTTTTATTCCCGTGCAGCAGCAGCAGCGCCTTGTTGTTCTGCTGCTTTTGGAGGGAAATTATGCAAATGAGCTCTCCAGGTTCAGGTTGCTGCTGGGGTCCGCGCGCGTCATTATAGCTGCAAATTAAAAGTTTATTTTGCTCATTAACTCGCCGGGTTGTGTTGTTTTAATGATGAACAGAGAGTCAGACACCTGCTCAGGAGCAGGCTCGTCATGACGTCACAGAGACTCTCAGCCTCGTCCTCCTGATTTGACTTTTATTTGTTGATTTTTTAAAAACCTGCGTCGTGATTGAAACGAGTTAGTTGCGTCATTGTGATAATAACGGAGCTTCAGCTGGTTTCATGGAGAGGGTGACAGGTTGTTTGGTGAAATGTGGAGAATAATAAGCAGCTGATCTGGTTTTATCCTTTTTTTGTCGCTTTTTGCGCACAGCTCCCGTTTTTCTTTTCTTTTTTGCGCAATAACCTGCGCTCGGACTTGGCACCGCTCGCGCTCTCTCTCTGCTGTGATGAGATTGATTTTGA
Organism: Trachurus trachurus; assembly: GCF_905171665.1. Taxonomy (NCBI): domain Eukaryota; kingdom Metazoa; phylum Chordata; class Actinopteri; order Carangiformes; family Carangidae; genus Trachurus; species Trachurus trachurus. Next base: position 3,754,351 of record NC_139907.1, on the reverse strand, counting down.
TTTCTCTCCTTCAGCTTCCCAGAAAAGTGAGTGAGTGGCTGAGTGGAGGAAGTCTGGGTGGAGCTGGAGCTGGAGGTGTTTGTTTGTTTGGGTGGAGACTTGTTCCAGAAATGCGGGGTCGCTCTGCGCTAATTGGAGAGCCGTTGGAGTAGTGTGTGTCTTTAGTGTGTGTGTGTGTGTGTGTGTGTGTGTGTGTGTGTGTGTGTGTGTGTTTTGTGCTCGAGGAGGCAGCAGCAGCAGCAGCAGCAGCAGAGTGATGCGGGGAGCAGCAGACGATGTGCAGATTGTTGTGGGACTGTTCACTGGCCTCAGATCAGATCAGACGCTGCAGCAGTGAAACACAGAGTTGGTGAAGCTGCAGGTTTTTTATTATACATCCTATAATATATTATAAACTCACTGTGCATTTACACTGACTGTTTTAATAATGGGCTTGTTGCTTAAAGTGTCAAAACCAAACACAGATGGTTCTTAACATTCAAACAAAGTCAGAAAACTGAACTTTATATTTAACCCTCCTGTTGTCCTCCTGGGTCAAGGAAGGAAGGAAGGACGAAGGGAAAGAAAGAAGGAAAGAAGGAAGGAAGGACGAAGGGAAAGAAAGAAGGAAAGAAGGAAGGGGAAAAGGAAGGTAAGAAGGAGGGAGGGAACAGATTGGGTTAATTGGGTCAAAAAGGAAGGAAGGAAGGACGGAAGGAAGGAAGGGAGGGAAAAAGGATTGTGGAAAGAAAGATGGGGGAGGGAACATATTGGTTCAAGGAAGGAAGAAGAAGGAAGGAAGAAGGGAAAGAAGGGAGGGAACAGATCAGGTCAGTTGGATCAAAAGAGGAAGAAAGTAAGGACAAAGGGAAGGAAGGAAGGAATGAAGGAAGGGAATAAGGATTGTGGAGGAAGGGAAGGGGAAAAGGAAGGAAAGAAAGATGGACGGAGGGAGCAGATTCGTTCAAGGAAGGAAGAAGGGAAAGAAGGAAGGGAAAAAGGAAGGAAAGAAAGATGGAGGAAGGGAGCAGATTCGTTCAAGGAAGGAAGAAGGGAAAGAAGGAAGGGAAAAGGAAGGAAAGAAAGATGGAGGGAGGGAACAGATCAGGTCAATTGGATCAAAAGAGGAAGGAAGTGAGGACGAAGGGAAGGAAGGAAGGAAAGAAGGAAGGGAATAAGGATTGTGGAAAGAAGGAAGGATGGAGGAAGGGTTCAGATAACAGGAGGGTTAAACATCATTTCGGGGTCAGAGGGACGACCGGGGGCCCCTGACTGGACTCTTCTTGGCCCCTGCACGACTCCCTGATGTAATGAAGAGAAAATCCCTCTGTCTTCATTTTAACTCACTTCACTTGACGCTGAGCTTTACTGTAATGATGGGATGGCACTTTTCCCCCAAAAACAAATCAAAGCTGCAGTTCATTAAGCTACACAGTGAACAGGCTCCCATAGGGGGCCTCCGGGGGCCCCTGAGGGTCAGCACACACTGAATCCAGCCTGTATAACTATAACACATGCAGAGATTTGTTATATTGTGTTTTTATATAATAACACGACATCAGATTGAAGAGTTGAATCCTGAGCTGCAGGTTTGATCTGTTTGTGTTGAAGAGGTTGTTAGGAGGCGTTGGTCGGTGTCGATACCTTCTGACGTGGTCCTGTCAGGTTTAAAGTCTGGTTTAAAGGGATACTTCACCCAAAATCGATAATTCACCAATCGTCATGCATCAAGGAAGGGTTTGGACGAACTTTTCAGGAGTTATCAAAACGCTTTTGGAGTTCCAGGGGGGGTTCCGGCTGGCAACGGATTTTCATATAATGGTGGTGGATAGAGTCCACTTTTGAATCGTCCAAAACACACACTATGAAACATCCAGATACCTCCATACTGCTCGTCTGTACTGACCCAAGTGTCCTGAAGCCGCCACATGGAAAAGTTGTTCAGAAAACATGAATATGATCTCTGTTTTTATCCTTGTTGTAGCAGTAGCTCCCAGTGGCTGTTGATGTTCGTTCGTCGTTGTAAACCATTGGATGTCTGATGTAAACACGGAAGAACATCTCGCAGAAAATCTCCAAGGATAAAAACAGTGATCACATTACTTCTTTCTGAACAACTTTTCCATGTGGCGGCTTCAGGACACTTGGGTCAGTACAGACGAGCAGTATGGAGGTATCTGGATGTTCCATAGTGTGTGTTTTGGACCATTCAAAAGTGAACTCTATCCACCGCCATTATATGAAAATCTAACTCCTAAAGCGTTTTGATGACTCTGAAAGTTCGTCCAAACCCTTCCTTGATGCATGACGGTGTAGTGAGTAGATAATTGGTGAATTATCGATTTTGGGTGAAGTATCCCTTTAACTCATTACTGAGTTTCCTGATAATCAGATCAAAGCTGCTGATTCTGGATCAGTCAGGTCGTCGAGCAGCTTCTTCTTGTTGTTGTTGTTGTCGGTCCAACCTTGGTTCGGCTCAGTAATTGATTGTGATGAAAGAGGAGAGGAGGAAAGGTCGGGATGGATCTGGTGCTGCTTTCTTTGTCACTCTGTGTGTGTGTGTGTGTGTGTGTGTGTGTGTGTGTGTGTGTGTGTGTGTGTGTGTGTGTGTGTGTGTTAAGTCTTACTCAGCTCTTTAATTTCAAAGGGCGGAGGAGGAGGAGGAGGAGGCTGCGGTGCGTTTAAGTGACTCTGGTTCTGAGTTTCTCTTCTTTTTGTGCTGAAGAATCGACAGATGAGGCCGATTATATACAGTAGTTCTGGATCACCTTTCCCACAATGCATCAGCAGCATCAGCAGCTGCAGCACCAATCAGAGAGGGTTTAAACTGTGTACGGTGGCCGTCATGGGACATTTCAGACTCAGTTCCTCCTTTTGAGTCAGTCAGTCAGTTATCTCTCATCTAAGGTCAAAGGTCGACACCGCTGTGACTTCATGTCCGTAACTCACTAATTAATTTTCATTTTAACACAGATGTTAACACAGATGAAAAATAATGAAGTGGTGACATTTTTATATATCAAAAGGTCAAAGGTCAACTTCATTCCCATAATAATACACTTGTACAGCTGATTAACTGAGGAAGGAAAGGTTGTGATACTGTGATATCCTATACTCTAACAACATATTGTAATATTTATTGATTTATGACCTTTTTGCAACAACAAACTGCGTCCTGAATGGAACAACAATCTGTTTAATCCAATAAAATCAAATCTCACATTTATTTTCCTTCTAACGTGTGATCGTCCACATCAGAGAGAACGACCAACTCATTAAAAGTTTTCTAGTACAAAAAGGCCGTTAATTATGTGATAATGTCAAGAAATAGTCAAGAAATAACAATCAATTGTGTCATAATGTCTAGAAATAGCAGAAACAACAGTCAATTTCATAATAATGTCAAGAAATATCACCAAGAAATAACGATTGATTGCAAAGGACTTGGTGGAGAAAAATTCTGGCCTTTCCCAAAAAATTCAAAGCATGAAAAACATGACATTACAATGCAATTGACTGTTATTTCTAGGCTATTTCTAGACATTTCTACGCAATTAATTGTTATTTCTTGACATTATCATGTAATTAACGGCCTGTAAATTAAAGGGTTACCCAAAATTTCCACTTGCAACTTGACTATTGTTCTGTTTTTGTCCTTCAAATGTTATTCTTGTTGCTTTTTTTTGCAAATTTGAATGCATTTCATTGCATATCCCATGCACTGCAGCAGCTGAGACCTCGTTTGTTGTTAAGTTTAATTTTTTCACATTTCTTGCTGCTAGAAAAACTTAAAACTCGATGCACAGAAGAAACTTAAATGTTTTTACTCTCGTAGGACTTTCACTGTCCTGCTGATACAACAGAAGCTTTTCCTCTGACCACAGCCACAACGTTTTATAATATTTTTATTTATTACAGCTCTTCATTGTTTTATACCATCAGACGACCGGGGCAGTAAAAACCAGTGGAGTGTGTGTGTTGTTGGAGGGTTTTACTCGGTGAATCCTGCAGGGATTCATTCATCAGCTGCTGTTTGACTGCAGAAACGTTATCTCTGCTCTTTAGCCCAGCTTCCTCCTCCCTCCCTCCTCCTCCTCCCTCCTCCTCCTCCTCCTCCTCCTCCTCCCCCTCCTCCTCCTCCTCTTCTTCCTCCTCTGTAATCAGACAGGACACCGGGGGAAACTCAGTGTTTCTCTTTCTCTTCTTGGACGAGATGAGCTCCTGTAACGATGAGCGATGACCTGCCAGAGTCCCCGGTCGCTGCAGATCTGGAAGGTGTTGAGGAACATTATGAGCAGTTTTGCCGACGTTTTAGCTCGTTAATCACAAATTGAGCGGCTCAGCACAGAGCTGAGTGGCTGTCTTTTTCTTTTTTTTTTATAAAGCAGCAGAAAGTGTTCTCAGCTTTCAGCTTCTCCTGGGTCGACTAAACTTCCCACCGCTCCAACCTGCAGATCCAGATCCTGTTGTTGCTCCGACTGTGTGTGTGTGTGTTTCTGTGTTGTTTGTTTGTCTTTGGTTGAAGGACGAACAACAAACATCTGACACCGAAGGTCTGAGAGTGTTTGCAGAGCTGATGCTACGTCGCTAATGTAACGTTAAAGGAATAGGAAAAGGAAATGAAATACAGTCATTAGTGAAAACTTTATATGAGATTAAAACAGGTCCATAAAACTACACAAAAACCATTTAATATTCCTCCACACTGCTCGTCCACTGCAATCCAAGTGTCCTGAAGGGAGATAGTCCAGATTTTACTCCAAACAACGTAATTTAGTCAAGTCCAGTCACGTCCGTGTGCATGGCGTGAATGTGAGAGCGCACTAGGCAAATTTAATCCAGGACTGTTTAGGCTGTAAAAATGTCCTAAATTAAGTTGTTTCCAGTAAACTCTGGACTATCTCCCTTCAGGACACTTGGATTGCAGTGGACGAGCAGTGTGGAGGAATATTAAATGGTTTTTGTGTAGTTTTATGGACGTTTTTGTGTCGGGTCCTATTGACTCTCATATAAAGTTTTGGTTGGACTAGGAACCGGCCTCCCGGGTCTCCAGATGCACTTTGAGGAATAAAAACTACTCCGGAGTATCTTATTATTATTATATGAATTTCATTTTTTGGTGAACTATTCCTTTAACAGCTGTTTAGCATCAATGGTTTACTCACCAGGAAACAGACACCAGCTCTTGTCTTGTTTAATTACAACCTGATGTGTTTGGTCGTCTTCTATATCTGTCAGTGTAAAAGCTGCTGCAGCTCAGAGACACGTGGGAGTTTGGTTGTTTACTGACGGCAAGAGTTTAGATTTTATAGTTCTGTGTTTTTAAGTCGGCCACTTAAAGGTGAGACTGATTTTAGACAGAAAATTCAAATAAATTCAAATGCAAGAGAAGTCGTTTTATAGCACAGAGATAAAATATGCAGCAAATTAAAGCCAATTTTTAGAAAAAAATCTTAGTAATCTTAGAAATTTAGTGAAAGTTTTAGCTCTGGTTTGTCCCAACAGTTCGATGTTTGTTTGGATTTCTGCAGGAAGAATTTGGCATCACGTCAATCTGCTTTTAGTTTTTCTATAATTTTATATTTTTGGGAACATGGAGGCAACACTGGAACAGGAAACACAAACAGACGGAGAGTCTCACCCAGACAAAACCTGGATTAGTTAAACTTATCTAGAAGAGAAAGTTGGTTAATGATAATAACACAATAACTCAAATAAACACAGTTTTTCTTTTCTTAACCAGTGGCTGCAAAAGGTTTATTTAAAGACCCCTTTAAATAAACCAGAGTTTTCCTTTAATAAAACAACGTAAAGATGAATATGATGATGATATGACGGATTCAGTCTGTTTGACAGCACACCTGTATCTGTCAGATGAATAATTGATCTCTGTGTTGTTACTGAGCAACCAGCTGTCAGTGACGGTTTTATTCTGTTTCCTCAGCGTGTTGATGCTCCTGTCTGTGTTTTCACACTGGAGCTGCTGCTGCTGCTGCTGGTGTTTGGGGGGGATGAGGGTGTAAAAATATGGCTAATAAGGAGAAACCTTCCGCCATCGTATAAACAAGCTGCAGCCAGTTTGTCCTGAGCTCCACCTCCACCTGGCCTGACCTTAAAATGAAAAACTTCACCTGCAGGTCGTTTTAAAACAAGCATCGCTGTGGCTTCATGAATCATAAACTCTTCACCCTCTTCACTCTTCAGGTCTGTAAGCGCCTGTCGGAGCAGAAAGGTCAAGATGGTTCTCGCTGACTCCAAGCCTTGTAGTCTTACTCAGCTCTTATTGCAGAGGGCAGACGACACGACACGAGAGGCTGCAGCTTTTTAAAGGATCAGTCCAGAAGCTTTTGAAGTTTGTCTCACTTTAATACTCAGAGAGGAACCCCCCCCACACACACACCCAGCTCTGATCCGTCTCTGTAGTGTTTCCTCCAAGCATCAGGATGGTTTCACCTGATTGTAGGAGCCATAATTTATAGGGGTGGGAGAAAAAATTGATTCACATAAATATCGCGATATCCTTTTTGAATCGATTTTCTTTTTCAAAAATCTTTTTTTTTTTTTAAATAATGTGCAATGTGCATTTGTTAGCCTTTTTTAAATACGGAGAGTACAGGTTTTGAGAAGGGTTTAAGTTCACTTTATAATGGAGTATGTTAATTTATAGGCTTCTACAGTATTTGTGTACAGATAAATGTTAAAAATGCAGACTAAAAATCGAGAGAATCGGCAATATCGTAGAATCGCAATTTCAATCAATCGAATCGCCATCCAAAAATGTGTTGTATATCTATAGTGTAGAATTTGTGAGAGCGGTGATAGGGAGCACATAGTAGTTTTTCTATGGAGTGAAGGAGTGATGGATGTGAATTGATTTTCTTTCAGTAAACTTAAATACATCTCGTCGTTCATTCTTGTACGAAACCTTACAGTACCTTTCATGCCTCTTATGGGCTTTGACACCACAAAGGAAAGCCACAACACTGATGGAGGTCAGCTGGTTCATTTAGAATTAGATATATTGATTTAATGACAGATCTGAGTTTGAGTTTTAGACCGAACCAAACTGAAGATGCAAATAAAAGAAAACCTCTTCAGTTTAAAATGAGATTTAAAGTTTAAATGCAACAGAACAGATAATAAAATCTAATGTTGGTTGATCCAGATCGATGTGATCCACCCGAAGTCTTTGTGCAAAACAGTTGTGTTGATTATGACTTGTGTTGACATGTCGGCAAAGTTTCTGTAACTTTTTATTCAAATTAGATATCGATTTGAATCAGATTTTAGACCAAATGTTTAAAAAATTCAGTGTGCAGTGTTTTCAGATGAGGTGACGTTCACAGTCGTCTCCTCCAGTTTGTTCCAGCATCATTAAAAAAGACCTGAAACTTTCAGATACAGTAACTTTTATTCAGGAACTAAAGTGCATGTGGTTAATTGTTGTCTGTGTGTGTGTGTGTGTGTGTGTGTGTGTGTGTGTGTGTGTGTGTGTGTGTGTGTGCAGAAGCTGGCTGATATTCTGGCACAGACCTTTTTTTATCAGATTGAATCTTGTGCAGAAACGCTGAGCGAGGCCTGAACCTCAGCGTCTGTCAGTCCATCTGTCCTACGTTTCCTTCTTCTGGGACTCCTTGTCTTGAAACAGCAAAAACACAACAACAAAAAACAGTCAGTTGCAGCTTCTAAACCTGGCGGCTGAGAGAAGTTCCTGAACCTAATGAAAGTACCGACTCATGACCAGCGACGTCTTTTAGTGGGTAGATCAATTACCCCAGAACCTGCAGCTGAAACATTATGCAACCATCTGGATTTGCTGGTTTCAGCAACTGTGATATCATCAAACTTTCCTGCAATATGACAAATAAAACCTCATAATCGACCTTAGATTGAATCTTTACGATGCAAACCCCTCAGTAGGGTTCTCTCTGGTCTGTATCTTCACAGTTTCAGGTCTGTAGCTCCACCGTCATCGTCTCCTCTTCAGCCTGAACGTGTGTGGAGCAGCAGCGTTAGATCGTCTCTGTCCGTCATGTAAAATGCATGCTGAGCCTCTCGGAGCCAGTTGGCCACGCTTCAGCAGGTCGATGAGCTCACGTCAGTGTCATGGTGCCGTGGCCGAACTCCGAACTGAGCCGGCTTTTTATATTTTAATTTTGATTTTTTTTTTGTCTTTTATTATTTTAATGCAGCGACATCAACGCCTGCAGCCTTCAGACCAGAGTGTAAAACACGTTCCTCTGCTGCACGGTCGTCTCTGCAGCACTTCATGCATCTAGTTTTCCATATTTGATGCCTTTCTTTCTCTCTCTCTCTCTCTCCTTCTCTCCCTCCCTCTCTGTTTCCTGTTCTCTCCGTCAGAGACCAGCTTCCTCCTGGGAAACGCCCAGATCGTGGAGTGGCCTGTAGTTTACAGCAATGACGGATTCTGCAAACTGTCTGGTTTCCACAGGGCGGAGGTCATGCAGAAGAGCAGCACATGCAGGTGAGAGGAGTTAGTTACTGAGATTAACCATCCTGTCGTCCTTCTGGGTCAAATTAACACAGTTCCTTAACTGTTCCCTATTCCTTCCTTCCTTCCTTCCTTCCTTCCCTTCATCCTTCCTTCTTCTTCCTTCCTCTTTTGATCCAATTGTTCCCTCCCTCCATCTTCCCCTTCCTTCTTTCCACAATCCTTTCCCCCTACCTTCCTTCCTTCCTTCCTTCCTTCCTTCCTTCCTTCCTTCCTTCCTTCCTTCCTTCCTTCCTTCCTTCCTTCCTTTTTGACCCAATCTGTTCCCTCTCTCCTTCTATCTTTCCTTCCTTTTCCCCTTCTTTCTTTCCTCCCATCTTTCCCTTTGTCCTTCCTTCCTTCCTTACTTCATCCTTGAACGAATCTGTTCCCACCCATCTTCTGTCTTTCCTTCATTTTCCCCTCCCTCCCTTCCTTCCCTTCATCCTTACTTCTTTCCTTTTTGACCCAATCCTCCTTCCTTCTTTCCTCCCATCTTTCCCTTCGTCCTTCCCTCCTTTCTTTGACCCAGGAGGGTTAAACACTGTTAAGGAGCAGCTTGTCCTGCTGTTGTTTTATTGTAATCACATCACACAGAAACACCAGTTTTCATCTTGACCCTTCTCTTTTTACATCTGCATATGTGGCACTGAGCCTCTGTGTTAAAGCTTCACTTAAAGTGGAGTTATAAAAACCAATATATTGTCTGTATAACCACCCGGCAGTAGCCATGAGTCATTGTTTTTAAAACTAAAACCATGTCCTTTTCAAAGTGCTCCATTTATCCTGCGAAAAAAGGAAGAAAAAAAAATCCACTGAATCCATTCGTCCTTTAAAAAAAAAAAATCTGTTTCATCCATTATTCAAACACAACGAGAGAGAAAGAGAGAGAGAGGGAGACTATTTAAAAAGTGACATTATTTTTTTTGTACATCCTTTGCTTCCCTGTCACCGTAGCGACCGTTAAAACCACAGCGTTGTGTTTACATTGCTCCTGACTTGGTTTACTGATCCGGTACTACGCAGCAGCAGCAACAGAGGAGAAAAAGAAGAAAAAGAAGAAGTGTGGACCTCAGCACCGTCATCCTGCCAAAAAAAAAAAAAAAATCAGCATCTGCCCTTTACCGCTTGCTGAGAGAGAGAGAGAGAGGAGATGACACACACACACACACACACACACACACACACACACACACACACACACACACACACACACACACACACTCCGCTCAGTGAGAATCTGAAATGAATCCAATTTGAGGCTGCCGGCGGCGGCTCGGCCCGGTCCGGCTGCAGCTCCGTGTCCTGCTCGCCTGTCACTCAACATGAGGACACGGCTTCTCTCTTCCTCCTCCGGCACCGCTCAGACCGGACCGGAGGGAGGAGGAGGAGGAGGAGGAGGGAGGAGGAGGAGGAGGGGGAGGAGGGGGGGGGGGAGGAGGGGGGGGGGTGCTCAGGGGGCCGAGGGGGGTTGATGGCTGAAAGTTGATGGCCTCGAACTCGCCGCCGGCTAAAAAAGCTCCACCGGACACTGAGCTAAGTGAGAACAGGGACACTGACAGTGAGGAGCCTCAACTCACGGAGGAAGAAGAGGAGGAGGAAGAGGAGGAAGAGGAGTTTTTTGATCTTTTGACATTGATTTATATGATGGCACTATGGAAACACAGGAATCTGGGACGGTTCAGACCTTCTAACGACTCACAAGATAAATCTTCTTTTTCCTTCTTCTTCTTTAAACAAGTTATTTTTGGGGAGAAGTTTTTCGCCTTTATTGGATCATTTGACAGTAGAAGTGTGAAAAAGACACAAGGCACAAGTTTATTTGTATAACAGTTTGTCTCAAAGGGCTTTACACAGCATCGTTAACAAACAGACGAGATGATGTATACAGACAAGGAAACAGATGAAAACATGGAAATGTTTCTGGAGAGATCTGTGGAGACACCGAGGCCAAACTACAGAGTGCAACAGATACTGATGGTTCAAAATGTGCATGATCATCATTAATAAGATCAAATCTCTGCACGTGAGTTAAAGTTTCACATTCACACCGACTGACCTGAGATCTGGACAGAGGGACTACGGATGCAAATTAGCTGTCAACTTTGGAGCACTAAACTTAAACTAAATCAAACTAAACTAAACTTAAATTAAATCAAACTAAACTTAAACTTAAACTAAACTAAATCAAACTAAACTAAACTAAACTAAACTTAAACTAAATCAAACTAAACTAAACTTAAACTTAAACTAAACTAAATCAAACTAAACTAAACTTAAACTAAACTAAATTAAACTAAACTTAAACTAAACTTAAACTTAAACTTAAACTAAACTAAATCAAACTAAACTAAACTAAACTTAAACTAAACTAAATCAAACTAAAACTTAAACTAAAACATTTTGAAATTCCACTTACTGAAGTTTTATTGAGCAAACTGAGTGAACAACTCATTTTCCATTCCAGAGCTCAGTTTGAGGTGATTTATTTATGATTTTTTAACTTAAACTAAACTCAACTATAGTGTTTGTCACAGCTTGACTTTCATCTAAGCTGCACGGAAACAGGGAAGTGTCGCGGGTCAAACGTTGAGTGTTAACGTATCTTCATCCTCTCTGTGTTGTGTTGTGGTTTGAACTGAGGGAACATTTGACTCACTCACTCACTGACTGCAGAGGTTTTGTTTGGCTTCGGTCCAACATGAGACGACGAGATCCGACATCCAAACAGTGACTGAGTGACGTCGACTGAACGTGGACCCAGATAAACCAGCGCAGCATCGACTCTGCTGCTCATCCATCCATCATCAGTCTGCAGAGAGAGAGAAAGAGAGAAAACACTGAGCCTCTTTTTCTTCCTCCTCTTTTATTTGCACCTCTCAGGAAAGAAACTAATCACTCAGAGTAATTATATTAGCCGAGATTAAACTGTCTGCCGACCTTTAAGGAATAATTACAGAGGAAAAACCCCAAGCTCCATTTCCTCAGTTAAAAAAAAAAAAACCCTCAAACATAAAACCTAATGGACATTTTACGGTCTAAGATAACAGATTGACAGCGCTGTTACAAGTTTATGGGATATACTATACTATACTATAGCAGGCGGTTCAAAAGGTTAAAGGGTCAGGTCTTGATCTGGATTGATTTCTCTCTTTCTCTGTGTGTTGCAGCTTCATGTACGGAGAGCTGACGGACAAGAAGACCATCGACAAAGTCCGGCAGACGTTCGACAACTATGAGTCCAACTGCTTCGAGATCCTGCTGTACAGGAAGAACCGTGAGTGCAGCAGCAGTGCATGTGTTGTTGTTGATGTGTTCGATTAAAGGGATAGTTCACCCAAAATTCAAATTTCACTCATTATCTACTCACCCTCATGTCGACTAATAAGGGCTGGGAGAAGTTTCAGAGTCCTCCGTGGCTTCTCTGAGTTACAGCGGGGCTCCGTGCAGCACTGCATGTCCATATAACGGTTGCAAATGGCTACCACTTTTCTTTGTCCAAAAAGACACACCAAAAAACATCCAAATACCTCCATAGTGCTCTTCCTGGTCCGTCCAAATCTTGCGCAATTTGCATTGACACCCAGTTCATGGCTCCGGAAATCGCACAAGATTCTGGCAGAGCAATACTGGGAGCTTCCGCTACAAACAAGCTTAAAATATAGACTTATTTAATTCTTTTCAGAACAATTTCTCATGTCAGGGCTTCAATACAAGAGGGACATTACAGACGAGCAGCATGGAGGTATTTGGATGTTTTTTGGTGTGTCTTTTTGGACGAAGAAAAGTGAGCTCCGTTCTCAACCGTCATATGGAGATGCAGTGCTGCACGGAGCCCCGCTGTAACTCAGAGAAGCCACGGAGGACTCTGAAACTTCTTACCAGAAATTAGAATTTTGGGTGAACTATCCCTTTAATGAACTCGTCAGATGTCAGAGAGTTGAAAAAAGAGAAATTAGCTCTGTTGCTTCGTTCAGTTTAACACCTGTACAGATGTTGTGTGTGTGTGTGTTTTTTCCTCCGTCGCTTCGAACGCTTCGCTGAACTTTTAATTGTCGACAAATCCCACGTGCAGATCTGAACCCATTAATCGATGTAATGAGTCTTGTGTTTGTTATCACAGCCTGATGAGTCTGATTCCTCTGAGCCGCCACAAACTGCTCACACACATGAATGAACTGATGATGATGATGATGATGATGATGATGATAAAAACAAACCTCTACAGCAGCTGCCAGGTCACAACTTTCCATACTGAGGAATTTGACTTTGATTTTATGAACTTTTATCAGTTTTCCTCTCAGGAGTGTGTTACTTTATTATCCTCATTGGTTTGTGTTGCATTCAGTGACCTCGGGTAATTTTGGAGGAGTCATTAACATTAACTTCTTCTCCTTTGAGGTTGACGCTGCAGCTCGACACAAGTTTATTAATTTTGCTGCATGTTACAGCACCGTGGAGATCACAACATGCAGAACCTGAATCTTTAATTGTTGGTGCAAGCTATTTTTAGAACGGTGGAGCAGAGCCGCGAGCTGCTCAGAGCTACGCTACGGAGGCTCATGGGATTTCTTGGTTTCCCTCATCAAACTCATCAAATACACAATCCAACAACTCCACAACGCTCTGGTGGACAAGTTGTGACCTGCACATTCACCACACTATGAGATAATAACACAACGTTACCAGACAGAGTTGTTTTAGAGGTTTTATGGAGGGATTATGGCAATTGGCCAATTTACCAAAATGTTGAACTATCGCTTTAAAGGGGAACTCTGCAGGATTTTACAGTATTATACAGTGTTATAGAATATGCACTGCGACTCCGAACCTGTAGGGGGCGCTCCGTAGAGAAAAAAGCCACCAGAATAGCGAAAAAAATACCCAAACTTGCACAGTTCCTCTTCAATGTTTGTTTTAAAAGTTGCGTGCAGCTTGTTTCTATTAATACAGTAAAAATCTGAAACTCTGTGTAGATCTAATGTAAAGTTTAGTTCTCTGATAATTCAGCAGTTTATCCAGGAAACAGTTGGATCATTGATGAACGTCTTTTATGTTAAACTTCTCAGCTCCTTCAGTCCCTCAAAAGTTGACACTTGCTGGGTTTGTGTTGCAGTTTAGTACATTTCCTTTTAAGAAAAATCAACAAAAAACAATTCAGAGTTGTCTGACTCCACTGACCCCCTGACCACAGACTTCTTCTTCTTCTTTTTTTCTTTTTTTTTTACCCTAGAACTAAATTCAGATCCTGGTTCCTGCATTTTAATGTACATTTCTCAAAAGTTCCTGCTTTTTGAATGTAGGTTTTATTTGTCAAAAGCAGTTGTAGCAGCCTTTGGCAACAAGAAGCATTATTAAGCATCTTTTATTCTTTGCAGAGAACCGTGAAACTAAAACACATAACAAAATATTTTTGCAGATATCATGAAATAGTACATCTGTTTTATATTTAGTGCCTTTAAAATAGCATCCACTGTTCATGTTAATGACATTTTTATAGCATCTTTCTTCAAAAACACACATCAATTTCACTTCAAACACATCCAGAGTACATTAATGTTGCACTCACCCAGGCATTTACAGCAGCGTTCACTAATTGGACTGTTTGAATCTGACACATTCGTTTGACAGGAATCAACAGTTTCAGTAACTGGAAACCTCTGATCTGAGGCATTTCAACGTCTTTTTAACCTGATTTTATTTTAGATTTTTGTTTCAATTGATATAATTAAAATAAAAATAAAACGCAGCTGAGATCTTCCTCTTCTTCTCCTTCTTCTGTGCGGTGTCTCTGCAGGAAGTCCCGTCTGGTTCTACATGCAAGTGGCGCCGATCAGGAACGAGAACGACAAAGTGGTTTTGTTCCTGTGCACGTTCAAGGACATCACCCTGTTCAAGCAGCCCATCGAGGACGAAACCACCAAAGGTGAGTCTGTCTCTCTGTCTCTCTCTCTGTCTCTCTGTCTCTCTGTCTCTCTGTCTGTCTCTCTCTCTGTCTCTCTCTCTCTCTCTCTCTCTCTCTCTCTCTCTCTCTCTCTGTCTCTCTGTCTTTCTAAAAACGCTCTGTGTTTTTTTGTACTGAGGATTATTTTGGGAGAAGAAGTTGGTTTATTATTAGATGATTCTACTGACTGAGAGTCTTTGATGGATCTGAGGACGAGAAGAGACGAGCAGCTCAGGAAGAAGCTGCTTCTGTTTTATTAGATAGTAAAGAGTCGGAGGAGGAGGAGGAGGAGGAGGAGGAGGAGGAGGGGGGAGGAAGAGGAGGAGGAGGGGGGAGAGTGGAGGAAGGGGGGGCAGTGGCGCTACGGGGGCTGACATGTGACAAAAAAATCTGAGTGGGAACCAAATGAGGACATGGCTGGATGCCCCCGTGTGTAATGTGATGCCAGTTGGCTGCTGATGGGACATATAATTATGTTTCTTCATCCTCCTCATCCTCCTCCTCCAACTTCTTCTTCCTCCTCCTCTTCCTCACTCCTTTGGTTTTATATTTTATTTTACATCCATCCTGTCTTTTTTCTCCTTATCTTGTTTTTTCCCCTAGTATTTCATTAATTCCTCCTGATATTTTAATATCTTCCCTTTATCCTCTCCTCCTCTCTTCACTGTCGTCTTCGATTTCCACCTTTCACTCGTCGTCTTCTTCCTCCCTGAGATTTTAAAGCCCTGGCTTCATGTCATCCTCCTGTCCTCCTTCTCCTCTTCCTCTTCCTCCTCCTCCTCCTTCTCTTCCTTCATTTCATCCCCTGCCTTATTGATACTCCTATCACTCTCCTCCTCTTGTACATTTTCTCCCACATCTTCTGTTGTTTACACCGTTGTCCTCCTCTCCATCATCCCTCCTCTTATTACTTCTTCTCCTCTTCCTTCCTCTCTCTCTCTCTCTCTCTCTCTCTCTCTTTTCTTTTTTTTTTCTTTCACATCTTTTTATTGTTTTTTTCCTTTCAAACATACATACATCTGTTCACTTGTATACAATATTAACAGTGGAAGCACAATATGAACTCGAACCTCTTCCACCCTGTCAAGCCCTTATTTCCCAGATACTGTACTGAAACATACATTGTCACAATCTTGTATATATGAATACACAAAGGTAAAGAATGTGTATATATATATTATATATATACATACATAATTATATGCACATATAAACACATATACATTTGATTAGATCAGAACACAAGCACACCGGAGACTTTGCTGGAAGTAATAGGGAATGTTTACACTGAAATGGAGAAGAGGGCGTAGCTGAAAGCAGGGAGAGATTAGGAGTAAAGAATTTTCCTGTAATCAGTTGTCGAGGTGAGTGAGATTTACATTTTTTTACGCTCTTTATTTCGTTCCAAGCTGCGGCGGCTGGAGGATGGAACAAAAAAAGAAAATAGAGGAGGAGAAGGAGAAGAAGAAGGAGTCAGGTCCTGTTTGGCCGTGATGTGGGAACGTCTCGAGCTGTCAGCTTGTGTTGGAGGAGGTTGTGGTGCGTTCAGGACTCTCAGGAGATGTGGGCGCTGCTGTGTTGTTGTCCTCCTCTTCTTCCTCCTCCTCCTCCTCCTCCTCCTCTTCCTCCTCTTCTTCCTCCTCCGAGCTCTGACTGATGCGCTGTGTCAGCTTCCCGCCCCGAGTGTCGTTCTGAGCGTCGCTGAGCGGGTGTGTTTGCCCTTTGACAAGGATCCTCCACACACACACACACAGCTCTCCTCTTAATGCACACACATGTAAACACGTGTGTGCACATGCAGTGATTGGCACATACACACACATATACACACACACACACACACACACCTCCCACTGCTGAGACCTGCCCTGAGTGTGTGTGTGTGTGTGTTGTTATCGCGTGATTTGTTTTATCTGTTCATCATGTGTGTTCCCGCTCAGCGACACATGAGTAACACGTGTTGAACATGTAATTAGTGGCTGACTGGAACTAATAATGTCACATCATCGCCTCGACAACGACACGGCATAAAAACTTCAGACTGAGCGACCGCCGACCTCGCACGCCTCCGCTCCGGCATCTCTGGCAGGAAACAGAAGAGAGTGTGTTTTTATTTTTATTCCAAATAGAAATTATTTAAGCAATATATCACTCCAGTCCATGGTATGCTCATTATACCACGGTTACGGCTATACTTTGCCTGACGCAAAGCGTTTTTATAAAACGGTTACCAATAATGACAATATGAAAGAGGGATATGCAATCAATTTCATGTAGTTTTATTTAACCAGAAATACATATTATCCAATAAAATAGCCTCATTGTGGAAAAAATAGTCCCACCTCTCCACGTTAGCTCCTAGTAGCTCTGCATCTCGTCTTTTCCTCTGTCACTGCTCAGTCCCCTCTACCATTGTTAACCCTCTGGAGGTGAAAGTTCACCTTAAACATGTCAATTCAACTACTTTTGTCCATTTTTTAACATTGTAAAAACATCAACTGTCTTTTGCCACGGACTGCAACAACTTCCATTCATACCAGTCATACGTGCCTGACGCGGAGTGATAGCCTACGCTGTGATAAGGTTTTAGAATAGTAGCCGTGGTATATGCTCATTACACCACGGTTAACAACCAATCAGATCGCCGGATTTCACCTTTCCGTTTTATAATGATCAATAACAACATTCCTCAACATGCAACTCCCTCTCGTGACGTAATATGCGATACGTGACCCTAACCCTTACAGTTTTCCACTTTTCCACTTTTCCACAAGAACAAATAGAAACCCTCACAACCTGTTCCCTCCAACAACTTACTTGAAATGTTGTGAGAATAAAAAAAGAGGGAGAGAAAAAAGAAAGAAAAGCCTTTAAGAGCGGTGGAGCTGAATAGATAAGGGGATGGGATTGAGAGAGAAAGACAATTGAGGTAGGTTAAACAAGAATAATAATAAGAATGATAAAAAATAGAATAAAATGAAGGAGAAAAAAATAATTAAACAAAAATAAATGAACAAATTCATAAATGATGAGTGTTTAAAATGGGGAAAAAATGGTTTTATTGAATAAATAAAACCGTGCCCTTGTGTCTAGAAAAACATTTTAAACTCAACACTCAACTTTTCAAATGGTACTTTTTTAGACCAGATTATATAGTATTTTGTAAAAAAGTGTAACCTGCAGTTTGGTTATTATAAAAAACACACATGGCGCTCTTAATAATGAACCAAAGCCACGGAGATCACCTAATGTCACCGTCTGAACCGTGGTCAGTCGGCCATCTTGGACAGCTAGCTACGGCAACCACCACATGGACAAACTACACCAGAGATGAGTTTTGGCTTCATTCTCACTGATGCACATGTAAGACTGATCAGATTCTCAATGATCGATTATCCGTCACTGATCGATCATGGCTCTGTGTTGCGTGAAGTTTGTTGTTCACCTGCAGCAGTTTCTCTCCTCCTGCACTCATTCTCTCTCTCTCGCTGTGATTCAGTTGCTGTTCAGTGATTGGCTGCATCGTCATCAATATTATTATCTATAGGGTCAGAGGATATTATGATCGATACGTGTTTGTGAGTCAGGGAGGACGAACACTTGAACAATCAGACTTTTATTGAACAGTTTTCTTTATTGCTGAAGGCAAATCTGCTGCTTTAAGAGAGGAGACATCATACTGTATGTGGGTGTGTGTTTGTAGCTCAGATCGAATAATCTGTGTGTGTGTGTGTGTGTGTGTGTGTGTGTGTGTGGCAGCAAATACACAATATATAGTACAGCAACTTGAACATGAGGCCACAAAAATAAGTAAATCCGGCTATAACTGCAACTGTAAAAAAACAAACTAACAAAAAACACAATTAGGAGTCACAGAATATTAAATTATTGAGGCTTCAGGCTGAAAATTTCAATTTATCTGATGCTTTTCTGTTGCTCTGATGTAAAAACAAACAAAAAAACTTGGATTGATCAGCAAGAAAATAACCTGCCAATACTCTGAGTCTGATGATGAGATCAATCTGGGCCTTTTACAGACTGAGCAGTCATTATATTGATAAAATAATAATACTTAAAAAAGATTTTTTATCTGTAAGCGCTTTTACAGATGCTCAAAGACAAAAAATCATAAAATAGAACAAAATCAGTGAAATACAGTTAAAACAGCAATACAACATTATAAAGCACACAAAATTATATATTAAAAGCTAATTTAAACAGCAAACAACTATAGAAAGTTACAGCAGAGTGAAACAGATGTTGATTGTAGAGATTCATATGAGCCGTAGTAATAAAACAGTAAAACAAAATCTCCCTGGCAACAAGGCAGCTCGTAGCGTTGGGGGTTGGAGTGGCGTTCAGCAGCAGCCGGACTGAAGCCGGTTCACTCAGAGTCTCGGTACAGTACGATGCGTTCAGGGACCACGGCGTGTGAGGGTGCATGCATCATTACTCCGCCGACCGCGTCACAGAGCGCCGGACTGCAGGCTGCAGTTTAACCCGCCCCCTGATTACCGGGGTGGGAGAGCCGTTGGTTCACAAACCAACGGGCCGCGAGCTCCTGGCAGCAGCTGAGCTCGCTGCACTCGTCGTGCTGCTGCTGCCGCTGCCGCTGCCGCTGCCGCTGCTGCTGCTGCTGCAGACTAGAAGCTGCTCTGGGCTCCGTCTGCGGCGCCCGGCGTCCAGCGGCTCGGCTCAGCTCAGCACGCCACAACACGTCACGTCAGAGAGATGGTGGTCTGCAGAAGACGTCCACAACAAAACAAAGCAGATCTCACATCTATTATCTGCTCCATGTGACCGCGTGTCCAAGCCTCTGAAGCTCTTGAACGTGCACCACCACCACCACCACCATCTGTGTTGTTGGTTACAGTTGTGCACGTGGACGTTGAGGCGTCACTAATCACCTGAACCAGATACAACAGGTGTCCCGTCGGCCATGTTTGCATCCACTTGTCAATCAAATCATCAATCGCTACAAATAGCCTATTAAAGCAGTACTTAAGAACTTTCAGTTTTGGTTGAGTTTGGCGGCGCCAGTGGCCCAAAGCGGTAGTGTTTTGCCTGAAGGAAGACTCCATTTCCCATGAGCACTAGCGCATGGAAATTACCAGAAGACGTCCAAACTAAGTTTCTGTTACCAGCGGATCATTTCTCAGTAAACACACATACACAATCCGACGGAAAGGTGCCACATTGCTGTTCCCTCCTCGTCTTGACTCGTGAAAGTGAAACTTAAAGCAGAAGTGAGTGATCCGGTGGTTTTGGCTAATGCTGCGTTCCAGGCAGGCTTTTGAAATCGTAAATTACAGCTTCAAGTCACAACTTACGACTTTGTAGCGTTCCAGGCAACCCACTCGTGTTTTTCCGACCTGTTTTACCGGTGAAAGTCTCTATAACGGCCACTCGTAACTTCCGACCGGTGAACTCGTACCAGATCGAACTGGTACCACTTCACGGTCGGAAAAATACGAGTTTCCTTGAATGCACCATAACAGTCCTCGTCGCTACGTCACCACATTCACGGCGTTCCTTGGCTGCACACACAGCCCTGCATGCCGTTCTCTCTCCTCATTGGATAAAAACTGTAGGATACGATAAATGTTTTCTCTTCGGCTCAGAGCAGAGCAGAGGGACTGACAGACCCGTGTTTCAGTCCAAACACTCTATGTAAGTGATTGCTGTCGGAAGATATAACTATTTAAGACTTATATTAACACAAATATATCACTCACTTCTGCTTTAAGTGAGAGCCGGTTTCCTACCATGCTCCTCAAAGCTGCTTAGTGCCAGTGAAAGCGATACAGACCATAATGATACAGACCCCCTCAGGCCATGACAGAGGTGTCATTCAACCTGTTATAAGTCGATCTATCATCACAAAAGTTATGAAAATATTATATGAAGGTTGAAAAGTTCCTTAGTGTTGGTTTAATGTGAATAAGTCGGTGAAATTGCGTTTCCATCTCAGAGCTTCACATCCAATAAACACCTGTGTGTAACGATGTCAAGCTGTTTTGCGATCGAACTAGTTTAGTTACAGTAGGTTAGTTAGATTAACTTTTTTTGCAAACATGGATCACATCTACCAACACATGGTAGGCGAAATATTTCACAGGAAATAATTAATGATCATGTGCCAACTAACTGTGAAGACGGTGGCGGGAAAACACCTAGCGTTAGCTTAAATGGCACACGACACTGGTTTGGAAACGGCAGCGCTCCAGAAGATTGTGGTTGAAAGACACTTCACAGAAAGTCTGTCTGTCCAGCTGCATCTGTCTTTGTCTTCTCCAGTCGTGTCCTTGAAAAGCTGGAAGTATACTGTAGCAGAACTGACGTCAAATGTGATTGATCAAGAGAAAAGCAGATGAGATCAACAGGACAAACATTTGGTTGATATTCGTGACATTTAATCGCATTTATCGTTACTGTTTCCACAAGACATTTTTAATTTGATATAACTTGATGCGCATAAAAAACATTTTTAAAAAGCATTTTAGACTGAACAGCGGTCACAGAGAAAGATCCAGGTTCAGGATCAGTTCATCTTCTCTACAACAGAATAAAGGACGACAAAGCTGAACGTGTGTCGGGGCGTTTGCTCCGTCGGCTCGGCCTCGGGTCAGACTCGCTTTCAGTCCAGACAGTCGATGATGAAGAGTGACGGAGCCTCGGGTGCCAAAACCGTTCACCCGCGTTTTCACATTAGAAATCTACCGATAGGAATCTAAAAACTGGAGACTTTGTGTTTGTTCTGCAGCTCTGATCGAAGGAAAACAACCTGAACTCAGGTGCAGTCGTGTTACATGAAGACAAAACTGTTGTTGCTCATCAACAAACATGTAAAAAATCACGACGAGTTAATTCAACCAAACATCTGTGAACCTGTGATAACCTCAGCGACGCACCTGAACGCTCCCTCACTGCTGCACCTGCTCCTCCTCCTCTTCTTCCTCCTCTACACGTACAGACAGATGTTAAATCTCTTCCTATCAGGCGTCCGACACGTGTGTGACTGTGTGTGTGTGTGTGTGATTCTTCCTGAAGGACAAAGTCTCTGTGTTGTGTTGTTGCTGCACAGTTCGGTGCTCGAGCTGCTGATCAAAATCTTATTTGAGAATTCACTTTGGAGCTGCTGCATGCACCAGCTCCGCTCCCCGGGTATTTTTAGCTCAGGCCTTTTACTGTTTTTTATTTTTTTTATTTCCACTTCCATTGTGCTCCAGTCTGATAAATCATCACGCAGCGCTGCATTCTTGAGGGGGGAACCACAGCAGCAGGAGCATTATTATTATTATTTTTATTATTATTATTAAAGGGGCAAAAAAAGAAAGAAAAAGAGAGAGAGAGAGAGACCTCTTATTTAGTTGTCCTGCAGTTTGTCTCGGCTCGTTCAGGTCCTTTTGTCCTCCTGTCCGCTGTCAGCATGTATTTACAGCAGCAGCGGCGCCAAGACAAATTCCCCCATTTCTACTTTTACCATGAAAGTGGTTGTGGGTCTGAAAGAGAGCACATTGACTCGCTTTCCATGCCAATGCTCCGCTATTATTCTCAAACACATTAGGGCTTTGTGCCGCCGCTCTATAATAAATGCACACTACACTATACTATACTATACAGTACAGTAGCTACCAGTGAATTATGCAAGTTCTGCTACAATAGAGGAAGCACTCAGGAGCTTTACACAAGTAAAAGCAGCAACACCACGAAGAAAGACGAGTCCATCGCCAGGAAAAGACCCAAAGTCAAACTCATGGAGTTAACAGTTAGCCCGTAGCTAACAGTTAGCATCCTCAGGTTGTTCAACCCGTCGTCGTCCGTCCTCAGCTTCACTCAGGTGTCGGTCTGCTGCAGGTTCAACCACCGTCTACTCTGATGTTTTGCTCATTTTTAGTTTCATCCGGATGTTGCAGATGTTGTTCCTGATGTGCAAACTTCCACATCTGTGCTGCTGCTGCTGCTGCTCTCTGTGTTGTTGTATCAGATTAACATTTCAAACTGAAGCAGCAGGTGAAGAGAGAACATTTTCCATCTTGTGTTTTCATTCTTTTCTACTGAAACGTCACCAGACACAGAATCAGAAACATCTGGAGCAAACTCTGATTTGCATCCTGGTTTAGTTTTTTTGCTAGATAAACATTTGCTGATGTTTTAAACATTTTTCTCTTTGTTCATGTTAATGCAGGAGAGAAAATCCCACTAAGTTGTGATTCAGCTAGAGTTACTGTTTACAGTGTGGTAGCTATGGTTATGCCCATTTTTTAAAACGTTTATCCTACTTATTTATTTCAATTTTTCGGTAACCCTACAGGCCGCTAATTACATGACGATGTCAAGAAATAGCCAAGAAATAACAATTAATTGCATCATAATGTCTAGAAACAGCCTAGATATAACGGTCAATTTCATAGTAATGTTGAGAAATAACGATTGAGTAGAAATAGCACAGAGAAATAAATGATTGTAATTGACAATTTCAAGGACTTGGTGGAGAAAAATTCTGGCTTTTCCCCAAAAATTCAAAGCAAAGCATGTGTAATCTTTTACCTTTATGAAAAACATGACATTACTATGAAATTGACTGTTATTTCTTGACTATTTCTTGACATTATCATATAATTAGCGGCCTGTAAATTAAAGTGTTACCCAATTTCCCACTCTCATTCACTCACTCTCACTCACTCTCATCCAACCTCTTACTCTTTCCCTTCTTTTTCTTCTAATTCTAAATCAACCTATCAATGCACACACAGCTAATATTTAGTCTAAATATTAATATTAGTTTAGTTTTCTGTTGTTTTCATGTGCGGGTTATTGTCTGGTATCATATCTCCTTCATTTTGTCATATTTTGTGGTTTATCTTTGTTGCTGTTAATCTAATAATGGTAGTGATAATAAACAAAGGTCCAAAATGGATCTTTATCTTGTTTCTTTAAGGTAGGAACTCGTTCCTGTTGATACTGGCGGTGTTTGAGCTCATTAGCTCCAGTAAACTGTAAAGCTGCTCCAGCTGTGAGATGACGTCTGGGTGAACGGGGGCTTCCTTTTTGTAGATGCGTTTCTAAAGATGTTCTCTGAGCTAATTGACAGTCGTCCCTATATATACACGGCTCAGATGAGTCCGGGGGCTGTTTGCCAACAATATATACATTATATACGTACAGTGATATACCGTGGGTTATATAAGCTCATACTGCAGCAGATGCAGATTTTCCTCCAGGAATCATATTGAAAAAATCTCCATTTTTGGCTGAGAGCGTCCGGGGGTTTATTGTCAGAGCCAAGTCTATAAGTATTAACAGATCACACGCAGCTGAAGACGAACACAAAGTTACACAACGACACACTCCTGCGGGGAAACACAGTGATAAGGACTTTCTTAGAATTAGCTTTGAATAGACTGTTGTGTTGTAGTTGTGTTGTTGTGGATATCCATCCTGCTTGGTGCTGTGCTGTGTTGTGCTGTTTTCACACCGCTGCACACTGACGTGAACGGCCGCCTCCATTTGAACACAGAATGAAAGAGTCAGAGGGCGGCTGGAGGCCCGAGGGTTAAAAGCCATTTCAAAGTCCACTTTTTATTCATAATGGTCCCTTCAAAAGAGGGGGGTGGGGTGGAGCGGGGTGGGCTGGGGGGGCCCGGGTCGATCACGATGTGCGACTACTGTATGTGGTGGACCGCTGCTCTGCTCCTGCTCTCTGCCCTTTGAAAACATTTGATTTTATTTTTAGAGCGGTACAGTAAAGAGGGAGAGCCGACGGTCCTCCCAAACCATGTCGGCCTCGTTCAGCAGCAGCAGCAGCAGCAGCAGCAGCAGCAGCAGCAGCAGCAGTGTAGAGGAGGAGGTGGTGGTGGTGGTGGTGATGTGGTGATGTGGTCAGGAGAGGAACCACCGCTGGACAGGATGCTTTTAATTAGAGAAACTTGAGTCTGAAACACACTCAAACGCTCATGGTTTTAAAGGGACAACGAGGAGTTTGCTTTTGGTTATAAAAGAGTCTCATATTAATGTGGATGAATCTACGTTACCCACTTGTTAATGGGTCCATTTAGATAATCGTTTTGTCTTTATCGTTATTTTGTTTTGTTTGCTATTAATATATAGTGGTTGACTCGCCCAGCATTTCCTACTTTCAGTTTCCCGGACGCTGCCCGGTGGGTCATGGGAATAACGCCGCCAAATCGCCGTTTATGGTCGGAACTTCGACGGTATCTGATCGTCTTCGAACCTCCGACTTTCATTCTTGATTTGAAAATGTTCACAAGAATTTCACCGTGCGCAGAGAGGCTCATGGGAAATGTAGTGAAAACACTTTGCTTTCCAAAACTCCTTGTTGTCCCTTTAATCTGATAATAAAAAGAAGAGGAGGAGGAGGAGATGACTGGGTTTCATCCAACTTAAAGCAGGATCAGACAACACAACACAAATTCAGGCCGATTTTCAGACGATTTGGTGGTGGCCGACACATTTCCAGCGTTGGGCCTGATTATGAACGTTGGGAACGATGAACAGTCGAGTAGTGTGACAGTGATTCTGCATCTAGGACGCTCTACGATGCTTCACAATTTTTTTGCATTTCTTCCCCTAGTCTGACATCTCCTACGACATGAACCTTGACGTTGACCAATGACAGAGCTCTGACGCACTGTTTACAGTACACACAGTGAACATGTGCTTCATGTGCACAGTGTAAGTGAATGGTGTTGAGGTGAAGACGTTGGTTAACGTAGGTCACGTTCTCTCTGAAGGAACAGACCCAGGAACAGCTCCAGCATTGTTTTTTCTTCCTTTTCTTTTTCGTGTCTGAGCTAACGGCCGGCCACATCACACACAGAGATACAGTATCTATGATTGACAGTTTGTTGCGGTGCCCCCACGATGACCTATAAACATGTGCAGGGTTGTAATCGGTTGTGAAAGATGATTGGTCGGGGTCATACAGTTGAGAAAATTAGTATTTGATCCCCTGCTGATTTTGTAAGTTTGCTCCCCCACAAAGAAATGGACGGTTTATCGTTTTATAGTAAGTTTATTTTAACAGAGAGAGATGGAACATTAACAAAAAATCCTGAAATAATAAGAGATCTTGGATCTCAATGGGACAAACCTGGTTAAATAAAGGTTATTATAATAATGATAATTGACTTTTTCTTCAGTAAAATTTCATCAAGATAACAGTACTTTTACTTGTGTAGATTTGTTTGGTTCTCTTTCCACCCCTGCTAGTTTCTCTAAACTTCCTGAAGTGGCTCCCTTCCTCTCAAAGCTTTAGGCAAGGCAAGGCATCTTTATAAGTAAAAAAACATTTCTTCTTTTAGTGGTATTTATTCATCAGACGAGCGTATGGTTTCAGTTTTCCAGCGGTGGTCATGGTGGTGGTGGTGGTCGATCCCCGGGAGGAGCCGTTCTCCTTCAGCTCCCGCGTCCAGCTCGTAGAGGTCGGAGCAGGAACCCTGCAGCTGCCTGCTGGAGATACGCTCGTGTTCAAGGACACTTTGAGCTCCGTTCGCTTTGTTCGTGCTGCATTCACGTCATGTCGGCCGTGTTGTAAATATCGCTATCAGCCGGGGGGGAAAAGCTCGTGGAAGTGAAACAGGAAGTTGATGATGATGATGATGATGATGTGCGGTGCAGATGTTGACAGCTGTGACTGACTTCCTGTCTCGTCTTTTTTTATTCTTTTTTTTTTGCAGGATGGACCAAGTTTGCTCGTCTGACACGTGCGCTCACCAACAACCGCAACACGCTGCAGCAGCTGGCGCCCGTCGGCAAACTCGATGTCAGCCACAAACAGTCCAGACTGGCAGAGGTGAGCGCAACACACACACACACACACACACACACACACACACACACACACACACACGTTGCACATGCTCACTCTGACGCTGCACTTCACACCACTGATCTGAACTGCAGGTGTCATCAACACAGCCAGAGGAGGGAGAGAGGAAACCAGTCAGTACAGGATCGTATCGACTCAGATATTGATCTTTTATTATGTAAATTGCAGATATGAATGGTGGAGTACGTTCTCTGGCAACAACAAACACAAACCAGCCGTGACTTCCTGTGTGTGTGAACTCGGTCTGGTCGGTTAAAGGGCTCAGATTTGTTTCTGAATCCTGGAATTAAATAAATATAAATATTAAATTATGTATAAAACAATGTGCCACTCCTGTCTGGATGAATTAATGAGCTTTTCATTATTTATGTGTCTATTTTGTTCCCCCGCCAGACGTCATTGTGGTTTGTTTTGGGTTAGTTTTCCTGTTTCACTCGTGCTCTTCTTAATTAACTCGAAGCCAAAACTGTCAGGTTTGATAAAAATAGGTTTTATTTATTATTTATTTAATTTTTTTTAGGGATCAGCTCTTTCACCTGGAAAAGAAACATCCTGAACTCACAGGACTGAACCTGAGTTTGATTAAATAATAACAAGACAGCGACAGGAAACAGGAGTTGGTGGAAGTTGGTGTCACTAACTACACACAAATATGCCACCGTAGCAACTCTACTCTACTCTGCACTATATTCATTATTTCTGCACAAATAAACCCTCATATAAAACATTAACAGCCACATTCAGACTTTTTTTTATCCGTGCACGGTTAAAGCGACCACAGTGACATGGCATGCGAGCGCCTACTCTACATTTTCACAATGCATCCATCCATCCTCCTCCTCCTCCTCCTCCTCTTCCTCTTTCTCCTCCTCCTCCCACCCGTGTCCCAGCCTCCTTGGATCTGCAGTTGTCTGACACAGCGAGCGGCGCTTCCTCTGCTCCCGTGGACTGCAGGTGTCATTAAAATTTCATGGCGGGTGGAGAGAGAGAGAGAGAGAGAGCGCGGGCACTGTGGGCACTCGGAGTGATTGTGATGCTGCTGCTGGGGGGAAATTTAGAAAATGGGTTTAAGGCTTAAGGGTGGGTGGGGGTTGGTGGGGAAAGGAAAGGGTGGAGAAGATGATGATGTAGAAGAAGTAGAGGATGAGAGAAGATGTCTCCTCTTCCTCTGAAGCTCCGCCTCCTGTTTTATTCATGAAGGTCTGAGTGAGGTGTATCGGCTTTAATCAAGAGTTTGTTTGAGTTTCATCCCGGCTCATCACACAAAGTGAGGAGCAGCAGCAGCAGCAGCAGCAGCAGTGGTGGTTATGGTGGTGGGGGTAGTGGTGGTTTGCATTTCACCCAGAGTGTCACTTCCAGGTCTGGATGGAGAATGAGAGAGAGAGAGGGGGAAGAGCAGGAGAGGGAAATCAGTGGGTAAATTAACGAAGGAAGTTGGAGGAAGGAGGGAATTATGTAAAGAAGGAAGGAAGAGAAGAGAAGAGAAGAGAAGGATGACGTCAGACTGAAGGGGAGATAGAGATGTGAGGTAGAAACTCTCTGGAGGAGGAGGAGTCACCAGAAACAACACTTAGATCCCAAGTTACTGTGGAAGTCCTAGTTCTTATTCTATGATTCACATTAACACACTCCAGTCAGAATATAACTGTCACTTTTGTGCACTATCCACAAGTTTCACTTCCGGTGGAATTGTACGTTTACGTTTCCATGGTTTTCAGTCGTTGTCATAGTTGCGGTAAACGCATGGATCCATTAACGCTGGCTTTTAACATGGATGTCAATTTGTGTGATATCCATTGTTAAAAGCTGCTGTGATGATGATCCATGCGTTTTACAGATTTTCCATTGAAAAAAAAAAAAATCCATGCATTTACCACGACTACCGAAACCATGGAAACGTAAACAAAATTCCATGGGAAGAGCAAAACCGGCTTACGCTTTTGGACTTTCACTGGCATCAGCACAAAAAAACACAAATACAGATGTTTTATGTAAAATTTGTCATATTTTAGTTAAGTTTAGTTTATTTATTATTAGTTTTCATAGTTCGTTTTTACATTATAATATAATTTATATTATTTTACTATATTATAATGAGCTCTTCTACAATAAAACATCTATGAACTGCTTCACTGACCATTAGTTCATGTCTAAATCACTGTGCAGCCCAAATGTGCATCTAAACAGTTTCATGTCTCTTAAATACTGTAACTGGTTTCGATCTGATACTTTAATTTATAAAAGATGAATACATCAGTTATTAAGTATAAAAATACAAACATTAAACACATTAAATATGAGCTTATTAATCCAGAGTTAAACATTTATAACTATAACAGACTAATTGGTATCAATAAAGAAAGAAAGGATGCTTTAAAAATTAAATATTAAATAAAGCTGAATTAACTTTCTTCAATATCTATACGTCCTTTAGTCGTTGTCTCTGCCGTTCGAACAGACACGTTATAAAAATAAATTAATGTGCAGTATTTTTAATAATTACAATAGAAAGACTTTTATATAGCATAACATAATGTCTGGTGTCATTTATCTCACGCTGGGGAAGAGTTGGAGGAAATGAGCAAGAAGAGAAAAAAGTGAGGGGATAAAAGCGAGAGAATGTACAGTAAAGGAAGAAACAGGGATGTAGGAGGAGGAAGAGATGAGTTCATCCACTCGTCTTCCTGTTCTCCGGCCTGGCAGTGGCGTTGGATGGCGGACGCCGGTTGCGTAACGACACTCAATAGATCTCGCAGGTGATGAATCCGCTGCTCGGCCTGAAAGGAGCAGCTGCTGCGTCTTCTGTCGAGTGTCACATGAGCAGAGGGAGAGAGAGAGAGAGTGGTTGCTTTCTTTTCTTTTTTAAACTCTTTTTCTTTTCTTTTTTTTTTACCCACAATGCCGTTGGGCTGCTCAGCTTCACTTCTGAGTGTTGTTGCTGTTTGATTGGCGGCTGTGATGATGATGATGAGGAAGAGATGACACGCTGGTACCAAACTCGCTGTTGATCCTCAGCTCTGCCTGTCACTTAACGTCAGACTGTGAGAACAAATGGAGCTGACCCAGGCTAAACCAGTCTAAACCAGGCTAAACCAGGGGCAACCAGGCTAACACACTTAACCCAGTCTAAACCAGTCTAAACCAGGCTTACCTTGACTAAACCAGACAAACCAGGACTGACTCTGAACGTCTCTAACACTGGAAAAAGAGGAATTATTCATCATGATGCTCAGGGATCATGGTGTTTCTATCATTAGGACCATGTGTACTGTAGTAATACTGCAGTATTGATATCAAAAGTACTATTAAAAATGAATAGAGTTACGCTGACGATAGAAGTAGTTATAGTAGAATCAAGTGGCAGCAGTAGAGAAGCATTAGAAGTAACGACTGTGTCATTTAAAGTTTTAACAAGTGCAGATTTTCTAGAATAAATAGCAGCTTTTTGTAGTAGTAATATAAACAGAGCAAGGAGGTAATGACAGTGCAAGAAGAAAAAGTTGCAGTAATACTAGTAGTAGGTAGACCGACGAGTGCAGATTGTAGTTTTTTTACAGTACTGCTTAATGCTAGAAATTGTTGAGTTTGGGTGCACTAAGTAGTACTAGATACTACAGTAGTAGTTGTAGCTGCATTGGTAGTTATTAGTTATGGATAATCTATACTAGAAGTTATATAGTATTAGTAGTAGTAGTAAAAGAACAATAGTAATGGTGTAGTACTAGGCCTAAGTAATAATAGATGCTGTAGTAGGAGAAGTACTCACAATATGAGTAGTAAAAGATGTTGAGTTGAAGTACCCATAGTAGTCGAAGGAGGGGTAGGAATAGCAGGAGGAGTAGAAGTAGTATGGATAAGGGTAGTAGTGGTAGTGGTAGTAGTAGGGCAACAGTAATATAGCAATACTACTAGTATAAGGTGGTATAGGGCAGCAGTAGGAACAATATTAGTAGTAGTGATAGTAAGACAGTAGTAGTAGTAGTCCTTGTATTAGTGTTAGTTGTAGTAATAGCAGTAGTAGTTGTTGTTAATAGTAGTAGTAGTAGTTGTTGTACTACTACTGTAGTAGTAGTAGTAGTAGTAAGGCCTCAGTATTGATAGAAGCTGATGTGGCACCAGGAACCGTGTGGCTTTAGTAGAAATATCAATAATTAACAGTAGTAGTATTTGAACATGTAGCTGTTGTACTGATGACAGTAAACGTACTAACACTTCATCATCATCATCATCATCATCATCAGTAATACTGGCAGTACAAGGAGTAACTCAGTACTTTACATATTATCATCACCATAAGTATTGTAGCAGCACAGTGTCACTACTACAGAGAGTTACAGGTAAAGGAGGCTACTACAGCTGTTACTGTAACTGTGTTTCTATTCACACTGGTTTGATTATAGATTATAGATTATAGATTATAGGTTATAGTTTGTGTGAGAGAGTGAGTCTGTGTCTCTCTCTCTCCTCTCCTCCTCTTCTCGTGTCTCCGTCTCATCTCAGGACAAATTTATTCATAACGTGGTTTTGTCACAGAGCCGGATGAATCTAGATGAAAGATGAAGAGGAGAAATATCACACATCTAATCTACTTTTCTTTCTCTATTGTCCTTCCTCGACTCTCACCTCAAAACAAAACACTGCTCATGTTCTTCTACCTAATCTCCTCCACATATCGCACTCATTTAATTTAATTTCTTCTCTTTCATCCTTCTAATAAAGGAAGTGAAGATAACAGAATAAACTGGATTTCCACAAAAGTGAAGTATATCTGGACTTGTAACGTCTGAATTATTAAATGTTTTATAATCAATTTGTGGGTAATGGGGGCGGGACTAGATAAGCTTTTGCTTCTCCCGCTTTCCCTTTCGGCCATGTGTTTGACATGCCCGAAATAAACAAATTGATTGATCAGTATGTCGGTAAAGAATTGATCTGTAATTTGAAAAAAAAACTAGTTTGGAAATGAGATAAAACTGGAGTTTGGTTTGTATTATTGGTTTACAGTGAAAACTGGGCCAGAAACCAGGAACGAGTGAAACCAGATCAAATGGATAAAGTTTTAATTTGTGGAGAGCAGAGGAGGACGAGTGAAGCAGAAAGAGCTGTTTGAAGACATTAAGTTTTATTTCTTTTTGAACATTTTTGAATATGTTAAGTTTTATTTATTTTTTTATTATTATTTTATTTGATGAGTAACAGCAGACAGATAGTGATGGGTGGAGCTGCATTGTCATTGTTTGTTTTATTTGTTACTTAGGACTGAATGAGTTTGTTTATTATTATATTTAAGGATTATAATTTATTCATAGATTACAACATTTTCCTCTCTCTCATCCATTTCCATATTAAATTTCATGATGTGTTCAGGTGCTTTGTGTTTTTAATCTTGTTTCTGTTTCACAGCTGTCCAACTTGTTTCCCTTTGGGCACATTCAGTGATTGTAATAACATGTAAAGTTAAGATAATAGATGTTTCCCTATAAGCTTAGTAAACATATATTGGAATAGACATATAAAAAGGTTTAAATTAAATATAAAGGCGCACATCTGTCATAGTGTTACTTTGCATTAGTATATAAAGCTGCTTCTGTGTCCAAACATCACTAAATATAATTATAGTAAGTTATAAATGTTCCAGGTTATGTATTGAAAAACAATTATACACATTCATTAGTTGTTACAAATAAAAAGAGATAAAGGAAATGAAGCATTAATCTTAAATAGGAGTTTGCTGACAGTAATTAGAAAAACACTGAATTAAAAGATACATGATGAAAGATTAAGGCAAAGGATTAAACATTAAAAAAATTAAAATACATCAAAATAAGACGGAAGAAGAGGAAAATAAAAACTGTGAATCTAAAGAAGTTTTATTTGTCAGTGACTGAACAGTTTTAGAACTTGATTCATGAATGAATTTCCCAATGAAACATCTAATGCAGTGTTTCTCAACCAGGGCCCTCAGAGACCCCTAGTGGTATGAAGGTGTAAGTGCAGGGAGGTGCTTAAAACGATGACATATCAGTTTATTGAGTGACCTTTATCATTTTACTAGAAAATAGTGACCGGAGCCTTAAATCATTATTGCCTTAAAGGTTGAATATGTAGAATATTTATTAAAAGCTATATTTTTTCAAAAATAATACATCCATGGGGCCTTTAGAGGGGTACAGAATGAAAGTATTGCGTTTCCACAAAAATTTTTTTTTTTAGTCTGAATTATTATTTTTAATTTTTTTGACGGGCTCGACAACTGACTATCTGTCAACGTTCTGTTTACATTCGTACCTGCCTGTAGCCGACATGTGGCTCAGTTCTCCGCTGTTTTCCTGCCTCCTCCCGGTCGTATGCGTTTGTTTCCAACCAAGCCTTTTTAATAATCAATCGGTGGATCAATGGATTATCATATACTTGTTAGGATGGGTGTATTTGTGTAGTCTTATCTGTCATAAACACGTTTATCGTCGCGGACTTTCGGTGCCACGGAGCTCCTTTTTTTTTTTTTTCCAACTTGAGGAGAGCAGTGACAGCGGAGGCTCTGAGCAGCAGCGGTGTGGAAGGCAGAGAGCCTCCACTCTCCCTGTAACAAGCTACAAGTCATTTATTATGCTGTTAATGACGGTAAAAATGAAACATAAGGTAAATATCCTGCTTAGTTCTCCTCCTCTGCTGTCCTCTGATCAGAGCGGAGTCCCTAGCAACGGCCCGTTTTACCTAGCAACGGTCTGGCAATCGACTGCTGGAATTCTTTTTCTGTTGTTGTTCTTGTATTTCTACATAGTCAACCTTTAAACTGCAGAAGCTAAGCTAATTGGCATTTTCCCCAATCCCATATGTTTCAATGGGAAATTGGTCCTATTTCAAAAAGTAGCCACATTTTGATGGTTTTGATTCGCTCTTGTTGGTCTTTTTAAACAAACTGCATTACGTCTTTACTACAAACTTAAAGGGATAGTTCAACATTTTGGCAAATTGGCCCATTGCCATAATCACTATAGTCATAGCAGTAGGTTCATTACCTTTAATTGTAGGTGTAAGCTATTTTCAGTACGGCGGAGCGCAGCAGCTGGCTGCTCAGAGCTACGCTATGGAGGCTAATGGAATTTCTTGGTTTCCCTCATCAAACTCATCAAATACAAAATCCCAAAACTCCACAGCGCTTTTGTAGACAAGTTGTGAGCTGCACAACCACCACGCTATGAGATAATGACGGAACGATACGAAACGGAGCCGTTTTCGAGGTAAATTCATACAAAACCGCTGATGCGCGTTGCGTTCATGGACAGTTTTTCAGCAAGCAGTCTCCGTATTTACCCTGTATTTACCTCGAAAACGGCTCCGTTTCGTATCGTTCCGTCATTATCTCATAGCGTGGTGGTTGTGCAGCTCACAACTTGTCTACAAAAGCGCTGTGGAGTTTTGGGATTTTGTATTTGATGAGTTTGATGAGGGAAACCAAGAAATTCCCTTAGCCTCCATAGCGTAGCTCTGAGCAGCCAGCTGCTGCGCTCCGCTGTACTGAAAATAGCTTACCTACAATTAAAGGTAACGAACCTACTGCTATGACTATAGCAATTATGGCAATGGGCCAATTTGCCAAAATGTTGAACTATCCCTTTAACACTGCCTGTTTTTTTTTAACTAATTAATTTCTAAATTGGATTTTATTGTGAAACATCGCGAAGAAAGATGGTATAAAACTCACTAATGTGCAAATGTTCGATGTACAGCAACTTCCAAAATCACTATATATTTGCCTTCAGAACAGTTCGTAAATACACAGTGATGCAGTTATAAAAGGCTATTTCTATTTCTGTCTAATTTGCTTTGGAAGTTTTTTGTGGTGGTGGTGGTTCCTTTGGCATTTCTAAAAAAATATGCAATATCCCGTCTCGTCTCAGGTTTTGCAGCTCAACTCGGACATCCTCCCTCAGTACAAGCAGGAGGCTCCGAAGACGCCCCCCCACATAATCCTTCACTACTGCACCTTCAAGACCACGTGGGACTGGGTGATCCTCATCCTCACCTTCTACACGGCCATCATGGTGCCGTACAACGTGTCCTTCAAGACCAAGCAGAACAACATCGTGTGGCTGGTCCTGGACAGCGTGGTGGACGTCATCTTCCTGGTGGACATCGTCCTCAACTTCCACACCACCTTCGTGGGGCCCGGCGGAGAGGTCATCTCCGATCCCAAGCTCATCCGCATGAACTACCTGAAGACCTGGTTCGTCATCGACCTGCTGTCCTGCCTCCCCTATGACATCATCAACGCCTTCGAGAACGTGGACGAGGTACGAGTGTTTCTTTAAGCTGTGGATGTTTAAAGGTGTGAGACGGGTGTTTAGTTGGGATAAAACCAAATCCTACAAGTTATTGGACGTTGGGTCAGGTCCTGGTGTGGGCGAGGCTTGGTGACTGCTTTGTTGTGACATCACAAAATCACAGGAAGTCCTGATGACTGGTTTTAAAGGGATACGCCAACGGTTTTTGGTTTTTTTTGTGTGTCTTGCCTCACTCCCGAGTCCATGACCAGCAGATAGACACCATCCTTTCAACTGTGCGTGCAGTAACAAGTGAGATACGGGCAGAGCTGGCGCACCGCTAATTAGCTTAGATCAAACGCTGGAAGTGTATGGGTAGTGTTAGCCTGCCTCCTACCCGAGCCGAAATCAGCAGTCAGAAGCTGATTTCATTTTAGCTCTAAACTCTGTAAATATATCACTTTATCCACATTTCAAACATGTTTAGGTGAGAAAGTAGCCGTTTAGATCAGCAGTGTGTCGTTAATTTGTCTAAATACCAGCTGTTTACAATTTTGTTCGGACGAATTCGGCGCTACTCAAGCTAGCCGTTGTGACCAACAACGCACTTCCGGTTACTTTCACAAAATAAAACACCCGTTGCCCTTTACATACAGAAAACCATGACGATAGAATTTGTGCTTTTACTTTGAAATAGGAAGCTATACCCTCGATGTAGCTAGCTTGAACCAAAATAAAGCGTCTTTGCTTGAACCCTCCGTTTTGACCGATCTCGTCCCGTTAGCGGCATTTGACCGCTCAAGATGCCTTACCGGAGAGTTTTGTCAGCTCTGAGACGAAGATCGGCTCGCCGGTTTCCGTTTAGAGTTGCTGAAGAGTTTCTCTGATGACTTTAGGTGGAGGCAGGCTAACACTACCTATACACTTCCAGCGTTTCAGCTAAGCTAATTAGCGGTGCGCCATTAGCTCTGCCCGTATCTCCCTTGCTACTGCACGCACAGTCGAAAGGATGGTGTCTATCTGCTGGTCATGGACTCGGGAGTGAGGCAAGACACACACACAAAAAAATGTTGGAGTATCCCTTTAAGGCTCAGTTTCTGAATACAGGCTGTGTGCATCTGCATCCTGAGATACTTGACTGTACAAACACACCACTTGAGCCTTCAGCCCTCAGATGATTACAATAGGAAACATCTGGAAATTGCCAAATTTAGCAACTAAACAAAAACAAATGCATGAAAATCAGCTTCTGAATGAACGGAGGCTGAAATGTGATTCATGACGGGTCGTGACGAAGCTGCCTCCTCCACCTCGAGTGCCTCGATTACTGTAAGTAGTCTCAAGAGGGGATGAGTCATCATCATCATCTCAACCTTTTTCCTCCAGTCTGCTGATTGGTGCAGATTCCAGCTGCTGGACTCATCTGAGTCACTCACTGTGGATGGTTGTTTGTGACCCCATTCGCACCTGGTATCAACATATTCAGTCTGTTTTTTCCCTCAACCAGACACAACAACACATTTACTGCAGGTAGAGGTGTTGGTTCGTGATGGATTTGAGATGTGGTTGATTTCTTGTGTGAGAGGTCAGAGAGGGAGCAGGAGAGAGTCTGGATCTGATTCCCCAAACTGTTTCTGTGGGTGAAGAAATGTAGAAGTGACTGAATCAGAGCTGTGATGGAGAGTTGTGAGGTGCAGGATGTTTTTAGCTACATTATCGGTGGCTCTGCAGGGCCAGAGGGTGTTGGTGTTTGTGCAACAGCTTTGGTCCTTTAATTGATCATCATTAGAATTTAATTTGATTTATTGGATCCAGATGTTGTGGATATTTCACCACCTGCAGGAGGAATATCATTGTTTATCAGTGTCGACAACTCTTGAATGGCTGACAATGATTTTGGGTGCAGATACTTTCGGTGAGAGTCGGGCACCAATCGAGAATCGAATGGAACCAGTTCTAACGTTTGATTCTATCGGAAATGTTCAGAAGTTTTAATTTCGGTTTCCCTAAACGATGCTTAAACAATTTTCATTCGCACTGAAAGATTTAAAGTCACTTTGTGTAACTTGTGCTTTATTAGACACAAAGTGTAGTCTAGCCTGTATATTTTGTTATTGTGAAGTAATTTAAATGAATGTAATATTTATTTATTATAATGTATAGCTTCATACATTTAGTCTAAGACCCCTACCCCCACCCCTCGTCTGCCAGCGCCACAAATAGAATCTAATTCTGTGGGGAAAAGAACTCAGGTGTGCTCCCTCATTTAGACCATCTAAACCTTTTTGTCCCCTGTACTTAAAAGAATCGGAATCGAGAATCCCTAGGAACTGGAATCGAAACATGGAATAGGAATCAGAACCGTACAGAATCGTCTAATTTCAATCGAGGCCCAGTCCTACTTGCGGCCCTTTTTCCACTACACAGTCACAGCTCTACTTGACTCGGTTTAGATCAGTACTTCATTGTTCCTCCTCAACGTTTTGGTTGTCACAGCACTCTCTGTTGGATCTTCTGTTGGACCAAACACAGGTTTGATTCTTGTGTTGGACATTGTAATCAAGTGACAACACTTTATCCAATTGGTGGCTGCGAGTTGGTTGACGCAACATTTTGGTTTTGGCTCGGTTTGCTTGGAACCTCGGCCGAGGCGTTACCACAAAAAGTACCAGGTAGCAGGTAGAGTCCCGAGTGGAAAAGCAAAGAGTCGAACTGAGTCGAGTCGAGCCGAGTAGCGCTAGTGAAAAGTGTTCTTCTCAGGATGA
Source organism: Trachurus trachurus (assembly GCF_905171665.1). NCBI lineage: Eukaryota > Metazoa > Chordata > Actinopteri > Carangiformes > Carangidae > Trachurus > Trachurus trachurus. The sequence goes on along the minus strand of NC_139907.1, from coordinate 3,717,057 downwards.
ACTGAAATAACTTTGATCACATTTTTTAAACAATATCTATATTGAATATTCTTTTGATTGATTGATTTCAGAGCCATTATGGAGTATGTTAGACAATAAATAACTCTACCTCCACTTAGAAACATATCCCTGCCCTGTCTGTTCCAACACATGTTGAAGAGCAACATAAACTGGATAGTCATTCCTACAGTCTGATTGTACCTAATGTACGTAATGATAAACATAAAACTGCAACAAATATTATTCTCTGTCCTCCTGCAGAAGCTCTTCTCCATCTCCATAATCTATTAAAATCAATAAACAATTACCAGATATCCTCGTGTAAAAGTATCCAAAGGCAAAATGACTCCATATTCTTGAAACAAGCTCCAGTTGTCCTTTTTGATGGCCAGTTAATCGTTTATCTTCAGGTCAAAATTGAAAATCCTCCAGTACTACTGTAAGCGAATGACATTCCAGATGTTCCCAGGTGCTAATTGGCTAATGGAGCACTGATTTCCATTCTGGATGAGATGATGATGATGGAATTCACTTGGGAGAGAGAGGAAGAGAGGAGAGGAATCAGGATTTCAGAAAACGATTAATTCTTGGCTTCTGTTGGCGATAACAGCCTGAAATTCATTATTGAGCCTCGGCAGTCGATGCCCTGGTGCGTCTTTAAATCTGCCAACATGTAGAATTGAACTGGGACCAAGTGTAATGATGAGGGGGATTGTTGGATTGCTGGTTGTGCTTTTCCATTGTGACTGAAGCAGACCTCTTCAGGCTGAGGAACAAAAGCGGATATTGATGGAATAACGGCCTCATCAGCTGTTTGTCCTCGGGGGAAAGAGACATGGAGATGGACTTTGACCAGATTTTGACGTTGGTGGAGAGAAACGTAACGTCATTGTGTTGCTCTGTAATGAGTTTGAGAAGATGCTGTTGTTGTTGGATGTTTCTGCCTTTGGGAAAGAGAGTTTTTAAGATGTTGGACCTCTGTGTTTGATTCTCTGTAATGAGATCAGGCCTGTTCTGAGTATTTTTTCACGGCCATTTACACCCGTCAGATATCGAGGAGTTATATCAATATGGCCTCGAGTCCATTAGAGGTGATTTTCCACTTGGTTTCCCACAGAATTAATTAGACCTCAGTCTGAGTGGAAGGAGCTGCAGACCGACTGTGAAATGAAGAAAAAAAAAAGAAAAAGTGACATCTACTAATGTTGTTGTGCTGCTCGTCCATTTCTCAGTTTTATATTCGAGTGTTTAATCTGCTTTCCATGAGTGGGTGTGTGCATTGTGTATATGAACACACACACTGTGGGTTTGTGTGTGTGTGTGTGTGTATGTGTGTGTGCGACTGCCAAGTGGGGGTTTAATCACAGGAGTGTTTGAACGGCAGCGATAATAATAATAATAATAATAATGATGATAATAATAATAATAATAATAAAAGCACCAGCACTTTAGCTGCCAGCAGCTGAATTTTCAACATCTTTTCATTTTTAATGCCAAAAAAAAAAAAAGATCCCACACCTCCCTCAGCAATTTATTCTTGTCTGGAACAACATTAACACAACATAACACAACACAACACAACTCTGAGCGTTTTGTCGGCCGCTTCTGGCTTTAATAACTCTGTTAAAGAGGATTTTTGTGACAAGCAGGTTGTTATATTGGAGCGATTGTTCAACAGTGACCAATGAAATACGTGTTTATTATAAATGTGGTGCATTATGACTCAACTCTAAAGACTTTCCACTGTGGAAAAAAAGAGGTTATAGTAAGTAATTATATCTGCTATGTCAATGAACTCTAATTACCCAAGTTATTAAACTTATATCTAATAACTTTTAAATCATGTTGTCATGAATCAAGAGGAGATGGAAAACAGCTGTTGAGATCTTTGGTTTTGAGACTTTTTGTCTAACCCTAACCCCCTAGAGGATTTCTGTGTTATTACAACGATACGGCCAGCACCTCAATATGGCGTATGGCCCGGTGTAAGTTAAGTTATAGTGAATTAAAAATGTCTTATGGAAATAGTAAAATTCGATTAAATGTCATGAATTTTGACAAAAAGTTTGCCGAGTGAATCATTGGATTTTCTCTTGATTGATAAATGCTGATGAAAACTGGATAAACATTAATTGCGATCATGTTCTACGTCAGTTCTGCTACGTATTTCCAGCTTTTCAAAGACATGGCAGGAGTAAACAAAGAAAGAGTCAAGTGGACGGACGGACAAAGAGACAGATTTTCTGTGAAGTGTCTTTCAACCACGATCTCCCAGAGCTGTTTGCAGTGCTGCTGTTACCGGCTAGTCACACTGTTGGCTTGTGCATGTTTGGTTTTTGCGATTCAGTGCAAAAATGAATGGAAACACCTTAATTTTTCCCTGTTAAAAGGGTTTTCTATGGAGTTTTTCCTCGGTGGATGTGAGGGTCTAAGGGCAGAGGATGTTGTTATGATGTCATGTAAAGCCCTTTGAGGTAAACTGTTTGTAAAAACGGCCACTTGCCTTGCCTTAAAAAGCAAGGTTCGAATTTGATGCACCAATTTGATCGCAAAACAGTGTTACATCATTACGCAAGGATTTTTTATTTGCTTTAAAGCTCTTAGATGGAAACACACTTTCACCGGCTTTATTCACATTCATATTTTCAGCGATGTCCAGATAATTCGATTGACAAGTGGATGGAAACATAATGATTTGTTGATCGTTTGTCATTATCTCTATTCATTATCTAGACCAGTTAATCCGTCCGTCCATTGTAATGAGCTCCAGGTGTATTGACTCATGGGCAGATTATAGACATAAAGACACATTATACACTCAAATATAAAATGAAGTTGGGATTTAGCTGGTTTTGCCTGGAGTTGGTCATGAACCAAGGGTTTTAAAATATTGATCTGATGACGATGGTGCTCAGGGGAAAGTTATTAAAGTTCCTCATGAGGGTCTGTTTGGATTAAAAATACTGAAATTCAAGTTATTACTTAGTTATTTCTCCTCATTCTCATATAAGATGGATCATACAGTACTGCAGTCACATGTTGAACAGTTTGTCTCCATGATGAGATGTGAGGAAGGTTTCTGGTTCAGTTTCCTCCGGTGAGACTCACCTGGTGGGTTTTTTTTCTGTAGAATAAGAGCAGTGTTGCTATGGTTACCTGCAGTTTTGATATATATACCTTGAGCCTGGATGTAGAACTGTAGTTAAACCTGTTCCCGGAACAAAACAAATGTTTCCCATTGTGTTAAGTTGAACTTGAGTACAATTACAACCTGCAGCAGACGAGGCGAGACGGAGCTCCATGTTTTCAACCTACAGGAGCCGTAATAATAAACACTGCAGAGTTTAATATAATGCAACATATTAATATTTAATTCTAGACCAATATTGAGCCCATATGTCTCATTCAGTGTCGGAGCTGCAGCCCAGTGTGTCGGCGTTTGTGTTTGTTTACCCTCCTGCTGCGTCTGAATGCTCCATTGTGTTTGGTATCAATCATCCAGCAGCAGCAGCAGCAGCAGCGTGTCGTCGGTCTGACGTGATGCTGCTGCGTCCTGGTCCAGGTGTCTCTGCTGCTCCTCTGGCCTCTGGCTGATGGATCCGATGAGGTCCTGCTGAGGGGAGTTTTTCTGCTGCTGTCTGTTAACCGTCAGCTATGGCAAGCCATTTTAACCTTTAAAAGCCAGACTGGATATGTGTTGTAGATATCTTAATTCAGTTTTGCCTCGTCAAAAAGAACATTTCCGATATCCACAACTACGTTCTTCCTAGGACAAATGACGTCACTTTTGCCATTCATGTGTATGGGGTTTGTCGTTCCAGATATCTACGATTCAGTTGCAGATATCCACTATGTGAATTACAGATATCTGTAACTGAATTACGACTAGTACTAATTCCAGTTTGAGATATCTACAATTTGATTCTGACTAGTCATAATTCCAGTTCAAGATATCTTTAATTCACCTCAATTAAAGATATCTACATGTCCCTTTTCAGATATCTTAAATTAAGTTTTGACTATAGGCGAAATGACGTTGTAGATATCTCAAACTGGAATTCGTACTAGTCGTAATTCAGTTACAGATATCCGTAATTCACATAGTGGATATCTGCAACTGAATTGTAGATATCTGTAATGACAAACCTCATACACATGAATGGCAAAAGTGACGTCATTTCTCCTAGGAAGAACGTAGTTGCAGATATCTGAAATGTTCTTTTTGACGAGGCAACACTGAATTACAGATATCTTGAATAAAAAATCCAACTATTCAAAATGTAATTACGACTAGTCAGAAAGACGTTGTTGATATCTACAATGTTAATTCCGGATAGTCAAACTTAGCTTTTAAATGTTAAATCCGCTTGCAATAGTCAGCCGGAGGGGGGGGAGGGAGAGAGGGAAGGAGAGAGGGAGGGAGAGAGGGAGGGTAGAGACGGGCTGAGAGGAAATCAATGGCACGTAAATTTTCCAGCCACTAAAGAGGACGCAGCCTGAGTCTGTCTTCTCCCTCTTTGCTAAATTGACGTTTTTGTTGCTGCTTCCCCGCATTAGTAGACTTGTGGGGAGGTTGGATGGATGATGCTGACGGAGGACAGTGTGTGGGCGGCTTAAGGTGCAGTGAGAAGGAAATAAAAAGAAACAGCAGAGATTATTATTATGGGCTCTTTACAGACTGAATCTCCCTGTGGCTGCGTGTGTGTGTGCGTGTGTGTGTCTGGTGGCAGGAAGTATTTTTAGTTGTATTTTACTTTAGTCGCCGCCGCCGCCGGTCCGTGCCAAACTGCCGCCGCTGCCAACTCACGTACATGTTCACACACATATGTATATAATATTAACGGCGAGTGGAGAACCTTATGTTTCTGAGTGTGTATAAAGGAAAAGTTATTAAGTATCGTTTTGGGGCCAAAATGACTCAGTCAGTGATGGAGAAACTTTACTGGGAGAAACTCTGCTGGTTCATCTGAGGCTGCAGCTACTTATCAATTCAATTATATGTTAATATGAATCAACAGATCAGTTCTGATTCCAGTGTGGCCAAAGTGAACAGGAACAAACATCAAATATATTCATTAGTTCACAAAACTTTAAGACTAGAAAGACTTGCAAAGCTTAATAAATTGTTTTCTTTCATCTTTACTTGATAAATTGATCAAATTAATCAAAAAATAGTTGCTTTTTAAAAAAATTGCCATCTAATTAGTCTGGAAAACAAACTGTAAATGAGGCAAAGTGAAGTTATGTGAAGACTAAAACTTTTTGTGTTAGATGTCACACAGCTGCTTCCAAGTTTATGTTTCCTGCTCACTTATTTTACACTTTTCTATGTTAAAATTGACTTTTATGTTCGTTCACTTTCCTTTTTTTTTTGCAATTAGATTTGTTTTATTTGCCCCATTTCTTTTCTTTTTTATATATATGTTTTATTATTGTTTATTTAATGGAAACAGGCAATAACATACACAATTTATGAACTCACAATACACAGAAAACAAAGGATGGAACAAAGCTGACGACATGATAAAGCAGGACCAAAACAGAACAGAAAAGGGATATAAAAATTAAATTTACAGTAATATACCTTTATTCAAATGTAAGTTTTTCCCATTTTTTGTTTGTTTCCATATTTCCCTGAAAACGAGTGTGAGAAGGTGAGCAACCCCCTCCCCTTTCTCACCGTCACCTGGGGGTGGACGCCATTGTCTGGCGTCTCCCACGAGGCAGAGAGAAAGACTCTGTGTGAAACCGGGACGTCGGTATGGTGTTTATGTTTATATTAATCATGTGTTTGTTGTGTTTGTAAACATGTGCGGCGTGAGCCGTGTGCCGGCGTCGGGAGCGCGGTGCGCTGCGATTCGCCTTCACCACACCTACAACTCACCTGTAACAGTTTCTCTCCATACAATCATCCTGGCGTGAAGTGAGGTACCCACTGCTCGTCCCATACTTCATCCATTCACAGTTAAAGACGCTGGTCCAGCACATAGACTCTCATACACTCTCATACACGCTCACACACTCACGTCTCCCAGCTCCTCAGTGGAAGCGGCCCCTGCGCGCCGCTGCAGGGGCGGGCTTTATCGAGCGGGGGCCCGGGTGGGCATAGCCCATGGTGCCCAGGGGTGTTTGATTTTGTATGTGTATGAGGTGGTTAATTATTGTACAAAGCTGTGGTATATTTGTGTACATTATGTGTGAAGTGTGTAAAGGAGAGAGTAGGTATTGTATATTATATTGTATATTGGTGGTGTTAAAGGGGCAGTTGTGGGCCATTATGTTAGTGGTGTTCCCCTCATTAATGGTTTGCCCCAATTAGCCTTGGTAGGCTGCTGTATTTAAGGGAGCTTCATTCAGCTCTCTGGAGCTCTGAGTGGAGGTAGTCTGCTGTGAGGCTATCGGCCCATGTGCATTTTGGTTTGCTTACCTTTGCCCTCATATTGAGTGTTTTTGTACAGCTTTTTCGTGTAAAATAAAAAGCCTGTTATTTTTGGCACTCAACGCTTTGCGCGCTCTCTTTTCCACCTCCAACACCTAAGTCTGGTCTGCCCTGGTCCCCATTACGTGGGGAGGCCGCTCCGGTCCCTCACAACGAGATAGTAGCACTTAGAGAGAAAATAAGTTTCCTCATCATATGTTCATCTTAGTAAACACACTCTCATTAATGAAGAGTCGACTCTCAGGTGTTCTGTACCGTGACCGTCTTTTCTGACTGTAAATCATGGTACGATTAAAAACCAGTACATCTGTGTCTTTAACAAACTGGAAGCAGAGCCTGAAATCTATATAAAGATAAAGATTTAAATGAAAAATAATCATTTAATCTCCTTGGCTGCACATTTCAGTCAGTCAGTCAGTCAGTCAGTCAGTCAGTCCGTCCAGCTCTGGAGGTGAAAACACGTCACATCCAAATAAAATGAAATAATAAACGAACCAAAGTGAAGAGAAACAACTTTTTCTTTTTTTTTATGTTTGTTCCTGCTGACATTTTGGAAATGCATTTTTTTTTAAAGTCCTATTTCCAGAATAGCAACACCTACATGAAGACGCACACAGGTCAGGAGAGGAGAAGTAGCCCGGCTGCATCAGCGTGAAACAACAACAGTGAGAAATGATGTAACGTCCTCACGAGGAGCTGAGCCGATGCTCCCTCAGGTCACACAGCGAGGTGGTGTGAGCAGTCAGGATGTATATATGTGTATGTGAAGGGGTTGGTAGAGGAGGAGGAGGAGGAGGAGGAGGAGGAGGAACAGCTCCTGAAGCCACCTGCAGCGTTGGAGGAGCTCACAGCAAGCGTCTGCAGGCGCCGCGGCCGCTCAGAAAGGTCTAATCCACTCTGACCTTTCAGCGTGGCGTCGTGCATGTGGCCGCCGCCGCCACGGCCGAGCTGACAGAGCCGGGAGGAAGCTCTGCACTGCAAAAACTCAAAATCTTTCCAAGAATATTTGTCTTATTTCTTGTCAAAACAATCCCTTTCCACTTAAAATAAGACTCATCACCTCAAAATTAACTTGTTTTTAGATCATTTTCACTTGTTTCAAACACATTTTCACTTGAAATAAGTAGAGAAATCTGCCAGTGAAAGCAAGATTTCTGTGTTTGTAATAAGAAGGAAAAACTTGCCCCACTATCAGATTATTTTAAGTGAAAATATGCTTGAAAGAAGGAAAAAGTGTCTAAAAACAAGCTGCTTTTTAATGTGATGAGTCTTATTTTAAAGGGATAGTAGCATTTTTTAAAGTGGGGTTGTATGATCTACAAATAGCCCCTAAGTACTTTGATTGTAGTAGAAGACGACTTTTTCCCCTCAAAGTGCAGGAAAAACTCAGTTTTTATTTGGACCTAACCAACTCACGTATCCCTCCACCCAGGGTTAGCGCCCACCGATCAGCAGTTGGTTAGGTCCAAATAAAAATTGTGTTTTTCCTGCACTTTGAGGGGCTGGAAAAAATTATATTATAGCGAACAATGGAACTGTGCATTTTTCTTTAGGTAAAACCTCTTTTAGGCCGCGAAAATAGGCCGTTTCTTTGGGTCTGTTCACAACACTGTATGTTGTAAATCTCTGGGCAGGGCTATGGGCTGGCGTTGCTAACGGGAGGAGTGCAGAGAGTCTTCTGCTGCATTTAAAGTACTGCTATTTGTAGATCATACAACCCCACTTTAAAAAAAATGCTACTATCCCTTTAAGTATAATGAGATTTGTTTTGACAAGAAATGACATTTTGACTAAAAATAAGACAAATATTCTTGGTAAGATATTTGATTTTTTGCAGTGTGTGGCGTACAGAGCAGTCAGAGGTGGGATATTAACACCCAGAGAGCGTGAGAGGGAGGGAGGTGCAGTAAAGGAGTGAGGTGGAGGGATGAACGGTGAAGTGAAACTGTAGAAGAGAGGGATGCTGATAGAGATTCACCTTTCATTTTTGTTTTTGTACAAGTTTCTAAACAAGGAAAATCTTTCCATCGGGCCGGTCTAGTTAATGGAGCTTGCGATTGTGTGTGTGTGTGTGTTTTATTGGAGAGCGTCTCCCATATGTTAGAGTTTGAATCGCCACCAGCGTGCAGCAGCTGTGTTTGTGATTCTTTGGGACAGTGGAACGGTCACTTTCTAAAATTTCTGATACCAAACTGAAAGCATGTGGTACTGTATCTTATTTTCCGACTCTATAATCTAACTTGCTGTGCATTTTTTTTGGACGTGGGCCGTCTGTTCCTGCAGACCCGCCATATGGTTGGTCAGAAATAACATCCTTTATCTGCTTTAATTGGCTCCAAAGTTTCTCAACTTTTCAGTATCATCTTTTATTCCCATGAGTATTTAGTATATTACATTTCTGTGTCCCTGCATGATCAACACATCGTGTTGCACAGATGGAGAATCCGAGCCGTCCTAGTTGTATTAATGAGGAGATGTGCAGGGCACCAGAAACCACAGACGTGTAAACTGCCAACATCTTTTGGACAATACCGAGCTGTGATAAAAACATGTTTTTACATCTAAGACCAACACCAACTGGAACCAGATCCAGTTAATCATCTAGATCTGCACTGAAAAGATCTCAACACCAGAAATGTGTTTGATTTAGATTTTTCTCACAAATGTTGAAGAAAGTGTTTAAAAAAAAAAAAAAAAAATCCTGGATCTGCTCCTTTTACCCGATCTGGAAGTACCCTCCATCTCAGTGCACTACTTTTTGTCATAATATGTCATAGCAGTAGGTTTGTTACCTTTAATTGTCGGTGCAAGCTATTTTTAGAACGGCGGAGCAGAGCCGTGAGCTGCTCAGAGCTACGCTACGGAGGCTCATGGGATTTCTTGGTTTCCCTCATCAAACTCATCAAATACACAATCCAACAACTCCACAACGCTCTGGTGGACAAGTTGTGAGCTGCACATTCACCACGCTATGAGATAATAACACAACGTTACCAGACAGAGTTGTTTTAGAGGGAAATTCATTAGGGATGCACGATAACATTTTTTTGAAACCGATACCGATAACCGATAACTTTCTGCTTCCGAAGGCCGATACCGATACCGATAACCGATAACATACTTGTAGATAAAAAAAAAAGACTAGTGAGGACCTAACATATATCATGACATCAATAGCCTACTATAAACAAACCAAAAATAGTTTTGACTCTTTAAATGAAGATATTCTATTAACAAGCCTTTCAAACATTTGCTAAAAGATATCAGACAAAACTATTTGATATCTCAAATGAACATCTAGCCCAGTGATCATCAACTGGCGGCCCGCGGGCCGAATCCGGCCCGCCGAACCGTTCAATCCGGCCCGCGACTGGATTCGAAAATTGCGAGGAGAAAAAAAAAAAGAGGAGAAAATATCATGTGGTCCACACTATTAAAGCAACTGAAAATAGCAACAACGACTGAGACTCTTAACTATCAGTAATCCCCACCAATTATGACTCTATTTAGGCTTTATTCCGAAATGAGGACAAACTCGCTCCACTTTTTTTTTTTTTTTACATTTATTGTTTCACACAGTTCTTGTTATTTTCCACACATAACTTTTCCTTATGCCCTTACTTAACGTTTGGTTTTTATTTCAAAGTCTCAACAAACTTCAAACCAGACTTCTCCGTACAAAAAAAGGAGAGAAAACCAACTGGCTGGCATAACTTAAAATAGCATGGTAAATAAATACTAACCTGGTATCCGAACAAAAACAGGTTACAAATAATGTTTGCAAATCAAATAAAACGTTAAGTGGGCTATAGCGATTTCAAATCACAAGGCTGAAATAGGTTACTCACACTGCTCAATGGCTAAAGTTACATTTCCCCTCTGACACCAACTTTTTTACATCAGGCTTGGCCGCTGTCAGACTTATGCGCAAAGAGTCCTCCAAGGACTGGTTTGACAGCCGGTTCCTCTCATGTGTTTTTATGTTGTTCATTTTGGAGAACGCGGCCTCACAGGTGTACGTCGAACCGAACATGGTGAGCACATACATAGCCAGCGTCTTCAATGTACCATACTCCTCGGGACAGGACAACCAAAATACGCCCAGGTTTTCAGCACCATGGAGAGCAGCCTTCAGGTCCCCTGCGGCCTGGATTTCAGCCAGCTCGCTCTGAATGGCCGCTTCGTCCAAAGGCATCATTTTCACTGCGTTTGTGGAGAATTCTCCACTTGGGTTGATGCTGAAAGGATCACGCACAAATCCAATGACATCCCTGGGAATTAAAAAGTCATCGAACCTGGAGGAGAAGTTGTCTTTTAATTGTGTGATGAATTTCTTCATCCTGTCTGTTACGTGGCTTTGTCCCACCTTCTTCAGTGTGCTGAAATGCAACAGCCTCCCTGACAACAAATCTGCGTTAAAAAGGTCAAGTTTGTTCCCAAACGCATCGAGTTTTTCCACCAGATCCACCACTGATTTCTCTTTTCCTTGCAGCTGGAGATTAAGTGCATTCAAATGCGAGAAAATGTCTGTCAAAAATGCAACGTTGGACATATATTCGCTGTCCTGCATGGTGCGGAGATGGTCAGCTGCCGCTTTTGCTTTGCTTTGTTTCAAAAACTCCACTACCTGGGCACTGAGTTCAACGAAGCGCTCCAGTGCTTTGCCCTTACTGAGCCAGCGCACGTCATTGTGGAGTAACAGGTCATCATGAGAAGCCTCGGATTCGAGCACAAATTTGCGGAACAGGCGATGCTGTGTGCTTGAGGTTCCTCTGATGTGGTTGATAATTTTCATTGTTTTCTCCATCACCTCTTTGAGCTCCCCACTTAGCTTTGCGCACAGCACGCTTTGATGGATAATGCAGTGAAGCGCGTTAGTTTTAGGAGCGACAGTCTTTATTCTGCTCACCAGACCCTTGTTTTTGCCAATCATAGCAGGTGCTCCATCTGTCACTATCAGGTTGATTTTATCAAAGGACAATCCATGACTTTTAAAAAAATCCTCCAGTTTTCCGAAGATGATGTCAGCAGTGGTGTTGTCCTCCAGCGGAAGCAATGCTAGAAGCTCCTCTCGGAAATCTTTGCCATCAAAGAATCTGACAAAAACGCACAACTGTGAGATATCCGTATTGTCCGTGGACTCATCAATGGCCAACGAAACGTATTTGGCTTCCTTGATCCCGTCTATGACAACTTGCTGGACATGCTCTGCCAAGACGTGTACACGACGCGCGGCAGTTGAAGCAGAGAGAGGTATTTGTTTGACAGCTGCAATAATTCTGTCCATGGATTTGTCGGGGGCAAGTTCCTCCAGAACTGTGACCATGCACTCCTTGAAAACCTCACTTTCTGTGAAAGGCCGATTATGTTTGCAAAGCACCCAGGCAGCCTGCATTGATGCACACGTTGCTCTCTCTTGATCAGTTAAAGCTCGAGTAATAATGCCACTTGCACGGGAGTAGGCAGATTTCAATGTGGCAATTTTTCTCTTTCGGGCCTCTGACTGCTCAGGATATGAATCCTTGAAATTTGTGTGTTTAGTGTTGTGGTGACGGCGCAGATTATATTCTTTTGCAACAGCAACAGTTTCGTTGCAAATGAGGCACACAGGTAACGCATTTCTGAAGGTTGGCATGATAAATGCGTACTTTTCAGTCCATTCGTCATTAAAGGATCTGTTTTCCGCGTCAACTTTTCGTTTCATGGCCTTTGAGAGTGCCATTTTAGCCTACCTGTGTTAAGAGGCCTTTTCCTTCCACTAACTGAAACTGTATTAGCGCTGAAGCCAGGGACGACAGCCCTATATCGATACTTTGTTTCATCTGTTTGTTTTTCAAGTGCTATAAATAAAGTTTACTTGAATTGAGACAAAGTATCTCTATCACTCCTGGTGGTTGACTGTGGTACAAGTGATAGGAGCCTGACTCATAAAGGCTAAAAATGCCTTCAGTTTTGTAATGAAATGAAAAAATATAAACAAATAAACATTAAGTGATAATTTTATGCCAAAATTATATTTTTATTTCATTTTATTTGAGGGTCCGGCCCCCAAGGTGAGTGTCCAGTAAAATTCTGGCCCTCCGACAAATGTAGTTGGTGACCCCTGATCTAGCCTATTTAAATAAGCTGCATTACTTATTGATATAAAAATAAAAGACTCTAGAACTGATGCAAATACTTTGCATTATTTTATTTATTTATTTTACTCATTTAAAATAAATACAAAGTGGGAAAAGTGCATCCCACAAGTTAAAAAAGCTTGGCTGGTTCCACACAAATGAATAACTTTTCAGAGAGGGGGAGAGAGAGACAGAGATCAAGACAGACAGAGTGTCTGTGAGAGGGGGTGGGGGTGTGTGTGTGTGTGTGTGTGGTTGAGGGTGAGAGAGAGGAAGAGCGTGTCTGTGTGTTTGTGTCCCGGTGGCTTCTTACAGTTAGCTTTATGTTGCTAGCGTCGTTAGCATCGTCCTCGTAGCTTTAAAAACTCCGTCGGAGCGACGTCATGTTTCAGGTGACTGACCAGGTTTGCTCGCGCTATTTTCCCTCCTCGTGGAGCTTCCTCGGAACATTTATTACAGATATCCAGCGAGCTGTCTTCTTTATTACCGTCCCACATTAGCGCCGTCATGTTCTGTGTTTACAAACCCAGTACGCACATTGTGCTGCGTTCACGTGTTGACGGAAGTTCCCTGTTCCCGTTTTGCGAGCCGTTCTTCAGACCTTTTTATGTTCATATTTCTATGGTTTATGTGTAATAAGGGTAATTGGTAAAATATTGTGGATAAGACGTTGATCAAGTCAAGTCTGCAACTACCAAAATTATGACCGAGTTGACGAGTTGTTTTCCGAAATGAGGGACTATTCTGATTTCAGTCAGAATATTGTTTTTCCGATTATAGGGAGGCCACTTGAACGCAGCATTCATTGCAGGCCGCAGGTCTCATGTAGGAGTAGAGCAGAGCGCTCTGAGCGAGAGCGCTTGGTAAAAAAACAACGACCCACACCGCAGCGCTGACAGAAAATATATAACAAATCTTATCGGGCCGATAAGTTATGATATCGAACTTATCGAAATTACGTCATAATTTCCTGATATCGGGCCGATAATTATCGGACCGATAACTATCGTGCATCCCTAAAATTCATGCAAAACCTCTCCATCGGTCAAACGATGATGTTTACTTTCACTTTGTCGCATCTCCTCTTCCTCTCTGCCTTTTCAGTGGCAGACCTGCACTTTCTATTGGCCTTTCTTACAGACTGTATGGCTGTGATTGGTCAATTTCTTTGCAGGCCTGCAGCCACTACAGAGAATGGATTTTTGGCCTTTTTTTTGGCCATAACCACCATATAAATTACGTTAATAATAATGATCAATCTTTCTCAATGTCGACCGTAGCTTTAATGGCAATAGCGGGATCTCAACGGGCCTGAAAATTAACGCAGTTCGACTCACTGATATTAATTCTCGGCCTGAACCCGGACAAAAAGCCAGAGGCTCGACAAGACCCAAGTCATTTTTATACATTTTTGGCCCGAACCAGTGCGTCTGGTCAGGTTGGTCATCCCTACTCACCTTGTTGGGATGATGCAAGTAAACCGTCCAAACTGGATCCTTTCAAATCGTTCTTTATATCGTTGCGACACTGTGTGAATGTTGTAGAGAAGAGACATTTTGTTGAAGCATTTGTGTATTTAATGAGATTTATCACGGCTGGTTTCCGTTCAGTTTAATAATACAAACCCTTTGTTACTGGAATTAGTTCCACCTGAGCCTTTTCTGCCAGGACAAGCCAAACTTTCTATTCAAGAGCCGATAAAGTCGAGAAAATGGACCGAGGGTGACGAGAAAGTTGCTGGAGACTGATGGAAAACATTTGGTTTTTCCACGATCTACCAGTTTGTTTCTGACTCGCGCTTTAATTCTTAATTCTATATGTCTTGTTGGATGAAAATGGAGAAAAACATTCTGGAAAGAAATTAAAGTGAATGTGTTTTTATGGTAAAACACATTCAGTTTGACGTTTATCCCCCTGGTTCAAACATCGGAGGGATTAAAATCTGTGCACAAAAGAGAAACCTAGACTTTTTTTTCTTTTTTTTTTAGTTTTTGCTGCTGGCGTGTGAGGGGAGGGGGGGCTGGCGGTTTCACGTTTGGCTCCTGTTGGTGTGAAGTGAAGTGACAATAGGAGACTGAATCGAAGCATGGCGTTCTTTGGCGTTAAGCTCCCGGTGCTGTCAGCAGCAGCAGCACATGACGGTGCATCGCATCCTCCTCAGCTTTGAAAATAATGAGAGAAAGGACGGAGCGCTGTGCTGTGATGTGAAAAAGGAGTTCCCCGGTGGACTTGTGATTTCACACCGTCGCCCCTCGTCGTCCTGGCTCCGTTTTGATAAACAGGTGCTCAGAAGCCGTGATTTTACATGCGTTGCGAGCTCTTGACTCGTGCTCTTTTCATCTGTGCTGCTCTGTTCTGCAGCCACTTAATTTTAGAGGCATTTACATACGAGCTGAGAAGCGACCGTCCACAGTCCCAGGGGAGGACGACGGCCTTTGAAGCTGCGGCTGGAGAGAGAGAGAGAGGTGAGGGCTGGGGAGGGCCGGGCTGCCTCTAGCTGCCTCTAGCTGGGAGCTTGTGGCATCAGAGAGGAAAAAAAGAGGAGTGAAGGTGCAGTTCAGACCTGAGTCCAGCACAAGGCCAAGATCAAAGAGTCTAATCCGCCACTAAAAATAGTCCCTAACATTTTTGGTTTGATTTACAACTACTATCAGGTCTGAGGAAGGTGTAGCCTACTCACCTCTGACTTCCAACAGACATACAGTACAGTAAATCCTCCAATAGAAACCTAGGGGCCGGATTCACCAATATGTTCTTAAGAAAGATCTTAAGAAATGTCTTAAGGAGAAAAGTTAAAAATGACTCTTGGGGAAAATTTATAATATGGGAATAACAGCGGAAAATAAGATAAGAGGGCCCTCCCTCTTGTCTTATTTTCTGCTGTTTCCTCCCAAAATAGGAGAGACCCTACGACCTCAACAGTTAACTAACATGCTAACTAACAGTTAACAGGCTCTTTGTGTCATTCATTGAAAAATATATTTCCTTACTATGACCTACTAGTCTAAACTTGTCTAAAATTTGTTGAAAAAGGTGATATCAGAGGCTAACCTACTCATCGTAGGGATTTTAAGACAGGTCAAGGTTGTCTTAAAGTTAAGAAAAAAGTAAAGAACAAATTTGAGAAGTTTGATTTCAAGAATACCATTTATTGTTAAGTTTTTTCTTAAGAAGAAACTTAGAGACAGGCGTTTAGAGACAGGCTTTTATTTAATTTAGAACAAATCTTCTGCTCAGCAAAGATGAAACTCCTCTCAAATTGTTCTGTTTAAAAGTGTCAGAACAGAAGGAGAGAGTCGGATCCAGAGCAGCATCATTTACAGTTTTAATCTGCACCCATTCAACTTCTTCTAAGGAAATGCATGTTCCAGCCACCGTGTTTTTTTGATTGGATTCAAACCGAGAATTAATGCTCGTGAGTCCGTTCAACAGGTCGGACCGGGTCGCGTCTTAATTTTCTGGCCCGTTGAGAACTGTAGCAGGAATGAAGCAGCTCAGAAACTGCTCAGACAGGCGATCGTGGGATTTGAGAGGTTTTGTACATTCACAAGAACTTGCAGAAAAAAAAAATAGACCTGTCTTCTAACTGAGACTCAGCTTTTATTAGAGAATTCATTTGACAGTAGATCAAAAATGCTTCTGATAGACCTCAAACCAATCAGGGCAACGATCCAGATGCTAATGCTAATTTTTTATTCGCTCTATCAATATTACAGTCTCTCAAAACTGAAGCAACAGCCGAACAGAACGATAGCTGCTGTTGGGCGGCCGCCATGTTGCATGTACTGTAAACAAAAGCTGGAGGACTAGAAAGTCCAATTAAAAGAAGATTTGTCTTCTTCTCCAGATGGAAACCGATCAGTTTTAAATGGTTAACATCTTCAGATGGACCCAGTGGCCCCTGGCTGGAGCTGGGAGCTGCCGAACCAGAAGGTGTTAAGAGACGAAACTAACACATTGTTAGTTCTGGTCTCTCTCTTTCTTTAGGGGTTTGTTGAGTCTGAGACAAACTGTATATAGAATATCCAATCTGACACGTCCTCACCGGGACTGGAGCCTCTGCAGCAGGTGGCAGGAGAAACCACTGTGACAAGAACTGGCTCTAAAATTGGGCCGAGGTGTGAAGCTGCTCGTCGTCGCCTTTGACAAGATGGAAACACATGCAGGCTGGAAGAGAAAATAAGCAGCTCGGGCTGATTTAGGGGAGAAAAAAAAAGAAATATTTGAGAGAAGATGCTGCTGTTACAGTAAAAAAAGGCTTGTGTGATAAAATAATCAGCTCGTATAACATCATAAGTTTGTTTTCCAGAGCTTTAAACCTCATCTGGTGGAAATGGTATTGAAGTTTTATTCAGTTTGATCAAGTTACATAACAACAAGCCACTCTGCTCTTCTGCTCTTCTGCAGCAGCGGCTCCACCTGCAAACAAACTGCTCCTGATTAGTTCCCACCGCTGATTAGCTGCTAATCAGACTCATTTACAGCCTCTGACCCGCTGACCTCGGTGGAAAGAGTCCACACGTCTGTCTGATTGCATCCATTGGAGATTACTGTGACTGTGGGAAGTTAATGAGGTGTATTAAACGTCCCATTGGTCTGTTTACTGACGTGGTCACTGACCGTTGTTTTCTTTGTGCTTCACCTCAGTGAGTAAAACTTGTGTAATATAATGATGGAGCTTCATGCTGCCTTGTCCCTTCTGTCTTTGTCCCAGTTTTCTCTGTCCGCCTCCTCAACACTAAAGCCTGGTTTTTACTTCTGTGTCAACTTCATGACGTAACTGCCGTCCTGCAGCTCAGGAACGCGTCGCTGTGTAATTCACCGCCATAATGCTGTTCATTTCAGTCGCAAAACTTTGTTTATGCTTCCATGCAGTCAAAGTGGAACAATGGTGACAGGAGTGGAAAGAGTTGTTTTTGGAGTTGGAGATGATTGATTATATGGATCAACAAATGCTACAAATACTTGATGGTTTGGCATGAAGGAGAAACCGGGAAAGCTAAATGCCAGAATTGAAGTTTTGAGTGGACCAATCACAGCTTAAGTGGTGATTTATATGTATTTTTGCATTTCTACTTGTAGGTTTATTAGTTTATTGGATGTTTATAGCTTAATTTTATATGTAGGTCTGCAATTCTTTCGATAGATCTGTTTATTTATCCTTTTTATTGGTGCAATGAATGACATGTGAATGCTTCTATCTATCTATCTATCTATCTATCTATCTATCTATCTATCTATCTATCTATCTATCTATCTATCTATCTATCTATCTATCTAAACCGGTATTTTGAACATGGAGAATCTGACAGCTTTGTTCATTTCCTACATAGTGTACACTTTACTTCCAGTACAGACGATATCCACGCTATCCCTTGTGGTTATGGTGATTTTGCAAGGTGAGATGAGACCGCTGCATGCTATTGGAGGGTTACAACAACAGTCTTTTTTTATTTGCATCACTTTGTGCTGTCAATACTGACCTGGACCTGCAGCATCTGCACACACATGGTCCAGTTTCAGTCAGATTAAGGAGTTTACATGCAGAAAAAAATTGGTTTCCATCGGTTTTATACTAAAATGCACCATTATCTCACCTTATCTCACCATCTATTCATCCTACATTGATGCTAATTAGTGTGGAATTTATAAAGAGGGTTTAAATAAATGTTTAACTCTGGAATAATAATAAGAAGAACACGTTCCAGCTTTTTTAGAAAGTTTCAGTCTGGACCTCATGAGGAGCCGAACACAGAGACGGGACACTTTTTAATTAAAGTGCATTAATATTCATTCATCCGTCTGTGATGGAGAGTGAAAAGTTTTAAACCACAGGGTGAAACCACGTCTGAGTTGGTTGGGATGAAGACAGAAAAGTTAGTGT
The DNA here is from genome assembly GCF_905171665.1 of Trachurus trachurus. Classification (NCBI taxonomy): domain Eukaryota; kingdom Metazoa; phylum Chordata; class Actinopteri; order Carangiformes; family Carangidae; genus Trachurus; species Trachurus trachurus. The sequence continues at coordinate 3,698,615 of NC_139907.1, read as the reverse complement.
TAGTGTTTGACGTTCGGCCTGAAAATGAACGTCGGGGCTCTGAGGAAAAACTGAAGAGAGCAACTCCTCTTCTTCCTCTTCTTCTTCCTCTTCCTCAGCGGCCTCCTGCTTTATTACATAACATGATGGCCTACATCATTAGATAACCCTGCTGGCTTTCATCTACTTTTTCCCCTCTTTCTCTCTCTCTCTCTTTGCTCCCAAAATGAGCAAATTATTATTATCACTACTATTATTATTTTTATTATTATTATTTTCTTAATGCTGGCGCTGTGTGTGTCTATATTTAATATTTTGGTAATACGTAGCTCCAGGTTGTACAGTGTTGGCCCCTGCTGCTCTGAACGCTCGGCTTTGTTAATTGTGTTAAAGCGGATTGTGCAGAGCGTGCTGCTGACGCCTCGGGGCCTGTTGTTGAAAAACTACGAGAAATCACTTTTGTTTATTTTGAGCCTCCCTCTCTCTCCTTCCTTTCCTCTCTCTCTCTCTCTTGACTGTTTTTAGGAAGTTTGTGATATAGAACAAGCTATAAGGAGCCAGGCCCTCTGAGGACATGGGCCAGTTACAGTTACAGTTATGAACCACTGGAAGAAAGTTGCAAAGTTCACTGGTGTGATGCATCATATACAGTATATTTGTTCGTTAATTGTTCTCTTAGTGTGTGTCGGTGCTGCTTCATACTGTTCGTCCTTAAAGAGTTTTACATCTTTTAGTTTAGTTTAGTTTTTTGTTGTTGAAATATGACCTTGTCAGTGGACAAACGAGTCACATACGTTGATATAATCCCAAGTCTGTTTATTTTTATTTGCACGATTATAAAGGCAACAATAAAATTGAAAAAAAAAGTAATAAAAAAAAAAAAGCATGTGCGGGTGAGGTAGAAACCCACTATGGGCTTATAAACCTCACCTATAAAAGCAATTGCACAAATAACAAAGCAAAACAAGCAAAAAAAACATAAGAACACATAAACATTGTTCTTTTATGTTTGGTGAATATGATTTGTAGGGCTCAGTGTATCTGTAGCACGTTGCCACACAATGTTAATTTTTCCGTTATTAGAAAAATTGCAGCTCCTGTGGGACGGCCACTGCTATTTTTTTTTTTTAAAGCAAAACCACCTAAAGTTCATTTCTTCCATCTTTTCAAATGATATTTTTACTTTTTTTTTCATCTTTTAAACTTCATAGTCTTTAAAATTTGGATGAGACATTTGAGCGATCACTTCAAACTAAAGGAAACTGATCAATTAAATCATTGTTTTTCAACCTTGGGGTCGGGATCCCATATACGGTCGCCTGGAATTCAAATGGGGTCGCCTGAAATGTCTAGTATAGGCCTAATTGATAAAAATATATATTTTTTAACTAATCATTATTCTTTTAAAAATTATGATTAACAAAAAACAGCTATATTTGATACTTCCCCTTTCTCAAACATAAATCAAGTTCAAATAAAATGCAGCATATAAAAATATCTGAGCTTGTGCATCTTGATGGATGGCCGTGATCACGTGCAGTCACGTGATTGCGGGTCGCCAGAAATTGGTGATGTGAAATTGGGGTCATGAGCCAAAAAAGGTTGGGAACCACTGAATTAAATGTAGAAAATGAAGAAATGTAGGAAAAAAAACACTTTTCGGTAAATGTTTGAGTTACTGAACCGACTCTGACCTCTTGTTTCAGCAGCTGCAGATGTATAATGTGTTATACACTGATGTTATAATATAAAAAACTCACTATTAAAAGGGAATAACCATCCACTTCAGTAGCTGCAGAGCTTTTCATTTATCTATTGTTACAGATTAATGCTTTGCCCATCGGTGCTGTTAAAACTATAAAGCCTTTTTTAAATAAAATCCCTGTGAGGATGTTTCCAAAACCATCAGATTAGAACGATCTGAATTATAGAGAAATGTGTAAATGATTCATTGCACATCAGCAGTCTGGAATTTGATGAAGTCTGCATCTTAAAAGTTTTATTCTGGTAGTATTTTACATAATAGACAGGAACAGCTAAGACTGGTTTTGTGACTGGACAAGATGGATGATGTTGTTGGTTTTTTTTTTTTTACACATTAAACTTATGCAAACGACTGAGACAGTAAGTAAACTGACCTGAGGGGGAACGCAGTTTAAAATGTGAGCAACACAAGTCAGAAAGAGTTCAACAGGTGGTAATCGCACTCAGACATAACAAACACGGCCTTCAGGGTTCATAACTGAGTGTGTGAGAGAGTGTGTGTGTGTGTGTACACGTGTATATGTTTTATTGTGGGTGTGTAAGGCGAGTACAGCGCCTGCAGCCATGTTTGTGCTTTTAGAAAGACCTTTTGGCTTTCAGACGCGTTGGTGGTTTATATATATGTGTGTGTGTGTGTGTGTGTGTGTGTGTGTGTGTGTGTGTGTTCACATCATATTTGGTTTTGTCCACACAGTCTTTGTGCAACTAAAGCCACTTTGTCGGCCGTCGTATTTCAGGCATCGTGTTGCTGATAACGTGATAAGAACTGTAGCAGAGACACTGCACTGCACCACGATGTGGGTGTCTTTGTTTGTAGCCGTCCTAATAATATTAATAATAATAATAGTAATATTAAAAATAATGTTCTGAGGTGTGTTTTTGTTTTATTTAGTTCTTTTCGGATGGAGGATATTTGTACACCATGAAAATTGTGTATTTTATTGTAGTATTTACATCATCTGCTGCATGGAGCTACTCTATAGGTTAAAAATATGGACTTTTAAAGGCATCTGGGACACAGTTGTCATTGGCAACTGTGTCCACACTGTTTAAAAATGGTAACTGAAGGTCATTTGATGTGTCTCATATGAAACTGATCTCCTGACAGCTGCTTTTGATCACTTGATTGAAAATCAGAGTTTTTTGTAACGACATAAAAACTACTTATTGATGGTTTTAGCTCAAAGACAGATAATAAAAATAATATACTTTATTCCACACAGAACAAAAATGATGACAAATCTAAAAGAAGATTTATCCTAAATAAGATATTCCAGATGTGAAACCAGATTGTCCATTTTCCTCCGTTTTAGTTAGGAAAATGTGACGTTTAAGGGGAGCTCACATCTGTGTTACAGACTACATTTTACTTTTCCATACATCAAGGTTCATGAAATAAAAAATAAGAATATCAATAAGTCAATGCTAATGTGTTAATTTGCTCATTACATTTTTTTTTTCGAGCCTCTGACTTTATTAATTCACACAATTTAGCGTCTGGCCATGGGGTGGCAGCACTGTGCTCGGATCGCTTAGATTTACGTAGCCAGCCTGAACACATCATCATCATCACTGAGTTAGAGAGTACAGTAGAATATGAGCTCAAGGACAATTTTTGGGCGGTTTATGGATGATAATAAAAATGAAAAACAGGAAACCAAACCTCAAACTAGTTGGATTCACTAAACAAACATAGAGACATCTAGAATAGGGCTGGGTAAAAACATCGATTTAATCGATTCTGGATCGATTTCATTAAAATTTTGTAATATCGATTCACAGCGCGTGAGATCGATTTTTTCCTCCGGTAGTCTCGTGCGTGATGAAGCAGCGGCGCGGTTACGTCTGACGCTCTGACTCACAGTAACTACCAGCGGAGTTTCTTTCTTCCTCTTTGTAGCTGTGCAATGTATTGCTGTGTTTGATATGAATAAAAACCAAACCAAACTACGAGCGGAGATCACGTCAGCTCAGGTGATCTGCAGGTTATTGTTTCACTTGAGCGCTCCGCCGCTGTGTGTGTGTGTGCGTGTGGCAGCGGTGCAGAGCTGACACACACACACAGACATCTACAGGAACCGCATGTTCCTCACGCCGTAGGTGAGCCAACATACTGTATGATACGTGTTACCGCAGAATAAAGGACACGAGCAGCTCCGTGTTTTCACAGTGCGACTTTTCGTGACCGTCGGATCATAACACATGACGCCCGGACTCTGGAGACAGGTGACGTGACCGGGCCGAACTCGTCTCATGAACCGCTCCACACATTCACCGTCACTTTATTTACCATGGGCTCCGTTTATACACATTTCCTCCCTCAAGAGGGAGGGAGGGAGCTTTAGCTGCTGCAGACTTGACTTGAGACAGTTTGAGGTTTAAAATTTTTTTTTTTTACCATTAATATTATTTTTGCACATATAGAAACAATGCTTTAATTATAAATTAATTAATGCAATTTGCAGTGATGGAATGTTGCAGTTCAAGTTCACTTTCACCTGCAATTCCTTTCTAATTTCAAAATTGCCCTTTTGAGAATTGGAACAGTTTTATTTACAGTTCAAGTTTAAACTGTCACATTTACAAGTTTGTTCTTTATTTCTTTCTTTTCACCATAAACATCAGCTTTTAAGTGCAGTGTATTTTGTAACACAGAGTTGAGCCATTTTCATTTTTCAAGAGGAGATTGAATCGATTCTAATGAAATCGAATCGAATCGAATCGAATCGTGATTAATCGATTTAGAACCTTAGGAATCGAAATCGAATCGATTCAGGAAATTGGCCACAATACCCAGCCCTAATCTAGAACCCGACGGTGACGTCAAAATGAGACGACCGCCATTTTTATAACTTTGAAAATAAGTTACTCTCCCTGTCCACCGTTGTCCGTTGAGAGTGATAAATGCCCTAAACTTTTTACTGTTTTTATTTCTAATGTGCATTTTGGGTTCAGTACTGCGATTCTAACAAGATGCCCCTTTTAAAGTCTTACGTACTTTAAATGTTTTATTCCTTCACAGATGGATCTTACATTGGTAAATTGAGGATTTATCCCTCCTTACTGTTCCAGAGAGCCAGGCGAATGTATTTTACAGCGAGTATAGTGAGGCATTAAGACATCAGAAAGACACTGAGTGTTGCTGGCTTCTTGTTCTTTTTAAACTGTTTGTTAGCCGAGCACCTCCTGACTGTTTCTTTTTTTCTTTTTGAGTGCATGTACGCGCTCTTCCTTCTTCTTTGAATGTATTTTACAGCACTTATATTTGGGAGAAAAGCCTCCACTATCACACAGTAATATGTACAGTTTTACTGGAAGACACAGAAAGGCACAGAAGAAGCAAAGAAGCACATACATATGGCGAGAATATTCTGAAAACTGATAGGATTTAATAAAAAAGCCTAACATCTGCAACCATTAAACACTGCCCTCACTGCTATATCTCATAACCATCTAATATTAATTCAACTTTAATTAACATTTGACCTCACAACTTCTCCTTTAATCTCTGTTAGCTCAGAATAAATGGATTTTAATGAGTTTATCTTATTAAAGGGTTAGAGAACAGTGTGTGAGTGGGAGCTGGTAACGTAACGTCATGTTCCCGTCCCGGAGCTCTGACACTGATCCGACGTGACGAGACCTGGAGAACCAGTCCTCCTCTTCCTCCTCTTCCTCCTCTTCCTCAGTTCAGTATTTCATTCTGCTGGTTTTGATCAGCTTGTACCATCTCTGCTCCGCTTTAATTTAATTTATTTATTTAAAAAGTACAATGTACATTAATAACATCAGTTCTTTTCTCTCTTTAAGGAAGAGAAAAGAGGAAGCTCAACGTAAATGCACCGGGATTAGCAAGTAGCTAATTTTCACCCGCAGTCCTCTGGCAGGTTACATAAAGAAAATGTCATAACAATTAGACAGACACATGTATAACAGGACAGACATAAAATCAGACACAATATTGACAGGTGAAATAAGACAGACAGTACAATAAGAACTCGACAGAGCAAAACACAGGGATCGGAGGTACAAAGAAGTTCTAACAAACATTCAAGACAGGCAACAAGAACAAGAACCTGACATACAAGACAGAGCACAGACACAAAGAGGTAAAATAAAGTGCTATAGTGGCCATGCTTTACACTGTAAAGTACATTAAGTGCAGTAGAACAATTGCAGTAGCTTTCTGTTTCACTATCAAACGTTTTAGGTTGATGAAGGTTTTGTGGAAAAGAAATGATGGATTATAAAAGTTAATTGTGTTTGTTTTCTGCTTCCTCCCTCTCCTTGAGCTCAGAGCTGCAAATCATTAAGAAAATACCATTTAGAAATAATTTGGATGGATGTAGTTGAGTTCGGAAAGGTACCTGTTGTAGTATTTATTGTTCTTTCTGTTATTTGAGAAAACCTCGTTTGTCAGTTTCAGTTACAACTGTGTGCACAGCTTGTGTTCAGTCCCACAAATGAAATGAGCAGCTCCATTCAGAAAAATGCTTCATATTTATCTCTGAAAACCACACCACAAAGAGTTGAAACTGATTGATAAAGATATCAACTCTTTGTGGTGTGGTTTTCAGAGATAAATATGAAGCATTTTTCTGAATGGAGCTGCTCATTTCATTTGTGGGTGGACTGAACACAAGCTGTGCACACGGTTGTTGTAGCTGTTGCTGTCGTTGTTGTATTCCTTTACTCTCTAATTTACCCTCCCTCCGTCTTGTGTAGCTCTTACATAACCATTTATGTCTCTAACAAACTTTTGAAATATGTTTTAATTGCTGCTGCCCACAGCAATTAAAAATGTGTTTACAGAGCTTTGCCTCCGTTATTAAATGGTCGTGTATTATTATGAATGGAACAAGGTAATAGGAGCCTCCCAATTATTTGAAGTTTGGTGTGTGTTTTTTTTTTTTTGTGCATAAATGCAATTTGCTGTTTTAAAATAACAAAATGCAGTCATGAGTTACATTAAACCTTTTTTCTACATGTTTACAGGACTCGTCTCCTGAACACTGATTAGCTTCATTAATGCATCTGAATAAATCCACTTGTCATCTATAGTAAAATTTCCAACACTAAGAGTTGACAACATATCATGAACTAATTGCCTTGTTATTCCATACCAGGGCTGTATGATATGCAGAAAACATGATATTGCAATTATATGGGCGGATATGTGATATATCAGAGGAACTCTTTAGGATTTTCCACCCAAACTCAGCTCCATTTGTCCCTTATCTCCAGCTCCAGAGTCCTAGTTCTGGTTAAATCAATGACTAGTAACTAGTTCCAGGGACATCTAACATGGTAGATGATAAATAACCTTATCCACCGCTCCATGGATTGATTTCTCACCTGCTTTGTTGTTGGAAACTAATGCACATGGAGGAGAGGAGGGTTAGAGACACAGAGGAGGAGACACCAGACCTGCAGAGTTCAGCTTTAACAAAATATATAGTACAGTATCAGACAACAACATGTCCTGTTACATCTTGAGAATATAACTTGTTAGTCAGGGTGTTACCGTAGCATCATAACACTTACTGTGCTGAGAAATTGCAGTGAGGTTTGGAGGTAAAAGTTGACGTTAACAGTCTGGTAGCAACAGTTTCAGTGGGTTGATGGATGTGAGCTAAAAAAAACAAGAAAAAGTGAAGCTGCTTTTTTTCTCTTACTCTCTGAAATCAATGAACTGTTAATTTTGAAAGCCTGTCTCCTCTCTCCATCATCTTCCTCCTCCTCCTCCTCCTCCTCCTCCTCCTCCTCCTCCTCCTCCTCCTCCTCAGGGCATCAGCAGTCTGTTCAGCTCTCTGAAGGTGGTGCGGCTGCTGCGTCTGGGCCGCGTGGCCCGGAAGCTGGACCACTACCTGGAGTACGGAGCCGCCGTCCTGGTGCTGCTGGTCTGTGTGTTCGGCCTGGTGGCCCACTGGCTCGCCTGCATCTGGTACACTACACAGTCGTTTTAGGAAACTTTACCTCATTTCCTCTCAGTTTAGTTAAAGGGATAGTTCACCCACAATTGAAATTAATAACTCATTATCTACTCACCCTCATGTGGACTAAGGGCTGGGAGAAGTTTCAGAGTCCTCCGGGGCTTCTCTGAGTTACAGGGGGTCTCGGCGTAGCAGTGCATGTCCATATGACGGTTGCAAATGGATACCAACTGTCTTCGTAACAAAAAGACACACCAAAAAACATCCAAATACATCCATGCTGCTCGTATGTAATGTCCGTCTTGTATTGAAGCCCAGATATGTGAAATTGTCCCTCTTCCCAGTTCGTCCAAATTTGAAGAACCGGGAAGAGGAGCTTCGAGAAGCTTCCGCTAGAAAACAAGCTTGAAATATAGACTTATTTAATTTTTTTTGGGACAATTTCACATTTCGGGGCTTCAATAAGACAGACATTACATACGAGCAGCATGGAGGTATTTGGATGTTTTTTGGTGTGTCTTTTTGTTACGAAGACAGTTGGTATCCATTTGCAACCGTTATATGGACATGCACTGCTACGCCGAGACCCCCTGTAACTCAGAGAAGCCACGGAGGACGCTGAAACTTCTCCCAGCCCTTAGTCGACGAGATGAGATAATGAGTGAAATTTCAATTTTGGGTGAACTATCCCTTTAAAGCTGTTCTCAGGCTTCTGCTGGCTGCTGGGGATTCACCCATTTTCCTAACTGTTCCTAATTGGTTATGTATGCTGCTAAACACTGTCTCTGCCCCCTCATCAAAGCATCTGCTGCTCTTCTGCTGACTACTGCACCAGCCTGGTTCACTTTCCTCCAAGTTATACACTATCAAGTGATATGCTCATTTATTCATACCCTATAGCAAACAAGAGGTTTTTTTTTTTTTTTTTGCATCCCAAAACACAGAATCCCTTTTCTAATCATCCTGTAATTGAAAAGAAATTACTCAACACTATTAAAGCGCTGCAGCAATATTCTTCTGGTACATTACTGTTAGTTTTAATTCTCTGTCTTGTGTGATTTTACACTTTAAAAGATGTGAATAAATAAGTAAATATAAGCATTGACGGAGCAAAGTGAAGCTCTAAATGCTCCTCGTGCTTCTCTAACATGAATGATTAATGGTTTTTAATAAACATACACTATTTAAGGTTTACTCAAGTGGCCCATCACACGCGCTTTAAAGGAAAATGATGGTGAAATTAGAGGCAGAGATTTATAAACGCTGTAAATTTATGTTGAGACACTTATGGAAGGATTTTAATGATTTTCTCGCAACAGTCTGACAACCCTGTCTCCTAATATCAACTTCATTTAATGTACATACTAATTTGTTTTTTTATTTTGCATCCTGAATCCTCCATTTGTTGAAGTTTGATATGGGTTTGTTTACATATGAACATTTCCTAAGTTAAATTGTTCTTTAAATCAGTTTTTAATTATTTAACCAAGATATAAAAAAAAATCTTCTCCCAAATATTGTCAGTTTCTAATCAAGACTATAAAAAAGTTTCATCATGCTCTGACCGCTATGAACAGTTTTTATCTTGCAAGAGTGAATATTGGTTGGAAATAAACTAAATGTCTCTTTTGCATTTCGAGTTTTGCAAAGTGTTGGCATTTTGCAAACATTTTTCTGACTCCTTTTTTATAAAACATTAAAAATCTTTCTTATTTTTGCATATTTGTAGAATATGAACATTGTTTCAAGGAGATACGGTTGCAAGTTATTCATTATCATTACATTCATGCATTTACAGAAATGTTAGATGTACGTTTCAACGTGTATTTAGCATGAGCTCACCAGCTAATATTGACAGTGTATGAGCAATGTTATGTTATGATGACGTTCAAGAAAAAGTCAGCTTGTTGCAGCTGCAGTCATGTTAAACCTGCTGACGTCCAGGTGTGGTGCTCCTTCAGGTACAGCATCGGGGACTACGAGGTCATCGACGAGGCCACCAACACCATCAAGATGGACAGCTGGCTGTACCAGCTGGCCCTCAGCATCGGCTCGCCGTACCGCTACAACGCCAGCGGCTCGGGCCAGTGGGAGGGCGGCCCGGGTAAAGACTCGCTCTACATCACCTCCCTCTACTTCACCATGACCAGCCTCACCACCATCGGCTTCGGCAACATCGCCCCCACCACGGACGGAGAGAAGATCTTCTCTGTGGCCATGATGATGGTTGGATGTGAGTACAGTATAGGAGACGTACAGCTGAGCGGTGTCGGTGTGTGTGTGTTCTGCTGTGGTTTTGGTGTTTTTGAGAGTGAGATATGTGGGATGTATCACTCTGCTGTTTGAGTGAGTGTCGTGGAAATTCTTAGCTGTTTGCTGTTCCTTGCAAGGAAAGGTCAGTTCAAACCCAAGTGGGTGATGGTAAAGAACATTTATAGCTGAGGGAAGGTCCACTTCTGGGGTGTGTTTGTGTCCTTTGGCCGGCCCCTTCCCTGATTGTGTTTTCACACCTTCACCTTTGAAGGTATCATCACCGGTCTCCCGAGGTATGGAGTTAAGAGATACAATTTAAAATACAACAGGGTTTGAGTGTGAATTAGGAAGTGGGAAGTTGGGCATCACAGATGGTTAAGTGTAAAGGAACTTGAATTTACAATTGCAGAAGGAAGTCTGGGAAAGTAGGGTGTAGGAACGTATCAAGTGATTAAAAGAAAGGAATATTAAGATTTACCATTACAGTGAGTCCCACTGACGGATGAGGAAACACAATGATGCTGTGTGGAGGTTTCAGGAGGAGACCTGTTGCATGTTGCTATGTTAGATTTATAACCCCTCCTTTTGACCTAAACAGCTGGTCTGTTTGCATAATACAGTGTTGTAGGTAGGAATGGGTACTGTACCTTTCACATTTAAACCAATATGGTAGCGATACTCGGCTCCTGGGAACTGGTACCTGTAGGCAACAGAACCTGATTTTGGTACTTTTTTTGTGTGTGTGTGGTAATTGAAGTTATTTTGTGGATAAAAACAATTGTAAAAACTTCAGAATTTTGAATATTAATTGTTATGGTTCAGTGTGAACAGCATAATGAGAGATCTCTGTTTAAAACCAGTGTGCAGGGAGAGCGGCTGTTCACAGACGACTCGGCTCGACTCACTATAGCATTAATTCTGTGGTTGAACTCGGCCAAAACAAGAGCAGCACAGAGGCCTGACCCAACATGTGCTGGCCCGGCCCGAGACAGCTCTGTTGTCTATGTGCCCAGCTCTACAAGGAAATAAGATTTTACACATTTTGTGTTTGTGTCACAGACACGAGGGTGCGTTCAGGTACCAAAATGTGGTACCGTTTGATTACTGTGGGAACTTGGTCGGTACCAATAAAATGTAACTAATTTGGTTCTCATCCCCAGCTTTGGGAGAACTAGATATGGAACCGTGTTTCCAAACTAGAACCTGTGATTTTGAGTTTATGGTAAATGGTAAACGGAATTTTCTAGTCACTTGGACCACTCAAAACGCTTTACACTGTATTGTCAAATTCACCCTTTCACACACACATTCGTACAGCCTTGTTTGCAGACAGGCTTTTGTGAGCTAATCATTCACACACATTCATACATCCGATGATACATCAGAGGGCAAGTGTGGGTTCAGTGTCTTGCCCAGGGTCACTTCGGTATGCGGACTGGGGGAGCCGGGAATCACATCACGCAGCACATACAGAGCTGCATGCATGTAGAAAACCAGCACTGTCAGTGTGTTGTTTTGTTCCGACTGTAGAGTCAAACGGAGCCACCAGGGGCTGCCTGCAGATTCACTGCCAACTGTTATTTCCCTAATTATTTTTTAAGCCGTTCCCAATAGCAGCTTATCCTGCTAATCATCACCACTATGCAAAATATTGACTAATGCATAAAGACCTCATTAATCTATTAGCTCCCTCCCCAAAAACATGCAGCAGTTAAGCCCAACAGAAAAAAGTTTCAGGTGCGATACCACACGGCTGTTTGGTAATTGAGCTCCCTCTCTCTCTTCCAGTGGAGTTAAGATAATGAGGAAGTGTTGGCGGCTGCACACTGATCTGCTCTGCAGGAAGCAGCACGCTGATGATGATGAAGGCGGCTGAATAACAGAAAGCAGCATGTGTCACATGATTAGTGGCAAACTGTACTCACCGTGGTTCATCTGAGGAATCATGTCCGCAAATTAAAAGAGCTAACTGCTCTTTTAATGATGTTGAAGATGTTAATCCTGAACAGTGGAGCGGAGAAATGCATCGTGGATGTTATCGAACATATTGGTTTTTACTCATCCTAACGCAAACGTTTTTTTCTCCTTCTCCGTACTTTTCAAATGTATCCAGTAGTTTATTAATTAGTTAACATATTGTTCCTCAAAACATTGCTTTTCTTGATGTGTCTTGATGTTTGTTTGATGTTTTCTTTACTCTATAATATTAGAAGAGACAGTAAAGCTCTTTTTTTATTTGATTTGACCAGATTTGAGTAAATTTCTGTTGTGTTTTAGCCTAAAAATCTAGCTGCACCCTAGCGGCAGCAAATCTCTTTGCTCTGTAGGTGGGTCTAGAAACGAGCCATAGGAACTTTTTGAGTCTCGAACACCGTTTGTGTTGACCAATCACAGCGCTCTATCTGTTTAGAGAGTCGTTGGGCGGGCTTAACGCCATGGCGACATACATTTTAATTGGCTTGTCAGGCTAACGTCATCCTGCTCTTTGCTCTGATTGGTCGTAGCGCTACCCTATTGGTGCAGAGGCAGTTTGAAAGACAGCCTTCATCCCGCCCCCTGGATTGAGCCGAGGTCTACCGGTCGTTGCCAGACTAGACATGTTAATGATCTAGTCTGGCTTGTCAGGCTAGTTGTGTTGATATAAAACAGCAAAAAGAGAAAGTGTCTGATTTGGCATTTTGTTTGATAAACGACTTGAATCAACTTCAATCGATTACCAAACTGGCGGGCGTTCTGCAGACTAATTATTAATTGATCAAGTGCTCAGTTCAGCTGAAGCAGCTGGCTCACTGTAAATGTTTTATAGAGGATTGCAGCAAGTTTTTCTGTTGACACTTAATTGAATGTGCAGCTGCCCAATCGGCAGCCGAGGTCTGCAGGTGAGAGTGAGACTTCACAGCGACAGGTTCATGTTCTAAGGAAGTCTGCAGGAACCTGATTATTGATACCAGCAGGTGACCAGATTAGTGCAATCAGGAACAGTGTTGTTCAGTTTCCTCTTGAAGCTGGAACAGAAACAGCTGATTAATGGAGCATGTAAACACACTGATGAGTTCAGACTTTGTACATTCGCACACTCAGGTCTCTCTGTGTCTATGATGTTGTTGTGAATGTGTGAAGATACGATGAAGCCATAGCTGAGAGCAGTACTTCTATAGTTATGAATGCACATCTTAAAGGAGAATTCCGGTCATTTTTGACCCCTAAATCGTTGTCCTGATGGTCACCCAGTGTTGGGTGGAGCAAAAAACGCGACTAAAATTGATGCAGGCAAACCAGAGTTACACCATGGCTACCCGGCGCTAGGGATAGCGACAATGCTAACCTATGGGGGCAATTCTTTCAACCACAACAAACACTCAGAAAACAATCAAATATCTATGGTACATGACTGGAATCCTTAGGGACACCACTGAACTCATATAGTGTAGAGTATAAACAGTATAAACTTTGTGTTTTTGCAGTAGTCACTCACCTCAGATAGCTGAACTCTGAAACATCCTGGAAAGACATTACTATCCCATCACAGAGCGCCTGCTCTCCCCGCCACAGAAACTAACACTTTGTCCTTGTTGTGGTGATTTCTTTACAAAAATAAACGGTGGAGCAGTGCAGTGGTAATGTCCATAATATCAGGCCTCAACATCAGGAGCTACCTGGCCCAGCAGCAGCTCAACCACCAGGCCACGGCAGCAGCTCAACCACCAGGCCTCAACAGCAGGAGCTACCTGGCCCAGCAGCAGCTCAACCACCAGGCCACGGCAGCAGCTCAACCACCAGGCCACGGCAGCAGCTCAACCACCAGGCCACGGCAGCAGCTCAACTACCAGGCCACGGCAGCAGCTCAACTACCAGGCCACGGCAGCAGCTCAACTACCAGGCCACGGCAGCAGCTCAACCACCAGGCCACGGCAGCAGCTCAACCATCAGGCCTCAACATCAGGAGCTACCTGGCCCAGCAGCAGCTCAACCACCAGGCCACGGCAGCAGCTCAACCACCAGGCCACGGCAGCAGCTCAACCACCAGGCCACGGCAGCAGCTCAACTACCAGGCCACGGCAGCAGCTCAACCACCAGGCCACGGCAGCAGCTCAACCACCAGGCCACGGCAGCAGCTCAACCACCAGGCCACGGCAGCAGCTCAACCACCAGGCCACGGCAGCAGCTCAACTACCAGGCCACGGCAGCGGTCCATCTATCTATCCATCCATCCACCAGACCTAGGCCTCCCTCAGTGACAACATGCCACCTAAGCAGAAGCCAGAAGTGAAGTCTGAGGAGGAGGGGATTACGCTCGCACAGGTGAATGAACTAATGCAACAACAGAGAGAGATGTTTTTAGCACTCTTGCAACAACAGCAAGAGAATTTTAAAGGCTTTGTCAAAATAATCTTGGACTCAACAAACACACGACTGGATGATATTTCAAAGGAAGTTCAAGAAATTAAAGCCAGTATTCATTTCACACAGAAAGAGGTCGATGACATCAAAATGGGTAACATTAAACAGACTGATCACTGCAAAGACATGCAATCTGAAATTTTTAAGATATGTGAGAGTCTGTTGGTCGTCACTGACAAAATGGATTATCTAGAGGGACAGTCCAGAAGACACAACTTGGTCATAGATGGAATCGAGGAGACACCAGGAGAAACATGGGCTGATTCGGAGGAAAAGGTTAAGAGAGTCTTCACAGAGAAACTACAACTGCAGGGAATGATCGAGGTGGAGCGGGCTCACCGTGCAGGGAAACCTGTGTCAGGGAGTGACAGACCCAGGCCGATTGTAGTTAAGTTTGTTAAGTACAAGGACAGATCAATGATTCTCCAGAGGGCCAAATACCTTAAAGGCTCCAAAATTTACATAAATGAGGACTATACAGATGCCGTCCGCCAGAAGAGAAAAGACCTATTGCCCAAGTTGAAAGCTGCTCGAGACAGAGGGGACATTGCTTTTCTCCGTCACGACAAGCTGATCATATATCCTCGCAGCAGCACCCCAAGACAGCAGGGAGATGTCTAACTTCAGCAGGTATGCGCTGGAGCTGATTTTAACATGATTTCTTTTTTTTCATTTTTCTTTTCATGGTTGGGTCTCTTACCCCTTTCACCACAAGTGATTATAATTATTTGGATTGCATGGATTTACATGACCCAGATGTTAATTTCTTTAGTAGATTTAATAGAGAGTCTAATTCATGTAACTATTATAATGAAGATGAATTTCATATATTGACTGGCAACTTAACCAGTAATTCCAATGTCTTCTCTACAATTCACTTAAATATACGCAGCCTTCCTAAAAATAATGATCAATTTATTCATTTCTTGTCAACGCTTAAACATGAATTTTCAATCATTGCCTTGACGGAAACATGGCTTTCTGATGAAAGTGTTGAGCTGTACAACATACCTCAGTACACTTTAGTATTTTCAAATAGAAAGGAAAGAGCTGGAGGAGGAGTTGCTGTTTTTGTTCATAATCAATTTCAAATGAAATCAAGAAAAGATTTGGATTTATTCTCAAAGGAAACTGAGTTTGAATCTGTCTTTTTGGAATTAATGTCTTGCCCTGTTTTTGGTGGCAGAAATGTCATCATTGGTTGTATTTATCGTCCACCTCATGTGGAAGTTAATTCTTTCAATGATACACTCACAGCTTTACTTGATGTTATTAATAAGGAAGGTAAACTTTGTTATTTGCTTGGAGATTTCAACATCAATCTCATCAATACTGAGAGCCATTCTGCTACTGTTAATTTTCTAAATGTATTATATTCATCTTATTTTCTTCCTCTTATTGACAAGCCAACCAGAGTAACCTGTAAAACAGCTACTCTTATTGATAACATTATAACTAATATATTTGATTATCCAGTTAACTCAGGAATATTATATTCTGACATTTCTGACCACTTTCCTGTATTTCATATCACCAAAAGTAACAGTCTCAAACACAAGGGCTCGAATGTCAGAACAGGTTTCCGCAAATTTAATGAAGATAACATCAAACGCTTTAGAGAAATGCTTGAAAAAGTAAATTGGGATGATGTTTATGATCAGCAGGATGCCAACAAAGCGTATCAATCCTTTATTTATCTGTTCAAGACCGTATTCAATGAGTGTTTTCCACTTGTGAGCCTCAAAATCAATAAAATACATGGTTTTAATAAACCTTGGTTCACTACTGGATTCTTAAAATCCTCAAGAAAGAAAAATAGATTATATAAAAGGTTTATCTCTAATCCAACTCCACAGAACTCTAGTACATATAAAAAATATAGAAACAAGTTTACTTATTTACTTCGTATGGCAAAGAAGAAATACTATTCTGATAAATTTAAAGAATCTACTAACAACATAAAAAATACTTGGAATATTATCAGTGAATTGTTAAACAAGAAAAAGGCACCTGCTAAATTTCCATCCCAATTTACTGATGGCAAGTCCACATTCTCCAATTTTTCTGACATAGCAAATGAATTTAACAATTTTTTTGTAAATGTTGGTAGCACCTTTGCTAAGAAAATCTGCCCATCTAATGACTGCCCTACAGACAATATTACTGGAGTTTTCCCTGCCCTGCAAAACTTTGAACCACCCACAATTAATGAAGTGATCGACATTATTGTAAATCTTAATAATTCAGCATCGGGTCATGACGAAATCAAGGCTAAGCTCCTAAAGGAAGTAGTTCCCTTCATTAGTAAACCTTTAACACATGTCCTTGCTGTGTCACTGAAGACTGGGGTAGTCCCTAGTGATCTTAAAGTGGCAAAGGTCTTACCTCTTTTTAAAGAAGGTGAACCCAGTGTTTTTAACAATTATAGACCAATTTCTATTTTACCTTGCTTTTCCAAGGTTCTGGAAAAGTTAGTTTATACAAGAGTTATTACACACCTCAATATTAATAACATATTGTACAAACACCAATATGGCTTTCGCAAAAAGCATGCAACATATATGGCTCTTTTGCAACTTATTGATAAAATTTCTACTGCTCTAGATAAAAATATGTTTGCCATTGGAATTTTCTTGGATCTCTCAAAAGCGTTCGACACTGTTGACCATGTTATTCTCTTGTCAAAACTCCACCGATATGGTCTTCAAGATGTTGTGATCAAATGGTTTAAAGATTACCTTTGTAACAGAGAACAATATGTTTGTATTAATGGTCATGAATCTAAGAAAGCAAAATTATGCTATGGTGTGCCTCAAGGGTCAATTCTTGGGCCCCTTCTGTTTCTTATTTTTATTAATGATTTTGCTGTAATGTCTGAGTCGTCTCTGCCCATTCTATTTGCGGACGATACTAATTTTGCCATGTCTCACTCTGACTTTGGATGTCTAATCAGAAATGCCAATACCATGCTGGAATATGCCTCAAGATGGTTTCAGATGAACAAGCTTTCCTTGAATGTAAATAAATCAAATTATATACTATTTAGAAACAAAAATAAAAAATTTCCTGAGCAGGATTTGAAGCTGCAAATTAATAATATTGAAATTGAACAAGTTTCATGTGCAAAATTTCTTGGTGTACTTGTTGATGAAAGATTGTCCTGGGGAAACCATATTGAGTATGTATGCAAAAAAATTATGAAGTCCTATGGCATTATTAGAAGAGTTTCTTCCTTAGTTAATCAGTCCTGTCTTATGACATTATATTACAGTTTAATTTATCCTTATTTGACATATTGTAACATTGTATGGGGTGCTTCATATTCTTCGTACCTTAATCAGTTATTTTCAGTTCAGAAAAGATTCTTGAGAATGATTTCAAATTCTACTAATCAAGCACCATCTGCACCCTTATTTAGCAAATTTAAACTTCTATCAATTTTTTCTATTAATGTGTTTCAAACATGTCTGTTTATGTTTAAGTTCATTCATTACAAACAAGACATTCCAGGCACTTTTCATAAGTTTTTTCTGTTATCATCAGATATTCACTCTTATTCAGTTAGAGGTTGGAAGAATTTTCATTTACCTCTTTGTCGTACCTCCGGTCATAAATCTTTTATCAAATTTCTTGGCCCCCAACTCTGGAACTCTTTAGATAGGTCTCTTAAGCTTATATCATCCTACAAAATGTTTAGGACTAGTTTGGTGAGGTATCTTCTACTCAGGCAAAAATAATACTCTGTCTAGTATAATTGAAATTAATTTGTAATTTTATGGATATTTTTTTGTTTGTTTGTTTATTGTGTTTTTTCTTTGTTTCTTTCTCTTTCTTGCTTTTCTTTCCTTATTCTTTTTCTATTGGTTGATTTGTTTTAGTGATCTTGTATTGAGGGGGAGGATTTTATATAAGCCCTTTGGGCTTCTTTTCCTCTCCTGCACAATTATTTGTCTTTGTATTATTAAATTAAATTCTTGTTTTATCATTGTGCATATGAATAAAATAAAAAATAAAAAAAAATAATATCTCCGACCGTTTATTTTTGTAAAGAAATCATCACAACAAGGAAAAAGTGTTAGTTTCTGTGGCGGGGAGAGCAGGCGCTCTGTGATGGGATAGTAATGTCTTTCCAGGATGTTTCAGAGTTCGGCTGTCTGAGGTGAGTGACTAATGCAAAAACACAAAGTTTATACTGTTTATACTCTACACTATATGAGTTCAGTGGTGTCTCTAAGGATTCCAGTCATGTACCAGAGATATTTGATTGTTTTTTGAGTGTTTGTTGTGTTGTGAAAGAATTGCCCCCATAGGTTAGCGTTGTGGCTATCCCTAGCTCCGGGTAGCCATGGTGTAACTCCGGTTTGCCTGCATCAATTTTAGTCGCGTTTTTTGCTCCACCCAACACTGGGTGACTATAAGAAAACGATTTAGGGGTAAAAAATTCTCCTTTAAATGTCCACATCTGATCCATACGTTAATATCTGGAGGTTTTAAAAGCTTCTCTTGTGTTTCTGCTTCTCTGCTGGTCTGATGCAGCTTGTGTAACAATAATGTCTACAGTATCCTGAAGGAAAAGTAACTTTGAATGCATCAATTATTAACCCGTATGCACAGTCTGCAAATCTGAGAGCAGAGCACTGATTCTTTTTTTTTTCTAAGAAGCCGTCGCCCGCAGGCTTTTATGGAAGAATGAGGAGCCGAACAGTTGTTGGTATTAAGGTTAAACGTGTGCATGCAGGCAGCTCTGACCTGAGTAGTCGTGTTTTTCCAGAGTGGGTAGTGAAGTGTTTTTTTTGTGCACATGGTCCATTTAAAGATCTTTTCAAGTTAAATATGTCTCCATATGTAGGTTGTACAGTACTGGTGCTGCTTGTTCTATAGCTTGTCATATGGAGCTGAGCCTGGATCCTTGTATCTGTCCTCCTCATACCTCGTGTCAGATTACTAGAAGCTTCTTGCCTTCAGGCCGACGATGCTGTACATTATTCAACAGATTTTACGTGCTTGAACAGTCACGAGGAGCGCTGCTCGCTTTATCTCATCATGTAAATAAGTTGTAAATATATGAGTCTGCTGATATGGCGGCGGCACATTACATTAGGTTTGTTGTTCTCTGCTCAGTAAACCAGGGAGATTTCCTCGATGGCTGTTGGACCATTTCCTCTAAGTGGGTTAAAAAGGAGGAGGTCCACCAGTGCCTCATGGGTAATTAACTCTGTTTCATGTGGGAAACTAACAATTAGACTTAAAAGGCAACTCATAAATATTAAACTTAGCGCTGTTTATTTGTCTGTTACATATCTGGTTTAGTTTCTCTCCCAGAGCAGCTCTTGTTCTTCTTCATTTGGGATTTTGGCAGAGGCTGGTGATGTCATAATTGTGCGCCAAGAAACAGGACTATCTGGAAGTCGATCTGGCTGCTGACTTGTTGAAATCTTCCTGGAAAGACTGATGTATGATATAGGGCTGGACGATTATGGCAAAAATCATAATCACGATTATTTTGGTCAATATTGAAATCACGATTATTTACACGATTATGGGGGGGGGGGTACAGGATTTATATGTGTTTAAGGTTTTTAAGTTTATAATTTTTAATATTTATTCACAATGAATTTAAAACTTCTTTTTTTTTTTTTTTTAAGTTTTATGATCCAGCAGCAGAAACTATACAGGATGTTTACTGTAGCTTAACTTTTCTACATTTTTACCTTGAATAAACAGATTTGGAGTAATTGTCATGGTTTAATTTATTAAGAGGGAGAATGGAGGCTCTCTGCTTCCGTGTGTGTCGCTTATTGCGTCTCTGGGATGAAATCCAACCTGGGAAGATCAGAGCCTCCGCCCCGCTGCGCTGTCCCAGCTCTCGTCACAAACGCACCCCATAACTTTTTTTTTTTTTTTTTTGACGCGCCCCATAAGTGATCTCTTGTTTATGACAGATTAAACTACACAACAAATACACGTCGTAACATCGTATAACGTTATCCGCCGCTCTACAGATTGTTTCCTTGCCGGCTTTGTAAACATATGCACATGTAGCCTATGGGCCGGGGGAAGAGGAGGAGGAGGAGGAGGAGGAGGAGGAGGAGGAGGGGGGTTGTTGTTGTGCGGCCGCTTTGAGGAGACGAGCAAGTGTTTTAAATGATTATTTCCCGTTCATTCGTCGTGAGCGGTGGCCGCTGCTCTCTCTTCACTGGCGCTGATTTTTAAACGCCGCCGTCAACACACGAGTGGACTCGTCCACAGCATTAACTGAGAGAGTGAGTGCAGTGCAGGCGCGGGGGCGGAAGCGCGCATGTGTGTTTTTCAGAATAAAACACCAATAGACAAAAAAATAATCGTTTATTTTCGATTACAGTGTTTTTATGATCGTGAGAAGCCAAAATCGTAATCACGATCAAAATTCGATTAATCGTCCAGCCCTAGTATGATATTAAGGTGGTGTTGTACAGACCTGGGTTTCTAGAATAAACTTGTCTTTTATCTACAGCTGCAACTAACGACTATTTTGACAGTCGATTAATCTATTGATTATTGAAACGATTAATTGAATAATTGGATTATAAAACGTACAACTACTCAATGGCTCTTATTTAGACAGCTGAGAATATAACTGTCAGGTATTGTTCCCCCTCTATTCAATATGAAAGGAGGCTGAAAATCACAGGACATGTCTGTTCTGATGATACAAGTCAGCTGTCCTAAAATGTGTGTTTCTCTTCTATAACACACATTCTACATCTCGACAGCGTCGTCTTTCCACATATGGGCTTCATTCTCCTTTCAAATGGGGCAGAGCTCCTTGTGAAACAGTAGAAGCAGGTCGGACCTGCACGAAAAAACAAGCAGGTTGCACAGAATGCAGAATGCATGCCGCTATGGCGTTGCTTTGGGTTGTGAGCCCGCATGACGCACATCTACATTGAAAGTAATGGGTTTGTGCGCACAGAAGACGCCACATCTGAACGGCCCTCCTTACTGTACACGCACACAAATTTCCCTGTTGCTGTTGCGCAACTCACAGCAGAGATTGGAAGGAGTTGCGTGAGTTCAGTTCACCTGAAAAACACAGGTGACGGCGTTACCCACTAACCGACTTTTGAATTTGTTGGCAACGAATTTTGTTTTAGATTTTTGTTGACTATATCGATTAATCGTTGCACTCCTACTTTTATCACATTTAGGCCCTGTTTACACGACAATGCTCGCGATGAAAACGGCAAAATATTTCATCGGATGTGCCTTTCTTTTAGACGGCGACAGCGTTTTGGGGGCTTGAAAACGCAAAAAAGTGAAACCACCCTCCGCCATTGCGTCCCTGTGTAAATGTGAAATAAAAAGTGAGAACACAATGCCACTTTTGCGTTTTCTGTTCAGATCGTTTCCGTGTAAACGTAGCCTTAGGGCACATAGGCTCCAGATAGAAACATTTGCTCTTTGGTGATGGTTGATGGTTGATGTTGGAGGTCACTGCAACACTTTCTGCCATCAAACCTCAACACAGCTGCTGGAAATCCATGATATTGTCTTGAGTTTAACCAGTTTTCTGCAAAAGAAAAGGAAGAAACTGAAGTCAGACAACGAGTCCAGAAACTGAAGGCGAGTGGCCAGTGGTATTAGTATTTTTAATTTTTAATATTTATTGTGTTCATACAGTATCTGTTTTGGCAGAAGACGGCGACGTTCCTCATGGTTTACAAACCTCATTGCCAATTTAGAGTTTGCTTCAGAACTCCAGATGATCCAGCCTGTGGAGAGAGAGCATTTTTGTATTTGGCCGTTTTAAAAAAGCACCGTGAAGCTGTCTTTTGAATCCGTCTTTCAGTGACAGCAGGCCTTTTTTTCCCTCTTTTTTTTAAATGTCCGAATTTCATTTTGGAACAACAGCGTCTTTTTTTTTCTTCTCTTTTTTATGTTTTTGTCTGGGCCCGATCTGTTTTCCTGCCCCGGAGTTTAGTGTCGGGGGCCAAAAGAAAGCAGAACGTCCCCGGGCTGAGCTGCATATTGTTTGTCCCTGGCAGCTGGACAGTAAACAGCCTCAGCTCGGTAGTAAACAATCCACAGACATGATATGCTCTTCGCTGTCTGTTCTGTCTGGCTGTGACTGATAGTCTTCTTGGCGTGGCGGACCATCACACATCCTTGCGTGGGCAGTTTCCTGATCTCAGCAAGTGAGAAGTGATAGTGAGACGCTCATACACAGAGAGGGGAGTGGAGGGGGGGTCCATTCATTCTGTTTCCCAGATTTCTGTGAGACAATGACGGCGCATTGCAATATAAATCAGTTTTACAACACAACAGAAAGCTGCTGCAGAGAGAACACACAGCTTGGTACCACTTTGTATTCATGCGCCACTGAAGATGAGTTTAAGTTGTAAATACTACTGCTGCGTTAAAAGGTCAATAAATAATTTACTGAAGCTTTCCACACGAGTTACAAGACATTAATAAGAAGAACACTTTTTTTTTTACGGGGGGCTTGTGTTTATCTTCCCCCAGTGTGACACCTGCTCCGTCACTTTGCCGACACAGATGTGATGACACAGACCACGCTGTGTATGTGACATCATTCACCAGCATCACATTAATGGGATAGTTCACCCAAAATTCAAATATCACTCATTATCTATAGAAAAAGACGGCCACCGCACACTGATAAGACTCTGCTGATATACTTTATTAATGAACAACGCGTTTCGCTTTCAGCGTCGTCAGGTTCGCCTCTGGCATTGCTGGGTGTGTTCATATACCTTCGTCACATGACCCAAACCATCAACAGATGGCAACAAAGTTTTAAAAAAACACTCATGATTATCATATGATGTATATGTACAATATAGCAACACTCAAATAAACCAAAAAGGGAAGCAATACACCCATCACATACAATAGAATACAATATAATAGAAAGCCAAGTTATGAGTAGTGCAACGTAATCAAAATCACCCAGCGGGTACAATGTATCACACCACAACAATAAATGTAACAATCAAGTTCAAAGAAAACAGCTCAAGTCCTGTGAGTCATTCATACCATACGGCTCGACAGTGGAGAGTTCGTTTATCCTGCTTTTCCTTTCATTATCTCCTCCCCCTCATGTGGACTAAGAGCTGGGAGAAGTTTCAGAGTCCTCCGTGGCTTCTCTGAGTTACAGCGGGGCTCTTTGCAGCACTGCATGTCCATATGATGGTTGCGAACGGAGCTCACTTTTCTTTGTCCAAAAAGACACACCAAAAAAACATCCAAATACCTCCATAGTGCTTGTCTGTAATGTCCCTCTTGTATTGAATTATCCCGAAAAAAATTAAATAAGTCTATGTTTTAAGCTTGTTTGTAACAGAAGCTCCCCAGCACTGCTCTTCCTGGTCCGTCCTAATCTTGCGCGATTTGCATTGACGCCCAGTTCACGGCTCCGCAAATCACGCGAGATTCTGGCAGAGCAACACTGGGAGCTTCCGCTACAAACAAGCTTAAAACATAGACTTATTTAATTTTTTTCGGAACAATTTCTCATGTTGGGGCTTCAATACAAGAGGGACATTACAGACGAGCACTATGGAGGTATTTGGATGTTTTTTGGTGTGTCTTTTTGGATGAAGAAAAGTGAGCTCCGTAGTGCGGCACGGAGCCCCGCTGTAACTCAGAGAAGGCACGGAGGACTCTGAAACTTCTCCCAGCACTTAGTCCACATGAGGGTGAGTAGATAATGAGTGAAATTTGAATTTTGGGTGAACTATCCCTTTAATGGGGAAATGGAGCAAAGAAGTATCATTTTTGTCATCTGCTATCAGCAGTCGATCAACACAACCACAGAGAGCTGCAGGGATGATGATGTTGTTTTGTCTGGTTCCCTCACACAAAGCCAGCGGGTTTTTTACTTTGTCTTTTGGATTCTTGCAGAATTAAGGCAAGTTTATGATCCTGACTGATTCTGAGCTGGATCATCTTCTCCAAGTCGCCACTTTCTGATGGTT
Source organism: Trachurus trachurus (assembly GCF_905171665.1). Taxonomy (NCBI): domain Eukaryota; kingdom Metazoa; phylum Chordata; class Actinopteri; order Carangiformes; family Carangidae; genus Trachurus; species Trachurus trachurus. The sequence goes on along the minus strand of NC_139907.1, from coordinate 3,674,308 downwards.
TAGACCTAAATATAACCATCAGAAACAATAATATGAGGCACATTTAGCTTGATTTACCCCTGACCTCTTCTACAAAAGCCTTTCCTCTTACAAAGTTGGTAACAGTTTGTATACGAGGCTGTTAAGGTGGACTGGTGACTTTAACATCTACAACAAACCTCTGTAGTCTCATTTATACACATGAAGTCTTTATAATGAGCATTGCATAAAAAAAACACAAAGGCTACAGTACAAAGAGGAACTACGCAGATTTATTTTACCTTAAACAGCTTTAGAGTAATTATGATGCTTAAATAAATTACTTGTTACGGGGAGAAACATGCACTTCTTTATGGCACTACGACACAAATATGCCTGGTAATCGTAGAAATTGCCTTCTCGCCGGCTTCGTTGCAAATAAAAGGAGGGTTAGCTGTGAGTTTTTATGACAGTGAAAACATGCACTCTGAAGCTGCAGGCGGAGCTCTGTAGAAAAAGAAAAAACAAGTGCCCAAAACAGTGAAAAAACAACCAGACTTGTATAGTTCCCCTTTAAAGAGATGTTTCAGCATGAAGAAATCAGGACAGGAGTATTAATATAATATCGAAATGTCTTGAGTTTATGTTTATCCGCATAGACCAACTTATTTCAATCTTTTAGAAACCCAATTTTCAGGACTCACTCGATACAACAATGAGTCCCAAGGTGTCTTTCTTTCTAATTATGCAAAATCATCAACCCTTAGTGAGTTATTTGAAATGTTAAATCTTGTTAAAGGGTTGTTCTCATCATCATGCATAAAGTTTGTTATTGCACATATGTAAGTAGAAGTTGGTTTCCCTGAACCAAAGATAAATCAATGTCACACTCTCATGTGTCAAGAAAAAAAAACAACAGATACAGAAACTTTTACAACTGAGAAACTCAAACCAACCGTCAGTTTTATTTTTACTTCCAGAGCACGTCTTCTTACACTCGTAGCACTTACAGCAAGGTCTCCTGCTGCTCTGAAGCGTTAGTCGTGTCCTTCACTCTGAAGTCGTAGTAAGATTTGATCAATCTCACAAACTGAGACAAGTGTTAGACGAGAAAACAATAGCGAGATGATCGTCCCTGCTGAAGACGCTGTTTTATAACAAAAGATGGAGTCAAACTGAGACCTTAACCTTCAGTGAAGAGGAGCGGAGGCGTTTGTTCAGTCTGTCATTCAGTAGATCGGTGCCAGGACCTGTCGGACTCAGCAGATCACCGTGATTGATTGATAAGACAGATGATACCTACACTTTGCATTAATTACATGTCAGAGAGGGAAAAAAACCCGACCGACCGACTTCCCTGATCGGTCCTCAGTGGATTTACTTCTCCTCAGAGACTCGTTTTCCTAAACTATTCCTGACAGCTACATGGAAACATACCAGAGGAGCGAAGACGGAGATGGACAGTGAGACATGAAGGTTAGAGGGAGAGTGAACAGCAGAGACAAAGTGCAGGTCAAGTGCTGCACGTCGGCTCTCTAACGCCCCGTCTATACGCCTTTTAATCCAAAGTTAATCTCACTTGACAAACGCTCTCTGGTGGCGACAGGAGGCCGAGCGCCACACTGATGTCTCGTCCTGAGGGAAAATGGCAGATAGACACAGGCACAGACACAGACACAGGCGGTTTGAAGCTGGTTTGAAGGCTTCAAAAAAGTTGATCAGAACGTACTTTTGATCCGTGGACAAACAAAGACAGGATGCAGGACGGACACAGGTTGTTTTCATGTGTCTTCAATGGACGTTGACTGATAGATGAGACACCGAGGCGTTCAGAGGAAAAGCATGGACTCTACCTGAGAGTTGGTAACGTACAGTTGATGCTCCAAAAAAAAAGTTAAAGCACTAGTCAAAAGAAAGTCACATTGGATTTTTTAGCAGAGTGGGTCACCAACTTTTTTTAAAGGGATAGTTCAACATTTAGGCAAATTGACCCATTGCCATAATCCATATAGTTTTAGCAGTAGGTTCGTTACCTTTAAGTGTCGGAGCCGCGAGCTGCTCAGAGCTACGATACAGGGGCTCATGGGATTTCTTGGTTTCCCTCATCAAATACACAATCCAACAACTCCACAACGCTCTGGTGGACAAGTTGTGACCTGCACATTCACCACGCTATGAGATAATAACACAACGTTACCACACAGAGTTGTTTTAGAGGGAAATTCATGCAAAACCGCTGATGCACGTTGCCTTCAGGGACAGTTTTTCATCAAGCAGTCTCTGTATTTACCTCTAAAACAACTCTGTCTGGTAACGTTGTGTTATTATCTCATAGCGTGGTGAATGTGCAGGTCACAACTTGTCCACCAGAGCGTTGTGGAGTTGTTGGATTGTGTATTTGATGAGTTTGATGAGGGAAACCAAGAAATCCCATGAGCCTCCGTAGCGTAGCTCTGAGCAGCTCACGGCTCTGCTCCGCTGTTCTAAAAATAGCTTGCACCGACAAGTAAAGGTAACAAACCTACTGCTATGACTAGGGATCATGGCAATGGGAACTATCCCTTTAAAATGAAAAATTAAGCTTTGACCACAGTTCAGTTCAAGTTTCAGTTTCTTTCACTGATGGTTTAATTTGAAGTTTTTTTCCAGCAATAAAAACTTGTGGGTGAAAATGAACAGAATGTGATCAGATAAATCAACATCCAGTAACTCGTCCATGTTGGAAGAACAAGACGTGAAAACTGATGACAGATGGTTCCCGATTGGACCAGTTATTACTTATTATCAGCTCATTGTTGAGAACTGTGTTAAGTTTCTAAATAAGAGTCCATAAGCTGCTCATATGAGAGACTCTTAACAGCATCAGTGAGTATCTGATCTGATCCTCCTCATTTATATTTAACCTGACCGACCACAGACAGACCACTTAACGCAGCGGTTGAAGAGGAGACCACACAGAAACCAAATACCATCACAACACACAGCTAAGATTACTCAACCGTGGAGCTTCAACAGCTTCTGTTGTGTGTTGCAAACCTGCACTGACGGCTAATACGTAGCTCTGCTGGTGTTTTAGTTCATTAAAAACAAACAAACACAGACACGGAAACTGAAACTAAAGTACTACAGAGATCAAGGCAAATGTTAAAGAGGAGCTATGAAGGATTTTTAGCTTATTTGTCCCTTATCTCCAGCTCCAGAGTCCTAGTGCTGGTTAAATCAATGACTAGTAACTAGTTCCAGGGAGAATGGAGCGTCTCTTGGCTGAAAACCAACCTTGTAAGATCAGAGCCTCCGACCCGGTGTCCCAGCTCTCGTCTCCATGGCGACACCGCCACACAAACGTAACGCGCTAACCCGTAACCCGTAATCTCTTGTTGATGACAGATAAGACTACACAGATATACACATGGTAACATGGTAGATGATAAATAACCTTATCCACCGCTCCATGGATTGATTTCTCACCGGCTTCGTTGTTGAAAACAAACGCACATGGAGGAGAGGAGGGTTAGAGAACAGCCCCATCTGTCAGCACTTTTAAATCCAGGTTAAAAACATTTCTCTTTTCACATGCTTATAGCTGAGAACTTAAAACTTTATCTATTTTCTTTTCTTTTACTTTTATTTGCTCTTGCTTTTAACTCTGTTTTTAGTGTTTGATTGTTTTTATTCTCAGTCTCATGCTTCTTTTTTAAATGTTTTGTCTTTATCTAAAGCACATTGAGTTGCCTTGGTATGAAATGCGCTATATAAATAAAGATGCCTTGCCTTGCCTAGAGACACAGGAGAAGACTTACATAGTTCCCCTTTAACTTTTGCTGTTATGAAATAATAACTACAGTACACCTGCATGTTGGCAACTATATGAAATCTTGTGTTTTAGCCTCGGGTGGAAATTAATTTGTTTTCATTTGTTTAAGCATCCTGAGCCTCAACATCTCTGTCCTCTGTCCTCCTCTCTGTGCGTCCGTCCACCTCTCTTAGCCTCAAAGTCAGTTTGTTTGTCTGTTTGACCGTCGTCATCTCCGATTATCGATCCAGGACAGAGGACAGTTTGTGCACAGTTTGAGGTCTGACCGACTCTTCCTCCTCCTCCTCCTCCTCCTTAGGCCCGTCTCTCTCTCTCTCTCTCTCTCTCTCAGCTGTCCTCCCACATGTCTCACGCCCTGTTTGCCACAAAGACAGTTCAGGATTAATGGGCCACTTAACTTTATCTGTGGCCATCAGCAGAGAGGAGCTAAACAGCTTTTACAGAGCTCCCACAAACCAACCTGTGATCACACTGGACTAAAGGAGAAACACACACACACACACACACACACACACACACACACACACACACACACACACACACACACACACACACACACACACACACACACACACACACACACACACACACACACACACACACACACACACACACACACATACACACATACACACACACAGTTCTCATTCCACGAGATCCAGAAATCACATGCACAGTTTTGCACACTAACACCCAGATGTAACTATAGCTACTAACACATACAGTAGGGCCATGAAACTTTGTATCCGCACCATTAAATAGCGATTAGCATAATAGCCTATTATCATTTCCATACCATTTCATTAAATGTAATTACATAATAGCATTAGCGAGTCACGTTAGGATATTTTCTGTGTGTCATCCCGCCCCCGTATCAGATTATAAAACACCTTTCATGCATTATCAGTAATTATTTTTACGGTTCAGATGTTTATCATAAAGACAAAGAGACTCAGGGCTTTAATAGAAACAGTGTGTATAGACACTGTGATGGCTGTCGTTCTCTACTGTAACTCGGTGGTTCTCAAAGTGGGTTGTGGAAACTCCCAGGGGTCCTTGAAGGGGGTTCCTGGGGGTTCACTGCAAAAAGAATAATTTATTGTCACATTAGCTCCATGTGCAAGTAAAACGATGACAGAATATGTAACTATTTTGGTCTCGAGGTTATAAAACATAAATCAGATGAGGGACTTAGTTTGAGAACCGCTGCTAAATAAACTCTCATATTAAAAGTCTTATTAAAACACTTAACTTTGCATAAAAAAAAGATGCATCGTTGGCAGCTTCTGTCCAATCATCCACTTTGTTTTTATTACCCAATATAACAAAAACCCAAGGAAAGCCAAAGGAAAGGAAGATAAAAACTAACGCCTCAGTCAGATTTTCTGTGGATAAATCCTGACTTTTATCTCCCAAAACTGTGTCAACTAAAAGTCAACATTTACCGCTCTGTGAAGACGGTCTGATGCAGAGTTTTAAGAAGTAACCGCAGCTACTTAAGCTGCTGGTTATAAAGAACAGAATACAGAGGGTCTATAAAAGATTTATGGAGCAGCAGAGGTGATGTAATGTGAAGGGACACTGTTCTTTTTAATATTTCTGTGATGCAGTAAAGTCAGCAGCGCCGATGCCAAAGGCTCGTGGAAGCACTTGTTCAGCCCTGATGCTCCTGCTCATGCAGCACAACTGTACACTACTGTAGCATGCAACCGTGCTGCAGCTACTCTGCATTAATGCTGCTTGAGCTGCTAAATATTCTGCACTTAGTGGATGTGATGTTTAGTTTAGTCTCCCTCCATTATCTGCACACACCCAGCAGTAGATGAAGAAAATGTACAGCACTTTCAGGCATCAAACAAACATAATCACAGTTGTTTTTAGACATTTAAATTAATTTAGTTTATAAGTGAAGGTCAGATCTCACCTGATAAAGGAGCGACGTGCAGGCGAGCTGTAGCTGAAATATATAAAAAAAGGGGAATTAATCATTTATTTTTGTGGATCTAGCATCTCCCACGTCTTCTTTCTGCTAACTGGAAAGACAGAGGGGGCAGATCCCACCCTCACAGCTGTCTGGTGATGGATGACCCCCACGTTCACTTAAATAGCTCAAATAAAACCTTTGGTGCTGGCTGGTTTAGTCCAGCGAAGTCGCTACCTGGCACCCATCAATCACTGTCTCCTACTGTAGCTAGGAGCGGTCGGGCTCCACAGCTAAAGATCACGTTGGGCTGCGGGCGTGAGGCTGAGGTCGAGGCCAGAGAAACGCTAGATCATGGATAGAAACAAAGAGAGATGGATGGACGAGGAAAGTCCCGGAGCTGGAAGAGAAACTCCTGATCCTGGAGTCGGTGTGTTCGTGACACATCCAGCTGGTTGGAGACTTCAGGGTGCACCCCAATCACTGACACCCCATGTTAGGATAGGATATACCCTATGCAGATAAACAGATGGATGAATGCATTTCCTCTCATGACATGCATTATTTCCCACCGATAAGCGATAACTTCCTGCTTCTCCTAACAGATGCCGATAACATTTTTAATAGTTTATATCCACACCTGAGGTTTAAAGACTGAAATATAGTGAGTAAAGATGAATTAAACATTACAGCTCTGTCTCTGACTGAACACAATAGTGGGCTATAACCGACAGGGGCGTGACCAGACATTTTTGATAGGGGTGGCACTGACTTACAGTATGGTGGGGTGGCATGAGGGCCTGCGTGCACACATTACGTAGGCTACTCATGTATGCATGTGCACATGCAAACACACACCCACACAGGTTGTGGCCAGACCCAGTTTTGTCTGCAAAACCCATCTCTACTTCTATTATTAACACTGCAAGGAAAACTAAACCTATAGTCAAAATACAGGTTTGGCAACATACAAGTGTGATAGAAAACTTAGATTTCTTTTTCTTCTTTTTTTCTTCTTCGCCTGGCTTTTTTTTTTTTTCCTGGCCCTAATACTCCTTCATAAATCTGTAATCACAAGAAAAACAAGAACAGTAATGACCCTTCAAAAAATCAACATTTATTATTGTTTCAAATCAACTGTTAACAGGGCAAAATCAAGGCAACGTTGGCAAATTATAATTGGCTATATGGCTCTAGTTGTATCATTATCGGACTTATCTGTGTATTTGCCGATAATTATTGGCCGATAATTATCTCTACTGATAGTTATCATACATCCCTAGCATGCATGTCTTCCTAGATGAAGAGAAAATGTTCCAGCAGTTTGTTTAGGATCAGTAAACATCTGCAGCAGCTCTCTGACAAACCACAAGTGATCTGATCAGTGTGGAGGAGTTGAAGTCATTTGTCAACAGTTTAATCAACTTTCAGAAGTGTAGATGGATTTTTTCACCCACATCTAAAACACATATTCACACATAAAGTAAAGTAGGCCAAGCAGTGGAGTTAACCATTTTTAGCTCCGACAGGTTTCTATAACAACGTCAAGATATTAAACACATCGGTGCAGAGCAGACTGAACCAGACTGAACCAGACTTAGAAATGTCACTGAGGTTTAATCCAGTTCTGTCTTAATTAAAAACTCCAGGGATCATTTATTCTGCAGCAGAAATCCACATTAACACATAAACGTCATAATTCACATGAACACGACACAAAAACAACTGTTCCTGCAACTTTCACTTGTATCTGAGAAGAGCTCGGAAAGCTAACGAGACAGAACGAGTGATCAATCTCAAATCTTCCCAATCGTTTTGGAATTTTTAAAACCTTTTTCCTTAAAGGAATAGTTCACCAAAACAGGAAATTCACCCTCATGCTGATGAATACTCCGGAGTAGTTTTTTATTCCTCAAAGTGCATCTGGAGACCCGGGAGGCCGGTTCCTAGTCCAACCAAAACTTTATATGAGAGGAATAATAGGGCCCGACACAAAAACGTCCATAAAACTACACAAAAACCATTTAATATTCCTCCACACTGCTCGTCCACTGCAATCAAAGTGACCTGAAGGGAGATAGTCCAGAGTTTTTCCCCGAAACAACGTAATTTAGGACATTTTTACAGCCTAAACAGTCTTGCATTGAATTTTCCTGAGGCGCTTGAACGTCAGAGCACAATCCAGGACTGTTTCGGCTGTAAAAATGTCCTAAATGACGTAGTTTCGAGTGAACTCTGGGCTATCTCCTTCAGGACACTTGGATTACAGTGGACGAGCAGTGTGGAGGAATATTAAATGGTTTTTGTGTAGTTTTATGGACGTTTTTGTGTTGGGCGCTATTATTCTCTACACTATTAGTTTTCGTTGGACTACGAACCGGCCTCCTGGGTCTCCAGATGCACTTTGAGGAATATGATACGATGCGATAAACTTTATTGTCCCGTTCAGGGAAATTTTTCTTGGACTCTGTAGCAAACACAAGACATAACAGCATTGCACACATCCCATAACATAACACATATTGCACATATCCCACAACATAGCACATACATACACCTCATAAATTCACCATAGTAAGAGCACTATAAGAATTAGAATAAGAATAAAAAAACTACTCCGGAGTATTCATCAGCATGAGAGTGAGTCAATAATGACTGAATTTCACTTTTTGGTGAACTATTCCTTTAATGAAAACGTTCAACGAGAACATCAGAGTTCCCCAGAAAACGCCCGTTTAGCGGTCTGATTGCTGCAGCCAGGCAGACAGGTAATCACAAAGGGAGAGGATTGCATAAACCTGGTGTAAGACCTTTTCTATTAAAGCCAAACTCCTCCGTCTCATTCCTGTAATCTTCCTCCTCCTCCCACCAGCGCTGCCTCTGCCTGCCATCTACCGCATTCTCCTCCGTGACACTAACATCGGCAAACTGAAAAGGTCACAGAAAAGCACGGCACCCGCGTCGAAGGGGTTTGAATTATGAAATACTTCCAGAGTATAAACCATCCTTTTCACCTTGCTGCCGGTCCGGTTGCTGCATGGTCACAGTCTAATTGGCTGAGAGAGTCGATTTCCCTCTCTGAACCCTCACCGTGTTCACCGAGGTGAGAAAGAAGTCATTGCAGATGTTGAGAGAAAGAGAAAGAGAGAGAGAGAGAAAACAAATCATCAACCCCAGCCTCTGGTTTCTCACCGGGAGTTTTTTTTTTATCGTGATACAGAAAAGAAAAGAAAAGAAAAGAAAGGTGTGCAAGTAATTTAATAGGACACCTGGATCACAGAGGTGACGCTGGTTAAATCCACAAAAGCCATGAGAAGGAGCCGGCGCTGTGATCTGAGCTGCAGCTAAAGCTCAGCTCGGCTTCCAGAGCAGCGCTGCAGAGACCGAGTCGGCGCTAACAAGTCATTCAGCCCTTCGTCAGGTCCTAGTTTTATCGTGTGATGGATGTGATGAGGCATTTTTAATTTACTCCCAATGCAAATCACAATTATCCAGAATAAATGGAGTCTTCTTTTTTTTTCTTTTTCTTAATCCAACTAATGAATATTGAAACTTGACACTTGCGGGCCAAGGACAGCCTCATCAGGCCGACTTAATCAGACCGCTCGTTTTACAACATTAATGAAGAGGGTAATTTCAAGAGATTGTAGCTTGACACAAGTAGAAAATAATTGAAACACTTGCGGAAGTGATAATCTCACTCTGAAGGCAAATTGCAGAGTGAATTTATTGCAAGTTTTTTTTTTTGAGATGCTGTCAGGGACCAAACAGGAAAAGCTCCAGAACACAAGGTGTTAATGTGAAAAAAGTAATGGTGGTAATTTATTTGCCAACTCAATTCAAAGGAACAATATCAAAAAGTATAATAATACAAACACAGAAATTAGAAAAAATAAAAACTCTAAATAACTGAGTTGAATAACTGACTGAGTTTATATACTGGCTAGCCAACACATAATAGGGAGGGGACAGACATAAACCATTAATTCTATAACGCAAATGAAACACATTTGAAACACACAACAGACTACAAATAGAAACTTATTCATACTCAATATAAACACTCAAACTTTGAAGCAAATTTAAATTCTTAATCAACTTAAATCCAATGTCATAATTTAAGACGAAAGAAAAATAAACTACTTAACTTAACCGTCCTGTCCTGTCGTCCTTCTGGGTTAAATTGACCCAATCTGTTCCCTTCCTCCATCCTTCCTTCTTTCCTTCCTTTCTCTCTTCCTTCTTTCCACAATCCCTTTTCCCTTCCTTCTTTCCTCCCTTCTTTCCCTTCTTCCTTCCTTCTTCTTCCTTCCTTGAACAAATCTGTTCCCTCCCTCCATCTTTCTTTCCTTCCTTCTTTCCTTCCTTTTTTCCTTCCTTCTTTCCCTTCTTCCTTCCTTCCTCTTCCTTCCTTGAATGAATCTGTTCCCTCCCTCCCACATCTTTCCTTCCTTCTTCCTTCCTTCTTCTTCCTTCCTTAAACGAATCTGTTCCCTCCCTCCATCTTTCTTTCCTTCCTTTTTCCCTTCCTTCTTTCTACAATCCTTTTTTCCTTCCTTCCTTCCTTCCTTCTTTCCCTTCGTCCTTACTTCTTCCTTCCTTTATGACCCAATTGACCCAATCTCTTCCCTCCCTAGTTCTATCTTCCCATCTTTCCCTTTGTCCTTCCTTCCTTCCTTCCTTCCTTCCTTGACCCAGGAGGACAACAGGAGGGTTAAAGGTGCATACCACTACTGTATGTGCGACCAGCACAGATGCGACACCAGACGAACGGGAAACGTGAGGTCGTTGCCAAAGAGGGAAGGGAGTAGTGGGGGAGTAGTGGAGGAGTAGTGGGGGAGTAGTGGGGGGTGAGGTTGGGTATCAGGGAAGCGGCGCTCCCTTGACAGGCTCCAGCTCGCAGGGAATTAAGGGAATTACCTGGGCTCAAAAGGGTTTTGGCGGCGGCGGCAGCGATGCAGGCAGCCGGGCGGAAGGATGCGGCCGATTTGGCCGCGAGGAGCCCCGGCTTGATGGCCGCGTATCCTAAACAGAAGAGACTTACCAGACTCAGCAGGAGAGGAGGAGAGGAGGAGAGGAGGAGAAAAGGCAGGATGAGGGGGGGTAGAGGGGTGGGGAGATGAAAGGAATGAAGGAAGGAAGCGGAGTAAGGAAAGCACACAAGGAAAGACGCTCTCGCCCCTCGGCCAAGTATTTATCCGACTTAAAACCATCGCCTGATGTGAAAAGTGCTCCAGCGAGGAGCCACAACCCCCCCACTAGAGTCTGGGTGTCACTGAGTGGATTGGTAGTCGGCCTGACCTGCAAGTTGACCTGCAATTTGCAAAATGTATATACAGCTCTGGAAAAAAATGAAGAGACCACTCTCAAAATGATCAGTTTCTCTGGTTTTACTATTTATTGGTACTGTATGAGTTTGAGTAAAATTAAATTACATTTTTTTGTTTTATTCTATCAACTACCGACAACATTTCTCCCAAATTTGAAATAAAGATATTGTCATTTAAAGCTTTTATTGGCTGAAAATGACTAAATTATAGTCTAAATAACAAAAAATATCAAGTCTTTTCAGACCTTGAATATTATTAATAATAATGCAAAGAAAACATGTTCATATTTATTCCTAAACTACACAGCAAGAATATTTTAACTCAGGAAGAGTTGATAAATCAGTTTTTTATGGGATAATGTCAATGTTTAATCCCAGCAGTGTTTTTTATTTATAATCTTCCTATAAAACCAGATGTGGTTCAGGTGATGACCTCATCAGTGTCTCATTAAGGAGAATGAGTTGTGTTTGTGTTGGTGTTTAAAAAAGAAAAGAAAAGAATGAGTGTCATACATGCAGAGATGCTTTTAAGAAACATTTTTGGTTCTGCAATGGTGCTGCAAAGATGGATTAGATATGTCGCTCCGGTTCGTCCATCGTTTGTCTACGACCAGGTCTTATATCCATTTCCTTTTTTCATCTAGATTTTTCTGTCCATTTCAACCCTTATGTGTCAGTATTTAAATTTTTTTCACCCCAACATTCTTGTTCTGAGCCTATAATAAGGAGTTAAGTTCTCAGTTGTTGTATTTTATTAATTTCATCTTTTGTGTGATTTACGTAGGGAAGACCAATCATCCCTATCTGTATTGTTTGTCAGTGGAATCGTGGATGTATTACTGGTGCAGTTCAGTTGTAATTTACAGATGAATGGATGAGATTGGTGAATTTATATATGAATGAACACGTGAACCATGAAAATCACAATAAAAACAGAATTGGAAAAAAAAAGAAAGAAAATGGTGCTGCAAGACGACAGAGGAGGGGAATGAGATGAAGGAGCTGGAGGAGGAGGAGGAGAAGTGGGCAAGAAAGAAAAAAAAGGGGGGAAAAAAGGGAAGGACAATAGAAATGGGGTGTGAGAGGATGAAAAAGGAGATGGGAAGAGAAGAGGAGGAAGAGGAGAGAAAAGGAAGCAGCTCGGAGTGTCGTCCTCCCCTCTGGCTCCTCAGCTCAGATGCCCTGATTAGTTTGGAAAGCCAGAGAGAGAGAGAGAGAAACACATACACTCTGAAACAATTGGACGGTGAAGGAGAAGAAGAGAAGGAGAGAGGGAAAGAGGGAGAGAGAGGGAGAGAGAAGGAAAGAGAGAGCTGGACATTGTGTAGCTGCTCCTGAGGGAGGTTGTGCTGCTGTGTGCTGCTGCTCTCTGTGCTGTGTGTGGCCTCTCTGTCTGACAGCAGCAACAGCAAGGCGATTAGTCCACTAATCCATAAAGAGCCGTCTTGCTCTTTCTCCTTTTGTCACTTTTTCCTCTGCAACCCATTCTCTCTCTCGCTCTCTCTCTTTCTCTATTACTTTACCTCCCAACATTTTTTTCCGAGGCATTCCCTCATTATTATATCTGCCCAGCCCCTGTCTTTCCCTCTCTCTCTCTTTCTCTCTTTCCTCTGACTCATCACGGTCAGGATTAATCTGTGAACATCAAGTGGCCCAATTCTGGAGACAGTCGGCCCCCGGAAAGAAAGGATCCATTAGTTCATCAACCTCCTCCCTCCTCCTCCTCCTCCTCCTCCCATCTTCCTCAGAGAGAAGCAGCCTCTCTGCTCTGTCTGTGCTTCGTTAAACCACCAATCAGATTTCAGCTGAAATTCAGCGGAGGGTTCAGTCTTGGGCTAAGACACAGTGGAAAAAAAACAAAAAAAACAACTGTTACAAACTTCCTCATATAAGACGTTCATGGTTCCCAGATGATGAACCCTCTGGATTTTTGTGGTTGTTCAACTTTGTCTCGAATGTCTCAGAAACTATCGGATGGATTCCCTCAAAGTCTGTGGAATATTTAAACTTGTTTAACACTTTGGCAGATTAATTAAACGTCTTATTAGAGTCGTCTCAGTTAGTTTGTATTATTCTACCAAGATATTTCACAGCTGCTGCGTCTCCTCTGGAGGAAGATCTTTAGACTTGCATGGTTGTTATTTGACGTTGTGGTTCGTTATAGCTTTTATTTTTGATATGCATTGAATTATCTCCTTTACCTCTTCTTTAAAGATATCATATAGTGATTAAGTCCTAGTTGCTGGGATATGAAACCAGTCTCATCTCATCAACCTGAAGCTACGTTTACACAGAAACGATCTGAACAGAAAACCCAAAAGTGGCGTTGCGTTCTCACTTTTAATTCCGCGTTTAGACGTTTTGTGTTTTGGGGGAAGAAATCTGCGTGCATACGGTGACGCAAAACTCTGTGGAATTCAATGTTGTATGCACTGAGCATACAACATTTTTTGCAGGTTTTTTTGCGTTTTCAAGCCCCCAAAACGCTGTCGCCGTCTGAACGAAAGGCACATCCCATGAAATATTTTGCTGTTTTCATCCGCAAGCGTTGTTGTGTAAACAGGGTCTTATTCTACCAAGATATTTCACAGCTGCAGCTTCTCCTCTGGAGGAAGATCTTGAGTCTTGCATGGTTGTTATTTGTCGTTGTGGTTCGTTATAGCTTTTATTTTTGATATGCATTGAATTCCCTTCTTTTCTCCTTCTTTAATGATATCATACGGTGATTTAGTCCTAGTTGCTGGGTAATTAAACCAGTCTCATCTCATCAACTTGAATGGGAAACTTCATCCTGCTGAATTTCCTCACAGGTTTTTCGTTGTTGGTTGGTTGTTGTGGTTTTTTTCCCAAAAAAATAAAGGTTGTGATGATGTTTTCATGAAGGTACAAGTCGTGGACTCTTAGCGACTGCTCACGTCTTTGGCTTCAGTGTGTTGTTGCAGCAGCTTCATGTGAAGCACGACACAGAGATGTGTTTGGTTTGCTCTTCTCTGCAGCTCTGCCTGTTGTAGTGGGACACCTGCTCTGACACTCTCACTTTTTTTTTTTTTTAAATGCAAAAAAACTCAAACTACTTTTTTTTTTTCTTTTGCAAAAAGTTTTCTGAGCACGTTCTGAGACTGATTTACATTCATGCAACTCCTCACATTACCTCCCGGGAGTTTTCCCACTATAACAACTACAACAACTCCTCTATTGTTGGACACTCAGCGGCTCTGCAGGGTTTAAAAAGCTGATGCTGATGGACAACTCGCCGCTCGCTTCACAGGTTGAGGTGATTGTTCTGTTTGTTTAATCCACCCACACTCTCCCCGCTGGTTCTGCAAGGATTAGAAGCAGTGATCTTGATCCTTTTTTTTACTTTTTCTCCCCTTATTTTATGTCAGTCTCTGGATATGTGTTGGTTATGAGTCTCCGGGCTGAAGTTGCATTCATTGTTCTGTCCTCTGGAGGTTGCATTACCATTCACAGTCCTGTCCTCTTATTCTCTTTCATCACAATGAGCCTCTCTCTCTCTCTCTCTCTCCCCGTCAGCAGCTTTAGAAAGTCACGGCGTTGCTCGTAACAGAATGCTAAACATGGCGGATGGAGGCAGCACGCTGGGCACCTTGGCACACTGAATAATAAATGTTAAAAGACGAGTATAGCTTTCTTGCTTTCCCTGCAGTGTTTTCATCACAAGGTCTCGGAGCTTTAGAGTAAGTAGCTCTCCGAAACAAGGATCGTGTCGCCCGAAAGCAGCAAAAAAAATGCAAAAGGACACACACTCAGATGTAGGCTAGAGATATTTATTCACTCTTACAAATCTTGCTTCTCTCTCTGTCTGGCTCCATGTGCAGCCAAAACAGCCCTGGCATTCAGCATCATCCCATTGCTTCGAGAAAACAAAACACACACAAAAAAAACAAAAACCTTAGAAAGCAGATGCAGCCATCCAGCAGCCTCTGTGTCTGTCTGCATTCACCTAAACTCATTATTCATCTGTGGACGGTCTTAATCCACAGCCGCGGATTCTTGTCTCCAACTGGAACGGGGACAAACATTTGGGCTGATTTGGTGTTTTGTTGTTAAGCATTTACCATTTTCATTGTCCCCGCTGCTGCTGCTGCTTCTGCTGTGTGTGTGTGTGTGTGTGTGTGTGTATATGTGTGTACATTTGGCTGTTGATTCAAAACGTGTCGCTGCATCCCAAGACAGAACGTGTCGAGACAGGCTAACAAGGTCTGGCGCCGGGTTTAAAGGAGAAGTGCCGCCTTTTTTTTTTGCCGGCGTTCAGAGGACAGAGCCACTGTGTCGCCCCCCCCCCCCCCCCCCCCCCCCCCCCCCTACCCTAACAACCACCCAGCATCCCATAGTTCACAGTGTAATGAGCAGCTGTTTATCAGGTATTTGCAGTCTGCTGGTCATCAGTCACTGTTAAAGCCATCTAATGAAAGAGTCAGGACAGGATCCAGGGACCGAACCCTCTGGTTTCCTCTTGTTAGCGACCGGGAAACTCAACTAAACTAAACATATACAAAATATTAGACAAGGCAAGGCATCTTTATTTATATAGCACATTTCATACCAAGGCAACTCAATGTGCTTTAGATAAAGACAAAACATTTAAAAACAAACAATTTGAAACATTAAACATAGAGTTAAAAGCAAGAGCAAAAAATAAGAATAAAAAAGTAGAATAAAAGAAAATAGATCAAGTTCTCAGCTATAAGCGCATGAAAAGAGAAATGTTTTTAACCTGGATTTAAAAGTGTTTACATGCAGTTGGGGCTGATCTCAGTTCTGCTGGTAGTTTGCTGCGTGTGTGTTGCAGGTAAAACTTGTAGTGTGGCTCATTTTCATTTTGACTCTGAACTTGGAGAACTTGGACTGTGTAGGTTTACAATGAGGAACAAACCGTTACTGTCTGTGAGCATGGACTCCCTGATTTGAGGAGGTGGGGGCAGTTTTGTGGTGCACACCTGTGTATATAAGTGTGTGTGTGTGTGTGTGTGTGTGTGTGTGTGTGTGGTACCCTGGTAGGGATCCAGGTCCTGAGCTTAAGATGCTGATAAAGTTTGAATCACCTCTTGGCTTCAATTTGTGTAAAATCTGTCCAATTAATTCAGAATCCAGGAGGTGATTTAGTTCCTGCTGAGACTCAACAGTTTCCAGTAAATGTATTGAGTCCCACTCAGCCTCACCTCTGTACACACACACACACACACACACACACTGGACTTGGACTGGGCGTATTGATAACTTCTGCATTTCTACAAAGATGGAGTCAGATGCTGAAACATGGCCGAGGTATCCTGATAGGTCAAACCTCAA
Source organism: Trachurus trachurus (assembly GCF_905171665.1). Classification (NCBI taxonomy): domain Eukaryota; kingdom Metazoa; phylum Chordata; class Actinopteri; order Carangiformes; family Carangidae; genus Trachurus; species Trachurus trachurus. The sequence goes on along the minus strand of NC_139907.1, from coordinate 3,657,973 downwards.
CATCCCTTCATCCTGCGCCTCCTTTCTCCACGGCCGTCATATTGAAACTACCGGAAATCCTCCAATAGAAGCCCAGGCTTTTATTAGCTTCACCTGCTGAACTGACCCGTCTTATACATATATCAGAGACAGACATCTGCATGGAAGCTGGAACAGACTTTTATTTAGTTTAGAACAAATCTTCTGCTCAGCAAAGAATGAAACTCCTCTCCAGTGGTTCTGTTGTTTCTGTGTAACAGAGTCAGAACAGAAGGAAAGAGTCGGATCCAGAGCAGCTTCATTTACTAGTTTAACAGCACCGATTCAACTTCTTCTAAATAAATGTAGCTCTGCCCACAGACTGTTTATAAGCTCTGCCTCTTTCCTCGTTCCAGTTGGAGTTCTCAATGGGCCAAACAACACGACCAGACACACTGGGTTTAGTTATAAATATCTACATGTAACTCAGGTCGGGTCGGACCATGACCTTTTTTTTTTGCTGCATTTTGGCCGTGAATTAAAGGGACAATGAGGAGTTTGTATTTGGTTATGAAAAAGTCTCATATTAATGTGGATAAATCTACGTTACTTGTTAATGGGTCCATTTTTGATAAATATATCATTTTGTCTTTATCATTATTTTGTTATAATAATTAGTGGTCGGCTCGCCCAGCATTTACTACTTTCGGTTTCCCGGATGCTGCCCGGTGGGTCATGGGAATAACGTCGCCAAATCACCATTTATGGTTGGAACTAAGACAGTATCTAACTGTCTTCGAACGTCTGACTTTCATTCTTGATGAATGAAAACATTCTTGGCAAATGTTTTCACTTTCGTCCGTCTTGCACTGGTCCAAGAATTTCACCGTGCGCGCTTCGCTTTCCAATAATTCTCAGGCCTGTTGAGAACTGTAGCAGGAATGAAGCAGCTCAGAAAGTGCTCAGACAGGCGATCGTGGGCTTTGAGAGGTTTTATACATTCACAAGAACCTGCAGAAAATAGAAACAGACCCGGATTCTAACTGAGACTTGGCTTTTATTTGAGGATTTCTGGTAAATGTTGTGTTTTTTCCTTCATTAGCTCCGTTTCTCATCTCACTTCCTGTGAGGACTTAATGAACCCTCTGCTGCTGCTGCTGCTGCTGCTGCTGCTGCTGCTGCTCTCCTACACCCTGACAAGCCGATCTGACCACGACAGGAAGATTACCTTCCAGCCCAGAGGCCTCAACAGATCTCTGCTGCTCTCTCACCTGTCAATCTGGGATTCTTAAAGGGATAGTTCACCCAAAATTCAAATTTCACTCATTATCTACTCCCCCTCATGTGGACTAAGGGCTGGGAGAAGTTTCAGAGTCCTCCGTGGCTTCTCTGAGTTACAGCGGGGCTCCGTGCAGCACTGCATGTCCATATGACGGTTGCAAACGGAGCTCACTTTTCTTCGTCCAAAAAGACACACCAAAAAACATCCAAATACCTCCATAGTGCTCGTCTGTAATGTCCCTCTTGTATTGAAGCCCCAACAAGTCTATATTTTAAGCTTGTTTGTAGCGGAAGCTCCTTCACTGCTCTTCCTGTGTCAGTGCAAATCTCTCGCGATTTGCACAGGAACAATTTCTCATGTTGGGGCTTCAATACAAGAGAGACATTACAGACGAGCACTATGGAGGTATTTGGATGTTTTTTGGTGTGTCTTTTTGGACGAAGAAAAGTGAGCTCCGTTTGCAACCGTCATATGGACATGCAGTGCTGCACGGAGCCCCGCTGTAACTCAGAGAAGGGATGGAGGACTCTGAAACTTCTCCCAGCCCTTAGTCCACATGAGGGTGAGTAGATCATGAGATGAAATTTGAATTTTGGGTGAACTATCCCTTTAAACATCGGGGAAGACGAGGTGTCACTTACCTCTGATTTTAAAAACATGACCTGGCTGTGCATCTGTTACTGAGTGGTGTTGTGTTGCTCAGGGTCGACCCCCCAGCAGCAGCAGCAGAGAAGATGGGAAACCTTGGCCCCCTTTTCCCACCTCCACCTGCTTCTTTTAACTTGTCGACATGGCAACCGCAGAAAGAGCAGGAGCACACGCTGCGAGTGTATTGTTGCCGTCGAATCAAAACCTTACAACTCCTGTTTTTTTATTCTGAGGTGGAGTTTCTCATTACTCCGGCTGCTGCTGCTGCTGCTGCTGCTGCTGCTGCTGCTGCTGCTGCTGCTGCTGCTGCTGCTGCACGAGCACGAGCTTCCATCTGCTTCTCTTTCACCGGAGAGATTTCTTTCTGCAAGCGGGTTTGGTTTTATGAAATATTTTCATAACTGTGCAGATGAAGATGAAGATGAAGATGATGAAAATGCATCAAAAACAACCAGGCTGATTTTCTAAAGGTGCCGAGAGAAGCCGGAGACCTGTTTGCTCACACAGGTGACGAATGAAAGGAAAATGAGCAGAGAGGCCGACCGCAAACAGTTGTTGTTAATGATGCCGCTGCGTTGTGTGTGTCTGTGTGTGTGTGTGTTTGTGTGTGGAAAAAAACATGTGAACACTTGAATATTAGAGCACGTTCAGCAGCACGTGTTGTAAATGTGCTGAGCGACAAAAAAAACACTTGAACTGTTACTTACCAGCGATGAATTTCACGACATTACACTACAGAGCTGCAGCCATTATTAATAATTAAATTCATCAGTTTCATTTTGTTTTACGTCGTTGGCTGTGCAAATGACTCGGGGGGGGGGGGGGGGGTTCAGTTTGTAGTCATTCACACCCCATTTCCATAATTATCACCAGTTGTAATCATCCTCGTGGCGAATCTCTGCCTCGCTCATTCATTTATGAAGTCGTTCCCCCAAAAGCCACTAAAAAAAAAAGGGCCATTGCTCCTATTTTTTTTAGCCAATAGCGTGCAGCCCCCCCCCCAGTCAGTCAGACGGCGGGTGTGTGTGTGGGGATAATTGAATCAAGCGGGTGCCAGACGTGATGGATCGCTCCTCCTCCGCTGTAACTGCTGACAGAGGAGAAGCTGTGATTACCGCCGGCCCAACGGCAACGTGAGTGTTCCCCGCCGCTCGCTATACCTGTCGCACCTGCTGATCCAAGTCACAGCCACTTAAAATCCACTTTACAGAGCACAGAAGAGGTCTTTCTAACCGGTGTCAGTGTGACCTGCAGCCTCCCTCCTCCTCCTCCTCCTCCTCCTCCTGAGCAGCTGAGCCAGAGTCAGATGAAACCAGGAGCTGGAAGGTCGATCGGTGTCTCTCTGCAGGCGTCATCTGATGCTAACGCCCGGTACAGGGCAACGCCACGGTCACATGACCCGTCATCAAGGACTCATCACAGAGCGACAACTATTTACAGCAACACGCAGCACAGACAAGCCTATGGAGGTCTAAAGGTGCATCCTGGTGGTTTTTTTTGAGTCTGAGTCTCTACAACAGAGTGTGAGACTGAAAGTCAAAGATCTCAGTGACAGAATGAATCCATGCACAGCTCTGACAGGCGACAGTCTCATAGAGCAAAACACCGTCAGACCTTAAAGGGCATTTCCAGTTGTAATCAATGTTTACCTCAGATATCAGGTCACCTACAGTATGATCAGTTCATTTCATACCATCCATTCTCCCAACTCGTTTTTTCAATGTTCATTAATGGGCTTCGGACTAATTTTAAAATTTGCATTACAATTAGATTAAATCAAAATTTGGACACAACGGTAGAGGGACTCTGAGGCGTTTGTTCTCTGACCCGGAAAGGAACAATGCAGAAGCTGTAAGTAAGTAAGTAAGTAAGTAAGTAAGTCCAAATTTTGATTTAATTTAGTTGTAAAGCGAATTTTAAAATTTAAACAATGATCAAAAGGACCAATTTTAAAATTAGTCTGGAGCCCATTAAAGGGACAACGAGGAGTTTCTCCATCGGCAGAACGAAAAATTCTGCGACAATAAAAAAGTCTCATATTAATGTGGATGAATCTACGCTACCCACACTTGTTAATGGGCCCATTTTCGATAAATATATCGTTTTGTCTCTATCGTTATTTTGTTATTATTAGTGGTGGTGCTGGTTGAGCCGACCAGCGTTTCCTTACTTTCGGTTTCGTGGCGAGTCATGAGAATAACGCCGCCGAATCGACGTTTATGGTCGGAACTACGACGGTATGTGATCGTCTCCGAACCTCTGACTTTAATTCTTGATGAATGAAAACATGAGTCTGTCTTGCGCCGGTCAAAGAATTTCACGGTGCACGGAGGCTCATAAATGTAGTGTGAAAACGCTTTGCTTTTCCAAAACTCCTCGTTGTCCCTCTAATGAACATTGAAAAAACGATAGATTCTTGAACAAAAACGAATATAAATGTCCACACGCTGCAGTTGGGAGTATGGATGGTATGAAATGAACTGATATCTGAGGTAAACATTGATTACCACTGGAAATGCCCTTTAAACGTACCACAATGGCTTTCATCATCATCCTGGTAAACACTCACACTGCTGACAAATAAAATTAAAAAAAAGCAAAAATACAGGAAGAGGTTGGGACATGAGAGGAGTTCAGGTAAAACACGGAGCTGGATAATCGACATTTTAAAATCTATTGTTGGCAAAGTAATTACTGAGTCGTTTGAACTGATCTGATGCCAGTCTTCTGTTTATCTGGACTGTTTTCATCACTGTCAGGCTTTGTTCTCATCCCATCGTCTCCCTGCAGCGCATCCAAAAACACTAAGAGTTGATTAGATAATGGATGATGGACACTTTAAACCTGATGACTGGACTGTGTGAAGGCTGCTTGTTGTTGATGTAGGATGACGTTGGACTTTACAACAACAGAAACCAGGACGTGTTTATTAGCAGTTGATTATTACTTTAAATGTTCAATATCAACTGCATGTCAGGCATTAATCTGCCCTCAGGCTGCTGCTCTGCTCTGGTCTGATCATGGGAACATGAAGCTCCTGGTTGAGATGATCCACAACTCAATTTATTAGGATTAAAAACTTCACAGATGATGTTGTGTTTTCACTTTGCTGCTGCAGAAACACAAATTGTCCATGCATCAACCGGACCAGACACTGCAGCAGGGAGAGATGTTTCTCTTTAAACCCCAAACACATATTGAAATGTCAAGTCGTGCACATACTTCATCATCTCAGAGACGGGACGCTGCAGATGTGTCAGGTCCAGTCTGTTGGTAAAGAGTTCATGTTTATATGAGACAAAGAAAGCATCAGAGAGATTAACAACATGAGGTGACAGAAAAAGAAACGGAGAAATGAAGTCAAAATTAAGATTAGTGAGAAAATATTTGTCTTCATAAACGTGGTGAAACGACCCTTTAACCCTGTGATTCACACTAACATATACTGTACACTGCAAAAACTCAAAATCTTTCCAATAATATTTGTCTTATTTCTTGTCAAAACTAAACTCTTTCCACTTAAAATAAGACTCATCACCTAAAAATTATCTTGTATTTAGATCATTTTCAATTGTTTCAAACAAATTTTCACTTGAAATAAGTAGAAAAATCTGCCAGTGAAAGCAAGTTTTTTTGTGCTTGTAAGAAGAAAGAAAAACTTGCTCCACTGTCAGATTATTTTAAGTCAAAAATATGCTTGAAAGAAGGAAAAAGTATCTAAAAACAAGCTGCTTTTTAATGTGATGAGTCTTATTATAAGTATAATGAGATGTTGTTTTGACTAGAAATAAGACAAATATTCTCGGTAAGATTTTGAGTTTTTGCAGTGCTCCACGTACAACATCATCGCTGTCCCTGTCCACATGTTGACTCTCCGTCCTCGGTCAACATCGCTCTGTTTACCAGCCGCTCCTCCATGACTTCATTACTCCTGCAGAGGCCTCCGTCCCCACTCCGGGGGGGTGGCGGTGGGGGTGTGGGGGGGCCCTCGGGGGGGAGCCGCCCGGCCCCCGGTGGCCTTGTTACTGCACCTGCAGAACCGTCTTATTTGTGCTGTGCTTTAATTCAGTCCCTGTAGTGAAAGTGCAACTCTCTCCGTCTTCTCCACTTCAAAACACACAGGACGACGCACAGACAGTGAACGCATCACGGTGCTTAATGTTTGTTGTTGTTTGTCTTCTTGTTCTTCCACTCAGTGAAACAGCAGAATAATTGAAAGGATAATCCTCTCTTTTGTTAAAATATGGTGCCAATAATCAGGTTCACCCCCTCCCCTCCCTCCTTCCTGCTCGTTACTCCTGGTTACTCTGCAGACAGTTTGCTGGAAAGCTGGAGGATGAGTCTCTGTGTGTGTGTGTGTGTGTGTGTGTGTGTGTGTGTGTGTGTGTGTGTGTGTGTGTGTGTGTGTGTGTGTCTCTCCGTGTGTGTGTGTGTGTGTGTTTTGCTGTCACATACATTGTTAGCAAATGAAAAACAGATTACAGGGGAATCTGGGAAGGTGCCACAAGAAGCTCCACAGTCGGCAGGATTTGTTCTTCTTGGTTTTCGTACTACAGTAAAACGCAGGAAGTGAAGCTGCTGCTGCTGCTGCTCGTTGGAATTATAAAGCTCCCCGGAGGAATGAGCCTTTTTATTGACGACAGTTAGTTTGACCAAAACAAATCGGCCCCGGGGACGACGTGATTGGTCTCAAGTGTCACCGGGGAGCTTTTCATTACAGCGTGCTGCAGATATGTGTCTATTTTTCATGGCATTGATCTGTGTATCCAGCGCCTGACCCACTGCGGCCGTTATAGATGTGCACAATGAACGCTACTTTATTCGTTTTTGCCAATTATCATAGGAAAATTGCCAGATGTGTGGTTTATAACTTATTCCTGGACGGCAGGTGTTTGGTTTAGAAAAGCTGAATGTAAACAAACTAATATTACATGTATATGATATATTTTACTTTGCATAAAAGTCTGAGTCTGAGTCTGAGGTTACGTTGATTAAAAGGTTCAGAAATGACTCCATATACAACTTAATTACTCATTAACATACAGCAGAGCTCAATCAATAAAAATAAAGAAAAATATCATGAATTTATTCAGTTGCAGATTCTGAAATGTGAAGATTTGCTGCTCTTCTTCATTATTTATTCTGCTCGACACTACAGGCAAAAACACTGTTTTTTCATGCACTGATCAATTTTGAGATTTTGGGCTATTTTTCTTCCTTAACATGTATTCTTTTGGAAAAGTCGAAAGAAATGGTAGAAAATCCACATGAAGGTGATTATTTTACTTCATTTTGTCTCTTTCGTTAGTAGATTTTTCCTAAATTCACTAAAAGTTAACAGCTACTGTGACTGTGTTGTGCCTAGAAATCTCCACTTCAGCAGCACTTACAGTACAGACAACCTTCCAGTTTGATCCCTTTCTATATTCTGAAGGTTTTTACAGAGGGGTTTGTTAATATATTATTCAAAAACTGATTTATACAGCATTTTATTCCTAAAAACAGGGCGAAATTTGATTTTTTTTTTTAAGGCTGGTGACAGTATTTTCTCATTTACAAAGTGATAAAAAGAGATATCCAAAATCCCCTCAGTAAAAACTTCTGACTCTAATATGTCAACAAAATGAAACAAGAATTTTGAAAGTAGCTTTATCCATTGGTCAGATTTCGGTTCTGGAAATGTATGCAAATTAGCGCATATTTCATTAGATATTGCCACATTTACATATTTAAACATAAAATTTGACAAAACTTGTAATACAAAAATTATATAAAAAATATTAGTCTTAATGTAAGTGATGAACTTGGGAAGTTTCATGGTGATATCTGTTAGTTACATTTTTTTACCCTATTCACCTGTAGTGTCTCCCCTTAAGTTTTTCGTTGTAAATGTACAGAGACAATAAATATCTTAATAAAACACATTTAGAACAAAAACAGAAAGAGGAAGTGAAATAAAAGAGAAAACAAACAACACTTAAAAATGATTTATTCCATACCAATTTGCATTTACTGTATGTTGTAGTAGCAAAGTGCTTCAACACAAAAATGCTGACATTTAAAAAACATATATACTTATTTATAGATTTCGGTCTTGCAGTTGCAGCCTTAAACTATTAAGTGTTTGAAATGATGTAAAACAATAGATTTAAATACAGTGAGTTTTATTTATTTATATTTAAAAATCACCATAATATGGATTTTTATCTCAGCTGTGAAGTCACTTAACGAAGCTTCGGGTCGAGGTGGACACACACATTTGTCACACATTAACCCCCTCACCCCCACCCCTCCCCTCCCCTTTATTCTTCCCCACCAGTCAATTCACTCCCTCCCAGAAACATCATTATCATTCCTCCACAGCACAGACTCATCTATTAAGTCGACCTAATGAGAAATAAACAGTGTGATGTTGGAGAAAACGATGAAAAAAGAAAAAAGAACCTTATTTATTTACTGAGCCAGAGTCACAATTACAGAAATGATTGATGTGGCTGGAGGAGGAGGAGGAGGAGGAGGAGGAGGAGGGGGCGGGGCCGTGGGGCCGCGGCCATGGCGACTGCAGCCAGGATGCCTCTGCAGAATTTCCAGTCAATATTTATTTGGAGACAATCAGCCAGAATGTTTTACTTTACCCACAGAGCGCTTGATGCACAATTACTGCTTGTCAAAGCGGATTTATACAGTAGCTGCTTTTCTTTTTCTTTTTTTCATGGGGCTTTGGACGGACTGACTGGCTCGCTCAGCGTGTTGGCTGGCAGAGCAGAGCAGAGCAGAGCAGAGCGCTGTGTGTCCTGTCACTGTGTAATGTGTTGTGATGCGGCCTGGATGCCGACTTGGCTCGCTGAGCGGCCGATGGACCGGGCTCAGTGGCTCAGTGGCTCAGTGATGGAGGTGGCTCCCGTCCTGTGAAGCCCCGGCTGCTTTGCTTTGTTCTGAGCTTGTGTGTGTGTGTGTGTGTTGCTATTTTGGGACTGTTTGCATCATAGGTGTGTTTCCAGGTTTTAACCAACAGGAGCTTGCGTGTGTGGACACATTCATATTCTGCAGAAATCTGAGCCTTCCTCAATGATTAGAGCCCATCGGCCATGTTTGGTAGCTGTGAGTTTTTTTTTTTTTTACTATGCTTTAACTCAGCTCCATGTGTCCCTTATCTCCAGCTCCAGAGTCCTCGTGCTGGTTAAATCAATGACTAGTAACTAGTTCCAGGGAGAATGGAGGCTCTCTGTCTTCTATAGCGTCTCTTGGCTGAAAACCAACCTTGTAAGATCACCGCCACTCAAATATTTGTTCTGAGACTGAAGAACATTACTTTTTTAGTCAATGTATATGTTCAAATTAGGGCCAATGGTGTGAATTTGTGGAAATATTTTTTTTATCCAAACTTTCTTTATTGGTTTTTTCACAGAACAGTCAGGATCTCAGTTCTTACAAATGACAATGGTTCCAAAACAGGTTAAAGATCCAATTCTTAATTTGTGGAAATATTGCTGAGAAATTTCTGGAAAAAATACTTTTTTTTTTTTTTTTTTTTAGAAAAAAGTGATGAAAATTTTCAAAAAAAAAAAAAAAGTAAAAAAAAAAAAATTCTATAAGAATTCCCAAAAAATATATAAATAAATAAGAATTTCTCAAAAAAGTGGTTAAATTTTCAAAAAGTTTTAATTTTTTTTTTAAATTAAGTGGTAAAATTTCTCAAAAAAAAGTTTGAAGAAAAATCTAGAAATAGTGGTTACATTTCTATTTAAAAGAGACGGAAAAAAAACTTTGAGAACCATTGAAATCAATGCCTTGTAACTAGTTCCAGGGAGAATGGAGCGTCTCTTGGCTGAAAACCAACCTTGTAAGATCAGAGCCTCCGACCCGGTGTCCCAGCTCTCGTCTCCATGGCGACACCGCCACACAAACGTAACGCGCTAACCCGTAACCCGTAATCTCTTGTTGATGACAGATAAGACTACACAGATATACACATGGTAACATGGTAGATGATAAATAACCTTATCGTTAATGTCTAAACATGTGGCTTAGTTTTACAGTGGTAGACATGGTGGTGCAGTAGTTACAGCTGTTGCCCTCACAGCAGAAGGTTTCTTCCTGTTGGCAGTTTGCATGTTCTCCCTCCTCTTGTGTGGGTTCCTCCAGGTTCTCCAGCTTCCTAAAGACGTGAGGTCGTCTTCAGTTTGTCTCTGTGTGTCCGTCCCGTGGCAGACTGGTGACCTGTCCTGGGTCATGACAGTGAGCCGATGGATGGATGGATGGATGGATGGATGGATGGATGGATGGATGGATGGATGGATGGATGGATGGATGGATGGATGGATGGATGGATGAATAGATCTAGACGTGTTGCTGTCAATCTTGTAGACAGATTTACCCTGAGAGAGTGTTCATGTTGAAATTATGCAAAATAAAAAGTAGTCTTGTGTTAATTGCAGTTAGATTTCCTTGTGCAAGAGTCAAAGATTTAAACTTACTGATGCACAAACACAATTCAGACACAAGTTTTATAGTATAAAAATCTGCAAACATGTTCTACTGTAAATATGCAGCTTTCATCAAAATCCTTGTTAAACAAGTCGGTTCAAAGTGATTAACAGTGGGTCATTCTCAATATCGGATCATTTATTGATTATTTTTTTATCCATTTATCTTGTGAAATGTCCTCATGAAAAGTTAAACTTCACTTAAACACTCAATTTGATACACGATAGAAAACTAAATTCCCACCTGATTCAGAATCAGATCATTTTGATGATTGTTGTCGTCGTCTTGTTCCTGGAGAGGCGGCGGCTGCTTCTTTATGTTTTGCATGTGACTAAGTGTGAGAGTCCTATGTGTGTGTGTGTGTGTGTGTGTGTGTGTGTGTGCGCTGCTTGTCTCCTCATGTAGCAGTGTGTGTGTGTGTGATGAATGTTTCCTGGGTGTCAGGGCTCCGGGCACTGACACTGTGTCTCCGGCCTCCTGCTGCTGGACCCACAGATTCCTGTCGCTCACACTCATTCACTCTGACAAATCCTCCTCAACTCCCGCGGCAGAGAGAGAGAAAGGAATAGAGAGAGAGAGAAAGAGATAAAGAGACGGAGAGAAAGAGGAAATAAATGACATGTAGGCGGCGGCCTCTGATCTCTGCGTCGGGGCGTCGTTATTGTCACATTTGAAACCAAACAGTCGTGTTGTTTGACCTCCTCTCAGGCTGTTTGACACTGATTTACCGTCTTTATGGAACATTTCATCATCAGCTCCGTCTCACTCTGACAGGAGAAGGTGAGCCGAGGTGAAGCATCACTTATTGATCGATCAGGAATTAAACACAACATCTAATGATTGAAATTAGATTTAAAAATTTTTAAAAAGGCGCCATAAACTTGTATAATTTTGCAGAAGCTGTCGTTTTTTACTACAAACATTGCTCTGACTCTCTGGTCGTCCGTAACCGACATCGCCGACCGACCGACCGTCTCAGCTGACGACATGTTCACTGACGCCCTGGAAATCTCCGGTCTCAGTCTGGCAGCACTTCAATAATCCGTTTCATCTGCAGCTCTCTAACTGAGCTGACGGCTCTGAGAGGAGAGACGCTGCCACCTGTCAACAGACTGAGGAAATTAATCATATCAATTTGTTTAATTAATCTGAATTAATCACAGATATTAAGATTGCACCAAATCATCACTTTACAGATACTTTAATGTTGAGTTTAACAGGATAGTTCACCCAAAATTCAAATTTCACTCATTATCTACTCACCCTCATGTGGACTAAGGGCTGGGAGAAGTTTCAGAGTCCTCCGTGGCTTCTCTGAGTTACAGCGGGGCTCCGTGCAGCACTGCATGTCCATATGACGGTTGCAAACAGAGCTCACTTTTCTTCGTCCAAAAAGACACACCAAAAAACATCCAAATACCTCCATACTGCTCGTCTGTAATGTCCCTATTGTATTGAAGCCCCGAAATGAGAAATAGTTCAGAAAAAAATTAAATAAGTCTATATTTTAAGCTTGTTTGTAGCCGAAGCTCCCAGTGTTGCTCTGCCGGAATCTCGCGTGATTTGCGGAGCTGTGAACTGGCTGTCAATGCAAATCACGCGAGATTTGCACTGACTCAGGCAAAGCAGTGAACTGAGACACTGGGAGTTTCAGCTACAAACAAGCTTAAAACATAGACTTTTTATACTTTTTCGGAACAATTTCTTATGTTGGGGCTTCAATACAAGAGGGACATTACAGAAGAGCACTATGGAGGTATTTGGATGTTTTTTGGTGTTGGATTCTGAATATTGAGCTGCACACAGTGTTGGTTTGTCCCCAGTGTCTATTAACCATTTCCTGTTGGACAGAGGAGAGACCACCGTCTGATTCCTCATCTGAACTGTCCCATTAAGACGCTTGTGACTGTGATGACTCAGCAGGATCAGAGAGTCTCCTCCTTTTGAAACATGAAACCACAGTTTGAGACTTCTTCTGGACAAGGACTGACACATTTACTGTAGGAATTAACCCACATGAGCAAGAAGAAGGCTAGTCTCCGTTCGGTCAAAGTGAATCTGGAGCTGGTGATTTTCCACTGAAGGAAGATAAATGGAAAAAGAGAGAACAAGTAAAATGTCCTGGAAAATGATTTCTCCTCCATCTGCTTCTGTCTTCACAAACACAACACACAAACAGTTTAGGAGATTTTGGCTGAATTTTCCCTTCAGTATTTTGCGCTTTTAAACAGAGACAGAAAAATATGTAAATGAGAACGACTTCATTATGAAGTCAGCTGTTTTAAAATGTTGTGTGTATGAGCACACAGAGGAAGAGAGAGAGAGAGGAAAACAAATGTGAAGAGCTGACGACAAAAGATGACATTAGACAAACTAATTAGTGTGTGACATCAGTGTAGATGTCCTGGAAAATGGTTTCAACAACAAGGCTGAACCCAAACTCAAGGAGTCGTTAGCATAAAGAAGTTGTGTGTATTTTATTAGGACATAATAACTGAGAGTGATGAGTCTCAAATACATCGCTTATTAATTTGAATCAAGGTAAAAAAAAAATCTGATCAATGTACATTTTTTCATGTTCCATTTTTGGATGTTTGGATGTTAACAATAGATCATAATTGTGGAAGCTTGGTCTTCAATTTACAAAATAGTGTTTTAATGTTTAAAGGGATAGTAGCATTTTTTAAAAGTGGGGTTGTATGATCTACAAATAGCCCCTAAGTACTTTAATTGCAGTAGAAGACTCTCTGCACTCCTCCCGTTAGCAACGCCAGCCCATAGCCCTGCCCAGAGATATACAGTGTTGTGAACAGACCCAAGGAAACGGCCTATATTTGCGGCCTAAAGGAGGTTTTACCTGAAAAAAAATACACAATTCCACTGTTCGCTATAATATAATTTTTTCCAGCCCTTCAAAGTGCAGGAAAAACGCAATTTTTATTTGGACCTAACCAACTGTTAGGAGTGCAGAGAGTCTTCTACTGCAATTAAAGTACTTAGGGGCTATTTGTAGATCACACAAGCCCACTTTTAAAAAAAATGCTACTATCCCTTTAACTTTGTGCCTTTTGGAGATCATTTCATCTTCCACGTGCTTTACATTAACAGACATGTTGAGCAAACTTTTGCATCATGCCACTGTACCTCAGTTTGCAGCAGGAATTTGACTGGGATGCATGTAAAAAAAAACAACAACAACATAAAACGTGGCTCATTTACAGGAGCCGTGTTTCTTCATGTAGCTGCTGCGTCACGGCCGAGCCCACGCTGTTTAACTTCCAGGTGATCTCCATGCAGGAGGCTCAGAAACTCTGTGGTAATGAGCGCTTAGCAACGACAGTCCAGTCCAGTCCAGTCCGGTGTAGGTACAGGAGAGAGAGCTGAGATGAGATCAGAGCAGCTATGAAGAGACCAAACAGCTCCACTGATGTGTTTTTATTCTCCGCTTTCCAGTGTTACAGTCAATTTAGAGACAAAGTTCCTGCAGAGCTGATCAGTCTCACTCTGACAGCGTCTGCTCTTCTACCCCCCACCCCCCTCCCCCTGAGGCAGCACCATCAACAGTAAATATGAGAAAATAAAGCTCTTCATCTGCTGCCCGTCACCCCCCCACCAGACTGAGATCAACACAGCCACAGGGGACAGAGCAGAGTTCAAATATAGTCGTGAGATGACAACTATCCACTTTGATTGAGCCGTCGACACTGGTAGGGTTCAGATGCAGACTGATGTGTGTTTGTGTTTGAAAGGGATAGTTCAACGTTTTGGCAAATTGGCCCATTGCCATAATCCCTATAGTCATAGCAGTAGGTTCGTTACCTTTAATTGTCGGTGCAAGCTATTTTTAGAACGGCGGAGCAGAGCCGTGAGCTGCTCAGAGCTACGCTACGGAGGCTCATGGGATTTCTTTGTTTCCCATCATCAAACTCATCAAATCCAACAACTCCACAATGCTCTGGTGGACAAGTTGTGACCTGCACATTCACCACGCTATGAGATAATAACACAACGTTACCAGACAGAGTTGTTTTAAAGGGAAATACAGAGACTGCTTGCTGAAAAACTGCACCCGACAGGAACGCACATCAGCTGTTTTGCATGAATTTCCCTCTAAAACAACTCTGTCTGGTAACGTTGTGTTATTATCTCATAGCGTGGTGAATGTGCAGGTCACAACTTGTCCACCAGAGTGTTGTGGAGTTGTTGGATTGTGTATTTGATGAGTTTGATAAATCCCATGAGCCTCTGTAGCTCTGAGCAGCTCACGGCTCTGCTCCGCCGTTCTAAAAACAGCTTGCACCGACAATTAAAGGTAAAGAACCTACTGCTATGACTATAGGGATTATGGCAATGGGCCAATTTGCCAAAACGTTGAACTATCCCTTTAAGTATCCAATCAGTCACACTGTTGCTATAAACCAGACGACGCCCTCGTGTGTGGAGGCAGCCGAGCCGGTGGGACTGTGTTTGTTTGTTGAGGTTGAGGTGGCTTGTTTTTATTTATTTTATGGCTCAGAGGTCGTTGGTTGTTGCTTTCTCTCTTTGTTGTGTTGGTTCTGGTTGGTGGATCAGGTTGACTGATCCTGTTACAGGTCTTTCATACGGCAGCGTTATAGTGACTCATCTGATTGAGGCGTTAACTGATCTGAATCCAGATCAGGAGCTGCTGCTGCTGCTGCTGCTGCTTCGTCTCTGCCAACATAAAAAAATTCAAAATATACAAAATATACTATATATGAAATGACGCCTCTTCTGTTGAAACCTTTTCTTCACTGTGTCCCAGAATGCACTGAGTGTAAGTCATAAAACTGTCATTTCAGCAGCTCTCAAGGCAGAAAACAGTTTATATCTCTCACAGACTCCTTGAAGATCTTGAAGAAATGACATAGATGAGAATGAGAAGTCCTACATATTTCCAAACCTTCACACAGACCGGAGCGCTGTTGAATCGGTGGTCAATATATATGAAGCATTTCAGAAGTCGTCGTACCACAACCACAAAATCCAATCACCCATTAGACAGCCCATAAATCTGATCTATCACCACTGTAGTTAAGGTTTGGTTGGGTTTACCTGCAAAATGTCAATCAATTCTGATGCTTTTTTCATTTCTTTTTGTTACTAAATGACAAATTTCACATTTACAAAACCACAAAAGGACCCATGGTTATGTTTGAGATGTGAAACTAAGTGATTTAACTTTCTAACCTCAACTGGATCAACAACATCAAGACATAAACTACTAAAAGTTGTGTAGAAGTTGCTGTGAACTCTCCTCCAGTGATGCTCGGTCGCATTTTTCTGTCATTACTTTGAGTTTCTTCAGTTTTCTTCTGTGAGTCGTGTTTTGTCTCTGGACCTGGTTCACACCTGACAGATGCTGATAATTATCCTCCTCCCGTCTTAACTCCGCCGACCTCTGCAGAAATAGAAAGTGTTTGTGTGTTTCAGTTTGTTCTCCTGCAGAAAGAAACTCCACGTTTGACTCGTTAGACTGAAACAACTCTGAGACGATGAAGAGGAGTGAACCTCTTCAAGTTCTCTACAAACACCGGGAGATTTGGAGTTGGAACCTCAGCTCAGTCACACTTTGAGCAGAGGTGACGGTGGCCGACCGCCGAGCCACCGAGTCGCCCAATTAGGGAGTGTACAGTAGCGCTTGCAGGTGAGAGCTTCAGTTCCAGCTCAGTAGTCGAGTCAAATGCTGCGTTCAAAACAACTCGGAGGTCGGAATTTCTGAAAAAACATGGCTACCCGAAGGAAGTTTGGCACATTGTGGCTCACCGCTGAATACGAAAAATATATGCCGCAGCAAATTCTGTTTTTTTAGAGGCAGATGAAGAGGAGAGGAGACGTTATAGCCTAGATAACAGTTAAACATTATTTCCGTTACATACGAGGACCACAATTTCACACAATACAACAATCACAGCTTAATATCGTATTTCATTATATACTGCAATAATAGGCCTACACAAAAAATATGCAAACCTCAACAAAAAACTTTTTACAATTTTTAAATTCTAACCGTTTAAAGTGATACGCCAACATTTTTTTTCGTGTTTTGCCTCACTCCCGAGTCCATGACCAGCAGATAGACACCATCCTTTCGACTGTGCGTGCAGTAACAAGGGAGATAGAGCCGTATCGCCCGTAATTAGCTTAGCTCAAACACTGGAAGTGTATGGGTAGTGTTAGCCTGCCTCCTACCCGAGCTGAAATCAGCAGTCAGAAGCTAATTTCATTTTAGTTATAAACTCTGTAAATATATCACTTTATCCACATTACAAACATTTTTAGGCGAGAAAGTAGCCGTTTAGATCAGCAGTGTGTCGTTAATTTGTCTAAATACCAGCTGTTTACAATTTTGTTCGGACGAATTCGGCGCTACTCAAGCTAGCCGTTGTGACCAACGCACTTCCGGTTACTTTCACAAAATAAAACACCCGTTGCCCTTTACATACAGAAAACCATGACGATAGAATTTGTGCTTTTACTTTGAAACAGGAAGCTAACCTACCCTCGATGTAGCTAGCTTGAACCAAAATAAAGCGTCTTTGCATGAACCCTCCGTTTTGACCGATCTCGTCCCGTTAGCGGCATTTGACCGCTCAAGATGCCTTACCGGAGAGTTTTGTCAGCTCTGAGACGAAGATCGGCCCGCCGGTTTCTGTTTAGAGTTGCTGAAGAGTTTCTCTGATGACTTTAGGTGGAGGCAGGCTAACACTACCCATACACTTCCAGCGTTTGAGCTAAGCTAATTACGGGCGATACGGCTCTATCTCCCTTGTTACTGCACACACAGTCAAAAGGATGGTGTCTATCTGCTGGTCATGGACTCGGGAGTGAGGCAAGACATGGAAATCTTTTTTGGCGTATCCCTTTAAGACAAGGGCCGCCATGTTTTGATGTTGTCGTAATGTCAAGTTGGAAATTCGTAGCTCTGAAATGACACCCGAGTTTCCGACGCTGTTCAATTCATTTTTTACAACTCAGAGCTCGTTCTTTTTCCGACTTCCGAGTTGTTCTGAACGCAGCAAAAGTTTATCAGCTGACAAGGTCCTGGAAAGGTCCTGGAATGATCCTGGAAAGATCCTGGAAAGCAGCAGAGTGAAGGTGCTGAGCCGGAGCAGCAGTGTTTACCTCGGTGCTGCTGACACACACACCACCTCTGTTCTGTCTTTTCCTTTTGTTTCTGTCTCTTCTGTGAGACACTTTCTTCTTCATCGTTCTCATATACACACACACACTTTATCTGGAAGACGCAGTCGTCTCGTCTCTCCCACATCAACCACACGTTCTCTCTCATTTTCTCTCTCACCTCCCTGAACCCTCCACCTCCCACCACCAATCCACATTTTTCAAACCCAGAAGTCTTGTTATTTCTTCTCTCCTTTTCTTTTGTAATTTTTTTTTTATTGGCTGGGAGGATGAGGATGAGGATGATGAAGAGGAGGTGGTGGTGGGGTACAGGGAGAACTATTTCGAGTGAGGTCTCTATGGAAACAGTAGAGTAGCAGAAGCAGGGTAAAGAGGAGGCTGACAGCTCGGCTCGGCTCGGCAGCGACGACGCACAACGACTTTAAGTTCAAAAGGAGGGAAACACTCGTCCTCCTGATGCCTCGATACGCTCGAGACATCTTCAATATATGTATCATTTTTGCATGTTTTAGACGTGAATTAACAGTTTCCATCCCCCTCATTAGATTTACAATAAAAACAAACAACTCTTTTCAACAAAAGTACAATTATCTGTCGTTTGTTGCATCATCCACTCACTGACCTGTTGCTAGGTGGTTAAAGGAATAGTTCACCAAAAAATGAAATGAAGAATACTCTGGAGTAGTTTTTTATTCCTCAAAGTGCATCTGGAGACCCGGGAGGCCGGTTCCTAGTCCAACGAAAACTTTATATGAGAGTAATAATAGTGCCCGACACAAAAACGTCCATAAAACTACACAAAAACCATTTAATATTCCTCCACACTGCTCGTCCACTGCAATCCAAGTGTCCTGAAGGGAGATAGTCCAGAGTTTACTGGAAACAACGTCATTTAAGACATTTTTACAGCCTAAACAGTCCTGGATTGAATTTGCCTGGTGCACGCGGACGTGACCGGACTTGCCTCAATGACGTTGTTTCCAGTAAACTCTGGACTATCTCCCTTCAGGACACTTGGATTGCAGCGGACGAGCAGTGTGGAGGAATATTAAATGGTTTTTGTGTAGTTTTATGGACGTTTTTGTGTCAGGCGGTATTACTCTCATGTAAAGTTTTCATTGGACTACGAACCGGCCTCCCGGCTCTCCAGATGCACTTTGAGGAATAATTGAATTTCATTTTTTGGTTAACTATTCCTTTAATAACGTGTTGTTGATTTTTTAGTTGTTGCATTCACTTTACTTGGGGGTTCAGGTGAGTTTCTAGGGTGTTACGATAGGATAGGACAGACTTAATTGTCCCAATGGGAAATGTGTCTTGGACTTTACAGTGAACAGTTGTAAAAAGACGACAACATACATCCAGCAGTGGAACAGCTGTGTTGATTTGCTGAGTCGTAGGTTAATAGGTTGTTACTGGGTGTTTGCTAGGGCATTCCCAGGTGTTTAGAGTTGTTGAAAAGTGCTTTTTATAAACAACTGTCAAACAAATTCTTGCACAGCATCAGAATGTTTATAACAGTGGATGGAGATGAAGAAAAAGAAGAAGACAATAATATAAAATTGTAAAAAAATATGGAAGATGTGATGTCGTATTGTCAGAGTCATGATGATTTCAGAGCGCTGCAGGCAGGGCAGGGGGTGGTTTGTGTGTGTTTGTTGAGTATTTATCGTAAATAAAAAAAAAAAAACCCAGGCACTCAGATGAATCACTATGTCGAAGGTTTCTTATCTATTCATCTGTTTGTGTATTTTAAAGTGTAGATCTACGACCCGTCCACTCTCATGACTCACAGCCTCTGACGGACCGTGATGCTTCGTCACTGTCGTTGCACCGACATCACTCTGTGTTCACTTCTCTCCCTCAAAGTGCTTTCACAGATTCATTATTCTTTATTTATTTGGCTTCCCATTAGCCTCCACAAAGTGGTTGCTGGATGTGTGTGTGTGTGTGAGTGTGAGTGAGTGTGAGTGTGTGTGTTCCTGTCAAAATAATCACTTTTATGAAAGGCTTTAATGAACCGTGTTTTATGGAGCATTCATAAAGCAACAAGAAGAATGAAAAGGATAAAAACGAGAAAGAAAAACACAACTTTAAAGGGATAGTTCAACATTTTGGCAAATTGTCCCATTGCCATAATCCCTATAGTCATAGCAGTAGGTTCATTACCTTTATTTGTCAGTGCAAGCTATTTTTAGAACGGCGGAGCAGAGCCGCGAGCTGCTCAGAGCTACGCTACGGAGGCTCATGGGATTTTTTGGTTTCTCTCATCAAACTCCTCAAATACACAATCCAACAACTCCACAACGCTCTGGTGGACAAGTTGTGACCTGCACATTCACCACGCTATGAGATAATAACACAACGTTACCAGACAGAGTTGTTTTAGAGGTAAATTCATGCAAAACCGCTGATGCGCGTTGCCTTCAGGGACAGTTTTTCATCAAGCAGTCTCTGCATTTCCCTCTAAAACAACTCTGTCTGGTAACGTTCTGTTATTACCTCATAGCGTGGTGAATGTGCAGGTCACAACTTGTCCACCAGAGCGTTGTGGAGTTGTTGGATTGTGTATTTGATGAGTTTGATGAGAGAAACCAAGAAATCCCATGAGCCTCCGTAGCATAGCTCTGAGCAGCTCACGGCTCTGCTCCGCCGTTCTAAAAATAGCTTGCACCGACAATTAAAGGTAACGAACCTACTGCTCTGACTATAGGGATTATTTGCCAGATGTTGAACTATCCCTTTAAGACATGACTCCAGTGTGTGTGTGAACTGACGGTATCTCCTCTGTCTTCCTGTGCAGCTCTGCTCTACGCCACCATCTTTGGAAACGTGACCACCATCTTCCAGCAGATGTACGCCAACACCAACCGCTACCACGAGATGCTCAACAACGTGCGCGACTTCCTGAAGCTCTACCAGGTTCCCAAGGGCCTGAGCGAGCGGGTGATGGACTACATCGTCTCCACCTGGTCCATGTCCAAAGGCATCGACACAGAGAAGGTACGTACTATGATCTGATCTGATCTGATTCAGTTCTGTTTGGTCCCACGGTCATTGAACACACCAGGAAGAAAAGGAAAAAGTACCACCCATGAAAGAATAACATCAAGCCTCCACTGAAGGACTGAAAGATTAAACACACTCTCATTATTCTCCTCCACGCTCTGCATCTATCATTTATCTTTCGGCATCTAGATCTGACTTTAACAGGAGCTCTGATCAGATCAAACACACCACACGCACACACACACACACACACACACACACACACACACACACACACACACACACACACACACACACACACACACACACACACACACCACACACACACACACACACACACACACACACACACACACACCTCACACACAGCAGCACTGAAGCCATTAATGACGCTCTGCATCACCTGCAGCTCTCGGCTCTGAGCTGCGGAGACACAAGCAGCAGCTAATAAAAGCAAACACACATTAAAAAACAGCTTCAATTCTCTTCAGTACCGCTTCTTCTTTGTGTTTCGTCTCCTTTTACCAGTGTTAATCTAAATATCAAACTCTCCCCCGCAGCCTTAAAGGGATAGTTCAACATTTTGGCAAATTGGCCCATTGCCATAATCTCTATAGTCATAGCAGTAGGTTCGTTAACTTTAATTGTCGGTGCAAGCTATTTTTAGAACGGCGGAGCGGAGCCACGAGCTGCTCAGAGCTACGCTACGGAGGCTAATGGGATTTCTTGGTTTCCCATCATCAAACTCATCAAATACACAATCCAACAACTCCACAACGCTCTGGTGGACAAGTTGTGACCTGCACATTCACCACGCTATGAGATAATAACACAACGTTACCAAACAGAGTTGTTTTAGAGGGAAATGCAGAGACTGCTTGATGAAAAACTGTCCCTGAAGGCAACGCGCATCAGCGGTTTGCATGAATTTACCTCCTAGTTTGGTGAGGGAAACCAAGAAATCCCATTAGCCTCCGTAGCGTAGCTCTGAGCAGCTTGCAGCTCTGCTCTGCCGTTGCAAAAATAGCTTGCACTGACAAATAAAGGTAACGAACCGACTGCTATGACTATAGGGATTATGGCAATGGGCCACTTTGCCAAAATGTTGAACTATCCCTTTAACGCATGATTTCTGACTCTGTTTATTGTCATGTTGCGTCTCTCCCGTTATGAGAGCAGCAGCTCCACTCTCAGTGCAGGTGTCAGGTTTTTCTTTGCTGACTAGTGAAACTGACCGATCATAAAACTCCTGACATGACTCAGCAGCTGTGAGAACCTCAGCACCGACTCATCAGTTTCACATAATATTAATAATTCCCTGGGTTTTTTTTTTTCCATGTTTTAGTTTCAGCATCACACGCCTCTCCCTGATCAATCCTATTTTTGTAGTTTTGCTCGAGATAATTAAACCCAGTCGAGGAGACATAAGGCGAGTGTGGTGCCCACCCTCAGTATAAATACCCCGCAGTCAGAGCTGGGGCCAATTAGTGGGTACTTTTTGTCACTTTGGAAGCGGTTACACGGTTCTCAGTCAGCTGTTTATCTGAATACACACCCAAAAAAAATAAAACCCTCAGAAAACACAGGCTCAGCTCTGCTAATAATCCTCTGCTTTAAATAAAGCGTTGTGTAGAGAGTGTACACAGGCTTTCACATGATTTCTTGTTCCCCTCGGTAGATTTTGTTCATATTTAATAAGGCGGGATTGCATGCAGGAAGGACAGACCGGCTAATATTTTGTTTTCTGTTTTACCTAAATGCTTCAGTTAATTAGGCTGGATTTCAGAGTGCGTGTAATGAGCCGGACAAAATGATTATAATTTAAAGTTTAGCCTCTTTGGCAGACGATTGTCTCGAAAAGGGACTTAATGAATGTAATGGCTAAATAAGCCTGAATTTTAAAAAAAAAACGAACAAAGTGCAGACGCTAAGCTGCAGTAAAGCTGGTGGAGAAAAACAGAGAGCGAGAAAAATCTCATTCTGGTTCTGGTTCTCTGATCCAGGACCTGTGGAACCAGGTGTCAGAGGACTGGGTTGGTTCAGATGGAACAAAGGCGATCATCACATTTCTAATCGGGGTGGAGGTGGGGGTGTTGAAAAATAGGAGTCTTATACAACCTCAGAGGTGAGAGCAAACATCAGAGAGGTGAGAAGTGACAGAAAAAGGTGTCGACTGCAGCTGGAGTCAGGATATCGTGGACAGGATTATATTAGGGCTGGGGTCAAATTCATATCGATCTTCATTTGAAAGACCCGACATCGATTCATAAAATCCTTTAAATCTTTACAATCCTTTAAAGGAGACACATTATGCTTCTTTTCCACAAATTAAAATAGTTCCCAGGTGTCTTAAAGACATGTCTTCGGTCAAAATCCCCCAAGGATCAAACATCACAGCTCTTTTCATCCTCTCTAAACAGCCCTGTTCAGAACGGCTGGTTTCAGTGCCTGTCTCTTTAAATGCAAATGAACCGCTGCTGGCCCCGCCCCTTCTATCAGTACCTGTACTCACAGGTAGGGGTGGTTTTATGCAAAATCGAAAACTAATGACGTTATTGTCAGACAACTGAGGGAACAGCTCGTAAAACCACATGGATTTCAACCTAGGGAGCCTGCACATACAGATTTTTTTTAAAGAGCCTTCAAAAAGTGATATATCCATAATACGTCCCCTTTAATGTATACTTTTTCCTGTTTCCTCTGTTAGTCTCGCAAGATAGAAATCTGTGGACGTGATCATGCTGCTGTTTACATTTTGTTATGTCCAGTCACTGCCGAAATATGCTCATTGATTGCAATACTTGAGTTATCACCCATGTCTGCACTGAAGACTGGCACTGTTTACTTCTGTGGTGGGTCACGTTAAATATATGTGCATTGATGTTACTGCTTTTGGGTAAGTTTTTAATGTAAACATTAATATTTTTAATAATGTGTCAGGTTAAAGAGTAACCTACAGCAATTAGTTCTGTGCAAATCTCTTTCATAACTGAGCAAAACTGGTTTTAAAACTGAAATATTTCTAAATGAATCAATATTGAATCGAATCGGGACCTTGTGAATCAGAATTTAATCGATTTAGTAGAGCAGTAGTGATGCCAAGCCCTAGACATGACAGTGTTGCAGCTCAGCAGCTCCAAACTCTACAGGAAATAGTGCAAATATTCAATTCTGAACTCAAGCTCCATTAAACTAACTCCTCTGATGCTCTGAACTGTATCACACAGATTTAAAATCCGTATCTGTCGAGCCTCAAGTCTGAAGCCGAGTCGACGTGGCCAGGAAGTCCTAGATGCGCTAATGAAGCCGGTGTGGTTCAGCTAAAAGCCCCGGAACAGCTGGAAAATTCACCGGGTTTTTACATGATAGACGGTGGATTTACATCATCTGACGTTTGTTTTTAACTCTAAGAAATAAGATGGTGAACTCACAGGGACCAGCAGAGAGTCACAGAAACCACAGAGAAACTGGTGAATCGGCGCCGCTGCAGTGATTCATCAAAGAGGGAAATAAAAGTTCTTACTCTGCAGCCTTTGTTGTTGGGTTTTTTATTGTCTTTATTTATTTCAAATGCCAAACAGAGCGTCACTCTCTCTCTCTCATGTGTTTCTGTCCTCCAGGTCTTATCCATTTGTCCCAAGGACATGCGGGCTGACATCTGTGTCCACCTCAACAGGAAGGTGAGTGTCTGGTCTCTAACACTCAGCAACTTAGTCTGACACAAATGTAAATATTATAACGAATCTTGATTTTTGGGGTTCTTTCAGATACCAAAAAATTGTCTGAATCTGAACCAATACAGAATCCTCCTCCCATCAATGAGCCATACAGTAAACACATTATACAACTATTATAAAGAACATCACACTTTGTCTTCCCTTTGTAAATTTAAAAAACAATGGGAAACAACTTTCACCACTATTTTGCATTATGCTCACACTCAGAACATCACAGAACATTTAAGCTTCAAGCCATTCAGGATACAGGCTTTAGTAATTTTTCTCATTCAAAACAAGAAAGAAAAAAAAATAGTAAAATTATTTCCACAGCAGAGAAAATATCTGCCTCTCAGTATTATTCTATGTGTTACTTATGCCATGTTTACAGGTTTATGTTAAAATAACAGATAAGGTTTGTTGGTTTAAAATTGCCACGATAGCGATGCTAATTTCCATTAGCCCGTCTATGATGTTTTCCATTATGTGTTAGCATCAAGCTAGCAGACTTTATATTTAGTTTGTGATAATGACGGTGCTTTGAACGTTGTCATTCAGTGAGGGCAGGATATTGTTTGTAAGACTTCCCAGAAACTGAACCTCAACAAAAGCCCCAAATTCTTTCAAATCCAAAACTTAAATATTTAATGTAAATATTCACACATACAGAGGCTTAAACAAAGCTGAAACAAACAAACAAAAAACTCCCGGGGCATTTAATATTTATTAATAGAGACATTTGGAAGCACTTGGATAAAAGTTAACTAAGAATAAGAGCTGATGATGGGATGGTGACCGTGTCCTTGTGCACTGACCACAGTCTCTTCACCATCTTATCACTGTGATGTTGGATTTCAGGAGCAGGACGTTGGCTCCCTCTCCCTCCTCTGAACATGCACAGGCCTCGGTCTTACATAAGGAAGCGGAGGCTCGCTGTGCTCAGACGCTGCCGGGCTTCACTTGACACGACTGATCTGATTCGATCCCCCAAAAAAACTTTGGCAGGCTGGAACTGCTGCGCTGGCATTGGACCAAGGACACCTTTCTTAGTTGTGTAACTGTGCTGCGTGCGAACCGCCTTCAATGACAGACACTCAGAACAGACTATAATCAACCCTGTCATTCAGTGCAGATGATTCTCCATTATCTCCGTCTAGAATAACTCTTTTACAGTGGATCTACAAGGATGTTTGATGGTGGTGATGCAGCACTGAAACCAGGGCAGGACAAACAGTTATAATAATCTAGGTGAAGGCTGGAGTAGAGTAAAGATAGACGTCCTGTTAGTCAGAGAAACAGATCTGCTTTTATTTATTAATGAAGAATTGTGGTGCAACTGATGCTCATCTAGTTCAGATCCCAGAAAAAAAACTCAAAAATTAAAATCAAAAATGATAATTTGCACAAAACTCATGTTTCTCTCCAGTATCTGTCAATAATGTATATCTTTTTTTTTGCATGTAAGAAGACACTGTTCCTCAGAGTTTACAGTAAATCAGCTCCTTTAGCAAAGAAAACAGAGCAAATAACACGTTAAGTCCATCAAAGTAATTAAAGGGATAGTTCAACATTTTGGCAAATTGGCCCATTGCCATAATCCCTATAGTCATAGCAGTAGGTTTGTTACCTTTAATTGCAGAGCGGTCATCAAATACACAATCCAAGTTGTGACCTGCACATTCACCACGCTATGAGATAATAACACAACGTTACCAGACAGAGTTGTTTTAGAGGGAAATTCATGCAAAACCACTGATGCACGTTGCCTTCAGGGACAATTTTTCATCAAGCAGTCTCTGTATCCAGAAGAGGAACTATGCAGGATTTTGACCTTAATTAACCAGCTTCAGAGTCCTAGTTCTGGTTAAATCAATGACTTGTAACTAGTTCCAGGGAGAATGGAGGCTCTCTGCCTTCCACCTAGCGTCTCTTGGCTGAAAACCAACCTTGTAAGATCAGAGCCTCCGACCCGGTGTCCCAGCTCTTGTCTCTGCGGCACCACCACACAAACTTAAACGAGATAACAACAGAACGTTACCAGACAGAGTTGTTTTAGAGGTAAATTCATGCAAAACCGCTGATGCGCGTTGCCTTCAGGGACAGTTTTTCATCAAACAGTCTCTGTATTTACCTCTAAAACAACTCTGTCTGGTAACGTTGTGTTATTATCTCATAGCGTGGTGAATGTGCAGGTCACAACTTGTCCACCAGAGCGTTGTGGAGTTGTTGGATTGTGTATTTGATGAGTTTGATGAGGGAAACCAAGAATTCCCATGAGCCTCCGTAGCGTAGCTCTGAGCAGCTCACAGCTCTGCTCCGCCGTTCTAAAAAATAGCTTGCACCGACAATTAAAGGTAACGAACCTACTGCTATGACTATAGGGATTATGGCAATGGGCCAATTTGACAAATGGTTGAACTATACTTTTAAACTTATTGAATTACATCACATAAACCAAAGTGAGCGCGTGGCAGAGAGACATTTGTCACTGCAATTGTGAGTACTACAACACTACTAGGAAGTAAAAGTTGATAAAACTGAATCACTACAGATCTGTTTCTCCGTCCTGCTGCTGCTGCTGCTGCAGGTTGAAAAGACCTCATGACTGAGAACATGAAATGCTGAGTCATGTTTTCTATTCCATTGTGAAAACTGGACTGAAACAGTTGTTTGTTCTTCTTACTGATGTAAAGCAGCTTCATCATCATCATCATCATCACCACCCAGCAGCAGCAGCAGCAGTCGGGTTCACACACATGACGTGAGCAGTTTAACAATGTCACATTAAAAGGGATTCTGAGTTCTGTCGTCGTCGTCTTCAAAACACTTCAACCCGTCTCCGTGTGCCGCTCGCTGCAGCGTGGGACCGCCGTCCCCGCCAAAACAAAAGCCCACTTGAAATAAAAACACAGAGATGTGTCAGGGAGGGTTTGAAGGGAGAGACGCTGCGTTGAGGGATTATTTCCTGACGGGGACGTAGGTACGTTTCCTCTCGAGGACTTGAGGTGATTGACAGGAAGAGGTGATAAAAAAACACTCAGGGAAACAGGAACAAAGCAGGAGGAGGATTCACTGCTACTGAAACAGATTATCTCTCTGTGTGGAAGCAGAACGATGGTTAATCCTCTGTAGATCATGAATGTGTTGGTGTTAAAGGGATAGTTCAACATTTGTTCATTCATTGCCATAATCGCTATAGTAGTAGCAGTAGGTTCGTTACCTTTAATTGTCGGTGCAAGATATTTTTAGAACGGCGGAGCAGAGCCGTGAGCTGCTCAGAGCTACACTACGGAGGCTCATGGGATTTCTTGGTTTTCGTCATCAAACTCATCAAATACACAATCCAACAACTCCACAACGCTCTGGTGGACAAGTTGTGAGCTACACATTCACCACGCTATGAGATAATAACACAATGTTACCAGACAGAGTTGTTTTAGAGGTAAATTCATGCAAAACCGCTGATGCGCTGATGCGTGTTGCCTTCAGGGACAGTTTTTCATCAAGCAGTCTCTGTATTTTCCTCTAAAACAACTCTGTGTGGTAACGTTGTGTTATTATCTCATAGCGTGGTGAATGTGCAGGTCACAACTTGTCCACCAGAGCGTTGTGGAGTTGTTGGATTGTGTATTTGATGAGGGAAACCAAGAAATCCCATGAGCCTCCATAGCGTAGCTCTGAGCAGCTCACGGCTCTGCTCCGCCGTTCTAAAAATAGCTTGCACCGACAATTAAAGGTAACGAACCTACTGCTATGACTATAGGGATTATGGCAATGGGCCAATTTTCCAAAATGTTGAACTATCCCTTTAATGGACTCTCTCTCTCTGTCTCTCAGGTGTTCAACGAGCACCCGGCCTTCCGGTTGGCCAGCGACGGCTGCCTGCGCTCGCTGGCGGTGGAGTTCCAGACGATCCACTGCGCCCCCGGAGACCTGATCTTCCACGCCGGGGAGAGCGTGGACACGCTGTGCTTCGTGGTGTCGGGGTCACTGGAGGTCATACAGGACGACGAGGTCATCGCCATCCTGGGTAGGAGGTCGTTCCATTTACTGTAGAAGGATAGGTCTTTAATTCATGGCCATTCACATCATGAAACCTGAGGAACGAGATGCTGAACAATTACTGAACTACAGGAAAAAACAGTGAGATAATAATTTGAGCTTGAGCAATTTTTTGCATTAATTATGTAAATTATAAAAATAACAAACTTCATGCAGCTTTTTTTATGGAGAACCAGGATTTGGACTGTTGTTTGGACATTTTAAGGAACTCAGAAGTTGTTTTTGTGCATTTTTTCAACTGTAATGCGTATTTTGATGCTCTGTTTGCTGTAAGAAACAAGCAAATCTCTTTAACACTAACTCTTTATTATGGTCGTGCAATATCGAAATATTCACAGAGAACGGGAGAAAATAACAGCTAACAACTTAAAAACTCAGATTCACCGCTGACGTTTTATCTGCAAATCGTCGTATTTGTGGAAAGTGAGAAGCGATGACACGTCTGAACCTGGTCCTCTGAGAGCTGAAGTGGTTTCATCTCTCACATCGCTCACGGAAAAACTCATAACCCGGCTCACTCAACACATGACAACGGGGACACAGTCAGACCTGCTATTTTTAAACACTTGGTTTGTGGAAATATCAACATTTCAGACAGAAAACCAAAAGCCTGAAAGCTGAGTCACTTGAGTCGTTGAAAAGCAGCAGCAGCAGCCGGTTCGGCTCGGCTCGGCTCGGCTCGTGTCGTGTCTGACTTTGGAGTGTTAAACACAAACAGACTCTTATCTGCTGCCGAGCATATTGCTCTCTGCAGCCTGCCACTGTAATATTCATGAGCAGGAGGAAGAGGAGGAGGAGGAGGAGGAGGAGGAGGAAGAGGAACCGGAAAAGAGAGAATAAGAGGCTGAGTGAGATAACGTCAGGGAAGCACTGATAGTATTGATGACACAAACTGCACACGTCCTGGTCGCCACCCGTGTGTCCCCGACCGGCGTCACTAACACAATAAAGATGATTATAGAGATTGCTCTGTGTGCGTGTGTGTGTGTGGAAGTTTTTAGGAAATCACACACACAGTCACTCCTACGTAGCTGCAGTCATATTTAACATTTAACACACAATATGAAAGCTGTAGTTTATTGATTATTCTGACTTATCGATCAGAGAGGTTGTAAAAAAAGCTGACAGTTTTTTTTCCTAGATTCATGAAGTTGTTGTGTCAAAGCTGCAGAAATGATGAATCTATGTCTCCTCTTTTTTTAAAGCTCTGGGTTTGTTGCCACCAAAACGATGAGCTAAAAGAGGCTGAAACCTTCTGCAGAACTGAAATCTAGTCGTCCTCCTCCTCCGATTAAAAAAAAACACATCCATACCAGCACGTCAAATTCTCTGTATATGTAAACTACAACGGAGTATTAGGGCCACATTGAGAAAAAAAAAAAAAACAGACTTCGAGAATAAAGTCGTAAATTACGAGAATAAAGTCGTAAATTACGAGAATAAAGTCGTACATTTATAAGAATAAAGTCGTACATTTATAAGAATAAAGTCGTACATTTATAAGAATAAAGTCGTACATTTATAAGTATAAAGTCGTACATTTATAAGAATAAAGTCGTACATTTATAAGTATAAAGTTGTACATTTCCTACGAGAAAAAAGTCGTAACATTACGAGAATAAAGTCGTAAATTTACAAGAAGTTTGTGATTTTTTTTATTTGTCAATGTGGCCCTAATACTCCGTCATAGTAAACGCTAAAACACAATAAAAAACACTGGACATTGCAGCCACACCAGCAGGTGGCGATATAAATTTAACTTTTAAGACTCATTGACCAAACATAGCAAACCTGAAGTACCAAAGTGAACTTTCGGTTTTGATCTTTGTTTACTATTTCCATGACAACCATCAGTCTTTATGTTGTAAGAGTGGTGTGCGTGACCCTGTTCAGATGTAGCGCGCATATCCATCACTTTCAATGTAGCCTACTGTAGACCTGCATCAAGCGCGCTCACAACCCAAAGTGATGCCATAGGGACGCGCATGCAGCAAGTGTACTGCTGCATGTCATCTCTATGGACCTGCTTCTCCAGCAGCAGCATCTTCTCTGCTCTCAGAGCTTTGCCCGGTTCTCGGCAGGCAGCAGCTAATTCCCCCTGTTCAACCAGAAACGCTGTTTTCTTGAAAATATCAGTTTTTAAGGACCAAAAATAGGCCCAAACGCAAGTTAAATGTAACCGGTTTTAGCTGGTTGCATTTACATGTGGAGATGCTCTAAGTGTTGATGTGACAAATATTGATTGATAAGACATAAGACTGTTCATTTATCCCACACATGGGAAATTTGGTTGTTAAAGCATACAAGCATTGTAGCGTGCAAGGTACAAAGTAGAAAAATATGCAAATATAGAAATAAAAAACTAGGCATAAAACAAATATATAAACATATAAAGAACAAAGAGAGATAGAGAGAGATTCTGTACACTTATGTTCCAAATTGAGTTTCAAGAGTATATCAGTTATCTACAAGAGTAGAATAAAAATTCAATATACACAGTGTGGTAAGGCAGAAAAGAAACTATTGCACAGATGAGGGGATGTACTGTAAGGGAGTGTACTACAGGAGTCAGGTTTGCAGTTTGCACACAAAATTGGAAGTGTTGGACATAAATAAATAAATAAATAATGCAGGTTTAAGGTAAAGAAAATAAGTTGAATTTATTTAAAATTTCATGAAGTCGTTGTTTTTTCGAGTTCATTTCTTAGGTTTAATCCACGAGCAGGAAAGAAGTCAGCATCGTTTGTGTTTGGTGATAAGATCTAATATTAACTTGGATGTTGCTCTATGATGGAATACATGGCGGCCCTGGATGGTGATACAGAGACGGCTGCAGCCACAGACTGGAGCCAGATTGGGATCAGCAGTGTTAGCTGGTGGCGCGATGCAAGATAGTGATCCGTTATGTCAGAGCCGCCGATGCACGGCAGCAGATAGTGGGAATCTGTTGCAGCAGCAGTTTGGTGGTGAACGAATATAAAGAACGATGTAGGAGACACAGAAGAGATAAAACGACTCTGCATATGAAGGAATGAAAATAGAAACGTGCAGAGAGGAGGAGAGGTAAAGAAAAAGAAAAATGAGGCGGCTGAGGGGAAACGTGGTTATGAAGGAAGAGAGATTTGAAAAGCAGGAGATAGAGGAAGTGCAGCTTCTCCATCTGTGTTTCCTCTTCACTTCCTTAACTTGGTTACGAGGCCGAGTCGGACGAGGCAGCGGCAGCCAGAGGTTCATAAAAAGCACATTAGATGTTTGCTAAATTGCCTCATCACGCTGAAGACATTAATCAATAAACTGTCAGACGGTTGTCATCGTGAGCTGCCGTCGCCGTGGAGAGACACGGACAGCACCGCTCCCCCCCAGCAGAGCGTTTCCCCAACATGTCCGCCGCCGTTTTCCACTTATCGTCTGATGTGTTTCCTGCAAACTCGCAGCTTCGACGTTTTTTCTGAGTCGTGTCAGATGAAGAGAAATGTTTGGTTTCCTCCTGTAGGAAACTTTTCCAGCGTCAACCTCAGACTAAATACCTGTGGCCACTCAATGTGTCAGATCTGTGTTTTGAAGTGTCTCTCTCGCCCAATTGCAAGCAAAAAAAAAAAAAAAAGTTTTAAAGTTAAAAAAGTTTGCAGAATGATACTGGAAACTGCATCAAAGTGGCCTCTTTTGAAATTGATTCATCACACCCTTCAAAAGTCTGCAGAGCAATCATTAACTGTTCTGGCTGCTTCTATTTCATTTCACTCATTTACTTTGCAAATTCTGGCTCCTTCCCTCCAGGAAATTATTTTCTACCACCAACCCCTCTGAAATAAATCTGTGTTAGACCTGATTTAATGAGAAAATAACAAAAATTCTCAAAAAGAAAAGTGGGTGAAGCTTTTTCACAGTGTCACGACTAATGAATCCAGCTGTAGAGACAGACCCCCCTTCCAACTTTATAAGCGTATACAGTAAGCGCATCCTTTAAATTCCTTAGTCCTCTCTACTGGCCCAGGTCTGGCTACAGGTTTGAGCCCATTAAAGCTTAATCTCAATTAGAGGTCGGGTCTATTTTCTGTGCAAGTTCTTGTGAATGTACAAAACCTCCCAAATCCCAGTAAATGGCCCGTTTGAACAGTTTCTAAGCTGTTTGATTTGCACATACAATAGTTAGAAAGCTCTGCTAAACCCACTCTTTTTCCCTTGGTGACGCTGTTAGAACCATCTGGTAAAACTTTTGTCAGCATAGACTCGCTACACATCGTTAGATCGCTTAGATTCAGTTCAGTGTAAAGAAACAAACCGGTCCTTTCTGAAGAACGTTGCTGTGCTCTGGCTCTTTCCTTGGGTCAGTTGGTTGAAGTGGCACCAGAGAGGCAAATTCATGCAAAACAGCTGATACGCGTTGCCTTCAGGGACAGTTTTTCACCAAGCAGTCTCTGTATTTACCTCTAAAACAACTCTGTCTGGTAACGTTGTGTTATTATCTCATAGCGTGGTGAATGTGCAGGTCACAACTTGTCCACCAGAGCGTTGTGGAATTGTTGGATTGTGTATTTGATGAGTTTGATGAGGGAAACCAAGAAATCCCATGACCCTCCATAGCGTAGCTCTGAGCAGCTCACGGCTCTGCTCCGCCGTTCTAAAAATAGCTTGCACCGACAATTAAAGGTAACGAACCTACTCCTAAAACAAATTTCCCAAAATATTGAACTATCCCTTTAAATAGAAATATAAGAAAACTAAAATGTTTTCTCTTGTGTAAATATCTCTGACAGAGCTCAGACAAACAGTCTCCACACCTTGTGCATGAAATGATTGGTTATAAAACCCTTGAAAACCTCTCAAGGACCCTTTGACGTCCACAGACTCCATTTTAGGTAACAGCTAAGCTCTCTGATGCTAATTGGATAGCTCGCAAGTTGTTGTCAAACTTTGTGTTGCATAGCAACCGGGAAAATATTCCCTTCTTCAGGAAAGCGATGCTGGCAGCTGCAGCTTGTGTTTGAGCAGGTAGAACAAAATATTAAAAAAAACAGCTACTGTGTGATGGCAGAAGAGGAGGTCAGCGAGAGGAGGACGAGGTGGGAGGAGGAGAGAGAAGAGCTGGAATCAAACGTGGAGGTTAAAGGAGAGAGTGGATGTAAGGAAAGATAAGGGCCCGGTCCTTGTGTGTGTGTGTGTGTGTGTGTGTGTGTTCATAGTATGCGAAGGAGGCAGCTTTTTAAAAAATCACAAAGTTTTCCTCGTCCTCGTGACAGCCGACTCGTTCTCAACCAGCTTCTTCTGTTGTGGTGAAAAAGGAGAGAAGGCTAAAGTTCAAGAGTTTTTCAATTTACCTCCAATAGAAGCTCTGGCTTTTATTTGCTTCAGCTGCTAAACCGACCCGGCTCATATCAGAGACAGACACGCAGAACAAATCTTCTGCTCTGCAAAGATGAAAATCCTCTCCAGTGGTTCTGTTGCTCCTGTTTAACAGAGTCAGAGCAGAATGAAAGAGTCGGGTCCAGAGCAGCTTCATTTACAAGTTTAATCTGCACTGATTCAACTTCTTCTAAATAAATGCATGTTCCGGCCACAGACTGTAAATAGCTCTGACTCTTTCCTTGTGTCAGTCAGAGTGGTCAACAGACCGGGCCGAACAACACAACTGGACGCGGGTTCAGGACGAAAACATAAATAACAAACCTCCATGTTTCTTTGTACATTGCATAGAAGAGGAAGTTCACCAGGATGATAAAGCTGTTAGGCTACCTCTATCATGCTGTTTGAGTTGGACCAGGTGCATCAGGTTCTATAATAGACTGGATTAGACTTTTAATATCTTTTCTTATGGTTGTGCTGCTTTTAAAGGGACAACGAGGAGTTTGTATTTGGTTATAAAAAAAAAGTCTCATATTAATGTGGATGAATCTATGTTACACACTTGTTAATGGGTCCATTTTCGATAAATATACTGTTTTGTCTTGATCGTTATTTTGTTATTAGTATTATTAGTGGTCCTACTTTCGGTTTCTTGGACGCTGCCCGGCGGGTCATGGGAATAATCGCCGTTTATGGTCGGAACTACGATGGTATCTGATCGTCTTTGAACCTCCGACTTTCATTCTTGATCAATGAAAACATTCTTGTCAAATATTTTCGCTTTTGTCCGCCGGTCCAAGAATTTCACCATGCACACGGAGGCTCATGGGAAATGTAGTGAAAACACTTTGCTTTCCAAAACTCCTCATAGTGCCTTTAATATTTAGCAGTTTTAGTTATTTATTTTCTTTAACACTTCATTTTTATATTGTTTGACATTTGTTTCTCAGTTCAGGTCAGGGTAAACTTTATTGTCCCCTTACCCCTACCTTACAATGCTTCACAGGGCAAAAAACAGTCACATAAAACAGATGAGGACATTAAGTGTTTTATAATGTAAACCACTTTGTTTTGCATTTAATTGTAAGAAAAATGCTATAGAGCTAAAGTCTGAGCGATTGGTTAATTTCCTGGTGAGGCAGTTTGAGTGGGAGCTGCAGGTTTCGCTCTGTTTGGTTTCTCACTCTCGGCTGCTTTAAGTGCTGGTGCTGTTGTCTGTCCCATTTGTTTTCTGTTAACTCCACATTAACCAGGTCTGTAAACGCATCGCTTCGTGTCCGGCAGTAGGAGAACAACACTTGTTTCATTGATTAGTGACGGAGAAACAACAGACAAGGACATGCAGATATAGTTAGTTTAAATTTGCACTGACATACACATACGCAAGCTTTGCAGTGTTTCTCTGTTCACACACACACTCACACACTGATCCACACAGTGTGGGATAAGGTGTGTATATGAACAGTTGCCGAGCACAGCAGGGGGTGGGAAGATGGAAGGGAGGGAGTCGACAGGAGAGTTTTTTTGGATTCTCACCTGCTCAAATGATCTTTTTCTCGTTTCAAAACCAAATTAAGCTCATGGAAGAAGAGGAGGAGGAGGAGGAGGATGGGAACGGGGACAAAGGAAATGATAGAGAGCACTGCAGAAGAAAAGAGGGAGGAGGCCACTGGGGAAAGAGGGGGAATGATGTGGCAAGAGGGAGCGAAAGGGAAGGGATGGACGGAGCAGATGGAGAGAGAAGACAAGGGGCATGAAGTTAAAAGGATTGAGGAGGAAGAGGAGGAGGAGAAAAGAGGAGTGGACTTGGAGGACAAAAAGACAGGAGGAGGACAGACTGTAAAACGGAGGTTAGGAGGATGGAGATTTAGACGAGGAGGGAGAGATTGAGAGGATTTACAAAAAAAATCGAAAGATGGAGGGAAATGAGGCAAAGTGGACGGATCAGAGGAGGATGGAGGGAGAAGAAGAGGAGGAGAAGAGGAGGAGGAGGATGGAGGGTTGTGGTTTTAAAGCTGCTGATTTCCCCAGGCTGAGCAGTGAGGCTGCTACACACTCTGCTCTCATTAGTGTCCACTGGCATCAGGTGTACACACACACAAACACACACACACAAACACATGAGCAGCAAAGGTTACATATACGAACGCCACTGTATCTTTTTATTATGACTCTTTAATGTGTAAATTAGCTTTGGTATCACGCTCTCATGCACACACACACACCGACACCTCATGCACAAGTGTAAATGAGCACGCAAACGTAAACACAACACAACACTGTGGCAACTCTAGTAAATACTCACATTTAATAACCCGCTAATTTCCCATGATCCACCAGGCTCAGCTCTACCCAGGCTCTCGTTCTCCGTCGCCTGCAGCCGGCAGCTCGACTCAGACGAGTAGTAACACCCAGCAGATCTGATGAAAAACATCCTGATTGTGGAGGTTTGGAAACCGTCCAGGAACTAATACTGCAGCTTTCTTTTTTTCCTTTTTCTTTTTCTCAGACACATCACACCAGACAGAAGTCCAATAAGATTACTGCGGCTATTGTCAGAAAGAATGGAGACCGGGGTCATTTGCCCACATTGACGGACAGCTGTGAAGAAAAAAATCAATCAATATGTCAGAAAGTGAGAACCAGCAGAGCAACAAACTTTTATTATAAATGACCGGTAACAAAGAGAAGATCCATATCAGTCTGTAAATCTGTAGCAAGGCTGGACAGTAAAACCTCAAATCTACCGCTAATCGATCTAAGAAGT
The DNA here is from genome assembly GCF_905171665.1 of Trachurus trachurus. Lineage (NCBI taxonomy): Eukaryota > Metazoa > Chordata > Actinopteri > Carangiformes > Carangidae > Trachurus > Trachurus trachurus. The sequence continues at coordinate 3,621,540 of NC_139907.1, read as the reverse complement.
AATGACTGTTGTATCTGAGTCTTGACCTTGAACGAGGGGATGAAGTCAGAAAGACAGCAGGAAACTTGTCGATACACAGGCAGACAGAACCAGAACCAGAGGGATGAGGCTAAATAAAACAAGCTAAAGAGTAAATAAACTTCACACCAGCAGTAACAACAGCACTGCTACTGTTGTTCAGGAGGAACAGAGAAGAAAGGAAGCACCGATACTGTAGCTACTGAAGAAATCTAGAGGAGACAGATGTTGTGGTACTTGAGATCGGTCTCAGTCTCAAACAGTTTCAAGGTCTTGGTCTACATTTTTACTCAGTCCAACCTAACCCTAACCCCCCCTAGTCTTGACTTGGTCTCGACCTCTTCAAAGTCTTGGTCTTGATGCGGTTTCAACCCCCTCACTATCTTTGTTTTGGTATGCTCTGGTCTTGTTCTTCACTCGGTCTCAACACCCTCAAAGTCCTGGTCTTGGTCTTGACTCGGATTCAACCCCCTTCAAATATTGGTTTTGTCCTGGTCTTGGTCTTGACTCAGCCTTGACTCCCTCAAAGTCTTGGTCTTTTGCTGGTCTTGGTATTCTCTGGTCTTGGTCTTGACCCCCTCAAAGTCTTGGTCTTGTCTTGGTCTTGGTATGCTCTGGTCTTGGTCTTGACTCGGATTCAATCCCCTTAAAATATTGGTTTTGTCCTGGTCTTGGTCTTGACTCAGTCTCAACACTCTCAAAGTCCTGGTCTTGGTCTTGACTTGGTTTCAACCCCCTCAAAGTCTTGATCTTGTCTTGGTCTTGGTATGCTCTGGTCTTGGTCTTGACTCCCTCAAAGTCTTGGTCTTGGTATTCTCTGGTCTTTGTCTTGACTTTGTCTTGACCCCTTCAAAGTCTTGGTATGCTCTGGTCTTGGTCTTGATGCGATTTCAACCCCCTCAAAGTCTTGGTCTTGTGCTGGTCTTGGTATGCTCTGGTCTTGGTCTTGCCCTGGTCTTGGGTTGGGTAGTCTTGACCACAACACTATGAGACACAAAACACACATGAATTAAGCAGGAAATGGTGCAAATAACAGGAATAAACTCAAATCTCAAACCCGAGGAGACGGAAGTAGCAGAATCTTTTTCTACTTTCTACAAAGCAGATGGAGTTTTTCAGCCCCAGTGAAAAACATTCTGCCAAATTTTACTCATGAGAGTGAAAAAATTCAACCCAACTTGTCTTGGCTCAACCAACTAGCTAGGTCGTTCGTCTGCGAAGCTCCTTCATGTTCTGTCAGATTGCTGCTGGTCCATTAACCTCTGTGCTTCTGAGGTTAAACTCTCTGCACAGATAACCTTTACTACTCTGCACCCCTGGGGTCACTTTCATGTTATGGGATGTTCTGAAGAGCTGATTGATGGGGGGGGGCTGACATTGTGGCTTCGGTTGTTTCATCTCAAGGATATACACCAGTGCAACCAATGAAGAGGACAGACCAGCTTTTATGTCATGGTTAAAGTTGATTTTATGTTATGTTAAGTCTAAATATCATCTAACGACTGTACAGTATCTTGAGTCTTTGAAATCTCAAATCACTTGCATAGGGTTCCTTACTTTAGGGATACCTTTTCACCCCCTTTTTGCCTTGTTTCCATCAAACCTCAGACAAACTGTTGGTATCTCAGCAGTCAGGGAACAGTTGGGTAAACAGACGACCAAACTGCAGCAGCAGTTTAGCCTGAATTATCTATAGATGATGATTTCTCCTCCTCCTCCTCTGCTCGTGACTCTGAGAAAAAAGAAAAAGAAAAAAAATCAGCCACCCTCTTATTTTGTTTTGCCAAAAATGATGAGCTGATTAATTTCTTAATCCATTATTCATGCTCGGTTATGAGAAAAGGATTTTTATTCTGGCCTTCTATTCACACAGCAATATGTTCTGGCCCACCGAGCACTACGTCAGCAGCGAGCAGGAGGAGATGAGCCTCCGACCGCATATGAGTCTGGCTGCGTTACAAGATCTGGTAATAAGAATCAGTGCAGGCCCATTTAAGATGTGGAATAGATTAGTGGAGAGGAATACATTAAGAGTTCAGTTTAAGATGAAAGGCAACAGAGAGGTTTCCTGATGCAGAGCTGATGTAAATCAAGCTGTTTGTAAGTTTCTCTCTTGCTACATAGCTAACATTAGCATGAACAGCTGGCTAGATGAAACATCGTGAATTCATAATCAAACTTTACTTCTTTACTCCAGAGGTGAAAAGCCACTCTTTTGTTTTCCTGCTTTTTCAACTACAGAAGTTAGCATGCTAACCAGCTAGCCTCGTCCCATCGTTTTCCGATACCGAGTCACTGTATTAGAATAAACAACGCCATTTGTTCTCAGGACTCGTGAACACATCTTTGAAGGGCGTCAACATGAATGAGGAAGTTATTCAGTCACTTGTACTCTGATAAAGATATGGTAAAGCTCTCTAACCCTGACATCAGATGAAATACGTCACTTTGATAAAAACCTGAAATGTGCAAGAAGACTGTCGCAGTGTGATGTAGAGATCAGCAGCTAGCTGCATGCAGCCGGCGTCTTCAGTTGGCTGGTCTTTTGTCAGCGTGCCACTCAGAATGAAAACCTGAGGATTTAATGCAGATGAATTGAAAGTGATTTTATGGATTATGCCTTTTTATTCTTTCCTGAAGTGAAAGTGCATTATGGGAGCTGCAGATAACTGCTTTGTTACGGGTGTTGAGCTGCAGGGGAAACTGCCACCTAAATCCACTGAATTTCATTTTAAATATTTGAGTTTTAGTGGCTTGAAGGCTGTACTTGTAGATGATAAAACATAGTCTCAGATTTACAGCATGTTTTGGTTCAAGCAGTTAAAACGTGCTGTGTTAATCAGTGTTAATAATTGTGAACCAAACCGCTCGTTGGCTGATTATAAAACGCTGTGTTTTTTTCTACGTCTTATATTTCATCACATTTCAAAGGACCATGCTGCATATTAATCTTGTGGGGGGGGGGGGGGAGAAAAAAAAGTTTATATTACTGCACATATGTTGTGAGGACCAGATACATCAGCATTCGGTAATTAATTCATCAATTACCGTAATGAATGGTCTCATTAGCATAAGTGGTTTTGATTAATATCAAGCTGATCATGTTGGAACTTTTAAGCACATCATGTTCCTCTTGTCGAGAACAGAATGAGCTTCATTAAACTTCTTTATTGCTTTTTTTCTGCACCCAACATATTGAGGAGAACTCGTTAATCATTAATCAATCAATTCCCGTCTAAAATTGGAGAGAAAAAAAATAAAACAAACTAAAGCATTTTCAGCCTGAAGCTGCAGCTGGATCAATGATTTCTCCGAAGTCTGAAGTCTGAAGTGCAGTAATTGTTTAAAAAGCGTACTCCAAATACTAATAGTGGCAGTACTTGTGGTGTGATGAGGGCCATTAATGCTGCTGTTGGTGGATATCAGTGTCACAGCAGCTGTATCGCTGTGTCCGCCCACTCACTTCTGCAGGATAATGGGCTGACAGGCGCTACAGCATCAGCAGCATCAGCATCCACAGCAGCCTCAAATGCCTCTCACTGGACTGACTGACGTCCGGCGAGCTGCACTGCATGATAAAGGCCCACCCGCCCGCAGGCAGTTTCTGTTTCTGCTGATGGGAGGATGGAGGGGGGTGGGAGGATGGGGGTATGATACAGGCTGCAGCAGCATCCAGAGTCACCAACACATCTGTTAGACAACGAAATCTGCAACATATTTCATTTAAAATCGATGTTTTGTGTCAGATAATCCACCGTTCTGTCTTCACCCTCTGGCTTTGTTCAAAATCACTCTCCTCTCTGTTTGTTTCGTGGCCAAAAAAAAAAAAAGTCCAAGACCAGGCAGTTATTGTATTTGCTACTTTTGCTGCATAAAGTTGTTAACTAACATCAGTTCTTGACATGAGTATAAAATATTCATTCCTTTTTAATTTTTTAACCCTTCAATTGCCCGTTTGTTTGCACAGTGCACTTCAAAAATGACCAATTTTCTATATTCTCAGGGTTGCTAAATTTTCTTATGTTATTATTATTAATGAGATCACATATATGTCAAAATTGTATCATTCATTGGAGTGCAGTAAGCACGTCATACGCCCCCTTATATTGGAAACTGAACATTTTACAAGAAATTGCACCCTTGATTAAAAATGGACAAATGACATAATCAACCCTAAAAATGTAGTTTTCATGGGTTTCAATTGGCCATGATGGAGCCCAAGTGCACAACTTGATGTATACAGTATAGTTACAGTAAAGGGCTGAAGCTGAAAATTAATAAATTAGATAAAAAATCCTGACCTTTGGGAAATGTCATTCCCTATGCACCAACACAGCTAAAATGGTCGTTAAAAAAGAAAGCGAACTGGAAACAAATGGCCAGATAGAGCCTGGAGGGTTAATGACTTTTTTTTTTTTTTATCTGTGTTTGGTTTGCGTTTACGTCGAGAGCGAGGCTGAGATCTGATAGTGAGTCCAGTGGGTCCTGCAGGATCCCATTGGGATTAAAGGAGTTTTAATACACTACTGGTGGTGGTAGGGAGGAATGTAGATGTGTTGCTTCATCTGCCAGTCGTTCCAGCAGGGAGTCGTCATATACAGCCTGAGTCTTTAGTCAATAAGAGATCAGAGAAACAAGAACTGACTGGGATGTTTGAAGCTCCATGTTCTCAGTAACACTTAGAAACCCACTAATGGGAAACGGTGTCAGGACAAGATGAGAGTGGACGAGTCAAAGAGCTCCTGTACTGTAAATAAAAGAGACGAACCAGAGGAGCGGAAGTTGGACAGTTGGATAAAGTTTCTCTCATTTAGGAAACTGATCAATCATCTCTTTGATTCCATTTCAATAAAGGAGACATGCTGGAACATCTCAATCAGGAAACACAGTGGCTTTACTGTTTTTTATTTTAATGATATTATATTAATTATTGTATATATATATATATAGGCCCTATGTGTGTGTTATGTAATAAGAGTAATTTCTCATTTTTTGTTGGATAGAAGCAGTGAGTTGGATGTTTTTAAAAGTCAAACTTGTAGTATTTGACAGTGTTTTTTTTCATCAGTTGAACAGATAAAAACATTTACACTTCATACAAACAGGTAACAACCACCACACAGATTCACACACCTGTTGGTTGATCAACAGGTGTGTTAGAAGTCTCTGAGACACTGAGATTCCCACACACTTGTTCTCTTCCCAAAGGACTTTATATTTGCAGCTTCACCTTAATTACTAAATGCAAAGCACGTAAATGCATCATGGGTCCGTCCACGCCCATATTTGGAGTTGGCCTTCATCTCTATCTAAACTACGTTCACACCTGTTAAGTTTCATGAGTGACGCACACGCGCGCGCACACACACACACACAGTGAAACTAACAAGGCTGAAAACAACACTGGTCCCTCTGTCACACACGGTCATAATGAGCAACTTGTTCATGTCAAGATGTTTGGTTTTTTTGACACTGAGGGTCAGGAGAGTCGGGGATCAATCAGCACTTATTGATCACCATGTTGATGTTAATATGTCAGTTCAGGGCTCAGTGGACTCTCTTTGTTCACCATCGATCATGTTTTTATCTTCTGGACTAAAGAGGCTTTCACACCGACCTCGTTTGGTCCAGACTTTTTTTTTTTTCTGTTTGATCCAAACCAAATTTCCAGGTGTGAAAGTTTCCTGGACGTTCATCTGAATCCCAACAAGGCTCCACATTGGACCTGATGGTGTTGATGCTGCTGGTAGCTGGAAATGACATAACTGTTTCAGTGTGTTCTCAAACGTTTTCACACCAAGGACCCCTAAATTAACACATTGGACAAAAGTTTGAAGCAAACACCAGAAATACACAAATATTTGTTCTGAGACTGAAGAAAGTTACTTTTTTTAGTCAATGTACGTTCAAATTAGTATACTGTAGAGAAAAAAATGTTAGAATTTTTTCCCAAAATGTTGAAAAAACAATTCTAGAAAAAAGTGGTAAAATTAAAAAAAAAAAAAAAAAAGTTTCAAAAAAGAAATTCTAGAAAAAGAAGTAAATTTCAAAAAATAAAAATAAATTCTCAAAATTTTTTAAAGATTTTAGAAAAAAAGTGGTAAAATTTCAAGAAAAAAAATATTTTAAAGAAACTTTCTCAAAAAACTGAAAATTCTAGAAAAAAAGTAGTAAAATTTCAAGAAAAAAAAAAATCTCAAAAAACTTCAAAAATTCTAAAAAAAAAAAAGTGGTAAAATTTCAAGAAAAAGTTGGGGACCCTCTTGAACCCTCTCGAGGACCCCTTGGAGTCCCCGGACCCCACTTTGAGAACCATTGTTATATAACACAATAGTTCATAGTCACTTTGCTATCGAGCTTTGGTGACTTTGCGACTACGTCATACAGTACGCACATCTGTTTACAAACCAACGCAGCATATGTAGGTGATGAGGACAAGACGTCAACATGTCATAAACAGTTCCAACCGGATCAGATGGAGACGATGGAGCAGAAACACCAACCAGAGTTCAGACTGTCAGGTGTTAAAACGCCCAAAGTAAACCAGACCTACCAAACCAAACCAATGGCCTGATAACTGAGGGTTAAACTGAGGTCAACACTAGAGCAGAACCTGGATGCTGTAGACGACAGCAGCGTGAACATTGTGCTCGGTGTGTAATGGATGATATGAACACTGTGTTTCTGGGCTGTGGCTGAGCGCCGTTACAAAACCTGGTGATGTGAGGTCATGGCACCGATGTGTCCGTCCCCTCCTCTCCTTCCCCTCCCCTATCGTAACAACCCTCACTGTGGTTTTTAACCCTGCTGTACAGTGTCATGCTCGGTGAAACCAGCCCTCCTCCCCTCCTCCTCCCATCCTCTCCTCCTCCCCTCCTCCTCCTCCCTCCTCCCCCCTCCAGGACCAAGTCCACATCCAGACGGCTAATTGGCGTGGAGCTGCGGTTTTCTCCGGGGAGCTCATTCCTGCTGCTGCTGTTGCATGCTGGGAGAGAAAGAGACTGTTGGGGGGGCACAGTGGAGATGAGATCCAGTCACTCACTCACTCACTCACTCTCTGTGTCAGCTGTTTTAGTGAAAGTATGTTGTGTGAGTGTAACGCGCTGTGTGTTGTGACAGCTCGTGGACACTGTGCACTGCTTTTCGTCACATCCCATCCGGGTCAGCTGTCACGGAAACGCTGAGCTGGCGGTTGTTTGACACAGATCTGAGTCCTGATTGGCCCAGATTCAACTTTTTTTTGTGTGTGTATGTGTGTGTGTGTGTCTATTACAGTGAGAGTGAATGAAGGTGATATTATTCTCCCTCACTGGAAACAAACTGCTGATGAAGCATTTTTTTTTTTGACTTTATTAATCCACTGTATCTAAAAATAAACCTGTCAACTGCAACTTTTGATACGTGAACGATTTGATGCTGCTTACAAATCTATAATTATTACTATCATTATTCTTATTCTTATTATTACTATTACCAGAGGAACTGAGGCGTGTAAACATGCGTCGGTCTGCCCGGGCTGATTAGCATGAGGAATGTGAGCTGGCAGGTGATGAGTCAAGTGTCCAGGTGGCTGCGTTTGGGTCGGGATCAGAGGGGGGAGGGAGAGGGGGGAGGCAGGTGAGTCTCAGTGCTTCAGGGCGCAGGAGTTTATTTTTGGCTTTTTTTTTTTTTTGCAAGAAAACTGCAACTTCTGTAAAAAGAAAAAAGAAAAAAAAGAAAAACTGATATGACTAAGAACCAGTTCCTCTTTAATCTACACAGACATGATGTTTCACCACATATAACTGCATCACATCACATTAAAATACATTACAGTCATCTGACAGACAACATTAGTTGGAAGTGAAAGGATCCCAGAGTTTGTTGTCATGTCAAGAACAGAAAGAACTCCTTCAAAATAAAGTGCTGAAAAGTGAAAGTGCAGAAAAGTCCAACTGGGATCTTTTTTTTGCATAAACCTTTAATGCTTTTGAGCACATTTTCTGAATGTTTCTTCACTTTTACATAAATGTAATGCATTAATATTTATTACTTCTACAGTAACATGTTAAATGCAGGACTTTGCAGATACAGTAAGCCCAAGCATGAATGCAAAGACATGTACAACTGTTAAATCTGTCTTATCTCAGGACGAGTGGCTGCACAGCTGTTAAAGACACAATTAGGTATACGCAAAGACATATGTTCAGTTCCTGCAGAGATCATACATAATACATAAGTTACAACTAAGTAAAAAAGTCACAGCTTTACTGTAGACCTTTATTTGACAATGTTTTGTCACCACCATCCTGATTTCTGTGTAGATTTTTATCATTTTGTGTACAGTGATAATCAATTATGCAGGGTTAGTCAATGTGTGTGGTTCGATGGGTCCATTATCAGCTTTTTTTGTTGTTTTTTACAGTTAAACTAATGAAAAAAAAAACCACTTTGTACTTTCCCAGTTTGACTTTTACTGTAATTTCCATCAGCAATTTAAAAAAACAAAAAACAAAAACCACCGCAGTAGAAGAGACAAACAAAAGAACAAAACAAATTCAAATTCAAAGAAAATTTCAACACGTTTCACACACACAAACACACAGACACAGTTTGATCGGCAGGAAGAAATTGTACCAATGTGAAACTGTTTGAAATGTCACTCTGGTTTTGTGATGAAAGTCGAGGCTCCGTTCTGACTGACAGCTCTCAGAAACACAACCAGAGGGATAACTGCAGCCGTCGGACCATCTCCCTCTTATTAATGCACTTTGTTCTGCCTTTTCCCTTCTTACTCACACCACCACCTCCTCCTCCTCCTCCTTTTTTATTTTTTATTTTCCTTTGTCTCTCTGCCACATTTTCTCCTTTTCGTTCCGCTCGGATTATGTTGGATCCGAGGCTGATGAAATATCTGTAACTGTACCTGTTACATTACGTGCCTCCTGGTATCAGCGACACGTGGTGAGATCAGCAGCTCTCTCCGGTTGCTAAGGCCAGGTAAAAACTGTTGCTAGGGACAGAAAAAGAGCGCAAGAGTGTGTAGTACTGTATGTGTGGTTTATGCAGAGATGCAGATGGTGCACGTTCAGTGTTTTACTCTCGACATATGTCCGTACGGCTCCTCGTATTCATCAGTAAATCTCCTTTTTCTTCTTTTACATCGTTATCTCTGATCTCCTTTTATCAATACGACCTAATGTGCTGGTCCAATAAAAGATGTCACTCTCTGTTTGTCTGGAAAACTCTACTGTGGTTACACTTCCTCTGTTATGTGGTTTGGAGCTGCAGCATCAGAGAAACCCAGTTGAAGAAATGAAGATAATAGAGTTTCCTGGAGAGCTGCAGCCACAGGGACTTGGCTCTTCAACACACGAGCAACTCTTAGAAAAAAAAAAAAGAAGAAAAATCCAGGGCAGCTCTCGAAAACTTCTGCAAAAAAGGTCCAATCTGTATTAAAAACCTCTCTCTCGGTTTTCTGCAAACTAAAGTGCTCATCAGCTGCTCTTAACTGCACTTTTTAGAAACACATAATCCGACAATCATGACCACTCTGCGTGTCGATTGTGGGGAGCTCTGTTAGGTGTTTTTGACTCAGTGGTAATGACAGCAGAGTTTGAAGGACTTTATACTTTAATATCCCTGAAACGGTGTTATTTTACACCAGGAAATCGATTTTTTTTTCTGTCTGGCTCTGGCTGCAACTAATCATTCTCATTCTTGACTGGTTTTCCAGATATTTCTGTGGTCTCTAAATAACTAAAACCCGCCAATGTTGATTTATCCAACAACAGTCCAAAAGCAGAAGATTCCGTTTTTATATTACACAACTTTAAGAGGAGCTACGGTATGCAAGATTTGTACCTGAATGCCCAGCTTCAGAGTAGTAATACTGGTTAAATCATTGACTTGTAACTAGTTCCAGGGAGAATGGAGCGTCTCTTGGCTGAAAACCAACCTTGTAAGATCAGAGCCTCTGACCCGGTGTCCCAGCTCTCGTCTCCATGGCGACACCGCCACACAAATATTTGTTCTGAGACTGAAGAACATTACTTTTTTAGTCAATGTATATGTTCGAATTAGGGCCAATGGCGTGAATTTGTGGAAATATTGTTGAGAAATTTCTGGAAAAAAGACTTTTTGTGATAACATTTTTCAACAAATAAAAGTTTTTAAAAAAATTCTAGAAAAACGTGGCAAGAATTCTAAAAAAAAAAGAAAAATATTTTCCCAAAAATGTCTCAAAAAACTGGTAAAAAAAATGTTTTAAATTCTAAAGAAAGTCGTAAAATTTCTCAAAAAAAAAGTTTAAAGAAAAATCTTGAAATAGTGGTTACATTTCTATTAAAGAAAAAAAAAAAAGTTTGAGAATCATTGAGTCAATGACTAGTAACTAGTTCCGGGGAGAATGGAGGCTCTCTGCCTTCCACCTAGCGTCTCTTGGCTGAAAACCAACCTTGTAAGATGTCCGTTCGGTGTTCCAGCTCTCGTCTCGTGAGAAACATGGACTGCTTTACGGCACAACGACGCAGTGAAAATATGCACTCAGAAACTGTAGGAGGAGCTCCGGAGAAAGAAAAAAAAAGACCAAAACAGCAAAAAAGAGACCGGACTTGCAGAGTTTACCCTTTTTATTTTAAAAGAAACAACAGGACCAGTGGATTGATTTGTTTCAGGTCCTCACACCTGAGATGGTTGTTGGATAATTCAGGTAAATCTAAAAAATTCTTGTTTCCTTTTCTCCTTCAGGGAAAGGCGACGTGTTCGGCGACGTCTTTTGGAAGGAGACGACCCTCGCTCACGCGTGCGCTAACGTCCGAGCGCTGACGTACTGCGACCTGCACATCATCAAGAGAGAAGCTCTGCTCAAGGTGCTGGAGTTTTACACGGCCTTCGCCAACTCCTTCTCCCGCAACCTCATCCTCACCTGCAACCTGCGCAAGAGGGTAAGTCTCACATCTGTTTTTTCACACACACTGTACGATCCTGATGATTCTCAAACCAGTAAAACACAAGTTAATGCACAGATATTTAAACCTTTATTTACACCGTATGTTTGCGTGCAGCCTCATATTTAGCATGGACGACCAGTTTATCAGTAGTCGGATGTTGCCTTTCTTTTGTTGGTTTCTTGTAAGCTACTGTAGAAAGTAACAGAGCTGTTCAATCAGAAATTGCACAGTATGGTTATATGTTTTTTGTCCAAAATCCAATTTTATGAAACGCAATTTCATAATAGCACGGCCAATAAAAATCTAGGAGAATGTGATTAGCTGCCTGTTAGCCTGCCAGACTTAGTGCTATGTTGCTAGTTAGGTTAGCTACCTCATTAGCTCTTAGTCAGTCACTTGTGTTCTCAGATTTTTATAGATTAATAATAAGGAATGTGATTTAGTAGTTGAGTTTTCATTGTTAAATTGTGGCGTCAGTTGAAGTCATGTTAGCAAAGTTAGCAAGCTAGAAGTTTGAAGGGTGTTTCCACTGCAGGAACTTCGGGGTAGTTTTACGTGGCTGTTAGCATCTCCACTGCAGGAACACAGAACTTTTCTGGCGGCTAAACGAGTCCCTGCTTGGCGTAGGTAGGTACTCAGGGCCCCGAAGAACAGGTTTACTCTGTGCTGATTGGGTATAACTCAAAATGGGATGTTACCCCAAGAGGAAGCTCCATAGTAAGCAGCATTTTTAAACCTCGGGATTCTACACTGCAGGAAAACAACAAGAGCAGTAAAAGGAAAACACACACCATTACAAAACAAAACTATGAAGTTTGACGATCCAAACTTTGCACATTATGTCGCCTCAAGAGTCTGGCAGGTCCAAGGGGGCAGTTGTCGGTCTGAGAAGTGAAGCTCACTTCCGCGTTCAAAAAACTGCAATCCCCTCGGCTGCCACTGGGGGCTGGTGTCAGAAAGCAGCATTTCTCCATAGACCCCCATGTTAAAATCGCCGACTTTACATCCTCAATAAACATGATCAAAGCCTGGTGTCATCACGTTTTTTGGTTTCAACCGATAGTTTCTACCCCCGCACAAACTCTGAGGGGGGTGAATTTTTTTTAAACTCTACCGTTTTACTATTATTAGGTTTACACGCCCACCAAAATCCAACATGGCGCTGTTCAAGCCGCCATATTTGAGTCACAAAAACGACTCCCCAAAACCAATGGGTGACATCACGGATGCTACGTCCATGTTTTTTACAGTCTATGGGCAGGTCCCATACAGAGTGAGAGTATGTTTCCTGTAAAATTCCTTTACCAGGAACTTCCTTGATGGAAACGGTGTTGTAGATAGCCTACAGTAAAGTTCATTTGCACATCTTTTTAGAAACAGGTGGTGTAAGAGGCCAAAGACTCGACGTATGTTTCCAAAAGAAAAAAAATCTGTATCTCTAAATATCACAAAGAACATTTTTGATTTGAGAGAAATGGAAAAGTTTTGCCTTGTGGATGTGAATTAGCATGAATTAGCATTTTCTTAAAATCTGGTTGCAATCTGTGATAAATTTGGATGCAAATCTGATTTGAGTCTTAAGTCGTCGTTGGTCGACATACATGATCGTTTCATCACATCTGTACTAACTCCTCTCACCACAGCTGAGTATGAAGGACTCTGATTGGTTGCTTGTTACTGTAGCATGAAGCAGCAGCGTAGGAGTCAGAGTCGACTTTAACTTTGTACCTTTAAGTTTTCATGGAGGAACCAGATGTTTTCTCTTCTCTTACACCGATAATAATTCAACCTGGAGAGTTTAATGTTCACCCGAGCTTAGAGGTGCTTCAGCTGTCAGTCATCCGGCTCCGTCTGAGCAGAAAATGAGCAGCACTTTATTAAAAAAAGACGAAGACGGCGTTCCGGAGGGAAATCTGAGGAAAAAATCAGGGATTCGGGGTTTGAAACATGCAAAGAGGAAGTAGATGTTAAATACATTTCTCCAGGATTTTTTAAATTATTTTAATGGAAATAAAACTCCTTATTGAATTTACTTTCCTCTCATTATAACTCAGTTGTGTATTTGTTGTTCAGTCTTCATACTCTCTGAGCTCAGCGGGTCGTTTCCTCAGCGTGCGTTCAACACAATAAATTATACATACGGCACCGGTCGCCTCATTATGTCCCGTGCCCTTTAGTCCTGGCAGCAGGCTCCTCGCTCTCTGCAGCGTTTTCCATACTGTGTTTAAGTTCATTGTTTACAGATCATCAGTTATTGATGACCATGTGTTTTAACCACCTGCAGCACAGAAACAGAATCTTCTCCCATCGCTGCATCGTCTGTGGTTGTAGAGACTTGTCAGTTGCTGTGGTTCATAATGGACATTGATTGGACTCCATCTCTTCAGTAACAGTGAATATTAATTGAAATAAAACACTATATATACAGTATTTATTGACCGTGCTCCTCTAAAGTAAATGATCTTAAAGCTGGCAGCAGGTCTCTGTCTGAGGTATCGATCAGCTTCACTTTCTCTGGCTTCAGCTCCAGAAACTGCTTAATGCCTCTGCTAACTGGCTTTTATATTCATTTACTTAATATATTGTATCTGCATGAGATCTGTCCACTCATTTATGATCAGAAACTTTATTATTAATACAATAAATTACATTAATTACATTTTAAAATAAAAAGCTGCAGGCATCAGTCACCGAGTCCAGACTGAAATATCTCAACAACCTTCAGATGATGAACCTCCTCTGACTCCGGTGACATTTCCTCCGGCTCTGCTGCGGGCTTGACATTTGTGATTTTGGAGTGAAATATCTCCACAGCCATCAGATAAATTGCCACGAGATCCGGTGCAGGAATTCAGCCCCTAATTTTCCATCCGACTCCTTCATCATTCTGTAGGTTAAGGAAACTAAACTAAAATCTTTTCCCATCAGCCTCAGCTGTGCTTAGTGCTTAAAGCCAATAGCAAATCTTTATTCTGACTCTCTGCTCTAAACTGCTTTAAAGATCCAACCTGCTGCTGCTATTTAAAGGCTTTGTACTTTCTTAACCCTCCTGCTGTCCTCCTGGGTCAAGGAAGGAGGGATGAAAGGAAGGAAGGAAGGAAGGATAAAGGGATACAAGGAAGGAAGGACAAAGGGAAAGAAGGAAGGAAGGAAGGATAAAGGGATACAAGGAAGGAAGGAAGGAAGGAAGGACAAAGGGAAAGAAGGAAGGATAAAGGGATAGAAGGAAGGAAGGAAGGACGAAGGGAAAGAAAGAAGGAAGGAAGGACAAAGGGAAAGAAAGAAAGAAGGAAGGAAGGAAGGCAGGAAGGACAAAGGGAACGATGGGAGGAAAAAGGAAGGAAAGATAGATAGATGGAGGGAGGGAACAGATTGGGTCAAAAGGAAGAATTAAGGATGAAGGGAAGGAAGGGAGGGAGGCAAAAAGGATTGTGAAAAGAACGAAGGGAAAAGGGAAGGAAAGAAAGATGGAGGGAGGGAACAGATCAGGTCAACTTGATCAAAAGAGGAAGGAAGAAGAAGTAAGGATGAAGGGAAGGAAGGAAGGAAGGAAGGAAGGAAGGAAGGAAGGAAGGGAGGGAGGGAGGGAGGGAGGGAGGGAGGGAGGGAGGGAGGGAAAAGGGATTGTGGAAAGAAGGAAGGGAAGAAGGAAGGATGGAGGAAGTGAACAGATTGGGTCAATTTGACCCAGAAGGACAACAGGAGGTTTACTCTGAAATTCATAGAATATTTCCTGGAAGTTCTTTACTTTGGTGTAATAAAACAGAAAACAGAGACACGTGTTGACGACCTGCTGTGCACTGATTAAAACTCTCAGTGTGATTAATGAATTGTCTGAGCCTCAGCTGAATTGTCTTCATTTTCCCTGTGATTTGCATCAAATTACAGATGAATTAGCACTTTTAATTTCATTTCAAAGACACAGTGGTGAAATATTTGGCGTTCCAAGTACATGCTGCTGTGTAATTATTTAACATGTTAACAGTTGTACATTTCCATGTGCTACACTGTAAAACTTCAGGTTGAGTTAGAGGCTTTTATTTTGAAGGGGAACAGGACATGATGCTCATTCTCATCTCCGCCCTGTTGTGTCGTTCAGGCTGATTTCGCAGCAGCTCAAGGTGAAGCTTTAGAATGAGTTAAAAAGTGAAAAACTACCATTAAAGCCCCAGTATGTAACTTATTTGGCTTTTTATTAGCAAAAATCAAATCTGTCTTTCATAAATACGTATTTCACTGAAGTGGAATCACAGCTGCATACAAATGAAAGCTTTCTGGTACCTTAGAATGAGTTGTTACAAGTCGACGCACCGAACCGAGGCGGCCATGTTGCATCGCCATTTTTTTTACGTTGAGTGGCAGCGTGGGTAACCACGGAAACTGAGCGGAGCTGTGGGCTCGGCCTGTTAAAACTGTCACCACTGTGTAGTGTGAGGAAGGACGGAGGCACTGGTGTTGCATTCAGGTGCAGTCAGGCAGACGGCCGTCGGCAAACCAACCGGATGTCATTTTACTCCACCAGAGAAAGACGGTAAAACGTGGGTCAGGTAAACAATACCACATTATTATTATTATTAGTTTATTTAGGGGACAGTGTGCAATGACATTAATAATTTACAGAAAATTAGAAGATGGTTGCACCAGATTTAGCTCACAGCTCATTTCCATCTGCAGTCCCAACATGTAACATATAACAAACAGACAAGAAACGCAGACCACAAACTACTATACAAGAGTGATACACAAATAGTAGTAGACAGCACATAGACAATACCAAAAACAACAGTTTCCACATCTAAAAAGACCAGATCAAATGCAACACACCTGAGAAAGGTGTACCCTATCCTACATATATAATCAATGGAGAGAAAAGCTAAGTCTTACAAGATACAAATATACATAAAACATTTTAAATTTCCACAATTCATATTCCATAAGATTGTAAGATAATTCCATGGATTGGGTGCATTGAGAAATACTAAGATACATTTTTTTAAGAGACTAGCTGAGTAACAAGTGCCCTGCTTTTAAACGTGCTGGCAACTTTGGTTCTCCAGTAGCCATTGTTTTAAATAATGAGAGAAATTTAAATAGTTTGATCTGCTTTTCAGGGTTTCAGGCAGCTTGTTCCATTCTTTGATGGCTGTCCATGAAAAAACAGATTGTGCAAAGGAGGAGTGTCGCATAGGAATAATGCAGTCACCCCTGGATACTGATCCTGAGACTCTAATTGTCGACTCGGAGCGGAGCTGTACAACATTTTTCAGAGGGGGAGGGGCTGCGTTGTGTATTATCTTGTGAACCAGTCGAATATTACAGAATTTGATTAGGTTGTCATCACCATGACAACATATTGTCACGCCTGTATTGTTTTGCCTCGTGCTGGCGGACCACTTGTTTACATAGATGCTTGGCCTTACTGAAAGTGTCCAGTGACATTATGATGTCTGCTGATTCGGGAAAGTGCACTGTTCTAGTTCTCTTAGATCTGTCCTCAGCCTTTGACACAGTTGACCACCAGATCCTGCTGAGAAGACTGAGGGATGAAGTAGGACTGTCAGGGTCAGTTTTACACTGGTTCTCGTCATACCTCTCTGGGCGTAGCTTTAGTGTCACTGCTAACCAAATAAGGTCTGAGTCAGCAGATCTGTTGTGTGGAGTCCCCCAAGGCTCCGTTTTGGGTCCTGTATTATTTTTACTGTATTTGACACCCCTGGGAAAAGTCATCCAGGGTTTTCCTGATGTTTCTTACCACATGTTCGCTGATGATATCCAGCTTTACTGTTCCTTCAAGCCGACTGAGCTTCAGAGGCTAAGTTCCTTAGTTCAGTGCTTGGTGGAGATTAAACAATGGCTGAGTGATAACACCCTGCAGCTTAATGTGGAAAAAACAGAAACACTGGTTATTGCCCCTGATGATTCCATTCCAGGGATCAACCAGTACCTGGGTGACTTGGGCCAGTCTGTCAAACCGAGCCTAAGAAACCTGGGTGTTGTGTTTGACAAAGGCATGTCATTAGTGCAGCACTGTAAACAGCTGACCAAAAATTGCTTTTTTCAACTGAGGAAAATTTCGAAACTCAGGAAAATGGTGTCACAAAACGACTTGGAGCTGATCACTCATGCTTTTGTGTCTTCGCGTTTAGACTATTGTAATAGTTTGTTTTCTTGTCTAAACAAAAAGGAGCTGTCTCGCCTGCAGTTAGTGCAAAACTCTGCAGCGAGAATTCTGACTCGCACCAATAGGAGGACTCATATAACCCCTATTCTTAAAGCTCTTCATTGGCTGCCAGTTTCGTCCAGGATCAATTTTAAAATTCTGGTTTTAACATTCAGAGCTTTGCATGGCCAGGCTCCGCCTTACATCAGCGATCTGATCCAGCCTTACACCCCAACTCGGGCTCTGAGGTCTGTGGATCAGAATCTGCTGATGGTGCCACGCACTCGTTTCCGGACCAGAGGAGACAGATCCTTCCAGGCTGTCGCTCCCAGGCTCTGGAACGATCTTCCGCTCTCTCTGCGTTCAATGGAGTCTGTTGACTCTTTCAAAAAGCAACTAAAGACCTATTTATTTGCTCATGCTTTTGCTTAACTGTCTTGGGGCTGCTATGATTGCCACCTAGTTGTCTTGGCCTTTTAAACTTAAATTTGTATGCTTTACTTTTTGACTGTGTATTGTTACTGTTTTGTTTTAACTGTGAAGCGCCTTGTGACCCTGGTCTGTGAAAGGCGCTGTACAAATAAACCTTACTTACTTACTTACTTACTTGTTTATCCTGTTACATGCAGCGTCTGTTGTCTGTCTGACGTCTGCCCCATTTCATGTGAATGCAACATCAAGAATACGTTCAGATATGCAACCGCACCGCTAGATGGGGGGAATTCCCACACATTATACCTTTAAACGTTGAGGTCGTGACTTTTTTGATGATTTTTTCTTCCTCCATCCAAAACAAAAACTGTGTCATGATTCATGAACAAACTGCTCAGCTGCTCTGGGAACTAAAAAACGACTAAACGACTCTAAACGAAGGTAATTCAGTTCAGTGTTTCCCTGTATGTTATTTATTCTCCGTCCTGTTTGTGCAGCGTGCAGCAGGAATCTGCCCCGCCGGCCCCTCGCTCGCTCTCCCTCCCTCATGTAAACACACAAACAGCGACGTGGGCAGAGCTGCTGCTTCTGCTGCTTCTTATTTTTCTTCTTTTTTTTTCGTTTCTGGTCTCTTTTGTTCCCGGGATGCATGACAGCTGCTCGAGCGCCGCCATGATGAAGATCAACAACTTGTAGCAGCGGTGGTAGTGGCTCTGTTGGCTCTGCTGGGGCCCGTGGCGGCCTCAGAGGAGACTGGATGTGTGTCAGCCTGAACTCAGCGTGTCAGTCATGCAGTAAACGACGGGCGAGCGATCTGCCTCCCTCAGCACTTTCCTCTCCCTCTCTGTCCTGCTCTGACTCCAGCTCTGTCTCCTCCTCACATCCAGACTCTCTCCATCTTCCCTGCAAAAACTCAAAATCTTTCCAAGAATATTTGTCTTATTTCTTGTCAAAATGTCTAATTTCTAGTCAAAACTAATCTCTTTCCACTTAAAATAAGACTCATCACCTAAAAATTAACTTGTTTTTAGATAATTTTCACTTGTTTCAAACAAATTTTCACTGGAAATAAGTAGAAATCTGCCAGTGAAGCAAGTTTTTTTGTGCTTGTAATAAGAAAGAAAAACTTGCCCCACTATCAGATAATTTTAAGTGAAAATATGGTAAAAAGTGTCTAAAAACAATCTACTTTTAACGTGATGAGTCTTATTTTAAGTATAATGAGATTTGTTTTGACTGGAAATAAGACAAATATTCTTGGTAAGATTTTGAGTTGTTGCAGTGTTCTCTCTCTCTCTCTGCAGTAAAACACTTGTTAGCGTTGGAGATTAGATGAGGTGATTAATAATGGTGTCTCTCCTCAGGCTGCATGTTTTGCCGATGCTCTTTAGGCCTTTTGGAGCTTTAATTTTATTTTCTGTGAAATCCTCTCAGCTCTGTCAGACGAGCTGCAGCTCCAGCTCCTCTTCTTCAGTTCAGATGGATGCTGCTGAAGGCTTAATGGGTTTGTTCAACACTAAATGACTGCGGAGAATAAGACACAACGCTGCTGCAGTAAATTCTTCCTTCATAAAGGTGTTAATGCAACTGTATGATCGTTATAGACGATGTAGTTGTGTTTCTATTGTTGTTGTAAGTTAAACAGAACAGGGATCTTTCTGCAGCCGCTTTACAGTTTAGTGCTACAATGACTTTTGCAAACTCTGCCAGACCTGGTTTAGTTTGAAAACTCTGCAGTTGTGTTGTCGTTGGGCAAAAATTGAGGTCAATAGTGGTGAAATCAAAGTAGTGGCACTATAGTGGCACGGACGTTGTTGTGCATTTTAGCGCTCCACCTGTCTTTGCTGCTACTCCATTGTTGTATTTTGTGCAGCCAATCACCTGCAGAGAAGTCGATCCGCTTCCTGTTTACACACCTGGATGGTCACCTGGGAGATCATTATCCTTCTCAAATGTTTTCAAATTGAACATATTTGTACAATTGTTCTAAAAAAACATTTGAAAAGATCTGTAATGAGCAGATTGCTCTTTTTTTAATCTAATCAGTGTCTGTATCATTAGTTAATCCACAGACTGAAGACAACCATTGTTGTTTCTACAGGGGAGGTGTCTTCATTAGACTTTTTTTTGGCTTTCTCTTTATTATTTTCAGAGTTTTTACATATATAATGTGCAAATACACCGATCCGAACACTTCATCATGGCACCTCTTAGTGGATGGGATATATCAGGCAGCAAGTGAACATTTTGTCGTCAGAGTTGATGTGTTAGAAGCAGGAAAAAATGGGCAGCGTGAGGATTTGAGCCAGTTTGACCAAACTATAACCATGTTTCCACTTCACACCTGCATCTTTTTCTGTTTACTCCTTTACTCCTGCAGCCGCCGTGTCGTTTCCATCAGCATTTGTCACATAAACTTTGTATCGCTCAAGAGAAAATCTGATGAGATCGACCGTATTAACGATATTCATGACATTTAATCGAATTTGACTGTTTCCGTAAGGCATTTTTAATTCGATATTGCTAAATGCAAATAAAATCATGTGGATGGAAACATGTCTTATGATGTCTGTACGACTGAGTCGGAGCATCTGAACACCTGCAGCTCTTGTGAGGAGTTCCCGCCGGTCTGCAGTGGTTCAAGGAAGGAACAGTGGTGAACAACCGGCCCAACAACAAGCTCATTGATAGGCTGCATGGCCCGAGTGGTCCGATCCAACTGACCAGCTCCTGGTGCTCAGACTGAATATTAGGCAGGTGGTCTTTGTGTTATAGCTGATGATGGGTGTAAACTAATCTGATCTAATCTATTGGCCGTACTGTCGGCTGAGGGAGCTTTGGCATTTCTTGGAGAGTTTTGTTGTTGTTGATCTTCACGATCAGCCGAGCTTCACTCTGTGATCCCAGACACAACTCTGCTCCTCCTCAAACTCCAAACTGTAATCCAGATTAGTTTTGTTATTTGCATTTGTGCTTTGTGTTTCTGTGCAGCAGCTGAGCTCTCCTGTCTATCTGCTGCTGCCTGCACCACAGACACGCTGCAGTCACAGCTTTAAATGATGCACATGTTGATGAAACTCTGTCAAAACAAACGTCCTCGTTCAACCACAGAGTACTGGCTTTGTTTACATGTGTTAACTCCTCATGGATGTGATGGGGAAGACTCGTCACCAGCTCCGGTCTAGACCAGCAGCTCAGTCCCGCTGAGTGATTTACCGCCCAGTCTGCAGTTTAACTCTCGGAGGACGTGTTAGGATACAAAAACAGCTGAGGAGCAAATACTTGGAGATATTTATAGGCGCTCTCTCTCCCACTCCGTGAAGTTATTGGCCTTTTCCAGCTTTTGATGAAAGACTCCTCTGTCAAAGAACGTGAAATACAGAGACCATGAAAAGAGTTCCAGTGCTTAAAGTGTCTGCGCCGGAGCTGATTAAGTCCTGAATTACAGCAGAGCTGCACACTCCCCGTGTCAGTCCAGCAGAGAGACACCGGCAACACATCACAACCAGGACAATCAATCTGTCTCACTCAACCACGTCCTCCTGTAAAGAGACTCTTTATCTACAGACTCACTGTTCACGTGTGTCTCATTAAATTCAATAAGTTGATCTCCATCTTTCAGTGGTGGACAGTAACGGAGTAAATTTACTGGAGTTAATTTCTAGGAAGGCTGAAAAGTACTGGTTACTTTCAGGTCTGCTCTTTTTTCTAAAATCCTATTGGACACAAGCTGTGTTTGTCAGAGAAGGAAACCCTAACCCCTAAAAGCAGCACATCAGTGCAGCTGCTTTCAAAGAGTTCATTCTCACAAACAAGAGTTAAAAGGTCCTTACATTCATTTAGAAAAAATTGTAGTAATTCATTGATGTGAAAAATAAGAAATTTACTCTTACTGTTACTCTTACTTAAAGTAAATTTAAAGCAGAAGTAAGTGATATTTTTGTGTTAATATAAGTCTTAAATAGTTATATCTTCCGACAGCAATCACTTATATAGAGTGTTTGGACCGAAACACGGGTCTGTCAGTCACTCTGCTCTGCTCTGAGCCGAGGAGAAAACTTTTCTCGTATCCTACAAGTTTTATCCAATGAGGAGAGAGAACGGCATAAAGGGGCTGTCCTCTCTGTGTGTGCAGCCAAGGGATGTGCGTGAATGTGCGTGAATGTGGTGACGTAGGGACGAGGACCAATAGATCCAAGACGAGGGCGGGGACTGCTAACTCCATCGGCTGACAAGAAGTTATGGTGCATTCAAGGCAACCCGTAACTCCTGTTTTTCCGACCTGTGAAGTCGTACCAGTTAGATCTGGTACGAGTTCACGGGTCAGAAGTTACGAGTGGCCGTTATAGTGACTTTCACAGGTTAAACAGGTCGGAAAAACACGAGTGGGTTGCCTGGAACGCTACAAAATCGTAAGTTGTGACTTGAAGCTGTAATTTACGGTTTCAAAAGCCGGCCTGTAACGCAGCATTAGCCAAAACGACCGGATCGCTTACTTCTGCTTTAACTACCACATTTTAGATTTAGCTTGAGGTTGTTTTATGCACAATCATTTTGAAAATATGTCTTAATAAACATTGCCAGTGTTTAGACCATGACTGATGCAAAAGATAATTAACTCATATATTTATTTTTTATCTATTTAAAACCAAGGACTGAAGTAGTGATAAAAAACAAAACAAAATCAGGAATCTGTTTTTTGCAAACCAAAGGACAGGAACAGAAGCAGCAATAAAAAAAATCAACAAACAACTAAACCACTTAATGCAAAACAGACGCGTTCTCGTGATTCATAAAGTCGGCTTCACAAAACTAATTTTTATCTTTAAAGCATTGAGAGTGAAATCCTTCCAGAACTTTAATGTTTTTAGGATGAGAAGATGTTAAATCTTCCACCACAGTTTCACTATGTATGTTTCACTATAACACATGTGCAGCTCTCTACTCAGCAGAGATTGGTAGAAAAGAGCGAGGACTCACTTCGTACCAAAAACTCTATCGCTCAAATCCACAGTGTGAAAAAGACGTTTTTGCTGGATTGTTTTTCCCCTGATGTCCAACCTCTGATATTAACAGTTGCCACTTTGTTGTAAATGAAGTTTCACGGAAAGACGCTTCATTTTCAGCCATTTTTTTCTGTTTCCAGCTCAGTCTGGATTATTCTTCTCTCTCTCTCTTGTTTGGACTCATGTCCTTACTCTTTGGTTTTTAGCTGCAGAGGGATTGTGGGCGTTTGTCTTGCTATAGTCGTATTTCGGAGGTCAATAGACACAATAAAGAGATGCAGCAGTAATGTTGAACCAAAGCTCCAGTCACCAGAGCTCCCATTACGTAAGTGCTGCTGTGTAAACGTGGCTCCTCTCTCTACCTCACCTGGCTAACAGATATATATTACCTGAGGAGAAAAGTGCAGATCTGCTGTTTCTGCAGGGCTCTTGTTATCCTCAGGCAGCTTCGTCTTTGTCAGGAGAGATTTCCAGGGAATCGCTAACGACGGTTTATCTCTTCATCGGCCAAGTTCAGGAAACGTTCAGGAATTTGTCAGGTTTTTTTTTTGGTGCAAAGAGGGTAATGAGGCTCTCACAGCAGGAAGAAGATAGTGTAAATATGACTGTAGGTTTATTAAATCTTCCACTGCAGTGTGGTTGGGTCCACTGAGAGTTATCATCAGCTCTGCAGCTCCACAGCTCCACACTCTCTCTTTCTTTCTGGCCCCATCAGCTCAACCCTGTCAGCTTTTTATGGCACGTTTACAGTGTGGCTCTGTGTGCTACTGTAGCAGCTGTTCAGCAAACAAGCTGAGATAAACCCACTGAGCTCCGTACCTGTCCAGACAGCTGCAGCTCAGGCATCTGCTCATTCACATACAACAGGCAACACATGCAGAGTGGAGATAAACATCGGCTTCTGCTTTCTCCTTTTTCATTCATTTCCTCCGGGATGAATAAAGTTCTACCTACCTACCTGCTTACTTACGTACTTAAAGGGATAGTTCACCCAAAATTGAAATTTCACTTTTCGTTACTGACTTCGTAACAAAAAGACACACCAAAAAACATCCGAATACTCCATGCTGCTCGTATGTAATGTCCGTCTTGTATTGAAGCCCTGAAATGCGAAATTGTCCGAAAAAAATTAAATAAGTCTATATTTAAAGCTTGTTTGTAGCGGAAGCTCCTCTTCCCAGTTCATCCAAATTTGACGAACCGGGAAGAGGAGCTTCGAGAAGCTTCCGCTACAAAACAAGCTTGAAACATAGACTTATTAAATTTTTTTCGGGACAATTTCTGATGTTGGGGTTTCAATACAAGACGGACATTACATACGAGCAGCATGGAGGTATTTGGATGTTTTTTGGTGTGTGTTTTTGTTACGAAGACAGTCGGTATCCATTTGCAACCGTTATATGGACATGCACTGCTACGCCGAGACCCCCTGTAACTCAGAGAAGCCACGGAGGACTCTGAAACTTCTCCCAGCCCTTAGTCCACATGAGGGGGAGTAGATAAATTTAGATTTTGGGTGAACTATCCCTTTAACTACCTACCTATCTACTTACTTACTTACCTACTCTCCAGGTCTGGTGTCTCCTCCTCTGTGTCTCTAACCCTCCTCTCCTCCATGTGCATTTGTTTCCAACAACGAAGCCGGTGAGAAATGAATCCATGGAGCGGTGGATAAGGTTATTTATCATCTACCATGTTACCATGTGTATATCTGTGTAGTCTTATCTGTCATCAACAAGAGATTACGGGTTACGGGTTAGCGCGTTACGTTTGTGTGGCGGTGTCGCCATGGAGACAAGAGCTGGGACACCGGGTCGGAGGCTCTGATCTTACAAGGTTGGTTTTCAGCCAAGAGACACTCCATTCTCCCTGGAACTAGTTGATTTAACCAGCACAATTCATCTGAAGCTGCTTATTTAAGGTACAAATGGAGCAGAGTTAAGCTAAAAATCCTGCATAGTTCCTCTTAAATGGAAATTTGCTGATGAAATGAAATTGAATTTGATGAAAATGAGCCATTATGTGCATTTGACATCAATGGCATCAATGAAAACCATCATCTTCAGTGTATTTTCCAACATAACCTCAGTCAGACTTCGGGACTTTTCCACTGAAAGCTGTAGTCGAGGTGTAACTGCACATTCCTGTGTGTTGTCAGTGTTTCCCTGCCTCATTATCACTCTGAACATTTCTCTACTTGGCGAACCAAACTGAGTCTGAGCTTTTTTTTTTTTTCCCCGACGCTGCCAAACGCACCGACCCCACGGCTGCCAGCTCGGAGCGACAGCCGACAAACTGATCTGAATCCGCAGCAGGAGGAGCTGGCTGCAGTTGACTCGCGCCGCGGTGTTCAATCCTTGTTCTGCTGAGTTTTAGAAACCTAAATAAACAAGTAAACAGAACCCACGAGTTGAGGCGCTGTGTATGTGTGTGATGTGTGTGTGTGTGTGTGTGTGTGTGTGTGATGGAGGGGAGGAAGCTCATGCTGGGTGGAGGTTTTTCAGGACAGCTTGTGGTGCTGCGAGGGAAGGACTTGAGGGCTGCAGCCTGCAGGACGGGAGGCTTTTACCAGCCCTCTGATGGATTATTCATGTGACCGACAATAAAGACGGGTGGGCATGCTGAGTGTGTGTGTGTGTGTGTGTGTGTGTGTGTGTGAGGCTGAGTGTTATTGAGTGTTGAGGGCATATTTCTTAAAAGCAAGAGAGAGAACAGGAAGGAGAAGGTAGGTCGTGTTCTTGTGTGTGCAGAGATGGAGAGGAAGTGAATACATTTCCTCTGCTGCTGTTTCCACTTTCATTCAGATTTTTACATCAAAACAGGAGCTTCAGTAAAACATGTGAGGAAGTTTAACCTCAGTGAACCCAGATGAATTCCCTGAACACTGGGGAACCAATCCCAATCTGTGACTTCTAACAGCTTTGATTTGGCTGTAGCTTTAATTTTTAGAGACTGTAACATTATTATTTTTTTCCCCCCACAAAAAAAGCAAACACAAAATAACGTTAGCACTCTTTGTTTCGGGTTCTGTAGAAGTTTGACTTATCAGTTCGCCCAACATCTGACTGGATCGTTGCTCTGATTGGTTTGAGGTCGATCTAGTTTCCTGGTACGGAGACATTTTGATCTCATCCTGTTGGTCACTTCTCACCCTCATCAAAACCAGACTCAATCTGTCATGTGGTCTGAGGTTAGCCAGGCCACAAACTGCCTTATTTCAGCTCTGTGACGTCGTTTCTGATGTTTGATGTTACTGTATTTAAAGGTTGTTTTATTCTAACCAGTTTAAAACACAATTCAAACCACAATCATTTTCTTGGAAGGTTAAAACTCCAGCTGCCGCTTTTAGAGTAGATAATGTTGGACCAACGTTTTTGGCTTATGGTCTTAATCAGGTCTACTAAATATATAGGTCACATATTATTTAGTTCATAACCTGTCCATCGTTTACATATGGCGTCTTTTTATTGATATCAGAACTTTAAATTCATGTTAAAGTCCGACTGCATCATGTAAAATGGATGTAGGAGCCATGAGTTGTGTTTTCTGTTAGTTAAGGTTAAGGATTATTTTGGTGTTTGTTTGGATTATTATTTTGTCATTGAGTAGGTGGAATAGCAGGTCACATGATTATGGACTGGGATACCAGTTAATATGTTCACCTGTTGGTTCTTTTGTTTGAGAGAGACAGAGAGAGAGAGGATCAGCTGTCACCGTATTCTTTATTATCCGCTGTTTTCTTTGTTGTTTTTCGTGGTTACTTTGACTTTAGTTCATGCACTTTTTTTCACAAGTTGATAATCTTAGTTTTTTGTGAATAAGTTTAGTTCAGAAATCCCAGTGAGTTTCTTTTGTTTGAGTTTCAGGATGTTGGACATCCAGGCCCGGTCTGAGTCTGAGCCTCTCAGCAACTCGTTCGGTGGAAGTGGAAGCCAAGTTAATAGAGATCTGAGAGCTGCTTCCCACACTCTTTTATCTGAGGACAATGTAATCAGCGTGATCAGTGGTCAGAAGCTCTTTCTAACAGGCCGTTGACCAGTTATGCATCTGCTTCAGGAAGTGGGTGGAGCAGTTAGATGCACCGGTGTATGCAAATGCAAAGTGACGATGATGAATAAAGAAATCGTTAATGTTGAAGATCTGCTGCAGGAGTTTAGTTGGACGTGCTGCTGAACCTTTTTTTTATTTTATTTTGCAGATGGAACATGTGGAGATTCATCACTGTATCTTCTTTTTTTGTTCAGATCTTTATTAAATCCAACAACAGAGACAAACGGAGGTCTGTAGGTCGTCGGAGCTGCAGATGTTTGCTCTTAAAAAAGCAGCATCTGCATCATGAAGCAAAAATACACACGGCTGTTTCTGTTTCTGTTCACTACACACTATATAAAATATATCTAATGTCTTTACACACACACACACACACACACGCACACACACTCAGGCCATCTGTGTGCTCTCAGGCTACCAGTGTTTCTCATTTACAGCAGCTCAGTCTTTATTCTCTCAGACGAGCTCAGTGGCAGAAAAGAAAATTCAAGTCGATGTTTCAGATTTCAGTTCAGCAACTTTTGTTTCTAAATCTGTATCTGTTACACTTCGCCCCCGGCGCAAGGCATTCTGGGACATTCTATATTAATCCGAGGCTTGAGGGGCTCGTAAGTCCACGGCCATCACTTCACATTGGTAGCATGTAAAGTGGGCTAAAGCCGTGTTTGGCAGCGGGGCTAGCCCCAACTTCTTCACGGCTAAAAATAGAAATGTAGGATGAGACTGCAGGCGGAACTGGCTCATGGTGCAAACAGAAGCAGCAGAGAGCAGAGAGCAGGACGGCCACAGGCTACGATAACAATTACACACTTCTCACACACACTGTGGTTGTTCTCTTCTCCTTCATGCTCATCTCAGACTATAAATCCCAGCATGCACCAGACCGCTGAACTGACGGATAGCAGACGTTTGACATTTGGACCTGGACAATCATTTACAGGAGTCTCATTTAAAGTCTTCACATAGTTTATTATAGAACAACATTTGAATAAATTGTACAATATACAGAAGTAGACGGTTTGAAAGCAAGATCTCACTATTAATCTTCACAACATTAGAATTGAAATATGTTCAAGTATGTTAACACATCCAAATATTTATCAGGGTTTAAGGTGCTGACATACAACATAAAAATAAACATAAGCATAACTCAAGGACAGCTGACACATAAAGGCACAGAAGACACAAAAATATATATATACATTCATACAAAGGTATCAAAAATATTATTTACAGGAAATAAATAAATATAAAAATGTATTGTAATATATCTAATCCAATCCAATCAACCATATTGATATAGCACATTTTCAAAACATTAAAGTTAAGTGCTGCACAGTCAATAACATACAGGAAATAGAGCACACAATGGTAAGGAAAACACAACACACATACAAAAAAATGTTATTTATCGGTGACACTTTATATATACACACTATTATGCATTAGTTTAGCATGAAACACTGAATTAATAATTTATAACACATGCATACTCATTAGTATGTAGTTTATAAATACAGTTAAAAATGTTTTATTCATTATTGATAAGCACTAACTAGGCTATATAAACTACATGCTAATGAGTAGCCTATTCATGCATTATAAATGAAGAATTCAGTATTTATTAATGCTTAACTAATGATTAATAGTGCGTAATGATTATAAAGTGTTACCAATGTATCTGTCAATCTCACATATTCATGTTAGTATCAGCTGAATGTTAACTCATTAATGTTTTCATAATATTTAGCATGCTATGTGCTAACCATAGGCTAGTGTTACCATTTAAATGTAGCATGCTAACTCTTCAGTGAATGTAAATCTTAGTTGATGTTCACATCCTGATGAACGTAACATAGTCGTTAAATGAACCTGTTGTGAAAGTTCAGACATGTTGATGTGATATTAACATGACGATGATCCTGAGAGTAAAAACAACACGATATGAAATCAGTGTTTAAGATTTAAACAGAAGTCTTTGTTCTGTTAGCAGCTAAACTTCTAACAACAAACCTGCTTCCACCTCTCTGAGGAAAAGTCCAATCGAATCAGTTGATCTGTGACGTTTCTCAACAATGCTCCTTCTTCTTCTTTTCTCACACACAACCTGATATCTTCACCGCTTCACACACACACAGACACTCACACACAGATACACACACTCTCTCATATTTCAGTTTTGTGCAGCTCAGTGATTGTGGATCAGCTGCGAAAACAAAGAGACCCTATAACGTGAGTCACGACCTGAACACCAGAGCTTCATCAAACACCTGCACTGGTTGTTTTAAATTCTACTTGTTCTTTTTTTCCCTCTTTTTTAATGAATTATCATACAACAGTATAAGACTGAATATTACTGGATGCAGCTGGAGCCTGTGTGTGTTAGCGTGTGATTCAGAGGAGGACGGACTTTTAATAATAAATAAACTGGAATGTGTGTTCACAGGAGTGTGTCCTGAAGACATGGAGGGGGAGGAGAAGCTCCCTGTGTCTGCTTTTATGCATACAGTGTGTGTGTATGAATCTTTGAAAGATGAAAGAGGTGTGTGTGTGTGAGTGCAGGTTTGTTGGCTGATGGGGAAGTTGTAAATGCACCTTTGATAAAGGTCTGCTGTTGTTTTTGTAGTTGTTGCTGTGACATTCTGTTCATTCACACTGAAAATATAATCATTTATATTCATGTAATGAACTAATGAAGTGTCAATAATAGTGTTGAGTGCCAGAGAGAGGATCATTAGACTAATCTAGATCACATTAATGTCAATAAAGCAAAGAGAGCCTGGACTCTGTGTCTCAGCTCTGCAGCAGGAGTTTAAACACCGCAGCTGAAGTCTTGAAAAAAGCGTCAATAACATCTGTTAGAAAACCAGAGAGGTGGGAACAGTCGGAGAAGTAAACGTTGATGTGTTCAGACTTGTAAATGCTGAGGAGCTGAGGAGAAGAGACTCTAATTGGGCCCGGTGGGTTCGTCTCTCAGTCTGAGTCCTGATCCGTCCTGGATCCACACACTTTACCAACGACACTCAAACTAAACTCATTTTTGACGTTTTTTCATGGACAATTCACTGAGTAAAGCCTCAGTTTGACCTCTGTGCTGCCGAAGTGCAACAACCTCCAATCAGAGTCAAAAAATGTTATTTAATTTAACACATAGTTGATTTTTTTTTATCAAACCCTTCTCTTTCATTTCCTATGTTTCTAGCTCCAGTTTAAACCTTAGTAGTTTAAAGGGATAGTTCAATGTTTTGGCAAATTGGCCCATTGCCATAATCCCTATAGTCATAGCAGTAGGTTCGTTACCTTTAATTGTCGGTGCAAGCTATTTTTAGAACGGCGGAGCAGAGCCGTGAGCTGCTCAGAGCTACGCTACGGAGACTAATGGGATTTCTTGGTTTCTCTCATCAAACTCATCAAATACACAATCCAACAACTCCACAACGCTCTGGTGGACAAGTTGTGACCTGCACATTCACCACGCTATGAGATAATAACACAACGTTACCACACAGAGTTGTTTTAGAGGGAAATTCATGCAAAACCGCATAAGTTTTGGAGTTGTTGGATTGTGTATTTGATGAGGGAAACCAAGAAATCCCATGAGCCTCCGTAGCGTAGCTCTGAGCAGCTCACGGCTCTGCTCCACTGTTCTAAAAACAGCTTGCACCGACAATTAAAGGTAACGAACCTACTGCTATGACTATAGGGATTATGGCAATGGGCCAATTTGCCAAAATGTTGAACTATCCCTTTAACATATTTAACCAGTAAAGCTGCATAACGTGTCACTGAGCTGCTGGAGCAGATCCCGTGTGTGTGTGTGTGTGTGTCTGTGTGCTCAAGTGTAGATGTGAGTTGTGTTTGAGTGTTTGAGCGAGGCCGAGGTGCAGCAGAGGAGAACACACACACACACACACTCTTTCATCTCCTCCTCCTGGTTAATAATGAATTGTTAAAGTAAAGAGGAAAACGTCAGCGACTCGCTCCTCGTGTGTTTGTGTCTCTGGAGGAAAAACTGACGTGGTTTTAACAGCAGTGTGTGTGTGTGTGTGTGTGTGTGTGTGTGTGTGTGTGTGTGTGTGTGTGTGTGTGTGTGTGTGTGTGTGTGTGTGTGTGTGTGTGTGTGTGTGTGTGTGTGTGTGTGTGTGTGTGTGTGTGTGTGTGTGTCTGTGCCAAAACAATTAACTGATTGAGATAAATGATCAATAAATGCATCGTTTGCTGATCACATCTGATGACTCTGAGTTTCTCTGTCGCTCTGAGAAACAGATGATTATTATTATTGGATTGATTCAAAACACTAACCAATCACATCCTGATGGTGTGATAATAATATTTTGTCACTTTCCCACATCCTCTCCTCCTGATAATCAATAATTAACGAGTCTTTACCATGACTGACTAGATGGTAGGTTTATATCTTATTATTCTAATCCTGCACTGTCGTATATTTTACATATTTTTCCATATATTAATGTATTTTTAATGGATTTTCATGCGGCTGCGTTGGAGACAAAGTGATTCATGGTTAAACTGATTCAAATCAATTTATTCAACACATTCATGTTTGTGTTTCACATGCGTGAACAGTGAAATAATAAAACACAAACATGAATGTGGAGGTTTTATACGTCATGATGTTTGTTTCTAGATAATGAATCTGTGTTTGTAATGTGTGTGTGTGTGTGTGTGTGTGTGTGTGTGTGTGTGTGTGTGTGTGTGTGTGTTTGAAGTTTCATTTGTAGTCGCTATGAGTGTGTTTGTGTGTATTCCCTCTGAGTCTGGTATCCTGTGGTGACACTGTGTGTGTGGGTGGGTGGGTAGAAAAATGACAGACAGCATTACCTGGGGAGACACACACATACACACACGCACACACACACACACACACACACACACACACACACACACACACACACACACACACACACACACACACACACACCCTCTTCAGTCCCTCAGGCCTTTTTGTGAGAGACAGACATGAAAACAAACTGTACATGTGCATCGTTGTGTTATGTTTTAGTGACATTCATACACATAATAGAAAAGAAAATTAGTGTTAAGAATGTAAATCATTACATGTTAAGATGAAGCTTCAGGCCAAGTTAAAGGGATAGTTCAACATTTTGTCAAATTGGCCCATTGCCATAATCCCTATAGTCATAGCAGTAGGTTTGTTACCTTTAATTGTCGGTGCAAGCTATTTTTTGAACGGCGGAGCAGAGCCGTGAGCTGCTCAGAGCTACACTACGGAGGCTCATGGGATTTCTTGGTTTCCCTCATCAAACTCATCAAATACACAATCCAACAACTCCACAACGCTCTGGTGGACAAGTTGTGACCTGCACATTCACCACGCTATGAGATAATAACACAACATTACCAGACAGAGTTGTTTTAGAGGGAAATTCATGCAAAACCGCTGATGCACGTTGCCTTCAGGGACAGTTTTTCATCAAGCAGCCTCTGAATTTACCTCTAAAACGAATTTACCTCTAAAACGACTCTCCCGAGCAGCTCGCGGCTCTGCTCTGCCGTTCTAAAAATAGCTTGCATCGACAATTAAAGGTAACTGTCTGGTTTAATTTAGAAATGATGTTGTTGTGTTGGTAGAGAAAAACAAAAGAGAGAAAACCAAAGAAATTCAAAATGACTTCAAATATTAAACAATAATAATAAGAATATATCAGATTATTTACTGTGTACAGATGATAAAAGTCTCCAGGAAATGAATATAAGCCGTTTTAATGACATCTCTGTCTTTATTATGGACTTTTTTTTTTACTTTGTGGTTATTAAGGAGACTGACACCTTTCGTTTTATGCACATGTTGGGATGATTGTGTGTGTGTGTGTGTGAGAGAGAGTCATTGATTAGAAACCACAGAGTCCTGTAGAATGAGCTGATCTAAGTGAAGTCAGTAAATGTTATTTCTTCTTGCAGTCTCGTTTCCTTCTCTCTCTCCCTCTCCCTCTTTCTCTCTCTCAGTCTATTTTTAGCAGCTTTATGATTCGAGCCCCAGCGATGCGATGTGTGCCAGAGCGGAGCGGTATAATGTTCCTCCCTCTCTCTCTCCCTCTCTCACACACACTGATGCAGCATCAGATTCAGATCCAACAGAGTCCAGTTTACATCCTGCACTCGCTGCATCTATCCATCACTCTGACTGCTACTGCTGCTGCTGTGTGTGTGAGTGTGTGTGTGAGTGTAGGTGTGTGTGTCCGTGTGTGACAAAGGGCTACAACTCAACAAAAAGAATTTAATCAACCGCAGGATTGAGAGCAACCACATTGTGTACACACACACACACACACACAAACACACACACAGTTTCCCCTTTCAGTATCCAGGATTAAACTTCTCACACCTGTCATGGCGGCTCCACTGGAAACCAAACATAATGATTTATCTTAATATGATGATAAAACAATGGTGCATGCTGGGAAGTCTGCTGCTGCTTCTCTGCTGCTACTGATTTTTTTTTTTTTTTTTTTTGGAAACCTAATTAGCTGAGTGTTTTGTGCAAATAAAAACATTTAAAAACTGATAATCAAACTTTATAACAGATCAAATCCTCAGACTTTTATCTTTTCCCACTATAACCCAGCGGACAGATTCATGAATCAAAGCCACTAAACAGTGTTACAACCTAAGTTTAGCTGTGAGCGGTGCAGGTGAGGACTGACCTCAGGTGCTGCTCCACCTGTGTGAGACGGTTCAGGGCTGTAAACTCAGCTGAAATGTCACCCACATGTCTGCAGCTGAAAATAAACCTCCGCCCTCAAAGTCACATTTAGTTCATCCTGACCTCTTCTTCTGCTCATCCTGCTTCTTACAAACCACTGATAACCGGCTCCTCCAGGTGTCTTTCACTTCTTATATATTTGTACTTGACATAATGTACATAGAAATGGAAAACCCTGACAAATACAAACAAGTAAGCAAACTAAACCCAAAAACCATTGACATATTTCACCACGCTATGCGATAATAACAGAACGTTACCAGACAGAGTTGTTTTAGAGGTAAATTCATGCAAAACCACTGATGCACGTTGCCTTCAGGGACAGTTTTTCATCAAACAGTCTCTGCATTTCCCTCTAAAACAACTCTGTCTGGTAACGTTGTGTTATTATCTCATAGCGTGGTGAATGTGCAGGTCACAACTTGTCCACCAGAGCGTTGTGGAGTTGTTGGATTGTGTATTTGATGAGTTTGATGAGGGAAACCAAGAAATCCCATTAGCCTCTGTAGCAAAACTCTGAGCAGCTCACGGCTCTGCTCCGCCGTTCTAAAAACAGCTTGCACCGACAATTAAAGGTAACAAACCTACTGCTATGACTATAGGGATTATGGCAATGGGTCAATTTGCCAAAATGTTGAACTATCCCTTTAAAAACAACTTTCAGAAAAGATAATTTTATAAATATGGAAAAAGTCAACAAATTGTATTTCTCAACTACTTTTGAGGTTTCAAGCTCTTGAACGCAGCCTCTCCGCCTGGTGCTGTCGGCTCTAACATGCTGCTGCTGCTGCTGCTGTTGCTGCTGTTGTTGTACTTTGTCTTTCCCGGCGCGACGCTCCAATCACGGCTCTAATCAGAGGTGTCATGTGCGCCCGCCCCCCTCACCTGCCTCGGCCTCTTCAGATTTGTCAGCTCAGCTCTGATTGTCTGCCAACTCTCAGCCTGTTTATTGATTTCTGAATTACATAAACCGCCTATAACTCACCGCTGGGCTGCATCATCTACATTTGGATCCAGTTTCCAGTCGCCTGCTGTTATTAGAGCTGTTAAACCACCGATTTCTGCTGCTGCTGCTGCTGCTGCAAAGCTTTTTTTTCTACTTTTATTATTGTATACCTCCAGCTAATGTGGGATAAAAGCACGAACGCCTCTTGCTGCAGTTACATCGTGGTTTATTACTTTGAGTACTTTGCATAATTTACAGTGTTTGACGGACTGCTGGTTGGCAGCGTGTGTGTGTCTGGATGTGTTTCTGTGTGCTGCGCTGGCTTTGGCTTCCTGCTGCTCATTACATCAGTTAATTATTTTATTTAATTTTTTTTTACACCCGAGCCCTGCAGAGTCAGGTAAATGAACACATCTACTACAGATACTTTGTTAATGAGTCAGATGAAAACGAGATGCACCTGGTCTTCATTACAGCTACATCATGATGAGGTACGTTATCACCCAGCATGCACTGCAGCGAAGCGACCACCTTTGATCTAAACAGCCGAGGGGCAAACACACCTGTCAAAGACAAAAAAACAAACCATGAGTGATTCGTGTCTGATCCTGCAACATTATTATTAGAAGCAACAGGTTTCTGAGGCTCAGAGTGGGCTGCTAACCGCCGCCATCTTGGCAGTGTCTGACTCCGCCCCCTAACGCTGCGTTTTAGCGCTCAGAAATCTGAGTTTCTGAGGTCTGTGTTGGGATTTTAATCTTGAACGCTACAGAAAGTCAAAGATCTCCAACACAGAAAGTCGAACGAATCATACCAGCCCTGACTTTAGACTTCAAGATGGCTGCCACTCGTGTTAACAGTAGTGAACACTCTTTAGTTTTTATTTCTCTGGTAGTTGTTTCACATTAAAGTCAGTCAGGAACATTTTCCTTCACTGTTTAATGTGTAAAAAAAAAAAATCACAGAGACTGTTGTTCTCAAAATAGTGTTGCTAACAATGGCTAGCAGTGGCTAACGGCTAATGGCCCGTTTGTTTTGGTGTAGCTACGTCACATGTTTAGCTATACTGCTTTTTTTTTAAACGTTATAAATTGTTTGCTTTGAAATCTTAAAATTTACAAATATGACATCGTTATATTTTTGTTTCCTGATATTAATCGTATGTTGATTTTTCCAGAAATGGAAGTGCACTCTTCTACCTGTCACTCAAAAAGGCCACACCCCCAATTTTCCACAATTTACTCCTCAATTAAATGTAAACAAGTGAGTTATAATAGAATTATAATTATAACCAAACCTGTTTCTGTAGCTACCAGGCTGTAAACCTTTTAATTTCCACTCTAAAGTTGAATATTTTCATTTTATTTTATTTTGGAGACTCACTCTAGTGGCCAGGAGAGGAACTACAGCTTTCAGGCTGTTAACACGAACAAACTGACAAAAGTTTGACACAAATGAAGCTCGGACTTTGTTTCTGTTTTGCCTCGACCGTGTGTGAATCTCCTCCACAGCTCAGGCTCAGAGAAGTTTTGTCGAGTCTCAGATGTTAAACTTTGTCCCGTCGTTGTTGTTGTGAGTGAAGATTAAAGATGTGTGTGTGTGTGTGTGTGTGTGTGTGTGTGTGTGTGTGTGTGTGTGTGTGTGTGTGTGTGTGTGTGTGTGTGTGTGTGTGTGTGTGTGTGTGTGTGTGTGTGTGAGAGCCCGGTCGGAGTTAAAGTGGATCAGCTCTGCTCTGCTCTGTTGGTTCTTCATCTGGCTGTGACCCGCTACACAAACAGACTCGCTGCTCCAGTAATGGGCTCCTCTGTCATTCCTGCACGCCGCTGCCGCTGCCGCCGCCATGACGCCTCGTGGTCACATTCACACGCAGCCGCTTCCTGTTGCACAATTACAGTGATGAATGAGAGAGAGAGGGCGCTGCTCGACCGTTGCCGGCGGCGACGGCAGCAGCAGCTCTGCATAAACAACAAACCATCAGCCGTTAAACAGAGAGAGTGATTTCCTGCTCCGCCGCCGTACAGTGGAGCTGATGGAGGAGCGATCATGACCCACAATGCTTTGCAGCAGATGTTGAGTTTATTAGAAGTGGCAGAAATTCACCTTCACCTGCAACACAAGGCCTCATGATGTCACCAAAGGTTTTGTCTGATTGTAAAACAATTAAAAACATTTAAGTTACTGTAGTGTTTTGAGCATAAGCGACTGCAACAATTAAAAAAAATGAGCTAGAAAAGCAATGCTGTAACTTTATACCACATATTATACATCAAAACACATTAGACATTCTCCTCTTTCCAATAAGACCAGTCTCACCTCCCTACGATGGATATACGACATCTCCAGCTTCAGGAAAGTGAGCAGAAAAAGTTTGCAAATTAAGGGGAGACACTACAGGTGAATAGGGTAAAAACTTTAACTAACAGATATCACCATGAAACTTCCCAAGTTTATCACTCACATTAAGACAAATATTTTTTGCATTACAAGTTTTGTCAAATTTTATGTTTAAATATGTAAATGAGGCAATATCTGATGAAATATGCGCTAATTTGCATATATTTCCAGAACCGAAATCTGACCAATGGATAAAGCCGCTTTCAAAATTCTTGTTTTATTTTGTTGACATATTAGAGTCAGGGATTTTGGATATCTCTTTTTATCACTCTGTAAATGAGAAATTACTGTCACCAGCCCTAAAAAAAAAATCAAATTTACTATTTTCTTTTAATCAATCTCCTTGCTCCAAAATGTCAGACTTTGAAACTTTATTAATCTGCTTCATATTCGACAGAGCTGACCTGAGAGCATGCAAACAGATAATAACAATGTAAATATTCCTTTAAAAGACAATAGGATCTCCTCTGACATGGGACACTTTTACCTTTCCTCCTCTTTTTACAACATGATCTGTTTTTCTATTCCTGGCCGATCTTTACTATAATCTATACTGTTTCTCCTCTGTCAGCTCTGTCCTCTTTCCCCCTTTTTCTCATCATCCCTCCATCACCTTACTTCTCCTTTTTTGTATCATTTTCTCATCTTTTCTCTTCTCTGTTGTTTTTCCTTCTATCTTTACCTGCTCATGTCTAATAACAGGATCATCTCCTCCTCCTCCTCCTCCTCCGTGCGTCTCTATATTTAAACATTAAATATTAGCTTTATGTGCAGGCTTCACTAAATATAAAACCCTGTCTGTCTGTACTTGTGTTTAATATTATCTAATAGTCGCTCCTCTCCCCCTCCCTCCATCCCTCCCTCTCGCTCCGCTCTAATGTTTTCAGTTTTATTCCTCCCCTCCAGTCATGAATATCATGACCCGACTAAAATGAAGACATTACTCAGCCCAACCAGCAGCGTCTCAGTGTGAAACTCTAAATAAACCCTGACACTCTCCTTCTGCTCGACTCCTGAATATTTAAACGGGCCTGACATACATGCAGGCGGCTCGTAAACATAATGTTGCATTAGCTCCGTCTTCTCGTTGCCGTATCAACGCCCGAGATCCACTTTGTGTTTGAACTTATCTCATAATGAGATGAAGTCTTTTGAAGTCTGGGACCAGAATAGATTTTTTGTTTTTTTTTGGAGCCTCCACAGCTGCAGTGTGAAGGAGAGTACGTACTGTAAGTCGTCCCGTTACGTAGAATAACACCTCAATCAACCGTCGCCTTGCATCATTTATGAGGAAGAAGATTCTCACTATGAAACAGGAAAGTGTGTGTACGACTCTGTGTGTGTGTCTGTGTGTTGTCGCATCGCAATGATGATGTTAAATTACACTGAGAAAGAGAGTCGTGTTATTCACCTCCATAGATTCACACAGTTTAACACAAGTTATTGAAGTACGGTGGCCCGGAAAGCTCAAACAGCTGCAACTTAAGGAAAAACAGAAGCACTGATGAGAACCCAGCTTGTTATAATTCACCTGTGCACACTTAAGTTCAGTGTTTGATTATTTTTGTTTGGTAACACTTTACTTGAATACTGTAGGTATTCATAAGATTAACATAACAGCTGTCATAAACATCAATGAATACTTATGACAGCTGTCGTTAAGTGTCATTCGGTAAGTTATGTCACTTTTGATGCAAAGTTGACATTGTTTGAGATGTTTTTGTTCTGACAACTTGACATAAAGACAATTTAAACCGTCATAGCAGACCTAATGGACAAACTTTAAAAATTATGTCAAGTTCTCATAACAAAAACATCTCAAATAATGTCAACTTTGCATCAAAAGTGACATAACTTACCGAATGACACTTAACGACAGCTGTCATAAGTATTCATTGATGTTTATGACAGCTGTTATGTCAATCTTATGAATACCTATTCAAGTAAAGCGTTACCTTTTTTCTTTGCATGTGCTTTGTGATGTTGCTACCACTTCTACACGCTTTTGGCCCTAGCCCTCGGTTTTGCGCGTTCTCGTGTAAAGGTAGGGTGTCCCAATTCTTTAAAGAGCAAAAGGGGAAGTGCTTTTCATCCCTTAAAACCTTAAGATCAGAGCCTCCGACCCGGTGTCCCAGCTCTCGTCTCTGCGGCACCGCCACACAAACGTAACGCGCCCCGTAACCCGTAATCTCTAGTTGATGACAGATAAGCAGCGTTCCCAGGCGTCCTGGACAACCTGGAACATGGATGACCAATTTTCCAGTATTGGAAAACACATGGAAAGTGAGAAAAAAAAGTCAAATGGCCTGGAAAAGCTTGAGTTTTCCTGGAAAATTATTTATCACATAGGATTTCTTTTCCAAAGAAGTGTCTAGTGAGAAAACTGGAGACTCTGAGTTGATGAGTGTTTCCAGTGTTGGACCTGTTGTCTCCTCTGCTGAGTGACAGATAGATAGTGACAGAGAGCTGTAGTGGGTGTGGTTTAAAAACAAAAACAACATGTTTTTGTGTTGTTCTGTGATAAATTTGTCTTTATTTGTAATCATGTAAGAGATTATTTCATAGATAAATCAGAGCCACAGACTGCATATCTTTAAATCAGACTTCTGGGGCTGAGAGAGGAATAAACATAGAAACAAACTGGTTAAATGTACAAAAATAAGGTAACATGGTAGATGATAAATAACCTTATCCACCGCTCCATGGATTGATTTCTCATCGGCTTCGTTGTTGGAAACAAATGCACATGGAGGAGAGGAGGGTTAGAGACACAGAGGAGGAGAGACCAGACCTAGAGATCATGTTTCATTCATGTTTAAAGGAGGAGAGATGGGACTGGTTCTTAGTGTTTGATATTGAGCTGATGATGATTTATAAGTTGTGTAGTAATGAAGAAGCTGATGTAGACGTGACTTTATCACATGATCGACTCATTTCTGCTGTAAAAAGCTCAAAGTTGAGACATTTTTTACAAGCGATGTAAAACATTTCTGGAGTTTTCTTACTCTTTGCTCCTGACTCATGACTCCTGCTGCATCGCTCCGAGTCACTGACTGAGCTCGTTCAGAGCCAGAGGAGCGCTATCGCTTTGCTTTTACAAATGGTGACAACGAGTCCATTTCTGAGTCGCTTCCGTCTCCGTGGAAACGTTTTATCAGATTTATGAGTCGATTTGGCTCCAGATGTAAAATAAAAAGAGGGCGGCACACTGGATCTGTGCCACGGTGATCTATCAGGTTCCTCTCCTCTCCGCAGTCCTTTAAAATGTAAAGGTTCATCAAGAATTCACATCCACAGATATACAGTTCTTTTAATCATAGACTTAAGATTATAAAACCAAAAGAAAGTTATAAAGTGCACATATTCATGTCCAACAACTTTCCCTCAAACTGGATCGGACCAGTTCCTCACCAATTTTCCCAGTGAACAGAACCGCTGGTTTTCTTTGTCTTCCAACTGGTTAAAGGGATAGTTCACCCAAAATTGAAATTTCACTCATTATCTACTCCCCCTCATGTCGACTAAGGGCTGGGAGAAGTTTCAGAGTCCTCCGTGGCTTCTC
This sequence comes from Trachurus trachurus, assembly GCF_905171665.1. Lineage (NCBI taxonomy): Eukaryota > Metazoa > Chordata > Actinopteri > Carangiformes > Carangidae > Trachurus > Trachurus trachurus. The sequence continues at coordinate 3,581,296 of NC_139907.1, read as the reverse complement.
TAAGTTACAGCGGGGCTCCGTGCAGCACTGCATGTCCATATGACGGTTGCAAACGGGGCTCACTTTTCTTCATCCAAAAAGAGAAATTGTTTCGAAAAAAATTAAATAAGTCTATATTTTAAGCTTGTTTGTAGCTGAAGCTCCTTCACTGCTCTGCCTGTGTCTGTGCAAATCTTGCGGGTACAAACAAGCTTAAAATATAGACTTATTTAATTTTTTTTGGAACAATTTCTCATGTTGGGGCTTCAATACAAGAGGGACATTACAGACGAGCAGCATGGAGGTATTTGGATGTTTTTTGGTGTGTCTTTATGGACGAAGAAAAGTGAGCTCCGTTCGCAACCGTCATATGGACATGCAGTGCTGCACGGAGCCCCGCTGTAACTCAGAGAAGCCACGGAGGACTCTGAAACTTCTCCCAGCCCTTAGTCCACATGAGGGGGAGGAGATAATGATAGATAATGAAATTTGAATTTTGGGTGAACTATATCTTTAATTTCTTCTACCTGGTTCCTCAGTTGTGTGGCGCAGCAGAGACGAGCAGATTAGCTCTCGGCCTCTTCTGTCCTGTCCTCTCCTCTCCTCTTCTGTCCTGTCCTCTCCTCTCCTGTCCTATTGTGTCCTGTTGTGTCTTGTCGTGTCGTGTCGAGGACGTGCATGTAAACTATGAGTTAATCCAATTATAAAATCTAATTCATTAGCTGTAAATCAAATTATGGAACCAGAAACCAGAGCGAGACGGAGTCAAGTCGGACGGCGCAGCAGCTTCCTCCCACTGATCCGATCAGTCCAACACTTTTACGTAAAGAGGAGACAAGTGGTTTTGTGATTCATCCTCGAGCTCGGACGTCCACACGTTTTGTTCCTGAATTATTTCAGTGATAAAATAAAATAAATATAAACTTTGTTTTTTCCTGGCAGAGTTAAAAACAGACACATGGAAACAGGGAGAGGTGGTTTTATTATATAAAACTTATTTCATCACAAGTAAATCTGTAGTCTGCAAACAGCAGAAAATGTAAATAATGTAATGATGATTAATGCAAACAGCTACACACACAAACACAAATAAAACACACAGATGCAGCATAAGATGACATCATGTTTTATTAATAGTTGTTTATCTGTTTTATTATTAATGTCCTACAGGTTCATGCATAAACAAAAGTCATCAAATAAATTTGCTGGTTGTTGTAGCTGCAGTATTTTTCTACTCCTCCACTGAGCACGAGCTGCTTCATCAAGAGCACGGGTACTTTTATTTTGAAAGCGGCGGCGGCAGCCATGACTGGAGAGAGAGAATTAGTCATATGGACGCCTGTGTATTTTTTTATTCTGGGTTTATTTCTGTGATGTTGACGCAGGTCGACTGGAGGAGTCTGTGAGCTGCTCAGTCATTAACTTACAGTCAGTTACATCACACTGTTGTCACATCCAGTTTTCCCTCGACGCCCGCCGTCACCAGAGCAACAGGATCAGGTCGGGTCAGTGACCGGCGGTTGTTGTATATCATACGGATTCATAATAACAAGACAAATATACAAACAAGGACTTGGCGGAGAAAAATTCTGGCCTTTCCCAAAAAGTTCAAAGCATGAAAAGCATGTGTAATCTTTTGCCTTTATGAAAAACATGACATTACTATGTAATTGACAGTTATTTCTAGGCTATTTCTTGACATTACTACACAATTACTTGTTATTTCTTGACATCATCGCGTAATTATCATGTAATTAGCGGCCTATAAATTAAAAGTAAAATTAAAATGTAACTGATGAATCGACCCCAGACTTTCTGAAATATCTCCTGTCCTGTCCAACAGGCCTTAATATTTGTCCGTATGTGTGCGTATTGCGAATGTGAGTGTGTATTGTGTATCTCTGTGTGTAAATTTGTGGGGGTGGGAGGTTTGGGTTTTCATGGTTTTTCTTTCTTGTTTTTATCCTCTGTGAGGCACTTTGTGATACTCGATGTATGAAAAGTGCCGTGCAAATAAAAGTTTATTTGATTTAAACACCAGCCACAACAGTTGGTTGGATAAAGATTCAAAATTGGATATGAAGATGAAATCTGACTCATAGTTTCAGTGTTAAAACTGATAAAATAACTTTTTTTTAAGTAAGATCTTGCAGCAATGTATTGAAAAAAATAATTATGAACTAGTTCATTTTAAAATTTGTGAACTGAACTTTAGTTGATGAAGGTGAACTTTCCCAACACTGCTCCTGTCTGTCCTTAAGAGTAAGGAATGTTCTACAGAGTTAAACAAGAAGTTAAATCCCTAAACCATGCGGTGATAGCGGGTTTATCCATGTTTTTCCATGATAAGGTTATTATCCTTTTTGCTTGTAGAGAACACGTTTATTAAAAAATCTAATGTGATAGATAGAGAGTATCCTGTACAGTCTGGATGCTGGTAGTTTTTCCTGCAGACTCATCTGCACCTGGAGCTGAACGACTCACTGTGGATCATTTAGGTTTGTTCCCAAAGCTGTGACCTCTCTCACTGACCCTGGATCAGTCTCTGTGGTTAATTTAGCCACAATCACACAGAGACAGCATTGTTTTTTTGAAGTGTGAGTCCAGATTCACACTTTGTCCAACAAACGCCTCATCAGTCGAATCACTGAGGTGTGTTTTTGTCTTAACGCCTCTGGGAGAGTTTTGTGTTTGGCTGCTGCTCCGCTCACTAACTCCTCTGTCTATTAGCAGGAGGAAGCTCTGAGGAGAGAGCGCGGGGTGAACCGTGAAGTCAGGCAGCTCTTAGATAAAGCACCTCAGCGCAGAAGCAGCAGAGCGCACGTCCTGCAGAGAAAAGGTGGCCAAGATTATACAATTTTAATGGACAATTAAATTCAACCTAGTGACCCACACACTGGTGCAGGGACGTCGGCTGGTTACCTGATGAGCCCAGAGGCGGCTGCTGTTTAAAAAACAAAGGCTGGAGGACTCAGGTGTAGGTGTGTGTGTGTGTGTGTGTGAGCTGTTGCATCACTCCTGTTTCTATTTATACATTTGTTTTTGTGTGCGACGGAGGTTTAGCTGGACAGTTTTCAGTCTATAGATTTCTATAGAAAACTGGGTAACACTTTACCTGACGCCTATCTCTATAACACATTATAACCACACTGCAAAAAATCAAATATCTTACCAAGAATATTTGTCTTATTTCTAGTCAAAACAAATCTCATTATACATTATACTAAAATAAGACTCATTACATTAAAAAGCAGCTTGTTTTTAGACACTTTTTACTTCTTTCAAGCATATTTTTCACTTAAAATAATCTGATAGTGGGGCAAGTTTTTCTTTCTTATTACAAGTACAAAAAACCTGCTTTCACTGGCAGATTTTTCTACTTATTTCAAGTGAAAATGTGTTTGAAACAAGTGAAAATGATCTAAAAACAAGTTATTTTTAGGTGATGAGTCTTATTTTAAGTGGAAAGGGATTAGTTTTGACTCGAAATGAGACATTTTGACAAGAAATAAGACAAATATTCTTGGAAAGATTTTGAGTTTTTGCAGTGCACAAAGTTAAGTTATAATGCAGTTATAACACTGTATAACTATAGTTATAAACACTCATAAATGATCATAATGCTTTATAACGATAATCATAACACACTATAAAGCATTTTATCTTGACTTATAAGGTCAGGTATTATAATACGTTATAATTGTTAGTAACTCGCTGACAATGACCACAACGATAATGCATTATAAATATAGTTATAATGTGTTATAATTGGCTTATATACATGTATAACTATCATTATAAACACTCATTAATTATCATATGGCTTTATAACAATAAGTATAACACATTATAGAGCATTATAACTCTATTATAATACTTAACCTTATAGTGTTTATAATGATATTATACACCTTTATAAGCCAATTATAACACATTATAACTATATTAATGATGCATTATCGATGTGGGCATTGTCAGTGAGTTTCTAACAATTATAACGTATTATAATACCTGACCTTATAAGTCAAGATAAAATGTTTTATAGTGTGTTATGATTATTGTTATAACTGCATTATAACTCATTATAAGTATGGTTATAATGAGTTATAGAGATAGGCGTCAAATAAAGTGTTACCGAAAAGGGTTATCACTAATTTAGAAGCTGTAGAGACACAGACATGAACATAGAGAAGAGAAATAGAGAAATAAATGATCTGTGTGAATCTGAACATCCTCGTTCACTTCACATTTATTCGACAAAAGTGCAGAGTTTAAAAAGAAAAACCAGAGCACTTTGAAAAATGTCATTAACACTTTACTGGAGAATAAATGTCAGCTGGTTCTGTTAAAAGCCTCTTAAAGCGAGAAATCAAGTCCTCGCACTTTTCCCTCTGCTGGAGACGAGTCAACATTGTGATTAAAGTGTTCAATAACTTCAAATGTAACCTGGTTTCATAACAGATTCAGGTGAGGTTTTATATAAAAGGAGGTTTTATATATTATGTGATAGGATAAGATTCATCACCGGAGCCGAAACGTCACTTCAGACTTTCAATTATACGTCTAAAAGCAGAAGCAGTGAGTCATTAAATGGGTTTGTGACGTTCACATTCACGTCTGTAGTAAGTAACCACACAGGAGCTCGACACACAGACTGTTCACTGCAGCGACACTCAGGCCTCCTTCCTCCTGCTTCCTCCTTCCTCCTCCTGCTTCTTCCTCCTTCCTCCTCCTCCTGGTTCCTCCTCCTGCTTCCTCCTTCCTCCTAGTTCCTCCTACTTCCTTCTGCTTCCTCCTGCTTCTTCCTCCTTGTTCCTCCTGCTTTCTCCTAGTTCCTCCTGCTTCCTCCTCCTACTTCTTTCTGCTTCCTCCCCCTGCTTCCTCCTTCCTGCTTCCTCCTGCTTCCTCCTCCTTGTTCCTCCTGCTTCCGCCTTCCTCCTCCTGCTTCCTCTTGGTTCCTCCTACTTCCTCCTCCTTCCTTCTCCTGCTTCCTCCTCCTACTTCCTTCTGCTTCCTCCTCCTGCTTCCTCCTTGTTCCTCCTCCTTCCTTCTCCTGCTTCCTCCTCCTGCTTCCTCCTTGTTCCTCCTACTTCCTCCTCCTTCCTTCTCCTGCTTCCTCCTCCTTCCTCCTCCTGCTTCCTCCTACTTCCTCCTTCCTCCTCCTGCTTCCTCCTGGTTCCTCCTGCTTCCTCCTCCTGCTTCCTCCTGGTTCCTCCTGCTTCCTCCTCCTGCTTCCTCCTTCCTCCTCCTGCTTCCTCCTGGTTCCTCCTGCTTCCTCCTCCTGCTTCCTCCTACTTCCTCCTACTTCCTTCTGCTTCATCCTCCTGCTTCCTCCTTTTGCTTCCTCCTGCTTCCTCCTCCTGCTTCATCCTGGTTCCTCCTTCCTCCTCCTACTTCCTTCTGCTTCCTCCTCCTGCTTCCTCTTGGTTCCTCCTTCCTCCTCCTGCTTCCTCCTCCTACTTCCTTCTGCTTCCTCCTCCTACTTCCTCCTGCTTCCTCCTTTTGCTTCCTCCTGCTTCTTCTTGCTTCCTCCTCCTGCTTCCTCCTGCTTCTTCCCCCTCCTGGTTCCTCCTGCTTCCTCCTCCTGCTTCTTCTTGCTTCTTCCTCCTTCTGCTTCCTCCTCCTGTTTCCTCTTGGTTCCTCCTGCTTCCTCCTCCCGCATCCTCCTGCTTCCTTCTGCTTCCTCCTCCTCCTGCTTCCTCCTCCTGCTTCTTCCTCCTCCTCCTCCTGCTTCTTCCTCCTCCTCCTCCTCCTGCTTCTTCCTGCTTCCTCCTCCTGCTTCTTCCTCTTCCTCCTCCTGGTTCCTTCTGCTTCCTCCTCCTGCTTCCTCTTGGTTCCTCCTTCCTCCTCCTGCTTCCTCTTGGTTCCTCCTTCCTCCTGCTTCCTCTTGGTTCCTCCTTCCTCCTCCTGCTTCCTCTTGGTTCCTACTTCCCCCTTCCTGCTTCCTCTTGGTTCCTCCTTCCTCCTCCTGCTTCCTCCTCCTGCTTCCTCCTGCTTCCTCCTTCTTCCTCCTGCTTCCTCCTCCTACTTCCTCTTGCTTCCTCCTCCTTCTTCCTCCTCCTTCTTCTTCCTCCTGCTTCCTCCTCCTGCTTCCTTCTGCTTCCTCCTCCTGCTCCTACAGGAGTGTGTTGTCCGTCGCTGCAGAGTAAGTGGGTCAGCAGAAATGAGGCTGAATGTGAGGAATGATTCAGACCACTGGACTCAGAGCCACCAGGTCAAAGCGCTCAGCGTGAGGAGCCGTAAGGACTCACAGCGCCGTCGCCACCGCTGCCAAACGGTTTACTGCAGAGTCTTTAACAACGCTGAGCGGCCGCCAAAGTCTTTACTGTAATGGACCTGAGGAAATTTAAAGGCAGAGAGAAGTTTCTTCACGGCTTCGTGCTGCTGACGGTCTGAATAAAGACATTTACAGATCTGATGGGACTGAGTTTGACCAGTTCACAGGAGTGATTTATTACCAGAGTGAAGGTGGAGAGGAGGCTCGATGAAGCACGGAGCTGAGTGGACAGTCTGTTTCTGAGTGGACAGCTTGTTTCTGGGTGGACAGTTTGTTTCTTAGTGGACAGTTTGTTTCTGGGTGGACAGTTTGTTTCTTAGTGGACAGTTTGTTTCTTAGTGGACAGTCTGTTTCTGAGTTGAGGTGTTTGTCCTGCAGCAGCCGGCACATCCACACAAAACCAGGAAACACCAGGAAGAGGGACAGTGTCTGTGGAAGTGAGAGGAAGAAACTGCAGAAACCTTTGGTGGTTGTTGAGACAGTAGATGTCACACAGATGTAGTTTGTATGTACAGACTCTGAGGTCTGAGGTCCCGTCCACTGCAGATTCTGATGTCAGCAGTCGCATACTGTATAAATTGGACCTTATGGAGTCTACACTGCAAAAATTAACTTGTTTTTAGATCATTTTCACTTGTTTCCTCCTTACCTTTCACTGGCAGATTTTTCTACTTATTTCAAGTGAAATTTTGTTTGAAACAAGTGAAAATGATCTAAAAACAAGTTAAGTTTTAGGTGATGAGTCTTATTTTAAGTGGAAAGAGATTAGTTTGACTAGAAATTAGACATTTTGACAAGAAATAAGACAAATATTCTTGAAAAGATTTTGAGTTTTTGCAGTGTACCGATAAGGTAAAGGGAAGGAAGGAAGGACAAAGTGAAAGAAGGAAGGAGAAAGGAAAAGAAGGAAGGAAGGAAGGAAGGAAGGAAGGAAGGAAGGACAAAGGGAAAGAAGGAAGGAGAAAGGGAAAGAAGGAAGGAAGGGAAAAGAGAAAAAAGGAGGGAAGGAAGGAGAAAGGGAAAGAAGGAAGGAAGGAAGGACAAAGGGAAAGAAGGAAGGGAAAAAGGAAGAAAAGATAGAGGGATGGAGGGAGGGAACAGATTGGGTCAAAAAGGAAGGAAGGAAGGGAGGGGGAAATGATTGTGGAAAGAAGGAGGGAAAAAAGGAAGGAAAGAAAGATGGAGGGTCAATTGGATCAAAAGAGGAAGGAAGAAGAAGTAAGGACGAAGGAAGGAAGGAAGGAAGGAAGGAAGGAAGGAAGGAAGGAAGGAAGGAAGGAAGGAAGGAAGGAAGGGAACAGATTGTGAACCAGAACTGTGAAGTCACTGAACAGACAGAGCAGCAGCAGCTTCAGGTGCAAATGGTCGAATAAGACGTTTAAAAACCAGATTTGTCTCATGTTTACAACCTCCACACTTCCACGTTTTTCCCTTTAAAGCCTCATCAAGTGTCACTACAACAACGTAAAGAGAAGTAAATCTCATGTGAAGATGTGAGATGAATCAGATGACGGCTCAGAGAAAATAAATAAACCTGCCTGCTGTACAGTAATAACCGCCGGTGTTCATGGGTAATTTATCCATCCTGCGTTCAGATCCACATGTTCCTCAGCGAGGTGTTTGGATGCATCACATCACAGACGTCAGAGACACTCAGAGCTCATCTGACACGCGACGTCGCTGCAGCTAATGGAAAGTGAAGTCGTGTGGTGGAGCTTCGTCATATTTGATCCTGTCACGTCGGCATCGTCGAGCTCCTCGGCTGCTGCGACGCCGACTTGAGTCTTATTTTGATTTCGTTACACACAGAGAGAGAGACAGTGGCGTCTTTGTTCTTTTTTTTTCTTTCAGGAGGGTAAAGAAAACACCGGCGATAACTTTTCATTTACTCCCGACTCCAAAACCACAGAGAAGCTGTCAGAGCTGATTTAATTAAAAAGTGCTAATCTTCCAGGTTTATGCCTCCAGGAAGCCGCCGGAGGTTTGAGATGATTGACGGGGCGTCTCCGTCTCAGTCTCCCACCTCCTCACTTCACTTTCGTCTCACTTCTGACTCAGAGCGGGGGTTTTTTTGCTTGGTTTAGCTCAGAAGGACTTCAGCAGCAGTGGGTTTTGGATGAGCAGGAAGTACAGATGGATGAATGAAAGAAAGAAGGGGAGGGAGGGAGGGAGGGACGTAGAGGTGACCGACTCAGTCAAAGATTTTTATTTTATTTTAATGTTTATTTAACAGGGACGATACACAGGGCCGTTGTAGGGGCCCATAAAAAACCCCAGTAGTCTAATCTTTGTATGACTGATTTATTCTGCGTAAGACCCTGACTAATACTCATAGTGCACTGTAAAAACTCAACATCTCATCTCAACATTATTTCTTGTCCAAATGTCTCATTTCTAGTCAAAACTAATCTCTTTCCACTTAAAATAAGACTCATTACCTAAAAATTAACTTGTTTTTAGATAATTTAGATATAATATAGAAAAATCTGTCGGTGAAAGTAAGTTTTTTGTGCTTGTAATAAGGAAGAAAAAATTGCTCCACTATCAGGTTTTTTCTACTTATTCCAAGTGAAAATATGCTTGAAAGAAGTGAAAAGTGTCTAAAAACAAGCTACTTTTAATATGATGTGTCTTATTTTAAGTATAATGAGATTTGTTTTGACTAGAAATGACATTTTGACTAGAAATAAGACAAATATTCTTGCTAAGATACTTGAGTTTTTGCAGTGTAATGCTGCATTAGCATCAAAACAAAGAAGGCTAAATAAAAAACGATAATACATACGTAGTCTAAGAAAAAAAAAGGAAAAGTTAGGGGGAGGGGCCCACTTTAGTATTCTTTAAGGGGGCCCAGAATTCCTAGCAACGGCCCTGACGATACATACTGTACAACATTGCCACAAAGAATGAAAAATGCGATGCATACAAGACGTCTAGCTTCGGCTAATTTTCAGTCTTTGTCCCTGGTCAGGCTAAAGAAGGATAAAAGATACTGAATACCGTTACAATAAGTGCAACCTACAAATACAGTGAATAGATATCATGAATAAATAAACACAGCTACAACATTTAGATTAAGAAATTGCACAGATTAAATACATTAAACATTAGTAAAATGATGTATTGACAGTGACTTGAGAGAAGTTAATGTTCACATTTCTGCTGCTGCTTAAGCCAATGTTTAGCTTTAGCACTAAATATCTTTAATTCTGTTTGGGATTTGATTTCTGGTGGTAAAGAATTCCATAGGTGTAGGCTATACCCAGCACTGAAAGGGATGATTGACCGAATGTTGTCCTGCATCTTCGAATTTTACAGTTTTGCTTGCTCATGCTCCTTGTCGTTGTCCCACAGTTGTCTGATTTAGTAAAAATCTGTGACATCGACCACGATCACGTGGGTCGACTCGACTTCTATCGGGAGCGTTATCGTTTTAAAAACCTGACAATTAAAGCTCAGATCTGCAGGTTGGATGTGTGGCCGCCTGCCTGCCAGGGATTTCTGTCATTCCCAATGTAATTAGTGTGTAAGCGGAGCCGGGAGAGCGGCTGGCGCCAGGCAGAGGCGGGATAACACGGGGGGAGGTGTAGGAGGAGCACTGATGGATAATTTAACACGGATCTCCAGGAGCCGGCTACACTTTGCAGCCCCCGAGCGCACTGCAGAGAAAATGTGACATGTGAACAAAGCCTAGTCAAGTGAAAAGGTTAAATAGGATAGTTCAACATTTAGTCAAATCCTCCTATCAGCATAATCCCTATAGTCATACAGTAGCAGTAGGTTCATTATACCTTTAATTATCGGTGCATGTTGGTTTGAGATCGGCGGGGCAGAGACGTGAGCTGCTCAGTGAACACAATGGAGGTCATCGAACTCATCAAATACACAATCCAACAACTCCACAACGCTCTGGTGGACAAGTTGCGACCTGCACATTCACCACGCAATGAGATAATAACACAACGTTACGTTTTTGAGGCAAATTCAGCCAGAACTACATTCCAGTAGAGAGAATATTTGCTTCATGTGTCGTAATGTTACATAATGCGGATCTCAAAACAACATGCACCTATAATTAAAGGTAATGAACCTACTGCTATGATTATAGCAGTGTTCTTCAACCTTGGGGTCGGGACCCCACATGGGGTCGCCTCGAATTCAAATGGGGTCGCCTGAAATTACTGATTTTTTTTTTTAACAAGTTACTATTATTTTTAAAAAATTATGATTAAAAACACCACACCCAATCTTAAACAACTGTATCTATACTTTAACTTTCTCGAATATAAATCGAGTTCAAATAAAATGCAGCATATAAAAATATCTGAGCTGGCGCATATTGATTGACGGGGTCGCCAGAAATTTGTGATGTCAAAATGGGGTCACGAGTCAAAAAAGGTTGGGAACCACTGGACTATAGGGATTATGGTGAGAGGAGAATTTGACAAAATGTTGAACTATCCCTTTAAGTCAGACTGACACATTTCCATAAGAATGAATCCCCCTCTTTTTTCTCATTGTGGTGTTTTTTATCTTCAATGATTAATGTGTGGCGGCCGGCGGGGAGAGAATTATTATTCATAGTATTCATATGAAATGATAAGTGTTCTGATAAGCAGCATGTGCCCCCCCCGACCCCCCCCCCCTCTCCTCCTTGTTTCCCCTGCAGATCATTTTCCGCAAGATCAGTGAGGTGAAGAAGGAGGAGGAGGAGCGGCAGCGCGCCAAGAACGAGGTGCAGCTCACCATCCCGCAGGACCACCCGGTCAGGAAGCTCTTCCAGAAGTTCAAGCAGCAGAAGGAGCTGCGCAGCCAGGTGGGGGGGCCGGGGGGCCTGGGGGGGGCGGCGGGGGGCTCCTCGTCGCTGCAGCTGGACCTGGAGAAGAACCAGCTGCAGGTGGAGCAGCAGCACCTGCAGCTGGGCCACTGCAGCCTGCAGCACTCGCTGCCGCTCAGCCTGCAGCGGCCCCCCCCCCCACTGCTCGCTGCAGAACGGCGCCCCCCCCAGCAGCAGCGTGCTCACCGTGTCCCAGGTCACGCCCATGCAGAGCTCGCTGACCTACGCCGACCCCCCCGCCGCCACCGCCGCCGCCGCCAAGCAGAACAACCGCGACGTGCTGGAGCTGCAGCCCAGCGAGCAGAGCGTCCGGCTGAAGGTGAGCAGCAGCCCCGGCCTGGTGGGGGGGGGCAGGGGTCCGGCCCCCCCCCGCGCCACCGGCTGGATGCGCCTCAAGAACAACATGGCGCCGCCGGTGGAGCCGCCGCGGAAGGAGGGGCTGAACAACAGCGTGAAGGCCGTCTCCGTGGAGATGCTCTCTCAGGAGGGGGGTGGCGGTGCGGAGGCGAGGGGGGGGGGCGGGGGCGTTGCCGCGGAGGAGGGGGGGGGGCTGTCCAGCAACAACCCCCTCCGCAAGACGGACTCGTGCGACAGCGGCATCACCAAGAGCGAGCTGCGGATCGACCGGGCCGGGGAGGCGCGGACGCCGGCCGCCGTCACGCCGCTGCTCCACAGCCCCCTCCTCCTCCCCGGGGGGGGGGCCGCGTCCCCCCCCCACCCCTTCTGCCCCATCCCGGAGCAGGCCCTGCAGGCCGCGCTGCACGAGACGCGGCTGGAGCTGCGGGACGACATCCAGACCCTGGGGGGGCGGCTGGGCGCGCTGGAGAGCCAGGTGGCCGAGATCCTCAAGCTGCTGTCGGACACGAGGCGGCCGTCCGCCGGGGGGGGGGCGCCGCCGCCCGCTGCCCCCACCCCCCCCAAAACCAAAATAATCCAACGTCAGGACATCTTCACCGTCTCCAGACCCGTGTCTCCGGACTCAGAGAAGGACGAGGGGCTCTGAAGACAGCTCCCCCAGTGGTGTGGAGGGGGCGTGCGTCCCGGCGCCGCAGCGATCGCACTGCAAAAACTCAAATATCTTACCAAGAATATTTGTCTTATTTCTAGTCATAATGTCATTTCTAGTCAAAACAAATCTCATTATACGTAAAATCACATAAAAAGTAGCTTGTTTTTAGACACTTTTTACTTCTTTCAAGCTGATTTTTACTTGAAATAAGTAGAAAAATCCGTTAGTGGAGCAAGTTTTTGTAGTGTAACAGATGTGCACTCACTCACCCATAAAGGACGTGCTAACCCGACCGCCAAGTGGTTACTAACCTCTTCGCGAAACGGTTAGTATCGTCGCCTACAGTGCAGGAGATCAAGGTTCGAACCCCATCTGGGGCAATCTGTACCGAGAGAAACACAACGCAGAGGGACAGACAGGGCCGTTGTATAGGGGAGAAAGGTGTTGATAATTCTAGGGGCCCAGCGCCCAGCAGGGCCCACAAAAAACACTAATCTTTGTATGACTGAATTATTCTGCTTAGACCCTGACTAATAGTCATAGTAATGCTGCATTAGCATCAAAACAAAGTAGGCTAAAGAAAAAATGATAATACATACGTAGTCTAAGGAAAAAAGTGGAAAAGTCAGGGGGTAGGGGCCCACTTTAGTATTCTTTCAGGGGGCCCAGAATTCCTAGCAATGGCCCTGGGGCCAGATATGACATCGGCTACACAAGCACAAAAACTTGCTTTCACTGGCAGATTTTTCTACTTATTTCAAGTAAAAATTTGTTTGAAACAAGTGAAAATTATCTAAAAACAAGTTAATTTTTAGGTGATGAGTCTTATTTTAAGTGGAAAGAGATTAGTTTTGACTAGAAATGAGACATTTTGACAAGAAATAAGACAAATATTCTTGGAAAGATTTAGAGTTTTTGCAGTGCAGGTGGTTTTATCAGACAGGGGGGCGTCCAGCGCCGTCACACCCCCCCACACCACTGGTCTCTGAGATGAAAACTAAAACTCTGGCTTCTCTTAACGTTTGCACACAGACTTTTACCTCCAGGTCCCGTGGGAGTCGATGATGCCGTCACTCTGCACCAACCTGGACCGCGTCTTTTTTGATTGTACATACCTCTCTATGCATGTCCAGCTGGATTCTGGCCTGCCAAAGAAACAACTACCGAACGTACTTATTGCCTGTATATTATGCAGTTGACTGCATGCAAATGGAATTTAAAGAGACATTTTATTGAGCTACACTGTACATATGAATATTTTTCATTGATAATTTACTATGTGGACATTCAGGGTTTGCATACTGGTAGCACTATAAACATTAAATAACAAAAAAAAGGGGGGTTTTACTGGCAGAGGGATTGTGCATGGATTATTTATGGATAGAGAGAAAGAAAGGATGAAGGTTGTTTTTTTATTTTTTATGTTGTTGAGTTTGATTTTCACCTCCTCGTCCTCCAAGAACAGATTATGTATGTGAAGAAGCAGCAGCAGCAGCAGTGTCCCTTCCTGGTTGGAGGTAAATCTTTTTTTATATTGTTTTTTTTTTTGCTTCTTCTAATAATGATTTCTATTTTTGATGACTGACCCTCTGATAGTTATTTTGTTAGGATCCTCCTCGTGTCTATGCATCACCACTAGAATACTCCGAATATGAAGATGTTTGTTATCATGTCGGTGAATGAAAAAGGAAGTTTGCTTCTTCTATTTTTATTTATTTCTTTATTTGTTTCCATTCCTCTGCATGAATCAGGGATGGCAGAATGCACTTTGGGATGTGGAGAAGGCTTCTGGGGAAATAAATAACGCAGAGTTTAGTTCACATAAAAGTCCACTCAGCACAGTGACATGTAATCCCACAGCCCCTCCCCCCTCCTCCTCTTCCTCCTCACCTCCTCTTCCTCTTCCTCTTCCTCCTCCTCCTCCTCCTCCACACACGGCAGTCTTAACCAGCGAGCGTCGCGCCGCGGGAACCGCAGCTTCGCCGCAAAGAGCTCGAGTAATAAAAAATGGAATACTCTACTTTTTATGATGATATCAGTTTTATAAATCTGCATGCAAAGGAGTAGTTTTATGCTCCAGAGTGCACACACACACACACACACATATGTGTATATACAAGTGTGTGTGTGTGTGTGTGTGTGTGTTGTGCGCATACATATATACATGTGTGCACGTGCACAGTGTGACGGCGTCTCTTGATGCGAAAGACAAAGACGTCAGATCCGTCGCTTTTTCAGGTCTTGTGAGACTCAGACGCTGCACTCCCCATTCCCCCCTCCTCCTCCTGCACTCGTCCCATAATACACACACTTACACACACACACACACACATACACTTGCACACACATGATCCTATGTAATAAGGCAGAATAAGGCCGAACACAGATGTGCAGCAGCGGCCGTCATGAAAACGCCTCCTGGAGTGAAGGAGCAGAAAACCAGCTGACGTGACAGAAAATCACTCAGCAGCCAGATGTGTGTGTGTGAGTGTGTTTGAGTGTGAGTGTGTGACAGAGAGGTCACATCACACACACCTTCTGGCGGCCATATTGGACATCATTAGCTCTCGGTCCAGGAACCTGCTGGTTGGAGGGTCTCAGATCAGACTCAGACCAGGACGCTGTGGATCACAGTCGGCCATGTTGGGGAAACTGGTGTCTCAGTCAGTACGTTTACATGACGCTTGAAAAAAATGAATTATTGCCTTTAATCCGACTATAACTGGACAACTGAGTGCATGGAAACATGTTAGTCCGACTAATATTGGAGTTCTCCAACTCCAATTAATGCGATTGGAATTGGATTTTCTCTGGCATGTATACGCCTTAATTGGAGTTTAACTAGACAACACATGTGCGCATGCTCCACACCCCCCACGCTAGCTTCCAAAAACGCCGGAAGTCAATTTATTTTCAATGAGAGCCCGGTGACACTGAGCGGCCAAAGCGTCAACTCGCGTCACCGCGCTTCCAAAGCTTCCAAAGCATCACCAGACGAGAAGTTGAGCCTTGGTTAACCTTAGGGTATTTAGCTATGACGAGGTTCGGTGGCAACCTGTCAGAATAGAGACTTCCTTCAGCTCCCCAATGACCAGCGCGATCAAACTTTGACGTCAGTCACGTGACGAGCGACCAAAGCGGCTGAAAATATTTGCCGTTTTGGAAGCTGTCTTGTCTGAAGTGCACCCTCAAGTGTTTTTCACGCTTTGGAAGCTTTTGATGTGAACGCACAGTTAGACCCCAGAACAAAAACATCCAAGAAAGCCGGTCGCAGAAGCTATTGCTGTCGCAGAAGCTACAGCGTGCACCTTATCTGTACAATAAGTAACGTGCACATTATGTTTGATTTGAACAAAGCCATACGCCATCTCGCTGTCGTTTGAAAATGCCGGTCTGCCGCCTGGCTAATAGGTCGACCCGCTGAAACGACGCATACCGCCACCTGGTGTTGAGGAGGAGGACACAATCCAGTCAGTTATTCGATTTTCTCAGTTGCATGTAAACTGGGACGAGGACAGAAGTCCGATTAGACGCCAAAATCGAATTTGGAGCATAGCTCGATTAAGCTGTGCATGTAAACGTACTGAATGTTGATCCAGTTGGATCCAGTTCTGCTCAGGTCGTCTGAAACCTATACGACCTGGTGCTGACGAACCCGTCGCCAACTCATGATCCAGTTTCACAAGAACAAGACTTTGAAATTTTAAAAAAGCCTTGTTTGAAATACATAGTTAGGAGGCTTTTGTGGATTTGGGTTTCCAGAGGCTTTAAAGACGGCAGCTGTCGGCTGTTTTCTGCTTTTCCCGGTCGGCTGCTCTGCTGTCGGTCGCCGGGCGGATCCCCTGTAGACTCGGGGGGTAAGTGCCTTGCTCGGCGGCTCCTCGACAGCTCGGCAGATCGACACGGAGGTGAACTTTGACGATGGCCACCGCTGCACCTGCGTGGTGTCGAGCAGCACACACACCTGTACGTACCCGACGCTTCATATCTCTTCTTATCCTCCAACATGTCACTTCTACCGTGCAGAGCTATGCAACACGTGACGACACAACAACAGTGCAGCGGGTTTTAGGCTGCAAATAAATATCTGCTGTAGGGAGTGAGGGTTCGTTTGCTCGTGTAGATAAGATGAGAAATTAGTTATTTAATCCACCGACTAAACCTGAAACTAAAAGATCCTAAATGACGAGTTTAGAGAAAGCATGAGTGTCAGGCTTCAGTGGATCAATCCCAACAACACTTAAGATACAATAGTGGGAAATTAGGTTTAAACACATTCACATGGATTAAAGTACACTGTAACATGTATTCAATTAGAAATTCAGGTAACACTTTATAATAAGCATGAGTTAAGCATTAATAAATACTAGATTATTCATTTATAACGCATGAATACTCATTAGTATGTAGTTTATAAATAGTGCTTATCAGTGATGAATAGAACATTTTTAACTGTGTTTATAAACTACATACTAGTATCCATGTGTAAGTGATGAATAAATAAATGATGAATTCGGTATTTAATGCTTAAAGGGATAGTTCAACAACACAATCTCTATAGTCATAACAGTAGGTTCATTACCTTTAATTGTCGGTGCAAGCTATTTTTAGAGCGGCGGAGCAGAGCCGTGAGCTGCTCAGAGCTACGCTACGGAGGCTCATTGGATTTCTTGGTTTCCCTCATCAAACTCATCAAATACACAATCCAACAACTCCACAACGCTCTGGTGGACAAGTTGTGACCTGCACATTCAAAATGTTGAACTATCCCTTTAACTAATGCTTAATAGTGTATACTTATTATAAAGTGTTACCGAAATTCAAAGAAAAAATCAGAGCAGTTCAGTCCAGAGTGGAAAGATCAGGGGTCTAAAAGATCTGGTCTGGTTTTTAGCTGTGAACAAACCAGAAGCTGCAGGTCTCACAGGTGTAAACCAGGTTGTTTGGACTCAGACAGGACGGCAGCGCCACCTACAGGTCAAAGTGCGTTTCCTTTTCCCACTCGTGCAACTCAACAGGAGATAATAAAGTTTAGATTCACGCTAAACGCTACATGCTACATATCAGCATGCTCATATTAAATAGAAATCATGCTAACTGCTAGCACGAGTTAAAACCAAACATCCAAAACAGACACTTTTCAAAATTATTTGATTGGGTTTCTCTCTCTGGCGCCCCCCTCTGGTCAAACTTAAACCAAACTATAATGGCTATATAATATAATGAAGACGTATTGTGATGTAAACGACGTTCCCTCCCTCGTTTTAATTGCATGAGCTCCTCACAGCGTGTGGAGGGTGTGGACAGGTTTGCATGTTTTTACTGTAAAGTTTGATAAAGTAATTATTTTCCCATCGTACTCCTCTCACGTCAGGTTTTAACCTCCGACGGAGACTGATTCGTCGTTTTTGCAGCTTGTGACTCTGAGTCTTTGCTCTGAGAGATGATCTGAGGTGGTTGTTCCTCTTCCAGATGTTCAGGTTGGTGCTGCAGCAGCTGGAGCTCAGATCATATCACGATGAACTGCAGCAGCAGCAGATGAAGCTAATTTCTGCAAATATAAAAGTTTAAAAATGTAGAAATGATCAAGTGTTGAGTGGGAACCTGCTCTTTGAGTTTTTAGCATGTCAGAACAAAAAGAAAACATGTTTTTGGCTTTTGACGTCCACAGAAATGTGAATGTAGATCAGAGCGAACACAAACACACAAAACAGCTGGAGCAGATGTTCAGCAACAGAGATAGTATCTTTATTTTTTACTACAGATGAACCATATCTAACAAAGTTTTATTAAACGAAGCCGAGATCTTTCCTTCACGTCGAGAAATTCTAGTTTTGTGGAAGAAGTCATTAAAAACATGTTTTAAACCCTGAAGCCACTGAAGGAGCTTCCTCCTCCTCAGGTTCAGTCTCTTTGTTCATCTGAGCGTCTTCAGAAGGAAACACTGACATGGAAACTTCAAAAAATGTAGCCTACATTTAAGATTTCTGTTTGCATTTTCTCAAGTGCAACAAACTCAAGAGGAAAACTCAGCTGCCCTGGAGTCTGCCACTGGAATAATTCATGAATTAATTCATCATATTTGAAAAGCTGAGAGAAAAGTTTGAAACCTAAATGAGTCAGACCTTAAAGCAACATCTGGAGCTGCAGCTGCTGCTCAAAGCTCAGTCACAACTCCTCTGATAATTATTGATTGTTTAAAGGCAGATTTAAAGGGAAAGTTCAACATTTTGCCAAATTGGCCCATTGCCATAGTCCCTATAGTCATAGCAGTAGGTTTGTTGCCTTTAATTGTCGGTGCAAGCTATTTTTAGAACGGCGGAGCAGAGCCGTGAGCTGCTCAGAGCTACGCTACGGAGGTTCATGGGATTTCTTGGTTTCCCTCATCAAACTCATCAAATACACAATCCAAAAACTCCACAACGCTCTGGTGGACAAGTTGTGACCTGCACATTCACCACGCTATGAGATAATAACACAACGTTACCAGACAGAGTTGTTTTAGAGGGAAATTCATGCAAAACCGCTGATGCGCGTTGCCTTCAGGGACAGTTTTTCATCAAGCAGTCTCTGAATTTCCCTCTAAAACAACTCTGTGTGGTAACGTTGTGTTATTATCTCATAGCGTGGTGAATGTGCAGGTCACAACTTGTCCACGACAGCGTTTTGGAGTTGTTGGATTGTGTATTTGATGAGTTTGATGAGGGAAACCAAGAAATCCCATAATGAGCCTCCGTAGTGTAGCTCTGAGCAGCTCACGGCTCTGCTCCGCCGTTCTAAAAACAGCTTGCACCGACAATTAAAGGTAACGAACCTACTGCTATGACTATAGGGATTATGGCAATGGGCCAATTTGCCAAAATGTTGAACTATCCCTTTCATATGTTTGATAAACACATCTTTACTCTGTTTCAATACAGTAAAATCCACCAATCAGAGTGGAGCAGGGGGCGGGGCAGCTCTTCCAATGGCTTCACAGTTTTTTTTTTTATTATTTCTCTCTGACTGAAACTTTGCGGTCGGTCGTGTTTCGGAGACGCAGCAGAAACTTCTTTATTTAATTTGACGAGAGAATGAAGGGCGAAACTCCTCCTGTGATCTGAGCCCGACACACACACACACGCACACACACACACTCTTACTTTTTCAGCACAGGCTTTTTTCAGCTTTGCCACTTGAATGTACAACGACCTCCTCCTCCTCCTTCTCCTCCTCCTCCCTCTCTCTCTCCATCCTCTCCTGATGGGTTTTTCTTTACATTTAGGGAAAGGTCCCTCTCTCTTTCTCTCTTTTCTCTCTGTTGTTCACTTTACGTCCCCTCCGTCTCATCTCTCTCTTTGAAATCCACCTCCACCCTCTCTCTGAGGCCTCATCCTCCCTCCCTCCCTCTCTCCTCCACCTTCACCCCCTCTGATCCCTCTTTCTCTCTCTCTGTCTTTGATCTCCCTTGCTCTCTCGTCCTCAGCATGCCGATGATGATGATGATGATGATGATGATGATGATGATGATGTACAGTCTGTGTGCGGCGTGCCGACTGACTGACTGACACCATGAATCCACTGAGAGGCTTCGTTTATTTAAATTATCCTGAGGTCTGATTCAATTCTACAGAGATAGAAGTCATTTCCTGGATAGCCGTAGATTTATTATTGTTCATTATTTTATTTTTTTTAATTATTATTATTATTCATTATTTATCTGCAGATTGACACAAACCTGCAGGAAAAGTTTCTCCTCAGCTTTGGTTCAGTTCTGGTTCTGAAACCTCAGGATGGTTTTAATAAACGAGGCCTTGGTGAACTTTAGGTTCAACAATAAACAGTTCTTCTTCTCCTTCTTCTTCTCCTTCACTGCAAAAACTCAAAATCTTACCAAGAATATTTGTCTTAATTCTAGTCAAAACAAATCTAATTCTACTTAAAATAAGACTCATCACATTAAAAAGTAGCTTGTTTTTTAGACACGTTTTACTTATTTCAAGCTTATTTTCACTTGAAATGAGTAGAAAAATCTGATAGTGGATCAAGTTTCTTATTACAAGCACAAAAAACTTGCTTTCACTGGCAGATTTTTCTACTTATTTCAATTGAAAATGTGTTTGAAACAAGTGAAATAATCTAAAAACAAGTTCATTTTCAGGTGATGAATCTTATTTAAGTGAAAAGAGTTTAGTTTTGACTAGAAATTAGACATTTTAACAAGAAATAAGACAAATATTCTTGGAAAGATGTTGAGTTTCTGCAGTGTTCTCCTCCTCCTCCTCCTCTCTTTTCTACTGGAATGTTCTGAATTTCTACAGTTATTTATTTATTTTTTTGTTAACGATGCGACGGTTTTCGGAGCAGCACTGAACTCCCACACTGACTCATGTATTGTTTTACAGTTGCACCTGAGCTGTAGTGTCAGAATAATAAACAGCCGTCTGGGATACTCTCTCTGGGCCTCCGTCTGTTTTTAGAAACCTCTGCCTCTGCACTCACTCTCTCCTCCAAAGAGAGGGGCATTAAGTAATCAATCACAGAGTCTATTGATCAGTATTGACAGCGCCCAGAAGCTGAGACAACAGAGGAGACGACCGCGACTCCGTCCTCCTCTGTCCTCTGTCCTCAGGAGCTGTGAGTGAGTGAGACACACAACACAACAATGTGAGAATTTACTTTAAATGTATTTGAGATTGTGGAGTTTTAATCTTCTAGAAATCCAAAACTTGTCTTGTCAAAAGTGAGAGATAAAGATTTTTAAGGTCAGGAACAGACTGGGTGTTATTACACTGTGTTTTATTTGTAGCACAACCAAGGTCACAGACAGTATTACTATTTACTCCAGAGCTGGATGTACTTTTATTTCTTTACACTTGTGCTCATAATCCAGAGGCAAATCTTCTACTTTTTACTTCTTCCTCAGGGTCAATTATTACTTATTGTGAGAAAAAGGAAACAGGTTGGATCCTCTTTTGCCTTCAGAGCAGCTTTCATTCTTCATGTCAGAGAAGATCTGCAGAGAAGATGGTTGGTGATGATGATGAACATGGTCAGAAACTATAATGTTTAAACGATGATCAGGAAAAGAAATTCTATCGAATAAATTCTAGTTTCGTGGAAGAAGTCATTACAGTAAAAACACGTTTAAACCCTGAAGCCACTGAAGGAGCTTCCTCCTCCTCAGGTTCAGTCTCTTTGTTCATCTGAGCGTCTTCAGAAGGAAACACTGACATGGAAACTTTAAAAAAAAAAAAAGTACATTTAAGATTTCTGTTTGCATTTTCTCAAGTGCAACAAACTCAAGAGACAAACTCAGCTGCCACGGAGTCTGCCACTGGAATAAATCATGAATATTTTAAAAGCTGAGAGAAAAGCTCAGAAAAGTTTGAACCCTAAATGAGTCAGACCTTAAAGCAGTGGTTCTCAAACTTGTTTCGTCATTCCCCACTTTTAACAAGTGGGGATTTTCAAGCCCCACTTCCCCCCGTCGCCCCAACAAAAATTACTTCAAATTTATTGAACTTACTAGCACCAAGTATATCAGTCATATTTCATGAGTCAAAATCAAAAACATGAAATAACACAAAGTTCAAAAAGAGAAAATGAAAGTGCAGATAAAAAACGAAAAGTAAAAGTAGGCTACAGTAGTCAAATAATGAAACAGTGTTTCATTTGCAATCTGTGCAAAAAACAAAAACATGAACAAGTGAACTTTCCCTGCATTAGTGGCTGCAATGTGCCTGTTTTGCACTGCACATCCTCGGGGTTGCAGGCTTGAAACTGCCTCAAGTCATGCTCAATGTTGAGCTGAGGTGTGTGTGTGTATGTGTGTGTTTTCATCTCTCTCGAGTCTGACATAAGCTATAAAACGCACACAAATATAATCGCATTTGTCAATCGCTGTGTTTTATTTTGAAAAGTGCTCTATTTTGACAATTGACCGGATTCTCTCGTTGTTTCATGTGTGACTTCCTGCCAAGATTGACGCGATTGCTCGCGGCTCGCGCACAAAATTGACCAGATGCTGAACCGGTTGCTGCAGGGCGCGACTTCCACCACTGGTCTGAACTACACAACCGGTACTTGAGCACTGAAGGGAAGCGGTCTCTGTTCCGCGCTATTCGCGGTGCTTCGGCGTCCGGTGTGAACCCAGCAGCCTGCTACCAGAGCCAGTCTCTATTAGAAATGCTCTGCTGCTGCTGCCTTGTTGTCCCACTGCAAATGTTGTCCCGCTGCAATTAACATTCCGACGTCAATCATTGTTTTTGCACTTTAGTTCCAGGTAAAAAAAAATCTCCCGGTCTGCTAATGCTTTTTAATAATTTTAGCTATTCATTATTACTTTGTTTGTGTGTGGCTGTTTTGTTTAGAGTGAATTATCTTTGTTGTCAATAGCATTTACAGTAAGATAGGCATGAAATTGAAAATGTCCTCCCGTTTGTCGCGCCCCACCTGTCATGTCTCCGTTCCCCACCAGTGGGGCGAGCCCCACACTTTGAGAAGCACTGCCTTAAAGCAACATCTGGAGCTGCAGCTGCTGCTCACAGCTCAGCCACAACTCCTCTGATAACTATTGATTGTTTAAAGACAGATTTAAACAGATTTCTAACCCAATCAGAGTGGAGCGGGGGGCGGGGCAGCTCCTCCAATGGCTTCATAGTTTTTTTTTATTTCTCTCTGACTGAAACTTTGCTTTGCAGTGACAGACATACGTACGGGCAGTAGACAAAGCAGCCTTGCACAGCATCAGAACCATAGATGTCGGCATTATCAGTTCTAAAAGAGAGAGGTGTAAAGTAAACAGGACAGAAGCTTGGCTTGGTAAAAAAATAAATAAAGGAATTTAAAAGATCCTAAGATCCAAGGAAAAATTGCAAGAGTAAAAACTCGAGCTACACTACGCTTCCTCCAATTAGGAGGCCACCAGCCTAAGGTTAATGCTGGCCTGAATAGGGACTGGCTGTTTGTTCAACAGAACTATAGAATTAGGGAGGAAGGAGTGTTTATAACGGTTGCTTTTGGGGCGACAAGCTCTTAAACATCTGCCCGACGGTAACAACTCGTACTCTGGGAACAGAATGTGGTTTTTCACTGCTCTTCCTCGATCTTACTTCTCTCTCTCTGACCAGAGGCCTGTACTGCAAAGCCAGTTTAGTGGGTTAGCGAGGTATGTTGAGTGTAAAGCCAGCCTCTCCTGTACTGCGACGGTGGCTGTCTTTTAACGAGGCTAGATCACCATGGTAACTTATGCTTAGCTCATAACCTGGTCCCGACCAGGTTATGTTCCGAGTTTAATCATAAAACCGGCTATAAAAGCGCCGCTGTTTCACTATTTTAACTAATTTACAGCTGCGGCACCTTTACTTTGAAAGTCCAGTGGAGCTGGATCAGAACGGAGCGTTTGTACGGAGGGAGAGATCAGCTGATCGCTGCTGTTTACTTTCTCTCTGAGCGTCTCCGCTGAGTCTCCGCCTCCTCACCCGTTGAGCTGAGCGTCAGGAGCTCATTATATAGGCTATTAGACTATAGCCTATATTTTACTTTTATATACTGTACAGTCAGTCACCACTGATAGAAGTTGTTCGCTCACAGCAGGACAGATAATCAGATGGATAATCGGTAAAGTTAATAATTTCACTTAATGTGGCCGTGAATAAATTAATTCCGATGTGTCGCCTGTTATATATCAGTGTTGCCCAAACGCAAATCTTGAATAAGTCTCCGCTGTTTTCACATTTAAAAAGGTCTTTGTTTATGAGATTTGCTTGTAGCTACAGCACCTAAAAAAACCTCACTGTAACCTATCCAGCCTCGCTTCCAATAAAACACACACTCGCGTTATAATTGCGATCAGTGAAATATATAACAATATAAAACACAATTTAAAATGACAGTTGATGTTGCTCTAGTTTATATGGATAAAGCTTCATATTTAAAAGTAGCGCAAGAGCTGTCAGAGAAATTAAAAGCAGCCTCCTCTCTTGTCATATTTGCAGCAACACTGATGCTTCAGGCTGTGATCGTGCTTTTTTTAAAATATCGCTCATACTCTCTCCATTAAAACAATTGCACTCGTCTTGGCTGAAATCAGCCCGTTGTGGATCAATTTCGTGCGGAAGTAGAATAATATGACGTCAAACGCCCCCTTTTATGTGAACGCGCGCAGAGCACAAAGCTGAGAGCCGGACTTGACTAATTAAGTTGATAACCACCGTCACAGTACCGTTTAGCTCTGATTGCGGACTTGAGGGTTTGTTGAGCTGCATCTTGAGCACAAAGCCTAGGTATGTTGAGCCTCCTTCGCAGTACAGGCCTCTGGCTTCATATCTGCGGCTCCTGTGGCTGCTGCTGCTTCCTAAGAGGATCAGACTGATATGAAATCATCTTTAGTCCCAGTTTCACACCACAGAATCTCATTAAACCACTTTAACACTCACACGCTGCTGTCTGTGGTTTGGGTTGAAGGGTTGAAGCTGTTCTGTCCATTAATCTGTGTGGACTGATCCAACCCAGAGCTTCAGGAGCTGTTTGTGGTGTGAATGTCTCTGGATCTCTGTGGACGGTTACTGGCAGACGGGACAATTATTATTACAGTTCCAGAGAGGAGGAAGGAATCATCAGCCTGTCAAACTTCTGCTGCTGCTCCGTCTGGACTCACCTGCTCTCCACCGTCTACTGAGGTGGAGGAGGAAGACAGAGCAGATGCATGAATAAAAGAGGAGGAGGAGGAAGACAGAGCAGGAAACATGTTTAATTTCTGCAGGTGAAAAGTCAAAGTGTGAAACGTCGCTGCAGGTTGAAGCTCATTTACTCCACATTTGTCTCCTCTATAGTGCCGGTCATGATTTGTTTGTGTTACTGCAGTTTCCCTCAGTGTTTTATGACCAGCAGTTACACAGAGAGTGACACAACAACCTCCCGTTAAAGCTGCGATTCAGAAACACAAAATGTTCTGTAAAGTTCATTTTGGGTTATGAGTAAAAATCCATCTTCAGGTGTCTGAATCACAGAGTGTGAGTGTGTCAGAAAGACAAATCCGTCACCTGGAGGTTTCTATAGAGAAGCTCAGACTGAGCTGCTCCACTGCTGCCATCTTGGCACCGCCTGACTCCGCCCCCCAACTCCATATTAAGACATAAAAGGGCAAAAAGGTGGAGCTGAGATGCTATTCGTAAGCACAGGTGGACGACCTGTTTAAAGGCTAATCTGCTTAATCAAAGGCTGATTAACTTGCTAGTGGTGCGAAGTTATTACATAGCATCATCTATTTGAGATTTTAAAACACTTTTACACATTATTCCTTCCATTTACTCTGACTGTAACACCAGGAACTTCTGTAGAGCTCAGATTTAGTTGTTACTTAACTCTAATTTAAAATTTAATTAAAGAAAATTTCAGATTAAAGTCGGTGGAGCAGCGTGTTTGATTCACATCACCTGTTTCCTTGATGCTTTACAACCTGTGGCTCATCATTAAGCAGCTGACATCATCATCTCCATGCAGATGTGCAGCAGCTGCTGTATATCTGACAAGAAAGGAAGTGACATCACAGCTAACGCAGGTGATAAAAAAATAAGTATTGATATTAACTCTGCTGCTGCTGCCAGGACTTTTTATGTGTTTGCTTTTCTGTATTTCAGATGGAAATTAATAAATTCTTCCACATATTACAGGCAGCTCGTTTGTACAAACTCTGGTTAATTCATAAAATACAAACTGTGCTCGTACAGAAAGTTATTGATGAGCTGCAGGAAGTTCCTGGTGAGGAACCACTGGTTTCTGTTTCCAGTCAAAACATTTCTTATATATTTTTGCTCTGTAACAAAAAGTCTGGTTCACACTGTACATTTTCTGGTGTGCAAGAGAAAACCTCCCCCCTCAGGAACTCTGCTTTATTCATGTAGCCTATTTACTGATTTATTCATGATCCAGGAATCCAGAGTTACCTGAAAGCAGCAAAACACAAAAGGTGAGTGTTGTGTACCGGGGTGTGGGTTCCGATGATGACTCCGAGTCGTATTGTTGATCTTTAGTTTCGTTGTTTATTTCATTCTCACAACATCTCAATAACAGAAACACCGGCAACTCCTCAGACAGCTGATCGACACTGAAGCGTTACCATGGAGACACATACACAACGGTCACTCTTTTCCATATTGACCAATGACTGAACAGGACTCATATCGTATCACCATGACAACTTCAAACTATTTTCAACTTCATGTGAACCTCACATTTATGCTATTCAATAAATAATAACAATAATATTAATATTCTATATTAATACACCACACTCCTCCCCGGTAACTTGAAACCCCTTTCATGAAAAACAATGAAAACAAACAAATATGATTCACTTCAATTTCATAACCATTACAAGTTTTTAAATCGGTTTCATATTTACCAGACAATAAAAATCACTTAAAATAAAAACATTCAGTGAGGAGGCTTTTGTTTCTCAGGCCTCACTGAGCTGTTCCATCTCAAGACCAAGTTGGTCTATAGCGGTCTGGAGGCTTTCTGTTTCGCTGAGGCCTCCCTGTGATGGCAGAATGAACAGTCTCCTCATGCTCCATGTCCATAGTCCACTCAGAGGTGTTCCACTCTGAGGTATCTGGCTGTGGACTATCCACTGTGTTTGCTCCAATCATCTGGTTCACATGTTTCTTACACTCATGCATGTCATTTGTCTCCACAAGGTAAGTTACAGGACTCAAAACCTTCTTTACCTTTCCTGGTACCCATTTATCTCTCTCTCCTCCCCGGTAATCTCTGACTCGGACTGCTTGCCCGACCTGAAAGGAGCGTAAGCGCTTTCCTGTACCCCTGTTCACTTTACTGTCCTGTCTGTCCTGCATGTCTGCTGAGAAGCTGGGCTTCATTAGTGACCAACGTGTGCGTACTTGTCGTTTCAAAAACAACTCTGCTGGAGTTTTTTGTGTAGCTGCATGTGGTGTGTTCCTATAAATAAACAAAAAATTGTCTACATCATGTTGTAATGACCTTCCTGACCCTTTTTGTTTACCCAGAGACTGTTTTAGATTTTGAACCAGTCTCTCTGCTGCTCCATTTGATGCTGGGTGGTATGGAGCTGACTTGATATGCTTTACCCCATTCTTCTGTAAGAACGTTTCAAACTCTCTTGAGACCAGCTGCGGTCCATTGTCTGAAACTAACTCCTCTGCAAGCCCGTAAGCTGCAAACATCCCCCTGACTGCCTCAACAGTAGCTGTAGCTGTAGTGTTTGTCATAACCTTAACCTCTGGCCAGCGCGAGTATGCATCTGTGACTACAAGGAAATTGTCCTTTCCTTTCTGAGCAAAGTCTATGTGTATGCGCTGCCATGGTCTCTCTGGCCATTTCCAGGCGTGTGTTGGTGCAGTAGGTGGCATAGATTTGTTTGACTGGCACACCTGACAGTCTTTTACCAGACCCTCTATATCTGTGTCTAACTTAGGCCACCAAAAGTGACTTCTAGCTAGAGCTTTCATTTTAACAATTCCCCAGTGGTTTTCGTGTAGCTCTCTGAGCAGTGTGTCTCTCAGCGTAGCTGGTATAACAGCTCGCAGACCCCACAATACACAGTCCCCCTCTACTGTGAGCTCATCTCTCCTGGCCCAGTATGGTGTGAGAGCTGTGTCTGTGACATGTTTAGGCCAACCTGTTAGTGTGAAGTGTTTTACTTTCCCTAGGACCTGATCACTAGCTGTCTCTTTTGCTATATCCTTAGCTGTGATGGGCATGACATCTATGAATGACACTCTAAACTCCTGACTGCTTTCTGGACCTCTCTCTGAGAGAGGTAGTCTTGACAATGCGTCTGCGTTACCATGATGCTGGCCGGACTTGTACTTAATGTCGTACTGGTATGCTGCCAGTATCAACGCCCACCTCTGTAGTCTCGCTGCTGCTAGTGCTGGTACCCCTGTCTTGGGCCCTAAGATTTTTACGAGAGGCTTGTGGTCTGTAACAAGCAAAAACTTGCGACCATAAAGGTAGTCGTGGAACTTCATCACCCCAAAAATGAGTCCCAACGCTTCCTTTTCAATTTGTGCATAGTTTACCTCTGTCTTTGTGAGTGTGCGTGATGCATAAGCTATGGGCCTCTCATTTCCATCAGGCATCACGTGAGAAATGACCGCTCCCACCCCGTAAGGAGACGCGTCACATGCCAGGATTACTGGCAAATGCGGGTCATAGTGTACTAACACTGAGGAGGAAGACAACTGTGCCTTGGTCCTCTCAAAGGCCTGTTGACGCTGTTCTGACCACACCCACTTTTGGTCCTTCTGAAGGAGCTCTGTCATAGGCTTGATAAGTGTGGAGAGGTTCTCTATGAATTTGCCATAGTATGTCAGTAAAGCTAGGTATGCTCTGAGCTCTGTTACGTTTTTGGGCACAGGCGCCTTTGCTATGGCGTCTGTCTTCTCCTGTACTGGGTGTATGCCCTGCTCATCTATCCTGTGACCTAGGTACGTGACACTGTTTTGAAGGAATGCACACTTCTCTCTGTTCACCTTGAACCCTCGCTCTTGCAGCCTCTGTAGTACTGCTTCCACATTATGCAGGTGTTCCTCTGTGTCCCTCCCACTGATGAGTATGTCATCCAAAAAACAAACTGTGCCTGGGAGACCTTGTAGGACCTGGTCCATAATACGCTGAAAAACAGCTGGTGCACTGGACACTCCATAAGGTAACCTATTTACCTGATAAAGACCCTTCTGTGTGTTTATGGTGAGATACTTTCTGGACTCTGCGTCTATCTCTACCTGCTGGTAGGCCTGGGTAAGATCTAGTTTTGTAAACTGCTTCCCGCCTGCTAGTGTAGCAAAGAGATCCTGTGTCTTAGGTAATGGATACTGATCCACTTCAACCCACTCATTGAGACCCACCTTGTAATCACCACATATCCTGACTTTTCCTGTTTTCTTGGGCAGACACACTATAGGACTAGCCCACTCACTGTACTCTATAGGTATGATGACCCCCTGTTCTTCCAGCTCTACCAGGTGCTTGTCTACTGCATCTCTGAGTGCATAAGGTACTGGTCTAGCCTTACAGAACTTTGGTACAGCTTTTTCTGATACATGAACAGTTGCTTGGACCCCCTTTACCAGACCCAACTTGTCACTGAACACTTCAGAGTACTTTTCACAAAGCTGCTCTACTGGGCATGCTACATGGTTTACTTGTGACCAATCCAGTGAAAGATATTTGATCCAGTTTCTTCCCATAAGAGTAGGACCATTCCCTTCTGACACAAGTAACACTGACTTCAGCACTTGATCCTCACATTTCACTGTTACATCCATTTCACCTATCACTGCTATGACTTTTCCTGAATAGTCTTTTAGCACAACTTCAGATGGACGTAGTCTAAACCCGCTGAACCGTTTTTTGTACATTTTCTCTGACATAATAGACATAGCTGCCCCGCTGTCTATTTCCATTTTAACCTTTTCACCGTTTACTCTGACGATGACATTATATGGTTTTACATACTCACTGTCATCCCTAGATATAGAAAACAGTCCAAAGTCTTTTTCAGAGCTTCTCTGTTCCCCTGACAGTGGTTGTTGCTGGCTGCTCTCAGCTGCCAACTGCAGCAGCTCTGTGTCGTCTTCCTCTCCTGTCGCTGCAGCCTGCTGCGGCTGTGTGTTGATGGTCGATGCAATGTAGCGCGTGCCTCTCGTTGCTTGGCTACTGTGTCGCGCTGTTTCAAAGCGTTGTTTTCCCCCGTAGGCTGGTGTTCCCCCCGCTGGCGGTGGTCTCTGACGACAGGCCCTCTCTAGGTGTCCCGATCGCTGGCAGCCCCGGCACTGGAAATCCTTGTAGCGGCACGTCTGTGGCGTGTGTCCGGTCCCCAAGCAGCGGTAGCAGGGCTTGTTCTCTCCCCCGCTGGCGCTCTGGTAGTCCGGCGTCCTCTGGCTCTGCTGTTGCTTTGCCTTGGGTGGTCCCTGTCGCTGTCTTGTCACCTGGTCGGTCCTCATCTGTGGTTGCTGGAATTTCAGCATACTTCGGGTTGTGCACTCGAAGTTGTCAACAATGTCCAGCACTTTTGGCCAATCTAGCGCGTTACCATACGCGGCACTTAGAAGTTTTCCTCTCAAGTCCTTGTTGGCAACACCGTAAACAAGTTGGTCCCGCAGCTGCTCGTTTAGCGTAACGTTAGCCCCAAACTCGCATGTCTTGGCCAGTCCTTTGAGAGACGCAATATATTCGGCTAGCGACTCTCCTGCCAACTGTGTTCTGCATCTGAAAACGTACCTTTCACTAAGTACATTTCTCTTCGGCTGATAAAAGCCCCGTAGAGCTTTCGTTAGCTCATCCAGCGTAGCCTCACCCGGCTTCTGTGGTGTTAGCAGGTCCTTCAGGAGAGCGAATGTCTTCGGACCAACGACTGCCAGAAAAACCGCTCTCTTTCGGTCATCTTCTATATCGTTGGCCTCCACAAACTGATAAAAACCCTCCTCATATGCCTCGAAACTCTCGATAGCTTCATCGAAGCACAAGCCTGACTCCGT
The DNA here is from genome assembly GCF_905171665.1 of Trachurus trachurus. NCBI lineage: Eukaryota > Metazoa > Chordata > Actinopteri > Carangiformes > Carangidae > Trachurus > Trachurus trachurus. The sequence goes on along the minus strand of NC_139907.1, from coordinate 3,550,688 downwards.
GCTAAACATAGCCGGGTGATTCTTTTTTTGCAGCAACATTTTGGTGTCATGACTTTTGAAAAAAAAACAACCTATGTATCATGTTTTTATTATTTTATTACAACACTAATATGTTTAACAATAAGAAACACATAATGGTCAAGCTCAGGGATGGATACAATTATAATTACAGGTTGTTTTCTTAAACATCATCTCTGAATGTTTTCCACCCTGTTAGGGACATTTATATGTGGACCACAAATAGTTAAACATGTAAATATTGATCAATAATTACTTTTTCTTAGAAAGAGTATGTCCCTTTTGCTATCACAATATGTTTTATTCTTGAAACTGTAACATATGATTTGGTTACAAACAGTATATGTCTGTATTATAAAAAAGACGATTTTTTTTAAACCTATAATAACAGAAAGCATGAAAAACATTGGTAGTTTTTTAAACTTGTACCTATATGTGCATTTAATGTTCCTCACTTCCCAACATGGGACAAAAATATTCACAGTACTTAATACTTTTGTCAAATTATTTTAATTATTTAAAAAAAAAATCTTAACTAACAGGGTGGAATGGCTCATAACAGAGTGGAACAGACAATAACAGGGTGGAAACATGTGGAATCATTTTATCAACAAAGCTTATTTTTTAATAATGTTTTGTTAAAATACACACAGATCTATACTATATGAAGTTAATAATATTATTATAATATATAATATTATTATTATTATCATCACTCTCTACCCTAATTTCCCCCCTGTTAGGTCCCCGCTCCACCCTGTTAGGTTAGAACCTAACAGGGTGGAGCCTAACAGGGTGGAATTTTCTTTAGCTTATCTAGCTGTAGCTCTTTAGCTGATCAACTTTTAGCTAGCTAACCTTCAACAGAATAACACAACTTTAATAACTAAATCTAATATGTTTTTTTATTTTATTCTGCTCAATAGACATTTCCCATAATTTGCCATAACAGGGTGGAACTTTAAGAGTGCCTCATACAAGTATAACATATTTAACATTAAAAAAAAGTAAGGAGATAGTGAAAGTTGAAGTTTATTTCTTTTCCACAGTTGATCTCCCTCCAAAACCAAATGATGTCACTTCCTGTAAATGGCTTTTATGGAATTGTAGTCTTTTGGGGGGGCAATTGAGCACATTCTAACAGGGTGGAAAATTACTACTGGGACATGTAGAATTTGAACAAAATAGTAAATAAAAAATATAGTTTCATCACATTGAATTGCATAATGAAATAAAGTTTAGTCTAGTTTATCAAATTATTAAAGAAAAAAAAATAGTTTTATAATTTTATGGCCTACACCTCTTGAGGAAGTTGATTACATTGCACTGCGGACACGATGAAATTGAGCATGTGTGTCACCAAAAAGTTGTGTAAAATACAAAATAATATTTGAAATGCATTTTATTTATGGTTAAATGATGGCAAACACTTAAGTGCATAATTAAAGTACATTTATATATATATTTTGCAAATTTAGAAAAAAATCTGGGTAAGAGAAACATGCGGACATGAAATGTTGCTACAAACAGAGAATCACCCAGCCATGACAGCTCCCGTTAGTTGCCGTTAACGTTTTCTGGCTGGTTTCTGTCCGTTGCTAACGTTAACCGTTAACCGTTAACGTTAATCAACTGCCCAACTCGGTTGGTCACCGTCGTATTTTAAGGTAAAAAATAATTACCAAAAAATAAACTTCCTCGTCGCCATTGTTGTGTACCGGGGTGTGGGTTCCGATGATGACTCCGAGTCGTATTGTTGATCTTTAGTTTCGTTGTTTATTTCATTCTCACAACATCTCAATAACAGAAACACCGGCAACTCCTCAGACAGCTGATCGACACTGAAGCGTTACCATGGAGACACATACACAACGGTCACTCTTTTCCATATTGACCAATGACTGAACAGGACTCATATCGTATCACCATGACAACTTCAAACTATTTTCAACTTCATGTGAACCACACATTTATGCTATTCAATAAATAATAACAATAATATTAATATTCTATACACCACAGTGAGTTCCACTGTTTTCCACTTCCTAATGACAGCTGCTGTGTATTGTAGCTGATTTATTTATTTAACATAACTTACGCTGACTGACTTTTTCTTTAATGATGCAAAAAAATAAAAATAATGGTTCTTGAAATAGTAAAAACTGAGATTTGAGTGCAACAAATATCTAAACTGATATTATGAGAGTTAAAAGATTTGTTTGATCTTCACTGAGCCTTTTTATTTTAGCTGCAAAGACGTCTGCATCGTCTCTGTGATGCTGCTTTAAACTATAGACTTGAAGCCCCCCCCTCCCAGAGGAAACGCAGACCATAATACTCATAATTATAATAATAAAATCTTAAATTAACCAGTCGCTTGTTGTCAGAAATTGGAAAATTGGAGCTTTAATAGAAAACGTCCCCCCGTGGACTCCGCCCCCTCGGACTCGGAAATTGAATCTGATCATTGATCTGAGTGTTGCCACGGCGATGAAATGATCGTCTGATTGTAGAGAAAGAAAAATAATCTGTTCCCCTCTGAGTCTTCCAGTTATTGTGAGTGATCTTTAACGTGTCCCGATGGTTCATTACTTCAGCTACTTTAATTTAATCCATTACAAACATTAACTTTAACTTAATTAGGTCTCAAAGCTCCTGAAGAGTTTCTTAAATATAAAGTTAAAGTCAGTAATAAATGTCCTTGTTCACAGTTACAGCTGATTTTCCTTCAGTTGCAGTACCGAGAGTGGCCACACGAGGTTGTTTGTTCGGCAGCTTGTTGTGACGTTAAGTTTTGTTCTTTGTTTTAAGGTGACAATCAAAACCCAGTCAAACACTCAATGTTCATGTAGGAGAGTGAAGTTTGATTCTCACATGGAACTTTGTTGTTGAGGAAAAACATGTTGAAAATAAAAGCTCAGCAAAATGAATCTTCTTCAAGACAATTTAAAGTTTACGAAGACAGAAAAAGAAACAAAAACACAACTTTAAATGTAGGCCTATTTCATCTTCGCAAATGGACATGATGGTGATCCAATATAGAAATATGATGGCTTGGTGAAGATGGCATACATATGATTGTTTACTTGCACTTACACTCTTCGATTGATAACTAATTGATTTTTACATCACTGTTTTTACTGTAACTATGTATACCTGTTGTGAAGCACATTGAGTCTGCCTTGTGCATGAAATGCGCTTTATAAATAAAGTTGAATTGAAGTGAATTGAATTGACTTTTATAGTAACATTTCTGTAGTTACATATTTTCAAAATATTGAATTTCTGATTCATTTTTATATTGTTTAACATGAGGAACATGATACTATTTAATTCATATTCATTAAGTTCATTAGAATAACATATTAAACTTGCGTATATGTATTTTTCTTATACATTTTTTTATTAATTTCGAGCATATTCATTTTCTTATCATTGTGGGGAAGTGGTCTGAGCCTGACACTGCTCTGATATATACCATATCTAAAATATAAACATATAAACATACTTATAGCTCATATATGTGATGTTATTAAAGTCACTAAGACGACTCCTGAGTGGCCGACGTGTCCAGGATCAGTGAGGCAGAAAGTGTGCGTTCAGTCTGAACATCTTGTTTCTGCCTCTGTTATTAATATCTGATGTTTAATGAAACATTTATCAGAAACAGGAAGTGCTGTTCACATGAATCTGAGGGGTCAGTGGGTTATTTCACAGTAAAGAACAGAGAACAGGTGTCAGAAAAGAAAAGAAAAGAAAAGAAAAGACTGAATTAAATGTAAAAATCCAGAGTGTGGAGACGTTTTAATCTGAGCTCATATTCGCTCAGTTAATCCCACTGTGTAATCTAATTATGGTGATTTCATTTTCTCCTTTAATCGACTCAACATCTCATCATCACAACGCTTTGATGCTTTAAACTCCACCTGGATCTCGTCGTCGTGGTTTTAACACACTTTTCTCTCCTTTGTAGTAAAAAAAGAAAAAAAATCACTTTCCACCTTTAAGTCACAGAGAGGAGATTCCCCACGGACGGACGTCTCTCTGCTCCGGTTTCACGCTCCGACTCATGTGAGGACGCCGGTCTGATTTCAGAGGATTACATCATCACCAGGAGGAAGAGCAGACGAGGAGGAGGAGGAGGAGGAGGAGGAGGAGGAGGAGGAGGAGGGGGAGGGGGAGGAGGAGGGAGATACCAATCTGAAGCTGATCATAATCATCATTGTGAACTATAACGGCCTCAATAGAGACATAAGTGAGTCCACAGAGTGATCGATAGAGAAGAATGAAGCATTTTATTATCACTGATTCATTGTTCATCAATCTGAGACTGTTGGAAGCAGCTGATGTTTCACTAAAACATCTGAACATCCCATATATTACTAATATAAAACTAAAAGATAAAGGCTCAGTCTTATCATTCAGCTAAAATGATTCACTTACTAAACTATAACACGTCATCATCTGCGTACAGATGCATCGATGTCTAATCGGCTGCTGCTGCTGAGTGAACGGTCGTGTAAATCTGCAGCAGTGATGTGACATTAGTGAGTTTTTCTGGAAGTTGTAGGCTAATTTACAGACGCTAGATTGAATGCAACATACAATGGCTGCTGTGATTTTTAGACTTTTATTAGCGGTAAAAACAATGTTTTGTTTGATTGTCAGGCTAACTGTTTATGCTAAGCTATAGGCTAATCCTACAGCGATTAGCTACGTCTGCAATGCAAACCAGTAAATATGGATTTAAACAACACAGGAGTAAAGCTTCTAACAAAGATCAGGTTTGCAAATGAGACACACACATAGGCTACACACTGACTGAGAAATAACAGTCAAACCTTTAATTAACAAGCCAGTAACACAGTAACTACACACTAATAACCATTTATTAACAACTAATCTAATTTGTGAACATAAACACAGTTTGTTTAAATCTGGATTGATAAATAAAAACGATATCTCATTCAAATCTCCTAAATAACTGGGCAGTCATTGATATTTGATCATTTTAATTTGATTATTTTATCATTTAACTATAAAATACAAAACTGAATCTTCCCCATTGTTATTGAGATATTGATATTATAAAATTATGATCTCAATAGAGCTCACGTTTCTTTGTATGTTGATTTACACAACTGTGTTTTTATATTTAATATTTCTCACTTCCTGTTTCCTGTCCGTCTGTTGCCATGGTCACCACAGGTCACTCTCTCACCCTCTTTACTGTATGTGAAGTTGAGTCCAGATCAAAGCATCAAGTTTAAAAGATGGAATCTGTAACGACAGTGTGGACGAAGAAGCTGAATGGGATTATGCAACAACGACACAACACACACACACACACACACACAGTGCTGTGACCTCCCTGTGTTGTAGTGGCATCATTGTTTTGCTCTCCTGCAGAGTGTGTGTGTGTGTGTGTGTGTGTGTGTGTGTGTGTGTGTGTGTGTGTGTGTGTGTGTGTGTGTGTGTGTGTGTGTGTGTGTGTGTGTGTGTGTGTGTGTGTGTGTGTGTGTGTGTGTGTGACCCCTCCACCACCCTCACGGTTATATTATTACATGTCAGTGGAGTTTAAGGCTGACGGATCGTATCCGGTGGGCGAGTGTGTGTGTGTGTGTGTGTGTGTGTGTGTGTGTGTGTGTGTGTGTGTGTGTGTGTGTGTGTGTGTGTGTGTGTGTGTGTGTGTGTGTGTGTGTGTGTGTGTGTGTGTGTGTTTTACAGTGGAGGAAGAAAAAACAGTGTGAAATCATCATAGTGATAAATTTAAATCTTCTCAGTTTCTGATTGATCCAATATCTCTGCTGCTCCTTTATTTCCTTTATCACATATTTATCATTTATCACTTCAACTTTATTTCTTCTCTATTATCTTTTTTGTCCATTTCCTCTTTTATTCTGTCGTTCTTCAGCTTTTTCTCCCTCTAATAAGTGTCTCAGCATCTATTTCTCTCTCTGTCTTCCTTGACCCGTCCCTCTCAACGGTTGATGGAAAAACAGATTTTCTGTTTTTGTAGTTGAAATAAAAGAGAAGAAGAAAATAACAACAGCACATTGTGAGAAATGCTCCAATTTAATTTTCTTTTTCTTCAGCTTCGGCTTCTGGAAGTCAGCTGCACCACAGAAAGAAAAGGTAAATAATTCAAAATAAAAACCAAAATGATAGTAGGCTATGTGTATTCTATAAAAGTGTAGAGCATTTCTGATGATTCTTTAGAGACTTTTCAGCTATTTTTCTATTTGCAGCTTTTTATTATTTGCAGGAGTTTTTTTCCAGAGCTGCTCTAAGGACGTTTTCAAAAATCACAGTTATTTATTGTCAAACAGTAAAATGTTTGTCAAGGTTGAGCTATTGTTGCAAAAATGTTGAGGAATATAATCAGTTATTGGACCTTTGTACTGCTTGATGTCAACATCAGCAGCGAAAATTCTGATTGTTTGAGCCTGGTAAATAGGCTATATCGTATTTTTTCATTTAGAGAAATAAAAACTATCATAAAGAACAACGACCTCAGGTTTAATATCTTCAATAAACAGAGTCGACTCCTCCTGCTCCTCCAGATGTTTTATAGCACTAATAACACCTCAGACATATTTCACTCAGCCACTAGAGGGCGCTGTTATGTGTGTAAATATTTGTCTCTTTAGGTGTTTGAACAAACGATGAACAGTCTAGGTTTGCCTTTAAAGGGATAGTTGAACATTTTGGCAAATTGGCCCATTGCCATAATAATCCCTATAGTCATAGCAGTAGGTTTGTTACCTTTAATTGTCGGTGCAAGCTGTTTTTAGAACGGCGGAGCAGAGCCGCGAGCTGCTCAGAGCTACGCTACGGAGGCTCATGGGATTTCTTGGTTTCCCTCATCAAACTCATCAAATACACAATCCAACAACTCCAAAACGCTCTGGTGGACAAGTTGTGACCTGCACATTCACCACGCTATGAGATAATAACACAACGTTACCAGACAGAGTTGTTTTAGAGGGAAATACAGAGACTATTGATGAAAAACTGTCCCTGAAGGCAACGTGCATCAGCGGTTTTGCATGAATTTCCCTCTAAAACAACTCTGTCTGGTAATGTTGTGTTATTATCTCATAGCGTGGTGAATGTGCAGGTCACAACTTGTCCACCAGAGCGTTGTGGAGTTGTTGGATTGTGTATTTGATGAGTTTGATGAGGGAAACCAAGAAATCCCATAATGAGCCTCCGTAGCGTAGCTCTGAGGAGCTCACGGCTCTGCTCCGCCGTTCTAAAAATAGCTTGCACCGACAATTAAAGGTAACGAACCTACTGTTATGACTATAGGGATTATAATTTGCCAAAATGTTGAACTATCCCTTTAAGAAACAGACAAATGTCAGTTAAAGGATCATGGAAGCTGCAGGTTTCGATGTTCGATAAAAAAATGTCTGTCAGGATGGAGACAAAAGTGCCATGGTCAGAAAGCTTCACATTTCCACCTCTGATGACTCCACTGAAAAGAAAATCGCTGTGTGTAGAACTTTCATCCTGCAAAAACGATGCTCATCCATCAGCCTCAGTCACACTACGTCAGTGGTAATAAAGGCTGTAACAGGGTTGTGGGGGTTGTGGGGTTGTGTGGGGTTTCCCTGGAGAAATCTCACCTATGAGCTCCTCTCTGCCTCGGAGCTTCTTCTTCATCGTTGTCATCGTCATCGTCATCCTCACAGATCCTCTTCACCGCCTCCACGTCGCTGCAGGAGCGACTGTATAATTCATAACCTCAGCTGGAACCTGTCAGGCTGCTGAGGCGGCCGAGCGGAAGTGGCCCTGCAGGCTGGGCTGCTAAACACACACACACACACACACACACACACACACTTACCTGCCCTGTAAACCAACCTGGTGTTAATGTGAGAGCGGTGAAGTGGAGGTGGAGGAGTGACCCTGTTGTTATAGTGACCTACAGACCAGAGTCTCGTCTCTCTCATCAATTACTAAAGTGTCTCTCTCTGTCTCAGGTGTGAAGGAGGCGGTTGTCAGCGGTTAAACATCTGGATCATGACCTGTTGTTGGCAGAAATCAGTTCAGTTTCAGCTCTGAGCTCCTTCTCAGTTTTCATCCAATGAGACGACAGCTCTGTGAAACCAACCAATGGAAAGAATAGTGAAGGTTTCAGGCAATAAAACATTTTGGATCAGAGCTACAGGTGAGAAATCGGTTCTTCTGTAGAGCAGAGACAAGACCACGTCCTTCCACCATGTCCTGTCACACTATAGCATCTTGTCTTTGTCTTTGTCAGACATGTGAAGCTCAGGTGTTGGTGGTTTTGATATTTTGGTAAGATGAGATTTATTTTTTCATCGTTGCAGGTTTATTGAGACAGTGGAGCAGTTGAAGGATTTTGGCTGTCGTTAATGTTGTTATTGTGCAGTGCATGCCTACATATACGTATGTATGCATGCACTGCACTTGCCTTATTTTTTCTATATTGCACTGTGGACATTGTCTTTGTATGTACTGTATGTATGTGAGAATGGGACTTATAAACCCGCTGCTAAGTCTCCAATGTCTTGGTCCACTCTAAGCGGCAGGAGAGGGCCATCACATTTGGATCCATTTACTCATGCACTTTATCTATTTAAACTTGCACTTATAAACTGGCACTTTATACCCAACACTTTATAGAATTCACGCTGACATTACTGCACTTTATGTATATGTATGAATGTTTATATGATGTGAATCACTGTTTAACTCTTTGTGTATTTTTTTTTCTTTTTAATTCTACCTCTCATTCTTCTGTCTGTTTGTTTATTACCTGCCAAGGGACTGCGGATGTAAAATAGCAGACTTGCTACCTTCGACACATTTACATTTGTATTCATATACTGATGTTCATTAATGTGTTTTGTCAATAAACTTCCTTGAATCTTTGAATCCAACAGGAGCTACAGTATAGAGATGATGCAAATATAATAATACACTCTGTTCACTGTGAAAGCTGAACTATGCAGGTCTGGTCTCTCCCCCTCTGTGTTGCTCACCCTCCTCATGTGCATTCTTCACATGACTGCACATATTTACATGATGTACACATAATCACCATAAATGAAAAGGAGCAGGATGAAGAAAAACATATGGTACCTGTCCCTTTCTATAGTCATAATGCATTGGCTCAGTATCAACACCAATATTATACACTATTTCAAAAAAATTAAAGATGCAACAACAAAAGTAGCAAAGGAAGGTCCTCTTCTTTTTCTCTTTCTCCTTCTTCTTTTTCTCCTCCTTTCTTTTTTTAAACATCTTCTTAAACTGAGATATACTTGTACAACTTTTCAGTTCCTTACTTTGTGAATGCCATAATTTTACACCTGCAACAGAAATACACATTTGTTTTAAACTAGTCTTGTAAATTTATGTTAAAAATCAAGCTTTAATCTGTTATCCTCTTCCTCCAGCTTGACAATGTTCTGCAAATGTTCTGGTAATGCCCTGTTCTTTGCTTTATACGTTATTTTTAAGGCCTGAAAATCTTTTAGATTGGCCACTTTCAATAATAATCCATGGATATTTATCATCTGCCATGTTACCATGTGTATATTTGTGTCTTATCAGTCATAAACAAGTCATTTTTAAACCATCAAATCCTGCATAATTCCTCTTTAAGATTTGGAGCTACATTATTCACTTAGTGGTGGTTGAGTTTGGTGCAATTATTTGAGGTGCATGTGATGCGTTCAGGATCCTGCTGTCCACGTTGCAACTGTGGATGAAGTGAGAAAGATAAAGCCGTTTCCTGTTGTTTCTGAAGTTACGTTGATTTAGTATTAAAGCATTAAAACATCTCACCACAACTCTCATATTTTTTTCTCATATATTTTTCTCTCATATTCGTCCTCACTTCTTTGTGTGTACATTATCTTGTTGCTGCTTTCTTGGCCAGGCCATGCTCGTAAAAGAGATTTTTTTTATCTCAAGCAATTTGCCTGGTAAAATAAAGGTTAAATAAATAAAAAAAATAACAACCTGACATGTTAGTTTGATATAAACTCAGAGCTAAATGAGTTTTCATGTGGTGTCATCATGCATCCTCCACCTGAAGCTGCTGTCTGCTGCTGCTTTGCTGCATTAAAACCAAAACAAAGAGCTGAAAGAGGCCACAGAGGTAGGATGACATCATCACTTTACACAGTAGCTAGAGTGATTCCTCAACTACGTCTCTGACCTCTGAATAACCTCTTTGAAAAATTAACAAGACGACGACGACGAAGCGAAGCGGCTCGTTGGTTGGTTGGTTCGTTTGTTTGTTTCCCTCTGAAAAACAAAAGCTCTGTGATCTGAGTCATCGAGTTTCCCTCTGAGCTCCCAGAGGAGGTCGACACCGCCGGCTGCAAACCTCCGCCCGTGGTTTCATGGTTTCACTGAAGCCTCTTCCTCCTCTTCCCCCTCCTCCTCCTCCTCCTCTCCCTCCTGCCTCCCCCACAGCCGGAGGAGGAAGTGGTAATGTCAGGAATGATTAGGACAGCGGGGGTCACGGCAGCGACTCTGCTGTCAGGGGCTGTTGAAGATAACAGAGGTCTCAGGAGAGTCCAGAGCTCAGACAGCCGGCTTCACCTCTGAGTCTGCGTTTAACCTCTCCTCCATCTCCTCCTCACCGCTCACTCAGGCTGCAGCGCTCTGTTTATCACCACTCTGCTTCACTGCTTTCTTTTATCCTGTCGTATTAAAGGGATAGTAGCATTTTTTTAAAGTGGGGTTGTATGATCTACAAATAGCCCCTAAGTACTTTAATTGCAGTAGAAGACTCTCTACACTCCTCCCGTTAGCAACGCCAGCCCATAATAGCCCTGCCCAGAGATTTACAACATACATTGTTGTGAATGGACCCAAAGAAACGGCCTATTTTCGTGGCCTAAAAGAGATTTTACCTGAAAAAAAATACACAGTTCCATTGTTCGCTATAATATAATTTTTTCCAGCCCTTCAAAGTGCAGGAAAAACGCAACCAACTCACGTATCCCTCCGCCCAGGGTTAGCGCCCGCCGATCAGCAGTTGGTTAGGTCCAAATAAAAACTGTGTTTTTCCTGCACTTTGAGGGGCTGGAAAAAATTATATTATAGCGAACAATGGAACTGTGTATTTTTTTTCCAGGTAAAACCTCTTTTAGGCCGTGAAAATAGGCCGTTTCTTTGGGTCTGTTCACAACACTGTATGTTGTAAATCTCTGGGCAGGGCTATTATGGGCTGGCGTTGCTAACGGGAGGAGTGCAGAGAGTCTTCTACTGCAATTAAAGTACTTAGGGGCTATTTGTAGATCATACAACCCCACTTTAAAAAAATGCTACTATCCCTTTAAAAAAAGAAAAAAAAAGAACAAACTCCACTGCAGACAAAGAAATTTACCTTTAAATCACTAAAAACCTGTTTTATTTTATCGCTTTCTTCTTTGTTTATTTCTTCTGATTACAAAGTAAATATGCTGTTACTGTTTCTATGCTACATTTCAAAAATACGAGCACATAATTGGTGATAAAACTGATACGGCTTCTCTGCAGAGCTCCTATTAAACACTGAATAAAAATTGATTGTAAAGGATTCTTCTTGGAGTTTATATAAAAACAATATTTTGAGGCAATTCAGCTCAAAAGTTAAATTCAAGATGCAAAACTCATCTCCTCGGCTTCTGAAAATGGAAACCACCTGTCAGTAGGTTTTCTAGTTTAATTTTCCCTAATGTGTTCACCAAAGTAAAACCACAACGTAATTCTAACAGGTTGAACTTTAGTTACAGCTCTAAAAACATTTGATCTGTATTTCCAAAACTTAACAGCGATGACTTTTCTCTGCAGCTGAATGTGTTTTCTTCAGGAGCAGAATGTGGAAACTACATTATTATGTTATTTCTAGACATTAAGACAGACTGGGACAGGCCAAGGCTATCTGGTTAGCATGCTAACTTAAAGGGATAGTTCAACATTTTGGCAAATTAGCCCATTGCCATAATCCCTATAGTTTTAGGAATAGGTTTGTTACCTTTAATTGTCGGTGCAAGCGATTTTTAGAACGGCGGAGCAGAGCCGCGTTCTGTTATTATCTCATAGCGTGGTGACAATTAAAGGTAATGAACCTACTCCTAAAACTATAGGGATTATGGCAATGGGCCAATTTGCCAAAAATGTTGAACTATCCCTTTCAGTATAGGAAAAAAAAACTGATAGAAACATTGTTGCTTTTGAAGTTTGGTTCTTCCAAACAGCTGTTAATGCTGTTAGCCTAGCTATATATATGCGTCTCCACATTTTTACTTCTACAGTTTGTGAGTTTGAGCTAAAAACAAAAGACAGAATCAATGTGAGCCAGTGATTTTCTGTTCCTCAGGTCATTTTGTGTTTCACTTCCTGTCGCTCAGTGTCGGTCGGACGTCGTGTGACCTCATCACCTGAGTGCACATTTAGCCTCTAGATCAATAAAGAAGGATAATTATCTTCTCACTAATTAACTCAAGTGTCACAGTCAGGTTGTTGTTTAGATGGATGGTTGGAGAGACACGTCTGTCTGACACAACATTTACATTTACAGACGCTTTTCACTTAAGTTTACTTCTTTTTACGTCCTTAAATGTTCAAACAAGTTAAACAAATAGATAAAAACTTGAATCGAATCCAAAATTTAAAGGAAAATGATGAAAAAACACAATTAAGCATTAAAGTTCAATACTTTTATTATAGATTTTTAATTAAATATTAAAAGTGAAGGCTGATTACAATGAGTGTGTATCAATAACTGTCCATAAATACAATAAAATCATTAATTATGTCAATTACAGGAGTTACACATACAGTAAGTGATTTTATATTAGATCAAAGAAAGTGATTGGCTCGTGTGAGAAAAGAAACAAGAAACAAAAACTTAAAACCTGCTCTGTGATTGGCTGCTCGGATATAAATATGGTAAAAACAGACAGAGTGAGTGATGTGATGATGTGTGTGTGTGTCAGACGGAGGTGATGCATTCGGTGGTGCTGGTTAAACACACGCCACAGTCACACCTCAGGGCCACAGGGTAGGTGTAGGTGGGGTCCACGTTGGCCTGGCAGTTGGGCAGTTTGACGGTGACCAGGCGCGTTTCATTGTAGGTGCAGACCTGCTGGTGGGACTCGATGTAGGGGGGGTCCAGGACCGGCCTCTGCAAACACACACACAGATGTTATATGTTACTATGTTTTTTTTAAAAATGGAAACAGGCAATGACATACACATTTAGAAACATACAATGTAAAAAAACAAACAAACAAAACAGGACAAAATAAAACAAAAAGGATGTAAACATACAAAAATTAAATTCACTGAAACTTAAATTTTCCCATTTTTTGTTCTGCTTTTCTACCTTGTCTTGATTAGTTGCGATTATTTTGGTAAAGAGGGGGATCGATCAGAGAAAAGGACTTGAACCCCGTCCTCAGCAGTCTTGTCCCTGTACCTTTTGCAGAAGGACCGTCTACACCTGATTGTTTAGGTGTCTTCTTCTTCTTTGCTGCCTCTTATGATGCGAAGCCTGTGAAGCTAGTTCAGGTAGACAACTCAAGCCACGTCCATCCTGACCAGCTGATCAGTCACATGCTCTCCTCGTCCAAGTAGGGCGGGCTATTTAAATCCCCCAGCTTACCTGCTCATCCCTGGCTATGCTACTGCTGCTGCTGCTGCTGCTACTACTCTGCTGCTGCCCATGAGGTTTTGCAAACCCACCTCCTCCCCAGCATCCACCTGTGGGCTCTGTCTCTTGATTCCCTGAGGGGGGTCCGCTCTAATGTCGGGCAAAGCAGATCATTCAGGGAACGAACATGAGACAGAGCCTGACGCCAAAGCTGCTGCAGCCATGCTCAAGAATATGCTACCCATGCTGTGCTTCAGCTTGCTATGCTTACGCTCAATAAATGATTTCTTCTCATTCCAGAGTTGTTCTGATTTAACTTCTGCACATCCTCCAGATGTTCTCACACCTGCCTGCTGCTGCTGTTCCTGAGCTTCAACCTCTGCACTGGTGGAGCCTCGATCCTGCAGCTGGATCTACTGCAGGACACGGTCCTCCTGAAGCTTGCTGGACTTTCTTGGGCACCCTGAAGCCTTCCTTTTCTTCTTCTCAACAGCTGAAACTCATGAAGAGTTCATCTTCATGGCAAAGAGGTATATGCAAACTGCCATCATAAAAACAGAGGCAGCAGACTTTGTGTATTTTGAAAATACACATTCAAAAGTCCATGCTGACCCTTCCTTCAGCTCTTCTCTCTGAAGCCACGCCTCCAGAGCGCAGGAACGCACAAAGCTTGTGTCTTTCCTGCCACAATGTTGCAGCAACTGTCTCGTTCAATTTAGCAAAGCAACATAAAGCTCTGACTCTGGAGGTCGTCTTTCTCCGTATCGTAAATCGTTGAAGACTATGAGTACAGAGACACATCACGATCCAATGACTCTGTCTGTGGCGTTCAAAATGATTGGAGGGAGTTTCTACAGGATTGTCTGATCCACACGTGAGTTTTCGAGCGATTCAGTAAAAGTTGCTCCTCCTCTACCTTTAATATCTGTGTCATTAAAACTTCTGGCCTCGGCTGTTCACTTAACACATCCATACTTAGTTTTAGAGCGTTACATAAGAGCAGTGATATCACTCTCATATGTTTCCACTACAGAACCAACCTTGTGCAGAGAAGCAAATGAAGGTGTTGCATTAAACATGTTGGTGCATGTTTAATGCAACACCTCCATTTGCTTCATTTCCAGCCTCATGAAACATTTGCAGAACAAAAAAAAGCTTACAAAATAGTTTTTCTCATCTTATTGTTTCCTCCACTTCTAATGGCTTTTATTGTTGCAGCACCTCCAACCGTATGTGCAAAATATAAACAAACCAGTTTCCTGACGTGAACAAACATCTAATTAAGTCTTATTATTATTATTTGCTCTGTTTTTCAGTGCACCTACGTTTGACTGGAGATTTGTGACACGTTTTCAAACTTCTATTAATTGCTCGTGGTGTCGGCGTCTCATCTTATTCTGCTGTTGCTGTAATTAAAAGTGCTTTCTTTTTTTAAATCCTGCAGCGCTGTGGTTGTGGTTGTTGTAATTAGAGACCGTCCCGTCACCTACAGTTCACAGATTTGACCTCTGACCCCTCTAACCGCTCCCTGAAGGCCAGACAGGGACGGCGTCCTGACCTCCCTGTGGGGTAGAGTCACAGAACAAAGCTGAGGCCTCACTGCCTCACTGCTGCTGCTGCTGCTATAATAATAACACCAACACTGATAATAATGCTAAGGCCGGAGAATCATGAGCTTCCTAATGCTTCCTGTCAGCAGCAGCAGATGAAACCTGAGATTTCACAGCAATAATCTGAATCAGGCCACGTATGAAATACACTTGTGTCTCGTTGTTATTGAGGGGGAATTCGCTGCCGTCACTTCTTCACTCTCTGGGTTCAGACTCTCGTTACTGCAGCTGCAACACAAACACAGGTTTCTTTCTTTCTTTTGTTGTGTGTTTTTGGACGTCTCTCTATCTTTGTCCTCCTGTTTCCTGTGTCACGGTGTTACAATTATCACAATTATTATGCATTAATAAATTTCACAACACTATGAATGTGTAAAATAAAATATAGCCAAAATATAATTACATTACTCATTGTTTACACAAAATACTTCAAGTATCTAATAATATATGACCAATTATTAACCCCCCAGGGGAAGCGTGTGAAATATTCAGGTCATACCAAATGCTTACCTTTTATTTTAAATCGTTTTTTGTTTTATTTTGTTTTTGTTTGACACGCAAACATTTAAATTCCTACCAATTCAATGTTATGTTAAATAAATGGACCAGTTATCTGTGCGTTTACCTTTATTTTTGCGCACATCTGCCGATACGGTTACTACATACTGTAATCTTTTTTGGGAAGTGAAGGTATTTAGGAATCTTTACGATTAAAGGATAATTACCGTTTTTTACAATCTGGACCTTATTTCCTTTTAGAGGGGAATAGCACTAGCATATCATAACTAAATATTGGTGAAATGAACGAGTTTCTCTGCAGATAATGTGTTATTTAGAGGCTGCATTGCGCTGCTCTGTGTTCTCACATTATATGGATATACGCGGCTCTCGGCTGGAGCTAATTTCTTCAGAACGCCTTGTAATGACACCAAAGTTATCTGGGATCGTATTTTATGCTAGAAATAAGGTCCAGAGTCCAAATCGATCAATCAATCAATCAATCAATCAATCAATCAATCAATCAATCAATCACAGGGTTCCTACACATTTGAAATTTCCAAATTCCATACTTTTTCCAGACCCTAATTTCCAGACTTCTTGGTAAAAAAGTTCAAATAATTAGTGATATTTAAGTAAATAGATGTGCATAATATTAAAAAAGCATTAAATTAATCATTTGTTTTCATTATTCTGAATGTGTATGCCATTATGCAACCAAATAATTTCCAGGAGATTGTAGCTAAGTACAATAGCACATACAAAATAGTTAACCCAAATAACTTCAGATAAGACCAAACCAAGATAAGATAAATAAAATAAATATATTTCCATACAATAGTTTCCATTTTCCATACTTTTCCAGACCTGGAAATGTATAAAATCAAATTCCATACTTTCCATACTTGCATAGAAACCCTGCAATAAAATAAAATAAAATTCAACAAAAGCTTCATCCCATCTGCCATAGCTGAACTAAATAAGAGAATGAAAAACTGTGGGGCGCGGGGTCTTATGTCTTATGTCTCTATGTAATTGAGGTGTATGAAATGTGGGAATGTATGTTAATGTATGTAAGTTGCACTTCTCGAGGCCGCTCTGTACGAAATGGTGAAAACAATTTTCCTTGGAAAGGACAAATAAACTCATCTATCTAATCAATCAATCAGTCCATCCTTCCTCCTCCTCCTCCTCCTCTTCTCAAACAGCAGGCTAATACTCTTCTGTGTAAAGTTGTCAGCTCTGCTCTCTATAATCCCATCTCCTCTCCTCTCCTCTCCTCTCCGTGTGTACAGTAGTCTACAGTAGTCTACGGGTCTCTCACCTCCCAGGTCTCGCAGCGCCCCCAGCAGGCGTCGGTGGTGATGTGCAGCCCCCCGCAGCCCGGCTTCTTGGCCAGGAAGGTGAACTCCCGCACGGCGCAGCCGGTGAAGCGCCGCAGGTTGACGGCCGACGCCTGGTGGAGCGAGTCCGGCCGGAGGGAGAGGCAGAGGAGGAACCAGCACAGACCCAGACCAGGACCAGGACCAGGACCAGGACTCCTCCTGAGAGAGGAGAGGAGGCAGGTACAGAAGATATTTAAATCACTCAAGGACACTAAAGTAGAAGAAAGTGAACTACATTAATAATATACTAACACATTCTCATGTTAAATTTACATCTTTTTGACCCAGAGCTGGTTCTGACTCCAACTGGACCTCATCTGGATCTGTTCTCTGTCTTTAAATCCAGACTGACCCCGTTTTAAATATCCTTCTCCTTTTTCTAATTTAATTTTTCTTTTATCTCTATTTATGTTATGCAAATAAATGACCAAAGGTACATAAGAATTGTACTGTAATTACTTGTAATTATGTGACAATAAAGTAAACTTATAAACTAAATAAAACCAGTCTCATGTCCTGACTCCAGCAGCAGCAGCAACACTTCATAATGGTTCTGCCAACGCCTCAGTACCAGAAACTGGTCTGAGTCCAGCTCAGTGAAGAGATGAAGCCAGTTATCAACTTAAAGAAAGATAAACTATTTTAATGCAGCTCTTATCTCCTCACATTATGTATTTAAAACCAAATCAATTACATTTATAATAGATGAAATCTGGTAATAACAGAATTTATTTGCAAAAGAAATGAAGCCCATAAGGTTTAATTAATTCCCATCAGTGCTCATCATCACAGTGACTGTTTCACTCTGACTCTAGAATAAAAACGTAAAGTGTGAGAGAAACTTTGAGTCGACCTGAAGCTGCTCGGTTCACTCTGACCTTGAAGGCAGCAGCGTTTTTAATTTTTTGTCATTTTTACTCACATCACGTCAGACTCCATTGTATATTTTTCTTGGATTAATTTGGGTTGTGATATCATCATGAATTCATTAATCATCTGTAGAATTAATGCTTCAATGTATATTTTGTTTAAAAACTTTTTTGGAACCTCTTATATATTTATTTTCCTTTGGAAACAGAGAAAAAGTGTATTTTTGATAAAACGAGTTATTTTAGCCGTCTTATATATATTTTTCTTTGTATATTTTTTCCATACCTTACTCTCATCAAATATGACGTCCTGGTCCTGTGTCCATTCTAATACTTGCAATGCCAATGAATATTTATAGACTTTGTATTGTTTTACTATGGATTCTTTATGACTTGTGTTCTGTCTTATCCACATCCATGTGTGGATCTTGGAAAACCATATGAAGAACACCTGAAAGCAACTGCTCCAACTGACTGACCTGATGAAGAGCTAAACACTCAAAACGTTGTCCTTGTCCTTTTATCATACGGTGCTCAAAAGTTTAAAACATGAGTGATA
This sequence comes from Trachurus trachurus, assembly GCF_905171665.1. NCBI lineage: Eukaryota > Metazoa > Chordata > Actinopteri > Carangiformes > Carangidae > Trachurus > Trachurus trachurus. The sequence continues at coordinate 3,532,122 of NC_139907.1, read as the reverse complement.
GGGCAAAACAGATTATTCTTATTTTTAATGGGATTCAAATTAAACTTTTAAGACATCCAGAAATAACACAATCATTAAAAATTTTTTTTTTTTTTAAATTAATCAGAGTCTGACCGTGGCTTGGTATCAACAGAACCCCTCAATTTTCACTTTTATGAGAGCTTGAACTCTGCTGACTGGCTTTCTCAAGTCTTTGAATATCTTTTTATCTCCTTTTTCTGTTTTATAAAGTTCAATAACCTTCTCCCTCAGGACTTTTGACAGTTCGTTTGCTTCCCCCACAGCCCAGAATCCAGCAAAGTCAGTGCAGCAATGGATGAAATGTGCAGTCGTTTGTCAAGAGCCCAGAATCTCATTGACTTTTTATACACAGACACTAATTACAAGCAATCAAGTTCCAGGCGTGGACAGTTTCCCTGAGTAGCTATTTAAACCTCTGTGTCAATCTGTGTGTATGTTATCAGGGTAAAACTTTGAGGGTTGGTAAACTTTTGATCAGGGCCATTTTGGTGTTTGCATTTTTAATTAGGATTCAAAAAGATCAAACACAGTTGTGTGATAATAAATGGCTTCGCCTGCCCAGCCACTAACTCTGAATAAAAAAAGTTTTGTTGCAATTATATTTTCTGAAATGTAGCCAGTATTTCACAAATTCTGCCCAGATATATCAACTTTCAAGCACAACTAATAAGTTATTGAACATTTTAGGAGAATACAGTGTAGACAGAGTTCCCTGCTTTTTGACGCTACATTTTGGATGTGCGTGAGCTTTTTTCCTTTTCTCAGATCATCAAAAAAAGGTACACAACCTGGCACTGTAGAGATCGTCACACTTTTTTTTACATAAGGACTCATTGAAGCAGTCTGACTCACCATGGCGACGTCTTCCTCTGCAGCATCGTCTCAGCTGTGACTCTTGGATCAAACGTGTGAGACTCAGAGACTCAGTGAAGTTTCTCTCTCCTCCGTCTGCATGAACCACACACACACACACACACACACCTCGTCACTTTGCTGAACCAGCTGCTAATGGAGCCGACAGAACAAGCCGGGGCTTTTTATCACACCGGTCCTCACCTCGGCCTCTCTCTGTTAAATACCCCCGCCCCTCCCCCTCCTGCCCCCCTGGAGGCGCCTTCTACCTGTCGTCTCAGCTACAGGCTTGTTCCCACTCCATTAGCTTGATTAGGGGAAAGACTCCGGCCTTTTGTTCACACTCATCCACACGGAAAGAGAAGGGGAACAACGTGGTCAAACACAGAGTCTCCCTGTGTCTGCTGTCACTCATCCGAGCTCAATCAGCTCCTGTCCTCACACGCCGCCGCCTGCTGCAATCACCAAGCTCATTATGTCTGTTTTTTTTTTGTGAGCAGTGACATTTCCATATAGGATTTCCTCACACACAAAGAGATGAGGGATCAGGATCTTAAACAGCTGGATGAAGTGGATGCAGGCTGGAGAGCTGTGGAAAGAGTCATCTTATTTTGGATGTCAGGAAGACAGAAGAGGAGGTGTTGAGCTGTCAGAGTTTGGGAACCTGTTGGTGCAGGACAGAAATAAACTGATGCAAATGATAAAATAGCAATAAGTGCTAAAAACAAATCACACAGCCCTGCTGCAGACTATCTCTGAACAGACCAATAAGATTAGTAACAACACATCACCTGTTTTAAACCAAGAATAAATCAAAAAGAGGCTCAGAGTTCCTCTCTGTGAACAGGTTAACCTATTAGGCTCCAGAACAGTGGCCATTAAACTAGGATTAGGGACTAGTCATGCATTACTGCGCAATCTGTCTGCATTGAGGACTGATTATACTTATTTGTGTCATGATGCAAAAATTTGGGCACCCCTGGTCAAAAATGTCTGTTAATCTCCAAAAGACATAAAGTTAAAGGTGAATTTCCGTTTACAATCTGGACCTTATTTCTAGCATAAAATGCGATAATTTACTCACCCAGATAACTTTGGTGTCATTAGTCCTTCCAACGAAATTGGGTGAGTAAATTATCGCATTTTATGCTAGAAACACTCAATATTTAAATCAATAATATCAGTGTAATATTTTAGTTTTCTACAGTTTCAGAATGAAACAGGGAAACAAAGCAGCAGCCTGCAAAAGAATGGGAAACCCAGGAGACTTGAGCTCTCAGAGAACTTTGACCAAGGTATCAGACAAGAGATTTACTATTCACACATTGGGATAGTTTCTAAAGGGGGGGGCCCTTTTCATTTTCTGTCAGTTTGAAAATGTAAAATGCTGTATCATCTGTAACTTTATGCCTTTTGGAGATCATTTAATCTTCTACTTGCTGAACTATTCACATTAACAGACATTTTGAGCGGCACAGACTTTTGCATCATGTCACTGTACAATATTTTGAATGTACAATGTCGATTACATGTTGTCTTTTTAATGGCTGCTATGGGTGAAGAGCCACAACAACTTTGGGACATTAAAGTTGATCTTAATCTAGATGATCTTGGAGGAGGAGGATGCATCAGAGACGATGACAGGAGGAGGGTGAGATGTGAGGAAGGAGAGGGAGAGAGGGAGAGAGGGAGGGAGGGAGGTAAAGATTGATTTTGGTGAGTAAGCGCCTCATCAAGAAATTACCATCGTCGGAGGCCCCGCGGGCAGCGTGGAGGAGGAGGAGGAGGAGGAGGAGGAGGAGCCAGCGGAGCAGAACTGCTCTCCTGCAGTTCTGGGAAATGAATCTTTAAAAAAGTAAAGTTAAGTAGAACTGAGACCAGGCAATTAAAGTTAGATTATAGGAAATCTCCAGCAGCAGGATGAGTCAGGGACAGGTTCTCCTCTCAGGCTGTTATTGAACCATGTGTGGAATAACAGAGCGCATGTAATTGGATAACAGCGGCGATTACAATGAAGTTAATTGTTAATCCAGCACAAAGGGGAATAAGCCTGGATTTTACACAATCCGGCTTTTGTGTAATTCATTGTTGAATTGTTAATGAAAGACTCTTTTTTGTCTTTTGTCTTTGTTGGATTTTATTTCCATGAGGAAATCCATCTTCCTCAGTGAACGAGCTGAGGAGGACGAGGAGGCCACACTGAAGAAACCACCAGGAACCAGGTCCAAGTCCAATGTCTTGTGTTTTCTAAGTGATAAAAGAAATCTGTGGGAAATTACCTGGAGCTTGTTACAAAGTTAAAAATGCATCAATGAAACAAAATGTGACTAAATCAGGTTAAAAAAAATCTCAAGTGAATATTTAATGTAGATTGTGCTCCAGAACGATGTGAAGTTTCTGTTTGGGAACTAAAATCTCTCTAATCTATATAATAATTAACATAATTAACATGGGGATGAAAATACAAGACAGAGCTTCTTCACCACTTTGTGTCCAGACCTCTGCTCTCTAAAGGTAAAAGGAAAAGTTGCTGGAAGGATAAAACAGTAAGTGACTCATCATTTAATGATCTCATATAATCTACATTTATAAAAATGTTTTTATTAAAAACAGTGAGAAGTCCTGAGGGTTCAGTCTGCAGACATGTGCAGCTTCAGTCAGTTCAGAGTGTGATGTTGTGCTGACCTCTGGTGCTCACTCTCAGTATTGATGATTATTACCTGGAACTGCAGTTTGATCCGTTTCTTCTTTAGTTTGGACGTGTTTTGTCTTCACGGCTCCTCTCTGTGTTTGTTCTTCATGTCAAGAACTATGTAAAACAAATAGAAAGAAAAGGAAAATTAAAAAAGAAACCGTCTGAGGATGGCAATTTCTGTCAAGATTTGAAAAGTGATCATTTCATAGCTGCTTCTGTCGATCACATTGACTGATCCACAAACATTTTTTAATGATTTTTGTAAATTAGTTTTATTTATTTTTTAAGTCAGTTTTGTTTCCTTCATCTTTGTCTTTTTGAGCTTATTGGTTGTTATTCTCTGAGGGTCTGAGTCAGATCATATTAATATTTTCAGATATTCTCTCTAGCAGCTTCATCAACAGCTGAACCAGCCCTGTGTGAACTTTGACCTTTGTGGGGTTTTCTTTCTGCATGTAGGCCTACTGTAAAAAATAGGCCTACATGCAACACAAAAAAACAGAATTTGTATTTGTTCTGTATGTGTTTCCCCAGACCTCAATGCAATATGTCATATAAGGGGCAATTAATGAATAATATAATGTGACTAGTGATTGTTGAGAGAGGAAAGCTTGGGCTTTATAAAGAATTGCAATAGATTTGGACATTTTGGATTTGACATAATTTATGTGTGATTTCCAATTTGATGATAAATTAAATTGGAAATCACACATAAATTATGTCAAATCCCTACTGTTTTAAATCAATAAGAACATATTGTTTCGTTTAAATAAACACAGTAAATGCACAGACCAGCACCACAAAAGCAGCATGATGATGGTTGGATGCTGTCACTCACCAATAACGTTGCTGGACTTTCCAAGATGGCGGATCAGAGTCCAACTTCTCAGGCCGTAGTTTCACAGCACAACACGGTCAAGCTCAGAGCAGAGAACGACTGGAGCTTTGTATCGATCACACGGTGAAAACCTCTGTTGCTTGTTTTTTTCGATCATTTTAACAAATTAGTTAGTGTTTGTTGGATCAGCTAGACCCAGGATGAGCTAAGAAAGTTTCCACTGAGAGAGTTCTGTCCATTTCGCGCTAGCTAGCTACAGGCTAGCTACGGGCTAGCTTGAGGAGCAGAGCAGCTTGGTATCTATGGGTAACAGGCGCAAACCGCGTCTTCTTCTTTTGATTTTGATTGGCGGCCCGCTCTATTCACCGTAGGATCGATGTTTTGACTGGCAGGCAATCACAAAGATGAGGATGGCAATTTTTTTCTTCTTATCTTCCCTCCACTTTGAAAACCACTGCAAGTTTACAAGACGCCATGTTTCCTATCACGTGGTTTTCGAGGTGAACCAGAGACGTTGGTCGATTCTCTCGCCCTCATAGTCACGAAAGAAAATGTTGGGAGTTATTTTTCTCAAGACACATATTTTCTGAACATTTCGACATTTGAAAATGGAAACTTTCAGACGGAAAAATCAGGAGAAAACGACATTTGTCCAAGAAGACCTACCTCTGTCTCAACTACACACTCTCGCGAGTTTTGGCAGCTATCTCCTAGGTAACGATTGATGTAAACCACTATTAACTACCGGTATTATTACTGTAAGTGATCCTTTTTTAAAAAAAATAGATCCATACATATCTAATGTAAGTAGAAAATTATATAAATAGCTCTGCACTTTCCTCTACACCTGTGGTCTCTAGCGGCCACACCCTGGTCTCTGATTGGACCTTTGGGGTGTCACATGACGTCGATCACCTGACATCACAGCTGCTCGCGCGGGACAACAGTTTTATGAACAGATATTATATAGCCTATTTGTCTTTAAAAACTATTATATATTTAGTGATTAGAGCTCATTAACCTACATTAACTCAACTTAACTGATTCTCAGTGTTAATGAATGAATGAGTGAAATTACTTTAACTCAGGTGACAGACTCCAGTGTGTGTGTGTGTGTGTGTGTGTGTGTGTTTTATGTCCTGGTTTCTATATTTAGCATCTCAGTGTATTTTTTTTTTTTTTTTTGGCTCGGCCCCCCCTCGGCATGGCTCGGGCTTCTCCGGTGACAGTCCGACTCCGGCTCGTCCTGCAGCGGCTCTGCGGCGCGGACTCTGGACAGATCTGTCAGACTGAGCTTCAGGTTTCACCTCCTCCACCAGAAACCTCCTCAGACCGAGACCACTTCTTCTCCTCCAGACCTGAACCACCACCACCACAGACCACAGACCAGCGCTGCCTGGACCTGAACAGCATCACACACACTTACACACAGAGGAAATAACGCAACGCGCTCCATAAACTGCATGTAAGTACCTAAACGCAACTTTATTCACTAAAACTTCAGGTGTTGCCTTCACTGACCCCTGCTGCTGCTGCTGCTGCTGGGTTTATTTATGTATTCATCATCATCATCTGTGGCGTTTGGCGACTTTTAGTTTCCTCAACTTGCAGCTTCTGATCTGAGTTATTAAAAAGTCCTCTGGTCTCCGTCAAGGACTCGTCATGGGTTTGAGAGCAGCTACACACACATGCACGCACACACACACATGCACACACACACACGCACACACGCACACACGTGTCCCCTGCTGCTATTTCTGGGACCTGACAGCTTCATAACAGCGACACAATCTGACATTCCTGCAGTGAAAGGGAGCTGCTGCACTTTGTAGCACTTGATAGTAAAACACACCGAGCTGTAATGTGTTGAAAATCAAATACACAACTTGTTGCTCTCATGAGAGATGATTTTTTGTTTTAAGCCTAATTATGCTGATTATTGATTTGATGTTTTGGTGTGGACTGATTAAGTGCTTGCGGTTATAATTTATGTCTCATCATATGGAAAATTTTTGTTTTCTGTGTTATAATTGATTTGTAATGACTTTCTATAGAGCTGGAGACACTATTGTATTACTTTATTATCCATTTAACACACAATCACTGACTTTATGATGGATGTGTTGCAGGGAACAAATGAAAAGTGGAAATAGAGACTAATTGTCTTTTTTTGAGGACAGGACACTTTGTTGTTTTCTTTTCTTTTATATTCTTGGTTTAGTCACTGAAAGGAAACTATTGTATTCAGGTTGTGTGATGGTTCCTCAGCAGTTTATTGATCAGAAGACTTCTTTTACACAAAGCTTCAGGTGCGTTTGATTTGTTTTACATCACGTTTTAGTTTTGCAGGTTTTATTTGTTCAGACCAAGTGATTTCAGACTAATAATCTGTTGGAACAAATTCTTTTCCTGCCGTCCTGACTGCAGCAGGTCCACTACTACTGTATCATTACCGTAGCTGCAGCTGAGGTAAAGATCATCCTGCCTTTAACGTAGCTCCTATTAATACTGAATGATGATACTGATGCTGCAGCCGCCTCCACTTGTAAATCTGTACATTTTCTTTTCTTAGTCGACTTTGTGGCTCCTCCATCTTGGATCAGTTCTGCCTCGTGTTGGAGAAAGTCCACGTCGTTCATACTGTACATTGTTTTAGTGAAGGTTTATAGATGGATTAAATTAATCTGAGATTAGCTCTGAACAGAGTTTAGTTAAACTAGGTTTAAAACTAAGTTAAAACAGGTTTCATATCTGTTGCACCAGTTCAGATTTGTAAAGCCAAGTTTATTTAAACACATATTTTAATAAACATGGATAAATGTGAATTTAAATAAATAAATGTGTCATTAGATATAATTAATCTGCTGCTGTCTGGATGTTATAGAGTCTGCTGTTAACCTCACTTTTAAATTTCAATTTAAACCAGGATTTAATCTAGTTTAAAAGCTAAAACTTGTTGAATTTCGCTGTAAATGATCTCAGGTCAGTTTGTTGAGAAGGGAAACTGGACTTTTATGTTTATTCCTGATGGGAATAACTTTTACCTGTCTCTGATTGATCAGTGTCAGAACAGTGGACATTGTCTCTTCATGTGTCTTCAAATAATCCAGACTAATCCAGACTTGTGTGTGGACCTGAGAGTTTATTAAATCATCTGTGAGCTGTGAAGCCGCCGTGTTTCCTGACACATCAGAGACCGTCCAACAGAACAGGGAGTGGAGAGAGTGAAAATTGTTCTGCTAAGTGAACTAACTGGGTCAGACGTCGGTGCAGCGGCATGTAGAGGAGTCAGTGTGACCTCTGACCTCTGACACCGGCGGCATGATCAGTGGCTGCATAGAGGTCAGGAGAGCAGCGGGTTGCAGGTTCGCAGGTTCGATTCCCGACCATTTAGGATAAAACCCGTGAAGTAACAAAGAGTCTGAAAACGAAAACAAACTGCCAGAGCTACTGTAGGGATGTCACGATTATAGATTTTCTTGGTACGATTATTGTCACGATTATTATGCATGAATTAACTTCACAACACTATTAATGTGTAAAATCAAATAGGCTATAGTTAAAATATACATTACTATTTGTTCACACAAAATATTTTAAATATCTATTAAAATATGACTAATATTATAATATTAATCCCCCAGGGGAAGGGTTTGAAATATTAAAGTCATTAATTGTCATTGATACCAAATGTTTAAGTTAATTTTAATCTTTTTTTTTTAAATTACAAATGACACTCTAGCATTTAAATTCCTACCAGTTCAATGTTACATTAGGTAAATGGACCAGTTACTTTGGCGCACATCTGCCGACATGGTTCAGACATATTGGAAAGTGGCGGTATTTAATTAATTGTGGCGTTATAAAATACCACGATTAATTGTGACATCCCTAGTCAGAGCTTTTATTTTGTAGGAAGTGGCTCTGTTTTTATTAATCCTATTAAAAGTCAGAGGCGGTTGTTGTGTTGTTTCCTGTCGTATGAACACAGTGATGTCATCTCCTCCTCGTCTGGTTTCTTAGGTGTTAGTGTATGTGACATGATGAGGAGGAGGAAGAGGAGGAAGCATCAGAAGAGAGTTGTTGTTGTTGAAGCTGCCGGGGACGTGGTGATTGTTTTACAACCATCAGGACTTTGAGTCTTCAGTCTGACATCCTCACTCTTCATCTGTTCTCTGTATAAACGTACTGAGTTCATCAAAGTGTCAATCCTTTTCTCAGTTCCACCTAAATACATTTGATCCATCAGTTTCTCTCTGATCAGGATCAGTCATCCGCGAGCGATTTAAAGGAACGTGAAAACATCTTTTAATATTATGATTCTTATGATAATTATGGTTATTATGATATTATGTGGGGGCCTGAAGAAAGAAGTGGCACCGTCACAACAGCATCTGGACAGCTCTGCTTCAGTACTGTGATTATCTTGTCTTATTTATTTTATTTTATTTATTTATTTGTTTATTTCGGGCATGTCAGTTAGATCAATCATCATCACACATCATCTTAGTTCAAATACTAATACAATACACACGGCCGAAAGGGAAAGCGGGAGAAACAAAAGCTTATCTAGCCCCGTTACCCACAGAATACATTATCTTCATCACACTTTTTTCTTATGACATTTTGACATAATGTAACAACAACAGGTAGTAATACAGAGCTGCTTCATGTTGTTGTTTCTGTTTTGTTTTGGACCGGTGCTCGTCCTCTGCTCTTTGAATCACCTGTCGCTCCATAATTCAGTCTTGGCTCAAGTGCAGGTCTATGAATTTATAATAGATAGATAGATAGATAGATAGATAGATAGATAGATAGATAGATAGACAGATAGATAGATAGATAGATAGATAGATAGATAGATAGATAGATAGATAGATAGATAGATAGATAGATAGATAGACAGACCTCCCCCTCCTGTCCTTTTTCCACAGCGCTGTCTGTCTGTGTAACATGTTTCTCTGGCCTTTGCCTTGTAGCCACAATTAGAGCTGACCGGAGAGACTTGTGACTTTGGCTCTTTCCCTCCTCTCTCTCTCTCTCTCTCTCTCTCTCTCTCATTCTCTCTTTGCTTTTCCTTCATTGTCTCTCTCTCTTTTTATTTCCTGCTCTCTCTCTCTCCGTCTCTCTTCCTCCTCTTAGTTCTGCTGTTTCTGCATCACTTGTCTTCCTCATTTACTCCTCCTCTGCCTCTCCCTCCTCCTCTTTCCCCTACATGTTTATACAGTAATAATAATGACAGCAATAAGTATCCAAGCACGACCTCACATCCCATCACATCACATCCATTACAGATGTGTGATCCACATGCAGCCAGCTGCCTGTTTGTTTCCAGATGTGGCTGATCTGTGTCGTCCTACTGGACACGTTAACAACCACCTGTAGTTTGTGTTTTACTACAGAACAGACAGTGACAGATACCAGGTGATAAAAGCTGCGCTGCTCTTCCTGTAACTGATACACGGGTTCGATCCCCGCGGCGGTCCGTTTCCTCTCCGCTGGGCTCTTGGATTAATTTTCTTTTTTTGTGTTTTTATTTACATCTCTCTCTTTCTCTCTCTTGGATCTGCATGTTACCCCCTCCTCCTCTCTCCTCTCCTCCCTCCCCCCTCCCCCCTGCAGCTGACATGAAGCCTTGGGATAACTTAAATGCCGTGCTATGGTGGTTCAGCCTCCCCCTCCACACACACACACACACACACACACACAGTATATACGTCTGAGTATTTCAGTGCATTGACAGCTCTGAACTCCAGTCTTTAGACTCTGCATGTATTAAAGGGATAGTTCAACATTTTGGCAAATTGGCCCATTGCCATAATCCCTATAGTCATAGCAGTAGGTTCGTTACCTTTAATTGTCGGTGCAAGCTATTTTTAGAACGTCGGAGCAGAGCCGTGAGCTGCTCAGAGCTACACTACGGAGGCTCATGGGATTTCTTGGTTTCCCTCATCAAACTAATCAAATACACAATCCAACAACTCCACAACGCTCTGGTGGACAAGTTGTGACCTGCACATTCACCACGCTATGAGATAATAACACAACGTTACCAGACAGAGTTGTTGTAGAGGGAAATGCAGAGACTGCTTGATGAAAAACTGTCCCTGAAGGCAACGCGCATCAGCGGTTTTGCATGTATTTCCCTCTAAAACAACTAAAGGTTTATTTATTTTTATTTTTACAATTAAAGGTAATGAACCTACTGTTATGACTGTAGGGATTATGGCAATGGGCCAATTTGCCAAAATGTTGAACTATCCCTTTAACTGTGGAGGCTGAATTGCATCATGGGAGGAGCCGTGGCTTCATGGAGGTTTTTACTGTGTTTCCAGGTCTGATGCATCGAGACTAGCCGGCTTCTGTCATTATGTTTTGATGATGATGTTCTAGTTAATACTGAGTCCATTGATTATATGGCACCTTTAAAAAAAAGATGTTGATGCTTTATTGTCATTGCACGTTTCTATACAAGACAGACAGCATAAATAATAAAAGATACAAGTCCAACAACAGGAGGAAGATGTGAACAACTAAAGGACATGGAAAGTTTAATAACAGAAAAAGAGTTATAAGATAAAAACCACATAGAGCAACAGAATGAGCTAAATAAAAGCAAAAAAACTTGGAAGAAATAGATGAGTTGACAATGAAAAAAAATATGTGAAAAACAGATCAATAGAAATAATAATAAAGAAAACAATAGAAACAGCTTGAAGCATTTGAAAAGACAGGGTTGAGAAAAAGACAAATCAAAGGATAAATGAAAACCATAAAAATAATACAATGAAATAAAAGTAGAACATTTAAAGACCAGAAGAAAACAACGTCATGTAAAAGTAAAAGTAAAAACACCTGTTAAAAAAATAAACACATTAGTGTTGTTAACAGTTTTCTGAGATGTGATGAACAAAATGTCAAATATTTGGTCCTGACATTTGCAGGAATGAGGAAGTAGAGAGAGAAGAAAAAGAAACGATTATCAGGTCGAGATGATTTCCTGTGGCTGACGAGACGACTTCCTGTTTGATGATGTCGTCCAACTGGTTCCTTGGTATTCATTTATCAGGTCGAGAGACACAACCCCTCCTTCCCTCCATCTTCTCCTTCTTCTTAATTAAAATCCCAGATCTGCTGATGTTTTTAGTTTAACGACAGCGTCTGAACTGGTGTAAAACTCTAAAAGCCCTGAGGTTTCTGCTCTGTGTTTATCAGACGGACGTTTCCTCTTTGATTGATTGATTGTTTTTATCTTGGTGTCTGAAATTCAGTCGTTTCCTTCACTGAGACTTTTATAATCACACCACATCTCTGTTTAGTCTGTTTAGTTTCCAGTTTGTCGTGCATCACCACCAGTTCTTTTTCATTTCTCCTCTCTGGTTTTGTTTTTGTTTTTACTGACTCATGAAATCCTTCTCTGCTCCTGGGAGTGAAGAGAGTCCAGGAAGTGGATCAAACATAATCCCTTCTGATTTGTTCCTTCGTTAACAGAGACCCCGCCCCTCTCTGGCAGTGCAGGCATGTTAAAACAAACCAACCCCCTTCTATTTGACCCGGTCTGTCACTCAGGCCCACGTGCTGCTGCTGCTGTTGCTGCTGCTGCTGCTGCTGCTGCTGCTGCTATTTCACACTGTTTTATTTTAGCTCCACTCACCTGTCTGCTCTCCTACAGTGTCACAGCAGAGGAAACTCACAGGCACCTGACTGAGTTTATTCTTTGTTTTTTTTGTTTTGTTTCTTTAAGCGTGTGATGAGTGTGTGTAGGCACTAGGCAGGCGTGTCAGGAGGAGACCGGTCTAAATGTCACGCATTTTTCTCAGTTCACTTACTCTAGTCATATCCCAGGGCAAGACAGAACAAGACGGGACCGAGCCCCGGCCCCGCGCCCGCAGCTCTTCATGTAGCGTTCACTGTCAGTTCACAGCGTCTCGCTTCTCTGTAAACTGTGATCGACTGTGGTAAACTCCACTCCACGGTGGTTTCTGTGGCCTCTGTTGACAAAGCGTTGGCAGCAGTAGCAACTAGGGCTGGGTATTGTTGAGAATCTCACGATTCGATTCGATTTCGATTCATTAGGTCACGATTCGATTCGATATCGATTCGATTCGATATTGATTGAAATGCTTCGATATCGATTCAGTATCAAGCAGAAATACACAAATAATACCAGATTTTTTTTTTTTTTATAATTATTTGTTTAGTTTCATGCCTTATGAACAGCCATAGTATAACTCATAGCATAACAAAATATGACACTGCTTTAACACTGAACTACAGTGCAGCTAAATTTAAATTAGGCTATGTGTTACTTTCCTCTTGGAAAATAACTCATAACATTTTGAGTAATAAAACAATACAAAACAATATTATTAATAATAGCCTACTGCACAACTGAAAATATTGTAGCGACCCCGCAGTAATGTTCTTGTTATGATGTTTAAGTTCTGTGATTTCTGACTGACTGTCAATGTGTATGGTACGGGCAGGTGGGATGAGAAACTGAGGGGCTGGGGTGAGTGTGAGGAAGACAGAGTCCTGTCTGTGTGTAGGTGAGTGAGTGAGGAGGAGCAGAGGAAGAAGTGAGAGCAGCTGTCAGATAAGTTTGTGTTATGTTGTTGACTTGTCGTCGGGTCTGACGCTACAATATCAATAACAACGTGTGCTTAACACAAGGGGGCAGTTGTCGGTCTGACTTTAGCTTTTTCGCGGCACGGAGAAATGCGCATCTGGTGGCTCAACCTGGTCAGTGGGTGCTTGAGCACCGGAGCACCCACGGAATCGGCGCCTATAAATACAAAATGAATCCCCACATCTGCTTTCAGGTTTGAAGGCGCTGGCTTAACGCTGCTGCTGCTACTCACTCCCATATTGTTATGGTTTGGTCTAGTGCGGCCCCCGTCCGTACAGCGCGAATCACACGAGGGTGTTGCTCGCAGCGCCCCCACTGGCCAGGGGCTTGAATCGATTCAGAAGATTGCTGAATCGATATTGAATTGCAGAGAAAAGAATTGCAATGCATTGCTGAATCGATATTTTTACCCAGCCCTAGTAGCAACAGCAGCACACGACTCTGGACTGTCATGTCTGTCATGTATCTGTGTCTCTTGTTTAGAGGACTTATACTCTGTCTTCAGGTCTTTGAGGAGAGTAAACGGTTCTCATCAGGCCTGAACACTGGTCTGGATGAAGGACGGACATGGACAAGGCTCCAGTTTGCACATTAACATAGAAAACATGCTAAATCAATCACTTAGATGTATGAATTCTGCAAGAGCAACCTATTTTACTGTCTGTTTTACTTAATTATGTTTCAAATGTGTCTCTGTATTATAAGTAGCCTAATGATCTTGTCTCTAACACCATGATTGATTAGTTGCAAGGGGTAGGTTCCTCATAAGCCTTGGCTTCCTACCTAACCTTTTCGTATGCATGACTGTCATTCATACGAAATTATCAATCAATCAAAAAACTTTGCAATGCAAATCAATCAATGCAGAATGTTGTGATATTACATCTTTGTAAAAATACATGTCAAATTTAGTTTGTAACATAAGGGCATATAGAAATATTCAAACCCAGACTACCAGATTCAATCACAGTTTTTTTTCCAAAGGCAATATACACCCTGAATGGACTCAGTTAACACACACACACACACACACACACACACACACACACACACACACACACACACACACACACACACACACACACACACACACACACACACACACACACACACACACACACAGACACACACACACACACACACACACACACACACACACACTAAAAAACTATATATTCTTGCTCTTATTGATTGATTAAGCTTTTATCTATTTCTATTTATTATTCAGTAATGTCATTGTTGTGATGTGTGAATTTGTTATTTGTAACAGAGCAGCACTTTAATTTCATTGTATTATTTACAATATAAAGACCATAAAGGCGCTTTGACTTTTGACTTTTGTTTGGCAGTCTCTCTCCTGTAGCAGCAAATTAGAAACACAAAGTGCACGTAGGGTCAATAAATAATGAAATATGAACAGTATTACAACATGAATATTGCAGTGGCCCATGTATATTGTTTTTTATATGTGTGTTTGTGTGTGTGTGTTTGGTGTGCTGAGGGGATGATTCAGGAGTCGTTCCTACACGCTAAAAATCTCATATCTGGAATATGTGTTGTTATTCCAGATGTGCACACACATACAGATGTTTGTGTACTGACATGTTGCGTTCAGGTGCACTTTGGTTCAAATCTAAACACGCTGTAAAAAGCTGCAAACAGAAAACAGAGTTGTCTCAGAAATCGTACGTTTCCTCTCAGTGGCTTCGTCATCGGGCATCGAACCTGCGCCACACAGAGAAGACTCTGATGTATTTTCCTGTGGACTAAAGTTTCTTCTCTCTCTCCCTCTCTCTCTCTCTCTGTCAGAGTGGTGCCATGCTGCCAGGAGGCCGTCGGTGAGGAACCATGTCGTCAGACTTCTACTCCAGAGATGAGGCGGTGGCGGAGCGGGGGCCGATCCCCCTGGACATCGACAACGTCCACATGCTGCTGCAGGGTCAGTCATGTTTATCCTGCTTTTACTGCACTGCAAAAACTCTAAATCTTTCCATAATCTTTGTCTTATTTCTTGTCAAAATGTCAAAACTAATCTCTTTCCACTTTAAATAAGACTCATCACCTAAAAATGAACTTGTTTTTAGATCATTTTCACTTGTTTCAAACACATTTTCACTTGAAAAAAAGTAGAAACATTTTCCAGTGAAAGCAAGTTTTTTATGCTTGTAATGAGAAAGAAAAATGTGCTCCACTATCAGATTATTTTAAGTGAAAATCTGCTTGAAAGAAGGAAAAAGTGTCTAAAAACAAGTTGCTTTTTTAATGTGATGAGTCTTATTTTAAGTAGAATGAGATCTGTTTTGACTGGAAATAAGACAAATTTGGTAAGATTTTGAGTTTTTGCAGTGTTGCTGTTGTTTTTTGCAGGTATTTGAGATGATTTTTCGTGCTTTGAAAGTTTATTTGGGTTTTTTTGTTTTGTTTTTTTGGATCTGATCAGACCACGGAGCCGTAACAGAAAAGCCAGTTGAGTTGAGTTCAGGCTGAGCTGAGTGGAGACTTGAGGTTGTTTTCTAGTCTGAGCTCATAGCTACAGTTGTAAAAAGAAAAACTACACTTGTCCTGAGTTCAGTGTTTTATCTCCGTTACCGCGGCAACATAACAAACCATTAAGCCTCAGTTGTGTGACGTGTCTGGCTCAGGGGAGAGGTTTGATGTCTGCTGGCTCCGTCCTCCTCCTCCTCTTCCTCCTCCTCCTCCTCAGTTTAATCTGTTGCTCTCACAACAGAGACGTGAGTCATGTATGTTGCAGAAGAGGCGTCCGGAGGGAGAGAGAGAGAGTGATTGATTGATTGATTGATTGATTGGCAGCTGATTAGATATTCGGTGCATTTCCTCAAGAGAAATTCAAAATGTTTTTCTTTGATGACGTCAGCTCCTGCTCATTTTGGACATTTTTCAAACCAAACAATAGGCTTTATGCACAGCTCCACTACTTCCTGAACTTAAACAAGGTGTGTCTGACCATTGTTGTGACTACTAACTGAGGTCAGAGTCACAGACACACCTGGATTAATCAGTTTGTCCAATAATGTAAGACAGGAAATAAAGGAGCTTGTTTAAGTTCAGGAAGTAGTGGAGTTGCGCATAAAGCCTATTCATAAAAAGAATAAATAATAGATATCGTAAACTGATAATGCAGGTTTCTTTATGATCAAAGCACTAAGTTGCTAATAGTTACTGCTGCGTTCTGACAATATTCTAGTTCACAGTAACCCTCCTCGATGTTACTGACTGCAGATACAGATGTTCAGCAACACTTTGTTGTGCATCTGGACTGAAGCTTCAGTGTTAAAGGTCCCATATTATGAAAAACAGGGTTTGTCTGGTCTCTACATACATAAACTGGTCCTCCCTGAGCCTACCAACTCCTAGAATCAGGAAAGCAAACGGGTCCTGCATCGACTCTGCAGCCCACCCACTGGTAAAACGGCGCTCATACAGGCTGTTCAGACTCAGCTCCTGTGGTGATGTCACAACGGGAGTGAGGCCGGCCCCTCAGCGCGATAAAACGCCTACCACGTCTATTTCTATGGCTGCAGTGCATAGCAAGAAACTCCTGAGCTACATTGATGAAATACCGACCAATTTTAAGTCATAAAGTGGTAATAATCTTTGCCGTGTACAGTAACCATGTTATTTAAAGGTGCAGGCACAGAAACAGCTTGTTCTCAGCAGAGCTCATTTGACGACTTTTAGACAGCCGACATTCAGGACCACGGATCAGTTTGGGGCAATACATTTCGAATACAGTTTAGTTGGACGTCTGACAGCTGAGTGAAATTGAGTAAAAAGAGTATAAGTCAGTGAGACCTTCAGGTTCATTATCTGATGGCTGAGTTGAGATCAAACTCTGAAAGCAGAGGAGTCTGGATCTGTTTCTGTGAATTTGATTCGTCGTGGTCGTTGCACCAGTTCCTGAAATGGACATCAGTCATTTTTCATTTCTTTCTTTTGCATCATCTGATCTTTGTTGTTTCTCAACCTCCTCTCCTCTCTCCTAACGGCCTTTCTCTTTCTCTCTTTCTCTCTCTCTCTCTCTCTGTCCGTCCACCCACTTTTTTATTTTGGGTTCATTCCTACCAGGTTCTCCGCTGAATTATTTTTAGCTCATGACTCCCCCCCCCCGCCCCCCTCACATTTAGAGCACAGTGTTTCTTTTTTACTAAAGCTGCTTGTAAATGTTTTTCCAACTATGTCATTTCCAGCTGGTACAATGTGCCAAATACATGATGTAAGATTTACGACCCCATGACAAACCAGCTTGTTAAATAAAACTGGGGGGATTTTTTTTTCTGTTTATATATTTGAAGTGGTAATGATGAAAGAATGTCACTAAGACTTGTTCATGTTGTGTGTGTGGATGTTGGGTGGATTCAACACAGTTAGAAAGGACTCTTTATTTAATTGAGCACATGTAATCTGGTTTTATTAGAGTTTATTACATGATGCATTTAAAGCCATTAACTGCATCAAAACAAACTGGAGGTTCAAAGATGATGCACGTTTAGTGACTTTTATACTGTTGAAGAAACTTTTTAAACAAGATTAGTGATTATAAAAAGTAAATGCATCAAATTCATGGAAGAAATGTGAATAAATATATCAAATCACACAAGAAATAGTCTTTTTAACTCTTTTCTTCAAGAGATAATGACAAAAGAAGTGTAAAACCAGTCAAAATAGAGAGATCCAAATTCTCACAGCGGTTGACATTTGACATATTTTCCAGTTTCTGCAGCATCAGGTTCCCATGAGGCTGCAGGGGGGAGTGTTGCATGCAGCTTTGAAGCCTCTTAAGTATAAGTCACAGGTAGGAAAAAAAAAAAAAGAAAGAAGAAAAAAGAGGCGGAGTCCATTCAGCCTCACTCACCTGCATCCCTGCAGGCTGCAAATGTAAAACTGAGCTGGTTAGACGAGAAAAGCTCTCAGACGCATTTTTATATCAGCTTCTTTTTTTTTTTTGTACTTCACATGGCGTGTTGCTGCAGTCGAGTCGGAGCCGTTAACCATGTGTTCACTAGTAGGCCCCAGAGGTTTGCTTTAGATTCATGAGACTTCTGCTGATCTGTGTAACTTTCACAGCATGAGTGGGCGCTGGGGCAAAGGTGAGTGTTTCTATTTGTCTCTATTGTGGTGGTGACAGAGCAAAACTGTACATTAGACGTCAGCTTATTAGCATATAGGCCTATACTGTAGCATGTGGCCTACTGTGATGTATCTACAGCTATAAATAAAAGAAAAACAAAGCTGAGCATCTCCACATTTGTTAATGAAGAATCTTTACATCATTAAACAACATCAACCATCTTTTTCCAGCTCAGAGTAAATCTATTTTTCCTCAGAGAGAGCGTCTCTCCTGTTAGTTTAGGAGTTATACTGAGGATTTGTTGCCGTGCTGTACTTTGTTTCCACTTTTCCCAGTTTGTTTTGTGTTTGTTTAAAGCAGCAGTCTGTGTAGGTCACAGTCACAGCTACAGTACAAGTTACATATAGAAAAAACACAAAGTGCAGCTGTTTGTTGCCCTGGAGGTAGAGTAGAGCTCTGCTGCAGAGGCTGAGCTATCATACTGTACTGATTGATGTTTACATGCAACTGCTAGCAGCTTCATGTCGCCTCACTAGTACTGTACTGTATGTAAATCATGTTGCTGCTGATCAAGCAAACCGACCAAACTGGAGGCCTGCTGCTACCTAAAGAAAAACCAGCCACCTCATGCTACAGTATCATTGAGCAATTATAAGGTCACGGTTTTCACCTTTACACAGAGTTTCTGCCCACGCTGCAAGTCCCATAACAATGGAAAACTGATTGGTTAATACTGTCCAATTTACCTGCAGCTGCTTAACTTAAAATGTCACCGTCATGCTGTTGCACATGATGTTATTCTTTCACCATATTCTGATTTATGTGACAGCAGCATGAAAGATAAGATAAGATAACAAGTTAGTTTTAGGGAATGACATAAGAGTTCAATAAAAAAGTAAACTATATAAAAATATGCAAGGGAAGACAAACTATGTACATAATATGCATAAAACTTAAATAAGAATATGACATGAACGTTATTGCACCAGATAAAGAAGACCAGGCAATGACAATGATGTCAACCATGATTTATTTTTTAAAAGCAGCACATGTATTGTGAAAAATAAGAATAATTCCTGGAAATCATCTAATAAATTGTAATTTACAAGCTCTTATTGTGAAGTCTGTTAACTGAGCTACAGCAGAGGTTTATTTCTGCAGCTTCTGAAACAGCAACAGTGATTAAAATAATTCTTCATGGCAAAACATCAAGTGTCGCTGCCGTCCGGTTTCTCCAAATCAGCTTCTGTTCTTCTGTTCTGTACATTAAACAGCTCAAAGAGTCACGTCGGGTCGTGTTGCTACAGAAATCCAACACCCCCCCTCCCCTCCCTATACATCTCCCTTACCTTTGTTTGATGACACCAGATTAATTATAATAAGATGTGTGAGTCATGGCGGGAGCTCTCCAGGATTAAGATTAGAACAGTGAGCCGAGGCCAGAGGTGCACGACGTCCTGCTGTTAAACATATTAAAGCAGAAAATAAACTTAGAACTCAGAGGGAGCGTCCAGTCTGACGGAGAGCTGGAGCTGGAGCTGGAGCTGAGGACCGACTGCTCGTCTCTGTAGCTGCTGATTAATGCAGGAAACTGGGACACTGATTGGCCAAAAAGTTCAACTGCTGGTACCTTGGACACTGCTGCAAGATGAGGCTTTAAAATCTGATTAGATCATTGTTATTGTTGGGTAAAAGTCTATTAGTTTTACCACCATGGGGATAATGGAGGACGAGGAGGACTGGCTTCTGTGTGAGACTCTTCATCATGTCACTGACCTGAATGACTTCATTGAGCCTTACAGTGGTGAGTCCAGGTCTCTGGCAACCTCTCAGGCACTGTAAAAACTCATATATCTTACCAATTTGTCTTATTTCTAGTCAAAATGTAATTTCTAGTCAAAACAAATGTCATTATACTTAAGATAAGACTCATCACATTAAAAAGCAGCTTGTTTTTAGACACTTTTTACTTCTTTCAAGCAGATTTTCTCTTAAAATAATCTGATAGTGGAGCAAGTTTTTCTATTACAAGCACAAAAAACTTGCTTTCACTGGCAGATTTTTGAAAACAAATGAAAATTATCTAAAAACAAGTTACTTTTTAGATGATGAGTCTTATTTTAAGTGGAAAGAGATAAGTTTTGACTAGAAATGAGACATTTTGACAAGAAATAAGACAAATATTCTTGGAAAGATTTTGAGTTTTTGCAGTAGGAGTGTGTGATCATTTTTGACACAGTTTTTCATTTGCAAATACAAAAGAAATCTACAAATTACACGGTATGAGTGATGATGACGCATGCTCTGTGTCAGAACATGAATGGTAGCTAAGGAAGGTGGGTGTCGTGCAGCGTAACTGTACAGTTTTTATTTCTAATGGATTCACATATCGGCCTAATAAGAAACCATTTTGCTTTTGGCAATGTCTCAACTGAAAATGTAAAAGCATTTTTAATATCTTAATAGAAATGCATGTAGGCCATCCTATTCCAGGACGTGTACCAGCAGGAACTATAACCAGTTATATTTGTAATCCACTGCCAGAGGTTTGAGATTTATTGCAGGAGTAAGGTGTTGGAAACATACAGCAGGCTGACAATAACTTCTGTAGAGAGCTTTTCCTCACGCTGATCTGGGTTAAGACTCTTTGCTTCAGCTCTTTTTATGCTGATCTGCTGTCAGTGGCTGTAATTATTGAACTGAGGCCCTTTATGCTTGTTCAGGCAACACACAGGCCAAATATTTCTAGTTGTGATCATACATTATCCCCAGAGGTTTTTTTCTTTCATTCTAATGAGCCAAACCCTTGGGTGTAAGCGACATTCATAACCTGTGTTTATAAAAAAGGCCAAGTTATTACAGCTGCTAACGCCTGGCTAGTTTCACAATAGGTCCAACAGAAAACAGAAAACAAAAAAAAAGTATTTGTGCTGCTGCCTTTGGTTTAAGTGAATCACACACTGACAGCTTCAATGAGGGAATGCAACAGCTCAGGTATAAAGGCACCGGTTATACACACAATTTGGTTGTAATGGTTTTGACTTTCACTTACTGTACAAGTAGCTACGGTATGCAGTGTAGGCCATAGTTTTGTATAATTAAAAGGAGACATAATGTTGGGTTCCCTTAACTGGTTTTTAAATGTCAACACATTTTTAAAATGTGGGACGCAGTGACTTACTGTATGTAC
Organism: Trachurus trachurus; assembly: GCF_905171665.1. Classification (NCBI taxonomy): domain Eukaryota; kingdom Metazoa; phylum Chordata; class Actinopteri; order Carangiformes; family Carangidae; genus Trachurus; species Trachurus trachurus. The sequence continues at coordinate 3,510,808 of NC_139907.1, read as the reverse complement.
AGTTTTGACAGATTTTTTATCATCTTAATGATTATCCTCCAAATGTTCACACTGGGTGTTTCTGCTTTGGCCAGACTGAGACCGAACAGCTGCCGTTTACAGCAACGGTTCATGGACACAGCGGAGATTCCTCAGTCACAAGATCTCACAAAATAGCGCGTGATTTCGGAAGAAAAACAGATATGGTGGTCGAACTACGTTGTCAGGTCAGCTTGACCTTAGCGGCTGCACTTTATAACCTGTGTAATTTACTGTTTCCATGTGTAACAAGGTCAACTTGCTACCAAGCCAAAGATGCTCAACTACTACACTGCAAAAAATCTAATATCTTACCAAGAATATTTGTCTTATTTTTAGTCACAATGTCATTTCTAGTCTAAACAAATCTCATCATACTTAAAATAAGACTCATCACATTAAAAAGCAGCTTGTTTTTTGACACTTTTTCCTTCTTTCAAGCATATTTTCACTTAAAATAATCTGGTAGTGGGGCAAGTTTTTCAAAAAGTACAAAAAACTTGCTTTCACTGGCAGATTTTTCTACTTATTCCAAGTGAAAATGTGTTTGAAACAAGTGAAAATATCTAAAAACAAGTATTTTTAGGTGATGATGAGTCTTATTTTAAGTGGAAAAATGACTAGAAAAGAGACATTTTGACAAGAAATAAGACAAATATTCTTGGAAAGATTGAGTTTTTGCAGTGTAACTTTTTCAAACCGTCTTTGATCAAGCTAGCTTGCTTGTTAGCTCTTTGTAGCAGCAAAAAACCAAAACAGGGAAAGAATTCTGGTGAAACCCTGGCTAAGAGGACGATGTAATTTCAGGCGGACATGTTGGTGAGGTCTAAAAGCACGCAACATTCGTCTGTGATGCTTCCCTCGCATTTCTGCCAGTGAAAACAGTTCCTGTCTAGAGGATCCCGCTAAACTTTTGGGATATCTGGTGTCAGACTTGCAAGTTCTGAAAGCTTGACAGGCCTCTTGTGCATAGCGACGGTTGCTAACGTAGGATTGGACAGTAGCCGTTTGTGGGAGGGGCTTAGCGAAGAGGCTTGTTGTGAAGTCAGCCATGTTGGTTGTGTGATTTTTGACTTTCATCCAGATTCTCAGCTGCTCGGTTGTGTTTTACTGCCTGAGGGAAGTAGGCAGTTTGTGGTTTTGTTTGAATTAATCAAAGTAGACATATTATTGTGTGCTATTTAGAAGTACTGGTAGATGGATCAGGGTTGACTAGCCATCTCCTTTGTTTCCAGTCCTGACTTATGCTAAGCTAACCAACAAGTTGCTTCACCTTCACACATGATCTGTGTTGATGTGGAGATCGGTGACATCGACCTTTTCCAGACGTCTTGACCATTTTCTCTCCAACTGTTTATCTCTTATTGTGGTACAGTCACACAAGCAGTCTATCATTCTTACATTAAAGGGATAGTTCAACATTTTGGCAAATTGGCCCATTGCCACAAATAGGTTTGTTACCTTTATTTGTCGGTGCAAGCTATTTTCAGAACAGCGGAGCAGAGCTGCAAGCTGCTCATACGGAGGCTCATGGGATTTCTTGGTTTCCCTCATCAAACTCATCAAATACACAATCCAACAACTCCACAACGCTCTGGTGGACAAGTTGTGACCTGCACATTCACCACGCTATGAGATAATAACACAACGTTACCAGACAGAGTTGTTTTAGAGGTAACAAACCTACTGTTATGACTATAGGGATTATGGTAATGGGCCAATTTGCCAAAATGTTGAACTATCCCTTTAAAAATAAATAGATAAATCTGAGTGAAGGAAGTGTTAGAGGAACCCTGGTCTCTGCTGTTGGAGTCAGGTCTGTTCATGAGGACAGTGTTGTCTCTGAGGAGCTCCCAGCTCACTGGCTGTTGTTAATAATACGACCAGTGTCGGGGTGTGAGCCAGCTCTGCAGCTGCACTCTGTATAAATAGTTCATGTACAGCATCATGACCTTAGCTGCTGCACTTTAAATGTGACCTACCTGTGTGATTTACTGTTTCCTACGTGTGGTGATCGTTTTGAGTTAAACTTGACTTCCTGTGTCTCTTTCTTTTAACAGTGGAACAAGAGCAGATCCAGAAGAGGACCTTCACCAACTGGGTCAACGCTCAGCTGGCCAAGGTGAGTCCTGCCGCTGACCTCTGACCTCTGACCTCTCTGCACAGTCTGATGAGGGACTGTGTTTGTGACCGAGGGTTGTGATTTTTTTCAGCTGTTTGGAGAAAAAACTTTCTGTCCTGACCCGTCCTCTCCTGTCCTGTCCTGTCATGTCATGCAACGGTTGTCAAACCTTCTCTGGCACGACCCCCCGCCCCCTTTCAGGAGCTAAAAAAAGTTCCCCCCTCCTCTTCACCCTTCTATTTTTATCAGCCATTAACAAAGGCAATGGTAGCATCAGAAAACTCCCTATATTTGTTTATAATAACATACTGTAGGCTACAAAAGGCAACATTTGGATAGATAGGCTATCACATTGTAAAGATATTTAATGCAACTGCAAATTCCAGCTTTGTCGAAGCTGACAAACCTTTGATTCTCGTGATATCTGTGATTGCTTTAAAAATTACAAATAATTTAGGTTATACTCTCGACTTTCTATGACTCTGTGTGTCATTAACTCAGCTTAGACACTGGGGGGGAAGTATAAAGGTGTTTTTATTTATAGCAACCACACTTAAGGCTTTTTAAAACCAGATAATGTCATTAAATTATTGTGAAAGTGCATGCGTGAGATATTCCATGAGAGTTACCAAACTCTGCTTAAACACAACCCCGTGTTTCTTTCTAATTACCATTGGAGGGATTTCCCAGTCACCAGCCCGGTGTTTAAAAATAAACGCATCATGGAGTGAAGTTGGCAAAAACAGCATTGTTAAGAAAGGTCACTGTCTTGTTCTTAAACTATCTCCTAACATGAGTCAGCAGCAGCAGCAGCAGCAGAGCTTCAGCTCCACATGTTGGGGGTCAGCGGTGAATGTGACAGTGGAGGACGAAGGAGGAGGAGGAGGAACCATGTACATAAATATAGCTTTGCAGAGCAAGGTTCACAGCTCACAGATAGACAGCGACAGACGGCCACCACCCTCCCCTTTCCCTCCACCACCACCAAGCAGCAGCAGCCAACCAACCAACCATCCAACCAACCATATACACACATAAACACACACCCTGGATCCACCTGTGACTCTGCCAACAAACTGAGTGCTGCAGATAATTGCTAATCCTCTGGTGGTTGTTCACATTAGAGCTCACATTGCAACATTACCTCCTGTCACATGTGAATAGTTTGCTCTGTGTCCAAACTCTCCAAAGGTTATTCTGTATTTTTTGGGGAAAACTAAACATAAAAAACCTTCAGGAGAAAGAAGGAGGTTATTGTTCTCTACTCTCATTTACAGGCCGCTGTAAAGTTCTCATTAAAGATAGTTGGCTCAATTTTAATTATGAAGGAAAAATAATATGAGGTGGTGTTATTAATTGTTCGGCATTAAAGGAATAGTTCAACATTTTGGCAAATTGGCCCATTGCCATAATCCCTATAGTTTTAGCAGTAGGTTCGTTACCTTTAATTGTCGGTGCAAGCTATTTTTAGAACGGCGGAGCAGAGCCGTGAGCTGCTCAGAGCTACGCTACGGAGGCTCATTATGGGATTTCTTGGTTTCCCTCATCAAACTCATCAAATACACAATCCAACAACTCCACAACGCTCTGGTGGACAAGTTGTGACCTGCACATTCACCACTCTATGAGATAATAACACAACACAACAGACAGAGTTGTTTTAGAGGGAAATACAGAGACTGCTTGATGAAAAACTGTCCCTGAAGGCAACGTGCATCAGTGGTTTTGCATGAATTTCCCTCTAAAACAACTCTGTCTGGTAACGTTGTGTTATTATCTCATAGCGTGGTGAAGTTGGAGTTGTTGGATTGTGTATTTGATGAGTTTGATGAGGGAAACTAAGAAATCCCATGAGCCTCCGTAGCATAGCTCTGAGCAGCTCACGGCTCTGCTCCGCCGTTCTAAAAATAGCTTGCACCGACAATTAAAGGTAACGAACCTACTGCTATGACTATAGGGATTATGGCAATGGGCCAATTTGCCAAAAATGTTGAACTATCTCTTTAAAAGGCAAAATTGTGGCGACTGAACTGTTTTATCCAGTTTAAGAAGAGCTGCACTGTGCGTTAATTAACTGTCATAGGAAGAACACACACTGATCTGAAGATCCTGGAGCTTCTCTGTGGCTTCAGGCAGATTGTTTAATTAAATCATCATTCAACAGCTTCCTGAGAAATGAGAAATGAGAAATGAGAGCGTCCTCAGAACTTAATGACTAATATTGTGTGTGTTATGTTCATTAGCGTGAGAAAGATCGAGACTCTGATTGACAGCCTGTCAGATTCACCAAGTCAAACTACTACAGACTTGAACATCGTGATTTGATTTTCTTGAAAATGTTCCATCATTAAAACGTTGGTTTCTTTTTAAATGGTGGTTTTGATCAGAAGCCACAAGAAGAAAATCATCTTTTTTTTCACTCAGGTCACATAAACATGATAAAGTCACAAGTGTCTCAGATTCCCGTCTAAACAGATTTTAGATTTAATTTGATTTTGTTGCATTTTCGCAATTCTTTTTACACTTGTTATCTAACTTTTTTAAATTTAAACTCTTGTTATGGACATAAAAGTTGTAGCTTTTCTGAAGGTTTGTGATCTCTGTTTTATGGCTGCAGATTTAAACAAAGTAAACTAAAATGTGTGTGTGTGTGTGTGTTGTGACAGCGGAGGCCACCATGCATGGTCGTGGATCTGTTCAACGACTTCCGCGATGGGTCCAAGCTGCTGGACCTGCTGGAGGTGATGAGCGGCCAGCCCATGGTGAGTTGTCCGGTCTCTAACAGCAGCTGAGACACTGACTGAACGCAGCGTCTGAACCCTAACCCGCTCTCTGGTTTCTGATCCACAGGCTCGGGAGAGAGGCCGGGGAATGTTTCAGCACCGGAGCAACATCGAGAAAGCCCTCGCCTTTCTGAAGAAGAAATCGGTAAATGAGTCACTCGAGAGAGATGATGCAGCTCCAACAGAACATTAGACCAACCAACAGAGTTTTATTTACTGGTCAACGTTATGAACTCCGTCTGTCTGACTCTAGCAGAAAACATGGCAGATTAAATGATTCATCTGGTTTCTGAGCTTTTTGAATGAGATCATTCATATTGTTTAAATAACCTTTGTCTTGTGTCAGCTTTCTGCTATTATCTCTCTCATGTTAGGGTCGGTTTTGACCCGTTTCTTCAATCAGCTGTAAAACACTAAAAACTTTTTTTTTTCGTCCAATTTGTTTCTCATCTCTTGGTCACGTTGTTCGGCTTCCTTATCCATGAATAGGTTGGTTTTACACTTGTGATTTCAGTTTTAATTCTCATTATTGCTTTTATCTTTATAATCGGGTCAAAACCAACCCTAACAACACAAGTGGCATCATTTAAAGGGATAGTTCAACATTTTGGCAAATTGGCCCATTGCCATAATCCCTATAGTCATCAGCAGTAGGTTCGTTACCTTTAATTGTCGGTGCAAGCTATTTTTAGAACGGCGGAGCAGACAACTTGTCCACCAGAGCGTTGTGGAGTTGTTGGATTGTGTATTTGATGAGTTTGATGAGGGAAACCAAGAAATCCCATGAGCCTCCGTAGCGTAGCTCTGAGCAGCTCACGGCTCTGCTCCGTCGTTCTAAAAATGCTGCTATGACTATAGGGATTATGGCAATTTTCCTTTAAATATAGGTTTCTGACAAAGTCAAAAAGCCTTGATGCAATTTATGTGGTACTTTTATGCATTAAAAAGCTAAAAACGTGTCAGTGGCGACCCGAACACAAGAGAAAGGTTAAAGTCTAAATAATAATTTCCTGTTTCGTCCTCAGATCAAACTAGTAAACATAAACATTCCTGACATCATCGATGGCAGACCATCCATCATCCTGGGCCTCATATGGACGATCATTCTGCAGTATCACGTGAGTCAGATCAACTCTTCACTGCAAAAACTCCAAATCTTTGAAAAACTTGCCCCACTATCAGATTATTTCAAGTGAAAATATGCTTGAAAGAAGGACAAAGTGTCTAAAAACAAGCTGCTTTTTAATGTGATGAGTCTTATTTTAAGTATAATGAGATTTTTTTTGATTAGAAATTACATTTTGACTAAAAATAAGACAAATATTCTTTTTTGAGTTGAGTTTTGAGTTTTTGCAGTGTTGGGAGTTTTTGCAGTGTTGGGAGTCATACATATTATTATTTTACCTTCAACTCTCTTACAAGTGTTTTAAACGGTTGACTGTGTGTGTGTTGGCTGCCGTCTCAGATCGAGGAGTTGGCCAGCAGCCTGTCCTTCGACTCCCGTCAGTCGTCCATGGAGTCGCTGGCCAGTCTGGACTCTCGCTCCACGCTGTCGAGCCGCTCGGCCAGCAGCAGCCCCGTTCCTCCCCGAGGCTCGCCGCTGCACAGCCGCTTCAGGGTCTCCGCCAAGAAGGCCCTGCTGCTCTGGGTCCGCGAGCAGTGTCACAAGTACGTCGCCGCCGCTCCACCGAGTCAATGGCGTTAATTAATGACATAAAAGTCTTAAAGGGATAGTTCAATATTTTGGCAAATTGGCCCATTGCCATAATCCCTATAGTCATAGCAGTAGGTTTGTTACCTTTAATTGTCAGTGCAAGCTATTTTTAGAACGGCGGAGCAGAGCCGTGAGCTGCTCAGAGCTACGCTACGGAGGCTCATGGGATTTCTTGGTTTCCCTCATCAAAGTCATCAAATACACAATCCAACAACTCCACAACGCTCTGGCGGACAAGTTGTGACCTGCACATTCACCACGCTATGAGATAATAATGTATAATTATGTAACATTACGACACATGAAGCAAATACTCAGAACTACTTGTGCTTTTGAAATCCCTCCGCCCAGCAGCTGTGTCTGAATGTAGTTCCGGCTGCATTTTGCTTCTAAAACAACTCTGTCTGGTAACGTTGTGTTATTATCTCATAGCGTGGTGAATGTGCAGGTCACAACTTGTCCACCAGTGCGTTTTGGAGTTGTTGGATTGTGTATTTGATGAGTTTGATGACCTCCATTGTGTTCACTGAGCATCTCACGTCTCTGCCCCGCCGATCTCAAAACAACATGCACCGATAATTAAAGGTGATGATGAACTTACTGCTATGACTATAGGGATTGTGGTGAGAGGAGGGTCTGACTAAATGTTGAACTATCCCTTTAAATGGTCACATTCATATACCTATCTGCCAAGTTATTGAGAAACCTCTGGATGCAGCTTGTGTCGTGGGCCAAGTTCATGATTCAGAGTGAGATAAAATCCTCTCACTGGGACGTCCTGGTCATTTCCAGCTCTGGGCTAAAGACCAAGACCCGGTCAGGGTTTTACTGTTCCACCTGTAGCTGCTCAGGTACTTTGGCCTCAAATAGATTAGTATACACAGGAGCTTTAATGGCGACCTTTGCTACATATTTCTTGCTTATTTAGTGCTTTTTTTTTATTGTGCTTGCGCTGGGAACGGGTCAACAGTAATGGAGTTTCATAAAGGAGAGCAGTTGCAGCATCAGCAGTAGTTAAAGCACTGAAAAACTATAAGGAATTTATTGTTATTAATTTTGGCTGTGATATCTTGAATGTTGTTCAATTAATTAAATTTCAACTTTCTTCTGGGATTTTGATCATTGGTTCATGCTATAAATTTTAATTTAAAGGGACAACGAGGAGTTTTGGAAAAGCGAAGTGTTTTCTCACTACATTTATGAGCCTCTGCGCACCGTGAAATTATTTGACCGGCGCAAGACAGACTCATGTTTTCATTCATCAAGAATTAAAGTCAGAGGTTCAAAGAGGATCACATACCGTCATAGTTCCCACCATAAACGGCGATTCGGCTGCGTTATTCTCATGACGCCACGAAACCGAAAGTAAAAAACGCTGGTCGGCTCGACCAGCATTTCCACCACCACTAATAATAACAAAATAATGATAGAGACAAAACGATATATTTATCGAAAATGGACCCATTAACAAGTGTGGGTAGCGGAGATTCATCCACATTAACGTGAGACTTTTTTATAACCAAATAGAAACTCCTCGTTGTCCCTTTAAATGATCTCCCGCCAGTATAGACCATATAAAAACACTGTACCAGACAGCTAAAAAGTGACTTTAATTCTAATAACTAACACAACGTCTCCATCAGAGCCGGCTGCACCATCAACGTGAAGGACTTCAAGGCGAGCTGGAGGAGCGGCGTGGTCTTCCTGGCCATCCTGTACGCGCTGCGGCCCGACCTGGTGGATCTGTCCAAGGCCAGAACCAGGAGCAACAAGCAGAACCTGGAGGAGGCGTTCCGCGTGGCGGAGCGGGAGCTGAGGATCCCCCGGCTGCTGGAGGCCGACGGTGAGGGAGCTGCAGATCACACACTGGAACTCTTAAAGGAATAGTTCACCAAAAAATGAAATCCGGAGTAGTTTTTTATTCCTCAAAGTGCATCTGGAGACCTGGGAGGCCGGTTCCTAGTCCAACCAAAACTTTATATGAGAGTAATAGGGCCTGACACAAAAGCGTCCATAAAACTACACAAAAACCATTTAATATTCCTCCACACTGCTCGTCCACTGCAATCCAAGTGTCCTGAAGGGAGATAGTCCAGAGTTTACTGGAAACAACGTCATTTAGGACATTTTTACAGCCTAAACAGTCCTGGATTGAATTTGCTCTTGCATTCATGTGATGCACGCGGACATGACTGGACTTGCCTAAAAACGTTGTTTCAGGTAAACTCTGGACTATCTCCCTTCAGGACACTTGGATTGCAGTGGACGAGCAGTGTGGAGGAATATTAAATGGTTTTTGTGTAGTTTTATGGACGTTTTTGTGTTGGCCCCTATTACTCTCATATATAAAGTTTTCATTGGACTACGAACCGGCCTCCCGGGTCTCCAGATGCACTTTGAGGAATAAAAAACTACTCCAGAGTATTCATCAGCATGAGGGTGAGTCACTAATGACTGAGTTTCATTTTTTGGTGAACTATTCCTTTAATGTCACATAATATGATCCATATACATATTTAATTGGAGGTAAAAGAGCATCAGTTGTATCATTACTGCGCTGGTATCAGTATCAGTGACCCTGATGAAGTTGTTCTGGTAATTGTTCTGGTTTCCCATTAGATGTGCACACTGCTTTTAATGAAAGAGAGAGGTACAATAATCACATATATACAGAGAAATAGGTAATATAGTTTATTAGTGTGGAAGCTGATTAAAACTAAATCAATGTTAAACTGTGATAAAGTTCATAATGTCAATATTTGACCTGCTGCTCATTATTTTTAGCCTCAGATTTGTCCATATTCCCTCTGGACTAAAGAACACAGATCTGAATAAACATGATTAAACACACAGGGAAGAAGTTATTTATATATCTATCTGTCACATTGTTATTATTATTGCTCATTCTTTTAAGATTACGGACCAAAAAAAAGTTGTAGTTCATTTTTATTTCAGGCTGTAACTCTAATTCAGGAAATGTCAACCCCCCCCCGGTGATAATATCATATATCAAACCTCCTATCAGGAGGATGTGAACTCACAGGCGTTTATCAACATGAGGCTGATGCAGAAACATTAGTGAAGCTTCTCAGAGTGTCACAACAGACTCTCAGAGATTGAATTAAAATGAAAATGTTGTTACATGATAATCCAGATTTATCGGCCTCTCCACCACATTATTATTAGTGTCTCTCTGTGTTTTCTGTTGGATTCCTCCCATTCCTGTCTGACTGAACCTTCTTGTGCAGCTGTAATTGAAGTGGTGCCGTGTGAATCTGTGTGAAAGTGGCCGAGTGCTGCGACTTGAGAGAGCCCGAGGTGCCGCGGACGGGACGGTCTGCTGACTCACTTGTTGCTTGTTTTGCTTGGGTCTTAATATAAAACCCTCGCTTGTTTCACTTTGCTCTGCTTGTTAGTTTGTCAGCAGACTCCGGATCAGCCGGCTGCTTCAAACACAGTAGAGAGACGATGATGATGCTTATTGAAAACAAAGAGTTCAACACCTCAGATGTTGTTGCTTTAACTCGGGGAAAAGTAACTTAAGTTAACTTGATGATGGACGGTTGTGATGTGGATGCAGATGTGGACGTTCGAGACCCAGATGAGAAGTCCATCATGACCTACGTGGCCCAGTTCCTGCAGTACTCCAGAGACCTGCCGGTGCCGGAGGAGGAGATGCAGGTCAGTGTCGCCGCCATACACACACAGACACACACACACACACACACACACACATTAAACATTAGAACACAGTAAAGGAGTTCAGGCAGCGTTTAGTTAGGATTCCCAGATGTTTGCTTCCAGCTGTTTAACCACAGCAGTTCCAGTGTCAACAGTCAAGGACTCAGCTGAGCTCTGTGCTCAGTCAGCTGGGGAGTTTCAATAGTATTTCAACACTGATTCAACCAAATCTAAGTTTAATTTAAGTTCAATTTATCAGTTTGTATCTGTTTTTTGACGCAAATATGGAAAGTATGGAATTTGAAGAGTATGGAAAATTGAAATTGTTGTATGGAAATATATTTATCTTAATATTTACCTGGGTTTGGTCTTACCTGAAGTAAAGGCATACACACTCAGAATAATGAAAACAAATGATTAATTGCATCATTTATATACATGATACACATCTAATTACTCAAATGTCACAAATTATTTGAACTTTTTTACTGAGAAATCTGGAAATTAGGTTCTGGAAAAAGTATGGAATTTTGTGTAGGAATCCTGCACCTGGAAGTCTTTTTCTATTCAAATCAATAAACCACTGTGACGTCTGCACTGTTAAAATCTCCTTTTTTATACTAGAATAATAAATGTTTTGTCCTTAATGGATCCACATCATCATCTGTTTTATCATTTTTGCTAATCATCCAGAACGTGTACAGATAGTTCAATCAGATCGGAAACTGCAATGAAATTAATTGTAAATAATTAGTTTTAAATGTTGTTATAATGACCACAAACAATGTTAATTATCTCTGTTTGCTTCTTACTTCTCCTCCGTTTCAACAATAACTTTAGTTTGGGTTTTCTTGGCATCATTTCTGTTTCCTCTTCCTTTTTCTCTTCTTCTTTCTTTCCCTTTTTTCCTCCCAGACACAATATCTGACTCCTCCTAAAAGCCCCTCTCCCATCAACCTGCCTGTCCACTACACTCCTGCTATCTCTGCTTCGCCTCTGCGACAGGTAGACGCCTCCGTCACAGAGCCCACACTGTGTCGTCTCTCAGCTCCCACAGTCACACACTTCTTATTAATGAAGAGTAAACAAGCTGCATGACACCGACAGTAAAGTACACTGCAAAAATTCAAAATCTTTCCAACAATATTTGTCTTATTTCTTGTCAAAATGTCTCATTTCTAGTCAAAACTAATCTCTTTCCACTTAAAATAAGACTCATCACCTAAAAATTAACTTGTTTTTAGATCATTTTCACTTGTTTCAAACACATTTTCACTTGCAATAAGTAGAAAGGAAGAAAAACTTGCTCCACTATCAGATTTTTCTACTTATTTCAATTGAAAATATGCTTGAAAGAAGGAAAAAGTGTCCAAAAACAAGCTGCTTTTTATGTGATGAGTCTTATTTTAAGTATAATGAGATTTGTTTTGACTAGAAATTAAATTTCGACTAGGAATAAGACAAATATTCTTGAGTTTTTGCAGTGTAACATATACAAAACTATTAAAAAAGTGAGGAAATGCATTAAAATACTGCAATTAAATGCAACTTCAACAGTGATTGTCGACGCAACAACCCCAGATCTATGCAGTCCTCCTCCATGTTGCTGCTTTATGGATTAAAAATAACTCATGTTGCTGCTTGTTCATTCAGTTTGTACTGTAAATCCTCCGGTGTGCTGCTTTATAATTGTCTGCGTCATCATCACTGCTTTGTCACGCAGCATAAAACAGCCTCTTTACTCCTTTATAGGTAAATGATTTTATTTATTGGGACGGGGCAGCAGCTATTTCACTTATTAAGATTTACCTATCAATCACTCTGAGGTTCAGATCAGGACTTATCGTGCAGAATCAAACTAGTTTACCCTGTTCTCTGGGACCACATCCAAAACCACAGAGAGAGGGTGTGTGTGTGTGTGTGTTTTGTGAGTTGAATAAAGAGCTGCTGGCTCGGCTCGTCGCACAACTCATGACAGATCAGTGACAGGGGACAAAACAGCTGTCACCTCCAGTTTTCTGGCAGGATTTTCTCGCCTCGTTCACATGAAGCTGCCGTGAACATTTTAAAGTTTTTAATAATCCACATTTTTAAGCCGGTGCTTTAACTTTAACTTTGACTCTAACCCTCCTCTCCCCTGAAGCTGTTCCTCATTCTGCAGTGATTGTGTAACGCAGCACAGAAAAATCAGAATTCAATCTGCAAAATTAAACACATCTGAGAATAAATCTGAGAAAATGCAGCAAATTAAAAACAAATACGTTTTAATGCCGCTTCACACTGAGTTGTTTGTTTTCATGCAGTAGAATAAGAGGTGACTGACTGTTGTGTTGTGCATGTTGTCAACTTTTATCTTTTGGCTTTCCACTCTGCTTTAAATGCAAGAAATGTTGGCGGCGCTGCAGCTTCCATTCTGTTTTTAAGTATCCCATGACTGGTGCTGGTGGCTTCTGGGAAATCTCTTTGCTTAGCTCCTCTGTTTTCATAATTACAGCATAATGAATGAATAAGGTATTTCAGGACGAGACGGAGTAGAGGAGCTTTATGTCTGCAGCTTCTGTCTGATCGTCCTTCTGTCAGTTACAAGATGCAAATAAACCAACAGAGCTACTTGGAGTCCATTTATCTCAAAGGGATAGTTCAACATTTTGGCAAATTGGCCCATTGCCATAATCCCTATAGTCATAGCAGTAGGTTCATTACCTTTATTTGTCGGTGCAAGCTATTTTTAGAACGGTGGAGCAGAGCCGTGAGCTGCTCAGAGCTACGCTATGGAGGCTCATTATGGGATTTCTTGGTTTCCCTCATCAAACTCATCAAATACACAATCCAACAACTCCACAACACTCTGGTGGACAAGTTGTGACCTGCACATTCACCACGCTATGAGATAATAACACAACGTTACCACACAGAGTTGTTTTAGAGGGAAATTCATGCAAAACCGCTGATGCGCATTCCCGTTGGAAGCAGTTTTTCATCAAGCAGTCTCTGCATTTACCTCTAAAACAACTCTGTGTGGTAACGTTGTGTTATTATCTCATAGCGTGGTGAATGTGCAGGTCACAACTTGTCCACCAGAGCGTTGTGGAGTTGTTGGATTGTGTATTTGATGAGTTTGATGAGGGAAACCAAGAAATCCCATAATGAGCCTCCATAGTGTAGCTCTGAGCAGCTCGCGGCTCTGCTCCACCGTTCTAAAAATAGCTTGCACCGACAAATAAAGATAACGAACCTACTCCTAAAACCTATAGGGATTATGGCAATGGGCCAATTTGCCAAAATGTTGAACTATCCCTTTAATTATTGTAGTTGATGATGATAATATTATTGTCTTACTGTTATATATAATATTCAAATCAAGCTAAACCTCAAAGTTTAGGACTAACCTCAACTTAAATGACTTAATCCAAGAATTGCTTCAAACATCTTCAGTCATTAACTCACTAATGTCTTCATCACCTAGGCAACACCTGATCGCAAGGCCCAGGAGGTGACGTGCTGGCTGGTCCAGGCCTACGACGAGCTGCTGGAGGGCTGGGACTCCACCGAGGGAGAGAGCTACTCAGAGAGATACCATGTGTGTTTCTATCAGGGTGCACGTTGACTAAACATCCTGTTACATGTTGCATTTACAAAACGTAACACTCAACACGTCCATTTTCCTTCCGTCCCTCAGGTATTTCAGACCTTCCTCGTGTCCTTCAACGAGCAGCGGCGGCCCATCATGCCTCTGCTGACGGCGATGAGACGATCCCAGAAACTGAGCGAGGAGCAGCGAGCCCTCAGAGAGGCGTGGGACACCCTCACTGAAAAGGTGGATTCCACTCAAAACTCTGTCTCGTTTAAAACCCGAAGAAACCGTAGGAACTTGTACAACAGTTTTAATGTTAAAAAATAACTCATAAATTAATTTATTGTATCGACTATAATGACTAGATAGCTTGATAGATAATTTATGAATAAGGGGTGGGAGTAAATAAGTTTTACTTCTTCCCACTCATTTCGGATATGAAAAAACAAACAAACCAAAAAATCAAATGATCTTTATTTTCAATTATTTTATTTTATTTTATTTTTTTGTTCATATGTTGTCTTTGCAAAGTTTTTATTTGTTATGTCTGTCCATTTCTGTATTATGTTTTATTTCTTTTAACATGTCCGAAATAAACTTATGTGGTTGGTGTTTATACTACACAACCAAATATAGAAACAAAACATTCATGTTCCTATTCTGTTCTTCTTTGCCCTGAAAAAAACATGTAGCTTGTTATGACATGTAATGAAATCTTTCGTGTCTGTTTTTAGCTGCGTGAATACAAAATAGAGTTAGATAAGAGTCTCCCGGCGCCGCTGGACAGCGTGGCCCGCTGGCTGCTGAAGGCCGAGGCGGTTCTGGCCGAGGAGGAGGGCGACCCGCAGGACCACGGCCGCGCCGCCGACGATGCCAAAGAGAAACAGGAGCTGCTCAAAGTGAGTGTTTACTGCAGAGGTGACTGAACACCATGTAAAGGACAAAAAACTAACATCAACCAAATAAAAAGCATTATGTTCAGAGGGATTGTTGAACAAAATTTGGAAGAGCTCTATAGTTTTGAAAAATTGAAAACTACATGATAATATATATATTTTTAAATCCAAATAAAATATTGTATTTTTTTATGCCTGTGTTAGAACATTTTTCAATGCCAATACTTGTTTCAGTGTCAATACAACTTTTATTACAATGCCAAATTCTGTTTTCAATGCCAATTTTTAATGTCAGGGAAATGGCTGCATATGTAGCGCCACATTGTGTAATAATGTAATAAATGTTCATGTAATAACGTTGCATTTTGCAATAATCTGCCACATTTTGTAGTAAAACTCTTAAACACAATATGTAATAAAGTTTGCCGCTTTTTGCAATAAGTTGTTACATATTGCACCAAATTATTGCATTTTCTTCATAAAAAAATGCAACACCCGGATTTTGTAATAATTTGGTGCAATATGTAACAACTTACTACAAAACGCGACAAACTTTATTACACATTGTGTTCAAGAATTTTATTACAAAATGTGTCATTATTACAGCATGAGGTGAAAATGTATGACATTACTACATAATGCGGCGCTACAAGCTCTCCTCTTTGAGAAGTGGTATAAGTTGTGCTGAGTGTGTAAATGTACATGTAAAGGAACTAAGGCCCTGTTTATACATACGCGTTTATTTTTTTAAAACAGAGACATTAGCCATCGTTTGCACCCTTCGTTTTAGACGCAAACGGAGAATTCGCCCCTGAAAACGATTCTTTCTAAAAACTCCGGCTAGAGTGGAGATTTTGGAAAACTCTGTTTGCACATTTGCAGAGAAAAACAGAGTTTTGGGTAGCCGACGTCAGACCCTCCCCAATTTCTTTTTGTGCCCCCAAATAGTTTACTTTAGGCGTGCTCCTTGGGAAAAATGTTATGGTGGAGCCCTCGCTACCGCAAATGCTCAATAAAATGCTCCTGCGACACTTATTGTGATTTATTGAATGTATTTTCAACTACAAACAAGCCTAACACGCAACTTATATATTCCAATCAATTTCTAATTTTGTGACTCCGCATTTCTTTGTAAGTTTTTTATTTGTCATGATAGGTCTTAAATTTCATCCATAATGGTCTTAAAAAGGTCTTAAAAAGTCTTAAATTTGAGCTGGTGAAACCTGCAGAGACCCTGGTCTAAGTGTTGAACTGTGCCGTAGGTTTGCCTGGAGGAGATGCCGCAGCAGGTCAGGACCTTCCAGTCCTTCCAGAACCTGGACGAGTACGCGAACATGATGGTTCCTGCAGACAAGATGGAGGAGCTGAAGAGGAGGTGAGGGATCCGAGAGCTGCAGTAAATGTTCCCGTCAGTCAGCACTTCACAGTTGAACCTTTTCTCCGTCTGGCTCTCCTCACCAGGTTCACCGGGGTGAGAGTGACGGCTAAGTACCATGGGATCAAGCTGGAGTACCGGGAACACCGCCACACGGTGCTGGATCTGTTGGGCCAGATCAGGACCAAGCTCCGTGTCTGGAAGAGGCCGTTCATCTCTCCAGAGGCCGTCAGGGTGCTGCTGCAGGAGTGGCATGTGAGTCATCATCACTGATCACACACGACAGCTTCAAAACACACTTGTTATGTTTACACCAGTTAGATTTTAGATACAGACATTAGGCGTCCTCCTAACCGTGTCCACATCTGCATATTTATAGCTGAATAGATGAATAGATATAGAATATAAAGTAATAAAGTAACCCTAACCCTATGTCAAGCCATTTTAACATTTAAAAGCCAGACTGGATATGTGTTGCAGATATCTGTAATT
Organism: Trachurus trachurus; assembly: GCF_905171665.1. Taxonomy (NCBI): domain Eukaryota; kingdom Metazoa; phylum Chordata; class Actinopteri; order Carangiformes; family Carangidae; genus Trachurus; species Trachurus trachurus. The sequence goes on along the minus strand of NC_139907.1, from coordinate 3,494,153 downwards.
CAGTTTTGCTGAGTCAAAAAGAATATTTCAGATCCACAACTACATTCTTCCTAGGACAAATGACGCGATTTTTGCCGTTCATGTGTATGAGGTTTGTCATTACAGATATCTACAATTCAGCTGCAGATATCCACTATGTGAATTACAGATATCTGTAATTGAATTACGACTAGTACTAATTCCAGTTTGAGATATCTACAATTTGATTCTGACTAGTCATAATTCCAGTTCAAGATATCTTTAATTCACCTCAATTAAAGATATCTACATGTCCCTTTTCAGATATCTTAAATTAAGTTTTGACTAAAATGACGTTGAAGATATCTCAAACTGGAATTAGGAATAGTCATAATTCAGTTACAGATATCCGTAATTCACATAGTGGATATCTGCAACTGAATTATAGATATCTGTAATGACAAACTCCATAAACATGAATGGGAAAAGTGACGTCATTTGTCCTATAGGAAGAATGTAGTTGCAGATATCTGAAATGTTCTTTTTGACGAAGCAAAACTGAATTACAGATATCTTGAATGAAAAATCCAACTATTCGAAATGTAATTATGACTAGTCAGAAAGATGTTGTTGATATCTACAATGTTAATTCAGAATAGTCAAACGTAGCTTTTAAATGTTAAATCCACTTGCCATACATCTCTCAGTTTTTCACCCTCTCATCCATTGATGTTGTTGTTATTGTGCAGTGATTACAGCTGTAGTGACTGTGTACATGTGTTTTTCTCCACACAGGAGCTGGTGAACACACAGGAGCTGCCCACTCTGCTGGAAGCAGCTCTTCATAAGCTGAAGAAGATTTCTGAGAAATATTCAAGCAAATCAGCCCTGTGTAAGATTTCAATACAACACCATGACTCACTGAGCTGTTTTTTTATGTTTCCTATTTGATTTAAGTCAGTTTGTGTCTTATTTTTTGTGTGGATTTGTCTTGTTCCTCAGCGGGAGATTATCACCAGGTCAGTCAGCAGGTGAAGCAGCTGGAGGACGACACCGCCGTGGCTCTGGAGGAGCTGACCACGACCAAGAGCACCATGGGCCGGGTGCTGTCTGCCTGGGACTCGTACAGCGACAGCCTCAGCTCCCTGCAGGCCTGGCTGGAGCAGGGCTCTGCAACCTTCAGCCCCGGACACAGACCAGAGGTGACGCAGTTCGCATCTGAACTGAAACCATAATTTCTTCCTCCGGAGCGTTTTTTATTGATTCCACATATCAATATTCAACATTTTACATATACAATTTTCCAACAGTATAAAACATTCCTATACTTCTCCACCAGGGAGCAGGGACATAGATAAACATACATTCTCAAAGAAAGATACCGTAGAGTAAATTTGAAGAAAAAAGAAACACTATTCACTCCTGTCCTTATTTTCACATCTCTCTTACATCGGTAAACATAATAAACATATGAACAATGAACAAGTTTGTAGCCTGACCCAAGGGGATCAGTACACAGTGTCCTTACTGCACAAAGTCTGCTCTCAATGGAGACACAAAATTAACCCAGTTTTCCCAGTAATTTTTTAAAAGTCTCTGTTTTTAGTCTAGTTGAGAAAGTTAGCTTCTCCATTCTATAAATATTGAGCATTACCTCGACCCAATCCTCCATTTTTGGTGCATCAGTCTTTAGCCATTTTTAACTTTGCCACTAGCATTATTCGAAATATGTATTTTTCTCCTGGTTCTCTTTTCCCAAATATAATACATCAAATGTAAGTGGAATTTTTCCATACTCTTCTGTAACTCCTGCCAATAAGGTAGAATACAGGGGCATCCCCAAAAGATATGAAAATGACTGGCTTTATTCTGCCCACAAAGTCTCCAACATCGTGTATCTCAAGACTTCTGTTGTGCTGGTGTAATAAAGTATCTTACATGTACAATGTTCTTGTAAAATACACAGATTACAATGAGCATGTTTCCGGAGCAGTTCTGCATTTGGAGACAAATATAGAATCATAGAACAGCCTGCACTTATAGGCAGTCTTTGATTTAAATAGTTGTGTTCATGTTTCCTCCAGCTGACGCCTCAGTGTGTGTCTGAGTGGGGCTCCCGACACGCCCACCTGAACGAGGTGGGGAACTTCTTGATGGAGTCGACGGACCCTCAGAGCAGCAGGAGTCTGGCCGAGGAGCTGCGACGGCTCAACATGAACTGGGCCGAGTTCAGCAAGAGAAACACTTTCGTAAGTTGATGAACAGGAAAAACCTGGTCGGTGGGAAACAGTTAGTCAGTCGCTCGCTGCTTTTACTGTACGTTGATGCTAAACTGTCCTGACTGTCATGTCGCTGCAGCTCAGCCTGATGGAAGTCAAACATGGGACATACTGTACCCTCGTTTTTTAATCAGGATGAGTGTTGGCCCAGTTTCCTCTGTGTTTATTTCTTGCTTAAAGGGATACGCCAACATTTTTTTTTTCGTGTCTTGCCTCACTCCCGAGTCCATGACCAGCAGATAGACACCATCCTTTCGACTGTGCGTGCAGTAACAAGGGAGAGCCAGTATCGCCCGTAGTTAGCTTAGCTCAAACACTGGAAGTGTATAGGTAGTGTTAGCCTGCCTCCCCCTAAAGTCATCAGAGAAACTCTTCAACAACTCTAAACGGAAACCGGCGGGCCGATCTTCGTCTCAGAGCTGACAAAACTCTCCGGTAAGGCATCTTGAGCGGTCAAATGCCACTAACGGGACCAGATCGGTCAAAACGGAGGGTTCAAGCTAAGACGGTTTATTTTGGTTCAAGCTAGCTACATCGAGGGTAGGTTAGCTTCCTATTTCAAAGTAAAAGCACAAATTATATCGTCATGGTTTTCTGTATGTAAAGGGCAACAATTGTTTTATTTTGTGAAAGTAACCGGAAGTGCGTTGGTCACAACGGCTAGCTTGAGTAGCGCCAAATTCGTCCGAACAAAATTGTAAACAGCTGGTATTTAGACAAATTAACGACACACTGCTGATCTAAACGGCTACTTTCTCACCTAAACATGTTTGAAATGTTGATAAAGTGATATATTTACAGAGTTTAGAGCTAAAATGAAATCAGCTTCTGACTGCTGATTTCGGCTCGGGTAGGAGGCAGGCTAACACTACCTATACACTTCCAGTGTTTGAGCTAAGCTAATTACGGGCGATACAGGCTCTATCTCCCTTGTTACTGCACGCACAGTGGAAAGGATGGTGTCTATCTGCTTGTCATGGACTCGGGAGTGAGGCAAGACATGAAAAAAAAATGTTGGCGTATCACTTTAATGCGTCATAGCTTTGTGAATTAAAGGTATAATTGTTATAATTAACCCCAGGCTCTTGCGTACTCCACCTCTTGTTGTGTTGTGTTGTCTTTGTGCATTCTCATGCAGCTTCTTTTAGTCTGGCATTAACAAACAAAAGACAACAGCCATTAAAATATCAACCGTAATGACTAATGGAACATAAATTTAACAGCCCAAGCCTGTCTGATCTGTTTTCGAGCTAAATCAAACAAGCAGCATTTGTTCCTCTTGCTTTTCCTCTCTGTTATTTAACATTCCTACTTGTGTGTTTTCCAGGACAACGTGCCTGAGCCCAGTGCTGAGGACCAGACCAGACCCCAGGACCCCCAGGCTCTGATCAGAGAGGCCACTCTGATTCTCAGGGAGCCCGTGGAGGCGATGGCAGGTCCTTTACGCACATACAGGAAAAGAATCCAGGTCGGTTTGATTGAGTTGAGCTGCCTGGTTTTTTTTTGTTTTGTTTTTTTACACACTGTTATGATTCTGTTACTCTGAACCACTCACACGTTTTCTTCCCTTCAGTTCATAATGAGGAAGTTGAAAGAGGTGGATGTAGATGCTCTGATGCCTTCGCCAGAATGTCCCACAGACCAGTTACAGAAAGTGAAGCTTGCTATGCCTGAAGTATGAAAGATTTTGCTCAAATTTGTTCAAACATTTCATCACATTTTATAATCAAATAGCTCCCGACAGCTGTGATTTGTGAGTGTGCACTGGACGCTAAGTTTATTCATCCATTGTCATCTGATTTCGTTCTGTCACCAGGTGATGCAGACCCTGTTTGAGGCTGAACAGGTGTGTGCAGAGCTGCAGCACAGTGTGTCGGGTCTGGACAGTCGCCTGGCTGAGCTCCTGCACTGGGAGACGGAGGCCAGGGACCTCTACCAGCTGCTGAGGGCCGCCGAGCAGCAGAAGCAGCGGGGCCAGGACCCTCGAGCCCGGGTAAAACCATCCACACAGGTTGTTCTGTTATATCTCTTATGCATATTTGAGGGAGCGCTGGTGGTCATTTAAATCAAAGATAAAAAGATAAAAGTAAACAAATATAAAAGCAAGGAATGGGCACAAACTAAAAACAGGAATAACAGAAATAAATAAGATAAAATAGTACATTCATAAAAAATGGCAAATAGTCAGTGCAAGAGAGTGTATGTGTGGACTAAAGTGCAAGTCAGTGCTTTGTTGCAGGTAATGATGGAAGGGAGTTCATCAACCTCACAGCCTCAGGGAAGAAGCTGGATCTCAGCCTTGATGTTTTGGCTTTTAGGCTTCTCAACCAAATCCTTATATTCCCACAGGTCCTTATTTCCCGTGGTCTACAGCTGGAGGGTCAGGTGGTGACGGAGGAGCAGGACCTGCAGGTGATGGTGATGACGAATCAGAAGAGTTCTCCGATCCAGTACCTCCACGCCTCTGCTATACAAGACCGAGTGCGAGCGGCTGTTGCTCAGTCACAGGCCAGTACACAGCACATTAACTTCTCCATGTTCTGTAAGAGAAGAGTGCAGCAGGAGATGCATGTTAATAAGATAATTACAATATTAGGTTTTCTCATATGTGTGATTTGAAATGCAGGAGACTGTGGGCATGTTGAGCAGCCTGGGAGCCAGAAGAGACAGAAGCAGAAGTCCTCCAGACGATACTCCTCCACCAAAAGTCCTTGTTCAGACGAAACAAAAGCCTCAACATCTGCGACAGTCAGACACCAGCCAGCTGACGCAACAGCCCGAGGCAAAGTTGGTGTCTCATCAGGTTCACGAAACCTTTATTCCAACGATAGTGGTGCAGGAATACAGAGAGGAGATGATGCCCTCTCAGTCTCCTCCTCTGCCATATTCCTACGCACAAGCTCTAAAGCAGACCAGGACGAATTCACCACCAGAAGTCCAGACTCAGGCCTGGTCAGAGACCGCTGCACAAAATCAGCAGCAGACTCAGGAGCAAAGACTAATACAACAGCAGGAACAGCTGCTGCAGCAAGAACAAATCAACAAGCTAAAGGAAAAAGAGCTGCAACAGCAAGAACTAATGCAGCAGCAACAAACACAAGAAGTGCAACAGCAGGTGGAAACGCAACTACAACAACAACAGCAGCAGAAAAAGGAACAGCAACAGGTGGAGCAGCAGCTTCAGAAAGTGGTTCAGCAACAAGTGGTAACACAAACACAGGTTGAAACACAAGTCAAACAGATGCCAGCTGTAAAGAAACAACTGGTAAGCTCAAGTGAGCTTCAAAGCAAAAAGGCTCGAGCCATGAAGAACCGCCCCTGGCTCCAGAAACCGGGTTCAGGAGAGCAGAAACCTCCTGGTCCAGCTTCAGAGCGGGATTCTGCTCAGGAGCCCGTTCAGGCGACACAGACGACGCAGCCAAAGTCAGACAAAGTGACGGCATCGGTTCACGTTGTTCCTCAGCAAACAGGAAGTCCCAAACTTCAGCCTGAGGCGAAGGCTAAGACCACTAAGGCACAGGCACAACAACAGAAAAAAGAGCCAACAAAACAAACACGACGACCTCCAAGTCCAGGAGCCCAACAGCACAAGCGACAAGAACCATCGCTGCAGCAACAAAAACAGCCCCAACAACCACGGCCTACTTCGAGACAGACACAACCAGAGACTGACACCAAAGGTAAATCCAAGAAGGCACCAACTACAGCTCAGTCTGCACCACAGACAGTGGTCCAAGCACAGACAACGACTGTGTCCTCAACAAAGACCATGTCACAAACCAGAGTGAGCCAAGGCCAGTCACAGACGCAAGTCATTTCACAGGCCCATGGTCCTGTGAAAGCACAATCACAGGTCCAGTCTCATGCTCAGGTTCAGTCCCAACCAGTTCAACCTCAGCAGGGTTTGCATCCACACAGTCAGGCCCATGGTCCGGCTCTAGCTCAGGTCAGGCCTTCTTCCCCAATGCAGGCCCCTCTACCAGGTCAAATTCAGACTCCTGTTCCATCCCACGTTCAGCTTCGTACTCATCCACAGTCATGGTCTCCTGTCAGACCCCCCTCCCCTAAGCCGCCAACACCAACACCGACAGCTGATCCTCAGACCCATTCCCAACCGATGGCCCATCCTCCACCAACGGCCCATCCTGAAGCATCTGCACAGTCAATGGCCCAGGTCCAAACCCATCCTCAGCCAAAGGCCCATCCTCAAGCACCTGCACAGTCAATGGCCCGGGTTCAAACCCATCCTCAACCAAAGGCCCATCCTCAAACCCAAGTTCAGTCAATGGCCCGGGTTCAAACCCATCCTCAGCCAAAGGCCCATCCTCAAACCCAAGTTCAGTCAATGGCTCAGGTCCAAACCCATCTTCAGGGAAAGGCCCATCCTCAAACCCAAGTTCAGCCAATGGCGCAGGTCCAAACCCATCCTCAGCCAAAGGCCCATCCTCAAGCACCTGCACAGTCAATGGCTCAGGTCCAAACCCATCTTCAGGGAAAGGCCCATCCTCAAACCCAAATTCAGTCAATGGCGCAGGTCCAAATCCATCCTCAGCCAATGGCCCACCCTCAAACCCAAGTTCAGCCAATGGTCTGGACAAGTCAGGGCCAACCTTTGCCGCAACATCATACCCAAGTTCAACCTGGAGCCCCGACTCAGTATTCCACTCATGCTCAGGCATTAGTCCAACAGCCGGGCCACTCCTCCCAGAGCCAGCTGCAGACGTGGACTCAAGTCAGAACCTCGTCCCCGATATCTGTCCCGTATCCACAGGCTGCAGCACAACCTCAGCTGTACCCCCAAGGTTACCCCCAGACTCAGTCTCCAACCCAAACAGGAGTTTGGACACCTCAGCAGAGACACCCCATCCCTCCACCTTATCATCCAGAAACACATCAAGCTTTGCAGTCCCAAGCCCATCCAGCTGTTCAGGCTTTACCACAGTGGGCCCAGACTGGACCTCAGGTAGGAGCACCTGGGTATGCTCATATGGGGCCATCGTACGCGCCTCCTCAGATGCATCCACAACCCCAAACACAAGCCTGGGCTCAAGCACAAACCCAAATGAGGCCACACAGTCCCATGCAACAACAGCCTCAGATGAGACCTTATAATGTTGCTCATATCCAGACGCAACAAGGCCAACAAGTGCAGCAGCAGCAGCAGCAGCAGCAGCAGCAGCAGCAGCAGCAGCAGCAGCAGCAGCAGCAGCAGCAGCAGCAGCAGCAGCAGCAGGCTCGTGTTCAAGCACCGCCCCAGTTCCAGCCTCAGCCTTTCCCACAGCCTCCGTCTCAGCAATACCCACAGGTCCCACATCAGCACCAGCCTCAGCGTTATCCTCAGCCCCAGATACAACCTCAGAAACCTCTCCAATCTCAAGCACCACATCCATCCCATCCCCAGCATCCATCACAGCCACAGCTACAAACTCAGTTGCAGACCCAAACAACACACATCCAGACTCAGGCCTTTGTCCAGCCTCAGCGGTCTCAGCTTAATCTTCAGTTCCAGGAGCTGCCTTCACAACCCAAACCTCAGGCCCAGTTAGCACCACAACCAGAGGTCCCACCACCATCTCAAACCAAAGTTCAGCAAGCAGCCCAACCCAAGGCTGGATCAGTGCCACAACCTGCAGCTGAGACCCATTTGCCACCACAGCCAATGGCTCAGTCACCAACGACGCACAAGGCTGGACCACCTCCACAACCGAAGCCACAGACCCAACCAGCACCACAACCAATGGTTCAATCCCCAACCCAACCCAAGGCCGCGTCACCTCCACAACCTAGGCCCCAGACCCAACCAGCACCACAACCTGAGGTTCAGGCACCAGCTCAAACAATGGTGCAGCCACCAACCCAACCCAAAGCTGGATCTCCTCCACAACCAAAGCCCCAGACCCAACCAGCACCACAACCTGAACCTCAACCACCAGCCCAAACCAAGGTTCAGTCACCCCCTCAGCAGAGGTCCCAGTCACTGCCACAACCCAAACCTCAGGCTCAACTGCCACCACAAACCCAGATCCAGGCCCAGTCTCCACCACTACCCAAGGCACAAACCTCAACACATTCCAAGGCTCAGTCACCCACACAGTCCAGACCTCAGACCCAACCAGCTCCACAGTCTCCTCCACAGCCCCAACCACAACATCCCCAAACCGTGGTCCTCTCTCAGGTCAGTGTGCTGCCTGAGTCCCAGGCCGAGTCCCCAGATATCTGCTTCACCCCTCCAGCCCTGGCTCAGGCGCCTCCCCAGGCCTACACCGAGGCTTACGCCAAGGCTCAGGCTCTGGCCAGGAACGGGTTTGAGGAGGCAAAGCACTGTCTGCAGGAGCACATCCTGGAGGCCATCACTGTCTTCAAGGACAAACGTATCTCACCTGACCAAGCATCAGTGAAGGAGGTAAACCTAGAATGCTACTCCCCATTGATTTGTTTAGGATAAATACTCGACAGAAATAAGCTGTTGTTTCATGGAGGGAGCCATTGTTCAGCTGTGATGTATACCTTTCCTCCCCAGGAGACCCTGAAGACCCTGGACCCTGAGTTGCTGGAGGGCTTCCTTAGGGCAGCTAAGGGCATGGAGGCCTTTTGCACCCCATCAGAGCTCAGAGACATGGAGTTCTTCACCCAGTCTGTCAGGACACAGTGGGAGGTGGGACACAAACACACTTCCTATGGAAGATGTGCAGTTTGAAAATAGACAAAGCTTCATTGTGTGAAATATAAGTGTGTAATAATTGCTCATGCATGTTTTTAAACCATGAATGTACTAAAATCAGCTTGTGTTTAGACATGGATGTCTTGCATCTAAAGGACTTAATATTATAAACTGTTAATGTAATACTATGCTTTAACATGTCATGTGTGTTTTTAAAAAGATTCATTTCATCCTATTTCCCAGGCCGTGAGAGCTGAGATCTCAGGCTATTTCCGACAATTGCAGTTTGAAGTAACAAAGGCAGACTTTAACAGAGCTGCGCTGCAGTGCGAGATGCACTTAAGCTCCCGATTAGAAAAACAAGCTCAGGTAGCTCGATTGCTAGAACTAAGCTATTGGCAGACGTGCTTCAGTGGAAGGGGATCCTGCCAGCTTCTCTGCTTCTCTTACCGTTCTCCTTCCTTCTTCTTTGTATGGCTCCAGGGAGAGGAGAGGATAAACACAGCATTCTTTCTTTTTCTTTTTTTGCAGTACATCTTTTTTCCTCCTGCCAATTGGTGTTGGTTTGTGGATTGCAAAATGGCTGTCTTAAAAAATATAGTTTTAAAAAATGTGTGTTGAAAATTATGTTTTGTGTTCATGCATGTGCATGTGCATGCAACATTACAACACATAAGCAAAGGGATGTTCTCAATGTTGAATTCAGTTTGGGTTTGTAGTATAGATCCCATGATCACCATGCCTTATCTGCTCACTTTTTTTTACCAGGCCTGTTTCTCAGTGGACGGCAGCTTGGCCCAGGCAGGGCAGCACCTGGAGGCCCTGAAGGAGCTGTGTGACACCCTGAGCCCGGAGGACGCCCACCGCCTGGCCCAGACCCAGCTGAGGGAGTGTGAGAAAAGGCTGGCGGCCATCCAGCACCAGTTCAGCGGAGACCAGGACTCATCACTGCCCGACTCCAGGTGGGATATTAGAGTGAAAAACAGTCTTTGAAATATCACAAGACAATGGTCTTTTAAAAAGCAACATGCAAATTATCTGCCCCAATTTCTTCCTCTCAGGATTTCTGTTGCCTTCAGTGAGGATCTGACCACAGAAAAGGAGCGTGACAAACCGCAAGTCTCAGCAGAGGTACGACCCTCTGTCGACTCAACTCAACCTTTTTTTATTTCTAGTGATTAATTGAAAACTAATCGTGCTAAACTGCTGTGTCACATTCTCCTGTTATATACATTTAAGCTTAACAATATCAATGAGGTTTGAATGAACAGAGACGGTGCTGTTACTGTGTCTCCGGTGTCCCAGGTGACAGTGAAGACGGCGAGCGTGGAGAAGAAGGAAGTTGTGAAGCAGGTGTCTGTGGAGGAGGAGGTCTCTAAAAAGGAGACTGTAGAGAGGTAAACAGGATTTAGTCTTTCAACACAACATGCAACATATTCAGTGTTTTCCTAACATCTTCTTTTGTTTTAACATATAAAATCTGCAGATATGAGACGTGTAAAAGGACTCTGCAAGCACAACTCTCTAAAAACGACCAGAGCATCAAGGACACTCCCTCAGACTCTGTCTCTCTGAAAGGACTGCACACACGGCTGCAGGAGATACAGGTACAGTGCTGAGGTTTAAATCCAACAAGACGGTTTCTTTTATCTGATGACATGCCAATAACATGGTTCCCACTTGTCCTGGAAAACCTGGAAAACCTGGAAAATGGTTGACCAATTTTCGAGTCATGGAAGACACATGGAAAATGAGAAAAAAAAGTCAAATGTCCTGGAAAAGCTTCAGGTGTCTTAGAAAATTATTCATCACATCAGCTACCAGAGCTCTATTTGCCGTTTTCAGACCTCTCTAAGGATTTATTTTCTAAAAAAGTGCCTAGTGAGAAAACTAGAGACTTTGAGTTGATGAGTGTTTCCAGTATTGGACCCCATGTTTGTGTTGTTCTATGATAAATTCGTAGGAATTTCTAAGCATGTAACTGTAAGACATTATTGCATAACTTAGAGCCATAGACTGCACATCTTTAAATCAGACTTCTGGGGCTGGGAGAGGAAGAAAAAGAAACAAAAATGTACAAAATAAAGTACAACTGTCGAAAAGAAGACTTCTCCAAAGCATGAACGGGACAGAGGATGTAGAATAACATGTCTGTCAGACTGTAGCCGCTGAAAATGTCCTGGAAAAGTTCTGGAAAATGATTTCAAGAAAGAGTGGGAACCCTGAATAAACCTGAGTTGGACTCTTTTTTTCTCCCTAGTGTCTGAGGCAGGAGACCGGGTCTCTGTGGGCCGACTATGGGAGTGTGTTCTCCCAGTGCTCCCAGCTGACTGGGAACGCCGGTCTGGACCAGGAGAAGGTGGAGCTGCAGGAGCAGTGGCGCGGCCAGCAGCTGAACCTCCAGAGGAGAGGCAGCTCGCTGGCCGCGGCGCTCCGGCAGATCGACTCCACCGAGAACCACATGGTGGACTTCACCGACCGCATGGACCGCTACCTGAGGCAGCCCAAAGACATCACCGCCTTCACACTGGCCAACACCAACATCCTGAAAGACATTAAGGTCCAATATCAGCCTCACTTAGCTTTGATTGGTTGTAATTTTGTCATTCTCTGATTGATTGATTCATCTTTAACGTCCCTCAAGGGGCAATTTGATATACAGCAGCCGTTGGCACAATCAACACACAAGGTAGAACACATAAAGCCATAGTAAAGAGATGAGGAATACATCAAGAATTCATCATATAATTAATACGTAAGAAATACAAGAAATACCAGAATACATCATAAACATTACTACCTAAAAAGTACAAGTTACAAAGTTGTGAAGTTGTCATGACACATTAGTTGTCTAGATGTTATAATTAGTGACTTCTCCCTGAAGCAGTGAAACTGTCAAGATGCTTTTTGAGATAATTCTATTTTTTATTTTTTTATTAACTGATGCCAATACAAGAAAAGTGGAAAACAACAAAAACATACAAAGACAAAAAAACAGCAACAACAACTTATTAAAGGGTTAGACAAGAAAAAAAGGTGCTATACTGGTGAAAACAGTGCTGTGTATATAGTATATGGATATGAATTGATGTTGTAGTGGAAGGTAGTCTGTGTATGTATGTATATGTGTGTGTGTGATAGGGATGTCACGATTACTTGTTTTCACAATTAATCGCAGTATTAAATGCCACAATTAATTGATCGTAAAGATTCCTAAATACCGTTACTTTCCAAACAAGATTATGTCGGAACAATATCGGCAGATGTGGCACCAAAGTAAAGATGAATGCACAGATACTGGTCAATTTATCTAACGTAACACTGAATTGGTAGGAATTTAAATGTTAGCGTGTCATTTGTAATTTAAAAAAATTATATAAACTTAAAACATTTGGTATAGATGCCAATTAATGACTTAAATATTTCAAACACTTGCCCCGGGGGATTAATAACTGGTCCTATATTAAGAGATTAGTAATGTAATTATATTTTGACAAAATTTGATTTTACACATTCAGAGTGTTGTGAAATTTATTGATGCATAATAATCGTGATAATCGTAACACCGTGATTATTTCTCTGACAATATTCGTACCAAGAAAATCTATAAGCGTGACATCCCAAAAATGACTGTGAGCATGTGAATGTGTTGATCTATGCATGTGTATGAGGGATGAACTGGAACAATTGGAACTAAAGAAAGAGGAAGAGTATAAGCAAAGAAAGATACATGCGAGATGGGAGAGAAAGAAAGAGAGAGAGTGAAAGAAAGAAAAACAAAAACAACAGACCTATTTTGCTAAGATGTGTATGTATACAGAAGAGAGAGAGAAAGAGAGAGAAAAAGAGCTTTTGAAGCTGATTCCTCATGTTTTCTCCTTTTGCAACAGGAACTAGATGACAACATCCAGTATGAGCTGGACCAGCTGTCCCGTCTGGACCCCGGGTCCAGCGACCTGGACCCCAGAGACTGCTTCCCTCTGACCCGGGAGGTGGAGACCCACAGAACCAGTCTGGACCAGCTCCGCCAGCAGGTCCGCAAGAGCGAAGCGGCCGCCCGCGCCCTCGACCGCTTCCTCATGTCGCTCCGCACCGTGGACGAGGATGTCTCCGGCGTGCAGGGCGCCCCCTGCAGCGACGGCGCCGTGCTGCAGGACTGCCGCTCCAAGCTGGGCCTGATCCGGCAGAGCATCGACAGCCTGAAGGAGAAGGTTCAGGCTATTGTTGGTTTTATTTGATGTTGTTGGTTTTATTTATGAATGAATGAATGAATTTATTTATTTCGGTATATATCAAGCTTATATAACCGAAAGGGTGTAGGTTGAAGCCAAAGCTTATATACCCCTACCCCTTTTACCTTAAAAAATTAAAATAAAATAAAAAAATATATATATATACGCATTAATACAATAGGATCAAAACACAGACATTTGAAATTAATCAGTACACTTAAATTTCTGATCACAACAAAATAAAGAATTGTACACAGCGCATAACCCCAAATAGTACAAAATCATTGAACTTAATTTTCCATACTGTAACGAGAAATTATGTTGTTCTTATACAGTTTTTTAAAGCTGACTAGAGTACAGCATAATTTAATATTTTCAGGACAATTATTCCAGATGTTAACCCCTCTAACAGAAAGACAGTGATTTTTATTTTATTTTATTTATTTTTATTTTTTTTACAGTAGTTCAAGTCTTTGGTTTCTCAAATAATAGTGGTCTTCTCAGGTTATTAACTGGAATCCTTCATTTTAAACAGATTCTGGATATTGTTTTATTGTTTTATTGCTTTTACTACTATTTATTGATTGTATACCAAGTGGAGTAGCCACATAATTTCATTGTACTGATGTATAATGACAATAAAGGCTTTCTTTCAATTTCAAGGCGCCTCAGCTGGACCTGCTGCTGCAGGGAGCCAGACTGACGGTCACCAGGGACGGCGTGCCGGCCTCGTGTCTGGACATGGTGAGCGCTCTGCTGCGGCGGCTTGAGGAGGCGGACGGGGCGTTGGCCGGCCAGCAGCACGACCTCAAGAAGGACACGCAGAGCAAGTCTCTGGGCCTGAGGAAGAGGACGCTGCTCGGGGAGATGAGGAAGCTGCAGGAGACGATCGAAATGCAGGGACTGAAGGAGCCGACCATCCCTGCAGTGCAACACAGGTGAGTGACTTTACTCTGGTGCAACAATGTGTGAAAACTAGACCGGGTATACTGCATCCAGTTAATCAATCATGCGAGACACTACAGGCAAAAACACTGTTTTTTCATGCACTGATCAAGTTTGAGATTTTGGGCTATTTTTCTTCCTTAACATGTATTCTTTCAGAAAAGTCGCAAAAAATGGTATAAAACCACATTAAAGTGGTTATTTTACTTCATTTTGTCTCTTTTGTTGGTAGAGTTCTCCTAAATTTTCCAAAAGTTAACATGCTACTGTTTCATGTCAGGTGTCATTGTAAAGCTCTCTCTCTCCTGAACAATTATGTAGGCTCCAAAAATTATCATTTCCTCTGTATCTGTGTCTGCATCGTAAAAGTATGATTTACATTAACAATCTATGTAATTTTAAAGGCTGTTTTCTTACATATTTAAACATAAAATTGGACAAAACTTGTAATACAAAAAATATTTGTCTAAATGTAAGTGATAAACTTGGGAAGTTTCATGGTGATATCTGTTAGTTAAAAGTTAATTTTTTTTTTTACCCTATTCACCTGTAGTGTCTCCCCTTAAAAGCCTGATTTCCTGAAGTAAAGTCTCATTATTGATTGATTCCTTCTCTAGGCTTCGTGCTCTGACGGATCTGGACAGCCAGGTGCACGCTCAGCACTCAGAGTTCCTGAACATCTCTGAGCTTCAGGAGAAACAGGGAGGAGGAGAAAACCTCCTGGAGGAGCTGGAGGCTCAGTGGAAGGAGATTCAGAGAGGATTTTGTGACAGGTGCAGTCAGTTTACCCTAAAGCAGCATGTGTGTGGTCAAAAGAAGATGAGGCATCATCACTCATTATCCTATCCTATACGTATCTCTCCTGCAGGAAGAAGCAGTGCACCACCCTGTTGGAGAACCTGAAGAAGTTCCAGAGCTGCCGCAGTCACCTGACCAACACCATGCAGAGAGCAGAGCAGACCATCAGCGACCAGGCCTCCTACATGGGCAAAGATAACCTGCAGAGGAGTATAACCAAGGTGAGCTCATAACAAACTCCTGTCTGCTGTGGACATGGACACGCACGCAGCACTGCAAAAACTCAAAATCTTTCCAAGAATATTTGTCTTATTTTTTGTCAAAATGTCTCATTTCTTCAAAACTAATCTCTTTCCACTTAAACTAAGATTCATCACCAAAAAAATGAACTTGTTTTTAGATCATTTTCACTTGTTTCAAACAAATTTTCACCTGAAATAAGTAGAAAAATCTGCCAGTGAAGGAAGTGTTTTGTGCTTGTAATAAGAAAGACAAACTTGCTCCACTATCAGATTATTTCAAGTGAAAATCAGCTTGAAATAAGTAAAAAGTGTCTAAAAACAAGCTACTTTTTTAATGTGATGAGTCTTATTTTAGGTATAATCAGATTTGTTTTGACTAGAAATAAGACAAATATTCTTGGTAAGATTTTGAGTTTTTGCAGTGAGTAAGAAGTGGACACATGCTTAAAGACTGCTGCTGTTCTCTGTGTGTTCAGGTGTTCTGCATGTTAACATGTGTGCATTTTTGCAGGTGTGTGACATAAAGGAGGAGCTCAGCGGCCTTGGGGAGCGAATAGAGGAGATGAGAGGAGTTTGCAGACACCTGCAGACTCAACTGAAGAAGTTCCCAGACTGCAGCGAGTCTCCGTTTGAAGCCGAGGCCGACACTCTGATGGACAACTGGCTGGACGTAAGAGTCTGTGCATGGATATTTACATAGAAGGAATACAGGAGAACTTCTGTCTTTCTTAAAACTTTTGGTTCCCTTACAGGTGACGGAGAAGACCGATGCGTACTTGGACAACCTGAAGGTGGCGCTGGAGCTGTGGGAGAAGCAGCTGATGCTGGGGGGAGAGGTGGACGGCTGGGCAGGAGACAAACTGGCCCTGTTTGCAGAGAGCCATCCCTTCAGCAACGAGCAACAAGTACTCGCCATGAGGGTAAGGTTCACATTACTCAACAGGCAGGGTTTCAGTCATTAACTCATTTATTAATTTATTTTTTAACTTACTGTAGTTTTTATTTCAGTTTCATTCAAAATCATACATACAGAATCATACTCATCATATTATCTGCTGTTTTCTCAAATTTTCAGTACAATGTATGTATGTACTGCTTATAGGGACATGATAACAAATATGACACACCTGTAATAACAGAAAGATGAAATAAAAATAAAATAAAACAAAATAATATTAGATTAATCATATCGATTGGATTCAAAATGTATACAGGGGCTCCTCACTGTAATAGTAAACACATGGCAGGGCTCCACCTTTGAATGAATATGTCTTTTTGAAGTCTCAGGGAGTGTGTTATTTGTTCCATTTGATATATTTCCTGGTCCACATATTGTATGTTAGAGGGTCTGTACTGTAATACATTTATTTGCTGTTGCTAGTAGTATCTGTAGAAGATATTTTTCGGGCTCTTGCCTTTAGTTGATGGACCTAGTTGAGCCACCGTTCGGTCCATTGTAATAAATCTACCAAATGATGTGTCAGTTTCTTGCATAACCACAATATGTGGGTCTGGTTACCAATGTGTGGACCATAACTTCTCCAGCACTTACAGTATTTGAGTGTGTAGTGCCAAATTTAGCCAAGACCTCTTCAACCAGTTTTACTCTTCACCTTGCAGGACGAGATCAACGCTAACGAGGAGAACATCGAGCACTTCCACAAAAAGTCTGTGGAGATCCAGGAAATGCTGCAGAGTCGGGAGGCTCCACTCGAGCTGCAGGCCAGTGACACATTCATACTCTAAATCTTCTTTTACACCGTTTTCATAAAAAGCTGCCTGCCGTCTTTGACGTCCTGCTCGTGCATCTTCCAGGTGATGGAAACCCAGCTGAGGAAGAGGATCGAGCAGGTGAAGGAGCTGTTCACCGACTGCACAGACGTCTTTGAGGAGCTGGTCGCCGTGAAGAAACACCTGTCTGAGAAGATCGAGGAGTGTCAGGCGGCTGTGGAGAGCATCCAGGCTTCTCTGAGTAAGGTCGATGCCTCAGGGTCAAAGGTCGAGGAGCAGATACAGGTAGGAACATGTGGTAAAAGCATTGTAAAATATGCAGAAACACACTAAAAACTCCCTGGTCAAAAACAACTCAAATTGGGTTGTTTTTGACCCAACTCCTGGGTTAAAAAAGGGACCAACTCATTTTTGGGTTATTTCAACCCAGAAAATTGGGTTATTCTTTTTAACCCAAATTTGGGTAGAATACTTGACCCTAAAGTTGGGTTATATTGACTACAATGACTGCAACCCAACATTTGGGTCAAGTATTCAACGGATGTTGATTATTATTATGGAGACACCCAGTGCACGGGTAGCGTTTTTCAAATGAACCGGCCTGTTACATCACAGAATTACTCAACCTTAACCCAACAAATGGGTTACTCGCTGCAAAATATCCCAATAACTTGGACAACCCATGAATAGGCTTTATGCACAGCTCCACTACTTCCTGAAATAAGCCAGCTCCTTTATTTCCTGTCTTACATTATTGGACCAACTGATTAATCCAGGTGTGTCTGCCCTCACAACAATGGTCAGACACACCTGGATTAATCAGTTGGTCCAATAATGTAAGACAGGAAATAAAGGAGCTGGCTTATTTCAGGAAGTAGTGGAGCTGTGCATAAAGCCTATTGGGTTAAAATCATAGCCCAATAATCCAGAAAATGCCTTACTCTGAAAAATAACCAAAAATTTTAACCCAACACCAAAAACCCAGAATTTGGGTTCAAGAAATAACCCAACATTTTTTAGTGTGAGTATACTGACGTACAGGGTTTTGAACACTACACTCTCCACCAGGATCTGTGTGAGGATCTGGAGGCTCAGGAGGAGCAGGCCGAGTCCGTGTTGAAGGAGGTGGGTCTGGTCTCCAGTGTGGCCAGTCCTCAGGTGCTGGAGGCGCTGGCGGTGGACTGCAGCCGGCTGAGGGAGGCCATCTCCCGCACCAAGGACATGATCCACCTGAAGAGGGAGGAGAGGGACCAGGGCCTGCTCAAAGTCATCCACGGTTTGTATTTTACTGTGTTTTGAGATCTGATTATTTGCTTCTCCTCGTTCCTCGTCATGATAACTGTAACTGTCTGTAATTTGTCCTCAGACGAGAAGCAGTCGTTCGAGGGATGGCTCCAGGACCTGCAGCTGCAGGTCAACGAGTGCTTCGAGAACCCTGAGAGCAGAACAGATGTGGAATTACATCTGCAAAGACTCGCTGTAAGTATTTATGTTTGTATTTATATTTAAGGCCCAATCAAAAAAGAACTTGAATTGAATTTGGATTTTCTTTTTTTTTTAATAAAGTGCAAAGCCAGTTTCTTTTGGAAAAAATAATTGCAACAAATCAAGACAAGGTAGAATAACATAGGTAGCATAACAAAAAATCGGAAAAATTTAAGTTTGAGTAACTATAATTTAATTTTTGTACGTTTAAATCTTTTTTTTTTCTTTTTTTAGCACTTTTCTGTCCTGTTTGGTCCTGCTTTGTTTTATTTTGTCATGTTTTGTTCTGTTTTTGTTTGTGTGTTTTTGTCAGTGGTGTTACATTGTATGTTTCTATTGCTTGTTTCCATTGAATAACAAAAAAAAAAGACTCGCTGTAAGTGGATTTGAGCGAGAATTAATGATATGTAGCTAGATCTGATCCATAGATAAAACCTCTGAAGGTGGACGAGTTCCTCACTGAGTTTCTCTCCTGTGCGTCAGAGTTTCTTGAAGTCCAAGGATGGAGAGCGGCGTCTGGAGCAGCTGAAGGTGCAGCTGGACCGAGGCAGCCAGCAGATCCCCCCCCAGCAGCTCTCCGACTTCACCGACTGGCTGAAGGAGCAGCAGGAGGAGGTGGGCACCTTCAGGACACACTGCTACAACCGGCAGACACAGATGGAGGCGCTGCTCGGGGACTTGAACAGGTAGAAATATTATCTATCTATCTATATATCTGAGAAAGAGAAATGTGACTGTATGTAACATGGGTTTATACAACTTATTTCCTGACTTTTCTTCCTTGTTCTCCAGTCTCCAGAAGCAGCACGACGGGTTCCGTGAGTGGCTGCAGAGCAAAGAGAAAGAGTCTGCTGTGTCGGACAGAGTGAAACCTCTTGTCAAAGAGCTTCAGGACGAGAGGTGACACTCAACAATCACACATACCTGCAAATATTCCAAAATTACGTCATAAAACATAATTTACCATCCTTTATAAATGTCTGACCATCTCATTCTGTTGATATAAGATTAGATTGAATAAAAAATACTCATGCAATAACAAACTCAAACTTCATTTGATATTGGATATTGAAAGGGTCATAATTGATGAAAATCTTAATTGGAAACATGACATAAAACATCTACAGTCCAAAGTTTCAAGACCAATTGCAGTATTATACAAAGCAAAACAGGTTCTCGATAACACATCACTTCACACTCTCTACTGCGTACAGGAAAATAAACAGAGGGGACCACACACATCTACTGTTTTTACAATCAAGGATACTAAAACTCAGGGATCAAATAGAATATCAAACAGCACAAATCATGTTCAAAGCAAAAAAAATAATCAGTTACCAGGAAACATTCAGAGCATGTTCAGTCAGAGGGAAGGAAAATATAATGTGAGGGGACTGTTTTACTTCACAAAAGCAAAAGTAAGAACAACAAGAAAAGGTTACTGCGTGTCTATATGTGCGGTGAAACTATGGAACAGGTTAAAGAATGAATTAAAGGCAAACATGGAGCATTTTCAAAATTCAATTCTTTCAAAATTAAGTACAAAAACATAACTCTGGAGAGGTAAAGGGAAAATGGTGTTCAAACAAAAAACTGAACTACAATCACTTGCTTATTTTTTTTTTAAATCTTTAGTAAAGTAATCAATCTATTTATGATTTATGGAAAAGAGCACAATAAGCACAGCTTCCTCTCACTCCTTTTTGAACATGTATGATTATGCTTTTGTGTTTTGTTTTTGGTTCAACTTGTTAATGTTATTTCCATATGAAGGAACAAACTGAAATTTTGCCTTATTTTGTTTTACATGTTTGAAATACATATTAAGATGAATAAATGAGGAAAAACAGGCTACATAAAATGCCAAAATTGCCTCAAGCCTCAAGCCTGGAGCTGTGGATCCATATAGTGTTACCGATCCACCACACACTCTGTGCTCTGTTGTCTTATGTCTCTTTTCCTCCCCGTATGTGACAGTGTCCGGGCCGAGTCCCTCAGCGAGCAGCTGGCGTCGGTGCGCAGACAGGGCGTCAGGGGCGACAGCCTCCTGAAGGACAGCGACAACCTGATCCAGCGCTACAGGAACCTGGAGGCTCGGCTGCAGACGGAGGCCGAGGCCCAGAACGCCCTGCAGGAGGAGTGTGAGCAGCTCCACAGCCAGGCCGGGAGCACCAGGACCTGGATCAGAGAGATCCTGGAGCCGCTCACCTCCTCCCACACACAGGTCCAGACTGAGGAGCTGAAGCGCAGAGCACAGGTCAGTGGGACAGAGTTTGAATCTGATTTAAAGGGATAGTTCAACATTTTGGCAAATTGGCTCATTGCCATAATCCCTATAGTCATAGCAGTAGGTTCGTTACCTTTAATTATCGGTGCAAGCTGTTTTTAGAACGGCGGAGCAGAGCCGTGAGCTGCTCAGAGCTACGCTACGGAGGCTCATGGGATTTCTTGGTTTCCCTCATCAAACTCATCAAATACACAATTCAACAACTCCACAACGCTCTGGTGGACAAGTTGTGACCTGCACATTCACCACGCTATGAGATAATAACACAACGTTACCAGACAGAGTTGTTTTAGCGGTAAATGCAGAGACTGCTGATGAAAAACTGTCCCTGAAGGCAACGCGCATCAGCGATTTTGCATGAATTTCCCTCTAAAACAACTCTGTGTGGTAACGTTCTGTTATTATCTCATAGCGTGGTCAATGTGCAGGTCACAACTTGTCCACCAGAGCGTTGTGGAGTTGTTGGATTGTGTATTTGATGAGTTTGATGAGGGAAACCAAGAAATCCCATGAGCCTCCGTAGCGTAGCTCTGAGCAGCTCACGGCTCTGCTCCGCCGTTCTAAAAATAGCTTGCACCGACAAATTTTGAGTTAATATTTATGAAAAAAAATGTGACCTGTTTGTGCATAATTTGATCCGATTCCACCCGGTTGTTGTTAAAAATATCTGAAACAGTCACTACTTACTGTTACTGCTCCACTAAACGACTGGTATTGTGTCACCAGACCATCCTGACCTCCAAGGCCGAGGGGGGGTCTAAGGTGAAGGAGCTGGCGACTCGGAGCCAGAGTCTGTGTGACCGCGAGGACCTGGACCAGAGCAGGAAACAGGAGATCCAGGAGTCGCTGAGAGAGACGGAGGAGCAGTGGAGAGCGGCGCTGCAGGCGGCCGAGGAGGCTCTGAGCCGGGCGGAAACACAAAGCCTGATGGACCGAGACCTGCTCTCCTTCAACACCCTCGATGAACACGTCCAGTCCTGGATCAGAGAGCAGGAGCAGAACCTGCAGTCTGGAGGTGGCGGCCATGTGCAAGTTGAAGAAAAGCTCCAGATAGCACAAGTGAGTTTCAGATTGTGTGTGAATCAGTTCATGGTGAGCTTTAATTTCAGGAGCATTTTGTTTCTGAAGAGTTTTTTTTTAAGGCGAGACACTACAGGAAAAAACAGATTTTTCATGCACTGATCTGATCAATTTTGAGATTTTGTGCTATTTTGCTTCCTTATCATGTCCTCCTTCTAAAATAGTTGAAAGAAATGGTAGAAAATCCACATTAAAGTGGTTATTTTACTTCATTTTGTCTCTTTCGTCTGTAGATTTCTTCTAAATACACCAAAAGTTAACAGCTACTGTGACACACTGACCCATGTCATGTCAGGTATCATTGTAAAGCCCTGTCTCTCCTGAATAATGATATAGGCTCCAAAAACTGTCATTTCCTTTGTATCCGCAACAAATCATAAAAGTACGATTGACAATAACAATGTGTGGAATTTTACAGTCCAAGTCTTTAAAGACCGTTTTCTCAAAATGAGTTTTTCCTCAGACTCTGAGCTAGAAATCTCCACTTCAGCAGCACTTACAGACACCAAACCTTCCAGTTTCATCCCTGTCTATATTCTGAAGGTTTTTACAGAGGGGATTGTTGATATATCATTCACAGCCTGATTTATACAACATTTTATTGCTGAAAACATGGAGAAATTTTATTTTTTTAGGGCTGGTGACAGTATTTTCTCATTTACATAGTGATAAAAAGAGATATCCAAAATCCTCCTCTGTAAAACCTTCTGACTCTAATGTGTCAACAAAATAAAACAAGAATTTTGAAAGTAGCTTTATCCATTGTTCAGATTTCTGTTCTGGAAATATATGCAAATTGCGCATATTTAATTAGATATTGCCTCATTTACATATTTAAACATACAATTTGACAAAACTTGTAATACAAAAACTATTTGTCTTAATGTGAGTGATAAACCTGGGAAGTTTCATGGTGATATCTGTTAGTTTTAATTTTTACCCTATTCACCTACAGTATAGTGTCTTTATTATATAAAGTATTTATTATAGTGTGTTTATTTCCAGGCGACTCTGAGCTCCAGGTCTGAGGGAGATTCAAAACTCCAGGATCTGAAGCAACGGTGTCAGAGTCTGTGTGACAACGAGGCCTTGGACGAGAGACGGAGACGAGAGCTTCAGGACGCGGTCCAGCAGAGAGAGGAGCAGTGGAGCAGAGTGCTGAAGGCTGCAGAGGAGGCTGCCGACCAGGCCCAGACCGAAGCCGCCTCGGAGCTGGACCTGGAGGCCTTCAGAGCCCAAAGTGAGACGGTCCAGTCCTGGATCAGAGAGCAGAAGCAGAAGCTGCTGTCCCTCAACAACCAGATGCAGTTTGAGGAGAGGTTACAGACCGTACAGGTGAGTCTCCACCGATACCTGAGCTGGACCAGGTTTGTAGTCGAAGTTATACATCCGAGAGTACTTTAAAACCAATCAAGTCTCTATTCAAGAGAACACTTAAAACACTAGACAAAAAACCTATATACTACCATTATTGTAAAATTGTGAATAAGCACAAAATCATGGACCTTGATAGTTTTCAGCTGTTTTTGGATGTTTGTCTAATCTTTAAGGTTCTGAACGGTCTAGCCCCTCCACCATTACAGAACTTCATAAAGAAAAAATCCTCTAGAGTAAACACCAGAGCACTAACTAACTAGAGGTGACTGTGACATACAACGGTGCAAGACCAAATTTGGTCAAATGGTGGTGTCCATCAGAGGAACACAGTCCTGGAATATATTACCATCTTATGTTAGAGACTGTGCCACTTACACCACCTTTAAAAAGACCCTCAAACAGTGGTTAGTAGCAAGCCAGACCTGCTCTCATACATAACTGTTTGTCTTTCTATTTTTCCATATGGACTCTTAAAGCAGAAGTAAGCAGAATGTTTGTGTTAATATAAGTCTTAATAGTTCTATCTTCCGACAGTAATCACTTACATAGAGTGTTTGGTCTGAAACACGGGTCTGTCAGTCACTCTGCTCTGCTGTAAGCCGAGGAGAAAACTTTCCTTGTATCCTACAACCTTTATCCAATGAGGAGAGAGAACGGCATAAAGGGGCGGTCCTCTCTGTGTGTGCAGCCAAGGGATGCACGTGAATGTGGTGACGTAGGGACGAGGGCGGGGACTGCTAACTCCATCTGCTGACAGGAAGTTAGCCAAAACCACCGGATCGCTTACTTCTGCTTTAAAGTTAAGAAAAAAGTAAAGAACAAATTTGAGAACTTTGATTTCAAGAATCCCATTTATTCCTAAGTTTTTTTCTTAAGAAGAAAATACTTCAGAACTTTTTTTTGAGAATATGACTTCTCTTTTTTCTTCTTAAGACTGAAGTTAAGAAAAAAATTACACTTAAGAAGGTTTTGTGAATCTGGCCCCAGGTTTGTAGTCGAAGTTCAGTTCCCTTCACCGTCGTTTCTGTGTTCTCCCCCTCAGGCCGTGTTGAGCGTCGGAGCCGAGGCCGAGGCCAAGCTGCTGGACCTGAGGAGACGAGGCGACGGCGTGTGTGAGCGGCTGGAGGAGAGCAGGAGGCCGGAGGTGCAGCTGCTGGTCGACCAGGCGGAGCAGCAGTGGAGGTCGGTGCTGCAGGCGGCCAATCAGGCGGAGCTCCGAGGTCTGTCGGACGACTTCGACGCTCAGAGCAAAACCGCTCAATCCTGGATCAGAGAGCTGCAGCAGAAGCTCCAGTCTGTCGGCAGCCACACGCCGCCCGAGGAACGATGCAACACGGTCGAGGTCTGTGTGTTATTTTTACATTTACCCTCAGATAATTTTTTAACCCCTTCCTGGCCAGTTGTTTTAGCTGCAGAAACACATGATTTCTTATACTATGTTTTTATTTTTTATTTATTTATTTATTTATTTTTCTATATTCTGAAGGTTTTTACAGAGGGGATTGTTGATATATCATTCATACAACATTTTATTCCAAAATACAAAAACAAAAAAAGCGAAATTAGATTTTTTTAGGTCTGGTGACAGTATTTTCTCATTTACAGAGTGATAAAAAGAGATATCCAAAATCCTCCTCTGTAAAAACTTCTGACTCTAATATGTCAACAAAATAAAACAAGAATTTTGAAATCTGAACAAAGAAAATTGTTCAGATTTTGGTCCTGGAAATATATGTAAATTAGTGCATATTTCATCAGATATTGCCTCATTTACATATTTAAACATAAAATTTGACAAAACTTGTAATACAAAAAATATTTGTCTTAATGTGAGTGATTAACGTTTCATGGTGAAATCTGTTAGTTAAAATTTTACCTTGAAATACATTTAAAAAACCCATAGGCGGAGGTGGACATTTTTGTCCAGCGAAGGGTCATGGGTGTCGTTAAAATGCATTACGGGTCCAAAAAATGGACTTTCATTCTGAAATTCGGGACATCCAGAGTTTACCCAAAAATAAACTTCCTTGCCAAAAATCAGGCCCCAGTGACCTTTCATTTGACTGTGAGAGGTGGACAAAAATGTCCAGGGGTCATCAGAGGACATTGCTGATGTTCAGAACTGTTTTCTGAATATCGTGTTTATTTTTTTTTCCTCTGCAGACCATCTTGAGCTGCAGACCAGAGGGCGACTGCAAGGTGAACAACCTGCGGAGGCGCGGCCAGAGTCTGTGTAACCACGGAGACGCGGACGAGGGCCGCAGGGTGTACGTCCAGCAGACGGTCCGAGAGACGGAGGAGCAGTGGAGGACGGTGCTTCAGGCCGCCAAGCAGATCAAGTCTGCAGCCGAGGCTCAGATCACTCAGGAGACCGAGAGGAGAGAGTTGGAGGTCAGAGAAGTCAGTCTGAGTTTTATTATAACTCATGTTATGTGCTGCCATTAAAGGTCCATATATAGAGGTCTGGAGACAGATCATGGACTTTATAACTATATATATACTATATATAGGACTATATAAGTCCTGTCCCTTTACTAAAGACATATGTGATGATAATAATAATAATAAACTTTATTTATAGAGCACTTACAGGCCGCTAATTACATGATAAGGTCAAGAAATAGCCAAGAAATATCAATTAATTGCGCCATAATGTCTAGAAATAGCCTAGATTAGAAATAACGGTCGATTTCATAGTAATGTCGAGAAATATCGCCAAGAAATAAAGATTGGTTGCGGAGAAATAGCCCAGAATTATCGGTCAATTGCAAGAAGACTTGGTGGAGAATAATTCTGGCCTTTCTCAAAAATGTCAAAGCATGAAAAGCATGTGTAATCTTTTACCTTTATGAAAAACATGTTGTTACTATGAAATTGACCGTTATTTCTAGGCTATTTCTAGACATTACTACACAAATCATTTTTTATTTCTTGACATT
This sequence comes from Trachurus trachurus, assembly GCF_905171665.1. NCBI lineage: Eukaryota > Metazoa > Chordata > Actinopteri > Carangiformes > Carangidae > Trachurus > Trachurus trachurus. Next base: position 3,468,139 of record NC_139907.1, on the reverse strand, counting down.
ATCACGTAATTAGCGGCCTGATAAGGTAACAGTGGAAACAAGAAATTAAAATCACAGGGGAGGAAATGAAACATTAAAATGACAATAAAGCTGTCAGGGCTGAATAGAAACAAACAGGTAAATGACAGTGGTGGGAAACAGAGAAAATCATCCACTCAGGTAAAATCAGGAAATACTAAAGGAAAGACACGTGTTTAAAGTAGAGACCCATAAGAAGACATGTAATACACAACACAACAATCCTCCTGCTGTGTGAGTGTGGATGAACTCATGCTCCGTCTCCCTGAGCCGTTACAAACTGCCTCATCCTGTTCTTTTTCTTTTCAGCTGAGAGAATTTGAGACCGGTCAGCAGGACAACGGACGCTGGCTCGGAGACCTCCAGCAGCGCCTGGTCTCACTGGACAACCGGTCCAACGCCGAGGACAGACTGAGGACAGCGCAGGTGAGCTGAGAGGCTGAGAGCAGCCAGGCTCAGGTTACAGAGAGGAAGACAAATACTTAACACAGATCTGAAACCCATTTTACCTTCTTTTAATAACTGGAAACTAACTGTAAATAATATTTTAGAAATGGAAAGAATAACATACAGAATCAGAATTCAAGAACCAGAATGTCTGAAAAGATGGAATAGGTGGATTGAATATATGGAGAGCAATTAAATAATACTAAAGATTTTACTAACTTGTTTATTTTTTATTGATTTATATTTCTTACTACCTCCCAACTTAGATATTTACGCTTCTTTATTGATCTTATTAGTCTATTTATTAGTTGTTGTTTTTTTATTCTTGAGTATTTTATCTATTCATCCATTAATTTATTCACTTATTTATTTATTTATCCTCTTTTTTCTCTTCCTCTATCAACCCATCTTTTTTTTCTTTCTCAATAAATAATAATACTAAAGATTGCAGCTCTGAGGAGTTTTCTGTAGACCTTTGAAGAGATAAGAAGAATATATATTACATTTCTGTCTATTTTGTGTTTATTTCTCTATTTTACAGTTTTTTTAAATGTATTATTATTATTTCCCTATGTTATTATGAACATTGTCCTTTTTCTCTTGTACTTCACTATAAAATACACAAGTTTTGTGGGATTGCTCTAATTTCTAAAAGGGAATATGTGTAATGGATGTGAATCAATAATTTGTGCAGCCTTGCAATAAATATATGTTCCCTAGAGTAACAGCAGAGCGAGGTCACTGTAACGGAGGAGGAAGTGGAGCATTAAGCAGCTACATGTGGATATCTAACTATGCATTAATGACCTCCCTCCTCTGGTCTGCAGGACGTCCTGAGCTCCAAGCCGGACGGAGACTCCCGGCTGCAGGAGCTCCGCCGGCGGGGACAGAGTCTGTGTGGTCTGGACCTGGAGGAGCACAGGAAGAGAGAGGTGGAACAAACGGTGAGAGACGCCGAGGAGAAGTGGAGCAGAGTGCTGCAGGACGCTAAGCTGACCCTGGATCAGGCTGAGAAGCAGCTCGCTCTGCAGGACCGGCTCAGGGACCTGGAGACCCTCAGATCCAACACCAGGACCTGGCTGGAGGAGAAGCAGCAGAGCCTCGTCCCTCTGGATGGACGCACGGAGGCAGGGAAGATAATAAACACTGCACAGGTCAGTTGTGTTGCTTTTTTCTTCTTTTTTTAATTTTTAATTTTGTTTGGAAAAGGCATTTTCCATCAGAATCAACAGCACAATAGATAGATAGTAGGGGTGTGAGAAAAAATCGATTCACATAAATATCGCAATATCTTTTTTGATGATTTTTAAATCGATTTTTTTTTTCAAAAATCCTTTTTTTTTTTTTGAATTTTACTTTTTTTGTTGTTGAATTTTTTTAAATATTGTGCAATGTGCATTTGTTAGCCTTTTTTACATACAGAGAGTCCAGGTTTTGAAAAGGGTTTAAGTTCACTTTATAATGGAGTATGTTAATTTATAGGCTCCTACAGTATTTGTTATGGATGGATAAGATGGATGAAAATGCAACAATGCAAGACCAGGACAGGGTTTCTTGATGGAGTTGTGCTAGAATTGGATTGGATTGGAATTGGATTGGGAACACAACAAAACCAAAATATAGTACAGTGTGATAAAGTGCTACAGTGCGCAATAAAAAACTGTCAGGGATGGAGAGATGAGATGGGGGTGCAGCAATGCAAGAACCAGATATAACATTTTTCCAGCAGTGTTCCCTCCAGTCCATGGAGTTGGTCAGCTATGTTTCTTGTCGTCTTTTGTGTCCAGTGTTCAGGCAGCACTGACACCATGTTTCATTTTTCAACTCACCAACTTGTCCCTCTCAGTCGATCCTGAGCTCCAAGCCCGAGGGAGACTCCAAGCTGGCGGAGCTGAGGAGACTGATCCAGAGTCTGTGTGAGCACGAGGAGCTGGAGGAGGACACGAGGCGAGAGGCTCAGCGGGCGGTGAGCGACTCGGAGGACAGGTGGAGGACGGTCCTGCAGACGGCCGAGGACACGCTGAGGACGGCCGAGGTCCGGTACTCGCTGTCCAGGGAGATGGAGGCTCTGAGCGTCCAGGCTCTGAGCACCAGGACCTGGGTGACCGGTCTGCAGCAGCAGGCGGAGGCCACGGGGAGAGGCAGCCGGGGCCCCAAGGCTCAGCTGGAGGACCGGCTCAAGACCGCACAGGTAAAACATCCAACACAAGTCTTTTTTTTCTTCTTTTATGACAGTTGTGATAGCATTAGCTAGACTAGACAGCAAACATAACATAACTCATAATAGCACTAATGACAGTAATAATTCTGAAAGTAAGAAGGAAAAAATAGGAACAACAAGGACAAAGGATGGAAGAAGGAAGAGGGAGCGGAGGATGGATGCTTAAATTGAATTTTGAAGAGAGAGTGTGAGGGACCGGAGCGGCCTCCCCACGTAATGGGGACCTGGGCAGACCAGACTTAGGTGTTGGAGGTGGAAAAGAGAGCGCGCCAAGCATTGAGTGCCACAAAACAGGCTTTTTATTCTACACAAAAAAGCTGTACAAATACACTCCAATATGAGGACAAAGGTAAGCAAACCAAAATGGACATGGAGCATAGCCTCGCAGCAGACTACCTCCACTCAGAGCTCCAGAGAGCTGAATGAAGCTCTCTTAAATACAGCAGCCTACCAAGGCTAATTGGGGCAAACCATTACTGAGGGGAACACCAATAACATAATGGCCCACAACTGCCCCTTTAACACCACCAATATACAATATAATACACAATACCTACTCTCTCCTTTACACACTTCATATAATGTACACAAATATACCACAGCTTTGTACAATAATTAATCACACCCTACACATACAAAATCAAACACCCCTGGGCACCATGGGCTATGCCCACCCGGGCCCCCGCTCGATAAAGCCCGCCCCTGCAGCGGCGCGCGCTTCCACTGAGGAGCTGGGAGACGTGCAGGTGAGTGTGTGAGCGTGTATGAGAGTGTATGCTGGACCAGTGTCTTAAACTGTGAATGGATGAAGTATGGGACGAGCAGTGGGTACCTCACTTCCCGCCAGGATGATTGTATGGAGAGAAACTGTTACAGGTGAGTTGTAGGTGTGGTGAAGGCGAATCGCGGCAAATCGCAGCGCACCGCGCTCCCGACGCCGGCACACGGCTCACGCCGCACATATTTACAAGCACAACAAACACATGATTAATATCAACATAAACACCATACCGACATCCCGGTTTCCCCTAAAGGAGTGTGTGTGTAACTGTGTGTGTGAGATTGTCCACATAGAGTCTTTCTCTCTGCCTCGTGGGAGACGCCAGACCATGGCGTCCACCCCCAGGTGACGGTGAGAAAGGGGAGGGGGTTGCTCACCTTCTCACAGAGAGAGAGAAAAAAAGAAGTAAATAAGAATAGAAACAACAGATACATGTTCCCTGATATGAGAATATCATGACTTTATCGGCTGAAAGCAAGATGGTATTGATTATTAGAGAAGGGAAATATATCTTGATCTAATTAAAATCTGCATGTTTGTACCTTCAGCTCATCTTGAACTCCAAGTCCAACGGCGAAGCTCAGGTGAAGGAGCTGAAGAGTCGAGCTCAGAGTCTGTGTGAGCAGGAAAACCTGGAGGAGGAGAAGAAGCTGGAGGTTCGGCAGCTGGTCGGAGACACGGAGCAGCGGTGGAGGACGCTGCTGCAGGCGGCCGAGGACACGCACAGGTACACACAGGCTGAAACACACAACAACCCAACACACTGACTTTCCTCCCTGTGGCTCAGTTTAATAACATTTCATCAGATCTGATTATTGAATCAAAATCCTGTGAAATCCTCAGAGAATCCTAAAGTAATTATAGCTGCTGCGCAGCGATGGGTCGGGTCCGGGCTACTTTTGGGCAAATTTAGGCAATTCTGAGCAACAAACAGGAGAATAGGAAGACAAGACAGTTGACCTTATAATGTTCAATTTGCATCAGTTGAGGATTGAACCCACAACCTCGGGAACCAAAGACCATTGTCTATCGCACTGAGCTAATTGACAAGTGGCAGAGCAACAGTGGCTTCACAAATTGAGTAAGCCATTCACTGTCGTGTAGGCAGATTTGAAACCACAGTAAAAAGAAAAATCAGTTTTTGAGGTAAAATAATGATATTTGTCAAACATCTACTATGAGTCTAAGATGTTAGGAGCCTTCACGCATGGACCAGTCCAAGCTATTTGTTAGTTTTTTTTAATTTAGAGGCTTGCTGTGATGCCACCATTAGGACAACTGTCTTGTGTTTCATATTGAGGTCAACTGACATTTTGATCTGTCATCATCATCATCACCCTTGCTGGGTCTCGAACTCACAGCCTCTGACACCAAGAACCAGCTCCTAACTCGCTGAGCTAATGAGCTGGTAGTGAGACCTGCTGTGTAGCTTCATTTATCCACTCAGGGAGTCAGTGCCCGGGCAGCTGTTGTCAAGGCAGATTTCAGAAAGTCAGAAATTCTATTATCTAAACAAAAATCTGTTAATACATAAATTGCATTTAGACAGCAAAACAGCTTAAGGACATGTGACATTTTGATCCGTCATCATCATCATCATCATCATCACCCTTGCTGGGTCTCGATCTCACATCCTCTGACACCAAGAACCAGCTCCTAACTCACTGAGCTAATTGGCTGGTAGTGAGACCTGCTGTGTAGCTTCATTTATCCACTCAGGTGAGCCAGTGCCCGGGCAGCTGTTGTGATGAAATGGTCAAAATGTCAATAATTCAGTCATCTAAACAAAAATCTGATAATACATAAATTGCATCTTGACAGCATGGAAATGTTGGTGATTTGTTTTTAATGATAAGTGTTTTGCTTCATAAGAGAAAATCTGATGTTTATAAATTCCACTCTCACATTGGCTGCAGTTGTTCCCATGAGAGCAGAATTCAAAATGTTCAAGAAAATTCAGTTTTTGAGTTAAAATTCTGATATTTGCTAAACTTCATCAACCATGACTCCAGAATATTCTCATTTTTTTTCAGGAAGATTGAAAATGTATTTATCAAGAATTTGATGGTATATGTTTACAGTAGTGTTTACAGTCAAACGTTTTCATGCACTGTAGGCTCAATTTTTGCTTAATCAAAAATCCGAGAAACAAGTTTTGTGGAGGACGGTCTGGAGATGCTCTGTAGCAAGTTTGGTGTCAATTGAGCAAAAATTGTGGGAGGAGATACATTTTAAAAGTTTTACAGTTATTGAAAAAAACAGAGTGATGGACTTCATAATTTGTAATAAGTTTAAGTGGACAAAAGTTTCAGCAGTATTGAGGCTACATTGTGGTGAAGTTTCAACACTGTAGCATCTACCGTTGGTTTGGTAGGAATTTTTAAAGTTTTTAAATTTAAACGCTTATTGTGCCCCCCCTGGGAGGGGGGGCCACATGTCCTTGGAGTTGAGTGAATCTGGCATGGGGTTGGATGTTTCTGTGAAGTTTGGTGAGTTTTCACCCATGGGAAGTATGACTTCCTTGGAAGAAGAAAGAAAGAAAGAAAGAAAGAAAGAAAGAAAGAAAGAAAGAAAGAAAGAAAGAAAGAAAGAAAGAAAGAAAGAAAGAAAGAAAGAAAGAAAGAAAGAAAGGAAGAAAGAAAGAAAGAAAGAAGAAGAAGAAGAATTCCTAGGAATACAATAGTGTCCTGTCAGCTGCGCTGCCCGGACCCTAATTAAGGGGAGACACTACAGGTGAATAGGGTAAACATTTTAAATAACAGATATCACCATGAAACTTTCCAATTTTATCACCTGCATTAAGACAAATATTTTTGTCAAATTTTATGTTTAAACATGTAAATTAGGCAATATCTGATGAAATATGCGCTAATTTTCATACATTTCCAGAACCGAAATCTGAAAAATGGATAAAGCCCCTTTCAAAATTCTTGTTTTATTTTGTTGACATACTAGAGTCAGAAGTTTTTACAGAGGAGGATTTTGGATATCTCTTTTTATCACTCTGTAAATGAGAAAATACTGTCACCAGCCCTAAAAAAAATCATGTTTTTAGGAATAAAATGTTGTATAAATCAGGCTGTGAATGATATATCAACAATCCCCTTTGGAAAAACCTTCAGAATATAGACAGGAATAAAACTGGAAGGTTTGGTGTCTTGGTGATTTCGCACCCAGAGTATGAGGAAAAACTCATTTTGAGAAAACGGCCTGTAGTGTCTCGCCTAAAACAGTCTTTATAATATGACTGAGTGCACTGCAAAAACTCAAAATCTTTCTAAGAATATTTGTCTTATTTCTTGTCAAAATGTTTCATGTCTAGTCAAAACTAAACTCTTTTCACTTAAAATAAGACTCGTCACCTAGAAATGAACTTGTTTTTAGATAATTTTCATTTGTTTCAAACTAATTTTCACTTGAAATAAGTAGAAAAATCTGCCAGTGAAAGCAAGTTTTTTGTGCTTGTAATAAGAATGAAAAACTTGCTCCACTATCAGATTTTTCTACTTATTTCAAGCGAAAATATGCTTGAAAGAAGTAAAAAGTGTCTAAAAACAAGCTACTTTTTAAAATGTGATGAGTCTTATTTTAAGTATAATGAGACTTGTTTTGACTAGAAATAAGACAAATATTCTTGGTAAGATTTTGAGTTTTTGCAGTGTGAAACCAGAAAATTACTTGTGGTAGATGATGTGTTTGTGTGTCAGGTAATGACTTGAAATGAGGTTGAGTTTTAATTTTCTCTGTATCCTCTGCTGTTCCCTGATCAGAGAACTGAAGACCGTCGTCCAGCGCCTCGAGTCCTGTCAGTGCAGCCGAGTCCAGGCCGAGAGCCGACTGGCTGAGCTGCAGAACCAGACGTCCAGTCTGCCGCGCGTCTTCCCCTGGCCCGGTCTGGGTGAGCGGAGGCAGGCGGTGGAGCGGGCCCAGACCCTGCTGGACCAGACCACCGCCCTGGCCCCGGTCCTCTCAGGCCTTCGCACACAGGTAAAGCAGGGTTGTTTTATTTAAATAACTTTGATAAAACTACAAAATGATACAGTAGAAGATCCACACTGCAAGAATATTTGTCTTATTTCTAGTCAAAAATGTAGTTTCTAGTCAAAACAAGTCTCATTATATTAAAATAAGACTCCTCACATTAAAACGCAGCTTGTTTTTAGACACTTTTTACTTCTTTCAAGCAGATTTTCGCTTGAAATAAGTAGAAGAATCTGATAATGGAGCAAGTTTTTCTTCCTTATTACAAGCACAAAAAACTTGCTTTCACTGGCAGATTTTTCTACTTATTTCAAGTGAAAATGTGTTTGAAACAAGTGAAAATGATCTAAAAACAAGTACATTTTTAGGTGATGATTCTTATTTTAAGTGAATAGAGTTTAGTTTTGACTAGAAATTAGACATTTTGACAAGAAATAAGACAAATATTCTTAGAAAGATTTAGAGTTTTTGCAGTGCATCTTCACCGTGCTGCTCCGTCCTCCAGGCTGCAGAGCTGTTTGAGATCACACAGGACCCAGACTGGGCAGATCCGTCCTTCGCAGCCAATCAGGAGTCTATTCCTGCTCTGCTGAGAGAGCTGACTGTGAGTTCACTGCTCTTTATTAATGTTATATTACATGATCATACCCATCCTGGGTTTCCGTTATCCGGTAATTACCAGACTTTGACCGGTAAAATCTGCAGAAGTCCGGTATTTTTTAACCCCTCCGCTCAAGATATCCGGTGAAAATATTCCATTTAGCACAATTTTCATTTTCATTTTTTTTCCACAATATCTTTATTTGAATTTTAAGCAGCACAGCAAAAAGAAATACAGTCTTTTACATTCCTGCAACATGTCATACATCATGTGTTAGCTGCCTTATTATGTTCAGAACACAACATAAAACACAAAATCACATAAGAGAACACAAAACAACATGCTTGTCTTGTTATTTAAACAGATGATTTACGCCACTTAATGGAGTCCTATCGAATGATACAATGAAAACCTATGGGTATCTGAAAGAAAAATAGAAAAGTACAATTAGAATTTTATTAAAATAGGCTATTTCCACATGTAATTTTATAGATTTTTTTTTTTTAAACACTGAATCTTATTTTTTATGAATGTGTAGGACTATGTGGAACAAAACACCATGCAGTAGCGGGAGAAGTTGGACATGTTGAAACAAGCAAATCTTAAAAAAAACTATTTTCTGAAAGCAAACAGGTCTAAGGAGAAGGATTATGACGAGTTTTTACTGCATCTAGATTTCAAACGCATATAGCAAACATTTGTCTGGTGAACTGAAAACCTGCCAGTCACGTTGTCCATTTTTTTCTAGCCAAAATCCTGTCTATTTCCTGTCCTTATTCCCTCCTTCAAAATAAAAGCTGTAGTTGCCTAACACAGTGTTGAGGTGGTAGCTGCGGTTGAACAAAGGCTTGTGGTTTTCAGGATGCGGTGGCCGACCTGGAGCAGGGCATCCTGACGGAGCGGCAGTGCACTCAGCTGGTGGAGCAGCACGAGGCGGCTCAAGATTGGCTGAGAGAGCAGGTGAAAGGTCTGGGAGCTGCTCCATCAGACAGACCCGGCCTGCACAGCACCGTCAACACCCTGAAGGTCTGAACACAACATAAACACACAAGGATTTATGTTTGGAAAATGTTTGCATGTTCAGTTTATCATTAAAGGGATAGTTCAACATTTTGGTAAATTGGCCCATTGCCATAATCCCTATAGTCATAGCAGTAGGTTCGTTACCTTTAATTGTCGGTGCAAGCTATTTTTAGAACGGCGGAGCAGAGCCGTGAGCTGCTCAGAGCTACGCTACGGAGGCTCATGGGATTTCTTGGTTTCCCTCATCAAATACACAATCCAACAACTCCACAATGCTCTGGTGGACAAGTTGTGACCTGCACATTCACCACGCTATGAGATAATAACACAACGTTACCAGACAGAGTTGTTTTAGAGGGAAATGCAGAGACTGTTGATGAAAAACTGTCCCTGAAGGCAACACGCATCAGCGGTTTTGCATGAATTTCCCTCTAAAACAACTCTGTGTGGTAACGTTGTGTTATTATCTCATAGCGTGGTGAATGTGCAGCTCACAACTTGTCCACCAGAGCGTTGTGGAGTTGTTGGATTGTGTATTTGATGAGTTTGATGAGGGAAACCAAGAAATCCCATGAGCCTCCGTAGCGTAGCTCTGAGCAGCTCACGGCTCTGCTCCACCGTTCTAAAAACAGCTTGCACCGACAATTAAAGGTAACAAACCTTCTGCTATGACTATAGGGATTATGGCAATGGGACAATTTGCCAAAATATTGAATCCCTATCCCTTTAACAAAGTGCAATGCAGATGCAAGACATCAAGTAGTCACAGCATGAGCAACACTTATGTAAATATAACCTATAATAATCCGGACCACCAGGCTCTGCTGCAGACGGTGGGCAGGGAGCAGAGGGAGATGAAGGAGCTGGACTCAGCCAGAGACAACCTGCTGAGCCTGTGCACCGCGGGCGGCCGCGACGCCCTCAGCCTGGAGGTCAGCCACCTCCACAGCCTCTGCGCCGCCTCGGAGCAGGAGGTGCGGGAGCGTCTGAGGGCGTGCGAGGCCCGGCTGGGGGAGCAGGACGGTCAGACGGCCCGGAGGGTCCGGGAGCTGAGGGAGAGAGCGGCGGCTCTGCAGTGGGAGCTGCGCTCTCTGGACCAGGCGCTCAGCTACAGCGAACCGCAGAACAACATGATGCAACTCCTGCAGCACTGGCACAGCCTTCAGGTTATTACTAATTATTAAAGGGATAGTTCACCCAAAATTCAAATTTCACTCATTATCTACTCACCCTCATGTCGACTAAGGGCTGTGATCAGTTTCGGAGTCCTCTGTGCCTTCTCGGAGTTACGGGGGGGTCCACGCAGCAGTATTTGTCCATATAATGGTTGTGAATGGTGCTAACTTTTCTTCGTCCAAAACGACACACCAAAAAACATCCAAATACCTCCATACTGCTCGTCTGTAATGTCCCTCTTGTATTGAAGCCCCAACATGAGAAATTGTTCCGCCGGTCAGTGCAAATCACACGAGATTTGCACTGACACAGGAAGAGCAGTGAACTGAGACACTGGGAGCTTCCGCTACAAACAAGCTTGAAACATATACTTATTTAATTTTTTTCGGAACAATTTCGCATGTCTGGGCTTCAATACAAGAGGGACATTACAGACGAGCAGTATGGAGGTATTTGGATGTTTTTTGGTGTGTCCTTTTGGACGAAGAAAAGTGAGCACCATTCACAACCATTATATGGACAAATACTGCTGCGTGGACCCCCTGTAACTCAGAGAAGCCACGGAGGACTCTGAAACTTCTCCCAGCCCTTAGTCAACATGAGGGTGAGTAGATAATGCGTGAAATTTGAATTTTGGGTGAACTATCCGTTTAATGCATAATATTTCTGAGTTGTGCAGTGTAGAATATACCTGACTCATGTGTTGTTGTTGTGTTAGAACTGTGAGAATTCACTAGAAGATCTGGGTGTGAAACTTGGTGATCTCCATCGGGACGTGAAGCCAACACCCGCCACCACGGAGCTGCCAGCAGAGATCGTCAGTGTGGTCGACTCTTTGTGTCAGCAACATGACAGGTAACTGAACACCTGATTATTATTATTTTCTTGTTGTTACTCAGGTCAAAAGACGGTCAGCAGCAGCACTATTATTACTACTTATTGATTGATTCATATATTCTCGAAGCCACTTGAGCCCGATGAACTCAGGTGGAGATGCAGCACCATCTGTCCACTTTTCCACTGGAGCCTTTTTTTGAACTGTGGCTGACTTGAGTTCTCAGCTGGGATTCTTCTATTTCGATTTAGTTTTCGATTATTCCGACATACCTGGAACAAGGCAGAGTGGGTCATTCTGCTCTTCACTTGTAAACACAGAGCTCCTCTTCATCTACAACCTATTTGAGGCTTCCAGAGATGTCTACTTCTTATCCAATACCTGATTTCTTGATCCAACGAAGGACTTTCAATTAAATACAAACCTTTTCCTGTTGCTGCTGTTGTTGTTGTTGTTGTTGTTGGGTCAAAAGAATGTTTTCAATCAGTTATTTGATGATGTTTGATGCTAAAAAAGTAATTCATATAGATTTCATTTTTATCTCAGCTAAAATGATGCAAGTAAATACCATGCAACATATATCTCAGCCAGTGCTTTATTCCCTTGTCTTGGTCTTACAGGTTTGAAAATTTTCAGCCTTGATGTTGCGTTAACTGAAATGTGAGAGTAATTCTGTCCACAGTCTAAAATCCCGGCTGAGTGAGCATCAGGCTACCTGCTCTACGAACACAGCTCGCTGCCTGACGGATTCCCTTCATGCCGTGCAGCAGTGGAACCACAGCGAACCATCGGACTCGGTTTCTTCTTTGCAGGTTTCTGTATGCTTTCACTTCTTTGCTGACAGATACTTTCAGTTAACACCCTTCCTGCTGCATAGTAAATGCTGTCAGTGTTTTGCTCAGGGGCATCCTGTTGGAATTATAATGAGAGTCTATTTAAGAAAGGTTAGAGGGTTTAGGGATTTGCGAGGTGAAACCTTTCAGCTCTGTGGAGCACTTAGCAGCGGCTTATTTACACTCACCTGGCAACGTGTGATCCATTTGCTGATGATGTTTCACACGAAGATTTGTCATCGCTTTCACACTTTTTCCTCCTGGTTTTAGGTGACATTAGAGGAAGGTGAAAAGTTGCAGATCGGCCTGCGGGAGGCACTTTCTCACCAGCGGTTTCTAACAGATTGTCTGACACCGGCTTTGTTTGAGAAACTGGAGAAAGAGTGTTCACAGACACTCAAAGACGCAGAAGTGCATAAAGACTCTCTAAACCACAGCTTAAAGGTATGTAATTAAATATTTGGAGTTCAATTTCATAATGAATATTAAATATTTTGTGTATTATTTGGGAACTGGCCAACTTTACAGTAATCAGTGCCATTTTATCCTTTCATTCAAGGAACTCGATGAAAAGAAGAAACAAAAATTGCAAGACATTCAACCCTCTGTCGTGGCGCCACCACGAAAAAGCAAACAAGCACCGGAGAAAAAACAACAGGTAAAACTTGAAAAAACGTCCTCCTTAACAGAAAAATCCATATCTGTTGAAGATGTATGGTCAGTTTCAGCTGAGGCCATGCAGACTGAGCCAGTAGTCTTGGAAGATGCAAAAACTACTGGTGAGGAGCAAACCACAATCGAAGAAAGTAAAGTCATACCACCCAGGAGAAAGTCAAAGTATACAGAACTTCCTCTAAAACCTGCTGACACTGAGTTACCTCAGACATTGGAAGAAGAACCTGGAGTTCAAAGACTTTCTTTGAGTTCCAGTGACCAAAATATAAGTGTTGTCATTGAAGAAAGAACACTTGTGATTGGTGTGACTACTGAGTATGAAGAAACTAGACAAGAACTTGAAAGTGTGAAGACTACTTCAACTGGGGAGGCAGTTGAACTTTCTGTTATTGAAGTAAGTAAGCCCTCACCAGCCACAAGAAAAAAGAAAAGTCCAAAGGTTTCTCCAGAGCTTCCTCACAAGCAGGAAATACAGGCCATGGTAGAGCCTGATAGTAGCATAGCTATTATGGATGTAACTAAGGCTATTCCAATGGAAGATGACCAACAGAGGTCCACGTTGCTTTCCATGGAGCAAACTGAGGTTGCCGTTGTGGAAGAACCTCAGCTTATACCACCCAGAAGGAAGTCAAGCAAGGTTGAAATACCTACAGCTCCAGAGCCAGACTCTGCCCTTGAAAGACCTACTGACATGGGGACTAAAGAAACCAGGAAAGAACTTGACAGTATGAATGCTGCCACAGCTTTGGAGATAGTCACACAACAACCTCAAATACAACGACGGTGCTCCGCTGAGCCGACAGACACACCCCTCATTGTGACTACTGAGTGTAAGGAAACTAGACAAGCACTTGAAAGTGTGAAGACTATTTCAACTGGGGAGGCAATCATGGGTGCAGTTGAACTTTCTCTTCTTGAAGTAAGTAAGCCCTCACCAGCCACAAGAAAAAGGAAAAGTCCAAAGGTTTCTCCAGAGCTTCCTCACAAGCAGGAAACACAGGCCATGGTAGAGCCTGATAGTAAAATATCTGAAGCTGCTAGTATGGAGGAAACTAAGGTTATACCAAAGGAAGGCCCTGATGGCCAGAAGCCATCTTTGACTCCAGAAATGGTCACTGCGTCACCTGAAATTAATCTTGAGGAGAAAGGAAAGATTTCTCCACCCAAACGAAAGTCGAAGGATCTTAAACCTTCCCAAGAACTTGCTGCCACAGAGCTGAAAAAGCCAGAAGAGGAGCCGGGCAGTCAGATGCCATCTACAGCTCCAGAAGTGGTCATAGCACGAATGGAAAGTACTGTTGTGGAAAAGGGAAAGATTTCTCCAACTAAGAGAAAGTCAAAAGGTCCTAAACCTTCTCCAGAACTTGCTACTACAGATCTGACAAAACCAGAAGAAGATCTTGAGAGTCCAAAGCCAACTTTGACTCCAGAGGTGGTGCCAGTGCCAACTGAAATTACTGTTGAGGAGAAAGGAAAGATCTCTCCACCCAAAAGAAAGTCAAAGGACCTTAAACCTTCTCCAGAACTTGCTACTACAGATCTGACAAAACCAGAAGAAGAGCTTCAGAGGTCGATACCATCTTTGATTCCAGAGGAGGCCAAAGGAGAGCCTCAAAGTCAGATGTTCTCTACAGCTTCAGAGATGTTCACAGAACCAGTGGACATTACCGTTGTGGAAAAAGGAATTCTTTCCCAAAAAAAGAGAAAGTCAAAAGGTCCTAGACCTTCTCCAGAACTTGCTACTACAGATCTGACAAAACCAGAAGAAGAGCTTCAGAGTCCGATGCCATCTTTGATTCCAGAGGAGGTCACAGCAACAACTGATACTGAAATTACTGTTGAGGAAAAAGGAAGGCTTTCACCACCCAAAAGAAAGTCAAAGGACCTTAAACCTTCTCCAGAACTTGCTGCCACAGATCTGACAAAACCAGAAGAAGAGGTTCAGAGTCCGATGCCATATTTGACTCCAGAGGAGGTCACAGCAACAACTGAAATTGAAATTACTATTGAGGAAAAAGGAAGGCTTTCACCACCCAAAAGAAAGTCAAAGGACCTCAAACCTTCTCCAGAACTTGCTGCTACAGATCTGACAAAACCAGAAGAAGAGCTTCAGAGTCCGACGCCATCTTTGATTCCAGAGGAGGTCACAGCAACAACTGAAATTACTGTTGAGGAAAAAGGAAGGCTTTCTCCACCCAAAAGAAAGTCAAAGGGCCTTAAAACTTCTTCCATGGACCAGACAGAGTCCAAGGAACAGCTTGACAGTCAGAAGACATCTTCAACTTCAGAGGTTTTGGCAATAGAAAAGATTCCTCAACCCGATTCCCAAGAATCTGCAAACAAGGAGCAGGTTAAGAAAATGGAAGATGACCAACAGAGGTCCACTTTGCTTTCTATGGAGCAAACTGAAGTTGCCATTGTGGAAGAACCTCAACTCATACCACCCAGAAGAAAGTCAAGCGAGGTTGAAGTACCTACAGCTCCAGAGCCAGACTCTGCCCTTGAAAGACCTACTGATGTAGCAACTAAAGAAACCATGGAAGACCTTGACAGTGTGAAAGCTGCCACGACTTTGGAGTTGGTCACAGAACAACCTCAGACACAAGAACCGTGCTCCGCTGAGCCTACGGACACACCCCTCATTGTAGATTACATTGCCAAGTTATGGAGAGACACACCAGAGGTTCAGAGGAGATATCTGCTCCTTGATTTGCCAGACATAGGATTTACCCAGACACATGAGACAAAGCCAGTTCAGCCAGTGGTACAGCCTCAAGAGGCAGAAATAACCCCGAAAGTGGCAGAAATAAGCCCACCTGAGCAAGAAATGATGGAACTAAGTGAATGTTTGAGTCAGCTGACGCTCACTGAAACCTCAGAGGAAACACCCATAGAGACAGGAAGACAAGGACAAGACAAAGAAATTGGTGCAGTGAAGACGACCAAGCCAGAAAGGACGTCCGAATGTCCAGACAAGGTTGCTCAAAGGGACATCACTCAGCCCCCGTCTAGTGCCTCTGATACGTCACCATCACATGAGACAGGGGCAGAATTTATAGAAATAAGCCTAACTGAGCAAGATATGGTCATTCCAAGCCAAACAGAGACTCAGATAGAGCTCATTAGAACAACACATGAAGATCCCGAACTGGTTGAAGAACATGGTGATGAGGAGCCGCCCCATACGCTGTTGATGCAAGTCGTGGACAAAACATCCCAGAGCTTGGAGGAAAAGCCTGTTACAACGGAGACAATCCACATGGGGCCTGAGGTGCATGTTCTGCAACTGGACATAAAGACCACTCCAGAGTATCACGAACACACATCATCAGCCTCAAGAGAAAAGGAACCGACAATACATGTTGTTCAGACAAGTATCCAGAGTGAAAGAGTGACAGAAAACAAAGATAAGACTAGTGTTGATGTTCAACCAGAGACGGCTGCAGTGGAGGTGACTGTGATGAAGTTGCAAGAAAGCAGTACTGAATGTCAAGACAAGGTGGCTCCAAAGGACTCTCCTCAACCCCATTTAACAGTTTCTGAGATCTCACAATTCGAGACAGGGACAGAATTTATAGAAATAAGCCTATATGAGCAGGCCACAGTCAAAACAACTCAAACTGAAACTAAGCTAGAGCTCTCAGAGACCACACTGGACAAATCCACAGAGGTTAACGAACATGGGACTCAAGACGCATCAACACAAGGTTTGCACGATGCAGCCAAGAGCCTGGATGAAAAGTCTTGTATAACAGAGAAGATCCACATGGAGCCTCAGGTGTGTGTTTTACAACTTGATGTACAGACAAACCGTGAGGAGCATGAGGTTGGTGATAAACCCCAGAACCAGGACAGAGAATCTGCTATAAAGGTAGAAATCACAACTGTCACAACGGAAAAGGAACCAAGGATGGACTCAACCACTGAGCTTGAGACGAGTAAAGAAACAACAGACGTTCAGCCTGACGAGACTGCAGCAAAGACGATCAGGGTGGACGTGGTGCAAGAGAGCTGGACTGAGTTCCTGTCTGATGCATCGGAAAAGACAGAAGATGAAAACAAGGAGGACGTTGGGTCGCCACAGGTAAGACCGGATTGGATGGACGGTAGAAAATAGCCGCATGCAGCTGAAATAACACACTAGGAACACAGGTTGCATGAACAGAGAGAAAACAAAATCCCGAGAGAAGAGGATTAACATGGTTTTCTTGCTCCAGGGAGCTCACATACAGACGCCACCCATTATGCTCAGTCTGCATGTTTACACCTGCAATATTTACCTTTCTGTACAAGCAACATTGTATATGTTCTTCTTAAAT
The DNA here is from genome assembly GCF_905171665.1 of Trachurus trachurus. Taxonomy (NCBI): domain Eukaryota; kingdom Metazoa; phylum Chordata; class Actinopteri; order Carangiformes; family Carangidae; genus Trachurus; species Trachurus trachurus. The sequence continues at coordinate 3,451,229 of NC_139907.1, read as the reverse complement.
ATTTTTTTATATTATTGTACACATATTTTCCTAAATATTTTGTAAGAAACTGTATATAATGCCTCTTGTTTAATGCTCCCATAAGTGGAATCAATAAAAAGACATATCTTATCTTATCCTATCATATCCTATCTAAACTTATCTTATCCTATCGTATCCTATCTTATCTTATCCTATCTAAACTTATGTAAATTTCTATTTCCATTTCTATTTCTATTTCTAAAAGCCAAGAACATAATCCTAAGGCATTTATTACCTGTGTTAACAAAGGTTTCAGTGCTGAAGGTAAGGAATATGAGCTGCCTCACTGAGAAGCTCACTGAGAATAATACACTCACTGCACTTTCTGTTATGATGCAAACTGGACTGACGTGTTTCCACAAAGAAAAAAAACTGTTATTTTCTTTACTAAACTGAAACAGTAGATAATTGTAAGTCAGAATTTTTCCAGCATTAATACCGGTGTTTAATGTCCACAATAGAAGCAGGTGCACTGTGCTCACAAGGTATCTGTTTCGCTGCAGGCGGCTCACAAATCGTCAACTGACGTTATCCCAGATGAAGTTACCCAGGCGGAGGGATTCATTCCTCTGGAAAACAAAGCAAAAGAAAGTGATGTGACGACTGAGGAGGTCTCTCTGATGAGCAGCATCTTCACAGAAACACAGCTGCTACCAGGGACGGGACCCCGCTCTCAACTTATGGAGGTATTAGGAATAATCTCTGCAGCTGCTAGTGGCTTCTTGATTCCACCACCAGGAGCCGCTAAAGTTAGAAACAGTCAGCTCAGGCATTTGGAATGTAAAGCTATGAGCTCATGGTTATTATTGGGTTATTTTGGGCTATTTAAAGTAGCAGTGCATGTCCATATAACGGTTGCAAATGGATACCAACTGTCTTCGTAACAAAAAGACACACCAAAAAACATCCAAATACCTCCATGCTGCTCGTATGTAATGTCCGTCTTTTATTGAAGCCCCGAAATGCGAAATTGTCCCGAAAAAAATTAAATAAGTCTATATTTCAAGCTTGTTTGTAGCGGAAGCTCCTCTTCCCGGTCCGTCCAATTTGGACGAACGAGGGTCCGTCCTCTTCCCGGTTCGTCAGAATTGGACAATTTCGCATTTCGGGGCTTCAATACAAGACGGACATTACATACGAGCAGCATGGAGGTATTTGGATGTTTTTTGGTGTGTTGTGTGTTGTTTGGTCAGACCTTGGATTAGCAAAAAGGTACAAACATTTGTGTTTTTTTAAACTGAATTTTGAAACTACAAACTTCGATGTGTCTCCTTGTCTCCAGGGTAAATCACTGGAAGATTCTCCAGAGACTTTGGTTGCATCCACCACAGATCTCGATGCTAGTCTGAGCAGACTGGTATCCAAAGTGTTGAGCCTCAAGAATCGGCCGGCTGAGCTCAGCCTGGAGGCCATGGCCCAGCAGGTGGAGGAGGCTCAGGTGAGCAGCATGACTCATCCGAGACATTATCAGTGATTTATGGCAGCAGCTGAATTTATAGACGGAGTTTATTGAGTTGGGCTTTGGGTTGCGAATACCTATGTAATAATGCCAAAATGCCTCCAGGAAAAACAAACACATCTGCCAAAGCAGTTGTGCAACATTCTTCTTGTACGGTTGTAACTATATGAAACCACTTGTGTAGTAATCATCAGATAATCTCATTTAACACAAGTTTTGAATGATGTTGTGTGCAGCGGTGTAGGGAGACGACCCAGGAGCAGGTGTCCTCTCTGTCCCGGCGGAGAGGAGCTGATGGTGGGGGGAGCGGGGACACGCTGGAGCACGCAGAGGATCAGTGGAGCGCCGCTGCTCAGGATGCAGCCGCTGTCATCCAGAGCAAAGAGGCCCAGCTGCAGCTCTGCACCGATTACTGCAGACACACACAAAGAGCTGAGACCACATTGGACACACAGACAGCACAACTGGACGCTGTGAAAAAGTGAGTTTGATGAGTTGGAGGATGGAACGTGAATCTTAAAGATGTTTGAAGACACAAATGCTGCAGATATGACGATTAAATTCTTTATTCAGTCATCACATAACACAACAACTATCAACACTACAAACATTATAAAAGGTAAAGGTACTTTACCTTTATCAACAAGGTAGTGACTGAAAAGGCACAGGCAGAAGCATAATTCTTATGGTTAAAGCGATAGTTCACCCAAAATTCAAATCTCACTCATTATCTCCTCCCCCTCATGTGGACTAAGGGCTGGGAGAAGTTTCAGAGTCCTCCGTGGCTTCTCTGAGTTACAGCGGGGCTCCGTGCAGCACTGCATGTCCATATGACGGTAGCGAACGGAGCTCACTTTTCTTCGTCCAAAAAGACACACCAAAAAACATCCAAATACCTCCATGCTGCTCGTCTGTAATGTCCCTCTTGTATTGAAGCCCCGACATGAGAAATTGTTCCGAGAAAAATGAAATAAGTCTATATTTTAAGCTTGTTTGTAGCGGAAGCTCCCAGCACTGCTCTTCCTGGTCCGTCCAAATCTCGAGCTCGCGATTTGCACTGACGCCGGCGCAAATCTTTGGGTGAACTATCCCTTTAATGCCTGTCCTACAGTACATAGCAAATTAAGCTACCCAGCATTCTTACAATATAGGAACAAACAAACAAACATAAAAGTGAAACTAAACCAGAAAAAGATCATAACCAACAAAGTTAACAGTAATTAAATATAGAGTAGACAAGAAATTATTACATAACAGAGAACAAAAAAAACATAAAAATTAACATTTGTAACCTTCAAAAATTGTCCTGCATACCATTTTTTGGAAAACCAAAAATGAACTACGCATTTATAAATCCATGTTGGCGTCATTTCATAGTTTAACTCAAACAACAGATGTACATCTCCTTTTAGTCTCTTTGTACAACAAATTTACAAACATCTTGCAAATCATACTTGGACTTCTGTGTTGAGGCAAAACCTTTGAACACAGACAGAGAGTAGCTTTAATTTTGCATTATACAGTATTTGCATTATTTCATAGTAAACCAACCATGTAATGACTGTACTGTTGTTGTCTCAGGTCCCCAGATCAGAGCGTCTCCGGGGAGGCAGAGCAGTTGAGCTCCTTACAGAGAAGTATGGTGGAGAACCAGTCAGTGTTTGGGGACTTACTGATGACTTATACCAAGTTGAGCCCCCACCTCAGCCAGTCTGAGCGTGCAGCTGCACAGACCAGGCAGAAGAACCTGCAGGAGAAGTGGAGAAGCCTGGAGAGGACTGTCGAGATGATGCTGCATCACACAAAGGTCCACTTCCACGAGACCAGCAGCCTCCAGTCTGAGATATTAGGTCTCCGGGAACACTTGGAGAACCTCAACAAAGACCTTGAAGTTAAGTCGCCTGCAGTCACTCAGTGGAACTGCAAGAAGGCGCAGCAGCTGATGGAGGCAAATGCAGAGGTAGAAGCTGCCCAACAGAAGTACCTCCACCTGCAGCAGCTGTCGGAGGCGCTGCTGCTCGGCTCACGCTGGGAGAAGGAGACAGAAGAAATCCAACAGGGGCTTCAGACGGTCGAAGACAAACTGAGCCACATAGAGGAGCTCGTCTCCGCCCAGACTCTGAGCAGCAGCAACCCCATCATGGAGAAAATCATCGAGGTGATGACGGACGGCCTCGGCTGGGCGAAGCAGTCCGAGAGCGACATCGAGGGCCGGAGGAAGAGGGTGGCTCTCCTTCCCGAGGAGGTTCACCGACAGCTCCGAGATCTGAAGAAGCTGCAGTCCGAGGTGATGGTCAAGCAGGTCCAACTGGAGACGCTGGCAGAGGAGGTGATGGAGCTGCTGCCACAGCTGAACCAGGCGGAAGAAGTCCCCATGGTTCGCACTTCTCTGGAATCCCTCGAACAGATCTCCAAGTCCACCACCGATAAGCTGGCCAAGGCCGTGAGAGAGATCGAGTGCGGGCTGCAGACCAGGGAGAAGCTGTCGGAGCAGATGGCCGATCTAGATTCCTGGGTTGTGGCTCATCTGCACCGGGAGGCCTCCAGGAGTTCGGACGGCGAGTTCAGGAGCCCCGCCGAGCTCGACCGCAGAGTTCGTCAGATAGAGGAGACGCTGGCCGAGGCCGACAAGCAGGCCGCCGTCTGTGAGGCTCTGTTGATGAAGAGCAAAGACATCTCCTCTGAACTCAGCGTCACGGAGAACTGCCGGCTGTTTGAGAAGCTCTCCAACCTGCAGGAGGACATCCGAGCCGTCAGCACCTGCGAGAAGGCCGGCAAGAAGGAGCTGGACCAACTCATCCAGTCTGTGGACTCAAACAAGAAAACGGTGGTTACTGTTGAAAAAAGCCTGAAGGAGATGCTGGTGGATCTAAACAAACACCGGTTTCCCATCACAGGAGAGACCTTGCAGGCTTTGGAGCCTTTTAAACACACGATCCTGGAGCAGAAGGCCCAGGTGGACCTCCTGCAGCCCTGGATCCCCCGGGAGAAGACGGCAGAGCTGCACTCCGTCGTTTCTGAACTCTACGGCAAAATGGTGAGCCTGGAGATGAAAGCCACGGATCACGAGCGGTACCTGAACATGAGGCAGTGCGTGGAGGACCTCAGGGAGGCCGTGGAGGTGCAGGTCCACCAGACTAGTAAAGGTGAGGAGGAGCTGGTGGAGAAGTACAAAGTCTGCCAGAGCCTCCTGGTCCAGTTTCCCCTGATGAAGTGTCTGTGTGAGGAGGCGCGAGCCAAACTTCAGATGATCTCCTCCGACCTGCACCCGGCTCAGCTGACGGCAGAGCAGCAGAGGCTCAAACAGAACGAGGAGAAGCTCGATTCCTCCGAGCGAACCCTCCGCGACAACCTCACCGTCGTCGAGGAGAACCTGTTGAAGGACCTGGACCTCGAAGCGGAGAAGAAAGCCACGCGGGCCTTCCTCCTGCGGACCCAGCAGAAGCTACAGACTCTCGACGTTTTGGAGCCAAATGACACGGCGATCATCAGAGAATACCAGAAAGTCTTGTCTTTGAAAAAGATGGTGGAGTCCAGAATGAGAGCGCTGGAGGTTGTAGAACAAAAGATGAAAGGAAGTGGATCCAAAGATCTGACGGCCTTGAAGGATGCAGTCCTGAGTGAATGTGACTCAAAAATGGCAAGTAGCATTGTTCTCCTTTGTTTTTCTGGACTAGAATTGTATAACCAGAGTGTTGTTTCGAGTAGTTTAAGGGATAGTTCAACATTTTGGCAAATTGGCCCATTGCCATAATCCATATAGTCATAGCAGTAGGTTCGTTACCTTTATTTGTCGTTGAAAGCTATTTTAAGAACGGCGGAGCAGAGCCGTGAGCTGCTCAGAGCTACGCTACGGAGGCTCATGGGATTTCTTGGGTTCCCTCATCAAACTCATCAAATACACAATCCAACAACTCCACAACGCTCTGGTGGACAAGTTGTGACCTGCACATTCACCACGCTATGAGATAATAACACAACGTTACCAGACAGAGTTGTTTTAGAGGGAAATGCAGAGACTGCTTGATGAAAAACTGTCCCTGACGGAAACGTGCATCAGCGGTTTTGCATGAATTTACCTCTAAAACAACTCTGTCTGGTAACGTTGTGTTATTATCTCATAGCGTGGTGAATGTGCAGGTCACAACTTGTCCACCAGAGCGTTGTGGAGTTGTTGGATTGTGTATTTGATGAGTTTGATGAGGGAAACCAAGAAATCCCATGAGCCTCCGTAGCGTAGCTCTGAGCAGCTCACGGCTCTGCTCCGCCGTTCTAAAAATAGCTTGCACCGACAATTAAAGGTAACTAACCTACTCTTAAAGCTATAGGGATTATGGCAATTGGCCAATTTGCCAAAATGTTGAACTATCCCTTTAAACTGTGCATTTATGATGTTTTAGGAGAGCATCTTTAAGGCCAGAGAAGCTTTGAGAAGCTACACCTGGGCTGTGAAACAAGCGGTCCAGTTCCTGGGGGAGGTGGAGGCCACTCTGCTGCCACCGCACGGCCCCGCTGGTCTCTGCTCCGACCGGCTGGACGAGACCCAGGAGGCTCTGGCGGCTCTGCAGCAGCAGTTCCACTCCAACGTGGAGCATCTCAAGAGCCAGCTGGGTCTGCATTCACAGCTGTGCCCTGAGAAGGTGCAGCGGCTCCTGGAGGACGTTCTGAGCCGACTCCTGGTCAAGTTGTCCACCGTGCAGGCCAAGGGCCACATCCAGCTGGAGATGCTCAGCAGGTACCAGGCTCAAACATGAAACTCTGATTCTACAGCTCCTAATTAAAGTCCTGTGGCTGCTGGTGGCCATTTGTAAACTAGGATTGATTTCACCTCTTCAAACTGTCAGCATCCATAACTCTCCTAAACACTAAGTGACACCGCTCTGATGTACATTCTTAACCTTGTTTTTACTTTGTTGTTTTAATCCATTGATTTGTGCAATAGTGGAAATAGTGCAGTAAACATGTGCCACTATGCACTTTGTTTGTTTTTTGAGACTGTATTTTGTATATATTGAATTACCTCAGCCTACACAGCAAAAACTTAGAATCTTTCCAAGAATATTTGTCTTATTTCTTGTCAAAATGTCTCATTTCTAGTCAAAACTAATTTCTTTCCACTTAAAATAAGACTCATCACCTAAAAATGAACTTGTTTTTAGGTCATTTTCACTTGTTTCAAACACATTTTCAATTGAAATAAGTAGAAAAATCGTCTTTTTTGTGCTTGTAATAAGAAAGAAAAACTTTCTCCACTATCAGATTATTTTAAGTGAAAATATGCTTGAAAGAAGTAAAAAGTGTCTAAAAACAAGCTACTTTTTAATGTGATGAGTCTTATTTTAAGTAGAATGAGATTGTTTTGACTAGAAATAAGACAAATATTCTTGGTAAGATTTTGAGTTTTTGCAGTGTACTGAATTTGTGTCTTGAATGTCTTCTTTGTATTGTTCTACTGTTGTTGCAGCAGTATCAGGCACTTTTAGCCCTCAACAAATTTCCTTCGGGACAATACAGTACATCTAATTTAATTTAAGCGATCCATCGCTAACTGGTTTGATCCCAAACAGCCTGTGCCTTTTTCATGTGTATATTTTACACAGACCAACTCTAAACTCTTCTGTCTTTCAGGTGTGCAGAGCATCACAGGGATCACATCAAGTGTCACGATGAAATCACGCAGAGTGTGACGAGTGCAGAGAGCCGCCTCTCACACTTCCCCTCTGAAAAGGTCACCTGCCTCGCCGACTGCACCGACCAGCAGGCAAAGATCAGGGTACGAAACACATAACACATTCCCTCCTTTTACTTTTGTATTTATTACGGCATTATGTCACACAAACCCAAGACTAACCACAAATCCCCTGTCCTGGTGCAGGCTCTATCTGAGGAGGTGGAGTCGTTGCCGAGGCGTCTGCAGGAGCTGCAGGAGTGGTGTCCGGAGCAGAGCTGTCGTGGAGGCAGAGAAGCTGCCGTGGCCGCCGTGTGGAGACGAGTGTCAAGACTTCACCGCTGCACACGGGAGCTGGCGGCTCGCACTGAAGAGAGGATCAAAGAATGGAGAGATATCACCAACAGTGTGAGTAGATGAAACAAGTTTAAATAACAGCACTGCAAAAACTCTAAACCTTTCCAAGAATATTTGTCTTATTTCTTGTCAAAATGTCTCATTTCTAGTCAAAACTAATCCCTTTCCACTTAAAATAAGACTCATCACCTAAAAATGTACTTGTTTTTAGATCATTTTCACTTGTTTCAAACACATTTCACTTGAAATAAGTAGAAAAATCTGCCAGTGAAAGCAAGTTTTTGTGCTTATAATAAGAAAGAAAAACTTGCCCCACTATCAGATTATTTTAAGTGAAAATCTGCTTGAAAGAAGTAAAAAGTGTCTAAAAACAAGCTGCTTTTTAATGTGATGAGTCTTATTTTAAGTATAATGAGATTAGTTTTAACTAGAAATGCCATTTTGACTAAAAATAAGACAAATATTCTTGGTAAGATATCTGAGTTTTTGCAGTGAGACAACTTTTTCCTAACTTGTGCTCCGTCCTCTCAGGTGGAGAAAGCGTCCTCGGTGCTGCAGCAGGTGGAGGCGGAGCTTCCTCAGGGTTTGGGGCTGAACTCCACTGAGGAGCTTCACGACCTGCTGCAGGCCTGGGAGCAGTACCAGGACCGGCTGGACTGCGAACACCGGTCTCTGTCGGCGCTGGAGCTGCGTGCCGCACGGCTGCTGGGAGTCCCCGCCCACCTGGAGGAGGCTCCGCCCACTCCGCTCTGTCAGCAGCTGCAGGCCATGCAGGCCAGATACGACAGGTGAGACGTGAACATCCAGTTCTTTGATGGCTCGCTTGATGTTTATAGAACTTTTAATCGTTTGGTGCCTCTAGAGCTCATGTAAGTTAAAGGGATAGTTCAACATTTTGGCAAATTGGCCCATTGCCATAATCCCTATAGTCATAGCAGTAGGTTTGTTACCTTTAATTGTCGGTGCAAGCTGTTTTTAGAACGGCGGAGCAGAGCCGCGAGCTGCTCAGAGCTACGCTACGGAGGCTCATGGGATTTCTTGGTTTCCCTCATCAAACTCATCAAATACACAATCCAACAACTCCACAACGCTCTGGTGGACAAGTTGTGACCTGCACATTCACCACGCTATGAGATAATAACACAACGTTACCAGACAGAGTTGTTTTAGAGGGAAATTCATGCAAAACCACTGATGCACGTTGCCTTCAGGGACAGTTTTTCATCAAGCAGTCTCTGCATTTCCCTCTAAAACAACTCTGTCTGGTAACGTTGTGTTATTTACCTCTAAATCTATCTCATAGCGTGGTGAATGTGCAGGTCACAACTTGTCCACCAGAGCGTTGTGGAGTTGTTGGATTGTGTATTTGATGAGTTTGATGAGGGAAACCAAGAAATTCCACTAGCCTCCGTAGCGTAGCTCTGAGCAGCTCACGGCTCTGCTCCGCCGCTCTAAAAATAGCTTGCACCGACAATTAAAGGCAACAAACCTACTGCTATGACTATAGGGATTATGGCAATGGGGCCAATTTGCCGAAATGTTGAACTATCCCTTTAATAGACTTGAGTAGAAACAACTTGTAGAGTCGAAACAACCTCCTTGATGAAAACTCCATCACCCATAATTCCCGTTGTGCTAAGACAAACAAACACAGGGGAAAGTGGGTCAGGTGAAACTGCAGTGCCTCTGTGCTTCACTGTTAAAACACATCAGCAGTGACAGTGAAGCCGCTCTGCTCCGTTTAACGCTGGATGTTGTTCTCAGTGTGAACTCATTTTTCATGGATTTGAGGTACAGTAAGAGTCTGTCCAGAGTTTTAACTGCAGCTGCTGCACTTTGTTGTTGTTGTCGTTGTGTGTGTGTGTGTGTGTGTTTTCCACAGTGTGAAGCAGAGCAGCTCGGAGGGTCTGGAGGCGGCCAGGATGGAGCTGGAGGAGAGGGACAAGGTCCGTGACGAGCTGCAGGCCGTGAGGTCCTGGGTGGAGGCTGCAGACGACGTCCTGTCAGAGATGGAGGAGAGCAACAGCACGCAGGAGCTGCAGGTGGGTTCCAGCTGCTCTCCGTCGCCACGGCAACGCCACATCACATCACATCACATCACACCTGCTGGTTTCTGTGGTGTTTGCTCTCGTTAAAAAGTTGAAAACTGAACTTTTCTTGTCAGATAGCCGTCGTTACACAGGCAGCCATGTTTAATCTGCTGTTATTCTTCGAGGGGAGCTAACAGATGCTAACAGACAGATGCTAACAGCTTTGTTTATGTGCTCTTTAAAAATGACAGTAACTAGTGAGAAGTGGCTTCGTCAGCTTTTATTTTGAAAGTCTTCGGCTCTATTAGTAAATCACACTCCAAGCCTGAGTTAATAATTAATAAATCTCATTCCTTAGCTCAAAACAATGTTGAATAGAAAAATTAAACGGGTGTTAGTTAGTTAGTTTCAGTTTATTTCGGACATGTTAAAAGAAATAAGAAATAATACAGTAATGGACAGACATAACAAATAAATACTTTACAAAGACAACACATGAGAAAAATAAAAATAATTGATAATTTGATTTTTTTTTTTTATCCGAAAAGGAGTGGGAAGAAGTAAAACTTATTTACTCCCTGTACCCCCTATTCATAAATTAGCTATCAAGCTTCCTTGACATTATAATCTATACAATAAGTTAATTTACAAGTTTATCTAGTAGGATTTATTCTAATATATTATCACTAATCTTTATCTCTCTAATATATAGTCATATATAAAGACATATACAAACGTAGCCAACCATCTTTGCATGTTCTGTTATTGTAAAGAAATAGAAACAATAGTCATATTGTAAGTATTGATCGTTAAAGCAGCGACTCCTCTGGGCGACTCAGCAGCACATTACACACTGAGCTCCTCTCTCTCTCTCTCTCTGGTCACTGGGTTGTAAATAATGAGGCTGTAATGAGACGGGACAATGTCGTCAACTGAAGTGAAAACACAATGACGTGCTTGTTCTCGCTGTAGCATCGAAGCTATTTTTAACAAAACATCAAGTTGAAACTCACTAGAGCCAGAGATCTCACCTGCAGAAAGAAAAACATGGCAGCTGAAAATGTAGCGACAGAGGATGCTCCCAGTCTTTTTCATGAAGTTCTTCATTTTTACAGTGAATTTAGAGACGCCGTCTGCAGAGCTGCAGATTGTAAAGGTTTCTAGTTCAGTTCAGTTCAGTTCAGTTCAGAGTTCATTTGTCACATACATGCAATGCAGTGAAATGTCAACAGTCAGCTCCGTACAACAAGACTGACACACATCACCAATAAAAGAAACATTAACAACATAAAATACATTAGATAGATTACACTAAGTGTGAGGCGGGGGGGGGGGGGCGCGACATGAGAAAAACTGAAAACATTCAAACAAAAGATGAGTTACATGTCACTTGCACATAGGGCTAAATGATTAATGTTTTTGCAGTAGCCTATAGTTTGCAATTATATATATTATATATATAAAACACAATCTTGTAACACACAGACTGCGATTATGCTCGACTGATGTGTCAGGGAGCAACACTCCCGACGTGTCATGAACTGACGCTTGGTCAGGGCCCAAGGTGCCCTGATGCAAGTGATCAGAGAGACTGTGTTGCAGGGAGAGCGGAGCTCAGCTGGCCTCGGCTGAATGTAGCACTAGTATACGTCAGCTGTGGAACTATTCTGGTTAGAAGAAGAAGAGCGTCAGGTGACCAAGCTCAGATAAATACATTGGATCAGCAGTAGCACCGCGTGTCCTCCCGCATAAAGCCGCAATATACCGCTCGTAAAAAAAAAAAGATGCACGTCGCGGCGGAGCTGAGCAGCTGACATGTGGTCAAGACGTACAGTGGAGACATGTCCACTTTTTACGTCCGGGCAGGTTTTTATACATTCATGAAAATGTCCGGTTTTCATTGTATTCATGTATTTCATTGTATTGGACCATTAAAACATAGTACTTGACTGGAGCTTTGCACAGAAAAATCCGGTATTTTGTTGCGTCTCTGACGTACAGTAATTCCCTCCAGGTCGACTGTCCTCTTTTTTTTGGAAATCAGAATCTGGTCACCCTAGATGACACTAAACTTCCTATTGGCTGAGAGCCGTTAGCGCGGCGGTGCTCAGAGAGTTAGAGGTGAATATGAAGCGTTGGACCGTTGGTTTGGCTTCAGGCCCGCAGGCTGCTGGTGTCTGGTGTTCAGGAGGATCACTCTGTCCTTTGTCCCAGAACCTGAGCACAGGCCAACGTCTCCTCATCACACACACACACACACACACACACACACACACACACACACACACACACACACACACACACACACACACACACACACACACTAGGAGAGGGTCTGAGTTGATATAAAGACCTGAACTCCCCTCGTATCCCCGCTCCTCCTCCTCTACCAGACAGCTTTTGTTCACTGTTGTAAGTGGATCTTCCAGGTGGCCTTTGTGGCTAAGGCACTTCATACACACACACACACATATACATGCACACAAACACACACTTTTGCATTCACCTTGTCCCTCCCTGTCTCATGCAAAGAAACCATCTCCCTCAAACCCGCTCTCCTCTTCCTCCTCCTCCCTCCCTTTGTATCACAGGCTCAGTTTCCCATAGTGATAACAAGATGCTCCTCCCTCTGCAGCACAACATCGGACACGTTCGTCTCTCTGCTCTGACTTATTCCTCACATTTTAACGGATTTTCATTTTTTTGTGTTTCACATCGGTATCTGTATTTATTTTAGTGGAAAGTGGAGTTTTTGTGGAGGATGAACAGAGTTTTGTGGAAGTGAAGGACTTTGAAGAGGTTGTTTGTGTTTGAGGAAGAAAGAGCTGACGAGCAGGTGAATCACAGAAAGATGGAGAGAGGATCAGATCAGTGTGTGGATAGAAGTGGATGTTGAAAACCAGTTATTTCTGCATCAACAAGACTCTTTTTCTCTTTTCTCTCCTTTGTTTTGTTTTGTATCTTTACTTTAACTCATTGAGTGCCTGCCAGCCCTTTTATAAAATGGTCAGTGCCTGGTGCCAGCGTTTCGGGGCATTTTGAGTAATATTTCAAGACCCACAGAATATTTTGTACTATGACTCTGAAAACACTAAATAGCTCAAAGGAAAGAGGAGACTCTCTATTTAACTAGAGAAAAAAACATTTGTTTGTACCTTGCTCCATTCTTGATATATCTTAAGTTGAATAGAGCCTGGTTGCACCAAAAAGACCACTTTTTTTCTAGAAAGCTGAGAAAAATGCATTTTTGTGAAAGAGAGTCTCTCAAGAAAAACAGTGATTTATCCGTTTTAATTTGGGCTTCAAAAACATGAAAGACATCTGAACATTTCATTTCACATGTTTTTTCATTGTACAAAAAAACAACTAAAATACAAGTAGGAGTCCTACTCTGCAGAGTGATGCCTGCTCTCCTCCTTCTCCTGCAGTCCTGCCCCCTCACCCTCTCCTACTGAATTATTGTTTGTTTAATTATGTTTAAAACATATGCATATATAATGTTTTTTATTGTACTTATTCTGCAAGACTGAACTACACCGACTAAACTAAACTCAACTCTGTGTGTGTGTGTTTGTGGTTTCAGGAGGTCCACAGCCAGCTGTATTCCCAGAAGGCTTTGCTGCAGCACATCGTGGAGAGCATGAAAAAGTACACGGACGTGTACACGCTGGCGCCGCCCGACATCGAGAACCAGCTGACGGAGGTGAAGCGCTCGCTGCAGCAGGTGGAGATGAAGGTACAGCAGAGTTTGACTGTAACACAGCTGAATTAATTAACAACTAAGGAAATTAAATAACAGAACTAATGTGGAAAAAATAGTTTGTTGAATGAATTAAAAAAGTCCTGTTACTGTGATTTTATATTTATTATTTATTTTTATCTGCCGGTATTTTTATATTTGTCTTATTTGTCCTTTTATGGTCTTATTTGTGTTTTATTAATTGTCTGTTTGATTGCAAGCCTAAGAAGTGCCAACAGAATTTCATTGTACAATTTTACAATGACAATAAAGTCTTCTTGAATCTTGAATCTTGATCTGAGGAGGGTGCACTGCAAAAACTCAAAATCAAAATCAAAACAAATCTCATTATACTCAAAATAAAACTCGTCACATAAAAAGTAGCTTGTTTTTAGACACTTTTACTTCTTTCAAGCATTTTTCACTTGAAATAAGTAGAAAAATCTGATAGTGGAGTAAGTTTTTCTTTACAAGCACAAAAATTTTACTTTCACTGGCAGATTTTTCTACTTATTTCAAGTGAAAATTAGTTTGAAACAATTGAAAATTATCTAAAAACAAGTTATTTTAAGTGGAAAGAGTTTAGTTTTGACTAGAAATTAGACATTTTGACAAGAAATAAGACAAATATTCTTGGAAAGATTTTGAGTTTTTGCAGTGTGTGATCAACGACTTAGTTTCTGCATTTTGTTCAGTAATGTCGGAAGTAACGGGAAATAAAAGCTTGGACTTTGATAGAAACACCTGTAGAAACCTGAAGATCCAGATGTGTCTACAGCTGCTCATCGCCCCAGGCAGCTGAATTCTACAACATTTCCTCCAGAATTAATTCTATAAATCCCGTCTCTCCCTGTGTCTGTCCGTGTCTCTGTCAGATGGGACAGGCCGTGCAGAGGAGCGGCCCCGTCCACAAGCTGGGGGCGAAGCTGTCTGAGATCCACGCCGGTCTGAGCTCAGTTCAGAAGAAACTGGACCAGAGAAGTCCGACTGTGGTGGAAGCAAAGGTCACTCAGAAGGTGAGAGGAGAGACAGAAAATAAACTGATGACATGTCTTCATGGTGCAATACGAGTTTCTAATCTGAGCCTGGACTTGTCCCCGTCCCTCAGCGAGCGTGGGACGACCTGGACATGTGGCACTCGTCTCTGGCGGCGCTGGAAGGAGCCATCCACGACCTGGAGAAGCCTCAGGACATGCTGAGCCTCACGGAGAGGCTGGTGGAGGTGCAGCAGCTGCACTCCCAGCTGTCCAAACAGGCCGAGCAGAGGACCACGCTGCTCAGCAAGGTCAGAGACTCCAGCTCCCAGAAGCCCCTCTGTTCTAGCTCTGATCTCTAACCACTGGTTTCATCTGGTCCTGTTTTATTATCACACAGACTAGAACCATGTATCTAATTACTGGTTATTTAACAACACTCAGTAACTCCCTCCTCTCTAGAATCAGAGCTCGACAACATCTAGTCCATGTGCTGTTTTTTTTTTTTTTCATTTTTAATTGTTCCATGCACAGACATTTTTGATTCATGTGTGTGTTTGTGTGTTGCTCAGATTCACACGTGGCTGCAGGAGCACCAGGAGATGATCAGCAGCTCCAGGAGCTGGATGACTGAAGCTCAGTCGTGGCTCGCCGCCCCGTGCACCTACACCACCGCCAAGTGTCTGAGCAGCCACGTCCACGCTCTGCAGGTCAGTCACCGCAACACGACACGACACAACACACCACGACACGACGTGACGCGACACGACACGACACGACACGACACGACACGACACGACACGACACAACACACTCATTAAGTCTACCTGGGTCAAGGAAGGACAAAGGGAAAAGGGAAGGAAAGATAGAAGGAATGAGGGAACAGATTGGGTCAAAAAGGAAGGAAGAAGTAAGGATGAAGGGAAGAAAGGAAGGAAGGAAGGAAGGAAGGAAGGAAGGGAGAGAGGGAGGGAAAACGGATTGTGGAAAGAGGGAAGGGGAAAAGGAAGGAAAGAAAGATGGAGGGAGGTAACAGATTCATTCAAGGAAGGAAGAAGGAAGGGAGGGAAAACGGATTGTGGAAAGAAGGAAGGGGAAAAGGAAGGAAAGAAAGATGGAGGAAGGGAGCAGATTTTTTCAAGGAAGGACGAAGGGGGAAGGACGAAAGGGGAAAGAAGGGAGGAAAGAAGGAAGGGGAAAAGGATGAAAAGAAAGATGGAGGGATAGGGAACAGATCAGGTCAATTGGATCAAAAGAGGAAGGAAGAAGAAGTAAGGACAAAGGAAAGGAACGAAGGAAGGAAGGAAAGGAAAAAGGATTGTGGAAGGAAGGGAGAAAGGAAGGAAAGAAGGAAGAATGGAGGAAAGGAGTGTTAACTCTTCTCCTCGTGGTCTTGTGCTGCAGACGGTGCTGAACGACTCGGAGCAGATCCGCACCACGCTGCAGAGCTTCAGCTCCGTCCTGGAGGAGATGTCTCTGATCATCGACGTGTCGGCGCTGCAGGAGCAGCTGCTGGACGCCGACCACCAGGTCTCTGACGTCCAGGACAGTTTCACCGCTCCGCTGTCTCAGCTGGAGCACGCCGCCGACGTCAGTCCACCACTTCTTCCTCTGTTCTTTAGTGTCTGAACTCATCTCATCTTGAATCATCCCTCTGCTCCTGCACATCTCATTCATTGGGTAAATTCTTTGATTTGCAGGAAGTGGAGGCCATTGAGAGCGAAGTGAGGCGGATGGAGAACGATGTGGCCGAGATCAAGACTCTGCTGTCGTCGCCAGAGACTTTCCCCAGTCCCAGAGAGGAAAGTCTGAAGGTGAGATAGATAGATAGATAGATAGATAGATAGATAGATAGATAGATAGATAGATAGATAGATAGATAGATAGATAGATAGATAGATAGATAGATAGATAGATAGATAGATAGATAGATATACTTTATTGATCCCAAGCTGGGAAACTACAGTGCAGCAGCAGCATTACACAGACACAGTGACGATACAGTGACGATAACAACATATAGTATAAGAATATAAAGAATAAGAATATAAAGAACAAACTATACATAATAAAATAGCAATAGAAAATAAAATAAAATGTAATGTACAAAAGTATATTCAACAAATTGTCAGTGTTGATTGATTTTAGTGCTAAGTAAAAAAAAATGTGCGATGTGTGTAACTGTGTGTAGAAAATAAAGTGCGTAGTGATTGTAAGTTATGTGAGTTATGAGTTTTTTAGCTGTTATTATACAGTGTGATGGCATGTGGCAGGAAAGATTTCCTGTATCTGTCCCTTCGACAGCAGAGGAGGAAGAGGAAGACGGAGAAGAAGCATCAACAACAACACATTGTGATTCTCAATCCATCCTTTCTACTGTAATCTAAACCTGACAGCTCCTCTTGTGTGTTGTGCAGGCGGTGGAGCAGAAGATCCAGACCATGAGGAGGACGGTGGCTGAGATCCAGAAGTGTAAACCAGGCCTGTGTCTCCCTGACAACGCTGAGGAGACTCTGACCGTCTTCACGGTGGTGGACAACCTGCTGACTCTGCTGCTGGAGCTGGAGAAGGTCTGTTAGAGGGATACGCCAAAAAAATTTTTTTTCGTGTCTTGCCTCACTCCCGAGTCCATTACAAGCAGATAGACACCATCCTTTCCACTGTGCGTGCAGTAACCATGGAGATAGAGCCGTATCGCCCGTAATTAGCTTAGCTCAAACACTGGAAGTGTATAGGTAGTGTTAGCCTGCCTCCACCTAAAGTCATCAGAGAAACTCTTCAGCAACTCTAAACGGAAACCGGCGGGCCGATCTTCGTCTCAGAGCTGACAAAACTCTCCGGTAAGGCATCTTGACCGGTCAAATGCCGGTAACGGGACGAGATCGGTCAAAACGGAGGGTTCAAGCAAAGACGGTTTATTTTGGTTCAAGCTAGCTACATCGAGGGTAGGTTAGCTTCCTGTTTCAAAGTAAAAGCACAAATTCTATCGTCATGGTTTTCTGTATGTAAAGGGCAACGGGTGTTTTATTTTGTGAAAGTAACCGGAAGTGCGTTG
This sequence comes from Trachurus trachurus, assembly GCF_905171665.1. Lineage (NCBI taxonomy): Eukaryota > Metazoa > Chordata > Actinopteri > Carangiformes > Carangidae > Trachurus > Trachurus trachurus. The sequence goes on along the minus strand of NC_139907.1, from coordinate 3,433,926 downwards.
GTCACAACGGCTAGCTTGAGTAGCGCCGAATTCGTCCGAACAAAATTGTAAACAGCTGGTATTTAGACAAATTAACGACACACTGCTGATCTAAACGGCTACTTTCTCACCTAAACATGTTTGAAATGTTGATAAAGTGATATATTTACAGAGTTTAGAGCTAAAATGAAATCAGCTTCTGACTGCTGATTTTGGCTCGGGTAGGAAGCAGGCTAACACTACCCATACACTTCCAGTGTTTGAGCTAAGCTAATTACGGGCGATACGGCTCTATCTCCCTTGTTACTGCACGCACAGTCGAAAGGATGGTGTCTATCTGCTGGTCATGGACTCGGGAGTGAGGCAAGACACGAAAAAAAAATGTTGGCGGATCACTTTAACCCACCGGCCGGTCAGTCGGTCCACAGCTGCAGGCCGGTCCATCACTGAAGCTCTTTGTTCCTCCTCTCCTCTCCTCTCCTCTCCTCTCCTCTCCTCCTCTCCTCTCCTCTCCTCTCCTCTCCTCTCCTCTGCTCTCCTCTCCTCTGCTCTCCTCTCCTCTCCTCTCCTCTCCTCCTCTCCTCTCCTCTCCTCTCCTCTCCTCTCCTCTCTCTGTAGAAGATCCCTGCTGTCTACATCCAGCAGCCTCCCACTCCCGTCCAGACCAAAGCGCTGTCGGCGGAGCAGACCAGCTCTCAGTCCAAACCCCTCAAGTCCACTTCAGAGGCGGCTGAGGTCAGTCTGCCTCTCTCTGCAAACTGTCTGTTTTTTCAATTTTAATGACTAAACATGGCGGCGCAAACAAAGGCCTGAGTAAGATTACAGATCTATTTAATAATAACATTACCATGTCATGATGAAAGCAACCAAATACTTTTTTTTTTTTTAATACTTGCAGATGAAAAAAAAATATATATATTTAAAGGGATAGTTCAACATTTTGGCAAATTGGCCCATTGCCATAATCCCTATAGTCATAGCAGTAGGTTCGTTACCTTTAATTGTCGGTGCAAGCTATTTTTTAGAATGGCAGAGCAGAGCCGTGAGCTGCTCAGAGCTACGCTACGGAGGCTCATGGGATTTCTTGGTTTCCCTCATCAAACTCATCAAATACACAATCTAACAACTCCACAACGCTCTGGTGGACAAGTTGTGACCTGCACATTCACCAAGCTATGAGATAATAACACAACGTTACCAGACAGAGTTGTTTTAGAGGGAAATGCAGAGACTGTTGATGAAAAACTGTCCCTGAAGGCAACGCGCATCAGCAGTTTTGCATGAATTTAACTCGGTCTTGTAAACGTTCCTTTATTATCTCATAGCGTGGTGAATGTGCAGGTCACAACTTGTCCACCAGAGCGTTGTGGAGTTGTTGGATTGTGTATTTGATGATCTGATGAGGGAAAAGCGAAAGTACCATGTGTTGTGCAGAGCTTGCGTCTTTGCCCCGCCAGTCTAACAATATCTTGCACTGACAATTAAAGCTAATGAACCTACTGCTATGACTATAGGGATTATGGTAATAGGAGAATTTGCCAAAATGTTGAACTATCCTTTTAAGGATAACTTATGTTTTGGACTGTGTGCCAATATCACATCCTACTGCCCTGTCATATTTAGTTTATTGAAGTTAAGATTAGCCTTTCTGTGATAGTTCAGTTTTGCACCTGTGTTATAATGATAATTTTCTCCACCAGAAGGAGGACACGGAGCAGGGCCAAATCCAGATCGTCCACGTTGAGGAGGACGTGCTGCGGAGAAGTGGAGCCGTGCTGCAGACTGTGGAGCTGTCGAGCAGCTCACCTGACGCTGCTCAGGTAAGGACGCCTCCGGCTGCAGCACGCTCATTAACGCTGCACCTTCACACACACACACACACACACACACACACTCTTCATGCAGCTCTTCAGTGTGGTTTGTCACCAAAAACGTGTTTGTGCTCACTCTGTCCTCATTTCCATGACATTAACATCACTGGATGGTAACACCTGTGTTTTGACTCACCACCTGTCCTGAAAAGTGGAAGGAAGGAAGTTTGTCGTCGTCTCCTTCTTAATGGTATTTTAGACTAAAGAGTGGAGTGGTTGGTGCTAACGTGCATGTGTAATTAATCTTCCTAATGTTATTAACACAATCTCACTCATGTTATTAACACACAGTAACATGTCACAGCCTTGTGTGTGTGTGTCTGCCTGCTCTGTACTAACATTTGCTATTGAAAGTGTTTGTTTTTTGTGCTGGTGAAAGTGCAAACGCTGGGACACTGAGCTCAGAGCTGAGATGCTGCTGCGCACTTTGTGTTTTCCTCAGACTCGCAGTTTTTCCAAAGATATCACATATTCGAGATTTTATTTGGAAAATAAAATAAACTTTTGGGTTCAGCATTATTTTCTACATTGATGCTAATTAGTCTGTAATTTATAAACACAGGTTTAAATCATCTGCTGTTGCAATGTGTTTAATTGTTGTATTTTTTTAAATTATTATATCGATTACAAACCAGTTATTTCGAAGACTTCAGTGATGCATTAGATCATTTATAAAGAGACAGTACATTTTTAGATGAACATTAATGCTGCACAATGATTTAGACATGAACTAATGGTCAGTAAGTTAGTTCATAGATGTTTTATTAGCTTATTAACATACATACTAATTAGAATCAATGTACAGTAGTAAGAATGCATTATGCTTCTTAGTGTGTTACCAAATGATGTGCAACAATTAAAATTTTATGTAAGTATTGCTGCTGGAGGAAACATGGTGTTTTTAAAGGGATAGTTCAACATTTTGGCAAATTGGCCCATTACCATAATCCCTATAGTCATAGCAGTAGGTTCATTACCTTTAATTGTCAGTGCAAGCTATTTTTGGAACGGCGGAGCAGAGCCGTGAGCTGCTCAGAGCTACGCTACGGAGGCTCATGGGATTTTTTGGTTTCCCTCATTAAACTCATCAAATACACAATCCAACAACTCCAAAACGAGGAGGTAAATTCATGCAAAACAGCTGATGCACGTTGCCTTCAGGGACAGTTTTTCATCAAGCAGTCTCTGCATTTCCCTCTAAAACAACTCTGTCTGGTAACGTTGTGTTATTATCTCATAGCGTGGTGAATGTGCAGGTCACAACTTGTCCACCAGAGCGTTGTGGAGTTGTTGGATTGTGTATTTGATGAGTTTGATGAGGGAAACCAAGAAATCCCATAATGAGCCTCCGTAGCGTAGCTCTGAGCAGCTCACGGCTCTGCTCCGCCGTTCTAAAAATAGCTTGCACCGACAATTAAAGGTAACAAACCTACTGCTATGACTATAGGGATTATGGCAATGGGCCAATTTGCCACAATGTTGAACTATCCCTTTAAACTGATTTGCATTAAAAAGCCACAATAGCTACATTTCCTTACTCTCCTTCAAACTCAGTGAGTTCTTCAGGTTAAGAAACTTGTACTTGCAACTCAGTGTCCCACATGCACGTCTGACCAACCCCACCTCCTCCTACCACCACCCCAACTTCCAACCCCCCCCAACTCCCCGAAACCCCCAAACCCCCGAACTCCCCAATCCTCAAACCCTCAAACCCTCAAACCCTCAACCCCCTCCCTGTATGACTGTGTCAGCAGCGGGGGCATCAGGTCGTGCTCCAGGCTGAAGAAGCTGCTGAGACAAAAGACAGTGAGCAGCTGAGAGTGGAAGCAGGTGGAGGAGGAGGAGGAGGAGGAGGAGGTGTGTTTTGGTGGCTCTGGGATGCTTTCCTGGGCGCTTCTCCAGAGGTAAAGAAGCTCGAGCGCTTGTGTGGAAAAACCTTTCATCCAGTATCATTTCACTGCCCCCCTCATCCGCCACCATCCCTCATCCCTCACACCCCACTCATCCACCTTCAATCCCCTTGGTCGCCTCTCTCTGCCCTGGGAGCTGCTCGTTACCCAGCGTCATCTACTTAACATTTACTAGTTTTCATCAAATTAAAGGAAATCATTTGAAAGTTAAAGGGATAGTTCACCCAAAATTGAAATTTCACTCATTATCTACTCACCCTCATGTGGACTAAGGGACTTCAGGGTCCTCCATGGCTTCTCTGAGTTACAGGGGGTCTCGGCGTAGCAGTGCATGTCCATATAACGGTTGCAAATGGATACCAACTGTCTTCGTAACAAAAAGACACACCAAAAAACATCCAAATACCTCCATGCTGCTCGTATGTAATGTCCGTCTGAGAGGAGCTTCTGCTACAAAACAAGCTTGAAATATAGACTTATTTAATTTTTTTCGGGACAATTTCACATTTCGGGGCTTCAATACAAGACGGACATTACATACGAGCAGCATGGAGGTATTTGGATGTTTTTTGGTGTGTATTTTTGTTACGAAGACAGTTGGTATCCATTTGCAACCGTTATATGGACACATGCACTGCTACGCCGAGACCCCCTGTAACTCAGAGAAGCCACGGAGGACTCTGAAACTTCTCCCAGCCCGAGGGTGAGTAGATAATGAGTGAAATTTCAATTTTGGGTGAACTATCCCTTTAATCAATTCTGCTGCTTTAACGAGGCACCTGAGATCGTATGACTCACTGATGGAGTTATTCTACTGAATCTATTAAACAGCTGAATGACTAATAATGTCTGACCTGGGTCGCTGTGCACTCCTCCATTACTGTTGGTGCCTTCACCTTCCTCTCCTCTACTACCAACCAATCATCAACCAATCATCAACCAATCATCAACCAATCATCACATCAAACCCTTTTCTGGTTCTATATAATCCATTCTTAATCAATTTTCTTCACTTTTCCACCTCCCTTTAATCACCTGTAAATGTACTGGATGTTGTTCCTCCTCTAGAGGGCACTGTTGAACAGGGTTTGTGATTGAATGTACATGAATGAATCACCAAACTCATGAAGGTTTTTCCCCTTTTTTCCCTTTTTTTTTAGCCATTAAACATTTTTCCTGCTTGTTTCTATAGACTGTTATAATATTTGTCGTTGTTGGTGTCAGGAACCTGCGGCTGTCGTTGCACAAGAGACTGAAGCTGCTTCTAGACAAAGAACTGAACAGACTGAAGGAGACAGACAGGTAACTGAGCTCTCAGCACCATCACACCTTTATCTGAAATAACTGAGGTGGTTAATTCTTAGCTGGTCGTGTGATATTCAATATGTTTCAGATTGTCATCAAATCCAGAATAAAAACACAAATTAAATCCTGTTTATTGGAAGTTTAATACATCTAACAATTAATTAACAAGTAATTACAAAATTACATTACTTTTATTTATCATATACCTATTATTAAAGAAGAAACAAGCTACTGACAGTCATCAAGTTGGCAATACACACTGTCTTTTTATGTGATTTGATTACATTAAGAAAAATATATAACATCACCAGCTATACCTTTAATTAACCTCAGTTATAAATAATAGTGGACTTTTGTTTCTTATTAAAAATTAAAATAATGTTAGGAATTTGAACTCAGGCATGTGTTGTACTTTAATAAAAAAACAATGATCCAATGCATTTTACATAAGATTCAATGAGAACTGCCAAATACAACACAGCAGCTTTTTATATAGCAAACAACATAACAAAAAATAAATGTCTGTAACATAATAAAACTTCCTCCAGTTTGTTAACAGAGTGTACCAATAACTGTGTGCCTCCTTCTATGTATGTTGCTGTCAAAGTGGTTTTAACGGACTCACCACACTGATCCTCTAACCCTGCTCATGTTTTCTTCAGGATGTTGAGGGTCCCACTGACAGCGCGGAAGCAAGTTCATCTGAAGCTTTATCAAAACCCGTGGGCACAGTCAGAACCCAGGCCCTGCCCACGAGCATGGTAAACACGGCCTCGAGCCTAAACGTGTCCAAATCCGACCCTGGGTCCCCACAGAAATGTGTCATCTCCTAGATCTAGACCACCTTTGATTTGTACCAATCTTACACCTCTTCTTACTCTACGACAAGGACTACTTCTAGATTTATGTAAAAAGAAAAAGAAAAAGTTTCTCCAGATCTTCCTAAAAAAACAAAACAAGCCTCAATTCCACATCTTCTTCTCGAGTAACCTTTAGACTTGCACCTCCCAGCCTTTTCTAGAGCAAATATGAACTCACATTGTGCTCTAGAGTAAAAGTCCAACCTGCCATTCCTTCTAAAACCAAGACTAGAACGCCAGTGTCTCCTACAGCCTATCATACTATACATCTTACAACGTCTACATCTTCTAAATCCAGACATTAAAATCTTCTAGAATCAAGTCCAGAATTCAACACTTCCTCTAGAACTTCATCTACCAAATCTAGCTCAGCTCTGTGCTTTGTTTGAACCAGGTGTAAAGCTCTAAAAAAAAGTTCTAGAGTTGAGATGTTTCACTGGAGGGAAAGAAAAAATATTGAAAAGCAATTCTAGAAAATCCCCCAATTTTCTAGAATAAAAAGCCTAGATGTCAAGGCTTCTTGTCAAATTTTCTAGATGAAGAACTGCTACCTCTTACCACAATATTGAAACCCCCCAAATTCCTCTAAAATCCAAAATGGACTCCCCGATCTAGAGCCTCTATGAAATCCTTGAGTTTTGTCTTTTCTAGATTGTAGTTTTTTTATTCAACCAAACCTCATGACTCCTTGTGTTTTCTTGAATCAAACCTAGAACATTAGTTTCTTGTAGAAACTACTGAATCAACCTTTTCTAGATCCCACCGTCAAACACCCAGTGTCATCTGGAGTCGTTTGTAGATTTCAAAGTTTCCGAGCGCCGATCCTCAAATTCTTCAACGTGAATTCTTCTAGAGCTTCTAGATCTTTTTCTTTTCGCTGCAACCAAAGCTTCTCACGGCTTTGTAGAGTCTTGTAGAGCGACACCTGGATCTCACTTCTGTACTTTTCAAGATCCGGAGTGTTTTTTTTTTTCTTCTACAATCTCAAAGCTTCTAACTTCCTCTAGAAATTACCTCAGTACTTTCATTCTTCTCGAACCGAGACGTACTCTAGCTCCAAGCCTAGAGCCTCTTGTAGATGTCCTCTAGAAATTGTTTCACTTTGAACACTCAGTGCATTTACATGGCAGAGAATTCCAGATGTTGGCCTCATCAGCAGTTTGAGAAGCTGCGTGGATGTTTTGTTTACATCGTAAAAAATTTGGAATCATCAATCAGTGTTACAGTGTGTCATTCAGGAGAGGAATAAGTAAATAAATTAAACCTAACGTGTGCCAAAGATGTATTTTTTCTAAGTTTACTTGTGTGTTTACATGAAGGATTTCTGAGCTCACCCCACCCTCAGAGCAATTCTGCCCAAAATCGGCGACAAATGAACTCGACTGAGATCAGATGTGCTTCGAGACGACACAGCTCATGATTTGCAATTAAGAGAGAAGTGATTGACAGGCTGATGATTACTATTTTATTACCAAACACTGAAAAACAGACTTGAGAGTACTTTATAGCATGTGGGGTTGGATGAGTTTAACAGTCTGTAATAAGCGTTTGCATGAACCTTAATTCTGATGGGTTGATGTTTTTATAAGCGGCAAAAAACAAAGTGTACTCATAGACATATTTTGTGAACCATGTTTTATAATGTATCATAATATTAGGGAGTGGTGATGATTTTAAATAGTTCTTGATTGTTTTGACCTTTTCATTTTACTGTCTGGGCTCATTTGCCGGCGAAACGCAGAGCAATAATAATTATAATAACTGTTACAATAAACTCCTGTTCGCTTGCTTATATGCATCTGCCATTTGTATTTCCATAATGATAATAAATTTGTTTACAGAGATTGATTGGTTAACTGGGTAATTATTACTTTGATTGATTGATTGATTGGTTGGTTGCTCGGTCACTGCCTGGCAACAGGAGTGTGTGGAGAGAGAGTCCCACTTTGTCATGAATCAGCAGAATCCCTTTAACTCTCGACAGTACAGCTTTTATTATACTGAAGAAACAAAACAACCTTTTCAGACGATTGTTGGCCATGAAAATGCACTGGTTTGACATGATCACTGATTAACACTCTGCTGTCAGCAGGTAAAAACCTCCACATCTGGTTTTAAATTTAACACAATTGCATTCAAACAACAAGAAAACTGTGTAACTCACTCTTACACAAGACTTTGAAGCAATTCGTCAGTATTTATTAAAGTAAAAGTAACATCAGGGAATGAGCTGCCATATTTGGAGATGGGAGGTTTTCACCTGAAAGCAGCAACACTGAGATGTCTTACATTAAATGGCATGTGCTGTACTTGTACATTGTTCCACTTGTTGTCTTTCCATTCTGTCTACATATCCAAAAAACAAAGAGCACAAATACAAATAAACCCACAACAGTGTCAACATCTACTCCCCCCGTCTCTCCTTTTTCTGTGTGTCAGGAGCTCATGCAGGGTCAGAGGGGGCTTGCATGGAGGGGGGATGACAGCCACGCAGAGGGGCTGAAGACACACACCACACCAGCACACACACAGAGCACACACACACTCGCAGAGCACTCGTGCACACGCACTTGCGACTTCAGAGATGAGCGTTCACAGAGCAGCGAGGCGGACAGCGGCGTGTGGTCGCTGGAGACTTCTCAGAGTCTCAGAGAGGTAGCGTCGGCAGAGCGAGCGGACACGTCTGTATCCACGGCAGCCCAGCATCAGGACCGCACCGGCACCGAGGGCCTGCATCCCGCTGCAGCCGCCCTGGTAAGTTCAGAAGCAGATAGAAAACTCACTGCCCCTGATTTCAGCATGATGCACAGACAGGAGAACTGTTCTCTTCCTCCCTACACACTAAAAACTCCTGGGTCGAAAATAACTCAAATTTTGTTATTTTTGACCCAACTCCTGGGTTTAAAAAGGAACCAACTAATATAAAATTGGGTTATATTGACTACAATGACTACAACCCAATATTTGGGTCAAGTATTCAATTTATTATTATTATTATTATGAGATTTAACAGGTAGCTATTGTGGCGCGGGCAGTGTTTTTCAAATGAACCGGCCTGTTAGATCACAGAATTACCCAACAAATGGGTTACTCGCTGAAAAATAACCCAATAACTTGGACAACCTATGACGTGGGTTAAAACCATAGCCCTATAACCCAGAAAATGCATTACTCTGAAAAATAACCCCAAATTTTGACCCAGAAATTGGGTGAAAGAAATAACCCAACATTTTTTAGTGTGTATTTTTTCTAACAGTGCAGGATGTGGATAAAACTACTATCTATCAATCTAGTCCCAAAATAACCTGCTGATGAATTTGATGTTTGAACTGTGCACCTTCAGCCCTGGTGAATGCGGTATTGGTTTCAATTGCATTTACCTGTTATGTGTTCTTTATTATACGTGTGAATGAATTATTAATACATTAATACAGAAACCAGGAAGTAGTACGAGGAGTGACCTCTGAACATTGTATCCCTAAAATAAATCATCATAAACTTTTTGTTGCCCAAGTAAAAAAAGAAAAGAAACAAATCCTGCAAGTTGTTGGATGGTGGGTCCAGACGAGGGGGCGGGGCTTTGTTGTGACATCACAAAGTGACAGGAAGTCCTGACGGCTGGTTTTAAGGCTCAGTTTCTGAATACAGGCTGTGTGCATTTCTCTGTGGACTGAGGCTTTGATACTTTCACAGTATTAATATAGAACCTAGAGCTGCTTTATAATCACACTACACATGGACATCTACCTTTATACTGTATGGAGCTTTAATACAAACATCTACCTTTATACTGTATGGAGCTTTAACACAAACATCTACCTTTATACTGTATGGAGCTTTAACACAAACATCTACCTTTATACTGTATGGAGCTTTAACACAAACATCTACCTTTATACTGTATGGAGCTTTAACACAAACATCTACCTTTATACTGTATGGAGCTTTAACACAAACATCTACCTTTATACTGTATGGAGCTTTAACACAAACATCTACCTTTATACTGTATGGAGCTTTAACACAAACATCTACCTTTATACTGTATGGAGCTTTAATACAAACATCTACCTTTATACTGTATGGAGCTTTAACACAAACATCTACCTTTATACTGTATGGAGCTTTAATACAAACATCTACCTTTATACTGTATGGAGCTTTAACACAAACATCTACCTTTATACTGTATGGAGCTTTAATACAAACATCTACCTTTAAACTGTATTTGCCACACACTTTTAAGGTAGAATACACTAAAAAATATATCTTCCCAGTATATAATGAGTGTGATAACTGTGCATGCCACTTATTTAAAATATCAAAAATAAATCCCTAACAAACATGAGGCTCCTTACTTCAGCATTAGACACTTAGACACTGAATCCTGGTGAGTGGTTGAGTCCGGTCATTGATCGTGACCTTTAGAGCCGGTTTGTTGACTCTTGGTGTTCACCTCCTGTTCTGGCTGCATTCAGTCCTCAGTAGTTTCTATTTGACATCCTGACTGCAGAGCACACACACAGTCAAGAAGGAAACACACACACACACACGTCTGATTTATGGATTTTCTTAATGCACAAAGTCAATTCACTTTAGAAAAGGAAAGCTTTTCCAGTAGATATGAGCTGGAGCTGCAGCCACAGTGTCATGAGGAAGTAGGCCGGTGTTTGTCGGCCGCTCTGTGTTTACTGCTTACTCAGCTCTGCCCAGTGTCTCAGCTCCTCCCCTGCAGCCTCAGGCCTCCTGCTCTCTGCTCTCTGCTCTCTGCTCTCTGCTCTCTGCTCTCCCTCTCTCTCTTCCTGTGATAAAGCGTTTCTGTCACTGGAGCCGGGCCACCGCTCCAGGAAGTGGTTTAGTGCCACAGGTGGGTGGAGCAGACCGGCAGAGACAGAAAGAAAGAAAGAAAGAAAGAGGAGAGAGACTGTGGGAAAGAGGAAGAGAGGCAGAGACAGAGCTGGAGTTTACATCTCTAGATCTGTTTTAAAGCTGCAGCCTGTTCAGGTATAGACTCCCTCCCCCCTCCTCCCTCCTCCTCCCCTCTCTACCTGCAGAGGGGCTCAGACAGGTGTGTTGTGTGTGTTTGTTGTCTCAGGGACCGGAGGAGCCTCGTCCAGGTGGGCTCCAGCCTGGACCAGGACCAGGACCAGGACCCGGACCCGGACCCGGACCAGGTGAAGGCGTCCTCCATGTCTGCCTGCAGCGGGTCGGCCAGCTGGAGCTGTGGCTGCAGGAAGCGCAGAGAGCTGCCGGCTCCGACAGCATGCAGCACAGCGTGGAGCAGCAGCTGCTCACCTGCCAGGTAGGACACACCCACCACAGAGGATTTGAATCTGAGTTAGATATGAATCAGAATGAAATATTCCTAAAGAAGCAGTAGTTTGAGTTCACTGACTTGTCTTTTATCAGTGTTTCCATCACTGTATCACATTGAAACAGCTGCTGCTTTGTGAGTCTAATGCATATTGTGAGTGATGTGCTTCAGTTAGCTGCATTTCTTTTTATTTTTTTTAACTTTTTTTTTTCCAATCAATAAAAACAGATACAGAAATACAAAAACACAAGGGGGATAAACACTACTTTGTCACATAAAGATGCCATTTTGTCCATCTTACAGCATACAGCTCTATTTTGATTCGAAGACTGTAGGTCATTTCTTCTACAATGTCCAGCCAGTGGTTCATGTAATGGCTTTCTTAGCTGCAAGTGATAGGATCTTGAACAGGTATATGTCTTCTATACCTATTAAATCATCTGGTATCAGTCCTAGATATATATACCGAGGATCATTAGGAATATTATATACAAAAATTTCACCCATGGCTCTTTTAAAACTCCCTCCCAAAATGACTGTATTTTCATACATGACCAAAATATATGAGAATGGTTGGTATTCATTTGGCCACAATTTCTCCAACAATATTGTTGTTGATTTAGACGCATTTTTAAAGTGTTTTTTTGTTTTGTCAGTGACTTTTAGAGCCGAGGAGTTGAACTAGTTTGTCAGTCTGTGTCTCCTCTGAACAATAAGCATCTCTAAATATAACGACACACTGAGGTCACTGGTTTGGTCATGTGACTTTACAAACATTTCCAGTTGCACAAACCAGTTTCAAGAGCAAAAAATATGAGTCACGATGAGTCGTTTCCAAAGCCACACTGCTTATTTCAGCAAAGTTATAGGAAACGACAGTGTGAAGTCAGTTCACACACACACACACACACACACACACACACACACACACACACACACAAGTTACAGTGACACAGACCGTCTGTCGTCCTGCAGCAGCTGCGTGTTAGAGATCTGAGTCACTGATCTGAGTGCTGATAAAACAATAATGCCGACAGAGAGCAGATATGATGAACTCTGACCCCGATCACATCTGCTGCCAACATGCAACATCTGGCCAATCAGAGCTGCTGCTGTTCTCTGGTTCAGACTTTAGATAAGACTTAAAGGGATAGTTCAACATTTTGGCAAATTAGCCCATTGCCATAATAGCAGTAGGGTCATTACTCTTAATTGTCGGTGCAAGCTATTTTTAGAATGGCGAGTTGCTCAGAGCTACACTACGGAGGCTCATGGGATTTCTTGGTTTCCCTCATCAAACTCATCAAATACACAATCCAACAACTCCACAACGCTCTGGTGGACAAGTTGTGACCTGCACATTCACCACGCTATGAGATAATAACACAACGTTACCACACAGAGTTGTTTTAGAGGGAAATACAGAGACTGCTGGATGAAAAACTGTCCCTGAAGGCAACGCACATCAACGGTTTTGCATGAATTTCCCTCTAAAACAACTCTGTGTGGTAACGTTGTGTTATTATCTCATAGTGTGGTGAATGTGCAGCTCACAACTTGTCCACCAGAGCGTTGTGGAGTTGTTGGATTGTGTATTTGATGAGTTTGATGAGGGAAACCAAGAAATCCCATGAGCCTCCGTAGCGTAGCTCTGAGCAGCTCACGGCTCTGCTCCACCGTTCTAAAAACAGCTTGCACCGACAATTAAAGGTAACGAATCTACTGCTATGACTATAGGGATTATGGCATTGGGCCAATTTGCCAAAATGTTGAATTATCCCTTTAAATTAGGAAACAACCTGAGCAGGTAAACTGTCATTGAATGGGTCGGTCTTCTGTTTTTTCTTTTTTTAAATGCTTTAATTATGAATGAAAGTTTGTCTATTCAGACACAGACCTGCTGGAGAAAGTGAAAGAATCCGTCTCTCTGTCACTAAACATTAACCATCAGCAGCTTCAGACACTTTCCTCCTCCTCTCTCTGTAAACTCTGGGATGTTTTGTCAACTCTTAAACCAGCTGTAGATTCACAGTTGAACCATCAGTGAACTGCAGCTGCTGTGTTTGCACAGTGAGGTGGAGACGTGACGGTCAAGTCAAGTGTAGTGTGGAAATCTTCCGTTTAAATAAACACACACATATTAAAACAGGTGATACTGCAGCTTTGCATTGGTTTATATACTGAATAGAATATTTTAGTGTTTTTAATCCAATGCAGGTTCCTTAGAAATAAAAGAAATTCAAAATCAAAATGTGCAATATAACAATTTTCTTTTCACTTTTGTGGATCAGTTGAATCATTTTTTTGCTCCTCTGGAGTTTATGTCAGATTTTGACCCAACATCTTTCATGCTGAGGCGAAAAATTTTGTTAAATTGCAAAAGTAGCTTTAAAGCACTTTAGCACGTCAAGCTGTCATGTTGTGGAGGAAAAGCAGAGGCTGTCAAAAATAGGAAAAACTCATTCTTTAGGACTTCACAGTTGCTTTTTTAAAATCTTCATCCATTCTCACTGACACTAAGTCGAACCCAGGTGACGTCTCTATAGATATTTAGTGTTTGATGATCTGCATGAATCACTCTGTGTTTCACTAATCCTCAGTCAACAGAGTCGAGTCCTCACAGGCCTCATGCAGGCGGTTTCCTCCCAGGATTCACTGCCTGTCGACTGTAACCGGAGCCTCCATTAAAGTTTCAGAGGTTAAACACGTTTCACCGTCACACGTCACATTTGAATGAAGCTTTGTGTGCAAACAAAACAAACGCACAACAAACAGCTGATCAGATCTCTGTGACACATCTGACTCCAGCATGTCGATCTGCTGCTGGTTTGTAGATACAATAGTTACAGAAAGAGAGGCGGAAACGAGGCCAAAGAGATCGTTCAGGTGAGGAATAAAGGAAAAGTACAAACAGGGAGGAGTCTCACAGGTGACCTCAGAGTTTTCAGGTCAATCCTCAACCTCTTGAAAATCTCAGTTGTGTTTTTTTTTTCTTTTTTCTTTTTGCATCAGAATAGAAAAGCTGCTCCTCAGATTCTCAAAAAGCCAAACCCAGTGACAAACAAGGACTTTTAAAAAAATCATCTCATATAAAAGCTGAAAAAAGAACATTTACAGTTTAAAATTACATTAAATGAAAATTTTAATTTAAATGTGTTTGCTATTAAGGGAAAGGAAGAGAGTTAAAGGAGGAAAGTGCACGCACATCCAACTGGTCTAGTAGGCAGGTGCAGGACAACAAAAATATTGAAAGAAAAAGAAAAAATGTCCGCACACTGCTGAATAAAGCTCCCAATTTTTTGTTATTAATCAACAACGTTTCGACCACCTATGGGTCAGATGACCTGAAGAAGACCCCATAGGTGGTCGAAACATTGTCGATTAATAATAAAAGATTGGGAGCTTTATTCAGCAGTGTGCAGACATTTTTTCTTTTTCTTTCAAAGGAAGAGAGTTACACACACAGAAAAATTGCTTATTAATGAAAAACATCTGTTGAAACGGTTGAAATGTCTTGGATCAAATGGATTTGTACAAGAGAAAAAGTTGAAGTCCATGAAGGAAGTTGAAGTTTGAGCTGTAGTAGCACTGAAAGAAGTTGAAGCAGAAGTCAAAGTACTAAATAAAAATAATGGGTTTTTATTATTATCATCAGCTGAGGACCATTGATGTGTGTGTACTAATAGTAGATAAAGAATTAGTGCACTAAATGAATGAAGTGCTGAAAGGAACTGAAGAGACATAGAATAATTGTCGGTGATGGAAGAAGTTGAAGTGGTCAACATGCTGAAGAATCAGTTGGATTTTGTGTTTCAGCCCCAAGTCGAAGACACTTGCAGGAGTTAACGACACATGAGGACGAAGCACTGACAGGAACTGAAGTTTGAATAAAGTTTGATAATGTCAGTAGCTGAAAAATGACTGAAAGTATTTGAGTTAGTTAAAGTGTAAACTGAAAATAAAATCTCGGGGTCAGAGTTGAAGTGTAAACCTGAAAAGAACTGAAGCATTTGAACTTGAAGGACATGAAATTGCATGTTTTTTTTGTTTTTTTGAAACTGTATTTTGTGTGTGTTAACAGGAGATGTTCCTGGAGCTGGAGCAGAAGGTGGCCAGTCTGTCGTCGCTCGGCCAGTTGACTGAGCTGCAGCAGCAGGAGGAACACGGAGCTGAGGGATCCCAGCAGCAGCAGCAGCAGCAGCAGCAGCAGCATCATGAGGCAGCGGCTGTGGAGCTGCTCTGGTCCAAACTGGAGCTGCTGAAGGCCAACCTGGTGTCGTTCCAGCAGCTGCTGCAGGACAGACAGGGAGAGGAGAGGACGGCGGCTCACAGAGACACACAGGAGCAGGTCCAGGTTCGTCCTCACATCTTCACTGTCTCTGAGTTAGATCTGATCTTGTCTCTGAGAAACGAGCAGGAAACAGTTGAGCCTTTGGCGAAGTCACTTAATCATCAACAGGTTTGCAAATAAACCCATTAGAGGCCGAGCGGCTCCTCGTCAGCTCTTTTCCCGCCCAGTTTGGTTTTGAATCCACAAGTTCAAAACTGACAGTCAGACCTTTAGTCCAAAGTCCAAATATAAAAGTCTTTTCAACAAACATTACAACTCTGATTTGTGCGAAGCATGTGATCAGACAATAGCTGAATCAAACTTCCTGCTGTAAATGTTTTTATAACCAGTAACACAGACGATAACGAGTCTTTCTTTCTCTCTTCCTCCTGTAGAAGTCGACTCCTCGGTCAGAGCGCCGTCAGTCCAAGCTGAAGCGCAGCAGCAGCGTCCAGGAGATCTTCTCCTCGCCACGAAACAAACTGCTGAGACAGAGCAGCCTGCAGCAGCAGAAGGTGCAGCCGGCTCCAGCACCTCATGTTTATACTGGCACTTTATTAGATTAGATTAGATGTACTTTATACGTCCCACAACAAGGAAATGTTGTTGTTACATCACAACACAACTCAACAGACAGAAAATATAGACACAATAAACAATCAAACCAATCAATCTTCAACCAGGCGATGTGCAAAAGTAGTACTGAGGATTTAAGGATATTAGGTGGCCTGATATAAAAGTATTGATAGGTTTCCCAGACAATAACCAAGCCCAGTTGCTTTCGATTTAAACTCTTTTGAGATACTATGACCTGGAAAAATGAGAATATGCACAGGCTTATTGACAGGTAAAGTGACTATGGTGTAAAAATATTGCAACTTAAGTGACAATGATATAAATATAAGTATAAATAATAATACTACTACTGCAGGTGTGCATGAAATAAGAATATTGTGATGTTAAGTGACCATTGATATAAAAAATATTGCAAAGTAAGTGACAATGATATAAATATAGATATGAATATAAATATACTAATACAGCAGCTATGCATGAATGAAAATATAAAATATATGAAAATATAACAAGAAAACATGACACAACGACAGATACATACAGATATCTAAAGACTTGTGCAAAATGACAGATTGAACAACATGAAACTCAAACTGCAAAACATAAACAGACGCTACAAAAGGAAAGTAAATAAGTAAAATTCTAATGAAACATAAATAAATAAGTAAATACCTTTAAAAATGTAATGAAATATAGAACCAGTATGTAGATTTGTACCAACACTGAGGTGTCTGACCTTATATTATGACGGTTTGTTGTGCAGGAGCTGGAGCAGCAGCTGAGTGAGCAGAGAGGACTGACCCAGGCCATCGCCAGGCAGGGCAGCAGAGCTCGACTCCACAGCCACGAGGCAGACGAGCTGCAGCAGTGGTAAACATAGGAAGAATGAATGAATGAATGAATGAATGAATGAATACTTTATTTCAAACATGTGAATAACATATTACACTTGAAGCACTAGTCGATAAAAACCTTTGTATGTTTGAAAAGGAATAGGAAGAAGCATTAGCTTATTAATTCCAACCCCTTCTCCACCTAGTACCTGGTACTTTAGGTTATCTTACTTCCTGTATATCCTGTTTTTTTGGGGGGGGGTTTGACTGCTTGTGTCAAAATAAATACAATAAGTGACAAATATGGCAAAAGTGTGAAAACCTTAATGTTTGTCATACCCCTCTTCTTCCCTGTACCATCTGTTTGTACCGCTGTTTGAATTTGCTCATGGTTGGACATTGTCTGAGCTCCTCCGCTAGTCTGTTCCACAGTTTCACTCCACATATTGAAATGCAAAATGTTTTTAAAGTTGTGCGTGAATACAGATGTTTTAGGTTCAGTTCCCCCCTCAGATTATATCCCCCTTCTCTCAGAAAAAAAACATGCCCTGTACATGATTTGTGCTGTTTGGAAGTGCACCAGATCAGTGAGTTTAAGTATTTTTAATTTTGAGAATAAGGGGTTTGTGTGTTCTCTGTTATAAATTATCCTGATTGCTCTTTTTTGCAGAATCAACAGTGGCTGTAGTGTAGATTTAATATATTGTATTGCCCCAAATCTCTGCACAGTAACTCACATATGGAAGGAAAGAAAGAAAGAAAGAAAGAAAGAAAGAAAGAAAGAAAGAAAGAAAGAAAGAAAGAAAGAAAGAAAGAAAGAAAGAAAGAAAGAAAGAAAGAAAGAAAGAAAGAAATTGTGGTATGAGTAGTTAATTTCCCTCCTCTCCTCCTCTCAGGCCGCCTCCTGCTGAGGCCGACGTGGAGGAGGAGGACGGTGCTCAGCAGAAGAGGAGGAGGAGGTGGGACGAGCTTCACCGGCGGCTGCAGGCGGAGGAGGAGAGCTGGCTGCTGCCTCCCTCCCAGGTAGAGCTGAAGGGCTCGATGATTATCACTGTTCAAATACAAGAAAAGAAAAGAAAAGAGAAATTGGTGTTCTTGCTATTCTTGATTATCACCTTCTCTGAGCAGGAGGCACTTTGTTGTCTCTGTGGTGTGATGGAGGAACTCCTGCAGAGCCGGAGGAGACTCCTCTGTGTGTCTCCGACTCCTCTCCGACTGTTTTTCTCTCGTTTTTGTCTGAATCTCTCTCTCCTTCCCTCTCTTCCTCTCTCCCTGGAGGTGACAGACTCATCTCGGAGGCGTAGTGATGGAACAGCAGGACGCATGATTGGCACACAAAACCTGAAAGAGCTTCAGAGCCTCATCAGCCGCGTGAGGGAGCTGGGAGAGTCAGCGGCAGAGCTGCAGAGTCAGGTGAGGGGGGGGCAAGGAGGTCGTGACCTCTGAGGAGTTATTAGATGATCAGCTTTTTAATTCATGACTATTAGTGAGACTTGTTCTGCAGGTTTAGCTGCTGATGATTCACAGGAAATGAGACGAGAGCCGACACCGACGTCCTGGACGTGATTTGTGGGTTTGCATGATGAAATGTGGAGGAGTGAAGCAGCAGCTGGTGCTGGGAGTTTTTAACAGGAAGTGTGTCAGAAAAAGTATCAGCAACATAAAAATGTTCATCATCAATCCAATCCAATCCACTTTATTTGTATAGCACATTTTAAAAACAACAAAGTTACCAAAGTGCTGCACAACAGATAAAAAACAGTAAAATAAAGAAAGTTAAAGTTAAAATACAATAAATTATAATATATATATATATAATATAAAATTATAAAAGCAATAAGAAAACCATAAGATCAGATAAAACACAAAGATCTAATTCATTAAGTAGATTTAAATGAGGTGAACTCATCTGACAGTGACTTCCTCTTCCTGCTCGTCACTGTAGCAGCAGCAGGACGTTCACACTGAACTCACCTCTGCAGGATACAGTTGTGCAGCAAAGAGAAAGGAATCTGATAAAACTGTGACGTAAATAAAGAAAATAACCATCATTGTCCAATTTAATCAGTATCTAAGATTAAATGTTGCATTATATGATTTACATTTCTCTTTTTTCAGATTATATTATATTATATTACATTGGTAAACTGAGAAACTGGTTACCACTAGAGCAGACACACATAGACATACAGCCATTGAAACATGGTTAAAAGCCAATAAAACAAGATTAAAGCATGAAAGAGCTGTAAAAATACAAAAATAAATACCAAACAAGAGAAAAGACATTTAAATGAATAAATAGATAAATTGCCTGATGAAAACAAGAGAGGACAGAATGTGTTTGTTTATTTCTGTGGATCAGATTCAAACTTCATCGCTGTGTGTTTGAAATTGTTCCTCAGACCGTCACCGTGGACGACTCCCATCAGACTCTGGATGAAGGTCTGTTCCACGTCCTCCACGGAGCGTCTCTGTCTCTGTCCTCCATCAACCACCTGCTGCAGTCGCCGGCCGAGGCGGCGCCGCGTGGAGGTGAAGAGGAGGCGGAGCTACAGCTGCAGCAGCTGCAGGTAGAGGAGCTCTGCAGCCACAACTCAGCTCCTAGTGGGACAGATCATAGACATAATATCCGTATATGGGACAGATCACTGCAACATTACAGGACAATCGTTCACTTCTGGAAACAAGCACCAAAATTGGCACACATACTCCCTAGGGATTGCTCTTTTGATAAAACCCGTTAGCCACCTAAAAATTAAAGATGGCGTCCATTTTTCAAGATGGCCGCCATTGAATATACTGTAAAATTGCATTTCAGAATACAATCGCAAAGACTTGTCCTATTTTAGTGATCTTGGTATCAAATAATACATTTTTCACTATGCAGAATCCAAATTTGGACCCATGGACTTACTCACTGGCTTCCTTGTACCATATATCAGTCCTGGAATCCTAATATTATGCTAAATTAGATGTTCATTATGTCTGACTCGGCTAAATGCACAGTAGTGTATATCGTAGTAGTGTTAGAGGTTTAGTATGTGTAGCATATTCCTGTACTAGGCTTCCAAGCTGGATATGACACAACTAGGTACAGTATGTGTGTATTATTGTGTGTGATTATTATATCCTTCTTCACTGCCTGTGTTTCCTCCGTCTGTAGAGTCTGTCAGCAGAGCTGGAGACGCTGCACAGAGAGCTGGCCGCTCAGGGGTCAAAGGTCAGCGAGCTGCTGGGGTCGCCGGGGGGACGGCGCTGTGTGGACGACCTGGACAGAGTCCTGTCTGTGGTGCAGGAGGCGCTGAGGAGCAGAGAGAGGCAGACGAAGGAGCTGCAGGAGGAGAGCAAGGAGAGACAGGTCAGAGCTGCAACAATTAATCGAACAATAATCAATTATTAAATTAATCGTCAACTATTTTGATAATCTAATAATCAGTTTGAGTCGTTTTTTAAGAAAAAAAAGTCCAAATTCTCTGATTTCAGCTTCTTCAATGTGAATATTTCTGGTTTCTTTGTTCCTTTATGACAATAAACTGAGTCTGTCTTTGGGTTGTGGACAAAACAAGATGTTTGAGGACGTCGTCTTGTGGTTTGAGAAACACTGGTTGATGTTTTTCAACATTTTTTAACATTTTATTGACCAAACAACTAATCGATTAATCGTTTAAATAATCGACAGATTAATCGATAATGAAAATAATCGATAGCTGCAGTCCTAGTTATATTTCCCCAAAAAGTAACTGAGTTAGTAGCTGCGTTACTTCAAGATAAAAGTAAGTAATTACAAGGGAAGTTACTATTGCGTTACTTTTTTATAAAATGCTCAAATATGTCAAATGACTGGGACTTCCCTCCCTGACCCCGTTTATCTAACTACTGCACTAACCAACTCTCTCAGTATCCCTCCACACAGACAGACTGAGCAATGCGCTGTATCACTGTATTATTTAAGTGTCATACACCAATTGTGGTCCCCAGACTGTAAGGGCTTACAAGACACACATTTCATACTCTGAGCCAACAAACAAAATCACCAGAATACAAACAAAACCTAATCACATAGATTGTACATTTCAAGTAGAATTCACACAAATAATTCACTTTTTCTTAATTTCCAAGCACTTTTTATGAAAGTAGCTATAGTAAAGACTTCTTTTATAAAAAAAAAACATTCCAACTTAACCTCATCATCATCAATCCAAAACAACTCACACTCTGCATTTTCTGAAATAAAAGCTGCCTGGCTTCGTCATATAATAGACAATGAGTGCTGAGTGAGTTGGTTAGTTCTAGATAAACAGCTTTTTCCAACCATTTGATGAACTGATATATTGTAATGTCCCACACTTAAACAGGTGTATTATTTTCTGATGGGACTTCTTGAGTCAAGTAACCCATATTTTTGTCAGTAACGGTAACGGCGCTGTAACAGGGGAAACAGTAACTTTTTTGATTACTCGTTACCAGTGATGGGAATAACGGCGTTAAAATAAACGGCGTTACTAACGGCGTTATCTTTTTTCAGTAACAACTAATTACTATTTCCACCGTTACAACGCTGTTACCGTTACCGACAATTAAATGAGGCGCGTTACAAACTATTTTGAAGCCGTTGTCCTCCGACTTGGCTCATCTCATCTCAGACACAGAAGCTGCTAAACTGTTGTTGTTTTTTCCTCCTCTCCTTTGGTGAGGGGAGGGGGGAGGAGGGAGGGACGAGACAACCGCATAAGTGATGATGATTGGTTGAGGCAGAGTAAGGTTTCATGCTAAGCCAATCAGAGGCAGTGTTCAGTTTGTACACAAACCACACACGCACGCAGTTTAGCCTCACACACACAGACTAGCAGAGGGAAGCTGCCGAGATCGGAGGGAAAGTGGAAACAGACACTACTTTAATCTCCCTGAGGTAAAAGACAAGAACATGTGAGGTGTAGCTACATTATGTCCCGGAGCGAAGTGTTTGTCCTGAGCTTCTGCTCACCTGACTCTGGCTGCGTTCAGACTGCCAGCCAAAATCCGATTTTTAGCCCATCCAGATTGGAACTGGATGGGTCTTTTTAAGTCTGAACAGTCCCAAATCACATGAAATCCGATTTTTGCAAAACGGATCGAAACCACCTCCAGGAGGTAGTTTCAGATCGCATTTGGACAGATGCGTCTCAGTCTGAACAGCTCCAAACACTCAGATCGGTTTTGACTGTCCGTGACGTCACTCTCCGCGGCGCTGTCACTGTGTTACAGGTCCCGTATGGTCCCGTGAGCTCCACTTAAATATCAATTTCCTTCTTGTTACTTTTCTTTTATGCAAACTACCGTGTTGTCGGCGACAGGAGTGACGGCGACGGCGCGTTCCCAGCTCTGGGGTGCTGGAGTTTCCCCTCTCTGTGGCTGCACAGTGCACACGCACACACACACACGCACACACACACACCAGTCTCTGGTACACGTACACACACACCGGGCGGGCTGAGGTTGAAACTAGCGGGGTAGTGCGGCTGCAGCACCGGGCAGATCACCGTGCTGCAGCTGATCTGTCCGGTGCTGCAGCCGCCGCGTCCGCGAGGCATCGCCTGTCACATACGGCGGAGCCTCCGCTCCGACGTCGTTGCTACAGCAACCTGTCAGATGGGTCAATAATGTGGCCCAGTCTGAACAGAGCCAAATGCGATTTGGACACTTGCTAAAAACAGTGTGGACAGTCAGCCCTAAAAATCAGATATGAGAAAGAATCAGATTTGAATCAGATATGCCTGCAGTCTGAACGCGGCCTCTGTGCAGCTTCTTCATTAAATCCAAACAGTCCGACACAGCGACGCACTGCTCCTCTTGACTCTAAAGTCTCTGTAGCTCATCAGCTGGAACTCTTCCAGAGCAGCTACAGCAGCGTTGTGACCTCAACCATGGTTGGTGAGAGCAGAAATGTTGTTGTTGTAGTGAAAATGGGCGGGCTCGTGAAGACGCGAATTTACACAAAGTCAAAACGAGCGATAAATCGCATTTCTCGCGTATCTCGCGTTTGGTCGCGCGTATAAACTCGAGCGAAAAAAAAGCGTTCCTCGTGTTTGGTGGGAAGCCCCTTGCGGGTCTTCCCACCAAACACGATGAAAAGGACGAAGACGCGAAGGTCCCGTCGCCATAAAAGAATCGGGTGTATTGCGTCGCAAAAAAAAAAGTTGCGTCTACCGCGTCTCGCGCCTAATCACGTCTTTGCGTCACGGCCTTTTACACCGCGGACGTAACGAATAAACGGTGACGGTGTGAACGAACAACATAGAACAGGACCAGACGTGGCGTTGTTTCCTCTTTTCACCTACAGCTCCACTCTCCCTTACTTACACTAACTACTGTTATTGTTGAGGCCAGAGAATTGTGGGATTTGTAGTTTTTGACCAATCGTGTGCTCTTTCTTTTTGTGATTTTTCCGGTTCACACGTTTGTTTTTTTTAGGGGCAAATGCGAGTGAAATGCTCGCCCATGGTGGGCATAAGTAAATGTAAGACCTGTCTAAAATTATTTAAGACTTGAACACAATAATTCAACAAATTTAAGACATTTTAAGACCTAAAATTTAGATTTTCACATTTTAGACTTTTTAAGACATACCCTGTTATTTCATATAAAAGTTTAAGTGCATACATATTTTATGATGCTGTGTATTATATATTTAAGACCATCTTAGAATTTTCTAATAAATTTAATACTTTTTAAGGCCTTAATTTTAGATACATGAATTTAAGACTTTTTAAGGATCCACAGATACCCTGTTGTGCGCTCGCAGCAGGACAGATAATCAGATGGATAATCGGTAAAGTTAATAATTTCACTTAATGTGGCCATGAATAAATTAATTTCGATGTTTCGCCTGTTATTAAACGCAAATCTTGAATAGGTCTCCGCTGTTTTCACATTAAAAAAGGTCTTTGTTGTCTTTGTACAGAGACAATATGAGATTTGCTTGTAGCCACAGCACTTAAAAAACCCACTGTAACCTATTTTCATAGGCACACCAGCCTCGCTTTCAATAAAACACACACTCGCATTCCATAATTGCGATCAGTGAAATATATGAAAACAATAAAATACAATTTAAAAATGAGAGAGAAAAAATCCAAATTCTTCGACATATTTAAACTTAAAAAAAAGAAAGAAAAAGTAACGCAATAGTTACTTTCCCTGGTAACTAGTTACTATTATAGTGAAGTAGTGGAGTTACTAACTCAGTTACTTTTTGGGAGAAGTAATTAGTAACTATAACTAATTACTTTTTAAAAGTAACGTTCCCAACACTGCTCGTTACTAAAAAAAAGTAACACCGTTATTCCCTTCACTGCAGATGTGTGACCATCTAACTCATTAATGAATCAATAACAGTTTTAACTCTGAAGCAGTGATGAGCGATGTGGTCTGTCTAACTCCCACAGAGTCGACTAAACCTGCTGCATGCAGCCTTCACCTCTAACCAGTCCACCGTCCACCACATCACTAATCAGCTCAACGGGACGATGGGACTCAGTGAACAGCTGCAGGTACCATACGTTTCCATGGAGACAAAGTACTGTTGTTATCATATGTACATGTGATCTGTACTGTAGTGAAGTGTTATTGACTCACAGAGACACAGAGACACACATCTGTCCGTGTCAGCGCTGACAGAGCTCAGAGTGAACTCATAAGAGGTCGAAGGTTAAATCAACAAACCTTGTTGTATTTTTAGAGCAGGACGAGTGGTGGACGTCCAGAGGTCAGAGGAAGTTTAACTGGACACAGAGACACTGAGGAGGTTATAATCTACAGGAAATACCTCAATAGTGATATTATATCACATTATATTACAAATATTGTCCATAAAACCTCAAAGGCCTCACTGCATCTGGCATGAAAATACTGTATACTCAAATTCAACATGATCCACATAAGAGTAAGAAAAGACTAAAGATAGGGGTAGATACAGAGATAGCAAATGAACTCTCTTAACTTCAACACATGAGGCTTTATGCAGCAGTTTGGTGAACGTGTTCAGCTGAGTAACTGCGTGTGTTTGATCCCCAGGCGGTGGTGCAGATGCAGGAGACTCTGCAGCAGCAGGTGGAGCAGGTGACGTCTCTGCTGGAGGAGGCGGAGCAACATGACCTGCCCCCCCCCCTCACCCACCAGGCCACACAGCTGCAGGTAGCTGCTCGCTGCTCGTGTAGGACAGTGGTTCTCAAACTTATTTACACCAAGGACCCCTAAATTGACACAAACTAGACCATGGACCCCATTGGACAAAATTCTGAAGCAAACACCAGAAATACACAAATAATTTGTTCTGAGACTGAAGAAAGTTACTTTTTTAGTCAATGTATGTTCAACTTAGGGCCAACAGTGTGTATTTTTGGATATTTATTTAGAGAAATTTCTGGAAAAAAATGGTACAATTTCTCCAAAAATGTTAAGAAAAAAGTGGTAAAAAAGAAGAAAAAGAAGAGTTCCCGCACACATGGCCAACTTGCAGAATTTATTGTATTGCAACGTTTGGATGCTAGAAAAAAAAAGATTATGGAAAAAAGTGGTAAGATTAAGATTAAGATTTAAAAAAAAGAAAAAAGTTAAAAACAATTCCAGAAAAAATTGGTAAAATTAAAAAAAAAAAAGTTTTTAATTCTAGAAAAAAGTAGTAAAATTCCAAGAAGAAAGTGGTTAAATTTCAAGAAAAATTTGGGGACCGCCTTCAACCCTTTGAAGGACTCCGCTTTGAGAACCATTGGTGTAAGAGACGGTCGGTCAATCTGCCTAAAGCATGTCTGAGTCCTCAGAGTGTGTGTGTGCAGGTGGAGCTGGACCGGTCTCTGGGTGGACTTGGGGGCCGCTGTGAGGACTTGAGGAGCAGCGTGGAGTTGCAGCAGCAGTACGAGCGGCTGGTCCACGGCCTGCAGGAGCTGCTGGCCCTGGGCCCTGAACGCCTCACACAGCGGCCGGACGCAGAGCAGCAGAGCAGAGCCGAGCTGCAGCAGCAGCTCATCGGCCACATGGTCAGTGTGCACGTTCAGACTGTGGAGGGAGTTAAATGTTTTAAAGATAAAAGCCTAAAAAGCTTCATGTCCTGGTTCTGTCCAAGGGGGTAGATCAGACTACACGCAGGCGTAGCTCACAGTCGGCCATATTTGAACGGGCAACTTGCTCTGACTCTGGCTGCAGTTACAGTGCAGTAGATAGGTGATCCAGTCATCTTCACTAAAAAAACAATTCATAACTCTGTGAAAAATAAATCAGTATGTAGCTATTACTTTAACTATTTGCATAATGTCACTATAATGTTACTTTTACAAAAAAAAGTACATGATGAAACTGATCTGTGATTTTAAGTATGCTGCATAATAACTGCATAGACGTTCATAAAAATCAAACCGTTTTGAAATCGGACAAAAACTGAGCAAGTTATGGTCATTATAGCAGAATATGCACCAGAGGCTTAATGCTCTGAGGGAGAGAGTTGCCCTTACCAAGATGGCCGCCGTACTGGCTACACTTTGTCATTGGGCAGCAGTGGTGGGTGAGTCATCTAGGCCCAATCCCAAACTAGTCCCTACTCACTACCACTTCACTACCGAGTGTCACTCCAAATGGAGTTCCACTCCCAGCTGCGGAGGGCACTCCTGATTAAGGGGGAGGGTATAAACGTAAAGCCAAACAAGTGGGACGCCCTCGCTACCTTAAAGCAAACAGGAAGGAACCGTTATCATGGAGACGCGTTGCCTGTGCTGCAGCTGTCATGCCGTTTACCAGTTTAAACTCAAGACAATTCAAAGTGCTTTATATAAATTAAGAACAGACAGAGGACAGAGGGTAGAAGCAAAACAGTGCAATATGAAGGACAAAATATTTACATAGGAATTGGAATGGGTTAACTCAAGAATAACATAATAGCCTAACATAAAACCTAAAATCAGCCTCCCTATAGGCTACCCACAGCATTACGCTTAAAAAAAAAGAAAGAAAAAGAAAAGAAGAAAAGAAAAGAAAAAGACCTCAGCAGAGGCTGAGGTCAGCTTTACTCCAGTCAGTCTTCACATGCAAACAGTCCACAAAGTTGAAAGAGTTTCTGATCGTTGTCAGTTTGTTCCAGGCGACTGAGTTTTTTTTTTTTTTTTTACCCAGCTTGTATTTAGGGCCGGCCTTCATTTGTCTGTGTAAACAATTGAATACTGGCTATTATTTGAGAGAATCCCGTATGCTATTATAAAATAATTTAAAATCAGATCTTTAATCATTGATAAGTGTGCGTCTCTCCCCCAACTCTCCCAACAAAAATCCCCCCTCCCTCTCAGAAAATAGCCGAGTTCCGACGTCCACGGATAAAGGTGTGTGTTTGATCTAAAATACTTGGAAGAAGTAGACGGAACTACACTTGAATGACGTTTCCTCCATTGTCCGGACGTAATTTCTGCTGCAACCACCAGCGAGCCTGCACCGGTGCAGACTCGCTATTTAAGGGCTTGACAAGCCACTTCCACTCAGTGGTAATTGGTTTGGGACGGCCCTTAACATGGCGGATCTCCGCGTGAACGCGCAAACGGAGGGGTAGTGGATAGGGTTAGGGGATAGGGGCTGGTTTGGGATTGGGCCTTCGTCTTCTTATATATATCTATGGTTCTGTCATCAGAAGTTCTTCCAGTTCCTGGGCCAACACCTGAAGGTCCTGCAGCAGCTGAGCTGCAGACTGCCAGAGAGCGCCCTCCAGAGGTGGGACGGCGTGGTGACGGGTCTGCAGGAGGAGGTGACCCGGCTGCAGCAGCAGGCGCTGGAGAGAGGAACCAGGATGAAGGAGACGCTGCAGGTAGTTCACACACACAGAAGGTCATTTATTTATTTATTTATTTAAAGTGTGTGTGAAGTGGAGAAACACTGATTTAGATTTTAAGACAAAATGAGATGAACTTTATTTGTCTTTGACAGGAAATGTATCTTGGGCTTGTGTGCTGACACAGCTGCGTACACAACCACACACACATAGTGGACATCACACAGGACAGTCCAGAGTACAGCTGGTGGACATTACACAGATAGAGATGGTGACAAAGCATCTAGACAACACATAGGACATGACATGACCTTTGTCAAGTGCTTCTCATTCTTGTGAAGTTTAACCTGCAGCTCCCCCCACTTCAATGACCAAGAATCAATTCTTTTCTTTCTTTTATTTTGAAAGTTGCGAAGCCAAAAGCAGGTGAAAAACCTTAAACTACAAACACAAATAGAAATTTAAGAAAATGGAACCCAAGAAACCATAATCAATCAACATAACCCCAAATCAAATACTTAATTCTTAAACTACTAGAAATTCATCTTGAAAATAAATAGAAAATACCCACTTTTAAAGCACCCAATATAAATTATAATGTTGTTGTCGACCACCTAGACTCATCATCCAGCTGTAGATTGCACATTGCCCAGACTACACTTTCTTACACAAGTTAAAATCATTAATGGATGTAATAATTCAAAAGATACTGAATGCGACTGCAGACCCAGATGCATTTTTAAATTAAATCAAAATAAATAAGTTAACCTAGTTTAAAAGAAGTTAAAAGAAGTCAGGGCTGTGTAAAAGTGAAGGGAACAGAGCTGTGGATGTGTTGTGTAAATAATCTCCATCATCCTGTGTGTCAGGTGTGGTCCCAGTGGGAGGAGGACAGCGCCTGGTCCGACTCCCTGCTGAGAGAGATGGAGACTTCGTTTCCCATGATGCACCAGGAGCAGCAGCTCTGTGTCTACCAGGTAATCTGTCCCGGGTGCAGCTGCTGCTTCTCTCTGACTGACATGAGCTTCATTGTGATTTACCAACAGGGAGTTATTTGTTATTTGACAGTGTTCTCGTCTCCTCGCTGAAAAAAAAAAAATCTAATTGGTTCAATCAAATCCAAGCCGATTGGTTGTTTTCTTGCGGGGGAACACGATGTTCCTCGGCTCTGATGTGAGTTATTAACCGAGCGGAGACCGACCACCAACCAGGATTCATTCTGCTTCATATTCTCTGCTTTGGGGTGTGGAGGTGCTGTAGCAGGTCCAGTGGTCCGTTGTGTGTGTACGGTTCTCAGTTCTCATTAAAGTTCATTGTCATTCAAAATGTTCAGCGCATGAAGAACCAAAATATTTTTACTCAGGTCCCAAAAATAAATAAGTAAGATAATCCAAAAGAATCTATAGAAGTACAATAGTAAACTTTATTATTTAGACTCCAGCTCAATTTAAAGGAAACAAACAGAAACACATAATATTTATAAAAGGCATTTGACAACAGCGTGATGACAGCATTATGTGAACCATTCAGTCGACAGATAAATTTGTACATCAGTTTTCTCAGAAGTGCAAGAAACGCATGAACTTGTACATTACAAAACAAATCAATTTCACTGCACCATCTTGGTTTTCCTAGCAAATTATGCAAATAATCATTATAGGCAACCTGAAGTTTTTAGATGCTGCATTTTTTAGATACATCTATTTCTGCTTTTAGGTTATCTTGGTTACATATACAGTCTGTCAGTGTCGGACAGATTCAGTTCAACATGAGCAACAGTTTTTGGCTGCAGTTTTACCAAAATTAAAACTAAACCCTTGTCTGTACCTCCGACTTTTCATTAGCTACATGGAATTAACCAGCAAAACCAGTGAACTGTCACACTGTGGTGTCATCTGCAAATCTATTTGTAAACTTATTATGTGTGTACGTATGCTGTGTTCATGCAAAGTTGGAAAAATCCAAGAAGGTTAAAAAAAATCACCCCAATCATATCATATCTTCTCATATCTGATGGATGATCTGAACTAGATTCATCACTCTTAGTCTTAATATTGAGTTGTGTTTGTGCGACAGAAACTCAGCTCCGCTCTGGAGGAGAACAAGGTGCGGTTCGGTCAGATGTTAGAGGCGGGGCTTCAGCTGCAGAAAGAGGGTCACAGCCAAGTGGGCGTGGCCACTGCCGAGCTGGAGCGACGCAGGAGAGCTCTGACCAAGAGGATGGAGGAGGAACGCTCCAACTCTGACAGGAAGAGGAAACTGAGAAGCAGGTAAGAGGGAATTATAAAACTTGTTCTGATGCACATTTATTTATTTTTTTCATTTGTTTCAGTTGTGTGGGTTGTTGCAGAAGCGTTAACCAGCCTGTGTGTCTCTCTGGTGAACAGGTTCCTCTGTGACTCTGCTGCTCTGACTCACTGGATGAACGAGGCCACAGAGAAGATCAACAGGTGGAGTCAGACCGTCGTCATGGCCGACCAGCAGGTGGATGTTGATCAGAGGCGGGAGCTCTACCTGCAGTGTGTGGTAAGAAGATCAAACTATCTTATTATCACTACATTTATTAAACTAAACTAAACTCACTAAACTAAACTAAACTAAACTAAACTAAACTAACTCAACTCAACTAAACTAACTCAAGTAAACTAAACTAAACTCAACTAAACTAAACTAAACTAACTCAACTCAACTAAACTCTCTAAACTAAACTAAACTAAACTAACCCAACTAAACTAAACTAACTCAAGTAAACTAAACTAAACTAAACTAAACTAAACTCACTAAACTAAACTAAACTAAACTCACTAAACTAAACTAAACTAAACTGAACTAAACTAAACTAGAATCACTAAACTAAACTAACTAAACTAAACTAACTAGAATCACTAAACTAAACTCACTAAACTAAACTAAACTCACTGAACTAAACTAAACTAAACTAACTCAACTCAACTAAACTAACTCAAGTAAACTAAACTAAACTCAACTAAACTAAACTAAACTAACTCAACTCAACTAAACTCTCTAAACTAAACTAAACTAACCCAACTAAACTAAACTAACTCAAGTAAACTAAACTAAACTAAACTAAACTAAACTAAACTCACTAAACTAAACTAAACTCACTAAACTAAACTAAACTAAACTAAACTAAACTAAACTAAACTAAACTAGAATCACTAAACTAAACTAACTAAACTAAACTAACTAGAATCACTAAACTAAACTCACTAAACTAAACTAAACTCACTGAACTAAACTAAACTAAACTCACTAAACTAAACTAAACTAAACTAAACTAAACTAAACTAAACTAGAATCACTAAACTAAACTAAACTAAACTGAACTAAACTGAACTAAACTAACACTTTCACTCATCTGACCGAGCTGTTTGCTCCCCTTCAGGCTTTGACCAAAGAGCTGCAGGCCCGGTCTGAGCTGAAGGTGGCGGTGATTGGAGCCGGTTCACAGCTGCTCCAGATGTGCGAGGCAGACAGATGCTCCGGTGAACATCTGGAGGACGAGGAGACAAAGGAAGAAGAACGTCTCTGCTCCGTCTCCGTCCTCCAGTCTCAGCTCAGAGAGACGGAGGTGAACTGGTCTGTGGTGGCGGCCGACGCTCCGCTGGTCCAGAGAACTCTGCACCAGGTGAGTCTGCTTTAATGCTTTAAAGGGATACGCCAACATTTTTTTTCCGTGTCTTGCCTCACTCCCGAGTCCATGACCAGCAGATAGACACCATCCTTTCGACTGTGCGTGCAGTAACGAGGGAGATAGAGCCGTATCGCCGTAATTATCTTAGCTCAAACACTGGAAGTGTATAGGTACACTGAAAAAACTCAAAATCTTTCCAAGAATATTTGTCTTATTTCTTGTCAAAACTAATCTCTTTCCACTTTAAATAAGACTCATCACCTGAAAATTAACTTGTTTTTAGATCATTTTCACTTGTTTCAAACAGATTTTCACTTGAAATAAGTAGAAAATTCCACCAGTGAAAGGAAGTTTTTTGTACTCGTAATAAGAAAGAAAAACTTTCCCCACTATCAAGTAAAAAATATGCTTGAAAGAAGTAAAAAGTGTCTAAAAACAAGCTACTTTTTATGTGATTTTACGTATAATGAGATTTGTTTTGACTAGAAATGACATTTTCACTAGAAATAAGACAAATATTCTTGGTAAGATTTTGAGTTTTTGCAGTGTAGTGTTAGCCTGCCTCCACCTAAAGTCATCAGAGAAACTCTTCAGCAACTCTAAACGGAAACCGGCGGGCCGATCTTCGTCTCAGAGCTGACTAAACTCTCCGGTAAGGCATCTTGAGCGGTCAAATGCCGCTAACGGGACGAGATCGGTCAAAACGGAGAGTTCAAGCAAAGACGGTTTATTTTGGTTCAAGCTAGCTACATCGAGGGTAGGTTAGCTTCCTGTTTCAAAGTACAAGCACAAATTCTATCGTCATGGTTTTCTGTATGTAAAGGGCAACGGGTGTTTTATTTTTGTGAAAGTAACCGGAAGTGCGTTGGTCACAACGGCTAGCTTGAGTAGCGCCGAATTCGTCCGAACAAAATTGTAAACAGCTGGTATTTAGACAAATTAACGACACACTGCTGATCTAAACGGCTACTTTCTCGCCTAAACATGTTTGAAATGTTGATAAAGTGATATATTTACAGAGTTTAGAGCTAAAATGAAATCAGCTTCTGACTGCTGATTTTGGCTCGGGTAGGAGGCAGGCTAACACTACCCATACACTTCCAGTGTTTGAGCTAAGCTAATTAGAGACTTTAGGTGGAGGCAGGCTAACACTACCTATACACTTCCAGTGTTTGAGCTAAGCTAATTACGGGCGATACAGCTCTATCTCCCTTGTCACTGCACGCACAGTCGAAAGGACGGTGTCTATCTATCTGCTGGTCATGGACTCGGGAGTGAGGCAAGACACGGAAAAAAAAAATGTTGGGGTATCACTTCAATGTCTCATTCTCTCAGGTTTTATCAAACTTTCTTTGGCCTTCCAACTTTTTCTGAATTTTATTTTCAATAATAATTCTAGTTTCATGTTTATTTGTAGTTTTTTTTTTTTTTTTTTTTTTTTAGTATTTCAAATATCACACCACAGTTTTCCTCACCAATTAGTTTTAAACATCCCCACTGTGCAGCACAAAGACGACCTGAGGACTCCTCTCAGCCTCAGTGGTGTGAAACCATTTTCCCCCCAAAATCCATCTGTCTGGATTAGATCTCCACCTCTCTCTCCTCTCTCCTCTCCTCCACCTCTCTCTCCTCTCCTCCCTCTTTTCTTTCCCTCTCGTCGCCCTCTTGCTGCTGCTCTCATTACTTTCTGTTCCTCTCTACTTCTACTTCTGCTCCTCTGATTCGTGGTCTTTCTTTTTTCTCTCATGCACCTCGGCTCTCTCACTGTCCTTTACAAGTTTAGGTCCAAATTTATCTTTAAAGCTCATTTCTCACAAATAAAACACAATGTAAACCAACAAATCACATGGATCTTTTTTACCGGTAGAAAAATGTAAGTGTGAAAGAACTATAGGGATGAAACATTTTCTAAGAGTGGTTAAAGCTCAGTATCATTTCTTTCCTCCTCCTCAGTGGTGGATGAAGGCCCAGAGCCAGCAGGGGGCGCTGCTGCAGCTGCAGCTCTGGCTCGGAGCCGCTGAGTCTCGGCTGGAGGAGAATCTCAGCAGGATCCAACCGAACCAAACGTCCTGCAGTCAGACCTCGGACGTCACGCAGCTGCTCGACTTCTGCAAGGTAGAGCTGGAACGAACCGCTGACAACAGCAGATGTTCCTCCTGAACATCCAGGGCCCAGCTGTTCAAAAAGTTTAATCTGGATCAAATTTATCCAGATTTGGAAATCGATTGTTTTACAATCCAGGATCACGTAATCAACCTTTACTTTTAACCCAGTTTTTTAGAATTCAGATACAAACTTTTCAAGGTTAACAAATCCAAATAATGAGTGCTTACTAGGTCTGTACAAAACAGGTGGAATAACCAGCATGGTGCCACTCAGAGTGTATTTATTTGGGGTTTAAATGGGGTGTATTTATTGTTTTCTATGCTATTTCTTGTTTCTTCAATGTCTAATTGAAAAAGCCAGACTTTACTTATTCTGGCTGTTTAAATTATTTTAAAAAAGAAAAGCAAATATACAGTAGGCTACATTAGTCAAATACATGTGAATATTTTTCCATGTGTTTCAAATTCAAACTTCCAATTTTATCCAGAAGTTGGGGACGTGTTCTTCATTTGAGGAATAATCAAAAGTTAACTTTCTTAACTTTATCACTATAATGGTTAAAAAATCAGGTGCAAAAGATAACTCTACAAATGTATATATACTACATTATAAAGTAAATGTTGTTTATTTAACCAATTTTAATATATCATATATATATATATATATATATATATATATATATATATATATATATATATATATATATATATATATATATATATATATTAAAATATACATTTTGTTCCTGAACTGTTGTGATCAGAATAATCCAGATTTTTCGGGTCAAAGTTTTGCCGATTCAACAAAAAAGTTTTGAACAACACAAACTGACGGTTTGAGATTAAAAAAAAAAGATTGGATTACTTGATCTAATCTGATCTCAGGATCCGTTTTTTTAGTTTTGAACGACCCATTTTCAAGATTTGATTTGAACACATTATCAGAAATCCGATCAGATGACCTTTGAACACCTGGGTCCTGGTCTGAGGTAGGAGTTTGTCCGTTTACCTTTGTCTCGTGTTGACCGGTCCACGTCCGTCCCCTCTCAGGAGTGCCGGGTGGAGATGTCGGCCCACGAGTCCACGCTGGACCACGTGAACCAGCCGTTACAGACCTGCAGCACCGAGGACGACCAGAGGAGGCGCTACGAGCAAAACCAGTTTGCGGACGACGTCGGCCGCCTCAACCACCGCTGGCTGAGTCTGAAGGAGACGCTCGACTCTCAGGTCAGAGGACAAACGTCACACTGTCACACGAATCTGCTAGTTCAGCTTCCTTTATAGACTCGACTGATGATTTACTGTTTTTTCTGGATGTTTCTGTAAAATTAGATCTGCATCCTGACATCATTATTGTTTTCTTAATAAGCAAAGTTTTTTTTAAAAAGTCATGTGTTTGTGTGTGAATGTTCAGGTCCAGGAACTGGAGCAGGATCTGAGGAGCAGAGCGGAGGCTGAGACTCGACTGAAACAGACCAACATCTGGATCGCAGCTCAGAACATCTGGATGGACTCGGCTCAGAAGCCCAGCAGCCGGACAGAGCTGCAGAGGAGCATCCACACCTGCCAGGTCAGGACTCAGCCGTCCAACCATCAGAGCAACTTTAACATTTAAAGGGATAGTTCAATATTTTGGCAAATTGGCCCATTGCTATAATCCCTATAGTCATAGCAGTAGGTTCGTTACCTTTAATTGTCGGTGCAAGCTATTTTTAGAACGGCGGAGCAGAGCCATGAGCTGCTCAGAGCTACGCTACGGAGGCTCATGGGATTTCTTGGTTTCAAACTCGTCAAACTCATCAAATACACAATCCAACAACTCCACAACGCTCTGGTGGACAAGTTGTGACCTGCACATTCACCACGCTATGAGATAATAACACAACGTTACCACACAGAGTTGTTTTAGAGGGAAATTCATGCAAAACCGCTGATGCGCGTTGCCTTCAGGGACAGTTTTTCATCAAGCAGTCTCTGTATTTCCCTCTAAAACAACTCTGTCTGGTAACGTTGTGTTATTATCTCATAGTGTGGTGAATGTGCAGGTCACAACTTGTCCACCAGAGCGTTGTGGAGTTGTTGGATTGATGGAGTTGATGAGTTTGATGAGGGATGAGTTTGATGAGGGAAACCAAGAAATCCCATGAGCCTCCGTAGCGTAGCTCTGAGCAGCTCGTCGCTCTGCTCCGCCGTTCTAAAAATAGCTTGCACCGACAATTAAAGGTAACGAACCTACTGCTAAAACAACTATAGGGATTATGGCAATGGGCCAATTTGCCAAAATGTTGAACTATCCCTTTAATATACAGTCGTGTTAAATGAAAGATTTTGCAGAGAAACATAAACAGCTGCAGGTCGTCTCTAAGTCATGAAACTGAACTAGAACTTTTGAATCTGTGTCTCAGGAGCTGCCGGAGCAGATCAGGCAGAAATATGCAGCTCTGCAGGAGCTGAGAGAGAAACTGAGTGGAGGAGGAGGAGGAGGAGGAGGAGGAGGAGGAGGAGGAGGAGGAGGAGGAGGAAGCAGCTTTGACCTCATCTCTCAGACGGACACATCCATGCAGGCGTGTGCAGCGCTCACACAGCAGGTAAAAACTGAAGAGGGGAGAAGTCTTATCAGGATAAAAGTCATGATTTACACACTCTACATTTCATTACCAGTGGCTGTTTGTTTTACCTTTTCTTTCTCCTCTCTTCTTCTTTTTTTCTTTTTCCTTTTCCTAAGTGTTAGTCTCCTTTTTTGCATGTTTATTTCTTTGCTTCTTCTCTTTCTCTTCCTCATGTTTCAATCGTTCCAGCTCATCTCCATTATCTCCAACACATACACATGCTCATAGACATGCACATATACTCACACACAGACAGTTTTCCCTCACAACATCAATTCATATCTGTATCTGCACAGTTTGCACAAATATTTGTCTTGTTTTGTCCTGTCTAATCCTTTAATATGTTGTTTTTGTCTTCGTATGTTGCTACTGCTTTCCATTTGTCTTATAATAATGATAATGAACTTATGGCTTATTACAAATGTTGTTTGCTGTGTTCCAGGCTGAGTCAGTGAGACAGAAGCTGCTTCAGGCTCAGCAGCTGTGGGAACATCTGGACACGAGTCTGAGGCAGATGAAGCTGGAGACAGTGAGAGTCAGTCAGACTGTGGAGCTTCACTGCTGCCCTCAGCTCTGTCTGCAGGCGCACAGAGGTCTGACGGAGACGCTGCAGGTAGGACAGCAAAGACACTCACCAGATGTTCCTCCTGCTGTTGGCTGGTTGTTGCACCTTTGACGACTGATGTGTGTGTGTGTGTGTGTGTGTGTGTGTTGTTGTGTGGAAGCAGCTTCTTCATGAGGAGACTGAAACTTCGGCTGCTCAGTGGGACGAACTGAGTCAAACCGTCTCCTCCATCAGAGACGTCATCAGTCCTGCTGCTGCCGCCTCCGTCTCTGAGCAGCTGGACAGACAGAAGGACAGGTGAGACACACACTTTTTGTGCACTGTAGCACTTTATTACACTGTATTATGTTTGGTTTCGTTGTGTTCTCAACCCATCCGAGCACAACTCCATTAAGAAACCCTGTTTTGGTCTTTGGCATTGTTGCATCTTCATCCATTTTATCCATCATAAATAGTCCATCTCACCTAAATCTATTAAATTGCACCACACTTTCTTGTTTCTGTTTTTGTTTTATAATAGTGCCATGTTAATTGTCTTTCTTTGTAGTTTTTATGTCTGTTGGTTTCTGTTGGATACATGCCAAGGTCAAGTTCAAGGTTTCTTTATTAATACCAGCTGGTAAATTTGTTGTGCAGACAGGCACTCAATAATCCCAGTATAAAAAACAGCCACACACAGACATCATGACAGTCAAATCGCAAATAGAAAAAGACAATATAATCAAAATACATGGTCATAGTCATAGGAATAGAAATAGAAAAGTGCTTCTACATAGAAAAGTGTTTGTTGTATGTGTTTTTCCTGTTTTATGAATTATGTTGTTATGTCCTTGTGTTCATTTTAATGGCTTTTAACACCTTGCCAGGAGGACTACAGTCGGAAACTAGCCGTTGGCGTTGACACTGGCACTGTTACATTTTATTATGTTCATTAATGTGCATTGTCCTCCTTAAATAAATAAAAAAACAAAAAAACCAACAACAACACACACAGTTTCACTCTCTCACACTTCACTTCCTCCTCCTTCCTCCAGAGCAGCCTACTCTGTCGTATGAAGTATCCAATCATGTTGATAAGTTTTGTGCAATGGTATGGAAATGTTGGTATTGTTTGTTAAGTGGATGTATGTGTTTTTATTGGGTGGCAAAGCAGTTTCCCCTTCAATAAGATCAATAAAGTTTTCTAATCTAATCTAATCTCCCGTCTTCCAGCTGGACTCAGGTGTGTGCAGCTCTGGACCAGCAGCTCCGGCGGAGCCTGGAGGTCCTGCAGGTCTGGGACGTCTACGCTGGACGAGCGGCGTCTTTCTCCCAGAGGCTGAAGACGCTGCAGAGCGACGCCACATCTGTCCTGAGCACAACACCTGGAGACGACAACACGGTGGAGCAGCTCGCCGCCAAGATCCACACAGTCCAGGTCAGAGACAGAGAGAGAAACTTAAAGTCACAGAAACTAAAACGTCTCCTTTTGGTTTCACTTTTCTACAGAAGAGTGTTAGGGCCACTCATGACAAAAAAATTATTAGTGAATTTTTTTTTTTATTATGCATTTTGATGTTTTCAAAAGTTGAAATGTGAAAATCTGAAAACACGTGAGTATAGAGTTGCATAACATCAGAAACCTACTCTCACCGTTTCACTCCAAGGATGCCTGCAGTTGTCTCCTACAGTAATTTGATGGACCAGAGCAGAAACTTTAACTTCACTTTCCACATTATAGTTCAACTTTATTCTCAACATTTTGACTTTTTTCTTGACTTTTTGGCTTTATTCTTGTGGTTGTTTTGTTCCTAAAACAAACTAACATTCCCTCTTGTTGGGTTGGGAGGATGAAGTCAAAAACACAGTTGATGCTCTTTTGAATTTTCTTTATCAATCAAAACTTTCAAACTTTATTCAACAAACGTCAAAACAGCATATATTTAAACCTTCATGCAGAATAGGCTACTTCGAACCTCATTAATACCCAATAACCTTACGTAAAGTACATATGAGGGGTGAAATAACCCATGTTCCACTCAAAGTGCATAAAGGAAAAAAAATCTCCCTCCTCTCATTTTTGTTTTCATGCCACTTCCTAACACTTTTCTGTATTTTTCTTTTCCAACAACTTGAAAAGTATTTAAATTTAAAATGCTCCTCATCCTGCAATAACAGTGGAACAAACTCAACCTCATGTAGAAGTTGTGAGATGTTGTTAAAATTCCTGAAAAGACACTTAGACCTCTTTGAGTTGAGCTTTATTCTGTCTCTCTGTTTCACAGTCACTCAGTTACAACATGAACATAAAACATTAACTAATAGTTTTTTTTAATTGAATTACATTTATGTTTGTTTACTTGTCACTTTCTCTATCTTTATTTATCTAGTTCCTCTTTTCCTGCAGAAATGAAGCTCTTGATCTAAAGATCACTCTGCTGTCCTCTCCTCTCTGTCTCCTCCTCAGAGTCTCCGGGAGAGGACCGACACTCTGCAGTCCGACCTGGAGGGGGTGCTGGAGGCCTCCAAGGACCTGATCCTCCACCTGGACCCTTCGGCCGCCGCTCTGGTCCAATCAGAGAGCAGGATGCTGTCACGCGGCGTCCTGCAGCTCAGCCAGACTCTGACGGGGAAGCTGGGTCAACAGCAGGTACTGTACTGTACGACTTTCATGAATGAAGTCACGTGACTGTGGGATTTTGTAAAAGACAGATTGGACGTTGAAGCCCAGAGACTGATACTGACTCATATCTGACCTGAGGACAGGGTTGGATAAAAACCTGACAGGTGAAGCTGCAAAAACAAGTGCATTGATATAAATAAATGTATTAAATTTAAAGCTAATTACAAGTAAATCTTTAATTAATTAACCTCCATGTTCTCACACGCACTCACACACACACACACACACACACAGAGCTGCAGCCTGACACCTGGGCGTCACACTGACCTATAAATGAAGGGACATCTGGCTGTGGGCCATGTTGTCATGTCTGTGTGTGTGTGTGTGTGTGTGTGTGTGTGTGTAGGAGGAGCTCAAGCGGCTGCAGGAGTTCGGGGACATCCTGGAGTCAGTGGAGACGGACCTGGAGCTGTGGCAGCAGCGTCTGGACGATGGGGCTCAGACAGGCGATCAGGTGAGAGCAGATCATGAATGAACGTGTGTTTGATTTATTGCAGATAAAAGCGTCACTGCAACAGGTTCAAATATAATCTGAGATTGTTTTTCAGCATTTTTGAATCTGAAAAAAGTTAGTTTCTTAGGATAAATTAAAGGATTGTGGTTGTTATTAGAATATAATGTGATTTTTTTATTCCACAAATGATATGTTTTATGTCTCTATTGATCTCCAGACGTCTTAAATTGAGTTTTTTTATTAGCAGAATGAATATTTTGTATTATTTTCCTATTTTATACGACTAAAATTACCATACTATGTCATTTTTCTACAACTATACTGCAAAAACTCAAAATCTTACCAAGAATATTTGTCTTATTTCTAGTGAAAATGTCATTTCTAGTCAAAACAAATCTCATTATACGTAAAATCACATAAAAAGTTGCTTGTTTTTAGACACTTTTTACTTCTTTCAAGCATATTTTTTACTTGATAGTGGGGCAAGTTTTTCTTTCTTATTACAAGCACAAAAAAACTTGCTTTCACTGGCAGATTTTTGTACTTATTTCAAGTGAAAGATTGTTTCAAACAAGTGAAAATGATCTAAAAACAAGTTAATTTTTAGGTGAGGAGTCTTATTTAAAGTGGAAAGAGATTAGTTTTGACTAGAAATGAGACATTTTGACAAGAAATAAGACAAATATTCTTGGAAAGATTTTGAGTTTTTGCAGTGTAAGAAGAGGATGTGAGGAGTTTTTAAGATTATAAATGAGAAGTTTGTTTGAAATGACATAAAACAATCATAAAGTCACAGTAATGAGACTTAATGAGGACACAGTGTGTGTTGTGAGGAGGAGCTGCAGTGTTTTGGTTGTGGGGCCGTGATGTGTCATGTGATGTTATGAGGTCCAGGCGGCGGCGACTGATCCTCCATCTGTTACAGTCTGGCCTCCTGGAGCTGAGCGGCGCCGCGGCTGACCTGGACGTGCTGAACGAGCTGAGCTGCAGCCTGTTGCCGGGCGACGCTGCAGCACGACGCCTGCAACGCCTCAACCGCCGCTGGGCCGACACCGCCGCCAGGGCCGAGGAGGCCTGCAGGTCAGACAGAGGGAGGGAGGGGAGAGGGGCGGAGCTTAACGAGCATGTGGTTGTATCCCATAGTCATCAAACTCAGTTAATCAAAATATCCTTAAATTAAAGGGATAGTTCACCCAAAATTGAAATTTCAGTGGGGGGTCTCAGTGTAGCAGTGCATGTCCATGTAACGGTTGCAAATGGATACCAACTGTCTTCGTAACAAAAAGACACACCAAAAAACATCCAAATACCTCCATGCTGCTCGTATGTAATGTCCGTCTTGTATTGAAGCCCCGAAATGCAAAATTATTCAGAAAAAAATTAAATAAGTCTATATTTCAAGCTTGTTTTGTAGCGGAAGCTTCTTGGAGCTCCTCTTCCTGGTTCGTCAAATTTGGACGAACTGGGAAGAGGAGCTTCGAGAAGCTCCTCTTCCCAAGCTATTCCCAAGCTTGAAATATAGACTTATTTAATTTTTTTCAGGACAATTTCGCATTTCGGGGCTTCAATATAAGACAGACATTACATACGAGCAGCATGGAGGTATTTGGATATTTTTTGGTGTGTCTTTTTGTTACGAAGACAGTTGGTATCCATTTGCAACCGTTATATGGACATGCACTGCTACGCAGAGACCCCCTGTAACTCAGAGAAGCCACGGAGGACTCTGAAACTTCTCCCAGCCCTTAGTCCACATGAGGGGGAGGAGATAATGAGTGAAATTTCAATTTTGGGTGAACTATCCCTTTAAGTTTCTGTAGAAACTCAGGCCACAAGTTTGGCGAATTTTCATCAAGTTGCCTGTTTGAAAAGTTTTATTAAAGCTAAATCCAAGTAATTCTACAATTTACATATTGGAATAAATTTAATAAGCAAAAACTGTTGTAAAAGAATAAAAAATTAAATTAATAAAAAATATATTGGATTGGATATTGGCTATGGATTAGTTATTATTTGAGTTTCTTACTTCTGCTTTATCTTGTTATGAAGATGAAACAGTTCACAATTCACAAAACTGATTAAATT
The DNA here is from genome assembly GCF_905171665.1 of Trachurus trachurus. Taxonomy (NCBI): domain Eukaryota; kingdom Metazoa; phylum Chordata; class Actinopteri; order Carangiformes; family Carangidae; genus Trachurus; species Trachurus trachurus. The sequence goes on along the minus strand of NC_139907.1, from coordinate 3,392,030 downwards.
AGCCATTTCTGTCACTTTAAAGAGGAACTCCAGGCTTTATGAGGCTAAAGCTGTTTGATAATTGGTTTATAAAGTGTGATGGAGCGTTGTTCATGAGACATGAGCCTTTTTTATTGATCCCACCTCTGGGAAGTTCACTTTTTAAGTAAACAACAAGAACAAGTAGGAAATAAATATATATAAAAAGACTCTATACAAATATATGGAACAAAATATGTACTTTTTAAATTATTTATGTTAAAAATATGTATACAAAGTTGCTCATTCTGGAATATTGCACAGTGTTGGTGAGCATGAATACGAATAAATGTCTATTTTGTATATACAGGAAGTTTTTGTCATGCAGTTTGTGTGTGTGTGTGTGTGTGCGCAGTGAGCTGCAGACCGAGGCGCTGAAGCAGCAGAGCTTTGAGCAGAAGTGTGAGAGCTGGATGTCGTTCCTGCAGAGGATGGAGGACAGTCTGGCCGTGGACGTGTCGGGGTCGTACCTCGGCCTCAGGCAGCAGCTCCGGATACACAAGGTAGCAAACATGACACGTCAGCACTGCAGACACACAGACACACACACACACAGCTGTAACCCTGACCTGTCCTGTCCTGTGTGTGTGTGTGTGTGTGTGTGTGTGTGTGTGTGTGTGTGTGTGTGTGTGTTGCAGAGGTTTCAGGCTGAGCTGTCCACTGGTCACCAGATCCTCCACTCCGTCATCACTGAAGCTCTTCAGCTGCTGCAGAAAGGAGAGGTGGACGACAGGTGAGCAAACGACAACACACACAGAGTTCAAGTTTACGTAAACTGGACATAATATCTGCAAAGTCTAATTAAATATCAAGAGTCTAAAGATACATGTTTCTATTTCTTATTGTCCTTCTTGGCTTATAAGAAAATGCAAATATGGTTAGTTATAACTTTAACAACAGAATAAACTTTATTTGTATATAACTGTTCATAAACAACATGAAACTCAAAGTATTTAACTTTTGAAGCAGAGAAAACAAATAAAATAGATAGATAGATAGATAGATAGATAGATAGATAGATAGATAGATAGATAGATAGATAGATAGATAGATAGATAGATAGATAGATAGATAGATAGATAGATACTTCATTAATCCCAAACTGGAAAATTACTGGAAAACTGGGAAAATATGACCTAGATTTGGAAAAAAACAAAAAAACATTGGTGATGAAAACGGTTTTAATGGATAAAACAAGATAATAATCAAAGAACCAATATGGTAAATTATAAATATATACATTTATTATTGTATTGGTAATTGTATTGTTAGCATGTTAGCATGCTAATCTAAATAATTCATTACCATTAGCCTATTAACTTTAGACCTGCCCTGACTGTAAGATCTTGAGACATTCAGTCATATTAGCATTAAATGTTAGTTAGCATTATGACAGCTAGCAAGGCTAAAGTCACCGGACAGATTTGACCTCTGACCCTCAGTGAGCACAGTCTCCAGCGTTGCCTTCAGTCTTTATAAATGTAAAGTATCTGATCCTGAATCACATTTCTTTCCTCCAGGAGCGACTTCATCCTGAAGCTGGCCCAGCTGCGGGAGCACTGGCAGGGCGCGGTGCAGCGGGCCGACCAGCGGCGCTCCCTGGTGGACGGGCTGGTGAGGCACTGGCACCTGTACACACGCAGCCTCAGGAAGCTGCAGAAGTTCCTGTCGGACACACACACACTCCTCCCGCCCTGCGGCCCGGCCCGCTGCAGCCTGCAGCAGCTCCGACGCTCCCTGCAGGACCTCCAGGTCAGAACACACACATTTATAGAGGATTTATCATGATTGACCTTTAAAACACATAGTAACTGTCCTATTGGTGAGAAATGTATGTCTCTAATTTTAAAAACAGCTGTAAGAAGTCGCTGCTGCTGCTGGTTGTTTATTCAGATGAGGAGCAGTCAGACACAAACAGTGACACCTGATTTCAGATACTGTACAGTGGCATGATGCAAAAGTCTGGGCACCCCTGGTTAAAAATGTCTGTTAAAGTGATAGTACAACATTTTGGCAAATTGTCGGTGCAAGCTATTTTTAGAACGGCGGAGCAGAACGGTGAGCTGTTCAGAGCTACGCTACGGAGGCTCATGGGATTTCTTGGTTTCCCTCATCAAACTCATCAAATACACAATCCAACAACTCCACAACGCTCTGGTGGACAAGTTGTGACCTGCACATTCACCACGCTATGAGATAATAACACAACGTTACCACACAGAGTTGTTTTAGAGGGAAATTCATGCAAAACCGCTGATGTGCGTTGCCTTCAGGGACAGTTTTTCATCAAGCAGTCTCTGTATTTACCTCTAAAACAACTCTGTCTGGTAACGTTGTGTTATTATCTCATAGCGTGGTGAATGTGCAGGTCACAACTTGTCCACCAGAGCGTTGTGGAGTTGTTGGATTGTGTATTTGATGAGTTTGATGAGGGAAACCAAGAAATCCCGAGAGCCTCCGTGAGCAGCTCACGGCTCTGCTCCGCCGTTCTAAAAACAGCTTGCACCGATAATTAAAGGTAACGAACCTACTGCTATGACTATAGGGATTATGGCAATGAGCCAATTTGCCAAAATGTTGAACTATCCCTTTAAATGTGAACAGTTCATCAAGTGGAAGATGAAATGATCTCCAAAAGACATTAAATTACAGATGATACAGCTCAAGTCTCCTGGGTTTCTCATTCTTTTGCTGCTGCTGTTTTGTTTCCCTTTTTCACTCAGAAACTGTAGAAAACTAAAATAATACACTGGTATTGATTAAAATATTGAAAAAAAAAGAGTGTTTCATGTGTAACTTTATGCATTCTGGAGATCATTTCATCTTCCACTTGTTTAACTGTTCACATTAACAGACATTTTAGGGGTGCCCAAACTTTTGCATATTGCCACTGTATATGTAAGAGTGTATGTAAGAGTGAGAAACGACTGCTGCTGATTACATTTACATCCAGAGAAAAGAACAGATGAGAGGAGGAAGAGAGAGATTTCCCATCCTGCTCCGGCTTCATGAGCCTTTTGATTAGCATCAAAGAGCAGAGAGGAGAGAGGAGATAGAGCTGTTGATGGCTCCTCGTCTATAAAAGCCTCCAGTGTCTCCTCACATAACTGGATTACTCAGACATCTCTCTGTCCTCCTCCTCCTCCTCCTCCTCCTCCACCTCCTCCTCCTCCTCCTCCTCCTCCTGAGCAGCACACCGAGCTGCTGTTCCAGAGGTACCAGTGCAGCTTCATCCACACTCTGGAGGTGGGCCGGCAGCTCTTCTCCATGGGCGACGAGGAGACCCAGACCCAGCTGCAGACCGACCTGGGGACGCTGCAGGAGGAGTGGGACGAGCTGCACGGCCTGCTGGGCCGCAGGATGGAGCTCACCGAGGCCATCGTCAAGGTAACACCGGCCACACTTCCACTTCCTGTCCTTCAAGTTTTGTAGGAATAGTACAAAAAAAACAAAAAAAAATCTCACATTGTGACTTTTTGTGAATATGAATTTTCTCAGTCTTTGGCCTTTTGTGTTTTGTGTTGGGGGGTTGCTGTGTGATACCGAAGCAGTCGATGAAACTCCAAGGTCGGATTTCACCAGAAAAACAAAATCAATGAGATTTTTAAGAAACTCGATCTGTTCAGCTGTGAAAGTGCTGAACCGACGCCTCCAGAGACGATGACATCACTTAGCTACATCACTGACATCAGTAACATCAGTAACATCATCTACATCAGTCTCTATGGATCCTGTTGTTTGGTTCAGGACAAAATGTGACCATTTGTTTAAGTTTAAGTTTAATTTTTTTATATAGCACCTTAAAAGCAAAGAGCATTTGCACCAAAGTACTTCACAGTCAACAGGTCACATAGGCATAAACCAACATCAATACAATGCAACAACATTATACACTACACTATTTGTGTGTGTGTTTCTGTCAAACCCCAAGATATAAGATTTAGATTTGTGTTTTTGTGTGTGTGTGTGTGTGTGTGTGTGTGTGTGTACAGTATATGAAGAGTTCATTTGCAAAAGCAGATAAACGCCATTTTGAAAAAAACTGAGCTGACGCTTGTGAATTATTGTTTGCATAGTGTTGTTATCAATAAAGCTTTATTTTTTGGGGATACGTCTGTTTTGTTACATAAGAATCAAAACAGTTATCTGCTTTTGCAAATGAACTCTTCATATGTATGTAGCTACTGACAGTTCTGTGACTTGAGAGTTTGTCTGGTTCATAACAGTCTTGTGCTGTGGGATCCTCAATACAACAATTAGCACTTTATCTTTGTGTTTATAGAGAAACTTGGAAAGTTTTGACGATGATGTTTAAATAGTTACACAAACATTTTTTAGATCCCCCCAACAGTTTCTAATTCGTCATAGCAGGTCAGATAACTACAGAAGTGTTTTGCATTCACGTGAAAAAACAACTGTGTTTTTAATGATTTTTTTTCAGTTTTTCAGTACAATTGTAGTTTTTCTGAATTAATGAAATACTTCAAAATCCTGTGAGAAGCTCCCACTATCCTGGAGAAATATCACAGTGTCCAGCAGATCTGGATCGGCTCTCCATCTAAAACAAAACACAAAGTCGACAAACTAATGAACAAATAAAAACCATCTATATGACTTAAAGACACAAGTTATTTATCAAACCCAAAACAGAGTAAAAGTGGATTAAACTCCACAAGCGGCTCATGTCTTTGCTTCCATCAAATCGACTCTGAAGAAGCGTCTGTTGTCTGCTGCTGCCTCTGTTCACCTGAGAGCAGCAGAGTTAATCCACTCAGCTTTTAATTAATGACATGCGACATGTTGAGGAAGGAAAAGACAAAGGACGGAAACGTCTCTTCTGTCGTTCTCAAGTCAAAGCCAATCATCCATCAATAGGAACCGGCTGTATTCATCTCTACTTGAAACAATAAAACTCTTTTTGTTTTGTTTCTCTGTGTGTCTGAGCAGAACTGGGAGCGCTGCGAGGCCGGACTGGCCAACAGCATGCTGCAGCTGAAGGACGTGAAGACCAGGCTCAACCAGTCCATGCCAGAGTTTGATGACGATCTGCAGAGCACAGAGAAGTTCAACAAGGTACAGCTGCAACACAAAACACCTCGACACACACACAGAAACATGCAGAACACAGAAGATCACAGAGGTTCCCTGAAGGCAGCATTTAATCTGACTGACTGAGTTAAACCTCAGGACACTGATCATCAACAGGATAATTATGAATAGATCATGTGTATTAGATGATGCATCGGCCAAATTATGAAGTTTGAAAACAAGTAGAAACCAGATTTAACACAGATTTCATGTTCAAACAACATATTAACAAACAAACAGATTTAGTAGTGAAGCCAGTGAAAGAAAAACAAGATAAACAGGGAAAACAAATGATTTACTGCTCAGTCACTTCTGGATTTCCGTAAAACTTCTTTTCATATCATTTTTTTAAGACTTATTGGATCCTTCACGTCCTGCTCTGCAGATGGGAAGCAATAAGTTATCAATATGAAGCTGTGGCCAAACAGAGAGATAGTCTGACCTCAGGAAACATCTGGTCTGCCTCTGAATGAAACTAAAGGAAAATAACCCCCCGACCCTGAAACCTCAGCTCGTCCTCTTTACACGACGACCTCAGCACTGATTAAACTAATTAACATAACAATGGCAATGACTGATCATTAGCATGTTAGCCTAGTTACTCCTCTTTTAGGTGCTAAACTAAACTAAAATGAAAGTTCAACTCTGATAAATCAACTTTTTTACAAGTTCAAAAGGAGATTAAACAGATTCTGGGTATTCATTTCCAGCAACTTTACATTCTGGGTTTAATTCCTGACATTATGATGGACAAAAGATTCCAAATATTTACTGAGAATCCTGCTTCTGATAGCGAAAAAGAGCTTCCTGGTTAAAGCCACAGCCTAAACGCAATGGATAGACAGGGTAAAAAATGTGTTTATACATCATCTTGGTGTTTGTTGGGTTTGTGTTTGTGTGTCTGTATATGTCTGTAGCGCCGCATTAAATGATAATGTAATACATTTTCACCTCATGATGTAATAATGACACATTTTGTAATAAGTTGTTACATAATGCACCGAATTATAACAAAATTCAGGGGTAGCACTTTTTCAATAACAATTCAGTGCAGTATGTAACAACTTATTACAAAATGTGGCAAAGTTTATTACAAAATGCAGCGTTATTACATCATGAGGTGAACATGTATTTCATTATTACATAATGTAGTGTCTTTACATCATGCAGCGCTATAAAATTAGTTAAAAAAAGATTTAAAAAATCTGAAAACAGAGTGGAGTGTGAAGTTAAAACACAGTGAGGAAACAGTGGCAGAGCCGTGGTGCCTTCAGGCGCTGTGAGCTGGGTGGGAAACAACCACTCCAAAGTTTCACGACGTGAGCAAAGTCAAGTTTGAAACTGGTTTGAGTCACAGCTCCTCCTCCTCTCTGACCCGTCACAGCCCCCCTCCTCCTCCTCCTCCTCCTCCCTTGTCTCCTCCCCTCCCCCCCTCCTCTGTCACCCCTCCCCCTCCCCCTCCCCCGGCCTGCAGCCTGTGGCCCTTAATCCTCTCACTGGGCGGGCAGAGAGACAGAGAGAGACAGAGAGAGACAGAGAGAGACAGAGAAAGGGTGTGCAGGGCGATAGAGGAGAGACTCAGTGGGGCCGTGGCGGCTGTGGAGGAGCGACGCTGTGGAGGGGGTCACTGACAGTGTGTTGTTGTGGTGGACGGTGTGCTATGGGATGCAGGAGGCCGAGGACTCCCTGGAGGACTGGGCCGACAGCCTGACGGAGCTCAGCACCATGAAGACCGACCTGTCCCAGTACATCATCGCCGACGACGTGCTGCTGCTGCACGAGCAGGTGGAGCAGCTGCACCGGCAGTGGGAGGAGCTCTGCCTCAAGGTGGGTCCCCAACACACACACATACACACACACACACACACACACACACACAGACACACACACACACACTGACAGACACACACACCTCTTTATCTAGACCTGCTGTGGGTTGTGTTGACTCCTCCTGTGTGTTTCTGTGTAGGAAAACATGAGAAACTTCATTCACTAAACATGTTGAAGGAGTTACACTGCAAAAACTCAAAATCTTTCCAAGAATATTTGTCTTATTTCTTGTCAAAATGTCTCATTTCTAGTCAAAACTAATCTCTTTCCACTTAAACTAAGACTCACACCTAAAAATGAACTTGTTTTTAGATCATTTTCACTTGTTTCAAACACATTTTCACTTGAAATAAGTAGAAAAATCTGCCAGTGAAAGCAAGTTTGGGTTTGTGCTTGTAATAAGTTGTTTTAGTGTGAACTGTGGGACTGCAGATGGAAATTAGCTTTAGAGCTAAATCTGGCATATTTACATATTGAAAGTTCATGAATATGCAGAGTCCCCGTTACAAATAAACAAATAAATGAAATGAAAAGGAGTTAAACTCAGTGTTTTTCATCCATCAGCTCTGTGATCTTCACTCTGATCCATCACAACCACAACTTCATCATCATTTTATCCTCATTCCTCCAACTTCACCCTGACAGACTTTAGTTTACACTTGTGTTGTGTTGGTTTTGAGTCATGTGAGTCAGTGTTTGTTGAGGACAGTTTGGATTTCTACCTAATCTGGTTTGTAGGAAATTGAATCAATGTGAAAACAAGGAGAGGAGTTCACTAGTGCTGGAGTGGTTTTGTTAAAGTTCTGTCTGTTTCTCTGCTGTTGAACTTCTGGGTTGAAGACAGTTAATAATTGAAACCTCTGCTCCGGCCCAGACAATCAGTCACTTTGTGTTTTGTTAGTGAGCGTGTGTGTGAGAGAGAGAGTGTGAGAGTGTGTGTGTTCAGGTCAGAGATGATTTAGCTGCTGGACAAAAAAGAAGGAAGGAGGGAAGAGTTAGTGCAGAAACTAAAAGACTGAATGAAGAAGCTGCAGGGAGGAGGATGTTTTCATTAGTGCAGGTCTGATGGTTCAGAGAGTCCAGATCCAGATAAAGATCCAGACCTGACAGACCGAGATGTGTGTGTTTCAACAGAAGAGTCAGCTGACATGTTGGTGCACTGTTGTAAACACTGTGCTACATGTTAATGTGTGTGTGTGTGTGTGTGTGTCTGTGTGTGTGTGTTTCCATTGGCCTCCCAGTCATGTGTGTTTGGAGTCTTAAGCCGTTAATGAGGAGTTAAGTTAAGTTAGTAAATCTGACCGTGAGACTTTAAAGGGTAACTACAGAGACCAACAGGTCTGGGGTCTGTGTGTGTGTGTGTGTGTGTGTGTGTGTGTGTGGTGGAGGGGTTATTGTGTGTGTGTGTGTGTGTGTGTGTGTGTGTGTGTGTGTGAGAGGGGCAACAGATGGTGACAGGAGAGAGACGACAGGAAGAGCAGCTTTTGTATTAAAATGAGTTTTGGGGGGAGGGAACCAGTCAGAGAGGGGGAGGGGTCACTGACTTTCACTTTTTACTGTGTGAGTATGTGTGTGCCTGTGTGTGTGTGTTTGTGCGTGTGTCAGACTGCACACACTGTTTGTTTTTGCACTATTCATCACTGTTCTTGCACTATTTATTTATTTACTGATATTTTAACTACTGTTGTTTTTATTATTACTTGCTTTTAAAAAAAAAAATATTGCCAGAGTTATCACAGAATAAGAATTTCATTGTACTGTGTGACGCTGTCTCCGGTGCATATGACAATAAAGATTTCATTTCATTAAGATCCCCATTAGCTTCTGCAGAGCATCTGCTATTAAACACATTATATAATTTGCCCCTAAAAAAAAAAGACATGTGTGAACCAGGAAAATCACAAAAAAGAAAGAGCACAACCTGCAATTGGTCAAAAACTACAAATCCCACAATTCTCTGGCCTCAACAATAACAGTAGTTAGTGTAAGTAAGGGAGAGTGGAGCTGTAGGTGAAAAGAGGAAACAACGCCACGTCTGGTCCTGTTCTATGTTGTTCGTTCACACGTCACCGTTTATTCGTTACGTCCGCGGTGTAAAAGGCTGTGACGCAAAGACGCGGTTAGGCGCGAGACGCAATTAGGCGCGAGACGCGGTATACGCGACTTTTTTTTTTTGCGACGCAATACACGCGATTCTTTTATGGCGACGGGACCTTCGCGTCTTCGTCTATTTCATCGTGTTTGGTGGGAAGACCCCCGCTTTTTTTTCGCGCGAGCTTTTACGCGCGACCAAACGCGAGATACGCGATTTATCGCTCCTTTTGACTCGTGTCAAAAAAAAATTCACGAGCCCGCCAACAACTTTTTTTTTTTTTTCAAAGGAGGTTCAACTGGACTTAGTTATGTCTAGGAAGACGTTTCACCTTCATCCAAGAGGCTTCATCAGTTCATGTAGCATCTGACCAGGCTGGGACTGGTCCAACTATCTGCTGTGGAGACTCAGTATAAGTCCAGTTGCTTTCGATTTAACCTCCTTTGAAATACTATGACCTGGACAAATGAGAATATGCACAGGCCTACAACAACATTTCTGCTCTCACCAACCATGGGTGAGGTCACAACGCTGCGCTGTAGCTGCTCTGGAAGTCCGAGACACTGAGGCCAAACGCCGCCGTCGCTTCTGGTCCATGAGGCGAGTTACAGATGAGCTACAGAGACTTTAGAGTCAAAGAGGAGCAGAGCGTCGCTGTGTCGGACTGTTTGTTTGGATTTAATGAAGAAGCTGCACAGAGTCAGGTGAGCAGAAGCTGCAGCTGCTGTGCTGTGATGGACCTGATCAGACTGGTGGTGGTCCACAGTCAATCAGTCCCAATCCCAGATCCTCCACCGTCAGCAGATCCCCCGAAAGCCCCCGCAAATAATACATCGACAAGCAGTTAAGTGGAAAGTTGCACCTTTTCGTCGGCTTATTATTTGCGGATTTTTTTTATAGCCTATATAACGTCACTGCAACACGCGGCTCTCAGTGCTGGTCGGTGTTGTGTCTATAAATTGTGAAATAACTTTTCCTCGATAGAAATATGAGACGTGGTCGAGAGGTTTCATTCATCCATGTTTTGGCAGACAATACAAATAACCAATAGAGCCAGTCAACAGTAACATGTGCATTTGTTTGGGTTGCTGCAGATGTGCACATCAGCTGACACCGCCAGTAAAAGAGAGAGAGAGAGAAATGAGTGTTGTCTCGAAAAAAAACAGTAAAGGAGAACTTGGACAAGTGACTGAAAAGACGCGTGGTGCGTAATGGGGACACCAGGCAGCTGGAGCGGCCGCTCTGCTGCTCACCTCAGTGTGTGCGACAACTCATTCATGGTCTCTGATTACACTGGTAACAGCCGACCTATTCACCTCCAATGTAGACGCGACGTGCGCGCTCGTTACCCAAAGCGGCGCGTATCCGCGTGCATTCGGTGCGACGGCGCTGCCGTTTCCCCCCGTGCATGTCCGTTGCTGTGTCAGGCAGGTGTCTCCCACGGAGCTCTGCCCCGTTTCAGAGGTGAAGGAGAGACGTCGCCTCCGCGATGTAGAATGTGTTCAATTAAAGTGAAACTAACACATTATATAGGCCTATATGTCCATTACACACTGAATGGGATGTTAAATCCCATGTCTTTATTTCTTCAGTTTATTTTAATAGTAATAATTATGACTAACATTCAGTGAAGACCATCTCCAAAATTGAAATATTGCAATGGTTTTTATTTTTTTAAAGCATTTTTAATATAGAAATGTTGGCCTTCTGAAAACTGTCCATCTATATGCACTCAATACTTGGTTGGGGTTGAACTACTGGAAATTGACCTTTCTGTGATCCCCCGCCAGACAATTCCTCTCTTTTTTGGTCCTGACCCGTTTGCATCCCTGAATAAAGCAATAAACATTCACACTAGACAACTAGACAACACAGACATGGACAATACATGTGTTTTAAAAGTAAAATAACTGACAGAACAAGAACAAGGCAGCTCCGGTTGAGTCTATCAATCTTATAGATAAATAGATATTCATATAATAATAATAAGTTTATAATCTGAGAGAAAACATGAGGGAAAGTTTCAGGAATTTATCCTGTGTAGTGGATGAAACAGTGAAATGAAACGATCTTTGTGTGTTGGTAGTTGTGCTGTTATTGTATCAGCTTCATCTGTCCATTTGTCTCTGACTCTTTCGATCATGGTGCAAATTTCAGTGTATTTAAGTTTAGAAAAACTGTTTTGATGCACATCCTCGTTGTTTTTTAACCTGAGCCGTTATTATCAGAAGCTCAAACTTATCAAGTGAAGACTGAACTGATAAAACAGCTTCATAAATCTTCAAAATAATCCTTAAAATGATGAGATTGAGCCGTTTAAGTCTCTAAAACTCACTCTGAATCAAACTACTTCAGCTCTGCAGACTCTTCCTGTGTACACTGTCTTCATAACACTGTCATCATCCAATCAAATCAAATTAAGATGATGCTCAGGTGATGGGTGTGTGTGTGAGCTGCATCAGATAAGATGCTCACACACACACTAGTGATAGTAAAGCATCTTTTATTAATGAGCTTATTAACTGTGTGTGTGTCCATCACATCCGATCCTCTTTGTGTCAGGTGTCTCTGCGTAAACAGGAGATCGCCGACCGACTCAACGCCTGGATCATCTTCAACCAGAAGAACAAGGAGCTGTGTGAGTGGCTCACGCAGATGGAGAACAAGGTGGCGCACAACTCGGACCTGAACATCGAGGAGATGGTGGAGAAGCTCAAGAAGGTAGCAGGCTGAAGCACAGAGACCCACACACACACACACACACACACATATACACACACCCCATCATTCAACACTGGCACTGGGATAATAACAGTAGATATATATACATATACTATACTATATACAGGGTTCCCGCGGGGTCTAAAAATGGCTTAAAAGCATTGGATTTATGAATTTGGAAATAATACCTTAACCCTCCTGTTGTCCTCCTGTCCTGGGTCAAGGAAGGAAGGAAGGAAGGAGGAAGGGAAAAAGGAAGGAAAGACAGAAGGAGGGAGGGAACAGATTGGGTCAGTTGGGTCAAAAAGGAAGGAAAAAGTAAGGACAAAGGGAAGGAAGGAAGGGAGGGAAAAAAGGAAGGAAAGAAAGATGGAGGGAGGGAACAGATTTGTTCAAGGAAGGAAGGAAGAAGGGAGGAAAGGGAAGGAAAGAAAGATGGAGGGATAGGGAACAGATCAGGTCAATTGGATCAAAAGTGGAAGGAAGAAGAAGGACAAAGGGAAGGAAGGAAGGAAGGAAGGAAGGAAGGAAGGAAGGAAGGAAGGAAGGAAGGAAGGAAGGAAGGAAGGAAGGAAGGAAGGACAAATTAAAAAATTAAATTCACATAGTTTTGTTCAGTAACCGTAATATTAAAAAAGATAAATATAAGATCAGATATTTACAGAGTTGCAGCGGCCAAAGGAACAAAGAGCACAAATAATAACACACATGGCAATAAAGTTTGAAATTAAAATTAGTACAGAATATATAGAGACAAAATATACACTATACATATAGGCAATAACATGGTGTAAATGATACTTTAAACTAGATCCAAACAGTCATTATGACTTTTTATCATTTCATTAGAATAAGCTGATTTAAAAAAAAAATATATACATTTTCATCTCTAGATTCTTTTTTAACGATCATGACGAGCTATAAATCAGAGATGATGTCGTCATAATTCATAACATAACTGACATGAAAACACACACAGGTGATGTCTGTGATAAACATCTGGATTTAAAAGAACATGGATGAAAACCAGAGGTTCAACTCAGCTGATGCTCAAAGTTAAAGAAGAGAAGAGATTGTTGTTTTGTTTTAAAACATTTGGCATCAAACCTGTTGGACCTGAGTCTGTGAGACGTTTTTAACATTTGTCTGTTTCTTTTGTTTAGAAACATTAGAGTTTAATTCGGACCAGAATACACACACACACACACACACACACCTCTCCTCCACTCTGTTTGTTTTGCTGTGTCACTCGTCCTCTGAGCTGACGTGTCGTGTCGTGTCCCACCGGCTTTTCAAAAAACTCTCTGATTGTTAAAGAGACGACAGCTGTTCAGGCCCCGACCCGGGGGCCGCTCATTTGTCATGCTCTGTGTGTGACTGTGTGTGTGTGTGTGACTGTGTGTGTGACTGTGTGTGACTGTGTGTGTGTGTGTGTGTGTGTGTGTGTGTGTGTGTGTGTGACTGTGTGTGTGTGTGTGTGGTAGTAAAGCTTCTGCTCCTGAAAACCCAAACAACTTACTGCCCTGGTGGGGGGTTAAACTCTTTTCAAGCCTGCAGAGCTTTAAATATAGTGGTTTTGTCTGGACGCTCAGAGTCTGGAAGTTTTCCAGAAACGAACTCAGCTCCTGTTCAAAGTCAGAAAGAGTTCATTAGATTTAAGGATTTAAAGTTTATTCATGTTTTAAACCAACAAAAACTGTAAAAGAGGTGAATTTCTATAGTCATCTCAACACCGTTCCTCCTAAACATCACAGTTAATGATATAAATGCAACATTTTGGCTGTACAATATTATCATACTGATGCATTTTTATGTATAAGTTAAAGGGACAATGAGGAGTTTTGGAAAAGCGAAGTGTTTTCACACTACATTTATGAGCCTCCGCGCACCGTGAAATTCTTTGACCGGCGCAAGACAGACTCATGTTTTCATTCATCAACAATTAAAGTCAGAGGTTCAAAGACGATTACATAAACGGCGATTCGGCGGTGTTATTCTCATGACTCGCCTCGAAACCGAAAGTAAAGAAACGCTGGTCGGCTCGCCCAGCATTTCCACCACCACTAATAATAACAAAATAACGATAGAGACAAAACCATAGATTTATCTAAAATGGACCATTAACAAGTGGTGATGTAGATTCATCCACATTAATATGAGACTTTTTTATTGTCACGGAATTTTTCGTTCTGCCGCTGGAGAAACTCCTCGTTGTCCCTTTAATTTTTCGTATCACTATTACATAAGAGTATTCAATGTTTCCGGTCAGACTCTGCAAAACTGCATGAATAAATACATTTAAAAATGATTTCTTGAAAAATATTGCCTTAAGATTGATATTATTGAATATCAGCCCAGCTCTAATGATAACATATCACCGTATTGATCAGCCGTGTCGTTCCTCTCCTCTCTGGGCTCCCCAGGACTGCATGGAGGAGATCAACCTGTTCAGTGAGAACAAGACGCACCTGAAGCAGCTGGGGGAGCAGCTCATCACCGCTAGCAACAAGACCAAGGAGACCGAGGTGAACGACAAGCTGCAGGACGTCAACGACCGCTGGCAGCACCTGTTCGACCACATCGAGGCCCGGTAGGTCCACGATGCTTCTCTTATCAAAAACTCCTCACGTGCGGTTTTTATATCAGCATGTGTTGTGTTGTGTTGTGTTGTGTTGTGTTGTGTTGTGTTGTGTTGTGTTGTGTTGTGTTGTGTTGTGTTGTGTTGTGTGGGGCAACAGGAAGAGGCGGAGCAGCTGTTGTTCCACTGTGGCTGCAGATTAAAACAGAAAAGCTCAGAGCCGAGAACAGAGGATAGAGTGATATTATTATTAATCCATAAATACAAATCTAATACCACCACACAGAGACAGAGAGGAGAGAGTGGTGTGTGTCCATGCAGCAGCAGCAGCTTAGTGCCACTTTGAAGAGAAGCTTTATTATGGGATGTGAGTGACAGGTGAAGAAGCAGGTGCAGGAGGAGCCGTCTCCTCTGGACAGGTCATTGTTAGAAGATCCAACAAGAACAGAGACCTGAACGTTTCAGACTCTTTAAGGCTCTGAAGAGTTCTTTACAGGTGTTTATTTTGTAAGGATCAGGAGAAAAGATGTCTGCATGCTGCTATTGTTGCTCCCAAAATGTAATATACAGTAGATACATACAGCGTTTCGACCGAGCAGTGTGCGGACGTCTTTTCTCCTTTTTCTGTTACTCTTTCGTCCTGCACCTGTTGATTTTTTTTGGATGTGCGTGCACGATTGCTGATTTTGTAAGGATCACCATGAGCTATCTGCGGCTCACAATAAAAACAAGACATAAAGAAAGACAAAACAAACAAAACAAAAACCGACATTAAACTTTACAGTTCACATAAATCATCATCCTAAACAGACATGAAAGTCCAGTTCACAGTAACGAGACCATCAAGGCCTAGAAAAGTCAGATCAAAATACTCCTAACTCTGTCCTGTTACATATAGATTTCAGCGTCAGTTCAGTTAAAAACTTTATTTTTACACTTAAAGAAAGTTGGTGCTGATGTAAACAGGAAGCAGAGTGTCGACTTAGCTGCAGAAAATGCTGCAAACGAGGATCAGTAATGACGTTTAGTACTAGTGTTGTGGTTCTCTAGAGTCTTGATCTCGTCTCGGTCTCGGTCGAGCTGGACTCTGGATGTTTCCTCCAGACCACAGCTGCAGTGACAGATGTCTCTGTGTCTCTGTCTCACTTTGGTTTATGGGATGTAATTCAATAAGTTCCAGATAATTCAAATAGTTGTACTAAAGTATCTGCTTGTGTTAAACCATCTGAACAACTTGGTGTCACCATGACAACAGTGGGAGGAGACTTCAGCAGGTTCTGTGCTGTGTTCTTCTGTTCAATACAAATTTTATTTACACTAAATATGGTTTAGATTTTACATCAAATCATCTTTTTTCTTTGTAGCTGAGGAGGAATAATGTAAATATCAAGACACATGATTATTATGAGGACTGAGACTAACATTTACAGAGTTAAAATAGCAACAACTTTAACAGTGCAGGAGCTGCAGCAGAGACAGTTTAGAAACTGAAACTGGTTCAACGGTTTCCAAACATTACTGGAGAACGTCTCTCTGTGTCCTGGGCGATTCTCCACTAACGAGGACGATCTGGATCCTGTTCTTTTTTGTCTCTAACTTTATTGTCCCGTCGTCCAACAGTCCAGTTTGTTTTTTTTCTCAGTTACAAACCGTTATGTCTCTGTTGACAAGTTCAAACTGGGACTGAACTGAACTGATCGTTGCCGTGGTGATGGATGTGGAGTGGTCGGATAGCAGGTTCATGACACTGAGGCTGCTCAGAGGCAGATGGGTTAAAGTGGTGCTGGGGGGGGGGGGCATCCTCCATGAGAACGACTTAGATCTGCCATATGGTGCTGCTGCTGCTGCTGCTTGCTGCTGCTGCTGCTGCTGATGATGATACTACTGCTTCATTTCAACTCCTGTTTGATTGAACACACTGAGGCCTGTGGTGTGTATGCTGTGGTGTGTGTGCTGTGGTTGAAACGCTGCAGAGACGAAGCTGTTTCCTTCTCATGTGACATGAAACTCATCATCTTCTCTAGTCGTCGTCCAGTTACATGACAGAGGATCAAAGCGAGAGGTCGATCGCTGCTTTTGTTTATGTCGTCGTTGTTACGCCGCCCTTCTTTCCTAGAGATTCATGCAAACTTATTTTATTTTATCCTAAAAGAAAAAGACAAGAAATCAATAGCAGCAGGAGTTAATGAAGCAACTAACAGCAAAACATATGTGACAAAAGCAGAACAATGACAGAGAGAATATAGTTAAAGAGCGAGTAGGGATAGATAATTAGATTCCTGTGGAGAGTAAAAATTCCTTCAGATTCTTTTTGAAAATGCAATGGGAGGAGATGGACCTCAGTGATAAGTTTAATTCAGTCCAGAGCTTCCTCTCTTTCCTAGAGAATTATGCAAACTTATGTTATGTTATCCTCTAGTTCAGAGTTATTCACTCACAAACTCAGTTGCACCAGATTTTCAAACCAAGATAATTTATCTGGCACATTTTCAGCAGCAGGTAATAAATGACAAGTTTTGACAGAAACAACAACGTTTATTCATTTCCCTCACAGACTTATCAAAACAAATTTTTAAAAAAGCTTTTAACTGAACAGAAACTGAGTTGCCAGCAGCACTTAACTGCACTTTTGAAATATCTAAACCCAGACTCGCCTCAAAGTTCATAAAACAACAAGATAGTGCTCACAGTCTGGGTCAGCTGAAAGTTGCCTCTGGGCCCTCGGCCGACTTTTGAGTGAATGAATGAATGAAATTAATCGCGGTCCATTTACAATAAACAAATAAACAACACAACAAGAACAAAATTAAACACTTAGTTGTGTGTTTTTGTGAAGCTTCAGCTCATTTTCACCTCCTCCTCTGACTCCACAAATCATAAAACTCTGCAAAAGAAAAGAAGCACATTCATGGCAATAACAACACTTATGAACAGAGTAGTTTAGCTTAGTTACTTTTATTGTCTCCCTTGGGAGAAATTTGTCATAGTAGAGAGAAAGAAAGAAAGAAAGAAAGAAAGAAAGAAAGAAAGAAAGAAAGAAGAAAAAAAGAAAGAAAGAAAGAAAGAAAGAGAAAGAAAGAAAGAAAGAGAGAGAAAGAAGAAAAAAAGAAAGAAAGGAAGGAAGAAAGAAAGAAAGAAAGAAAGAAAGAGAGAGAGAGAAAGAAGAAGGAAAGAAAGACTTTTTGACTTTTCACCCAGCTTTTATTAATTACACTTCCTTATTGCATGTACTTTCCGTCAAAGAAAAAAAAACAACATAGAACCATCATTAATAAAACCATTATTTTACAACCTTACACAAGAAACAACAAGAAAGAAAGAAAGAAAGAAAGAAAGAAAGAAAGAAAGAAAGAAAGAAAGAAAGAAAGAAAGAAAGAAAGAAAGAAAGAGAGAAGGTCTGTTTATAAAGGAAATGCATTCATCCAGCATCAGTGATCATAATGTTTGATCAGGTTAGGAAGCAACGTCAGAGTTTTATGTTGAATCAGCTGCAGGGAGCTGATGTGAAAGTGAGTGAATGTTATTTTACCAATAGAATAAAGACGACTAAACTCTAAAACAGAGGAGAATGTGGTGTCAGATTGTGTAAACGGCTCCTGAACGCTCCGCTGGGTCGGAGCTGAAACAGTTTGGTGATGTGACGGTGCAGCAGCAGCAGGATGAAGGTCTTTATCACGGCTGACAGCTTGTTGGTTCAGAGATCTGTCCTCCGTCTTTCCACAATGGGAGAGGGAGCCGAGTGGAGAGAGGGAGCAGGACGACACACAATAGTGGATCTGGCCTCCTCCTCTTCCTCCCCCCTCCTCTTCCTCCTCCTCCTCCTCCTCCTCTTCCTCCTCCTCCTCCTCCTCCTCCTCTTCCCCCCCCAGCATAACAAGGCTAAGCCCGTTAATGAGCGGCTGCTGAGGCACGAGCGCGGCGGCTCTGCAGGAATGTGCTGCTGCTGTCACACTCCCAGTGCTGGAGGTTTAATTACACACACACAGAGAGAGACATGCTCATATCTGATTGGCTCGCCTCGCCCGTTAAAACCGTTTACAAAAAAAAAAAAAAAAACATCGCTCAAGTTCGTTTGAGTCCGGGCCAGAACAGACCACACAAACTGGAGCTGGAGCTGGATCCATGTTTCATATTTTTATTTCATTCTGAGCCAAAACCAAACAGTGGGATTTGAGGCCTGATGGTGAAGTGGTAGGGGGATGAGTGGGGGATCGAGGGTTTGAATCCCACTAAGCTGACAGACATGGGGACTGGTCTCCACAAGCTGATTAAGTGATTGATCAGGAAACCACTTCATCTCTGTCACGTCTGTGTGTTCAAACCTCAGAACCTCAGAGCTTCAGGTCTTTAGGTCATGGCTGCACACGACCGTCAGAACAGATCAGATCGATTAGACTTTAGACTTTATTTATTTGCACATATAAAATAGAACAAAACATTTACTTATCTCTCTTACTAGTGAGAAAGATATGAAAAGAAAAATGTGCAGGTGAGGTGTTGAAACCCGAAAGGCTTAAAACATGACCTCACCTTGACCTAACAAATAATTGAAACACAGTAAAGAAACAATAATCACATACTGTACCTTGTGCATGGTAGAGGAATAACTAAATTAAAATTAAAATTCAATAAAAAAGAAAAGAAAAGAAATAAAGATAAGGGAAGATGAAGATAGTAAAAAATAATGATAACAACACTAAATAAATAAATGGAAAGAGGTGAGAAAATAAAGCGAAACAAAAGAAAAAAACTGATACAGATACATTTTGTTCAATGTAAACACAAAAAAGAGAAAAAGAAAAAAAAACGTGAGGCGCTAGGAAAGGCAAAATTAAAAAGTCAAACCAAGTTAGGCAGATATAGGAATCGTGTTAATGTAAATGTGTCTCGGACTCATCAACGTGTGTGTGTGTGTGTGTGTGTCATGGTCGGTGGGTAACAATTAGAGACAGGGCTGAAAGTAGCTTTGTAGATCAGTGGGTTTCAGCCCTCACTTAACCTCCTGCAGCCTAATCCAGCCCGGCTCCGCACGCCCACCTGAGGCCACGCCCCCAAAACTCTCTGAGCCAATGACAGAAGAGGCTGATTAGCACCAAGGTGTTGATTACACCTGTGATCTGTTCTTCTCTGGTTTGATTCAGAGGAAAAATTGATGAATTTCTGCACTAATGAACCAACAGTTTTTAGGTTTAAAGGGATAGTTCAACATTTTTGCAGATTATCCTATTGTCATAATAAGCAGTAGGTTCATTACCTTTAATTATCAGTGCATGTTGTTTTGAGATTGGTGGGGCAGAGACGTGAGCTGCTCAGGTGAACGGTACAGGTCCCCCGTCCCTCATCAAACTCATCAAATACACAATCCAACAACTCCACAACGCTCTGGTGGACAAGTTGTGACCTGCACATTCACCACGCTATGAGATAATAACACAACGTTACCAGACAGAGTTGTTTTAGAGGGAAATGCAGAGACTGCTTGATGAAAAACTGTCCCTGAAGGCAACGTGCATCAGCAGTTTTGCATGAATTTCCCTCTAAAACAACTCTGTCTGGTAACGTTGTGTTATTATCTCATAGCGTGGTGAATGTGCACGTCACAACTTGTCCACCAGAGCGTTGTGGAGTTGTTGGATTGTGTATTTGATCGCGGCTCTGCTCCACCGATCTCAAAACAACATGCACCGATAATTAAAGGTGATGAACCTACTGCTGTGACTATAGGGGTTTATGGTGAGAGGCAAAAATGTTGAGCACGAGTTGATCCAGAGTCAGCGATGAGGTGGCGATGAGGTGGTGGATGATCTGATCCAGAGTCAGCGGTGACGCTCTCGCCTCAGTAACTTGTATCAGATGCTGCTGAGCTCTGACCTGCCGGGGGATTACAGCGTTGACACTGCAGCTCCGCTTTGCCTTTGTCCCCCAAAACCAACGGGTTGTTGCTGCTGCTGCTGCTGCTGCTGCGTCACCGGCCCAGCAGCTGCCGTCTGCTGACACCGGCCTTTGTGTCCACGGGCCCTCGGCCGCCGGGGGGCCACCGGGGGGGCCGAGGGCCGAGGGCCGCGCTGCTCATTGTCTCAGCAAGACGCACGCAAGAGGCAGGTGTTTGTCTTTAAAACATGATCGTCCTCCTCCTCCTTCTTCTTCCACCTGGTGCGTGTGCAGATTTACAGTTTATTGTTTTTGTTTGTAAACTGCAGTTTGTCGAGTCGTAAATTTAAACTGGAGCTTTTTCACGCGATGATTAGTAACACCGACATAAAAGAGAGAAAGAAAGAAAGAGAGAAAGAAAGAAAGAAAGAAAGAAAGAAGAAACAAACAAACAAAGAAGAAAGAAAGAAAGAAAGAAACAGAAAAATAAGAAATATAGAAAGAGAGAGAGAGAAAGAGGAAAGAAAGAAGAAAGAAAGAAACAGAAAAAGAAGAAAGAAAGAGAGAGAGAGAGAAAGAAAGACGAAAGAAAGAAAGAAAGAAAGAGAAAGAAAAAGAAGGAAGAGAGAAAGAAAGACGAAAGAAAGAAGAAACAAACAAAGAAGAAAGAAAGAAAGAAAGAAACAGAAAAAGAAGAAATAAAGAAAGAGAGAGAGAAAGAGGAAAGAAAGAAAGAAACAGAAAAAGAAGAAAGAAAGAGAGAGAGAAAGAAACAGAAAAAGAAGAAAGAAAGAGAGAGAGAAAGAAAGACGAAAGAAAGAAAGAAAGAGAAAAAGAAGAAAGAGAGAGAGGAAGAAAGACAAAAGAAAGAAAGAAAGAAAGAGAGAAAGAAAGAAAGACAAAAGAAAGAAAGAAAGAGAAAAAGAAGAAAGAGAGAGAGGAAGAAAGACAAAAGAAAGAAAGAAAGAAAGAGAGAAAGAAAGAAAGACAAAAGAAAGAAAGAAAGAAAGAAAGAAAGAGAAAAAGAAAGAAAGAAAGAAAGAAAGATGGACAGAGCACACTTCACTTCCAACCTCTCTTATCCCTTCGAGTGGCCGTAGATCTGGTCGTTGTCATGGTGACGATGCCACGCTTCTTGTGCTGCTGCTGCTGCTGCTGCCTTGTTTTGTGTTACCATGGTGATTTATCAAGTTTTGGAAAAGGCACTGTGAGACGGAGGGATGAAGTGTGTGTGTGTGTGTGTTTCTGTGAGGCAGAATGAAGAGATGTAGTTTTTTACAATCATTTTCGTCGTCTTAAAACTTAAATCACTCACTTATCATCTCATCTTTTCAAAATAAAGTTCACAGAGTTTCTCCTCTTATCATCTGTTTTTTAAATCTCCGTTTAGTTTGGGAAAGAAGAACGAAATCTGAAAACAACCCTCACTCTCTGTGACTCTGTTGATCACATTAATAACTCTTTATATTTAACGACCAGGACGTTGAAGCTGCTGCAGAGAGGACACACAAATAATTGAATAGAAATATGAATTTGTTTTTGTTTTTTGCTGCAGCGATTTGATGCTAACAACCTTTAAACTCACAGAACCAGGACTCTGAGCTTTTGATTATTAATGTTTAATTTGTGCAGCTGAAAAATAGAAATCACGTCCAATCACAACAGAACCACAGCAGCTCTGGGTGAAATGAATGATGAATGAATTTCCAGTAAAATAGGAAAGAGAAATTAAATTAAATCGGCTCCATCTTCTCATGTTGGATAAATAAAGTGACTCAGCTCATGACGTCACTGAGTAAAGCTCAGTATGAATCCCAAACTCTTCTTGTGTTGTTGTTTTTCTCTCTGGTGCAGCAGGTGCTCTGCAGCCTTGTGGCTCATTTCTCCATAAATCCAAACTGAACATTTACACAACAGAGTCGTTCTGTCAGAGCAGAAAGAAGCTTCAGATTTACATCTCTCCTTTCTTACTCGCCTCTCCTTCTCCTCCTCCACCTGCCGTGGAGTCGGAGGCAGATGGAGACGTTTCCCCGCTGGGTCGGTTCGGAGTCGGACAGGTGACGGTCGGGACAAACGGCCGAGCTGCGCACAGGGTTTTGTTGACTTTATGGGCCGTATGAGCACTTGAATATCTCACGGTGCGTTCAGGACCCTTTGTTTTTACGTCTCTAAGCGACATGCAGCTGGATGCAGGACTGTAGACCAGCTGCAGGTGTGAACGTCACCCCTGAGCTCTGATGGTCCAGTCTGATCTGAACACAAGTTTATTTCTTTTAGACGTTTTGCTTCTTTGAATCCAAAACATGTTTTATGTTTTGATGGAAAGTAGCTTCCTGCTAAACTAGTGCACACATCTATTCATCTTTTTCCTTAAACCCAACAGAATAAAGAAAAAACAATAGGTCACATTAACACCTGATAGAATAAGAAAAGTGTAAATGTTCATTTATAACCTGAAGGAAAAGAAGCTGCTTTACCAAATTGTCTCCTCAGTAAATGACAGAAATAGAAGATTCAACTTTTAAGTAATGTTTTTTATCCATCATGTCCGTCAGTTAAAAGCGAATTTAAAATGACTTCAGTTGGACCCAGAGTCTTTATATTGTTATAAGTTGAGTATTTTTGGCCTTTTCTGAGTTTCAATTGGACAAAAGCACTAAAAGAGACTAAAAGATAATGAATAAATGATGATTAAAAACGAGAATAATAAAAACAAACCAAAAAACCAACAAAAAAGTTTAACAATTATCTATCTATCTATCTATCTATCTATCTATCTATCTATCTATCTATCTATCTATCTATCTATCTATCTATCTATCTATCTATCTATCTATCTATCTATCTATCTATCTATCTACTGATAGCAGCTGTGCTTAGGACTAATTCATGCCTTTATAATAGCATTCTCTCACTTGTCCAATATTATTACTATCATTTTATATTATTATTATTATTATTATTATTATTATTATTATTATAGTAGTAGTATTCTGCAGCCTGAGTGAACATGAACGTTGTTTTGACTCTGTAACCTGGAGTGAACCTGTCAGAGCATCCAGCTGTGTGGAGGAGGAGGAGGAGGAGGAGGAGGAGGAGGAGGAGGAGGGGACAGACTGACTGCAGAGTAAGAAGGAAGGGGAGTGATTGGGGGAGGGAGGGAGGTGTGTGCGTGTGGGTGTGTGTCTGTGTGTTTGCTAGCGGATGAGCCGTCGCCGTGGAGTCGCCTCCTCACCAGCCTGTAAGTAGCTCTCGCTCTCGTCCTGATGCCGAGCCGCCGTCAGGAGGCTGAGGGGTGAAAGGGGAACACGTCGGGGTTTTGTTGTGTTAACGAAGAGGAGGAGGAGGAGGAGGAGGAGGAGGAGGAGGAGGAGGAGGAGGGGGAGGAGGAGAGGCGGCGGCGAGCAGCAGCAGAGACGGGGGATGGGCTGAGCTTTGTCGGTGCAGGCGGACGCACGCGACTCAGCTCCGCTCCGTGTGTCTGGTGTGTGTGATGGTATTTAGACATGATGATGGAGGGAGGGAGCTCGGACAGCAGGTGTGTGTCTGTGTGTCTGTGTCTGTGTGTGTGTGTGTGTGTGTGTGTGTGTGTGTGTGTTGATGCACTGAGCCTTTAAAGCGTGTGTGTGTGTGTGCGGTCATAGCAGCATGGTTTTGATGTCACTGATGTTTCTCTCCGCCCCTTCAGGAACCGCCACGTCCTCACATCCTGCAGCTCTGAGCGCACACACACCTGCATGTACACAACACAACAACACACAACACACACAACGCAACAGCTGCATCACCAGACACACACCTCCTCCTCCTCCTCCTCCTCCTCTTCCTCCTCCTCCTCTCTGTGTTGTTGCAGCTCCAACGTCTAATTATCTGTTTAATCGTACAAACTGTTTTAATGAGTCAGAGAGTGAAGAAGCCAAATGCAGCTGCTGTGATGTGTGTGTGTGTGTGTGTGTGTGTGTGTGTGTGTGTGTGTGTGTGTGTGTGTGTGTGTGTGTGTGTGTGTGTGTGTGTGTGTGTGTGTGTGAGTGAGGCGTGTGTGTGTGTGATTTCTGCAGCTTGTTGCAGCGTTGCATCATCCAGATGTGCTGCCTGATGTGCAGCAGCAGCAGCAGCATGAAACACACAGAGCACCTCATTAACACTGTTGCCGATTGGCTGCTGATCAGAAACACTGAGACGTGTTGGAGCTGCAGATGTTGATGCAGATGTTGCTGCTGCAGCTGCATCAAGTTTAGTGAGTTTTACAGTTTCAGATACTAAAGGAAAAATCATGGATGTCAAACCTCCACTTCCTTTACTGAGCCGAGAAAGGAAAACTGAACCAAAACATGAGCAGTTGGTTTTGTAGAGGATGAACTTCTTGTTACTGCAACTATAAGATTGTTGCCATAGTGACCTTTCTCTCGGTGGTGTGTTAACGTGTGCATGAGTGAAATGACGTGAGTGTCCATGTGAAGTTTATCAGTTTTACTTCTGTCGTTGAAAACTAAACAAAAGTCCAAAATCCTTTATAAACCACATTTCCAATAGAAATCAATAGAGATACTTAAAAACCTGTGTGCATCTGATCAGCAACACCTAAAACGGATGACCTAACAGATCAATTGCATATTGCCTCACTTCCTCCTTACCAAAATAAAAGCTCAACAAAATAAAACATAAGTGAACATAAAGGCAAAAATGTCAGAACAGAACAAATATAAAACAACCTGTGATCAGCAGTAAAATAAACCAGAAGGCAGAGTGCAGTTACAGCTTCAAACATCCTGCTGATGTAACTTCACACAGGTGAAACAAGCAGGTTTTCATTCAGATTGAAGCAGCACACTCTTCTTCTCAGCTCTAGATAAATACAGAATAGAATACATTTATTTATTTATTTGATGAGGACAATGCACATTAATCAACATATCAGCGAAAAGCATCAATGTAAATATGCCGGAGTTAGCAGCACAGTTGCTAAATTTAATCTGTTGTCCTAATATAAGCAGGTAACATAGAAAAAGCAGAAAGACATTACACAATTAGATGTAGAAATCTTACACAAAAAATAAGCCTGCTTCACATCAAAGGTAAAAGTTCATACACAAAGTAGAAAAGACGTGTAGAAGTATAAAAGAAGATTAAAAAAGAAGAAGAAGCTATAAACATAGATGAATAAGATAAAGAGTAAAAACAGAGAATCACCTTCACAATAAAAGAGTGGTGGGCGTTCTCCCTCTTATTTCACTGGTAAAGAAAACAGTCTGTGTGTTTTTAAAGAAGGAATGAGAAGAGATTTATTTTTAATCCACAACAGGAGGTTTTTAGTTTGTGTGAGTAAAAAGTTTCAACAATTATATTTAAAAAAATAAATAAATCCAGTATTGGGCTGAAGAGCAGGGAAAGGTCTCTGCACTTGTTTGAATATACTGTATATAAGTGTGTGTGTGTGTGTGTGTGTGTGTGTGTGTGTGTGTGTGTGTGTGTGTGTGTGTGTGTGTGTGTGTGTGTGTGTGTGTGTGTGTGTGTGTGTGTGTTAGTGTGTGTGAGGGCAGCAGCAGTTCACTGTGTCACCGTTATGAAGCGATGTAGGTCACTGACCTGGGAGCAGCTCAGGAATGCGGCAGCAGCAGCTCTCAGATCAGTCAGATGTAGGTCAGTCATGAAGGCTCCTGTTGTGTCGGGACGTGAGAACCATGACAACGATGACGATGATAATGATGATGATGATGATGATGATGATGAGTCGCCGTGACAACAATGACGGGTGTAGACCAGACGGACTCTCCACATTTCTGCGATTCCTGACATTTCTGTTGCGTGACGTGATGAGGTGGTGTCGACGCTGAGACTCAGCTCTGACCTCAGATCAGTTCAGACAGGGAGGAGCTTCTGTCTGCAAACTGTTGTTTTTGTATTCACAATCAGAATCGGCCTTTATTGTCACTATACAAGTACAGCGACTTGTATTGAAACACTGGTTGAAGTTTAGTTTAGTGAGCAGCGCATGACAAAAACTGAATCTTACACCATAAGTTAAGATAATTCAGCTGCTTTGGAATCAGTTTGTTGCAGTTTTGCAAAATAGAAAAAGACGAATGTGTTTATGAACATAAAGATAAAAGGTTTTGATGCAGAATCTGTTGCAATGTCACATGATTCTTTATTACACACATTCACACACTGTAGTGTGAATTGTGAAGTGTGAATTCATCCGCCACTGAAAATAGTCCTGATCAAACATCATCTGTTCCTCCTGTTTGAATACACACTGCCCCTGGATTTAACTAAGCTAACAGGTCAGAGCCTCCCATTGGATAATTACTGCATGGATGATGATGTTTCAGCTGGAAATAACTTATTTAACCCGAACTGATGCAGTCTGTGTTAATCTGTTTCAGTAGGGTCAAATTATTGGCATCAAGAAAATAAAACGTCTAAGGAGATTGTTAAATCCACATTATTAAAGACTGGAAGGAGAGTGAGGAACCATCATCTTCAAGGAAGAAACATGGTCCAATGTGACCACAAAGTCCAGACCTGAACCCCACAGAGAATCTATGAAAAGTTAATGCAACTCTGGACGGAAATAAATGTTGTGACGTTGCAGAAGCTTATTGAAACAATGCCACAGCAAATGCATGCTGTAAACAAATCTAAAGGCGGTGCAATGAAATATTAGAGTGCGTGACTTTATTTTTTGGACGGGCGGTGTAGATATAAGATCAGAAATATGAACTTTTTAAAAAAAGATGTAACTAACTATGCATTGGAAACCAGAGTCATCAGTGTTGAAGCATCGACTAACTCCTCACTGATCGTGGTTGTTTCATTCAATTTGTACAAAACAGGAAAGAGAAAACCCAGAGGAACGATCTTATCTACATTTATTCACAGTTTAGGGTTTTCCTGGGAGTTTTTCCTCAGTGGATGTGACGGTCTAAGGACAGAGATGTTGTAATGATGCTGTGTAAAACTCCTTTGAGACAAACAGTTTGTAAATAAACTTTATAAATAAACTCTCTCTCTCTGTCTTTGTGTCCGTGCAGGGTGAGGAAGCTGAAGGAGACGCTGGTGACGGTGCAGCAGCTGGACAAGAACATGAGCAACCTGAGGACGTGGCTGTCGCGCATCGAGGCCGAGCTGGCCAAGCCGGTGGTGTACGGCGTCTGCCACAGCGACGAGATCCAGAGGAAACTGGCCGAGCAGCAGGTGAGACGCCGTCCGCTCCGTCTGCAGCATCTCCAGCTTTAAAGGGATACGCCAACATCTTCTTTTTAGGTGTCTTGCCTCACTCCCGAGTCCATGACCAGCAGATAGACACCATCCTTTCGACTGTGCGTGCAGTAACAAGGGAGATAGAGCCGTATCGCCCGTAATTAGCTTAGCTCAAACACTGGAAGTGTATGGGTAGTGTTAGCCTGCCTCCTACCCGAGCTGAAACCAGCAGTCAGAAGCTGATTTCATTTTAGCTCTAAACTCTGTAAATATATCACTTTATCGACATTTCAAACATGTTTAGGCGAGAAAGTAGCCGTTTAGATCAGCAGTGTGTCGTTAATTTGTCTAAATACCAGCTGTTTACAATTTTGTTCGGACGAATTCGGCGCTACTCAAGCTAGCCGTTGTGACCAACGCACTTCCGGTTACTTTCACAAAATAAAACACCCGTTGCCCTTTACACACAGAAAACCATGACGATAGAATTTGTGCTTTTACTTTGAAATAGGAAGCTAACCTACCCTCGATGTAGCTAGCTTGAACCAAAATAAAGCGTCTTTGCTTGAACCCTCCGTTTTGACCGATCTCGTCCCGTTAGCGGCATTTGACCGCTCAAGATGCCTTACCGGAGAGTTTTGTCAGCTCTGAGACCAAGATCGGCCCGCCGGTTTCCGTTTAGAGCTGCTGAAGAGTTTCTCTGATGACTTTAGGTGGAGGCAGGCTAACACTACCGATACACTATACAAGCTAATTACGTGCGATACGGCTCTATCTCCCTTGTTACTGCACGCACAGTCGAAAGGATGGTGTCTATCTGCTGGTCATGGACTCGGGAGTGAGGCAAGACACATACTTTTTTTTTTTGGCGTATCCCTTTAAAACATCCAGATGATAAACAGCTACAGCTTTGTGTGAGGAAATGAGGGCGATCTGGTCATTAGAGGCTGTTTGGCAGCAGCAGCAGCAGCAGGTGGAGGTGAGTGGGAGGTTGGAGCTCATGAATATTTAGCAGGCTGTCAGGCTGCATTAGCTCTTATTATTATAATTAGCAGTACTATTATGGGATCTGCTGCTTTTTAGAGCTTCCTCTATAAAAGGTGACAAATAGTCCGGGCGCCTTAAATCAGAAATTACGGCTCAATTTTCTGCTCCGAGCATCAGACACACAACTTCGGAAAAAGTGTCAGATCCAAACAGACCTCTCATGTTGTCTGGTTACCATGGTGATTTTGGGTCGGTGCTCTCTGGGAGAAGTGTTAATAATCCGTCCTAATGTCCATAATAACCAACACAACCAACATGTTGTCATCGCTGCTGTTGTTGTTGTTGTTTTGGGATCAGAAACAAATCTACAAAAAATAGCTACCTGCAGGAGAAGAGACGAGAGGGATGTGAAAAGAGCGGTTGCTAGGTAACAGTTCAACAGTTGATAATCGATGTTGGATTGATCGTTAAATGATGATAAGACAGGATCAAGTTGGGATTTCTAGAGTCAAGATTTAATTCTCTATTAGCAAATTGGGAACAAATTACATTTTTATTTAAAGCAGAAGTAAGCGATCCGGTCGTTTTCGCTAATGCTGCGTTCCAGGCAGGCTTTTGAAATCGTAAATTACAGCTTCAAGTCACAACTTACGACTTTGTAGCGTTCCAGGCAACCCACTCGTGTTTTTCCGGCCTGTTTTACCTGTGAAAGTCACTATAACGGCCACTCGTAACTTCTGACCCGTGAACTCGTACCAGATCGAACTGGTACAACTTCACAGGTCGGAGTTACGAGTTTCCTTGAACGCACCATAACAGTCCTCGTCCCTACGTCGCCACATTCACGGCGTCCCTTGGCTGCACACACAGCCCTGCATGCCGTTCTCTCTCCTCATTGGATAAAAACTGTAGGATACGATAAATGTTTTCTCCTCGGCTCAGAGCAGAGCAGAGGGACTGACAGACCCGTGTTTCAGACCAAACACTCTATGTAAGTGATTTCTGTCGGAAGATAGAACTATTTAAGACTTATATTAACACAAATATATCACTTACTTCTGCTTTAATTTAAAAAAGTTTCCTTCCTCCACATCTCTTCGTCTTCGTCTTCACCGAGAGAAACCGAGATCTCAAGACAGAAAGTGAAAAATGTTTAAAAAAATGAGTGTTTAGCAGGAGGAAACACTCTCACACACAGTTTAAATAAAAAAGGCCTAAAAAGGCGTCGGAGCCGAGTGGAGTCACCACAGGAAACTCTGGAGGTGAATTATTTTGCAGGAAGTTCCTCACTCACTCTCTCACTCTCTCTGGTGATGCGTGTGTGCGTCCAGCCCATAATAACCAAAGAGGCGAGTAGTAATGTGCTGCTGCAGAGTGAAGTCTCAGCGAGCCTCAGCCGTCCCCGCTGGGCCGCAGCGTCGCTAATGCAGCGATGGGGGGAGGAGGAGGGGAGGGGGGGGTTCAGAATAAAGCAAATGGATTTCATCCTGTTTGTCCATTTGTCGTCCGCGGCGACGCTGCTTCAACTAAAAGCAAAGGAAAAGGAAAGGAGGTGGAGGAGCAGAGAGTCGCCCAACATCTGGATCACATCTGTTCCTCTGACCACATCAGGACCTTGGTCTTTGTTCTCTGCAGGGTTTTTTCTTTTTCACCTTTGTGTTAAAAACATTCAGTTTGAGTTCATCTCTGTTCACCTGCTGCTGCTGTTAATGGAGCTGAGAAACACAACAGCTTCACCGAACAACACAACGAACTAGAGTCAGTTCAGCTCACTGGTTTAGAATCAACAGGGCCGTATATGTGTGTATATATAGTATCTATATATAAGCAGGTGCATCTCAATAAATGAGAATATGATGGAAGTCAGGAGTCGAATAGAGTAAAACTCAGATGTCAGAGACTTCCAGATTCATCCAAATGAGCACAAACTAACACAGAATAAAGACAGCACAGGGACATACCATAAAATAAGTTAAAATGAATTAAAGTGCAGATGTAAAGTTGGAAAATGGAATAAAATTAATCATAAAGTCTTCCTAACCGAGACCATTTAAAGGCTTGTGACACCAGCAGGTTACAGTGGTGAACTTTTTCACTATGTTCCTACTTTTTGAGATACTGAATTTAGGCTTTTCATTAAAAGTAAGCAATAATCATTACAATTAAAAGAAATAAAGACATGAAATAATTCAGTCTGTGTGTAATGAATCTGTATATTTTATGAGTTTCACTATTTGAATTGAACTTTATACTAAAATAAATGAACTTTTCCAGGATATTCTGATATTGAGATGCAGTAGATTATTGAAAGACTAAATCCTCTGTTAAGTCTTATGATATCAGAGAATTTACTTTATTAGAGCCGTTTTCTATTCTGTTAATCTTATTACTATTACATTATTGAATTGACTGAACTGTTTTTAGCCTAATTTATTTATATTAGAGCAGGAACGATTATTTTTTTATGATAAAAAGTGGAGGTCTAAGTTTGTGGCGGCTGCTTCTGAAAGTAAAATCAAGTTTATATAAGTTTATATTTTCAGTTCAGAGACCAGGACCACAGCTAAACTGTAGGCTCTAAACATGTTACATTACATCAGTATGTTAGTTTAGACTTTTTTGTCGTTTTTTTAGAAAAGCAGCAGGTTTCAGAAAGTCGACCAATCAGGAAACAGTGAATAAATTCAACAGTGAATGAAACCTGTCAGAGGAGGCAGGGCCACAGCTTGATTGACAGAAGTCGTAGTTTTTTGGGGGTTTTTTCTGACAGGTGTAAAAAATGTCAAACCGTTCACCACAGATGAGAGGAAAGAATAGAGAAGGAAAACTGAAAAAGACGGGACTTTTCTCCTCCTCCTCTTCTTCTTTTTCTCTCTCTCCATTAGTGGATGAGGGACGGCTGAAACGGCTCCTGTGTCGATGGGCTCTTTAAAGCCTTCACCCGTCACCATGGCAACCCAGAGAGTGGTAACTTTTGAACAAAGCAGCAGAGTGCTGTCAGTCAGTCAGGACTCAGGAGGGGCTGCACGTGCACACACTCGTGCACACTCACCCAAAAAATATCAGAAAAGCTGAGGCTGTTTTTATAGAGTCAGATAGAGTTCATCTCTGAGTTTATAGCGTTTTCTTATTTTTCTTCTTATTCCATAATAAGTAAAGAACAAATCAACAGGTTGACGGTTTACAAAAAATCACTTCATAGAAAAACTGAAAAATGTTCTTTTAGTTTTCTAATATTTTCATTCAACAAATTCCAGCTGTAAATGCAGTTTTTTATTTACTTTATGCATCGTTACCTTTAATTACAAGCTATTTTTAGAATGGTGGAGCAGAGCCGTGAGCTGCTCAGAGCTACGCTACGGAGGCTCATGGGATTTCTTGGTTTCCCTCATCAAACTCATCAAATACACAATCCAACAACTCCACAACGCTCTGGTGGACAAGTTGTGAGCTGCACATTCACCACACTATGAGATAATAACACAACGTTACCAGACAGAGTTGTTTTAGAGGCAAATGCAGAGACCTACTCCTAAAACTATAGGGATTATGGCAATGGGCCAATTTGCCAAAATGTTGAACTATCCCTTTAAATCTGCACAGTGACTTTTTGAGTGTGCAGGATTTGGTAATTTCCTTCTCAAAACCTTCCTAAACTCAGTGATGTGATGTGAACACTGCTTTACCACCAGTTTGGCAGCTGCAAAGAGAAAAACTCTAGAAAACACGTTCAAGGACTTTTAAAATCTTTGGAAAAATCCTTTAACTTGTCTTGAGTTTCAGAGCTAACCTCTTCAGATTAATCGAAACCTTTATTTAGACGTTTGCAAACAACAGATGATCCTTGTCTCCATCTCATTTATATAAATATTAAATTCTACGTCTAGTTTCTAATCATCTGTAGCGCTGAACATGTGTTTCTGGATTAATCGTGAAAATAATCTGCAGGTTGAGGAATCTTGACTCGTCTCCTTTAACTCTTCATGATCTCCATGCAGTCCCTGGTTCACGTGGTAACAGATGGTCACATCACATGTGCAGAGATGCTGAAGGACGAGCTTTGACCTCTCTGACCTTTAACCACCTGACTCTAGATCAGTTTGATGCTTGTTTCCTCCTCAACGCTCATCACTGTTGAAGCGTCTTCTCCTGCATCGTTTACTGAGCTGTATCTGTGTGTGTGTGTGTTTGACCTTCAGGACCTGCAGCGCGACATCGAGCAGCACACGGAGAGCGTGGCGTCGGTGCTGACGCTGTGCGACGTCCTGCTGCACGACGCCGACGCCTGCGGCAGCGACTCGGAGAACGACTCCATCCAGCAGACGACGCGCAGCTTGGACCGCCGCTGGAGGAACATCTGCGCCATGTCCATGGAGAGGAGGATGAGGTGAGAATAAACACACACCAGAACATCCAGAACATCTGAGTGATGGAGCTGAGAGGAAAGGTTGATCTAGAAGGAGAAGGTTCAGTCTCTGGGGAACATGCATCTACATGTAAACTGTTCTTTAGGTTTAGAGTTTTTCTGTGTTAATGGCTGTGTTTTGAGCAGAAGGCTCCACAAGGAACTGAATATAAGAGGGTTCATCCTCAGGAGAACATGCTGAGGCTGTTTTTATAGTCAGATAGAGTTCATCTCTGAGTTTATAGCGTTTATATTCCATAATAAGTAAAGAACAAATCAACAGGTTTGTCAGTTTCCACAAACTGAAACTATCACTACATAGAAAAACAGAAAAAGGTTTTAGTTTTCTAATATTTTCATTCAACAAATTTGAATCTTTTCTTGAATCTCTCTTTATTTACTTTATGCATCCACAGTGTGAGTCACCATCACGTCAACATATTTAAAGAGATAGTTCAACATTTTGGCAAATTGGCCCATTGCCATGAAGTAGGTTCGTTACCTTTAATTGTCGGTGCAAGCTATTTTTAGAACGGCGGAGCAGAGCCGTGAGCTGCTCAGAGCTACGCTACGGAGGCTCATGGGATTTCTTGGTTTCCCTCATCAAACTCATCAAATACACAATCCAACAACTCCAAAACGCTCTGACACACACACACACAGATGAACATATAAAACTGCAGGCGGACGGATGTGAGTCATGTGACCCCTGATGGTTTCTTCAGGATCGAGGAGACGTGGCGTCTCTGGTGTAAGTTCCTGGACGACTACTCGCGCTTTGAAGACTGGCTGAGGACGGCCGAGCTGACGGCGGCCAGCCCCGAGTCGGCCGACGTCCTCTACACCAGCGCCAAGGAGGAGCTGAAGAAGTTCGAGGTGAGGAAGCAACCGCAGCCTTTGTCTCTCTCTGTGTGTGTGTGTGTGTGTTTTTTTTTTTAAATAATCCTTCACTGTGGCAGAAGTTTGGACAGAGACACGACTGACGAGACGCCAAGAAACATCGGCCTCATGTCTCATGTCTCTGTTTGGTCCAGAACATCTGAGTGATGGACCTGAGAGGAAAGGTTGATCTAGAAGGAGAAGGTTCAGGCTCTGGGGAACATGCATCTACATGTAAACTGATCTTTAGGTTTAGAGTTTTTCTGTGTTTTGAGCAGACGGCTCCACAGGAAAAGTTCAGGGGCCGAATACATATAACACGGTTCATCCTCAGGGGAGCATATCTCTACATTATAATGGGAAACTGAAGATTAGATTAAGATTTTTCTTGTTACATGATGAAGTTTTGAGCAGATGGCTCAGCAGGTAAAGGTTCAAGGGTTAAATAAGAAAGGGTTCAACCTCTGGGGAACATGTGTCTCTATTATAATATAATATGGTAATCTGATAATAAAATTAAGATTTTTCTTGTTACATGATGACATTTTGAGCAGATGGCTCCACAGGTAAAGGTTCAAGGACCGACTAAATGGTAGGGTTCATCCTCTGGGGAACATGCACGTTCATTCCTATGGTAAAGTGATGATTAGATTTGTAGTTTTGTGACATTTAGAGCAGATGGCACCACAGGAAAAGGTTCAAGGGTTAAATAAGAATTGGTTCAACCTCTGGGGAACATGTGTCTCTATTAATATGGAAAACTGATGATTAGATTTATAGGTTTCTTGTTTAATGAGCAGATGGTACCAGGTGGAAAAGTTCAGGGCCTGACTAAATATGTGAGGGTTCATCCTCATGCATCTATATTATTATGGTAATCTGATAATGAAATTAAGATTTTTGTTGTTATATGATGAAGTTTTGAGCAGACGGCTCCTCAGGAAAAGTTAAAGGACTGAATATATATAAGAGGGTTCATCCTCTGGGGAACATATCTCCACATTATAATGGGAAACTGAAGATTAGATTAAGATTTTTCTTGTTACATGATGACGTTTTGAGCAGACGGCTCCACAGGAAAAGGTTCAAGGCCCGACTAAATATGGTAGGGTTCATCCTCTGGGGAACATGCACGTTCATTCCTATGGTAAACTGATGATTAGATTTGTAGTTTTGTGACATTTAGAGCAGATGGCACCACAGGAAAAGGTTCAAGGGTTAAATAAGAAAGAGTCCAACCTCTGGGGAACACGTGTCTCTATTAATATGGAAAACTGATGATTAGATTTATAGGTTTCTTGTTTAATGAGCAGATGGTACCAGGTGGAAAAGTTCAGGGCCTGACTAAATAAGTGAGGGTTCATCCTCATGCATCTATATTATTATGGTAATCTGATAATGAAATTAAGATTTTTGTTGTTATATGATGAAGTTTTGAGCAGACGGCTCCTCAGGAAAAGTTCAAGGACTGAATACATATAAGAAGGTTCATCCTCAGGGGAGCATGTCTCCACATTATAATGGGAAACTGAAGGTGAGATTAATATGGTAGGGTTCATCCTCTGGGGAACATGCACGTTCATTCCTATGGTAAACTGATGATTAGATTTGTAGTTTTGTGACATTTAGAGCAGATGGCACCACAGGAAAAGGTTCATCCTCTGGGGAACAATGAAGACTCAGTGAAAGTCTGACCAGTCAATATTGAGACGTCTCTTCGTCTGGACCAAAATGTTCCAGAGACCAAATGATAAAAACAAAAACCCCAAAACTTAGTCGTCTGGTCTGGAGTTTGGTTTTTAATGTGATAAATCAAAGCAGCATCTTGTTGTTGTTTCTCCAGCGTTTCCTTCAAAACCTTTTTTTTTTTTTTTTTTTTTCACAGTTTGGATTTTATGTCCTTAAATTCAGTTTGTCTTATATTTTCTGTGTTATTTGAATCAGTAGATTGTTGTAACAGTTTATGTGTGAGTGCAGATTCAGGTTCAGGTGTCCTGTCATGCAAACACACACAGACACACACACAGGTAACCTTTGATGTGTCAGTGTGGATTAGAAACACAGATTAGTGCCTGCCTGGTAATCTGGACTCGACTCCATAGCAACAGTGCTCCAGTGTTTATGGTGTTGTTTTCTAAACACATTTTATCACGTGGAGCAGATGACCAGTCACTGACCTATATATGTACAGTATATAGTATATATGAATGGGCTGCAATGGGAGTCATGGGATCATCATCATCATCATCCTCAGTATCATTAGTAGATCAGTTCAGGTCCATAAAGTGACTGGAAAAGGTTGTTAATCCTCTGAGCAGCTGGAGCGAAGCCTGAATGTGTCAAACTAAACACTGACCTGAATATTAGACAGTTAATGTTAGACAGAGACATATATTGTTTTGATATAAATGTGATTAAACACTTTAGATCATCATATATCAGAATGTGAATCAATCGAACAATCAAATCAAATCACATTTTATTTATGTGGCACCTTCTAAGAAAGTCGTTCAATGATTGAAACAAGAAACAAGTAAAATCAAAAAGACTTGGAGACCAATGCACACACTGTATAAAATATAAAATAAATATATGAAATAACAATATAAGTAGTTAAAATATTAAAAGATTGATAATATGAATAGAAACATCAGGAAGAGAATACAGCAGTAATAAATGAAAGAAACAAAAGATAAAAGCTATCAATCATTAAAAACAATAAAAAAATAAAAATAAAAGTAATAAGTAATGAATATAATAAAGTGAAAAACAATAAACTTTATCCACCAAACAATTGGAGATTATGTCATCTGTCATCACCCATGCAAAACACATTTTTATAAAACTCTGGTGGAGAGAGAAAGACCATTAATAAAAAACATGTCACAGATTCAATCCAACATTTCCAGCAAATGAACACCCAGAGACTTTAACACGAGTGATTCATGTTCCTGGGAAAACATTTATTTTTTTAAACTGGATTTTAAATTTAGTGGAAAATATCATTTTTAAAGGAAAAAAAATCCGTTTTTTTTGTCTGAACCCCTAGACTCTCTACTGGTTTCTTCATTTCCTCTTTGACAGATTATCTGTTTCCAACACGCTGTTATCAATCCATCAATGGATTATTGGCTGAATATCAGTTGATCAGTGTGTGTGTGTGTGTGATCTTGTACATGCTACATTGTGAGGACCGGAACGAGTTTTTAACCAACAGACTGAGGACATTTTTGGGAAGTGAGGACATTTTGGCCGGTCCTCACTTTTTCCAAGCGCTGTTTGAGGGTTAAGACGTTAGATTATAATTAGGTTTAAATTAGGTTTAGAGTAATATGGTTAAGTTTAGGCATTTGTTTTGGATGGTTAAGGTCAGGGTAAGGGGCTAGGGAACACATTATTTCAATGACATGTCCTCACAAAGATAGATTTACAAGGATGTGTGTGTGTGTGTGGGTGTGTGTTTTCCAGGCGTTCCAGCGGCAGGTCCACGAGCGCCTCACTCAGCTGGAGCTGGTCAACAAACAGTACCGGCGGCTGGCGCGGGAGAACCGCACCGACACGGCCAGCAGGCTGAAGGTCATGGTGCAGGAGGGGAACCAGCGCTGGGACGGGCTGCAGCGCCGCGTGGGGGCCGTGCTGCGCAGACTCAAGGTACAAACACAGATTTCATATTAAAATTAAAGGGATAGTTCAACATTTTTGGCAAATTGGCCCATCACCATAATCCCTATAGTCATAGCAGTAGGTTCGTTACCTTTAATTGTTGGTGCAAGCTGTTTTTAGAACGGCGGAGCAGAGCCGTGAGCTGCTCAGAGCTACGCTACAGAGGCTCATGGGATTTCTTGGTTTCCCTCATCAAACTCATCAAATACACAATCCAACAACTCCACAACGCTCTGGTGGTCAAGTTGTGACCTGCACATTCACCACGCTATGAGATAATAACACAACGTTACCAGACAGAGTTGTTTTAGAGGGAAATTCATGCAAAACCGCTGATGCGCGTTGCCTTCAGGGACAGTTTTTCATCAAGCAGTCTCTGTATTTGCCTCTAAAACAACTCTGTCTGGTAACGTTGTGTTATTATCTCATAGCGTGGTGAATGTGCAGGTCACAACTTGTCCGCCAGAGCGTTGTGGAGTTGTTGGATTGTGTATTTGATGAGTTTGATGAGGGAAACCAAGAAATCCCATGAGCCTCTGTAGCGTAGCTCTGAGCAGCTCACAGCTCTGCTCCGCCGTTCAAATAATAGCTTGCACCGAACCTACTGCTATGACTATAGGGATTATGGCAATGGGCCAATTTGCCAAAATGTCGAACTATCCCTTTAAAATAAAAGATAAAAACAGTGAGTGAGTCAGAGATCAGAGCTCAAACATCATCCTTTAGCTCCGCCCCCTTGGCTCCGCCCTAAGCCGTCAGGATTTGGGTCACCTCTCAGACGGTGACGAGGCGTGATGCAGGAAGCTGCTGTTGTTGTCATGGCGGCAGGGCGCGAGGCTGCGAGCAGATGGAGGATGTTTCTGTTGCATGTAATCAAAGACCTCCGCCGCCGTGGGGATCAAACCCCCGATCACCTGATCACAGCAGAGTCAGGTGGACAGAGATTAAAACAACAGACACACAGAGATTAAATCTGTTTATTTACACAACAAATACAAACATTCAATCTGACCTGAAGAGTTTCATGTTTCTGCTTCAGAAACAGAAATGAGCTTTAACAATAATTAAATATTAAAAGGTTTTAATGAAAATCAAAAGCAGATATTGTTTGAGCTTTTCAGTTTAGTTTAGTTTAGTTGACACAATCTGTGTCTCCATGGGACTGAGGGACGTCACATGACCAAAAACTTCACTGAGAAGATCAGTGATTGATTGATTATACTTAATTTATCCCAGAGGGGAAATTAGTTTATGGCAGCAGCCTGAAAAGAAGAAAAAACAGGACAATTTATACAAAAAATAAAATACACAATTGATAAAAATTCTTTAAAAGAAGCTACTGTGCTCTCTGTCTACTGCGCAAAATAACAGATTAAAAAGTGCCTGCTGGTAGACAAATCAAATAAATACCAAGATCAGACCAACGTTATAAAATAAATATAATATAACATGAAATATCTAATGATATAGTAAGAAATAAAAGTTTGAGCAGTTTACACTTCCAGTTTTTCTGAAGTTAAACTCACTTTTTTTTTAACAGAGCCTCAAACTGTGAGTCTTATTTAGATTTTTAATGTTGAACAAAGACATTTGTATTAAAAACCATCTGATATTCAGGGTTTAAAAATATTTCAGCCGTATTTTGACAAATATGTCTCCTGTTTATGATCACAGTGGATTTTACAGATGGGATCAATAGGTTCAAGCTGCCGACTGTTTTCATCCAAATGTATTAAACCTGAATCAACAGCCACATGAAACATGATTAAATAAAGATATTCTCTTCTTCCTCCTCCTCCTGCAGCACTTCACCTCCCAGAGAGAGGACTTTGAGGGGACGCGTGAGGGGATCCTGGTCTGGCTGACGGAGATGGACCTGCAGCTCACCAACGTGGAGCATTTCTCTGAGAGCGACATCGAAGACAAGATGAGACAACTCAACGTAAGTCCTAACCCCCCCCCCTCCTCCTCCTCCTCCCGCACAGAGACACTAGAAACTATAAACACTGGTCACACTGAGACACCCTGACTAGAGGTGGGAGAAAAAAATCGATTCACCTAAGTATCGCGATATCTTTTTAGACTACTTTTCTTTTTTTTTATATTGTGTAATGTGCATTTGCTCGACTTTTTTTCATACAGAGAGTCCAGGTTTTGAAAAGGGTTTAAGTTCACTTTATAATGGAGTATGTTAATTTATAGGCTCCTACATGTACAGTATTTATGTGCAGATAAATGTTAAAATGTAGCAGTTTATCTCAGTCTATATCTCATTATGTCAGAAAGGTTTCAAAAGCCTATTCTTTCTATACTCTTTTATTTTTGCCTCTTTTATGAAGTCCAGGCTTTTGAAAAGAGAGTAAACATATGACTGACTTACATTGATGTGTATTTTTGGGGGAAATATAGTTCCTGGAATAGTCTGTAGACAATCATAATCATTCAACTGTTTCACAGGTGTTAAAAATGCAGACTAAAAATCGAGAAAAAAGGCAATATCGTGGAATCTCAATTTAAATCGAATCGGGAGAAAAGCGTATCGTCCCAGCCCTAATCCTGTCCCCCCTGTCCCCCCCCTTTCAGGGCTTCCAGCAGGAGATCACCCTCAACACCAACAAGATCGACGCCCTCATCGTGTTCGGGGAGAACCTGATCCAGAAGAGCGCTCCGCTGGACGCCGTGCTGATCGAGGACGAGCTGGAGGAGCTGCACTCGTACTGCCAGGAGGTGTTCGGCCGCGTGGCGCGCTTCCACCACCGCCTCGTCAACCGCCGCCCGGTCAGTGCTGCCTTCAGGGACCCTCTGAGAAAAACAAACACACAAACAAACCAAAAAAAAACATAGGGACATGAAGCACTTAAAGGGATAGTTAAATCCCTATAGTCATAGCAGTAGGTTCATTACCTTTAATTACCGGTGCATGTTGTTTTGAGATCAGCGGGGCAGAGACGTGAGCTGCTCAGTGAACACAATGGAGGTGAACGGTACAGGTCCCCCTGTCCCTCATCAAACTCATCAAATACACAATCCAACAACTCCACAACGCCCTGGTGGACAAGTTGTGAGCTGCACATTCACCACACTATGAGATAATCATGTAATATTACGACACATGAAGCAAATACTCTGAACTACTTTCGCTTTTGAAATCCCTCCGCCCAGCAGACGTGTCTGGAAAGTAGTTCCAGCTGCATTTACCTTGAAAACAACTCTGTCGCTTAATGTTACATGATTATTTCATAGCGTGGTGAATGTGCATTTTTTTGGTTTTCTTATACACATATGTGCCAACAGGGCACAAAAACACACAACTTAACAAAACATAACATGACAAGGGGAGGATTTGTTCATTAAGTGAAACAGCGGAGTCAAGCATAAACAGATCATACATAAAAGGATGTTTCTTGAGGATATGGAGCAAAACATTTCTTAATCAAGAGTTTGGTGAATGTGCATTTTATAATAAAATTCTTGAACAAAACATGTAATAAACTTTGCCACATTTCTAACAAATTGTTACATATTTGACCAAATGACTACATTTTCTTCGTTAAAAAGTGCAACACCCGCATTTTGGAATAACTGATGCAGTATGGAACAATTTATTACAAAATGCTGCAAAGTTTATTACTAATTGCGTTCAAGAATTTTATTGCAGAATGTGGCAGAACACATGCACAACATGCACCGATAATTTAAGGTGACGAACCTACTGCTATGACTATCGGGATTGTGGTGAGAGGAGGATCTGACTAAATGTTGAACTATCCCTTTAACATCTCCGTCGTGTCTCTCAGGTCCTGGAGGAGGAGCGGGACCTGTCGGACCGAGACACGGACCTGGAGGACTCGCCCGACCTGACCAGCGACAGCGCCTCCTCCTGGAGAGACAGCAGCAGGAGGAAGGAGGAGGAGGAGGAGGAGGAGGAGGACGGAGCGGCGGCGGCGGTGGGCGGAGCCTCGGCCGGGCGCCAGGTCGTCTGTCACCTGCTGGCGCCACCCCGGGAGCGGTCGGGCAGAGAGACGCCGGTCAGCGTGGACTCCATCCCTCTGGAGTGGGACCACACGGTGGACGTGGGCGGGTCGTCGTCGCACGAGGACGACGAGGACGCCACCTTCTTCAGCGCCCTGTCAGGTAACGGTCACCTCCGTTACTTTCATATTTAAAAATGGAGTTTGGTCTGTTTTTGTACAAGTTGTTTTGGTTTTTGGTAACGTTTATTAGTTAATAATGCAAGAAATATCCT
The DNA here is from genome assembly GCF_905171665.1 of Trachurus trachurus. Lineage (NCBI taxonomy): Eukaryota > Metazoa > Chordata > Actinopteri > Carangiformes > Carangidae > Trachurus > Trachurus trachurus. The sequence goes on along the minus strand of NC_139907.1, from coordinate 3,350,449 downwards.
AGAAATAACGGTCAATTTCATAGTAATGTCATGTTTTACATAAATGCAAAAAAATTACCCTTTTTTTTTCATCTCAAACTCAACTCAAATTTTTGGGGAACAGCCAAGTCATTGCAATTGACCGTGTATTTCTGGGCTAATTTTATGCAATCAATTGTTATTTCTTGGCATTACTATGAAATACTATGATGTTTCTAGGCTATTTCTAGACATTACGACACAATTAATAGTTAATTCTAGGCTATTTCTTGACATTATGACACAATTAATAGTTAATTCTAGGCTATTTCTTGACATTATGACACAATTAATAGTTCATTCTAGGTTATTTCTTGACATTATTACATAGTTAACGACCTGTAAATTAAAGGGTTACTGTTGTTTTTGATTAATATTTTTTTTCAATAATCTTACAAAGCCTAAAGATCAAGAGTATTTCATTTACAAAAACATATGAAGCTAATTTCAGTAAAAAGAAATCCTGTGAGTAACGACCACAGTAAGTTCAGTCATGTTCTGGATGGTGCATTCAAGGACACTCGGTTTATCCAAAACCTGACAGTTACCTGCTTTTTATTTTTAATGTAACAGTGTGATAAGGAACTTGAAACTTGAATCAAAGATGAACTGATCACAATGTGGAGGTCAAAGGTTAAAGTCACTGTGACCTTTCTGTCCAACTAACTAATTAATTAATTTGTTCATTAAGACACCGTTAAACTGATGAAAGAGGTCGACTTCACTGTAACTTGTCTGATGGAAAGTGGAGCTCAGACAATAATAATCCCTTTTTTTTTTAGTTTTGGTTTATTTTTATTTCTAGGCTTTAATTCCAGATGTTGAGCTGTGTTGTTGCTGCTCTCTCTTCCAGATGTGCAGGTCACTGAGAGCTCAGAGTCGTTTGTTAGAGCCACTGTCAGAGCAGCGGCCTCTGGTAGGCAGTAGCACTGAGCACTGAGCCTGCTGCATGCGCCTGCACTACCCCCACATCCCCCCACATCCCCACATCCCGTCTCCTAGCAACCCCAAACCCCGCCCCACACATCCTCACACATCCTCACACATCCCCCGCTCTAATCCACACACTCTGTTCACAAGTTAAAAAAAACCCAACAACAAATCTTTATGTTTCAATAAAGTTGTGACAGTTGCATGATGCTGTGATGCGTTCAAGTGTCGTTGGACCAATGAGTTTCTGCATGTTTTCTACAGACAGACACCTCAGTCTCATGCATGTGTCACAATCATTTTGATGTTTCAGTGATGAATCTTTTTGACTTTTTTACATTTTTTAAAAAGTTTTTTATTTTATTTTATTTTTTTTAAATTTTCTCGACCTTCTGTCCCCCAGTGAAGTCCGACCCCCCCAGCTGGCACCAGCCCGGCTCCCCAGAGAGGAAACGACTTCCCAGGGAAATGATCCGAGGCCTGAGTTCGTCGCCCACACACACACACACACACACCGGAGGCGGCGGCGGCAGCAGCTTCCATCAGCAGGGCTACGTAAGAACACACACACACACACACACACACACACACACTGAGGGTGATCAACTAAAGGAGTGTTTCCAGTGTTTTCTTTTTCTTTTTATTGAAGGTTTTGCAGATGAGGGATAAACATGTAGTTTGCTGGAGGCAGGGGATTCCTTATTCAACTCTCAACTTTCTCCGCCTCCACAATTCATCATCCCCAAAACATTCTCAATCTGCACAGTAAAAAAAAAAGAAACACAATTAGCAAAATAAATAAATAATAAAAAAGACTCTTACAAATAAAGAAATGAGAAAAGAAAAAAGAAAAAGAAAACAAAAAAATATATGTACAACGACATTATAACAAAATGGGCACCATCATTTCCTGGTATAACACATTGCTATAGAATCCTACACATTCACATGATAGATAGATAGATAGATAGATAGATAGATAGATAGATAGATAGATAGATAGATAGATAGATAGATAGATAGATAGATAGATAGATAGATAGGTAGATAGATAGATAGATAGATAGATAGATAGATAGGTAGGTAGGTAGGTAGGTAGGTAGGTAGGTAGGTAGGTAGGTAGGTAGGTAGGTAGATAGATAGATAGATAGATAGATAGATAGATAGATAGATAGATAGATAGATAGATAGATAGATAGATAGATAGATAGATAGATAGATAGATATTTCCACAGAGTTTGTGTTGCAGTATATGACTCTTTCCAGTTTTGTTATTTTTGTTGACAACATTGAACCAGTCTTGGATAGAAGGAGCTGTATGATAATATAATCTCTTTAGCAACTGTGAAGGCTACTGCCATCCATGTATTATTAGACTGATTCATAAGCCTGGATAAGATGTGTTCGTGTTTAAACTGACTGTGTGTGTGTGTGTGTGTTCAGGAGAAGCTGATGTCCGAGTGCAGCGGCAGCATCAACACGGTGAAGAGAGTGAAGCTGATCCTGAACGACGAGGAGGAGCTGGAGGAGGCGGGGCTTGGCACCACGGACAGGCAGACCAGCACAGGTACAGAGACAGTCAACAGAGTGAGAGGCGTCACTTAGACCACAGGTCGATGATTCACTCTTCTTGAATTAACTCACTCATCGTTTAGTTTATTCACTGTCGCACAATCGAAGAGAAATGTTCCCACAAACCTTCAACGAGCTCCGACCAACAAACCAAAACTCACTTTAACTTTTAAATGATGTAAAACAGAGAAAAACAGGAAAAAGTGGAGGTTTTATTTTTAGATTTTTGACTTTTAAACTCTAGATAAATGTTTAATTCACAGATAAACATTAGAAATAACATTTATTTATACATACAACACACTTTTTTTCTCTGCAGGTGTGATCGAGCGCTGGGAGCTGATCCAGGCGCAGAAGTCGGACATCAAGCAGGACCTGGAGCAGTGGCAGAAGCTGAACTCCGACCTGTGTGATGTGACTTCCTGGTTGGGCCGCGTGCTGCCGGAGCTGGAGAGGCTGCAGCGCATCGCTCCGGCCTCCAGCATCAGAGACATCGAGGTCAACATCAGGAAACTCAAGGTGACGTTTAGAGAGGGTTTAATTATATTTTCAAGTAAAATTGAACTTTATTTTAGTTTTAATTGTCCTTAAAGGGATAGTTCAACATTTTGGCAAATTGGCCCATTGCCATAATCCCTATAGTCATAGCAGTAGGTTTGTTACCTTTAATTGTCGTTGCAAGCTGTTTTTAGAATGGCGGAGCAGAGCCGTGAGCTGCTCAGAGCTACACTACGGAGGCTCATGGGATTTCTTGGTTTCCCTCATCAAACTCATCAAATACACAATCCAACAACTCCACAACGCTCTGGTGGACAAGTTGTGACCTGCACATTCACCACGCTATGAGATAATATCACAACGTTACCACACAGAGTTGTTTTAGAGGCAAATTCAGAGACTGCTTGATGAAAAACTGTCCTTAAAGGCAACGCGCATCAGCGGTTTTGCATGAATTTCCCTCTAAAACAACTCTGTCTTGTTAAGTTCTATTATTATCTCATAGCGTGGTGAATGTGCAGCTCACAACTTGTCCACCAGAGCGTTGTGGAGTTGTTGGATTGTGTATTTGATGAGTTTGATGAGGGAAACCAAGAAATCCCATGAGCCTCCGTAGCGTAGCTCTGAGCAGCTCACGGCTCTGCTCCGCCGTTCTAAAAATAGCTTGCACCGACAATTAAAGGTAATGAACCTACTGCTATGACTATAGGGATTATGGCAATGGGCCAATTTGCCAAAATGTTGAACTATCCCTTTAAAACATTAAACATCACTTGTGTGGGTGGAGATGAACTGACGGTTTGTTCCTTTTCTTCTCCTTCTTCTTTTCAGGAGATGCAGAAGAGCTTCAACAGCTACAAGTGTCTGATGATCTCCGTCAACCTGAGCAGCCGTCACTTCCTGCGCGGCGACAGCGCCGAGCTGCGGGAGCTGCAGGACGCTCTGGGCTCGGCCAACGCCAGCTGGACGGCGGCGTGCGGCGGCGTGGAGAGCTGGGAGACGAGGCTTCACGGCGCCCTGCTGCAGTGTCAGGTCAGACAACGTGTCCTCCGCCGCTCTCTGTCCTCACACACTCTCATCTTCTGTTCGGCGTCCGTTAAAACGTCCGTTGACCTCTGACCTCTGTGTTGTGTTGTTGTTTTCTCCTCAGGAGTTCCACGAGACGCTGCACTCTCTGCTGCTGTGGCTCGCTCAGGCCGAGAACAAGCTGTTCGCCGTCAACGTCAGCGAGCTGCCCGGCTCACGCTGCGTCCTGCTGCAGCACCGGGACGCTCTGATGGTGAGACACACACCACAAAGTCAAAGTCACTTTAGATTCGTATAGGGAACACATATTCACCATTAACTAGGTGCTTATTAATATGCATTTAAGTAGCCTACTAGCTCCTTATTAGTAATTATTAAGCACGTATTGACACCTTATTCTACCTCTATTATACCATGAATTAAGATTTTTACATAACTTACATAACTCCTAATTATGGCTTATTCATTGCAAATTAATGCATTCATGCTATTAATTCAGAGTGATAAAAGAAGAATTACTGTTCTTGTGCTACTGCCCCAATAACCTAGCCTGATGCATCAGCCGCTTATTTCATTACATTTCATATAGCGTCTGAACACGAGCCGTAGAGATTCGTTTGCTTCCGGGAGGCGGTTGCTTCCGTTTGCTTCGACTAATCGCTGCTGCTTGGCGGTGACGTATGCTAAAAACGTCTTTGCCCTCCAAAAAATTCGTCAAACATGCTTCTTGTTCTGGCTTTAAGTCTTCAATATCCGGAATAGTTTCAAGCACAGAGCGTATAGCTTCGCCGACATCCATCTCGTCAACTGTTTACCGCAGCTTGGGAACTACACCGGTATTTAAGTTTGGGCGCTTCAGTTCAACGTCATCGCCCGTCATCGCCACATCTGCTCGCTGATTGGTCCTACCGTTTTGGCGGACGGAGCAAACCGAAACGCATTGCTAGTTTCCTGACTACATGGTTGAGGCAAATGAAATTCGCCGGAACCAGTAGGCGGCGCCAGCCTGGCTACCAATAACCCACTGGTCTTTTGTAAAATTAAAATTTTTGAGACACTGAATTTTAGGTCTTTATTAAATGTGAAGCCATAATCATTACAATTAAAGACATTAAATAAATAAAGACATGGAATGTTTCATTCTGTGTGTAATAGATCTATGCATAATGTGTTAGTTTGACTTTTTGAATTGAATTATTTACATAAATAAACTTTTCCATGACATATTCTAATGTATTGAGATGCACCTGTATTTCATAGATGAGTCAGAGCCACAGACTGAACATCTTTAACTTCTGGGGCTGAGAGAGAATAAACATAGAAACAAACTGGTTAAATGTATAAAATAAGCTACAACTGTGGAAAAGACTTCTCCAGAGCATGAATGGGACGGAGGATGTGTTAGTGTTTGATGTGATAACATGTCAGTCAGACTGTAGCAGCTGAAACAAGTCCTGTAAATGATTGAGTTGATGCAGATTGATGAGGTTTCAGGTGACGGTGTGTGTCCGTGTGTGTCTGTACTGATGCTCTGCTCTGCTCTGCTGTGTGGCCCCCTACAGGAGCTGCAGCAGCAGCTGCGCGGCCGCCAGCGCCAGGTGTCCTCGCTGCAGGACATCTCGTCCCAGCTGCTCCTGGAGACCAGCGGACAGGACAGCATGGAGGCCAAGGAGAAGGTCCACGTCATCGGCAACAAGCTGCAGCTGCTGCTACGCCGCGCGGCCGCCGAGCTCAGCGCGCTGCACGGGAAACTGGTGAGTGATACGTTACTGTAGCGACCAACACAGGTTGATCTGTTCTTATAATAATAATAATCTCAGCTGTTTTCTATGAATGAGTCAAACTTCTCTGCCGCTTCTTCATATCCACAGTAGAGCTGGATCAATAATATGAAGCAGCGTCTCCTCAGAAGTTTTGAAACTGAGCTCTGATTAAATATCATCATTATTTCTAGGTTTCCTGAAAGACCATTTGGGTTCTATTTAAAATCTATAAAGCAAAGTCTGTTATGATCATTAAATGAGCGAGTAATGAACCTTTTTAGGTTTAACAGAGTTTTCAAAGACGCGTTAATGTCATAAACTCAGATGTTGATGATTCAGTGATGAAGGAAATGTAAAACCTCCACTCACCTGGTTCCTCAAAGTAAAAAGGACAGAAGTTAAATGTCAGATCAGGATGTAAAGATCTGTTTGTTTACTGTTTGTGTCTTTTCTCTCTCAGGAAAGCTGCTCCATCAGCTCTGAGGTCGACTCCATCGGTCTGGGGACAATCAGCTGTCCTCAGCCGCTGCACATGGTACGACACACACACATTTCAAACTAGAACAAGTACATGTAGCACAATTTGATTTCAAAGTTTTATGGAAATAATTCAGATAGTTTTTAGGTATCTACTGTAAATGAATGTAAAATCACTCCTGATCCAGAAAATGTTCAGTTTTAAGATTTGTTCTGTTCCACAGCAGAAACATCTGTAACACATCTGTTTGATGTTGAATCCAAACAGAGTTTAACACCTGTGACTCTTGTTTCCTCAGGAGGAAGTGTCTCTTCAGGCAGCTACAGTCGGACAAACGGCAGCTAGAAGGTAAAGTTCACACTACACCAAACTCATTTTTATCTAATGAACCTCCAGTGTGCAGAGAGTTTAGATTTTATTCACCCAGATTTAGAAAAATCTGCCTCAAACTAACAAAAATCATTTTTGTTTGTAGAAACTAATTGTTATTTATTATTATTCTGTAAAATCCACTTCACAACTTTGATTTGATTTGATTTATTTGAATCCCCATTAGCTATGGCAATGCCAAAGCTATTCTTGCACTTCACCTCCACTTTGTCAGAAACGTCAGGATCAGATCACATGTGTCAAATAAAAACAAAACTACAGCTTCATTGAGTGAGACAATTTCTCTTTTTCTAAGAACAGTTTGATACTTTTGGAATTTCAAAACATTTAAAACTGAAGAATTAACTCTCAACAGGTTTATGTAATACACAAAATCATTTACTAAGATTATTTTACAAGAAGTATTTACTTTATATTTTTAATTTGATTTATCTTATATAATTCTATTCTTACTCTGCTTTTTATTTTAGTAATATTTGTATATCTTGATTGCTTTTCTTACTATTCAGGAGTTTTGTTTGCAACAAAGAAAAGTTTCCCTCCGGGGATCAATAAAATCAGGTAACACTTTATAATAAATACACACTATTAAGCATTAGTTAAGCATTAATAAACACTGAATTCTTCATTTATAACGCATGAATACTCATTAGCATGTAGTTTATAAACACAGTTAGTGCTTAACTCTAACCCAATCAGTAAAACATTTTAACTGTGTTTATAAACTACATACTAATGAGCATCATGTGTTATAAATGATGAATGAAGTATTTAACGTTTAACTAATGCTTAATAGTGTGTATTTATTATAAAGTGTTACCAGAAAGTACTTCTAATTCTGATTCTGGTAACAAGTTTTGAGTGTGTCAAACTATTGATCTCCAGTGAAGCTTCACCTGATCGATCTTTCAATTTAAAAATTTTCAATTTAACAAGCTTTGTTGGCATCACTGTTAAAGGAATAGTTCACCCAAAATTGAAATTTCACTCATTATCTACTCCCCCTCATGTGGACTAAGGGCTGGGAGAAGTTTCAGAGTCCTCCGTGGCTTCTCTGAGTTACAGGGGGTCTCGGCGTAGCAGTGCATGTCCATATAACGGTTGCAAATGGATACCAACGGTCTTCGTAACAAAAAGACACACCAAAAAACATCCAAATACCTCCATGCTGCTCGTCGAAATGCGAAATTGTCCCGAAAAAAATTAAATAAGTCTATATTTCAAGCTTGTTTTGTAGCGGAAGCTTCTCGAAGCTCCTCTTCCCGGTTCGTCAAATTTGGACTAACTGGGAAGAGGAGTTTCCGCTACAAACAAGCTTGAAATATAGACTTATTTAATTTTTTTCGGGACAATTTCGCATTTCGGGGCTTCAATACAAGACGGACATTACATACGAGCAGCATGGAGGTATTTGGATGTTTTTTGGTGTGTCTTTTTGTTGTTGTACGAAGACAGTTGGTATCCATTCACAACCGTTATATGGACACATGCACTGTTACACCGAGACCCCCTGTAACTCAGAGAAGCCACGGAGGACTCTGAAACTTCTCCCAGCCCTTAGTCCACATGAGGGGGAGGAGATAATGAGTGAAATTTCAATTTTGGGTGAACATAGAATCCCTTTAATACAATATTGCCAAAGCATTACAACAATGGGATAAGAACACATAAATACTAATGATGATAATAGTGAATAAACAGTGAAAATATCATCTTTCTCTCTTTCTCTCTCCGTCTGGTCCAGAGAGGAGCGGAGGGATTCCTCCCCCCACCGGCCCGGGTTCTTCTACCGGGTGCTGCGCGCCGCGTTCCCGCTCCACCTGCTCTTCCTGCTGCTGCTGGTTCTGGCCTGTCTGGTGCCGCTGTCCGAGGACGACTACAGCTGCACGCTCTCCAACAACTTTGCGCGCTCCTTCTACCCGATGCTGCGCTACACCAACGGGCCGCCGCCCACGTGAAGCTACGACACAGGAAACGAACTGAGAAAGAACTGAAACAGAAACAGGCACCTGAACGCCTCGTGTGATTTGGATTTGGACTCTTGTGTATTTAAAAAACATATATTTGTGGTGCGCCACAGTAAAAGAGAAGAAAAAGCCATATTACTGGTCTGTTTTAAAGTTGTCAAAGTGTGATTATTATTATTATTACAATTATTTTTTGCCAGTTAACGTCCCCACTGAACATCTTCAACACACGGTGCAAAGACAAAGGTCAAGATTTATTTTGATATCTATATTTTGTACGTTCTGGTGTGAAGTTCTTCTTTACCAAAGCATCACGGAGCTCAGAGGCACTCGAGCCATTTTCTACCACCGCAGCTATTTTTACTGACTCTCATAGACGACAGCCGCTCGTTGTTGTTCGACAGCACGTTTTCTACTGACACCAGCGAACCAACAGACGATTCGTTTTTGTTTGGTTTAGGTTTTATTTAAAATCTGTAAATCTGTACGACGTTTTTTATTTAAATTTTCAATGACGGCAGTGACTCTTCTGCAGACATGCCTTTTCTGTAGCGAGCAACACAACTCCCAGATTTTATCACATAATGAACTTTTAATCGTGTTATTAATGAATGAATTTTTTTGTATATAACGGCAAACGACCGAGAAAGAACTAAGTAAATTATTGCTTTTGTGTACGAATGTGTGTTTGAATGTGGCACTGGAGTCTGTCAACTTATTGAACGCCACAAACAGATAATATAAAACTTGTTTCTATTATATTGTTTTCATAATAACGGCCAGAACAGGAAGTTGAATCTTTATCGCTCCACCTTTCCCTACGACTTCAGGTTTTTCCCCGTAATTACGTTTTAACATGAACAGCCACAGATCGTCCAGTTAAAGCTGCATGAAGTGATGTTTTTTCACCACATCAACATCATTCACATCAAATTTTAACTAATGAAATCATATTTGTACATATACACACATCAAAAATATCACTTCATGTAACTTAAAAGATCTGTTTTTGATTTATAATGAACGCAGCAGCAGCACAAACATGTGACACTGCCCTCTAGCTGTTAAATGAGGAACTGCAGCTACAACAACAGGTGTTTAACATCAAACAGATTAAAACGAATTGTGTTGTTAATGTTGTATACATGTTTTGGGGTTTTACCTGAAACACTCTGAGCAGTGAACATGAATGTAACGTGTTTCTTTGGGCATTGAATGTAGCTTGGTGTACATGCACAATCAAAGATCTTTAAATGTTGCCGACGTACGACGACGTTGATGTGAATTTTACTGAGAGGATTTTTGTGTCATTATTTGGTTTTGAATCTCAGTTGTTTGATCTTTAATGTTTGAATCTTTTTTTTTTGTTTGTTTTTGTACACGACCTCCAGCCTCTGCTCAGAGGAGCCACAGAACAAAAACACAGACAACAGCGACGTGTAAAGTTTGATTTATTTTGTGAACACTTATTTATGGGATGTATAGATTGACAATAAACAGTGTTTGCCATGATTTGTTTCCGTTATGTTTATTGAAGAGACAGAAAGAGAGTGAGAATGTGTGTGTGGTGCAGAAACCAGCAAGAGAAACATTTTCAGCGTTGTTGAGTGTGTGTTAGTGAGTGTGTGTGTGTGTGGTCATGCATGTAGAAGCCACAGACACCACGGAGCAGAGTGAACATGTATCTGTCTACTACTAGTGATGATCCAGAAGTGGTACAATTTCTCCCAAAAAGTTGAAATATTTCTAGAAAAAAGTGGTAAAATAAAATTTAAAAAAAGAACAAATAGTAAAAAGTTTTTTTTTTTTTAAATAGAGAAAAAAATTGTAACATTTCTCAAAATAATTCAAGAAAAAGTGGTAAGATTTCACAAACAATTTTAGAAAAAAAAATGGTAAAATTTCTCAAAAAAAGTGGTAAAAGTTCTCAGAAAATTATAGAAAAATGTGGCAAAATCTCTCTCTCTCAAAAAAGGGGCAAATAATACAAAAAGGTGTACAATTTCTTGAAAAAAAAAAAAAAGAGTAAAAAAGAAAAATTGAGAATTTCTTGAAAAAATTCTAGGAAAAGTGGTAAAATTAAAAATAAAAGTCAAACAATGATTAAAAAAGTGATAACATTTCTGGAAAAAAAAAGTTAAATTATACGAAAAAGTGGTAACATTTCAAGAAAAAGTTGGGGATCCCCTTGAACCAGTGTTTGATCTTTAATGTTTTCTTTTTTCTTTTCTTTTTTTTTGTGCACAACCTACTCAGAGGAACCACAAAACCAAAACACAGACAACAGCGACGTGTAAAGTTTGATTTATTTTGTGAACACTTATTTATGGGATGTATAGATTGACAATAAACAGTGTTTGCCATGATTTGTTTCTGTTATGTTTATTGAAGAGACAGAAAACGAGAACTGCTGAGAAAGTTCAACATCTCACTTATGAACGTGCATGTGTGTGTGTGTGTGTGGTGCACAAACCAGCAAGAGAAACATCAGCGTTGTTTAGTGTGTGTGTGTTACTGTGTGTGTGTGGTCATGCATGTACAAGCCACAGACACTCTGTCTACTACTAGTGATGATCCAGAGGTACAATTTCTCCCAAAAAGTTGAAATATTTCTAGAAAAAAGTGGTAAAATTTCTAAAAGAAAAAAAAATAGTAAAAAGTTTTTTGTTTTTTTTTAAATAGAGAAAAAAAAGTAAAATTTCTCAAAATAATTATAGAAAAAGTGGTAAGATTTCGCAAACAATTATAGAAAAATGTGGCATAATTTCTCTCTTTCAAAAAAGGGGCAAATAATACAAAAAGGGGTAAAAAAGTAAAAAAGAAAAAATGAGAAAAAAACTGGTAAAAGGAATAGTGGTAACATTTATAAAAAAAAAAGATTAAAAGAAAAGTCAAACAATTAAAAAAGTGATAAAAAAGTTAAAGAATTCTAAGAAATAGTGTTAAAATTTCAAGAAAAAGTTGGGGACCCCCTTGAACCAGTTTGATCTTTAATGTTTTCTTTTTTTTGTACACGACCTACTCAGAGGAACCACAAAACCAAAACACAGACAACAGCAACGTGTAAAGTTTGATTTATTTTGTGAACACTTATTTATGGGATGTATAGATTGACAATAAACAGTGTTTGCCATGATTTGCTTCCGTTATGTTTATTGAAGAGACAGAAAACGAGAACTGCTGAGAAAGTTCAACATCTCACTTATGAACGTGCATGTGTGTGTGGTGCACAAACCAGCAAGAGAAACATCTTCAGCGTTGTTGAGTGTGTGTGTTAGTGTGTGTGTGTGTGTGGTCATGCATGTAGAAGCCACAGACACCGACAGAGCAGAGTGAACATGTATCTGTCTACTACTAGTGATGATCCAGGTCTGAGGCTGAGTTCACACTGGCAGAGGAGAGGTGGCACAGCTCACTGCATCTTAATGGTGCGTTCAGGGACAGTTTATCCATCCAATAAACTTGGATGAAACCAAAAATATCTCTGGAGTTAACAAGAACACAACAGACATGAGGCGTTACGTGTGTAAGAAGAAGACAAATCTGTTGAGGACTCGAAGCCAGAAACAACAAAACGAAGAAAAGTTCTGGACCGGAGTTCATCCTCAGCTTTTTCCTCCAGTAGTTTTCACCGGGGAAGACGTGTAAATCACAGCAGAGAGAACTGACGACTCTATCATGTTGATGTTTACAGCATCACTCAGTCCATTCACAAGCCTCGGTGTACTGTTAGAGCTGAATCAAATATGAAAAGTTCAGATATGGTTTATCTGTGTTTAGACTGGAGCTCTGGCAAAGTGAAACACTCAGAGAATCTGACGTCAGTAGATCTGGAAAAGTAAAAGAAGTCCAGTGGTTTCAGCCTGATGTTACTGTACAGGCACAGTATGTGAGGGGACAAACACATGTACACTGGTATACATACAGTATATACATACATACTAACATATAGACATACTTACATAGTAACATACATACATCGATAGTAACATACATTCATACACTAACAAACATACTTTCTAACATACATATATACATACAGTACATACTAACATACATACATATTTGGCATACATACATACTTTCTAACATACCGGTACATACATACTTTCTAACATATACATACACACATTCTAACATACTTACATCAGGGTTCCTACACATTTGAAATTTCCAAATTCCATACTTTTTCCAGACCCTAATTTAAAAATAATTCAAATAATTTGTGATATTTAAGTAAATAGTTGTGCATTATATTTAAAAAAAATCATGCAATTAATCATTTGTTTTCGTTATTCTGAATGTGTATGCTATTATGTCACCTAATAATTTCCAGGAGATTGTAGCTATACAATAGCGTGTACAAAAGAATTAACCCAAATAACTTCAGATAAGACCAAACCCAGATAAGTATTAAGATAAATATATTTCCATACAATAGTTTCCATTTTCCATACTTTTCCAGACCTGGAAATGTATAAAATCAAATTCCATACTTTCCATACTTGCGTAGGAACCCTCTTACATACACACTTTCTAACATACATGCATACATACTGTACTCACATATATTCTAGCATACACACATACTTTCTAACACACATACTAACATACTGTATATACATACATACATAGCCATACAAGGGTTTCCCTGCCTGTCTAAGGCTCTGCTCCGTTTGAAAGGTGAAGGAAGCCCGTTATGTGGAAAGACGTCGCCTCCGAGATGTAGAATGTGTGTTATAGAAGAGAAACACACACGTCAGGACAGCCGCCGACACTGATCACTGCCTGAAGAGTTTGAAAGTATAAATATGAACGCAGCTCAAATGTTTAGGGTGTTTTTACTGTTCTCAAATGTAAAAATGGGTCACACTGGACTCTCAACATTATTTAAGGGTTAATAAAGTACATATACTAACATACATACATACATACATACATACATACTAACATATAAACTCACACACACATACATGCATACTTACTAACATACAAACATACATAAGTATATGTATGGCATACAAACAAACACATACTATGTACATACATACATCATGTATTTATCTTCTCTACTAATGATGTAATAATGATCATTATGTTAACATGATCTATTTGAATGTTAGCTCCTGTTCTCCTGTGCTGTAATTTGATTCTTTGTGATATGAACCACATTGTTATCATTACACACAGAGACGTTGGCAGGTCGACAACACTTACAAAGTAATGTGTAACATGTTTTAACTGCTTTGTAACACTTGAAAGCTTTGAAGCTAAACTGAAGTCGTCAGATCAGATTTCTGTTTCTGTTCCTTCACAATAAAAGCCCCAGACCTGTGTCACTTCCTGTAGCGTGTGAACTCAGCCTCAGTTTAAACCACATGAACAGAGAAGGAGAAACAACTATTTTAATTAACAGTCATTTTGTTAAAAGGCCACAATCTTTGCTGCTTCTCCACTCCACCGACACTTCAGGTTTGTACAAAGAGAGAGAGTAGAAAAACACCAACGTACAACGACAGCGACGGCAGCAGCAGAGACGGAGAGAAAGAAGTATTACACCACGGTGCGACAGGAAAAACACTGGTGGACCGGATGGAGATAGATAGATAGATAGATAGATAGATAGATAGATAGATAGATAGATAGATAGATAGATAGATAGATAGATAGATAGATAGATAGATAGATAGATAGATAGATAGATAGATAGATAGATAGATAGATAGATAGATAGATAGATAGATAGATAGATAGATAGATAGATAGATAGATAGATAGATGATGGATAGATGGATGGATGGATGCTGAGTGGACGGCTTGTTCTGGACGTGAAAAAACGAACATACAAATACTGCATCATATCAAAAAAGAGCACAGACGACTGGCAGAGGTTCAGGACGTCCTCGGGAACTGTAGTGCACATTCACAGGAAATATTTACGCACACAAAATATACAATCGATCAAAAAACATTGTGTTTTTTTGCTATTTTTTTTTTAACAAAGACTAAAAACATCTCAACAAGAGAGAAAAAGCTTTACCTCACAACAGCACTTTGTGTGTTTCCTTTTTTTTTTTTTTTTTTTTACAACTTTTTTTATGTTTTGTTTTGTTTGTTTCCTTCCTGGATCTTTGGACGACAGGAAAACGTCCCGGTTTTAAGTTTCAGTCTGTGTTCGAGTCCCGTCATCCTTCCAGGCTGGACTGCATCATGATCCGGTCGGCCATGATGCAGCTGCTGGCGTCCACAGAGGGGTCGTCGTCCCCGGCGTCCAGAGACCACGGCTCTGAGTGGATGTAGCTGTGTGGGAGAGGAAGGTGTCACACAGGAAGTCATTTTTAGTAATTTTCAGTAATTTTTCCTAGTCACATTTTTATTTTCTAATTAACTTATTCTCTCTTTTATTCTATTTCCTTCATTCCTTTCTTTCTTCCCTATTTAGACCCAATCTAATATCTGTCCTTATCAATTCTCTTCTGTCTCAGTGGTGTCGTCTAATTTTTTGCAGTGGGTAAACTGCTTTTTAGGTGGGTAAACTGTTCATACTTGTATCACATAGACCAGTGGTTCTCAAACTTTTTTACATCAAGGACCCCAAAATTGACACAAATTAGACCATGGACCCCCATTGGACAAAATTTTGAAGCAAACACCAGAAATACACAAACAACCAATTTACATTTTTGAAAGATTAAAGAGAAATTTCTGGAAAAAGTGGCACAATTTCTCCCAAAAAGTTGAAACATTTTTTAAAAAAAAGTGGTAAATTTATTAAAAAAAAAAAAAAAGTGAAAAGTTTTTTAAAAAATTGAGAAGAAAGTAAATTTTTTTTTGAAAAATGTGGTCAAATTTCTCACAAAAAAGGGCAAACAATATTCCAAAAAGGGGTAAAAATGTATTTAAAGTAAAAAGTAGAAAACAAAAATTGTGAAGAAGAAACTGGTAAAGTTTCTCAAAAGAATTCTAGGAAAAGTGGTAAAAAACTATAGAAAAATGTGGTAAAATTTCACAAAAAAACAAACCAAAAAAAAACGAGGCAAACAATAATACAAAAGGGGTAAAATTTCTTTAAAAAATATTAAAAAGTAGAAAAGAAAAATTGAGAAGAAACTGGTAAAATTTCTGAAAAAAATTCTAGGAAAAGTGGTAAAGTTTCCAGAAAAAGTTGGGGACCCCCTTGAACCCTGTCAACCCTCTCCTCTTTCCCACCATTGCTTCTTTTCTTTCTACCTCACATCTGTTGTTATTTTCTTCCTTGTTTCTTTTCTATTCTCTTCTTTCCCCCCTCCATCCATCTCTCTGTACTGCCTCTGCTTTTACTTCCTCCTCCTGGTGAATGAACTCACTCGTTGTGGTCCATGTGCTCCACCATCAGGCCCTGAGGAGTCGTGTGCTGCAGCTGCAGAGTCTGCAGGTGTCGGTCCAGGATCGGGTCTTCGGCCTCTCGGTGGTGTGGAGGCACCGCGGCGTGGTCGACATGGTCGGCCCGGTGGTCTGAGCCCGGGTCCGGCTGCAGGTGGGGGGTGGGGGGCGGGGGGTACCGGTGCTGGTCGGAGTAGATGTCCGAGGTCGGGGAGGACGAGGTCTGGCTGCTGCTGCTGCTGGACGTGTTGGCGTCCAACATCTCCAGCAGGAGGTCGTAGACCAGAACCACGTTCTTCCTCTTCATGGTGGAGAGGTGGTCCATGCCTTTGTTACTGCAGAGAGACCACGGACAGGTTGTATTTTACTAATTTATATTTTTAACTTCAGGCTCATTAAAGCTCTCAAACTCACGGAAGATTGTGAAAAGTGCACGATTTTGAAAATTAAATCAAACAAAACTTGTACCATCTCATAACACCAATGATCTGCCAAATATTCACAAATAAAAGCTCCTCTCCTGTACTGGACTGGGTCTGGTTAAAGGTTTGAGTAAATAAAAGCAGAGTCTTAGTTAGACACTGGGTCTGTTTCTATTTTCTACAAGTTTTTGTGAATGTGCAAAACCTCTCAAAGCCCACGATCGCCTGTTTGATCAGTTTCTAAGCTGCTTCATTCATGCTAGAGTTCTCAACGGGCCTGATACAGTAGTTTAAATGCGACCAAGCTTGTGAACCGACCTGACCCAGTTATTTGTATGTGTTTTCAACCTGAACCGTGGTCTGGTTGTGTTGTTCGGCCCATTGAGAACTCTGACTGACAAAGTAAAGAGCCGGAGCCTACGTATATATAGTACGTGTTTATTTAGAAGAAGTTTAATCAGTGCTGATTAAACTTCTGGTACTAAATAATTACGAGCTCTAAATGATGCTGCTCTGGATCCGACTCTTTTCTTCTATTCTTACTCTTTTAAACAGTTACAACAGAACCATAGATCACATGCACTTTATGTCTAGGTATGAATGTGTATATGATTGTGAACCACTGTATAATTCTTGTGTATTTCTGTCTGTTTGTGTGTTACCTGCCAAGGGACTACGGATGCAAATCAGCAAGTTGCTAACTCTGACGCATTTACATTTGTGCACACGTACGAATGTTCATTAATGTGAATTGTCCCTTTTAAATAAAAAAATTAAAAAAATTGTTATATAATTTTCCATCTTTGCTGAGCACAAGATTTTTTCAAAATTAAATTTAGCCTCTCCCATAGATGCCTGTCTCAAAGTAAAGCCAGGGCTTCTGATTGAGAATTTGCACACAGGTCTGTTGGGCTCAGAGTGTAAATGTCTGGTGTCTCTGTGTCTCTGTGTGTCTGTGGTCTGTACCTGACGTGGCGGATGTGGGACAGCAGCATGGTGAGGTGTCCGAGGCGCAGGGTCTGCTGCTGGGTGGACAGGCCCAGCTTGGAGATGGCCCAGACCAGAGCGTCGATGACCGAGTCCAGCAGACGCAGCAGCTTGTTCCTGCTCTCCAGCTCCTCGGCCGTCTGAGGGGAGCTGCTGCACAGGTCTGACACACACACACACACACACACACACACACACACAGACACACAAACAGCAGATCAGTGGTCACTGTTGTTCTACATGTAGCTACAGGTCAAAGCTCATGAGAAGCTTCTTCACTTTGTCTTGGAAAGGTTCAGTCTCCACAACATAAAAATATGCTTTTGAATCAACAACTTGAGCTCAGCGGTTCCTAAACTGGTCCAGCTCAGATGTTGGCAGCTTCATATCTGACCGTGTGATGATGCGGAGGCTAAATAATGACTTTTAATGATAACGATCAAACTCTCAGGACTGAAATAGAAGCCGCGGAGTTTCTGCTGCCGAGAAGTGTAAGACATGTTCTGGCTGGCTAAACGTTCTCAGCACTGATGAAATTAGATTTTCAAGATTTTTTTTTACTTAAATTGTGATTTTATTTGAAGATGTTTAAAATATAATGTTTTATAATTTTTTTTTAAAGTGATAGTTCACCCAAAATTCAAATTTCAAATACAGGGGGGCTCCGTGCAGCACTGCATGTCCATATGACGGTAGTGAACGGAGCTCACTTTTCTTTGTCCAAAAAGACACACCAAAAAACATCCAAATACCTCCATAGTGCTCGTCTGTAATGTCCCTCTTGTATTGAAGCCTATATAAGTCTATATATATTTTAAGCTTGTTTGTAGCGGAAGCTCCTCGTCTCAAATCTCGTGCGCTTTGCACAGACACCGGCAAAGCAGTGAACTGAGACACCGGGAGCTTCCGCTACAAACAAGCTTAAAACATACTTATTACATTTTTTTTCGGAACAATTTCTCATGTTGGGGCTTCAATACAAGAGGGACATTACAGACGAGCACTATGGAGGTATTTTGATGTTTTTTGGTGTGTCTTTTTGTTACGAAGAAAAGTGAGCTCCGTTTGCGACCGTCATATGGACAAATGCTGCTGCACGGAGCCCCGCTGTAACTCAGAGAAGCCACGGAGGACTCTGAAACTTCTCCCAGCCCTTAGTCCACATGAGGGTGAGTAGACAATGAGTGAAATTTCAATTTTGGGTGAACTATCCCTTTAACATTTAACTTTTTACCAACACTGGTCCCGCAGTAACCTATAATTACTGTATTATTTATATTCAGTTGTATTATCTATTTGTGTTCTCTTCAAAGCAGTGGATGTATTTTGGCAGATGTGATTTCAAGTTGGCTTCACAGTTAAAATCTTGTGCATGTCAGATTTATTCCTGCAGAAATAAAACCAAATGGCTGTACTGTAAGAGAAGCCAAAACCAAAGAAAGCTGTTGTTTCTGTTTTCAAATAAAATTCAAACCTTCTACAAGTTAAAGTTTCTTCAATTAAAAACCTAATAAATCTCTGGTAAACATCTGGATGTTCGGCTCATCAAAGACACTGATGGACGCTGCAGATGAAACACTGGAGGACGAAGGAGGAGGAGAGGGAGGAGAGCAGGGGGGCGTCTGTAAATCTCCCACCACAGATTGGACGTCGTTTCGCCACAACGTCCAAAATCATGAATCTTAAAAGTTTCTCTTTGCTCATTTCACTTTTCAGACTCGATTTCACTTCTTGCACAATTTGTTCTTTTTTTCCTTTCATCCCCAGCTGCAGCAGAGTCAACAGTCTGTCAGATGACCTGAGTGTGTGTGTGTTAAACTTTGTTAAACTATGTGAGGACACGCACAGAGGTCTGTAACCTCAGTGAGACCTGTACAGTGTGTGTGTGTGTGTGTGTGTGTGTGTGTGTGTGTGTGTGTGTGTGTGTGTGTGTGAACTGGGACACAGTGACCGCTCTGGGAGAACATTAAGGGAATAAAAAGAAAAGCTGCTGTGTAATAAAGTTCATCCTCGCAGGTTGTGTTGAGTGTTTCTGCCGTGGGAGGATCTCACACACTCTGAACCTCGGTGCTGTAACGCTGCAGCTCTGACCGTTAAGGCCGTTAACTTGTCACGTCGGTTTTTTTTATTATTCTGAATCTGGACAATTTCAATAAAAGTTTTAATCAGTAAAAAAAACTTCAGGAACTGAGGGAGAGTTCAGTTGCAACAGAAGATCTGGTTTAATAACATGGTTTTATTTCACTGAGTCACTGTCATAGGAGCGTGTGTTAGGACCGTTAAAGAAAAGAGGAAGAGCTGGATGACACAGGGGGAGATTTATTCATTTAAAGTTGCACATTTGTGTGAAAAAAATCCAAAATTTGTGTGTGTCCACATTTTGCAGAGTTGGAAATTTCCATTCTGCCTGCAGAGTAAGGTCTTATTAAACTTTACGTTTCAGTAAAGATATACTGTATGTGTTATATTATTTAAGCCCAAAAATGTTGGTGCCTCTGCTCTTCCAACCTTTAAGTTTCTTTGCTAGATGATAATTTAAAAAAAAGAAGTTTTTTTCTCACATATTTCAGATTTTAAACTTAAACTCAGATATTTACCTCCTTGTCCAAAGTGCCATCATTGTCTCAGCATCACTGAGTTGTGACTCTTATGTCACATATGGTAAAAATATCATTGATCTAATGTGCTACTAGCTAACTAGTCTCATGTACTGTCAAAATAAAAGCCCTGTGGGCGGGGCTTGTTCCATCTTATTTGGCTAAAACCACAGATTTACTAAACCTGGGATCAAACCTTCTTCTTCCCTTTCTGTTTTATCAGAGAAGTGAAAAAGTGTTAAACATCTGATACAGACTGAGGTTCAGCTTCTTCTTTTTTACAGTATATCTGTTTAGAAGATCAAGATAATCGTGCCACTAGAACATCAGGAGACCTCGACGTCACAGAGACTTTCAACAAAGTTTGTTGCGTAAACACAAAATGTCACCATTTACAGTATGTCTGGAGTTGTTTTCACAGTGTTATACGAGTGTGTAACCTGATGCTAAATTAAGCGCTTTAACTTTAACACCTCATCCCGACCCAGATGAACTTAAGAGAAGATTTCACACAAAGAAAGGACGGTGATGTTTACTGTATGTTGATCCCTCATGATCTAGTACGAGGTCCAGGAACCAGGAAGTGTCAGAAGAAAGAAGGAAGATAGTCAGACCTCGGCCCACAGTGAGGAACATCTGAACATGGAGAACTTCTCTGAGGAACATCTGAACGTCCAGAGGAAATCTAACAAACATGTATTTATGTACATATTTACTTTATTCTTATCTTTATCCTCCTCATATTCTCTATGCTTAGTAGAACAGAATTTACCCTGAGGATCAATAGAGGTCTGACTCTGACTTTGAAAATTAAACAGTAAAGTTCATATTTCAGGACTTCAAAGAGTTTTATTTTGAAAATCCATTTTTTTCAGCTAAAAAAAACAGAAACATGAGAAGTTCAGATCTGTTCTGTCTGTTCTCTGGTCGGATTAGATTTAGTTTTATCATGTGGGTCAGATACAGGACAGGTGTCATTGACTCAGTCAGTCTCAGATGATTGTTTCAATAACCACAACAAGAGCAGAGGAACACACTTATCTGGGTTATGTAAGAGTGTAAACACACACACACACACACACACACACACACACACACACACACACACACACACACACACACACACACACACACACACACACACACACACACACACACACACACACACACACACACACACACACACACACACACACACACACACACACACACACACACACACACACACACACACTGAGACTCACTGGAGTTGAGCAGGATCATGGCCTTCAGACAGACGTACTCTTCCCTCTGAAGCTTCAGCTCACGGAAGCGAGATGTGGCGGCCAGAAGCATGTCGAAGATCTCCATGATGCCCTCCACACACTGACCCTCCTCCCTGCAGCAAGAGACCAGAGAGACACACAACACTGAGACTGGAACTGGAGATAACACACTTCAACCACATACAGACCTGGACAAAATAGTTGGTACCCCTCCATTAAAGAAAGAAAAACCAACAACTGTCGCTGAAATAACTCGAAACTGACAAAAGTAATAATAAACAAAAATTTAGCTCGATATTGTAGGTAACTAACGCTTCATAACCCCAATGTTCCACATGATATTCATATATGTATATTTGTGGGGGTTTTTTTCTTGAACTTTGATACTTTTGCTAAATTGATTTTTTTTTTTTTTTTACTTTGATGCCAATAAAACCTTTGAATTGAATCAACTTGAACTGAGGGTGAAGGTTTGTGCTGAAGAGAAGAATCTGTCTCTAGTCAGTAGAAAATTATATCATCCTATTATATTATATCAGATTTAATAATGTAAACATCATCATATTTAAGGACCTTCAGCCTCTGGACAGGGATACAGATGTGGTGGAAGATGAGTCATGTCTGGTAAATCCAGCAGACAGTGAACGCACCACCACTGTCAAACTGGCATTAAAGGAAAAGCACAAATGATTATTGATCAGCTTCCTTGGAGGTTGTTAGGTCCCTTTTATATTCACTGTGTCAGAAGGTGGTGAGGGAGGAAACAGGAAAAACTTGAACTGTCATTAAAGTCATCATCAGTGCAACAAAACAAAATCTGCATGAGTTTATAACAGGACATGTTGTGCATGTTGAAAGCATTTGTTCACAAACTGAAACTAAACAGAGTTGCTGCATCATCCTGCTTAAGTTTCACTTTGACAAAGCTCCACCCCCTCAACATGATTCACATGGCCCAACCCTGGAAACTGCTGCATTTCCTCCTCAGTCCCATAGAAACATGAGCTGTTTACACTTGATAAAGCTCCACCCCCTCACCTGAGACAAACCAGGGAACAGTTTGTTCTCCGTCAGTCCCAGAGATGCAGACTGAAGAAGAGACGATCAGATTCAGCTTCAGACCAAACTAACAACTTCCTGTGAGTGAGTCCAGCTACAACACTGCTGCTTCAACCTGCTGACACTCCACACACTGAAGGTGAGTTTGACTAAAACCTGGACTCAGAGTCACAGTAAACTTCAGTCAAGTCAGTAGAGAAGGGAGGGGAGCCATGACTGACTCTACTTCCTGTCTGCTGTGTTTTCAGCTTCACTCACAGACTAAATGGCTTCCAGACCAGAGGAGGATCTCTGCTGTCCGGTCTGTACGGAGGTCTTCAAAGATCCTGTTGTTCTGTCCTGCAGCCACAGCTTCTGTAGAGACTGTCTGAAGAGCTGGTGGAGAGAGAAACAAGATCGACTGTGTCCGGTTTGTAAGACAAGATCTTCAAAGTCAGAACCACCTGTTAGTCTGGTGTTGAAGAACCTGTGTGAGAGCTTCTTACTAGAGAGAGAGCAGAGATCTTCAGAGGCTCTCTGCAGTCTGCACTCTGAGAAACTCAAACTCTTCTGTCTGGACCATCTGCAGCCAGTGTGTCTTATCTGTCTCCATTCACAAACACATAAAAACCACAGAATCAGACCCATTGATGAAGCTGCGTCACAACTCAAGAAGGAACTTGAGGAAACTCTGGAGCCCTTAAAGACGAAGTTAAGGGGTTTTAAAGAAGTTCAAGTGAAGTTTGATCAAACAGCAAAACACATTAAGGTCCAGGCCCGACACACAGAGAGGCAGATTAAGGAGCAGTTTAAGAAGCTTCACCAGTTTCTAGAAGAGGAAGAGGAGGCCAGGATGGCTGCACTGAGGGAGGAAGAGGAGCAGAAGAGTCAGAGGATGAAGGAGAAGATGGAGGCTCTGAGCAGAGAGATAGCAGCTCTTTCACACACAGTCAGAGCCACAGAGGACGACCTGAGAGCTGAAGACGTCTCACTCCTGCTCAACTGCAAGGCTGCAGTGGAAAGAGTCCAGCAGCGCCCCCTGCTGGAGGATCCACAGCTGGACTCAGGAGCTCTGATAGACCAGGCCAAACACCTGGGCAACCTGACCTTCAACATCTGGAACAAGATGAAGGACATGGTCTCCTACAGTCCTGTGGTTCTGGACCCAAACACTGCTCATCCAGGACTCATCCTGTCTGAAGATCTGACCAGTGGGAGACCAGGAGACCGACAGCAGCTTCCTGACAATCCAGAGAGGACTGATTATTTCTGGTCCGTCCTGGGCTCTGAGGGTTTTAACTCAGGTACTCACAGCTGGGATGTCGAGGTGAGAGACAATACATGGTGGATACTGGGTGTGTCACCAGAATCTGTGCAGAGGAAGGGAAACAACATATTGTCTGGATTATGGATGATACAGTTCCATGAAGGTAAATACTCAGCTCAATCACCATCACCTCTCTTCATTGATCTCCCAGAGCAGAAAAAGCTCCAGAGGATCAGAGTGAATCTGGACTTCAACAGAGGAAAACTGTTGTTCTCTGATCCTGACACTAACACACACATACACACCTTCACACACACTTTCACTGAGAGGATGTTTCCATACATTAACACTATTGATACCCTCCCAGTGAAGCTGTTACCAGTGAAGGTGTCAGTGACAGTGGAGCAGAGCAGTTAGAGATAAAGAGGATGATCATATTTATAATGTTGTTTATCTCTTTAAGGGAAAAGTTAGTGAATTAAACCGGTTAAACTGCACCATTTCAGTGACAATTGTGGGTTGTGGGAACCAACTACTTTGTTCACATCTGTATGTCACATGATAAGAAGGAAACAGAGTTCCTGCTTGACTACTGTTCCATACAAAAGTCAATTTTAATAAGTTCGAAACATCATTATTAAACACTGCCCTCCTCCTGTTGTAACCATTTTGTTTGCTTAAAATCATAATTTGTATTGGAACACCTTGTTGACTATCTAATTCTGTTAGCTCTACATTGTTAGTAACTAATGCTGCGTTCACATGGAGTCCGGTAAACGGCAGACTCCATGTTAGTGGACGAGAGGACGACGGTAAAACTTGGGGGAGCATGGCAAAAAAATACCGTGCGCGGCAACGGCTAACGGCAATGCCATCCCGAGTTGAAATATTTTAACTTTTGCCGTCCGCCGCGACGGTAAACTCAACCGAACGTGATGTGTGAGTACGAGTATGTTGATGTTGCCATAGCAACATGGTGACGCGTCTTGCCATTGTGCTTTGTTTGTTTGTTTTTACCGTTCCGTCCAGCGGCATTTGCCGTTTACCGTCTGCCGTTGCCGGACTCCATGTGAACGCAGCTTAAGTCTTATGCTCTCCATGATATTCATATTTCTATTGCATATTTATTTGAATCTATTTTTGTGTCTTATCTTGTTTTTTGTCTCGAATATTGATGCTTTTGCAAAATTGTTTTTTGAAACTTTGATGTCAATAAAGTGTTTGAATTGAACCGACTTGAACTGAGGGTGAAGGTTTTTGTGATGAAGAGAAGAATCTGTCTTTAGTCAGTAGAAAATGTCCAAACTGAGTCTATTGAACTTTATGTCATTGAATGTAAAGAGGAAGTGACTTCAGTCTGTTTACAGTGAATGAAGACAGGTGGGACAACAAGGTCTTCAAATGGACAATTATTCAAAAGGAGTTTGGTGAAAGTGTCTCTTTAAAGTTTGGACATTACTGATCTTTTCATTTTTGACAACAAACAAAACAAATGTCTGTTAGATACAACAAACGTAACAAAACTAAATCTACGTGAGTTTATAACAGGACATGTTGTGCATGTTTAAAGAGTTTGACTGTGTCTGTTTAGGTTCACATCAATGAGAGTCAAGCTAAATAACATCAGCTCAGAGTTTCACCTGATCATCACTACTGCTAGAAGATCAATGCATTGATCAATATCAGAAATTATAATGATGAGAACCAAAACCATAAGTAAGACACAAAGTTAGAAAAAGAGAGGGCTCTGGTGCATCATGGGAATCCTCCTGTTCTACAGTCCTGGATACATCAGAATAAACATTGATCAATGAACTCATGTCTCCTTCTCCAGGAAACAAGTTCAGATCAAACATGAATATTTCAACCTGATTGATAAATGATCCTAATCAATAGAGAAGAGGAGAAAATGGGACTCACTCTGTAGATCAGACAGAGTTCATAGTTTAGTCTTCTGGATGAACGAGATGTTCACGTCTGATCCAGGGACAGAACTTTTTATTGATTTACATACGTCACCAGTTTCTTTAAAAATATCTGTTAATAAAGTGAAGTGTTGATAAAGTTAATATCAGGGCTGCTGGACAAAGTGGGAGGGGCTACAGGGAAGGTCACTGACTTGGCAGGACATCTTGAGCATGGAAGGACATCGGGTGAAGTTCTGGATGTCTTCTGTCTATGATGTCCTGCCTACTCCATCAAACCTCCACACATGGGGGGTGACAGAGAGTCCCAAGTGCAAGCTCTGTGGACAGTTTGCAAATCTTGAACATGTCTTCTCATCGTGCCAGTCAAGCTTCCGATGGCATCACAACAAGATTCTGGTTCAGACAGAGGGTGGAGTAAAACAGGCATGAAAAAAAGCAGAAACAATGTTTGGATTCGTCCCACTTTGTCCAGTTTGTCAGTTCAGGAGAAAGAGCTGCAGCACGAAGGAACAAGGGGATCCTGGCCTCAGTAAAACGACTGGGAGATGCAGGTAGACCTGAAAGAGAGGCTCAAATTCCCAGAGGAAATGGTCCCATCTAGCCTCAGACCAGATATTGTTCTCTGGTCTAGAGGCACCAAACAAGTGGTGCTTATTGAATTAACAGTAACCTGGGAGGAGAGGATGGAGGAGGGGCATGGGCACAAGATCAAGAAACATCAGACCCATATCCTCAAGAGTCAGCAGAACGGATGGAAGTCCTGGAACTGACCATGGAGGTCGGCTGCAGAGGTTTCTCTGGACAGTCACTCTGGAGGAGCCTTGGACTGCTGGGGATTGAGGAGGCGCCTGATAGGAAATGTCATCAGACGGGCTGATACAGCATCCTGGTGGATCTGGATACAGCAGGAGGTGCAGTGGTAGAGCCAACCAGCTGAAGGATTGTCTTAAGAGTTGGGTGGTTGATCAGCAGGGGCAGATCCAGGACACTGGATCCCACACCCTCCTGAGGTGTTTTGGGATTAAATCGATAAAACACCAGTGAAGGGGGGTGAAGACCTGCTGTAGCCACCCAACTCTTGCTCAGTGGAGTTGTAAATCCAAGTTCTTCAGTCGGTGCCTTTCACACAGCACAGCACACAAATTTGAAAATCAACAACTCTACCTCCCTCCAAAATCCCACCCACCTCTTCCTCCTGCCTTACCTTCATCTACAATCATCAAAGTCCTGTGGAGCGGGTTGGAAACTGTATCTTGACTCAAAGTGAACCTTTAATTAAAAACCCTGAGGCCAAATTTGTATATTTTATATTTGTAAAAAAGTTCATCAGAAATTTGTCCCGCCTCAACTTCTGATGTTACCATGGTGACCCTCTGTTATCAAGCCTTTATTGATCATGTGTCTTTTGTCCCTTGTGTCCTTACTCAGTGACTCGGCTCTGCAGGACAAACACCTGGTCAATCAGATCATAAAGTTGGATGGTAGGTTTATAGGTGAGTCTCAACTCAACCACACAGCTTTAGTGCAAGGCCTGAACTCTAAGGGATTCTCACAGAGGTCAGGAGCTGATCCTGGTTTCTGTCCAACACTTCATCAGAGACAAACAACACATTTACTCAAGTCCAGCATGTTTGAAGTCTTGATACTGTTCTTGATGATTTTCTTGTCACAGCTCTTCATGATTCTCCTCCACATCTCTGTGACTAATATTCACTGCACCACAATTATCTGACAGGAACTATTTCTTCTGACTTTTCTGATTCATGTTCACAAACAGAAACTTAACAGAGCTGCTGCATCAACTTCAGAGGCTCTCTGCAGTCTGCACTCTGAGAAACTCAAACTCTTCTGTCTGGACCATCAGCAGCCAGTGTGTCTCATCTGCAGAGATTCAAAAAAACACACCAACCACAGAATCAGACCCATCAATGAAGCTGCTTCAGACCTCAAGAAGGAACTTGAGGAAAATCTGGAGCCCTTAAAGAAGAAGTTTAAGGGTTTTGAAGAAGTTCAAGTGAAGTTTGATCAAACAGCAGAACACATTAAGGTCCAGGCCCGCCACACAGAGAGGCAGATTAAGGAGCAGTTTAAGAAGCTTCACCAGTTTCTAGAAGAGGAAGAGGAGGCCAGGATGGCTGCACTGAGGGAGGAAGAGGAGCAGAAGAGTCAGAGGATGAAGGAGAAGATGGAGGCTCTGAGCAGAGAGATAGCAGCTCTTTCACACACAGTCAGAGCCACAGAGGACGAGCTGAGAGCTGAAGACGTCTCATTCCTGCTCAACTACAAGGCTGCAGTGGAAAGAGTCCAGCAGCGCCCCCTGCTGGAGGATCCACAGCTGGACTCAGGAGCTCTGATAGACCAGGCCAAACACCTGGGCAACCTGACCTTCAACATCTGGAACAAGATGAAGGACATGGTCTCCTTCAGTCCTGTGGTTCTGGACCCAAACACTGCTGGTCCAGGACTCAGCCTGTCTGAAGATCTGACCAGTGTGAGAGGAGGAGATGAACAGCAGCTTCCTGACAATCCAGAGATGATTGGTTATTATGGCTCTGTCCTGGGCCCTGAGGGTTTTAACTCATGGACTCACAGCTGGGATGTCGAGGTTGGAGACAATACACGGTGGACACTGGGTGTGTCAACAGAGTCTGTTCAGAGGAAGGGATTCAACATAGAGCCTGAATTATGGAGAATAGAGTTCCATGAAGATATGTTTTTCGGTGTGGTTGAATTCTCAGCTTGTTCACCATCAGCTCCAGACATTGATCTCCCAGAGCAGAAGAAGTTCCAGAGGATCAGAGTGAGGGGCTGTGTCCACCAGACGCGTTTTCAGCTCTGACAGCGCTCTCAGCGCTGCTTTCCCAGCGCTTAGCGCTCTCTCTCTCCCTCGTCAGAATGCAGCTGTTGCTAGGTTACAAAACGAGTCCTCTGACACTTCCGTGTTCCGGCCTTGTTTAATGTAAACACTACAACGAGTGTCAGAAATACACAACAGCATTAGCGGCAGCTTTTGACATGGACCCTGAGGTCGGCCTACCTGCAATACAAGTGTGGGTCATGATATAAACCGAGCCACGTCTCCGGTTGTGTTTCTGTCGGTAACGTATGTCCCGCCCCTTCTTGATTCTGATTGGTCAGTGTGGTGAAAAGTGACATTGACGAGCGCGGCGCTGTTCTAAAAGTTGAACAGATTTCAACTCGAAGCGCTCTGAGCGCCGCGACAAAAAGAAGCAAGCGCCCAGGGCGTTTTACCGCCGAGGGCGCTGAGCGCTGTGAGCGCCCAACTCAATAGGGTTTGAATGTAAAATAGACGCCCAGAGCGCTGAAAACGCGTCTGGTGGACACGGCCCCTGAATCTGGACTTCAAGGGGAAAAGTCAGTGAATTGAACCTGTTAGGGCCCATTCACATGGAGTGTCTTTTGCGCGAGCGTTTCCATTGTTTTCAATGTAACCGCGCGCCTTGCGCGCGCAAAATCCGAAGCGACGCGCCTTTTTTTCCGTGCGCGTCCGAGGCGCACCGAGTTGAAAATATCTCAACTTTTTCGAATGCCCCACGCGCACCGCGTGTCATGTGATCAGAATCAGCTGCACGGACCTGCTTCACCAGCAGCAACAAGCAGCCCGACTCTCAGTGCTTGCTGCTTTCAGCAGCTCCCTCTCCCACTCCCACTCTGCCGGAGCAGCAGTGTGATACCAGTACATTTAACCGCATTTTTAACTTTTATTAGACACAAGGTAGGGAGTTCACGTCTCGCCTGCCTCCCTCCTCTCCACACGGCGGTGAGTCCTGTTCAAACTGACAGACAGATCGAGCAGTGAAGCTGCTGAGAGGGATTCACGGTGCTTGAAATCTGATCAGCTCTGTGTTTACTCAATTCCTGGTTAAATGACAGAAGCACACGTAAAAATGTGACAGGTTCTTTTGGTTGCTTAGTAACGGCAGACGCGACCATAGACGCGAGCTCAGAAGCGCTTTGAAAAACGCATGCAAAACGCTCCAGCTGGCGTTTTGCATGCGTTTTCAGGCGCTCCATGTGAATGGGGCCTTAAACTGCACCTGTCCTCCTGTTGTCTCATTATTACAAACACTCTTTATTTCTCTTTGACTTCTCACTGGGTTTTATTTCTATATTTTGTCATAAATCATGATGGAGTCAAAGAGGAGATGCTGCAGCTATCTCCACAACTGTAAACTTATGGAAGTTTTTCTGTGCCATCTGAGTTTGAATATGAATTTCTAAGACTGAATTTTTTTAGCATCAAAATCAGACTTTGAATTTTAAAAACCATCAAATTTCTAGCACTGAATTTTTTTTTGCCTCTTGATTTTTTTTAAATGTTGAAATACATTCAGTGTAAAGAAAATCAATGTCTCAAAATATTCTGTTTTTCAAAATTCGACATGTAAAAAGAATTCAACATAAAAAAATCTGTATAAAAAAAAATCAGTTTCTAAAAAAAATTCAACATCTCAAAAAATTCAGTGTCCAAAAATTCAACTACAAAAATTCAGTGTCCAAAAATTCAACTACAAAAATTCAGTGTCCAAAAATTCAGTGTCAAAAGAGTCAACATCCGGGTCACCAGGGAGAAGCAATCGATCCCTGTCTCAATAAGGACTGCTTCTGTGTGACACAGGTCACACACACACACAGGTAGGCCAGACCGGTCTGGCCATGGCCACAAACTCAGGCGACGGTGCTTCGGTGAGTCTGTTTACTTTATTTGCCATTTGTGTTCGTTAAATTGAAAAAACTCTGTGTTCACATAAACGGACTGCGAGCTTGACTGTAGCTGCACCGACTCACGTGTGTGTACTGCCCGTCTATGTCCCGACAGGACTCGACAAGGCATGCAGAGGGGAAAGTTGTATATCCGGTAATCACGGTACCAAAAATGCAGGTACTGACATATTTCTTGCGTCTCGACATTAACTTGGTACCGAAGTATCGGTTCTTGTGACAACCACAGGCTATATGAAAACATTAAAGCAGAAGTAAGCGATCCGGTCGTTTTGGCTAATGCTGCGTTCCAGGCAGGCTTTTGAAACCGTAAATTACAGCTTCAAGTCACAACTTACGACTTTGTAGCGTTTCAGGCAACCCACTCGTGTTTTTCCGACCTGTTTTACCTGTGAAAGTCACTATAACGGCCACTCGTAACTTCCGACCCGTGAACTCGTACCAGATCGAACTGGTACGACTTCACAGGTCGGAAAAACACGAGTTACGAGTTTCCTTGAACGCACCATAACAGTCCTCGTCCCTACGTCACCACATTCACGCCGTCCCTTGGCTGCACACACAGCCCTGCATGCCGTTCTCTCTCCTCATTGGATAAAAACTGTAGGATACGATAAATGTTTTCTTTTCGACTCAGAGCAGAGCAGAGTGACTGACAGACCCGTGTTTCGGTCCAAACACTCTATGTAAGTGATTGCTGTCGGAAGATATAACTATTTAAGACTTATATTAACACAAATATATCACTTACTTCTGCTTTAACTAATGAGAAAAAATAGACGCGCAAATGGAAATTCTGGGACGCAGCTGGCCACAGTGGTCTATAACAGTTATTTAAGGAGCGCAGTCCGAGGAATAAATACTCAGAAATTAACTACGTTTCATTTTAGTAAGGAGTATGGAAAAATATGGGAAATGGGATCGTTCAGTCAAAGAGGAGCTGATGAATGCAGCTTCTGGTGAGCAGGCTGGGCCAAATACAGGTAAAGCAAGGAGAGTAGTCCAGCTAATGGGAGGACTGGTGGGTATAGACTGGTTTGTTGTTTGTAGCCGTTTGTCAACAGCTGCCATCACTAACTTAGTGCAACCACGATATGCTGTCACCCAGTGTTTCAGAAAAAAAAAAAAAGCGTTTCACCATCGTACACGCACGTACACGCACACACAGACACGCACGCACGCACGGGCAGGTCGCGCTTGGCCGCTAATTACCCCCCCCCTCCCCCCAAACATGCCCAGTTAACACTATCACTGTTTAATGTAACTTAGTACTGTAAGTTACTGTAAGTTACTGTCAGTCGTCATACTCGCTGCCTCAGAACCGAAAGTAAGTTAGCCTCAACCTATGCTCACATACCGTTAGCTAGTTACTAACGTAGTTTAGCACGAACGCCACCTCATTAAAAGTTCATTGTAGATATTGTTAAATAAATCCGGCTAATATCTAATACTCAATTTAACGAACACAAATGGCAAATAAAGTAAACAGACTCACCGACGCACCGTCGCCTGTGTGTGACCTGTGTCACACAGAAGCAGTCCTTATTGAGACAGGGATCGATTGCTTCTCCCTGGTGACCCGGATGTTGACTCTTTTGACACTGAATTTTTGGACACTGAATTTTTGTAGTTGAATTTTTGGACACTGAATTTTTGTAGTTGAATTTTTGGACACTGAATTTTTTGAGATGTTGAATTTTTTTTAGAAACTGATTTTTTTTTATACAGATTTTTTTATGTTGAATTTTTTTTACATGTCGAATTTTGAAAAACAGAATATTTTGAGACATTGATTTTCTTTACACTGAATTTATTTCAACATTTAAAAAAAATCAAGAGGCAAAAAAAAATTCAGTGCTAGAAATTTGATGGTTTTTAAAATTCAAAGTCTGATTTTGATGCTAAAAAAATTCAGTCTTAGAAATTCATATTCAAACTCAGATGGCACAGAAAAACTTCCATATAAACTCCACATTATTAGTAACCAACTCTCCATAACCCCCCATAATCTCCATGATATTCATATTTCTATTATTTATTGTTGTTGTTTTTTAAATCCATATTTGTCCATTTTTCTTTCTTTTTTTAACTTTCATGCCAATAAAACGTTTGAATTGAATCAACTTGAACTGAGGGTGAAGGTTTGTGCTGAAGAGAAGAATCTGTCTCTAGTCAGTAGAAAATGTCCAAACTGAGTCTATTGAACTTTAGATCAGATTTAATAATGTAAACATCATCATATTTAAGGAGCTTCAGCCTCTGGACAGGGATACAGATGTGGTGGCAGATGAGTCCAAACCTGAGTCATGTCTGGTAAATCCAGCAGACAGTGAACGCACCACCACTGTCAACTGGCATTAAAGGAAAAGTACAAATGATTATTGATCAGCTTCCTTGGAGGTTGTTAGGGCCCTTTTATATTCACTGTGTCAGAAGGTGGTGAGGGAGGAAACAGGAAAAACTCGAACTGTTATTAAAGTCATCATCAGTGCAACAAAACAAAATCTGCATGAGTTGAAAGCGTTTGTTCACAAACTGAAACTAAACAGAGCCGCTACATCATTCTGCTTAAGTTTCACTTTGACAAAACTCCGCCCCCTCACATGATTCACATGACTCAACCCTGGAAACTGCTGCATTTCCTCCTCAGTCCCAGAGAAACATGAGCTGTGCACTTGATAAAACTCCGCCTCCTCACCTGACTCACCTGAGACAAACCAGGGAACAGTTTGTTCTCCGTCAGTCCCAGAGACGCAGACTGAAGAAGAGACAATCAGATTCAGCTTCAGACCAAACTAACAACTTCCTGTGAGTGAGTCCAGCTACAACACTGCTGCTTCAACCTGCTGACACTCCACACACTGAAGGTGAGTTTGACTAAAACCTGGACTCAGAGTCACAGTAAACTTCAGTCAAGTCAGTAGAGGAGGGAGGGGAGCCAGGACTGACTCTACTTCCTGTCTGCTGTGTTTTCAGCTTCACTCACAGACTAAATGGCTTCCAGATCAGAGGAGGAACTCTGCTGTCCGGTCTGTACAGAGGTCTTCAGAGATCCTGTTGTTCTGACCTGCAGCCACAGCTTCTGTAAAGACTGTCTGAAGAGCTGGTGGAGACAGAAACAAGATCGACTGTGTCCAGTTTGTAAGACAAGATCTTCAAGGTCAGAACCACCTGTTAGTCTGGTGCTGAAGAACCTGTGTGAGAGCTTCTTACTAGAGAGAGAGCAGAGATCTTCAGAGGCTCTCTGCAGTCTGCACTCTGAGAAACTCAAACTCTTCTGTCTGGACCATCTGCAGCCAGTGTGTCTCATCTGTCTCCATTCAGACACACACAAAAACCACAGAATTAGACCCATTGATGAAGCTGCGTCACAACTCAAGAAGGAACTTGAGGAAACTCTGGAGCCCTTAAAGAAGAAGTTAAAGGGTTTTGAAGAAGTTCAAGTGAAGTTTGATCAAATAGCAGAACACATTAAGGACCAGGCCCGACACACAGAGAGGCAGATTAAGGAGCAGTTTAAGAAGCTTCACCAGTTTCTAGAAGAGGAAGAGGAGGCCAGGATGGCTGCACTGAGGGAGGAAGAGGAGCAGAAGAGTCAGAGGATGAAGGAGAAGACGGAGGCTCTGAGCAGAAAGATAGCAGCTCTTTCACACACAGTCAGAGCCACAGAGGACGAGCTGAGAGCTGAAGACGTCTCATTCCTGCTCAACTACAAGGCTGCAGTGGAAAGAGTCCAGCAGCGCCCCCTGCTGGAGGATCCACAGCTGGACTCAGGAGCTCTGATAGACCAGGCCAAACACCTGGGCAACCTGACCTTCAACATCTGGACCAAGATGAAGGACATGGTCTCCTACAGTCCTGTGGTTCTGGACCCAAACACTGCTCATCCACTACTCATCCTGTCTGAAGATCTGACCAGTGTTAGACTAGGAGGCTACCAGCTTCTTCCTGACAATCCAGAGAGGAGTGATTGTTTCTTATCTGTCCTGGGCTCTGAGGGTTTTAACTCAGGGACTCACAGCTGGGATGTTGAGGTTGGAGACAATACAGCCTGGAAACTGGGTGTGTTACCAGAGTCTGTGCAGAGGAAGGGAGACAACATACTGTCTGGATCATGGAGGATACAGCTCCGTGAAGGTAAATACTCAGCTGTCTCACCATCAGGTCCAGTCATTGATCTCCCAGTGCAGAAGAAGCTCCAGAGGATCAGAGTGAATCTGGACTTGAACAGAGGAAAACTGTCGTTCTCTGATAACACACACATACACACCTTCACACACACTTTCACTGAGAAGATGTTTCCATACATTAACACTCTTGATAAAGTCCCATTGAAGCTGTTACCAGTGAAGGTGTCAGTGACAGTGGAGCAGAGCAGTTAGAGATCAAGAGGATGATCATATTTATAATGTTGTTTATTTCATAAAGGGAAAAGTCAGTGAATTGAACCTGTTAAACTGCACCTGTCCTCCTGCTGTCTCATTATTACAAACACTCTTTATGTCTCTGGTAAATAAAAACCAGTGAGAAGTCAATTCTCACTGGTTTTTATTTCTATATTTTGTATTAAATCATGATGGAGTCAAAGAGGAGACGCTGCAAGTTATTTCCGTGACTTGTGGGTTGTGGGAACCAACTATTTTGTTCACATCTGTATATCACAGAGCATTAAAAAAGAATAAGAAGGAAACAGTGTTCCTGCTTGACTACTGTTCCATACAAAAGTCAATTTTAATGAGCTAGAAACAACATTATGAAACACTGCACTCCTCGTATTGAAACCATTTTGTTTGCTTAAAATCATAATTTGTATTGAACACCTTGTTGACTATCTATCTGATTCTGTTAGTGCTACATTGTTAGTAACTATGGCTTATGCTCTCCATGAAATTCATATTTCTATTGCATATTTATTTTTTATCTATTTTTGTGTCTTATCTTGTTTTTTGTCTCAAATATTGATGCTTTTGCAAAATTGTTTTTTGAAACTTTGATGTCAATAAAGTTTTTGAATTGAATTGACTTGAACTGAGGGTGAAGGTTTTTGTGCTGAAGAGAAGAATCTGTCTTTAGTCAGTAGAAAATGTCCAAACTGAGTCTATTGAACTTTATGTCAGTGAATGTAAACAGGAAATGACATCAGTCTGTTTACAGTGAGTGAAGACAGGTGGAACAACAAGGTCTTCAAATGGACAATTATTCAAAAGGAGTTTGGTAGAAGTGTCTCTTTAAAGTTTGGACGTTAGTGATCTTTTCATCTTTGACAACAAACAAAAAAATGTCCGTCAGATATAACAAACGTTTAACTAAATCTACATTAGTTTATAACAGGACATGTTGTGCACGTTGAAAGAGTTTGTGTCTGTCCAGGTTCACATCAATGAGAGTCAAGCTAAATAACATCAGCTCAGAGTTTCACCTGATCATCACTAATATGAGGAGATCAATACATTAATCAATATCAGACATGATAACAATACTGAGAAGCAAAACCATGAGTAGGACACAAAGTTATAGAGAGAGAGCCCTGGTGCATCATGGGAATCCTCCTGTTCTACAGTCCTGGATACGTGAGAATAAACATTGATCAATGAACTCATGTCTCCTTCTTCTCCAGGAAACACGTTCAGATCAAACACATGAATATTTCAACCTGATTGATAAATGATCCTAATCAATAGAGAAGAGAAGAAAACAGGACTCATTCTGTAGATCAGACAGAGTTAGTAGTTTAGTCTTCTGGATGAATGAGATGTTCAAGTCCGATCCAGGGACAGAACTTTTTATTGATTTACATACGTCACCAGTTTCTTTAAAAGTCTCTGTTAATAAAGTGAAGTGTTGATGAAATTATTGGGCAGCTGGACAAAGTGGGAGGGGCTACAGGGAAGGTCACTGACTTGGCAGGACATCTTGAGCATGGAAGGACATTGGGTAAAGTTGTTGATGTCTTCTATGACGTCCTGCCTACTCCATCAAACCTCCACACATGGGGGGTGACAGAGAGTCCCAAGTGCAAGCTCTGTGGACAGTTTGCAAATCTTGAACATGTCTTCTCATCGTGCCAGTCAAGCTGCCAATGGAGTCATGATAAGATTCTGGTTCGGACGGAGGATGGTGTAAAACAGGCATAGAAAAACAGAAACAACGTTTGGATGCGTCCCACTTTGTCCAGTTTGTCAGTTCAGGAGAAAGCACTGCAGCACGAAGGAACAAAAGGATCCTGGCCTCAGCAAAACGACTGGGAGATGCAGGTAGACCTGAAAGAGAGGCTCAAATTCCCAGAGGAAACAGCCCCATATCTAGCCTCAGACCAGATATTGTTCTCTGGTCTAGAGGCACCAAACAGGTGGTGCTTATTGAATTAATAGTAACCTGGGAGGAGAGGATGGAGGAGGTGCATGGGCACAAGATCAAGAAACATCAGAACCTTATCCTCAAGAGTCAGCAGAATGGATGGAAGGCCTGGAACCGACCATGGAGGTCGGCTGCAGAGGTTTCTCTGGACAGTCACTCTAGAGGAGCCTTGGACTGATGGGGACTGAAGGGGTGGTAAGGAGGCGCCTGATAGGAAATGTCATCAGACTGGCTGATACAGCATCCTGGTGGACCTGGATACAGCAGGAGGTGCAGTGGTAGACCCAACCAGCTGAAGGATCGTCTTAAGAGTTGGATGGTGGTCAGCAGGGGCAGATCCAGGGCATTGGATCCCCCACCTTCCTGAGGTATTGTGGGCTTAGATCGATGAAACACCAGTGAAAGGGGGTGAAGACCTGCTGTAGCAACCCAACTCTTGCTCAGTGGAGTTGTGAAGCCAAGTTCTTCAGTCGGTGCCTTAGAGCAACCCTCACCTTTTTGGCATTTCACACAGCACGACTCAAAATAATTTCTTACCTTCATCTACAATCATCAAAGTCCTGTGGAGCGGGTTGGAAACTGTATCTTGACTCCAAGTGAACCTTTAATAAAAACTCTGAGGCCATTTGTAAAAAAGTTCATCAGTGTTTGTCTTACCTCAGAAATTTGTCCCGCCTCAACTTCTGATGTTACCATGGTGACCCTCTGTTATCAAGCCTTTATTGACCATGTGTCTTTTGTCCCTTGTGTCCTTACTCAGTGACTCGTCTCTGCAGGACAAACACCTGGTCAATCAGATCATAAAGTGGGATGTTAGGTTTATAGGTGAGTCTCAACTCAACCACACAGCTTTAGTGCAAGGCCTGAACTCTAAGGGATTCTCACAAAGGTCAGGAGCTGATCCTGGTTTCTGTCCAACACTTCATCAGAGACAAACAACACATTCACTCAAGTCCTGCAAGTTTGAAGTCCTGATACTTTTCTTGATGATTTTCTTGTCACAGCTCTTCATGATTCTCCTCCACATCTCTGTGACTAATATTCACTGCACCACAATTATCTGACAGGAACTATTTCTTCTGACTTTTCTGATTCATGTTCACAAACAGAAACTTAACAGAGCTGCTGCATCAACTGTTTCCAGCAATGAATCAAAGATCTGGAATGAAACTCCTGTTTATACTTGACAAACCTCCGCACCCTCACCTGACTCACCTATGATAAACCAGGGAACAGTTTGTTCCTCCTCAGTCCCAGAGACGCAGACTGAAGAAGAGACAATCAGATTCAGCTTCAGACCAAACTAACAACTTCCTGAGAGTGAGTCCAGCTACAACACTGCTGCTTCAACCTGCGGACAC
The DNA here is from genome assembly GCF_905171665.1 of Trachurus trachurus. Taxonomy (NCBI): domain Eukaryota; kingdom Metazoa; phylum Chordata; class Actinopteri; order Carangiformes; family Carangidae; genus Trachurus; species Trachurus trachurus. The sequence goes on along the minus strand of NC_139907.1, from coordinate 3,312,480 downwards.
TCCACACACTGAAGGTGAGTTTGACTAAAACCTGGACTCAGAGTCACAGTAAACTTCAGTCAAGTCAGTAGAGGAGGGAGGGGAGCCATGACTGACTCTACTTCCTGTCTGCTGTGTTTTCAGCTCCACTCACAGACTAAATGGCTTCCAGATCAGAGGAGGATCTCTGCTGTCCAGTCTGTAAGGAGGTCTTCAGAAATCCTGTTGTTCTGACCTGCAGCCACAGCTTCTGTAAAGACTGTCTGAAGAGCTGGTGGAGAGAGAAACGAGATCCACTGTGTCCAGTTTGTAACAGAAGATCTTCAAGAGATGAACCACCTATTAGTCTGGTGATAAAGAACCTGTGTGAGAGCTTCTTACAGCAGAGAGAGCAGAGATCTTCAGAGGCTCTCTGCAGTCTGCACTCTGAGAAACTCAAACTCTTCTGTCTGGACCATCAGCAGCCAGTGTGTCTCATCTGCAGAGATTCAGAAACACACACCAACCACAGATTCAGACCCATCGATGAAGCTGCTTCACAACTCAAGAAGGAACTTGAGGAAACTCTGGAGCCCTTAAAGGAGAAGTTGAAGGGTTTTGAAGAAGTTCAGGTGAAGTTTGGTCGAACAGCAGAACACATTAAGGAACACATCAAGGTCCAGGCTAGACGCACAGAGAGGCAGATTAAGGAGCAGTTTAAGAAGCTTCACCAGTTTCTAGAAGAGGAAGAGGAGGCCAGGATGGCTGCACTGAGGGAGGAAGAGGAGCAGAAGAGTCAGAGGATGAAGGAGAAGATGGAGGCTCTGAGCAGAGAGATAGCAGCTCTTTCACACACAGTCAGAGCCACAGAGGACGAGCTGAGAGCTGAAGACGTCTCATTCCTGCTCAACTACAAGGCTGCAGTGGAAAGAGTCCAGCAGCGCCCCCTGCTGGAGGATCCACAGCTGGACTCAGGAGCTCTGATAGACCAGGCCAAACACCTGGGCAACCTGACCTTCAACATCTGGAACAAGATGAAGGACATGGTCTCCTACAGACCTGTGGTTCTGGACCCAAACACTGCTCATCCAGAACTCATCCTGTCTGAAGATCTGACCAGTGTGAGAGGAGGAAACAAACAGCAGCTTCCTGACAATCCAGAGAGGATTCATTCTTCCTACTCTGTCTTAGGCTCTGAGGGTTTTAACTCAGGGACTCACAGCTGGGATGTCGAGGTTGGAGACAATACATGGTGGAGACTGGGTGTGTTAACAGAGTCTGTGCAGAGGAAGGGAGACAACATGTGCTCTGGATTATGGAGAATATATTTCTGCGAAGGTAAATACTCAGCATGTTCACCATCAGGTCCAGTCATTGATCTCCCAGTGCAGAAGGAGTTTCAGAGGATCAGAGTGAATCTGGACTTCGACAGAGGAAAACTGTCGTTCTCTGATCCTGATACTAACACACACATACACACCTTCACACACACTTTCACTGAGAAGATGTTTCCATACATTTACAGTTTTAAAAATCTCCCATTGAAGCTTTTACCAGTGAAGGTGTCAGTGACAGTGGAGCAGAGCAGTTAGAGATAAAGAGGATGATCATATTTATAATGTTGTTTATCTCTTAAAGGGAAAAGTCAGTTAATTGAACCTGTTAAACTGCACCTGTCCTCCTGCTGTCTCATTATTACAAACACTCTTTATTTCTCTTTGACTTCTCACTGGCTTTTATTTCTATATTTTGTCATGAATCATGATGGAATCAATGAGAAGACACTGCAAGTTATTTCAGTGACAATTGACAAGTTGTGGGAACCAACTATTTTGTTAATGTCTGTATGTCATGGAGGATTAAAAAAGAATAAGAAGGAAGGAAACAGTGTTACTGCTTGACTGCTGTTCCATACAAAAGTCAATTGTAATGAGCTAGAAACATCATTATTTATGTCCAATATATAAGACACTGTCCTCCTCCTGTTGTAACCATTTTGTTTGCTTAAAATCATAATTTGTATTGTTGAATCTTTTGCTTGGAAAACTTATTCAAGAATAATTTTAATGTACAAATAACTTACTTATCATTTCTTATATCACATGATGTCAGACAGAGGAGACCGGAGGTTTGATAAAGTTTTTGACCACCTGTATTGTTGAAACAGGTGAAGTAAATGATATTCTTTTACCTTTGTTAATTTAGTGATATTTTCATTATCTTTGAATTTATAATCAATATTCAACAATGTTTTGTCAATTTTCTTTTGCTGATTAAATCTTTCAAAGAATTAAAGAAGTCTGTCATTTTTCATGTTAAATATTTTTGGAAGTGTGTTCAAACACACAGGCGGTTTGGTATATTATTATAATAAGAGATGGTGATGCAGATTATTTATTGTTTTTTTCCCCTTTTGCTCCTTTATCAAACACTAAAATGAACAGATGTAAAAAAAATAAATAAATAAATAAATAAATAAAATAATAATAATAGTAATAAAAAATAAAAATCCACGTAAAACTCATTCTTTATTCTCGAGGAGTCGTAACGTTTGTTTAATGAAAAACATCCTGAAGAACACAAACATCATGACTGCTCCTCCTGGTTCAATCTTCTGTGTATTTATGGAAATGCAGATAAAATAAAGCTAAAATAAATACCTTTAGATTCATAATTCTTCTGCACTCAAATCTGATTCTGCATGTATTAATCTAAAGGAGCAAAACCAGGTGAAGTTTTCGTTCTGCAGCTGGTTAATGTGTGTGTGCAGGTGTGTTACATCCATGATCACACTGCAGCTTATTAGTTCACACACACACACATCAGCGTGTATGTGTGTGTGTGTGTTGCTGCTGCTGTTATTTGGATCGCAGCAGCTCCATCACATCAAAGATGCAGAATGAGCTCCAGAGGACGTGGACGTGAGGCCGCGGCCGCCAGCGTGGATGTAAATTTATGCGGCGAGCTGCAGACTGAGGCTGAAACCATCATCAGGTTCCTCAGGTTCCTCACGTCGGCTCCCACAACCATCACATCAAGTGTTGATTGGCTACACAAAACATCAACTATGGTCCCGTTACCTGCTCCAACTTTACACCTCCGACTTCACACCGTCTGTTTTTGAGACACCAATAAACTTCCAATGTGGTTAATTCACACAGACGCAACTGATCCAAGATCTGGTTTGTGTTTTTACACACAAGGTGAAAGGAAAAGGAAAAGGAGAAGGAGATCCTGCTCCATCTGTCGGAGCTTTAGGTCCAGGATGTTTTTGCTCCGAGGTCCAAGGAGACAGAGTTTACACAGACCGACAGAGCTCAGTTGTGAGAACACATCAAGGTTGAACTGTAAAGCCTGTAGTGACGGTTTCCGTGGCAGTGGGAGGAGAAAGGTCAAACAGGAGCTCAAGCTGCTGGACCGCAGGACGACTGCAGTGTCCTCGTCTCGCTGCCGTCCTCCTGGGAGCTGTAACATCGTCTCACTCTGGATTTATTACTCAGTCTCTCTCTAATCACACAGCAACAAACTGGTCCTGAATCCTCTGGTCCTGCAAAACCATGAACGAGCCAAACAGATACATAATAAACACAGTTTCCTCTGGTTTGACTCATGTTTGCATTTAAAATGATGCATACATAAAGTCTTTTTTAGATGTTTAAATCTCTCTCAGTAGGAAACAAACAAAGAGCCTGAGAACGGGCGGTGCAGACAGAGAGAAGAAGTCTGAACCTGCTGGTTTTCAGTCTTTTCATCACATTTAAAAAGAGCTTTTATCTGAATGAGCCAAGCGGAGGAGGAGGAGGAGGAGGGGAGTCCTGGTCCTGGTCCAGGTCGAGGATCTGAACTCAGGTGCAATTGCTACATTCAGTAAATCAGCAGAGATCGTTTCTGTTGCATTGAAGTGTGACAGGTTTTTATATGTCTTCATTCGACAGGACAATGTTTATATATATATGTTATAATTTATTTATTATGGTATGGTTATGGTTTTTAATTGAATTACACTCTGACATGCTCTATTTTATGATTTTTAAAGTGTAAAGTATCTTTGAGCAGTTGTAAAATGTATTGTTATTATATTATTATAATTATAGAGTATAGATCAGAATGTATTCATTCATCTCTTGTATTATTAAGATGTATTTCACATAGTGCATCTGTACTCTAAGATTATTCAATGTACAAACCTGCAACAATAATAAATCTAAAACCTTCTCTCAACTTACCTCCATCTTCTTTATGACCTGTAATAACATCAAGCTGCACAAAGAGAAAATAAAACCAGACTATATCAACTACACAGAAACACAAAAAAACTTAGTGAACATGTGAACTCTATGTTTGTGCAGAACAAACTCTTTAGCTTTCGTGTTTCTCCGCGATTTAAAAAGAGAAAAGCATAAAGACAGTGGTAAAAAAAACTAAACCTCAGAGCTTCAGCACCAACAAACACCAACTTAAATACAACTTTAATAATAATGCAACCTCCCAAAATGATGTTAGCAGCTGCTCCTTAAACAGCAGAGAAGGAAACACAACGTGCAGCTACACACTGACCCACTGACTGTCGCCTGTTTACCATCAACACACACGGAGAGCGAGCGGCCGAGAGACAGAGACAGAGACAGAGACAGACCGCCGAGCGTCTGGACAAAGTTGAAGGTCAGTGTGTGTGTGTGTGTGTGTGTGTGTGTGTGTGAGTGACGGAGGAGTAGCCAGTGATAAAAGACTGAAGAGAAGAGGAGTCACACAGAGAGAGGGAGTGTGTGTGTGTGTGTGTGTGTGTGTGTTGCTATCTGCAGCGCTTCAAGGTCTCTGTGCGCTGCTTGTTTATTGTGTGACGTCAACTCACCACAGAGGAACAATGTGGGAAGATTACACCATAAACCTCCATAACCAGAGGAACAGCAAGTACACGGCACACACACACACACACACACAAACACACACACACACACACCCTTACCTTTAAAGTGGAGCAGACTGAAGCATGAGAATCTGAAGTTCATTATGTACAAACAGGTTTTATTTCAGGCGTGGAGTCTTTGTGTGTCTGAGGTCGTTGACCCCTGAACTGCACGTTTCCACACACTCTCCGTTACATTCATGTGGATCTTTGACAAAACTGTCTTTTTTTTTTCTCTACTAAATCTTTATTCTTATTTGCTGCTGTAGTTGTGTAATGTCATTTTGCTTGGAGCTGTTTTGCAGCAGGTTGTAACGGTGTTGTTGTCAGATAAAGCTGCTTCACACCAGAAGTAAAAGCATAAAACTGGCTTTTAATGTGTAGTTAAATATGTCTGATTTCTGTTCTTCTATAAGTTTTATCTATTTAATTTCATTCCATTTCTTTTTTGATGTGTCTTTATTTTAATTTTGCTTAAGTAAGCGTCTTTGAGCACTTGTTATAAATAAATGTATCTATTATTTCTTTACAGGAGTACTGTGCTCCTCCTCATAGAGATAAATGTATTTATTTGTGATGTATTCACATGTAGCAACCTTTTTAATTAAACTGATAAAAGACTTGCAGGACAAGCAGCTGCAGCTGTTGAAGGATGAGCAGCAACATTCACGAGTTCATGTTCCTGCTCTGACTCTGACTCAGAGAGTTAATCAGAGAGTGAGAAGAGATGAGACAAATCATCTAAAGGCTAAATCATTATACATTATTCACTTCTTAACAAAAGTGAAAGGTTTTTGAGAATTTTCAGCATATTTAAGTTACATATATCTATGAAACCCTTAAATAACAAGTACATAGAGTTCAGAGTAAAAAATAAACTGTTATTGTGTCAGATCTTCTCTCCTCACAGACTCACTGTGTTGTGTTGATGCTATAATGAGCTCATCGGTCGGTCAACGTGCACGGTGCACGGAGCAGGGTGCACGGTGCAGAGTGGCTCTCTCACCTGTTGAGCTTGAAGTCGGGGGAGAAGATGAGTTTCCCAGGATGGTCCACAGACCTCCACATCAGGCCCAGCATCAGGATCTCCAGCCAGCAGCACTTCAGCAGGTGGATCTGGTCGGTGAGACTCAGCTCTAAGAAGCCTGAGGTGAGAAGACATACAACTTGATCTTATGCCTGTTCACTGTTTTTCTGTATGTTTTCTCACGATTGCTTTATTTTTTCATTGATATTGTATTTGTGAAGCACCTTGTAACCTTGGTTTTGAAAGGTGCTATAGAAATAAAGGTTATTATCATTATTACATTAGATTATATATATATTAGATAATATATCGTAGTGAACACAAAGCTCTAGAAGTCAGAGGTGAAGGAAACTTCTTCTAAGTTAGGACTCAAGGATGAAATGATTGACATGGTCAAAAGTCAGTCTGACACATGTGACACAGTTCAGCCTGGCAGAAAACTGACAACTGGATTAAAACAATTAATTCAAAAACTAAATTACCTATTAATTTAAAATGTTTGGTTCCTGTTCTTTGTTAATTGATGAGCTTCCTAACATCAGTGTGACAGCTGCTGCTTCGTCAACTCGTCTCATACGTAGATTATAGTAACTAAGAATCAGAAACAGAGCCTGACACCTGTTCTGTTGTGAGCTATAGACAAAGATATACTGTATAAAATAAAAAATATCAGCTCTGACAGCGCAGGTCTCATCTGTCTTTTTTCTTTTCTATTTTTTTCTCCAGATCTTTTATAATTCAGACACTACACACTCATTTTCACTCATTTTCACTTCTGTCTGTGAGAAAAAAGAAAAAAAAAAACATCAGGGAAAAATGGTCTTTGTAGAGAAAACTGGAGTCTTTGTGTGATCCCTTCACATTAACACCTCTCCTGAGAAGACACCTGCAGAGCTGAACGGGCTGAGAGGAGGAGGAGGAGGAGGAGGAGGAGGAGGAGGAGGAGGAGGAGGAGGAAGAGGAGGAGGAGGAAGAGGGAGAGGAGGGAGAGGAGAGGACTGAAATAAAGAGATTTTACAGATTTAAAGTTTTACAGTCTGTTTCCTGCCTGTGTTCATTCACTCTTTGTCTCATCTGAGTGTTTATTCATTTCTCTGTGACCCACAACGTCTCAGACCGGTGGACAGATGATGTGTTTACCGTCCTCTTCTTAGTCTACTACATGTAAACTGGACTCTAATTAAGTCTGAAGAGACATTAAATAACTGGGAGACGAGTGCGACAGAAGCAGCAGGATTGCATCAAGGTTTGAGTACAGGAGCAGAGAAGGGACATAATTCATACAAAACTGAACATAATGAAGTGAACTTTAAAATGTGAATCCTGAAGAAAAAAAAAAGAAAAGATCATTCAAATTTAAATATAAGAAAAAATCTAATGTTATTGTGCCATCTTTTGTTATGTACAATGTGATTTTATGTGATGTTTGTCCATATTTTCTATGTTTGTGAGTAAAAAAAGTGAAATATTGTGATCCATATTTTTACATTAGATAATATTTTCTATTAAACAACATTATGATGAATCCACAATATTTTTCAGTGTGTAAACCGATTTTGAAGACCTCAAAATAAAGACGTTGGGACAAAACTGCTCAAGATAGTTAATGATTGTCTTCTTTCCATTTTCAGGACACTGTAGTCAAGTTGTCGACTCCCCAAACCCATCTGTATCTGCACACACCTCCCAACTTTCAAGACCATGCTCAAAACTCAGCTTTTTGAACAAGCTTTTAATATATAATTTGTGTTTTATACTGTTTTATTGCTGTTTTTAATCTGAATCTCACTATTTTATGATTTTTAAAGAGTAAAGTGTCTTTGAAATTGAACTGTTCTGAGGTCAGATTGTGTGACAGTAGTTTGTTTCTGACCTGGGATCTTCTTGGCCCAGCTGATCATGAGGACCAGCTCCTTGTCTGCCAGGTTGGTGAGCGACATCATCATGCTGGCCTCGGTGAAGGGCTTCTTCAGCTCCTCCATCAGGTAGATCTCGGGCGGCTCCGCCTCCATGATGCGGGAGATGAACTCCTCGGGGCTCATGGTCGGGTGGTGGGCGTGGTGGTTGCCCTGGGGGAGGGGGGCGAAGGGAGCGAGGGGCGCCTCCACGTGGAGATGCCTCTGAGCTCCTCGAGGGCCGTGCCCCGCCCTCACCAGCCCCCGGCCCGTCGCGTCCCGAGGGTGAAGGCCGCCGCCGCCGCCACGGCGATGTCGAGCTCCTCGGAAGCTGCAGCGCTCGCGCCTCATTCCTGCAAACAGAAACATGACATCACATGACCTGTAGGGCTGGGACGATACGCTTTTCTCCCGAGTCGATTCTTCTACGATTTTTTTGGATGCCGATTCGATTCAAATTGTGATTCTACGATATTGCCGATTTTCTCGATTTTTAGTCTGCATTTTTAACACCAGTGAAACAGTTGAATGATTATGATTGTCTACAGACTATTCCAGGAAACATATTTCCCCAAAAAATCACATGTAAGTCAGTTTTTAAGATTTATTCAGCAGCAATATATACGTTTACTCTCTTTTCAAAAGCCTGGACTGCATAAAAGAGGCAAAAATAAAGGAGTCTATATCTCTTTCTGACAAAATGAGATATACTGTAGACTGAGGTAAACTGCTACATTTTAACATTTATCTGCACACAAATACTGTAGGAGCCTATAAATTAACATACTCCATTATAAAGTGAACTTAAACCCTTTTCAAAACCTGGACTCCCTGTATGTAAAAAAGGCAAACAAATGCACATTGCACAATATTTAATAAATAAATAAATAAATAAATAATTAAAAGAAAAATGATTTTTGAAAAAAAATCAAAATCGTCCAAAAAAAAATTGCGATACCCTATGTGAATCGATTTTTTTCTCCCACCCCTAATGACCTGTGATGTCACCGCTTCGTGTTGTTTTAGGAGCAGCTCTGAAACCTGAATCTGTGCCTTTTCTGTTGTATTTTAAGACTTGGATCCAGGAGGAACTCCCTGAGTAGACGGTTTCATGTCTTCATCTATAAACACAACCAGACTCACTATCACCATGTTCAATAATCTTCTCCTTTCTCACTTAGTGGAACAGTCTGGTTCCTGTCACGGCAACAAACATCCACTGAACTGAATGAGTCATGAAATACAAGACTTGAAGAGACAATAAAAAAGACTGACGTGTACAGTAAAAGCTTCAACTGACTCATGACACGTTGTTTTCTCACCCCGACATAAATCTCTCAAACGGGCTCAAAGTTTCTTGCAGCAAAAAACGTTTGCTTTGCTTCCAAAGACAAAGAGCTACAATCTGCACAAATCAACCAAGAACAAGAAGGAGGAGGAGGAGGAGGTCTTGACTAGAGCTCAACATCTGGACATTTAAAGCTCCATACAGTATAAAGGTAGATGTTTGTGTTAAAGCTCCTTCAAAATAAAGGTAGATGTTTGTGTTAAAGCTCCATACAGTATAAAGGTAGATGTTTGTGTTAAAGCTCCTTCAAAATAAAGGTAGATGTTTGTGTTAAAGCTCCATACAGTATAAAGGTAGATGTCCATGTGTAGTGTGATTATAAAGCAGCTCTAGGTTCTATATCAATACTGTGAAAGTATCAAAGCCTCAGTCCACAGAGAAATGCACACAGCCTGTATTCAGCAACTGAGCCTTAAAACCAGCCGTCAGGACTTCCTGTCACTTTGTGATGTCACAAGGAAGCAGTCTTGCAGGATTTGGCTTCTCTGAGTGTTTTATTCTGAAATCTGCTCTGTTTTTTATTGGATCACTCAGAAATAGAGGCTCAGAGCCTCCTCTCTTCTGATTGGCTCCCTAATAATGACTGTTCATATTGTGGAGGCATCATCTACCACACCTACCACATTTCATCATTCCCACTTCGCAGCATTTCCGTAGGCGGCAGGCCTGGCAGCTTTTACGCCGGTTCTTGTCGATAGTGCACTGGTTCGTGGCGGGGCAGATGTAGTCGTTGTGCCCTGATAAACAAATAGAAAACAATCATTTAGAAGGATGAGGAAGAGGAAACGGTGGCGAGATACAACAAGAGAGAGAGAGAGAGAGAAAGTTAAAGGGATACGCCAAACTTTTTTTTTTTGTGTCTTGCCTCACTCCCGAGTCCATGACAAGCAGATAGACACCATCCTTTCGACTGTGCGTGCAAGTAACAAGGGAGATATGGGCAGAGCTGGCGCACCGCAGAGATGTCCACAAGTCTTTTTTTGCAAGTCCAAGTCAAGTCTCAAGTCTTTGGTCACGAGTCCAAGTCAAGTCTCAAGTCTTTGGTCACGAGTCCAAGTCAAGTCTCAAGTCTTTGAGGGGTGAGACTTCATCAAGTCTCAAGTCTTTGGTCACGAGTCCAAGTCAAGTCTCAAGTCTTTGAGGGGTGAGACTTCATCAAGTCTCAAGTCTTTGGTCACGAGTCCAAGTCGAGTCTCAAGTCTCTAAAAAATAAAAGTCTCCTGTCTCTTCTGGTTGTAATGAGCCTTCTATCATCTGCTGCTATCCGCTCTACTAAAGATACTGCACAGCTATATCTAAGAGATTCAAAGCATTTACTGTAGGTTATTATCACTCCTTTATCTATACAGTATTGATTAGTTGTTTATTATATGATCACTTTAAACAGGATATTGCAATGCAATATGAAGAAAACACAGAATGAAAGCTTTCCTTTAAAGGAAACTGTATTCTGAGTCAAGAAAGAATCAAAGCTGCTCTGCCCCTCTGCACTGGCCTTTTCTCTTTTTTTTGCTTTGTTGATTTCAGAAAACCCAAATGAACAACATGGAACATGATTTAGGCTGTTAATTATAGGTCATAAGATCTGTATGGTATGGTACCTATAGCTCACATCTTTACGTGCAGCAAAACCTTTCTGGAACCGCATGTTTCTGAGAGAAGAACTGGTTGTTATTATTTTTTTAATTAGCTCCGTCAACTCATGGGGGCGTGTCGACACGTCCAGACTTCCATACGGGCCTTCAGTCATATTTCGCAGCAAAAACATAAATAAACAGGAGGATTTAGCCTACAGTAGCCTGATATGTGCCAGTTATTCAGCAGCTAGTCCCCGTGAAGGAAGGTCTGACAACAAACGGACATTGTGCCTCACATGTAGGCTACGGACGGTGCCGCTATTAAAAAAAAAAAAAAAAAAGCCGGTTCACAGTCACCTGTCACTCACCCGCAGCAGCTGACTGCGCTGTCAGAGGAGCTCTGCTGCTCCTCTCTCTTTAGACATGGTGTTTGGCTGCACTCTGTAGGAGTTCAATATGAAGATCTAACCTCCATCTGAATAACGTTACCGGCCATGTGGCGCTGCTCCGCTAGTGGTGTGTTAACGGCAAAAAAAAAAAAAAGATTGTCGGTCGTCCTGTCAGGAGGGAGGCACGAGCCAAAAAAAATAAAGATTGTTCACGAGTCTCAAAACACGAGTCCGAGTCGAGTCTGAAGTCTTTAGGGCACGAGTCCAAGTCAAGTCTGAAGTCTCTGTGGGTGCGACTTAAGTGCGACTCGAGTTCGAGTCGCAAACTCGAGTCCCCATCTCTGGCGCACCGCTAATTAGCTTAGCTCAAACGCTGGAAGTGTATGGGTAGTGTTAGCCTGCCTCCACCTAAAGTCATCAGAGAAACTCTTCAGCAACTCTAAATGGAAACCGGCGGGCCGATCTTCGTCTCAGAGCTGACAAAACTCTCCGGTAAGGCATCTTGAGCGGTCAAATGCCGCTAACGGGACGAGATCGGTCAAAACGGAGGGTTCAAGCAAAGACGGTTTATTTTGGTTCAAGCTAGCTACATCGAGGGTAGGTTAGCTTCCTGTTTCAAAGTAAAAGCACAAATTCTATCGTGGTTTTCTGTATGTAAAGGGCAACGGGTGTTTTATTTTGTGAAAGTAACTGGAAGTGCGTTGGTCACAACGGCTAGCTTGAGTAGCACCGAATTCGTCCGAACAAAATTGTAAACAGCTGGTATTTAGACGGCTACTTTCTCGCCTAAACATGTTTGTCGATAAAGTGATATATTTACAGAGTTTAGAGCTAAAATGAAATCAGCTTCCGACTGCTGACTTCGGCTCGGGTAGGAGGCAGGCTAACACTACCCATACACTTCCAGCGTTTGAGCTAAGCTAATTAGCGGTGTGCCAGCTCTGCCTGTATCTCCCTTGTTACTGCACGCACAGTCGAAAGGATGGTGTCTATCTGCTGGTCATGGACTCGGGAGTGAGGCAAGACACGAAAAAAAAAAAATGTTGGCGTATCCCTTTAAAGTTCACACCTTGGATGCTCCTCTTGAAAAAGGCCTTGCAGCCCTCACAGGACCAGACGCCGTAGTGGTACCCTGAGGCGTAGTCGTGGCACACGGCGCAGAAGTGCATGTCGGCTTTGCCCGGCGTGGATGAACACGAGCTGAGCCGCTCCACTCCGTCCTCCGATCTCTTCCCCAGCAGCTTGTTACAGCTGATGATGGAGCTGCAAGAAAGAAAGAAAGAAAGAAAAAAAAACACAGACGCTGTTAAGGGGACAACTTGACATTTAGGATTTTAGCCTGTCATTCACCTGCCATTAAAAGTCCTTCGACAGGTGCTGCGTCCCCCCCCCCGCCCCCCTGCAAAATGTCTCCACAACCGCATTTCAGTCAACGGGAAAATTGCATCAGAAAGCTGACAGCGTTCATCATTGACACATAATGGGGTGGAGAAATCTCCAACATCCACGGCCGCTGTCTTTGCGGCCATCAACAGGAAGAGCTGGCAGCGCCGGTAATGACTAAATATACAGCCTAATAACAGAAAATAGATCCTGGAGAGTGAGAGTAGATCAACCTGCACTGAGAGCACCGCGCTCAAGTTTTCTGGAGGAAAAAGTCAGATACGCTGAAAACTGAAAATTGAGCATCGTCATAACGTGCAGGACAAATATCATGATAAACAATATTATAGTGTAATTGTATTGTTGTATCAGTTGTTCTTTATCACTGTTAAATGATTGTATTTCATGCTTCAGGTGATTTTGAATGCAAAAACAATATGAGGAGCATTGTACCTGGCAGGAAATGTTATTATAAGCGTAATGACTCGTTCCTAATAAAATAATATTCTATATGTGGACAAGGTATTAGTTTGGACACTTGATGTCAGTGCATCCAAATATAAACAGACCTGATTCAAGATTTTAACACTGTAAACTTCACATAAGGTTAAATGTTTTCCTTCTTGACTATCTTGTGTTGGTCTTGTAGTGAGGAATATAAAGTAATATTTTCTTTTTTCTTCTTCGTACAACATTTTTAGCACAGGGAACAATGCTTGGATATAAGAGCAGGTGTAATCTGACTACAATTTTAGATTAAGATTAAAACCAAGAAGAACTTTACTGATCCCAGACTGGAAACAACTGAAGATGTTACTGCTCAGTCAGGGGATTGAACGCATTAACAGGCCCTAAGATTAATTTTTAACTATTAACTTGGATTAAAAAGTAAAACACACAGGCAAAGGCAACATTAAGTATTATTTTGGATTCAAAGGTCCAACAGGATGTTTTCAGCTTGATGTGCTGTTCACATGTTGATTTTATGTTGTGCCAGTGCTGCTGTGTGTCACCTGCCATCATCAGCTGTCATTACACCATTGTGTGCAATTTTTAATACATATCATTGCTGCTGTGTCTTATTATTTTTTATTTTTATGAGCTTTTAATTTGGTAAATTCATGTGTAAGTTGCACTTTAACGCATTACTTGATGATCTTTTTCAGTTTACATCTGGCCAGGGACAACAGATGTCAATGAGCCTCACTGGGTAACTCTGCCTCACTTACAGTTTCTTTAAAAGGGATAGTTCAACAATTTTGGCAATTTGGCCCATTGCCATAATCACTATAGTCACAGCATTAGGTTTGTTACTTTTATTTGTCAATGTAAGCTATTTTTAGAACGGCGGAGCAGAGCCGTGAGCTGCTCAGAGCTACGCTACGGAGGCTCATGGGATTTTCTGGTTTCCCTCATCAAACTCATCAAATACACAATCCAACAACTCCACAACGCTCTGGTGGACAAGTTGTGACCTGCACATTCACCACGCTATGAGATAATAACACAACGTTACCAGACAGAGTTGTTTTAGAGGGAAATTCATGCAAAACCGCTGATGCACGTTGCCTTCAGGGACAGTTTTTCATCAACAGTCTCTGTATTTCCCTCTACAACAACTCTGTCTGGTGACGTTGTGTTATTATCTCATAGCGTGGTGAATGTGCAGGTCACAACTTGTCCACCAGAGCGTTGTGGAGTTGTTGGATTGTGAATTTGATGAGTTTGATGAGGGAAACCAAGAAATCCCATGAGCCTCCGTAGCGTAGCTCTGAGCAGCTCGCGGCTCTGCTCCGCCGTTCTAAAAATAGCTTGCACCGACAATTAAAGGTAACGAACCTACTGCTATGACTATAGGGATTATGGCAATGGGCCAATTTGTCAAAATGTTGAACTATCCCTTTGAATACCGTTGATTAGTGTTGCATTGTCCCCGTCAAATAAACCAATAGATAAATAATAAATAAATACCCCCCCCCCCGGTGTGGGTCAGGCTCGGCGGTCCCACCTGCTGGGGGCGATGCCGTGGGCTTTGGGCTCCAGCCACGCTGCATGTGGGCTGGGCTCGTTGTAGACGAGGGGGGGGGGCTGGGGGCAGCGCAGAGTCAGTGAAGGCACGTTGGCGTGACCGTGGGAGGGCCAGAAGGCCGAGGGGCTGAGGGGGGGGCACAGGGACGACCGGCTGTCCGACACGGGCTGTCGGCCGTAGCCCAGCACGGGGGGGCTGTAGAAAGTCAGAGGTCCGTGTCCGTGTCCGTACTCGTGGCTACTGTCCGTGTACGGGGACGGGATGCACACGGTGTGGTTGTCCATGCACTGCGGCGGCGGCGGCAGGGCTGGGGGGGGGCTGTACACGGGGGGGCTGTACACGGTGGCGGGAAGCAGCCGCGGCGGCGAGCTCGGCCTCTCTGACGCTTTACTGGAGTCGACCTCGTGGAGCTGGAGCAGGCGGTCAGCGTCCAGCCCGGGGGAGGAGGCCATGTCAGGGGGGGGAGGAGGATGAGGAGGGTGGGGGGTCGAACTGTGTGTGATGACGGACGTGACGCTGCAGTCGGTTCTTCTACTGCATGATCCTCTGCAGACGAGTCCTGGAGCAGAGAGACGAACACAGGGTTTTAGATCTTTAATGTGACCCCACTAGGGCTGTCAACTAAACCCCCCAAATCAGATTTGAATTTATAATGCTTCTTCTGTTAAAGGGATGGTTCAACGTTTTGGCAAATTGGCCCGTTGCCATAATCCCTATAGTCATAGCAGGAGGTTCGTTACCTTTAATTGTCGGTGCAAGCTATTTTTAGAACGGCGGAGCAGAGCCGTGAGCTGCTCAGAGCTACGCTACGGAGGCTCATTATGGGATTTCTTGGTTTCCCTGCATCAAACTCATCGAATACACAATCCAACAACTCCACAACGCTCTGATGGACAAGTTGTGAGCTGCACATTCACCACACTATGAGATAATAACACAACGTTACCACACAGAGTTGTTTTAGAGGGAAATACAGAGACTGCTTGATGAAAAACTGTCCCTGAAGGCAACGTGCATCAGCGGTTTTGCATGAATTTCCCTCTAAAACAACTCTGTCTGGTAACGTTGTGTTATTATCTCATAGCGTGGTGAATGTGCAGGTCACAACTTGTCCACCAGAGCGTTGTGGAGTTGTTGGATTGTGTATTTGATGAGTTTAATGAGGGAAACCAAAAAATCCCATTAGCCTCCATAGCGTAGCTCTGAGCAGCTCACGGCTCTGCTCCGCCGCTCTAAAAATAGCTTGCACCGACAATTAAAGGTAACAAACCTACTGCTATGACTATAGGGATTATGGCAATGGGCCAATTTGCCAAAATGGTGAACTATCCCTTTAAAAATTTGAATTTTTAAAGTGTTTTTTTTTTTTTAAGCTCATTATATACACCTATACCAGCTTATTATCCTCTGAAGGGCATTTCAACCAAATCTGTTATGTAACATTTACAACACACCTGTTTACCAGCTCAATATAAAACGTGCAGAAGGGAAATCGAAATATTATAAGTAGTGTTGCCAAAGCAGTCGAAGCACAGCGAAACACCAAAATACAAAATGTGCCTTTCTTTTTTTTCCATTAGTTTCCTGCTCAGACATTTTCCGGCTTCCACAGCACAGACACTAATGAGGAAGAGAAGTGAGTTTTGCATTCGCTTTGCAACAAATATCAAAGCATAAAAGTGTGAAAAGTTTCATCAGTTTCAAAGAAAAGGCTTCTGCTGACACCAGAGTGAGTGAGATCTCCTCCTGAAAACAATGAGCTCATGACGTTTTTCCCAAACTGTGCAACGCATCCTTCTAGGAAAATTATCTGGTCAGTGTTCACACACACCGGATAAGACTGTTTTGTTTTATTATTTCGCCTTAACTCCGTCTAGACTGCAGCGGAGCGTCCACCAGTGCCGAGCTGTTGTGACTCAGCGCGGCGGCGGCTCACTGGGAGTTAACGGGAGTCGTTTCACCACCAGCGGAACTGCGGTTGTTCAAGGACGCTGGAGAAAAAAACTCCATGAAAAACACAAGATAATGGGATTTTTACTGAGTGAATCACAGCGAGAGGACAAACTGAGATCTGAGAGTTTCAACAAACAGAACAGGAGGGAATCCACAGCTCCGTCAGTTTGCAATATCACCGCTAAATCCAACAATATGACATCAGATCATGCTTTTAGGTCTTTGATGAGTTCCCCAGTTTTAATAATTCACTGAATCTTCTGGCTTCTGCTAAAAATCACATTTCCAATCATTAACTGGAGTTTTTTTTGCAGAGCAACATGAAGTAAATGAATGACGTTTTGATAAATGAACCAGGTGAGTTGATTTTTCATAAGCAGCCACCTCCACCTCCCTGTGTGAGGGGCCTAAAGGAAGTCCTGCTACAGCTCCAAAGACCAGATAAGTGATAAGTGAAGGTCAATCACATCAAAAATCAATCGATACGGTCCGTCTGTCACACAGGTCGGGTCAAACCGTCCTCGCTCACAAAACAATACACCGTCCCTTGTCCACTGTGAAACTACAAAGTCGTCACAGGTCGATACGACGAACTCCCCTCAAACGCTCCGGACAGCGTCATGATGGAGCGGAGCGTTTAAAGGACAATTCTGGGCAAATTCAACTCAGGGGCTGCATGTATTTTCCTAACATTTTAGGTCTAAAAGAAGGAACCTGAAGATTTTCAGTTTAATGTCTCCTGTTTTGCGGTAGTTGCGTCTGTCCCTGCATCGCCACGGCAGCGATGAATGGGAGCGGATTGAAGTTCCGCTGCTTAGGCTGTTTCCATCCCTCAAAGCCGCAGACAGCGTCAGATGGCGACTCAAACATGCACCCAGAAGTTTATTTACTTCAAGCAAGTCAAGAGTTGATATTCCTGTGTTTATGACACAAACAGGAGCTTCCGACTGCACCTGAACACACCGAGCGCCAACTTGGGTCTCGACTCCGCGAGACTTTGAATTAGATCTAGTTTTACAAACACGTCGGCTTGCTTGAAGTTAATAAACTTCTGGGTGCATGTTTGAGTGGACATCTAACGCTGTCTGTGGCTTTGAGGGATGTAAACAGCCTAAGCAGCAGAACTTCAATCTGCTCCCATTCATCGCTGCCGTGGCGATGCAGGGACAGACACAACTACCGCAAAACAGGAGCAATTACACTGAAAATCTTCAGATTCCTTCTTTTAGACCTAAAATGTTAGGAAAACACAGCCCCGAGTTGAATTTGCCCGGAATTGTCCTTTAAGTGCGGATCACACAGCCATGTTGACGCCGTGTTACAGATACAACACTCACATGCTGTATTCATCCTGTGTGTTGATGTTTAAACACAACAGCTTGTTCTGTTCTTGTTCTTGCAGCAAACAGGAAACACCAGTTTCTATTCTGAGGATGTGCCCCTGATGGATAATTTGACCAGCAGCACCTGAACGCATCACAACTAAGCTTTGAGAGGAAGTCTCTGCTTCAGCTTCAGCTTCAGCTCTGTTGACTGAGACATGGATTCATCAGGTGGACACAGCTGGTCAGTCTTCTAACGAGGTTAAAGCCGAGTCTTAAGCCACGTTTACACCACAACGCTCGCAGATGAAAACCGCAAAATATTTAATCAGATGTGCCTTTCGTTTAGACGGCGACAGCGTTTTGGGAGCTTGAAAACGCAAAAAAGTGAAACCACCCTCCAGAGTGGAAATCCTAAAAAACGTTCCGCCGTTGCGTCCCCATGTAAAGGGTCTGCTCCGATTGCTACGACCTGTGGATAGGAAGAAGAAGAGGAAAAAACCTGGGTTGTACTGGCATGCATACAACACTGAATTCCACAGACTTTTGCATCACCATGTGCACGCAGATTTCCACCCAAAAAACGCTAAACGTCTAAACGCGAAATAAAAAGTGAGAACGCAACGCCACTTTTGCATTTTCTGTTCAGATCGTTTCCGTGTAAACGTAGCCTTAAACTAATCTCGACAACCTCTGGAAGTTTGCGTTTGGGGTTAAATCAGTGTTTCCCAATCGGATGGCTGCAGCCTCCTGGTGGCCAGTGAAGATATTGCAAGTATCCAAAGAAATCATTCGCAAAACAAATTTGGTTAAAAATGTACAGTAGTTATTGGAAAAATTCTAATATAAACTATGTTGTTTTTTTGGTGTTTTAAAATGAAATGAGAAGAAAGTGGAGAATGAAAATGGATGGTCGCTAACAACAGGAAAAAGTCAATCGGTGCACGGCCTTTGTATTGAACTGGGGTCAAATGCGATGGTGACACTTTTGAGATTTTCAGTTGAGTCACAAGAGGAAAAAACTTGAAGTTTGAATGAGTTTGAATGAAGTTATTTTGTGTTTATTTTGTGCTTTTCGTGGATTTGGCATCAAACAACCTCTGGTCAGACGTTGAACTAGCGTAGCAGCGAGAAACTACAACCAGGCAGGAATATTTAAAAGGTTTAGATTAATGAGCTGTGGTTGGTGAGGCCATTTACATCCACTGAAACTGTCTGTGTGTCTGTGAAACACAACAAGTTGAGATTTAAAAAACAGCAGCAGAAGTAGAAGTAGAAGAAGTAGGCTTCTTGGCTGTTTTACCGACAGAAATCCAACCACAGATGATAAACCTGTAGTAAACCTAACTGCCTCCACTCTGCCTGACATTTCACACATGATTATTTTCTCAGACTTGCCAGAATTAAACAGTCGCAGCATAAATTTACTTAATTAATCACAGACAGAAAAAGAGAAGCGTGACATTAAACAACCTCCAACCTCAGACTAAAACCGACTCGGAGAACACGACAAAGGTTAAAACACTCACTCGTCTTCAGGCTGAAACTCGCGGCTCTGCAACTTTTCCCAGTTGAACCACACTGAGCTGTTTGTGTCACAGCGTCTGTGCCCAAGTTTGAGCTTTGGACACACTGGCGCTGATGGCAGCCGTCCATGGTAAACCACCAGGCAGGCAGGCAGGCAACACGGGGTCAAAGGACACTGTCTTAATGCAACTCTGCCATTTATTCCACTTCTTTTAATCACGTTACCACCGACAACCGACAACCAGCCTCAGGTCACGGCTCAGCTTCTCCTGGACTCAACCAAAACTGAACTAAAAACTAAAAAAAGGGCCAAACAAAGCAAATACAGGAACAATTGAAAGTGAAACAGCTTTAAAACACATTAAACCAGCTGCACATGCTACAACTTTGACTGCAAGATGTACAATAAACCACAACTTAAAACTTGTTTGTTTTTTCCACTTTGCTTTGGTTGGATGTCACTAAAATCTTTACCTGAATAATTCATGATATTCTATTCTTCTAATTTCCAGTTGTCGTTATGCCAAAATACCAAAAAATAAGTTAGTTTTGTTACCAATAGTCTGTTGTGAAGTGAGTTCTGCAGCTACAGGACGTGTTGAAAACATGGTTTAGGGTTCATTTTTGCAGAAATATAAAGTTTTGTCTCCTACAGCTCTTAGATCTGCTTCACGAGTCACGACTGAGACTTCTTTCTCTGCCTTTGCACAGTTTATAGTTTTATAGTACATCATGCATATTTAATTTGCGACTGTTTTTTCTCTCTTTGTCCTATTTTAGTATTTTATTCACAACATGTGTATGTACATAGGTGCATATGGATGTATATAGTGTATATTTTTCTTACTTTTCTGTGTTATATTGTTCTTCTATGCACTAATATTATATTATATGCATGTCTCTGCACTACTTGATACTTGAATTTCCTTTGGAATCGATAAAGTTGTATCTCTAAGTCTAAAAGCTGAGTCGGTGCAGTTGCTGCTTCATGCAGGTGCTTTTAGAAATTCTAATGTAAGGATATAAAGTATATTTCTCCTGTGTTGTTTTATCATTTTTGTGAATATGTTTCTAAAACAGTACATTACCTATGCTTCTTGCATTTTACTTGTTTTTGTGCAGCACTTTGTTACCTGTACTCAAAAAATAAAGTTTAACCTATGCTCTGATTTTACATGAGACAATAATTATAAATTTTTTTAATTTTACAAATCACGAAATAAAACCAAACTCATCCAACAGTTACCTAGGACTGGGATTCGCTTCTTATTTCTGACTCTAAGATAAATATTAATTTTTTCGTGTCTTTTTTCTTTTTAAACCTTAAATGAAAAAAAGAAACATCCTTGATGAGGATGTTGATGGTGTGGTGCCATAGCAACCATCAGGATTTTAAAAAGAAGTTTTTTGTCTTTTGCTCTGTTAAAGTGTCTCTGAGGATCCTGCTGCTGCACTGTGTGATCATCTGTGTTTTCATTTACAGTACACAGAGTAATAGTAAATCATTATGGGATGGCCGTCCGTGTTGCTGCTGCTAGCCGATATGAACCAATGGAGTGAGTCTCAGATGATTAAACACCAAACCAGAGTCATTTTCTGCTGTTATCACCTCTCTGGAATAAACAGGGCTGAATCAAGGTTAACCCCGCGTGTTAAACAGCAGCAGCAGCAGCAGCACACGGCATGACAGGTCAAAGGTCGCCGCCGCTGCGTCACCTACTACAGACATTGTTGAGGGAGAACACACTGTAAAAAAATAAAATAAACCAAATCTAATCAGAGGTGAAAAGTGACGTTTGATTTAACTTTAATGAACAGATTGATTTACATTTTAAGAGACTAATCCAAAATGAAGAGCTTCATTATTTGTCTCATATATTATAGATCATAATATAACAAATACAAATTGTTTTGCAGTGAAGCAATGATGTCACGTAACATACGAGTTTTATTTTGACATTTATCTACTATTCAAATTCATCACATCACATCATGTTCAAGTGGCATTTTAAGGTTTTGTCCAATTTCATAAGAGCCTGCCGACTATTTTCCATAATTGTTGATTAAGAGTTTGATCTATAAATAAATAAATAAAATCAGTTTGTGATTGGTTCTCAAAGTCAAAGTTTAAGTCTTTATTGATTATTTTAATAGATCAAAACCAGAAAAGCCAAAAGAGAGACTGGTCCTCATCTTATACAGTAGGACAGAGTAAGGCACAATTTATATTTCATTATTTAAAGTTAAATCCAGTTTAAAAACTAATTTTCATGACTTTTTTATATAATTCTTTTTAAAGGAACATCATCCGCACAAAAAAACTGGTTACTACTACTACTACTACTACTACTACTGCTGGTTAGTTTTATATCTAAATTACAAATAAAGACTTCTGCCTCTATAACACAAATGTTTATTATTGTTATTATATTACATAATAACTAGTAGTACTACTGATAACATCTATCGGTATGTTTATTACCACTATAACGATTAACAGCACATACAGTAGATCATCAATCTGTGGCCATGACTGTTGACCTTCTTATTGAAGCTGCAGCTCAGTCTCATATCAGTGGTTCAGAGAGAAAACAGCTGCCGGTCGTCGGCTACAGATGTTCTTAGAGCTGCTGCAGAGAAAGTGGATGGATTTCAACATCTATTCTAGTGCAGGGGTTTCTCAACTAGTCTCACTCTGGGCTCCACATTTTCCCATGGTCATTAAGTCGCGACCCACTTTTATAGAATTCAAACCAAGAATTTTTTTTAAAAGCCTTTAAAAACTCATTTTGCTCTTTATTGAGCAAAGTGCATTTCAGAGCACATGAATGAAACTGAGGAGGACCATGACAACTGCATGTACGGAAGTAGGGCTGCCCCCAAATAGTCGACCAAGCACTGGTCGACCAAAAAATCATTAGCCGACCACAATTTCATTGGTCGATTGGTCGCAGGAAAAAAAAAAAAACATTTGGAGCCGTGTCTTGTCAAAATTAAGCCAACATCAATGACTGAACTGTATAGGAAAGGTTATGGGGCTTTTATTTTGAAGGGCCAGATACAGGAAGTCGTTACGTGACACTTTTTTTTTTTTTTTTTTTTACAAGGCACGGCAGTCTCTCTCGTATCACCGCTGTTTTCAACCTTAGCGGTGCTGTCTGAGCTCCGGTCCCGTCCCACAGCGCTCACCGGCGGTCAGTCTCAGTGTCACGGAGCGGATCCATGATGGTCCCCGCTGCAGTCAGAGACCCGCACCCATAGACAGTCTATGCCCACACCCATAGACATATGTCTATGCCCACACCCATAGACATACTATGTCCGCACCGCTCCACGCCGCGGACCCCCACCCCCGTCACACAGCCTGAGCTCAGTAACTTTTTACCCTCCTCATCTACTGTGTTTATTGGTGATAAACAGGCATTCTGCCGGTAATAACGGTGAAACACGACCGGCTTGTTGTTGAATCTCGGACCTAACACGGCCGGAGTCACGAGCATTAATTAATTAATTCTCAACCTGAACGCGGGCACAAATTTTTTTTTTTTTTTTTTTTTTTTTTTTTTTTTTTTTTTTTTAATTTTTTTCCCCCCTCAAGGTGGGGGGTCGATTAGTCGACTAATCGCCATAAGTGACGACTACTGGTCGACCAACAAAATCTTTGGTCGGGGGCAGCCCTATACGGAAGTGAATAAAAAAATATCAAACTGCACAAAATGGAGACCAACAAAACGATATATTTGACTTCTAATGCATCTCTGCATTCAGAGCATGTTCACAAAAGTGAATAAATATCAAATTGCACAAAATAAAGACCCACAAAACAAAACAAGGTATTTTCACTGCATTCAGGCCACATTAATAAGAAACTGATATCTTTGCATTCAGAGCAAATGGAGCAAATAATAAGAAACTGAGGAGGACCATTACAACTGCATGTGTTCACGTGTCTCGTGTGCCTTTCAATATAAGTTATTTTTCAAAATAAAAGACATGTCCAACATCAGATGTGCATTAAATATTATTTACTTTTTTGACCAGCTGTCCACGACCCATCCAGAACGGGTCCGCGACCCACTTTTGGGTCCTGACCCACCAGTTGAGAACCACTGTTCTAGTGCATGAATGAATGAATGAATGAATGAATCCACCTGAGATGTGTTTCTTCTCAGTCAGTGTGTCTCTGATCTGGGGTCAAAGTCTGGACGTCTTCACAAACACAATCGTCTTTGTTGGACAAAACAGATACAGTATGTGTGTCTGCTCATGTCAGCACCTCATAATAACACCAGACCAGAATGTGAATGAAAATACAATTTCTATCTCCCGAGCCTGATAATAACAACCCATTTACCCTCCTCCTCCTCCTCCTCCCTTCGGCCCAGCGCTCCCAGCCAGCAGCACATACCACAGCACAAAGACCCCCAGCTAAACCATTACCCAGCCTGCTCTCCTCCATTCTCTCAGCCTCACAAAGCCCAAGACGAGGAGGAGCTGGAGGAGCCGAGCCGAGCCGAGGCAGAGAGGCAGAGAGGTGGACGGGAGCAGCTCAGACTCATGGACGATGGATGATTACAGTGGAGTCATTTTACCTGTCACCCATCACCCATCATCATCTCAGTCCTCCTCTTCCTCTTCCTCCTCCTCCTCCTCCTCCTCCTCCTCCTCCTCCTGCTCCTCCTCCTCCTCCTCTGTCAGAGTTGTTCTATCCTCCTCTGACTGGCATCATGCTGTGAAAACCACTGGGTTATTAAATGATTATACGACTTTGTTAAGACGGAGGCAGGTGCAGAAACTTTTACACATCACAGTCAAAACTCACTCCGACACCTCACTTAAAGGGAGTTCACCCAAAATTCAAATTTCATCTCATTATCTACTCCCCCTCGTGTGGACTAAGGGCTGGGAGAAGTTTCAGAGTCCTCCGTGGCTTCGCTGAGTTACAGGGGGTCTCGGCGCAGCACTGCATGTCCATATGACGGTTGAGAACGGACCAAAAAGACACACCAAAAACCATCCAAATACCTCCATAGTGCTAGTCTGTAATGTCCCTCTTGTATTGAAGCCCCGACATGAGAAATTGTTCAGAAAAAAATTTAATAAATCTGTGTTTTAGGCTTGTTTGTAGCGGAAGTCTTTTTGGACGAAGAAAAGTGAGCCCTGTTCGCAACCGTTATATGGACATGCAGTGCTACGCCGAGACCCCCTGTAACTCAGAGAAGCCACGGAGGACTCTGAAACTTTTCCCAGCCCTTAGTCCACATGAGGGGGAGGAGATAATGAGTGAAATTTGAATTTTGGGTGAACTATCCCTTTAAGATGGAGGCAGGTGCAGAAACGTTTACACATCAGTCAAACCCACTCCGACACCTCACTTAGTTAGATCTAATAACTGAAAAAACCACAACTGGGCTGAGATGGAGAGCAGGAAGTAGAAACTGCCTGAAATTTTTTTTTTTTTCGTTTGGTTTTGTTTTTTTGTGAAAAGACACTGAATAAATTTAGGTTTTTTGACTTTTCAGAACTTTTTGGACTCACAGCCGCTCAGAAACGTGTTTTAATCTGCAGAGACCAAATCAACAGGTGTGTTTGTTTGTTTGCTTTTTTTTTTATGTACTGTTGCCATGGTTACTGTTGCAGGTTAATAATACTATATGGCTGATGGGCTAATCATCAGGAGCAATTACGGGAACCACACCAAAACACTGGCACTGTGGTTGTTATATGACCTGATAGTGGGAGAGGCTCCTTATCAATAACAACAGTGACAAAGGAGAAACACCAAAGCTCTGTTTGATGACATGATGGGATTCATCTTACATTTATTTTTCCGCTGTGAAATGTAGATATAGTATATAGCCTATACAGTATATATAAAGACGAATTTAGGAGAATCTTATAGAATACTTAAATTAAACATGCATAACACGAAATTAAAAAAATGTTTCCATGTATTTGTAATGCTTGATTTGTTTTAGGTATTTTAATTGTATTGAGCGTTAACATTGACAGGCTCTGACTCTGTCACTGGGCCACATCTAAACTCTGGACGCCACAGGAAAAAGGTCAAAGCCTTCTTACTTCTCTGTTGGAGCTGCACTTTAACAAAAACACTCCCATCTACTGGAGAGCTGCAGGAATGTGTGCATCATGTTACATTATATGTTAATGTGAAAGAACTAACAAACATTTTTAATACTCTTAAATATTAATAAGAGCCTTGAAATCCAGTTTCTGAACATATGAACACACATTAAAGATGCTTAAACTGGTTGTTCTCAAAATGGGATCTGGGACGCCTTCAAGGTCCCTGGAATTTCCCCAATAAAACAATAAAAACAATGTCGGAATATTTCAGATGTGAGTTCCAATAAATCCCCAATAATCAAAGATACAAACAGCAGCAGCTCCTCACACACTAACAAACCACATCCTTCTGTTTATCAGAATTAAAAAACCATCCAACCACCAGCAGCAGGTCGCACAGCCTTTAATACCACATCCATTCATTCAGAACAACATGAGTGGGTTTTAATACTGTATATTTTTATTTCAGGGCCTTCTCATAACAACATGTGTCCATGTCCCTGTTTAAAGGGATAGTAGCATTTTTTTTAAAAGTGGGGTTGTATGATCTACAAATAGCCCCTACTTTAATTGCAGTAGCAGACTCTCTGCACTCCTCCCGTTAGCAACGCCAGCCCATAATAGCCCTGATCAGAGATTTACAACATACAGTGTTGTGAACAGACCCAAAGAAACGGCCTATTTTCGCGGCCTAAAAGAGGTTTTACCTGGAAAAAAACACACAGTTCCATTGTTCGCTATAATATAATTTTTTCCAGCCCTTCAAAGTGCAGGAAAAACACAGTTTTTATTTGGACCTAACCAACTGCTGATCGGCGGGCGCTAACCCTGGGCGGAGGGATACGTGAAAACGTAAAACCTCTTTTAGGCCGCGAAAATAGGCCGTTTCTTTGGGTCTGTTCACAACACTGTATGTTGTAAATCTCTGAGCAGGGCTATTATGGGCTGGCGTTGCTAACGGGAGGAGTGCAGAGAGTTTTCTACTGCAATTAAAGTACTTAGGGGCTATTTGTAGATCATACAACCCCACTTTAAAAAAATGCTACTATCCCTTTAAATAAAGGTTTGAATGAGCGACTGCTCCTGCACCATCACACACATGCAGGTAGGACACATGACACAGACACAGGAAACACAGCTTGGACACGACCTATTAATTACTGAGAATGATTCAGTGTTTCTGCAGCTTTTGCGGCGCTGATCACATGACGCCCCTCAGCCAATCACTGCAAATCGAGACGGTGAGTTAGAAATAAGTGGAGAGAGTGGGAAATAAAATATTTAAAGTTGTTATGATGCATTAAGAGATGGGAAGATGGAAAAGGGCTTAAAACTTTTTTGTTCAGGAAGGCTGTTAGGTTGTCCCTAGGGGCCCTAGTTTGGTGGCGCAGCGCAGGTAGCGCAAGGTAGCGCAGCCGGTCTAATGCAAGTTTCGACCAGCGCAGCCGAGCGCAAAGTCAGATTGGGAGATTTGTAGATCGCGCTGTGCTGAGATAGGCGTGGCGGCGCAGCAGGGGGAGGCGTCACAGATTCAGCTTGGTGCAGTGGAAGTTTTGTGCGAAAATGTCTCGCCGAGGTTGCGCTGAAAGCTCGCCACCTCCAACCAGGTCTAGTCTCAGCGCAGCGCGGAGCGCAGCAGGTGCAGTGCAAGTTTGGCTGACTGACCTGCAGTGCACACACGTCACCAAGACCTCACAGGCAGATCTCCACAGTTCCAGACACATTTCAATGCAATAAATATCCACAATAACCACTATTTAATGCAACTAATGGAATCAACACGTGAATTTATATCTATATAGATTGTCCCGTCACATCTGACGTCAGATCAAAGCAGAGATCAAAGGCTGTCGGCGCGTAATGGAAACTCCACCTGAATTAACACAGCAGGGACGAACTGGCACTGAAAAGCAGCTGTGGATGTCCCAAGCAGGACTGAGGGTGGATGACTGCATGTCGCTGCCGTGTTGAGATACCACTCTGCCCTTGTGATGATCGCTTTATTTATTTATTTACTTATTAATTCATAGCGCGAGCGACCGCATCAGGCAGCCGTAATGAAAAACAAAACACAAATCTGCATCTCTCTTAGTCCAGTATATAGCCTATACTCAGCATCTCTATCACAGAGAAAAAAGAGAAAAAAAGAGACGGACAGAGAGAGAGAGGAGGACAGAGAGAGAGAGAGAGAGAGAGAGAGGACAGAGAGAGAGAGAGAGGAGGACGGAGAGAGAGAGAGAGAGAGAGAGCGTCCTTTACGCTGATTTCATCCGTTACGCATGGTGTTTGTTTATGTTGCGATTACACCTCTCATATTGCTTACACACGGTTTGAATAAATGTGAGTTTCTTTATTAGTTTATTAGTTGTTGTTTCTTATATTGGGCAGGGGTTCTCAGTGTATCAGATCAAACCTGATTAAGGATATTTGTATTATTATTAGTAAACTCATTATTGGTCACTGAGCTCGGACCTCCGGGGAAACAGCTGTTTCCTCCTGGGAGAGGTTCGGCCTCTGGCGTCGCTGTTTCCTCCGTCCATGTCCAAGTATAAAATGACAAACTTGCAGCGCGCATCACCCGCCGCGCAGTTAAAGGTGAGGAGAGGAGCTCATTTGATTGGTGAAGATCTGACTCGGCTGTGTCAAACCCACTCCACGCCTTTATCTCCTCCTCCTGTCTCCCTCCCGCCCTGTCTCCTCCCTCTTCACCGTTTGCGCCGGTGGGAGGGACGAGGGGCGGGCTTGCGCTGGTCTAAGTCGGACTGCGCGGCCCACCAATCTTGCGAAATGGACCTGGGCCACACCCCGTTGGCGTGGCGAAGCTGCGCTGATGTTAGACTTCACCTGGTCTAAGAAACTAGGGCCCTAGATGTCTTTTTAGATGGTCTCTGCACTTTAATCTCCTCCTTTAGCTGTTTTCTTTAATGCACTTAATTACCCGTGTCTGATTTTCCTCTTAGTCTTTTGTTTATTTTGTTTCGGGTTTCTATAGCACTTTGAGATTATTTTATGAAAGGGGCTTCACAAATAAAATGTATTATTATTATTATTATTATTATTAAATAAACTCCATACAGTAGCAGTAGCAGTAACAGGTGGAGTTATTGATCACTGGTCATCGACTCTGCTGTGACCTCGTCCAATCATATAACAGATAAGATAAAAGTGGCTCTACGTGCAGCTCAGATAAAGTTCATCTCTGTCGTCTCAGTTCCAACTCTTTGTTCCTGCTCCTCCACAGCAGGAAAACACAAAGAGGAAAAGCTCATAACTGTGGGGGGAAAACCCAACTTGCTGCTGTAAATGGTTGGTTTTACTTGACGTTACATTATTCACAGCACTTCAAGGAGAGGAAGTGTTCAGAAATACAACTACTGTAGGCTCCTGTATTGATGCAGCCTTTTATTTTCTAATTTGGGAGACAAATATATCTGGAGGAAAAATCTAATTATTGCAATGAGAAATACAGATCACAGGAGCTGCAGAGGAGCACCGACCGACCATGTTCTCCACATATCAGGCAACATGCATGTTTCACAGAATCACATCATTATTACTGTTTTTATACTTTTACAAATCTGACTGAAAAACATCAACCTTTTTTTTTGTTTTGTTATTTTCTTCTTCATTATTTGAGGCCAAGACTTAAATCATAGATATAAAATGCCACTTGTCCATTCAGGCCTTCTTGTTGCCCTGACAACAGCACAACAGTGATGTACTGTAAGCTCCCAGGGGCCGGTTGCACCAACTGGTCTTAAGCCTGGAGCTCACCTGCTGCACCTGCACCTGCACCTGCACCTGCACATCATCATCACGGCAACAAGTCGACGAGACACTGAACAAGTTCATGTGACTGTCACACAAGACCAAGAGAAACTGGACACACTCTGACAACTCACTCCATCAAAACTTCCACAGACTTCTATCACTGACATCATTTCATGTTACTACACCCTGCCTGCTGTTAATGTTGTCAATACAAATCCTGCTGTAAATACAGACATGTAAACCATATAATGTACATATCATTCATAACTCAGTGGGCGCCTGAGATCCCAAAACTGTTCAACTGAGAGACTCAACAGATCATTTATCCTCAGAGCAATCAGGCTACACAACTCACTAGTGTAAGGTAACTGTACAAAAAAAAGAAAAAAAAGAATGAAAAGAAAAAAGAGAGAAAAAAAGAATGAGAAAGAAGAAAAAATAGGTCCCACCACTAAAAAAAAAAAGAAAAGGTAGCTGTATGTATTTTATACACTCCTTAGCACCTTTTCAGCCACCAGTTTCAGTATTACCGAGCATTTTTAGATTTATTTTTAAAGGTACTGTCTGTCTGTTTATCCATTTATTCTAGGGGTGTCACGATTCTCCAAATCCTCGATTCGATTTGATTTTCGATTTTAGGGTCACGATTCGATTCGATTCTCAATTTTTTTCTTTTTCTTACAGCACAGAGGCCTATGCTATTTTCAGACTATTCTAGTCTACGATCATTGGTTTTATTCATCAAATTTTGTACAGTAAATCTTATTTCAAAAGATGGGCTACAGTACATATAAGTGATGCAATTTCCATAATGTATCACATTGGGCACTAATGGTCACATTTAAATAATTTATTTACAATATAAAGGTAACATGCCCCCAAAAATCATGATCCAGGGGCCAAAATTGCCCCCAAGGTTTTGAAACATTATCATAATTTTATTTTCATTAATTTACCGTCGTGTCTCATTATTCTCCTGATGTCGGCTTAATGTAATGTAAACGAGATTGCGCTGATACGCCAGAGTCATGTGACAGACAGCGGGGTCCGTCCCGGATCCTCCACCGTCACCAGATCCCCCGGAAGCCCCCGCAAATAATACATCGACAAAAAGTGGCAAGTTGCACCTTTTCGTCGGCTCATTATTTGCGGTTTTTTTTTTTCTTCTAATCTTATAACGTCTCTGCAGCATGCGGCTCTCAGTGCTTGTCGGTGTTGTGTAGTTAGAGCTGTGTCTCCCTCCTGTTTCCCAGGTAGGAGGGGGACAGTAGCCCACCAGGGCTGGGTGATAAAACGCTATAAATTGTGAAATAACTTTTCTTCGATAGAAATATGAGACGTGGTCGATAGTTTTCATTCATCCATGTTTTGGCAAATAGCCAATGATATTGAGAGTTCCGCTGCGCCGAACCAATCATGTGGCTGGAATAGAGCTGCAGACGTGCACAGCAGCTGACACCGCCGGTAAAAAAAAATTAATAAAAGAGAGAGCGAGGGAGAGAGAGAGAGAGAGAGAGAGAGAGAGAGAGAGAGAATGAGTGAGTGTTGTCTCGAAATAAAAAGTAAAGGAAAACTCGGACCAGTGACTGACAAGACGCTTGGTGCGCAATGGGGACAACGGGCAGTTGTAGCTTTGCGGGCGGCGGCGGGGGGGATCGTCGATCCTCTCTTTGACTTCGATGCTCGAGATCGTGACGTAATTTCGATCGATTTCGATAAAAAATCGAAATCGTGACACCCCTAATTTATTCTGTCTATTTATTGTCGTGTTGTTTGGAATGAATGTATACATCAGCTGCTGGCATCAAGAATTTCCTTTCGTATTAATAAGGTTTATTCAATTCAATTCGATTCAATTCATCATTTATTTTCATGGCACTACTGTACCTCATTGTCTATTTGCGCTACATGTGACTCACTGTACAGTACAATCTGGCCACTTAAAGGGACAACGAGGAGTTTTGGGGAACAAAGTGTTTTCACACTACTGTACATTTCCCATGAGCCTCCATGCGAGAAAGTTTTCATTCATCAAGAAAGATGATCAGATACCGTCGTAGTTCCGACCATAAACGATGCCAACCAGCGATCCGGTGGCGTTATTCCCATGACCCGCCGGGCAGCTTCCAGGACACCTTAAGTAGGAAATGCTGGACGAGTCCACCACGAAATAATAATAACAAAATAACGATGAAGACAAAACGATATATTTATCGAAAATGGACCCATTAACAAGTGTGTAAGTAAGGGATAATGTATAGTTCGGAGGTTGTTATGGAGAAATAAACCCCGACAGGTTGTATGGTTTCATTCAACATGAAGGGGTTTATTTCTCCATAACAACCGACCAACTGTACATTATCCCGCTTATTACACGGTTTACGAGTGAAATAATTAATTTGAAACATAATGTTGATCAAAATACGACTTTCATCGATTTAAAATTGCATTTAGCGAATCTGCAAGACCGGTCACTTCCGCTGTTTTGCCGAGCCTCCTCCCGTTCGTGCATTTGAAGCCTTTGATAATCAATCAGTGGATCGATGGATTACCTACACGTGTTAAAATGTGTGTATTGTGTGTAGTCGTATCTGTCATAAACAAGAGATTAACTTTACTGTTTACGGGGTGCGTTTGTGTCGCGGAGCCGTGGTGCCACCGAGACGAGAGGAGAGCTGTGACACCGGGTCAGAGGCTCTGATCAGCAGGTTTGGTTTCCAGCAGTGGTGTGGAAGGAGCCTCCACTCTCCTTGTAACAAGTTACAAATCATTTATCTAACATCACTATTAGTCCGACGCTGTTTAATGACGGTAAAAATGAAACACAAGGTAAATATCCTGCATAGTTTCTCTTTTCTGTACTGCGCTGATCAGAGCGGCGTCCCTAGCAACGGTCTGTTATACATGACGACGGTACGTTATACAGAAATAACAGACCGCAGAACGCAGCGCTGGACCAATCAGAGAGCAGCATTCAATAGAGCCGTGTAATAACTCACATTAATATCAGACTTTTTTATAACCAAATACAAACTCCTTGTTTTCCCTTTAACTTTACTTTTTTTTTATATTTTTATATGGAAATATCCTTATTTTTTTTATTATTCTTTAACTTATTGTTCAGTTGTTGTTCGTCTTTTATGTGCAAGTCGGAGAGTTACACAACCAGAGTCAAATTCCTTGTATGTATTATGGTTGTCTAGTATCACTATTTTTACTTTTAGTGTCTCTGTCCTTACATAACTTGTTGTATGTCACTGTACGTTAAACTAACTGTCATTCTGTGGTATGTCATTGCATTACGTTGGCTTATTGTCTTTATTCTTTCTTCTTTTGTGTCACTGTTGTTGTATGTGCTTTTATCGTCTATATTTTAATGTTATACTCCCCCTCTCCCCTTAGGAGGTCTTTCACCTCCTACCAGGCCATTGCCTCAATAAGAATGTATTCTTAGCAATTCTTGCCTGGTAAAATAAAGGTTTACTACTACTACTACTACTACTACTACTACTACTATGTCTGCAGCATACAGTACAGTACTTGGCCAATAAATCTGATTCTGGCTCTGGAAAGCGGAAATGTCCTTTCAGATCACAGCAGACGTTTCCTCTCCTGAGAAGAAGCTGGGACCTCCATGTTTACTGTGACTACACCCTGACGCTACACTACAGCCAGCGCCGGCTCTGCAGCCGAGGCGTGACACCCTCACCTGCCTGATGAGGGACCAAACAGGCAGAGCAGCTTCTCTGCAGCCGAGCTTCAGTTCAGTTCCTCTCTGGTGTTATCTGGCCGTCTCTGGGGGGGGGGGGCAATGGGGAGGCAGGGGTATCAGGAACGATTGGGCAGCGTGACCTTGACGAGTTTTCTCGGCGCCGGCCTCCGGTGGAATACTTCTGGACGTGGGCGAAACCCGGAGAACGGAAATAAAAGGGGATGTGCTTAAATTCCAAGTTCTTATTTCTGGTAACGGCAGCAGGACTTCCCTCCATCACACACACACACACACACACACACACACACACTCCCCCACAGCTCAGTTATTCACGAGTGGAAGAGGAATCTGGTATTTACAGCCACAGCCAGATTATTATTACACAGTGAACAGTCTCAAGGCTGCACCTCCTCCACCTCCTCCTCCTCCTCCTCCTCCTCCTCACATCCTCGCCGAGCGCTGAGTGAGTGAGGACACCGTCGCTTCTTCTCATGTGATAAAATAATCACCGGTTGGCGTCAGGAGATTAGAGTGAAAACCAAATATTAAACTAAAGTTGTGTTGTCATGAAGTGCAGAGGAAACTGTGAGTCACTGCAGATACACACACATACAGTACACACACACGCACACTGACACACAGTGACGTCCCTGCAGGAATCTAATGGGACCATTAACAGTAACATTTGTATGGAGTGATTTTACACCTGCATGCTGTCAGGTGGTTTGCAAACTTTTTCAGTGTTAAATGTTGAATCAGCTGCAGAGTGTTTCTAGTATTAGGACTGAACTTTATCAACTTTAAAAGGAACATTGTGTAGGAATTCCTCCCATCTAGCGTTGCGGTTGTATATCACAAGCAGCTCAATCGTATTTTTCATGCTGCATTCGCGTGAAACTGGGCAGACGGCAGACGGACGACAGCCGCTGCAGCATAAACAAGCCTCTATGTAAACAATACACGGTACAATATGTTGTCATTATCTACTCACCCTCATGTGGACTAAGGGCTGGCAGAAGTTTCAGAGTCCTCCGTGGCTTCTCTGAGTTACAGCGGGGCTCCGTGCAGCACTGCATGTCCATATGACGGTTGAGAATGGAGCTCACTTTTCTTCGTCCAAAAAGACACACCAAAAAACATCCAAATACCTCCATAGTGCTCGTCTGTAATGTCTCTCTGGTATTGAAGCCCCGACATGAGAAATTGTTCAGAAAAAAATTAAATAAGTCTATATTTTAAGCTTGTTTGTAACAGAAGCTCCCAGCACTGCTCTTCCTGGTCCGTCCAAATCTCACGTGATTTGCATTGACACCCAGTTCACGGCTCCGCAAATCGCGCGAGATTCTGGCAGAGCAACACTGGGAGCTTCCGCTACAAACAAGCTTAAAACATAGACTTCTTTAATTTTTTTTGGAACAGTTTCTCATGTTGGGGCTTCAATACCAGAGGGACATTACAGACGAGCACTATGGAGGTATTTGGATGTTTTTTGGTGTGTCTTTTTGGACGAAGAAAAGTGAGCTCCGTTCGCAACCGTCATATGGACATGCAGTGCTGCACGGAGCCCCGCTGTAACTCAGAGAAGGCACGGAGGACTCTGAAACTTCTCCCAGCCCTTAGTCTACATGAGGGTGAGTAGAAAATGAGTGAAATTTGAATTTTGGGTGAACTATCCCTTTAATGAAAACATACTTTTTGAACCAAATAATCGATTTTCATGAATAGATAACAGGAGAAGTTACACAATGACAATGTCCCTTTAAATGTTAAATCAGCCGCAGAGTGTTTCTAGTATGAGAACTGAACTTTATTAACTTTAACTGCAGATGAGACGGAAATAAGATCCGTAGTAGAATGTAGTAAAACCTGTTCCAACACACAAAATAAAAT
This sequence comes from Trachurus trachurus, assembly GCF_905171665.1. Classification (NCBI taxonomy): domain Eukaryota; kingdom Metazoa; phylum Chordata; class Actinopteri; order Carangiformes; family Carangidae; genus Trachurus; species Trachurus trachurus. Next base: position 3,277,706 of record NC_139907.1, on the reverse strand, counting down.
ATTCACATCATCAGCAGCAGCAGCAGCTCTTTCAGTCCTGGTCTGAATTAAAATATTTCCTGTAAACTCAGCGTCTGCTCCTCGGTCTGGATCCTCTGTGACACCGAGGAGAGGAGGAGAGGAGAGGAGGAGGTGCAGCAGGATAAAGGAGGGAAGGGAGGGAGGGAAGGAAGGAAGGAGGGCAGCTCCTCTCTGACTGGCTGAACAGAAGACGAAGAAGAAAGGCTCAAACTACACACTACTATTACTATAACAGCTCTGGACTGGGTGTGTTTAAAGAGCTCACACTGAAAAGGAGGAAAACACGAGAGGAATGTGAGTCAGGACTGAAAGCTCTGGAGCTGCTACGACACTAAACGGACTCTGACCCTCTGCAAAAGTCTTTATGGTCCATAAAATACTCTAATATAATATCAAGGTCATCACACTGGTTAACTCTTCTGAGTCGCTGCTGCAATATTTTTGGTTTTTAGAGAATGAAAACACACCTGCCACACACAGCACAGTTCCTTCGGGGTCTCCAATTCTCTTCATACATTGAGACTTTCTCTTTCATCTGCTGCTTTAACAAGTCTGGCAGTGAAGGACAGGAACTGTTTAAATATAAATAACATTGTGAAAGTCTGCTCGAAAATTATTGACAAAAGGCAGCAGCATCATGCATCATTATAATATAATTATGATCATGTTCTGGCCTGTGAATATCTTGACGCGTTACATGCAGCCTCTCAGGAAGACCAATCGCTAATAGGTCTTTTGTGCCTTCTGCCATTAAATTGTTGAATGCTGAGCTGGCTTGAAGCTGGAGTTAGTACAAGGATTGTTGTGGACTGACAATGTGACAATGACAATGTGTTTTTTTTTATGTATGTTGCCCTATTTATGTATGTATTGTCCTAATTATTGTACTTTTTTTAATTTATTTTTTTATTTTCCTGATCTTAATTTGCACATATCTCGCACTTTCCTCCTCACTTGTATGAATGCTCATGTAAATGAATGTGGTGCAATGGCCAATTGTAGAAACTGAATTGCCCTATGGGAGAAATAAAGTAAATCTCAACTCTCAACTCAACTCAAGTCACCACTACTAACCGCCGCATTAACTGATAAGTAGTGAACTCCTGCAGCTGCAAAGCGCCGCGTGAAGTTGTCAAAACAGGCACGAGGTGAGCTGCACCTGTCACGTAAACACACAAACACACCGCTCGCGCTCTCTTCCTCGTGCGCACTCTGTTTCTCTGCGTGTAAAAGTGTAAAAGTTGAGAGATAGAAACAAAAGTGTGTGAGTGAGTGTGTGTGTGTGTGGTTGGTAGTCACCGACCTGCTGCTGCTCTCTACCCCGGGAGGAGGCACCGACCTGCGGCTGCTGCTGCTGGACGAGTGTCGGTGTTGAGCTCCGCCGCTGCTACAAAACAGTGCAGACAGGGAAAAAAAGAGAGAAAAAGAAAGAAAAGAAAAGACGCTTTAAAAAGTAAAACAACTAAAACCGGAATAATAATAAAAAAGAGAAATCACAAGAAGTCTCCGAGTATTCCTCCGCGTTTATCCGTCCATGCGTCTCTTATTCCCGGTGTCTCATTAACATTTCCCTTCATCCTCTCTCCGCGCGTCAAGGTGCCAGGTTTAAGGTTTGGCCGATTTGGAGACGTCACAGGCCACGCCCCCTCCCCCCCGCTGGAGAGCTGCGCGAGGAGGAGGAGGAGCTGGACGCAAACACAATGATGCATGTTGGTTTTTTCTACATCACTCATTGTCTTATAATAAAAACTTCACTCCAAACTTTATCTGTGATTAAATAAGATGAAGCACAAGAAAAAAACAGCAGAATTCTGCAAAATCCACATGCTCATAAAAATGTACTAAATCTAAAACAAGATGCAGCCTCACTTCACTTCACTTCCCTTCATTTTTGTGCTGCCGAGCTGCAGTTTACAGCCGCTGTAATAAACTGACATGATGCAGATTCACAGGAAGTTGTCAGTGACGTCACAGTGAAGACAAACATCTGGATGGACGGGCAGTTGTTTTCTGTTTGCTGCTGTTTCCTTTCTGATCAGTGACTGAAACATTATCATGTAAACAGACTGGAGGAGAAACCCTAGCTGGGGCTTTTCCACTTTAAATATGGAGCCGTGCTTTATGGTTGTAACAGCATCACTTTCACCAATAAGGGATAACAGAGTTATGTGATCAATATCATATACCCACTCCTTGACATTGCATGTGAATTTGAATGACTGTGTGAAGAAGTGTGTATAGTTTTACAGCCAAAAAACCAAGTCTAAATTTTGACTAGTATCGATACCATTGACGTTTGAATCAGGTAACTTGTATAAGATGAAAGAGCACAGGGTTCTCGCTATATGTAATAGAGAGCCGAAGCGGAAGCGGAATAGAAGCTCGCCATGGGACCTCAATTTGGAAAAAATCTACATGTAGGTGAAGGGGAGTCAAAATGTATTATGTGATCCAATCGAATTGTGTCATGAGAGAAATATATGACCTCTACCTCTAAAACATTGCATTTCATGCCAAAAAATCAGCAGTTTATAAAAGTCATAAAACGGCAACAGAAGAATGTATTTTGTGTGAAGATATGTCAGTCTCCAGGTTGTGTTACAACCTACCCCACTATAGTGGCACTCCTAGCATTTGACATCAAATAGTGAATTCTGTGATATAGTTTAAGAAGTTTTAGACATTGCCATTTGTAGTCGACAAATGAGGGGACTCTGTGTCAAAATTTGAGAGCCCTACCATGAACACTCTGCACGTTATAGGAGCTGAGACAAAAAGTGTTACAAGCATCCCCGGTCTCCCCCTACTACATTAGTTGTGCTTACACTATTAACACACACATTTGCAGCTACCGTCTTTCTTTCTTCTATTGACTTATGTGTAATATACTTTTTTTTATCATCCATCTGTATTTTTTTGTTCTTATATCGACTTCATTCAATCCAATGGGATTCAAAATTCAACTTTGGTTCTCCAAACACTGTGCAGCACCAGTTTCCTGACCCACTGTTTGATACAGTTCATGTCTGGGATCAGTTTTTAGTGTTTTTGTCGCCAAGTGAACAAACAACTCAACAAACAACGTGTTGGTTTCTGCAGCTGTACAGTAGTTTGTGGCTGCAGACCGGGAGGTGAGACGCACCGAGGTCTGTTGACATGATGGGACAGGCAGCTGGTTACCGTGGCAACCGTTTGTTACGGTCTCTCAAAAGAGCCACCTGTTTTACCGGTGTTTAATATTCATTAAAAAGCCTCAGCCTCTGTTCTGATTGGCTGGCTGTTTACTGAGTAATCCAATAAAAAAAATAATAAATGGAGCAGATTTCAGAATAAAACACTCACAGAAACCAAATCCTGGTGGTGGGCGTGGCTTTGGATAGCGGTGACTGCTTTGTTGTGACATCACAAAGTCACAGGAAGTCCTGACGGCTCGTTTTACAGCTCAGTTTCTGCATCTGTGTTTGAATAGAAACATACAAAGGAGAGAGTTTCCAGATCTTAACTCTTATCTCTGGGAGCATCAGACAGATGACAGAAATAACACCGTCAGTAGGCAGGAGTTCATTTTCAGGACCTTTAAACTGTTCAGCGAGACAGACGATAATTACTCAGTCTGCAAACACGAAATTCACCATCTAACCAATTAAAAGTACTGTAATCACTTCCATTAATGTCATCATCATCATCAGTGTGTGTGTGTGTGTGTGTGTAGGTGGTGTTTATTCAACAGTGTCAGATGTCAGAGGAATAAATCTTCTCAGTTTTGTCTGGACAGCGTTTGATTTCCACCTCTGATCCAGATTCTTTAAACTCGTCTCATCTCAGCTCTGCGAGGTCGTGGTCGTCTTATTCCAGCTCTGACCTCCGTGACCTCGGCTAACCCTCCTTTTTAAGAACGTTTTTCTTTAACTTTTGGTGGGTTTAAGGTTGAAGGTTGAACGATTTACAGTTGCATATTTCACATCCAGAATGAGATCAGTTAACTCAGCTGTGACATTAAAAAAAAAAAAAAAAATTCCACGGCCGGCCATGACCGAGGGCAGAAAAGGTGAGTCAGACTGATTTTTGACCTTCTGCTGATGGCCGGCTGTCAACGGCGCTCAGTTAAAAGTATGATGGAGCTGCATTTACTCCAGTCTTCACCTCCTCTCAGGGTGAGATTAAAAAACCAGTGGGTCAGAGAGGAGGAGGAGGCAGTGCGTCATGATGTCTTAGTTACCGTCTCCCATCACAGAGCCTTTTTAGCAGTTATTATAACAATGGTACCAGCCACCACTAATGTTATTAACCATTACAGGGTTCCCACTTTTTTCTTGACATTGTTTTCCAGGACTTTTCCAGGACATTTTCAGCTGTCTGACAGACATTAGTTTTTATGCCATACATAAACTGATTCATCCCCTGTGCATGCTTTGGAAAAGTGTTCTTTTCGTCAATGGTGCCATATTTTGTACATTTAATCAGTTTGTTTCTGTGTTTATTCCTCTCCCTCATTCTCTCTCCCAGAAATCTGATTTAAAGATGTGCAATCTATGGCTAATTTATGAAATAATCTCTTAAATGCTAAGAAATGATGACAAATTTATCATAGAACAGCACAAACATGTTTTTTTTTTGGGGGGTTTGGAAACAAAATCCTTAGCAGGGTCTCAACAGGTCAAACAGAGCTCTGGTAGCTGATGTCATAATGTGATTGAGTCATTTTTCAGAACAACTCAAGCTTTTCCAGGGCATTTGACTTCTTTTCTAATTTTCCATGTGCTTTCCATGACTTGAAAATTGGACAACCATTTTCCAGGTTTTCCAGATTTTCAAGGACGGGTGGGAACCCTGCATTAGCATTGGCTGTTACAGTACCTATAAGTCCTGCAAAAAGCTGCAGCCATTGTTGCATTTACAGGACAAAAGCACCAACACTTGGTATCAGGAATCTGCAATGTTTGATGAAAAAATATAAAAAAATATCATAAAAAAGACGTTCAGAAGATGAATAATAATAATCATAAATGCTGATCTCATTTATTGGACATGGTAATGGTAATAATTTGCATTAAAACAAGTGAAACTTTAACCTAAAGAAATCTGCTTTTATTAAAAAAAAGTTTGTATAACATTTTCTTGACTGTAAATTCATAAAAACAAAGATCTGATTGAAACAAATGCATTCTACATTTATTTTGAGGAGCTTATGAAAATAATTTATCTGCACATAATCCACAGCTGGATGCAACAAAGAAAAGGAAGAAATAAGAGTTTGGTTGGGATGCAGCTCCGATTTTCCTTGGATGATTCATTCATTCATTTTATTCATTCAGCTTTTTTTGGTTCTTTTGAAATAGAGAATAGTTGATTTGATTCATGGATTCTTTCTCTTCCTAACTTAATTATCTTCTGATAATTCTATTTGCCATATTAGTCGCTGACACACACACACACACACACACACACACACACACACACACACACACACACACACACACACGCTGCAGCACGACGATGTTAGATGATCCGAGGCAGCAGGACTATTTCCTTTTCCAAAAAAATCCAGAGTGGAACTGTGTGTTCCCTCTTGTGTCCTCTCCTCTCCTTTAGCCTTTGCTCCAGTAGCACAGAGACCCGCGAGAGAGAAAAAGATAAATGTGGCCTCCCCCTCATCCTACCAAGTGTGTGTGTGTGTGTGTGTGTGTGTGTGTGTGTGTGTGTGTGTGTGTGTGTTTGAGTGTGTGTGTCACGTGTTGGGACTGGGTGTCTGCACTCGTCGTGGAGTTTTTTTCTGCTTCTTGCGAGTCCACATTCTTTGCAAATGGAAGCTGATTTATCCTTTTGCCTAAATTTTTTCTCCATAATCATGTCTGAATGCGTCTGGTCGGCCTCGGCGCTCCGGCTGCTCCGCTGTAATGACGGATGGGGGGGGGAGAGGGAGCCGCGTTCCCAGTGCTTTCATCCGCCCGCTGCCTATTACTGCAGTAATTGACTGAATATTCAGCTGCGTGTGCTCGGGGATGAGGCGCAGGTTTGGGTCAGAGGGCTGATGGGTTATTAGCATCAATACAGATTCATCTTGTGAATGAGAGGAGCTGAGATGGGCTCAGGTATGAGGATGAGCGAGCACAGCAGCACCCGAACGGATCATCTCAGTGGAGCTGCAGGGGGGCGGGGCCGCGTTTATTTTACAATTGTTTACTGGAATTACTCAGAATTGTGTATCATTTAAGTGGAACTGAATGAATGAATGAATGAATGAATGAATGAATGAATGAATGAATGAATGAATGAAGCTTCACAAACCAGAGAACACAATAGAAACTGATGACGTCCGATATCCATGTCCATATCTCCTCCCTCCTGGACTCATGTCCTCCACTTCACAGGTGTCTCTGTCTCCGTCCCTCCATCTCTGAATTACAGCGGCATGATGCAAAAGTTTGGGCACCCCCCGGCCAAGATTTCTGTTAATGTGAACAGTTCATCAAGTGGAAGATGAAATGATCTCCAAAAAGCATAAAGTTACAGATGACACATTCACTCTACATTTTAAACTATGTACTCTTTTCATCCTCATCTTTTACATGTTCAAAATGACAGAAAAGGAAAAGGGTCCTCAGCAAAGGTTTGGGCCCCCTGCATAGTTACATTAGTATCTAGTAGCCCCCTCCTCCCCTTTGGAAACTATCACAGTGTGTAAATAGTAAATATCTTGTCTGATACCTTGGTCAAAGTTATCTGAGAGCTCAAGTCTCCTGGGTTTCCCATTCTTTTGCAGGCTGCTGCTTTGTTTCCCCCTTTTCACTCAACAAAAATAAAACACTGATATTGATTAAAATATTGAACAAGAAAAGAGTGTTTCATGTTTAACTTTATACCTTTTGGAGATCGTTTCATCTTCCACTTGATGAACTGTTCACATCAACAGAACATTTCACCAAGAGTGCCCAAACTTTTGCATCATGCCACTGTATAGCAAAAAAGAAAAAGAAAAACGTGATAAACCTACTGAGACACACTTTTCACATCAGTCACTGTCCAAGCAGGTTCTTCTCTTTTTATCATCCCCCTGTGAACACTTCTGTTGTGTTGGACTCTCAGGGCCACCGTACTTGTGTCCAGTTGGACGGTGAGGTGGACAACTGTTTGACAGACGCTGAAGATCCAGTCATCACTCCAACCTGTCACACAAGACACAAGAAGTTACATTTAAGAGACACTTTTAATGTATAATTTATTTATTTTTTCTTTTAAAGTCACTCTAAGAGGCATTTTAAAATTTGTAAAAAGAAGAAAAAAAAAATGCGTTGATGTATTAAACCTGACTGGGTGATGAAAAACTGAATCCAACTTTTTCAGACTTTGAAACTGCATTGTCAAATCTAAAATGCTCAGTTACAGTATGGCTACTGCATTAGCGACTTTGCTGCTGAAATGTCTTGTAGCAGAACCCAAACACTACATTACGAAGGAGTATGAGGGCCAGCCTTCTTCTTTTTTTTTTTTTTGGCTGGCCCTAATACTCCTTTGTAACATAGACATGTTAATAATTTAGGGGGACTTTAAATAACAGAAACCAACATGTTGTGTTCAAAGATGAATGAACTGAGTGTAAAAAACACAGGGATGAAACTTCTACAAAAACGATGTTTGGGAAGAAGTCTGTTTTGCTGCTGGTCCATTTGTTCAGCCAAATACATAAAATATACTGAGCTTCACTTCATTTGTAAACTGACACATTAACTTGAGATCCAGTTAATGATCTAATCCAGAATAGTTGGAGTTTCTATAACAATAATGATCAATACAGCTGCTCCTGTCAAAGACTGGGGTATAAAACATATTTTAAAAAATCATATTATCAATCAGTACATGTATTATCCAAAAACGTGTCAAACTAACTAAGTGTGCCGATCAGTACCGGTCTCTGATGGAAACATCTGTGACGTTTCATTTCACTCGTAATAATTCAGTAATAATTCACTGATGAAATGAGGAAAAGTCCTTGAACTGCATCACCTCCTCCCTGCAGCGGTGCTGTTTCCTAACAACGTGTGTTTGAGCTTTTAATTGTGAGACTGGAGCCGTGGGGGAGTGAGGAGGAGGAAGAGGAAGAAGAGGAGGAGGAGGAGGAGGAGGAGGAGGAAGAGGGGCAGCAGAGGAGGTTACCTTGAACTCTTGTACCTTCAGTCTGGTGGAAATCCTTCCCATGTCGGGGGAAATTTAGAGCTTTTTGTGAATTCTCTGGCAGGACACCGTCTGCTCTCGGCCCTTGACCACAAGACACAAAACCCCCGACGGCAATTCTTCACCAGAAAACTCCCCGTTCAGCGCCGTTCTGCAGGCGCCGGGACAGAAAACACACTTTGCACTTGAGGCATCATCCCTGTGTGTGTGTGTGTGTGTTTATCCAGAGAGTTTATAGATCTGATTCATCCCTCTGTGTGTGTGTGTGTGTGTGTGTGTGTGTGTGTGTGTGTGTGTGTGTGTGTGTGTGTGTGTGTGTGTGTGTGTGTGTGTGTGTGTGTGTGTGTGTGTGTGTGTTTGACTCGGTTCTACAGTAGGACATACAGTACAACATATCCACAGGACCGACTCACTCACACTGATGAATCCACCGTGAAAAATAGTTCCTGACCAACCCACTTTAAGTTCCCAATCATTTCAGCGTTTCAGAGTTGACAAAGAGAAGAAAAGAGGCCTAGAACAAATTCTGTCTGGACTAAATATTGAGAGATTTTATTAAATAAAGATGGAGAATAGATCAAGCAGAGTTTTGTAACTTAACATGATACAACTTCCTTCCTTCATCTCCATATTATTCTCTCACTTGAAATCAATTAAAAGCAGAAGTCATATTATAGTACGACGGAGTATTAGGGCCACATTGACAAATAAAAACATCACAAACTCCGAGAATAAAGTCGTAAATTTACAACTTTATTCTCGTAATGTGATGACTTTTTTCTCGTAGGAAATGTACGACTTTATTCTCGTAAATTTATGACTTTATTCTTCAAGTCTGTTTTGTTTTGTTTTTCTCCATGTGGCCCTAAAACTCCATCATAATTATAGACAGTTTCTGTTGTTGATGATTTTGATGATATAAAACAGATTCATGTTGGTACAGTGTTTCTTCTGAAGTGAAAACAAAATTATCTGTGACTTTTTTTAAATTTGATTTCACAAAGAAGAAACTGTTGTACTATGCTATTAATACCGTGTTACACATAATAACAAATGTTTTGGGCCATTATTGCAGAAAATATTTATTCAGACACACACAGAAATAACTAAGTTTGTCTGTATCTGTTTATCTGTTGTGTGTGTGTGTCCGGGACTAATCAGCTGATCTGAATCAGTTTTGTGTGCCCAGCTGCAACGGTTGCTATAGTGACATTACAGCCACTTAGTCACACGTGGTTAAACGAGGGATTAAAGGTGAGACTGTCACTCAAACAGCACCAACTCCTCCCACCTGAAACTTTACATTTTCTGAGAGGAGACGTTGCCGAACGCGTGGACGTTAAATCATTTGTTTTAAAAGTCAATTTCAAAATCGTCTCTCTCTGTTTTCTGCTCTCTGGTTCCACAGCCTCCTGCAGCTCAGAGTGTGTGTGAGTCTCCGTGGTGTCGTCGTGGTCACGCGCTGTGCGAAAGGCGACAGATTTCCCTACATTCAGACATGAAGCGACGTCTGCAGAGTGAAGGTGATGATTTAAAGAGGAACAGCCTCTCCCCAGTCCAGCTGTGCTGTCCATCACTCCAGCTGCAAACTTCTCTGCCACATGTAGAAATCTGAAAGAAAGCTCCGGAAAACATTCGTGGGTTTTCAGTGTTGTTTACGACAAACACAGTTGATTTCTGAGCGGACGTGCTATTTCGAAAACTGGAAAGGAAAAGCTGATGAAATGAAATATATCAAGAAAAATTGCAGTACATCCAATAATGTCCTGACTGGGCTGGAGTCGGACATACTGAAGTTTGAATGGAGGTTTTGTTTTTGTGTTGGAGCATCTAGAGGGAGATACAAATCAAACATTGTGGATTAATAAAGAATTTTTAAACTTTTCAGCCGACACACCCAAAGAGCTGGAGAACAATATGCATTTTATTGAGCAATGGTCATTTATATTTTCATTATCTCAATTTTTTGTTATTGATATTGAAAAAGACTGTGTTTAGGAGCTTCAGATTTAAAGGTATAGTTCAACATTTTGGCAAATTGGCCCATTGCCATAATAGCAGTGGGTTTGTTTCCTTTAATTGTCGGTGCAAGATGTTTTTAGAACGGTGGAGCAGAGCCGTGAGCTGCTCAGAGCTACGCTACGGAGGCTCATTATGGGATTTCTTGGTTTCCCTCATCAAACTCATCAAATACACAATCCAACAACTCCACAACGCTCTGGTGGACAAGTTGTGACCTGCACATTCACCACGCTATGAGATAATAACACAACGTTACCAGACAGAGTTGTTTTAGAGGGAAATTCATGCAAAACCGCTGATGCATGTTGCCTTCAGGGACAGTTTTTCATCAAACAGTCTCTGTATTTCCCTCTAAAACAACTCTGTCTGGTAACGTTGTGTTATTATCTCATAGTGTGGTGAATGTGCAGGTCACAACTTGTCCACCAGAGCGTTGTGGAGTTGTTGGATTGTGTACTTTATGAGTTCGATGAAGGAAACCAAGAAATCCCATGAGCCTCCAAGGTCAATTTGCCAAAATGTTGAACTATCCCTTTATATATGTATTTTCATTCCCAGTAATGAGGAACTTTCTTAAAAGACATTGCTGAAATCTAGACTCAGTGTTAAACACATACTCGTATAATATCTAAATCTAATAAAAACACCTTTTAACAATAGAAAAAGAATTATGAATGTGCTTATTTGCTCTGGATCTGGATCTTAAAAGACGCTGGACAGTGATTGGCTTCTGAATTAACTCCAAACACGTTGAGCCAGAACTAAAACAAACCAAAACCACGGCCTGAGTGGCCGAGGTCAGATTGAAAATTTAATAATACAGGACTCAAACCGATGAGTTATCGTTTGTTTGGCATTCCTCTGATGATGAGACAACGTGAGTCTGTAGCAGCAGCAGCAGCAGCAGCAGCTGTTGGCCCTGAACCAATCACAGCCCAGCGACCACAAAGGCCGTCTTACATGATGATTATCAGATCTATCCCATCATGCCGCTGCAGCAGAAGCAGAAGCAGAAGCAGAGGAAGAAGCAGGTGTGTCCTCCAGAAGTATCTGCCCACACAGAACACAGCGAGGTAAACTCCAGCATTCAGAGCTCTGGGTGTGTGTGTGTTTTTTTGCATCACTGCTGCGCTGCACTCAGCACTTTGCTGCCATGGTAACCTGGAGGTTGTTTACCCAGCCCAGGCCTCAGGGTTTGGGAAAAATAGGACCAATTCAGCTGTTTTTCCACCACTGCATAAATGCTTCCTGCTTCCTATGTCTATGTTCGCATGTTTTGTGCACTTGTGTTGCATCATGACACTTCAGATATTTAGCCAAACAGAGCAGCAACATACGTTTGACAATGTCATCAGGTGTCTTGTCTTTACTGAACAACATTACAAATACGTCAAAAAAGAGATAAGACAAAGTGTTTGTCTGCATGAATGTAGCTGTCGGAACGAACTTCGCTATTCGACAAGAATTCAAATTATCTTAAAAATGAGAACATTCGTAGTTGCAAATTGACGTTCGAATGTGTGCCTTCCACAATGACGCATAATAACGTTGTGCGTCGCGACCCTCAGGTTTGTAAAATATGGATAAGACAAACTATTTTGTTGTTGTTGTGTGTGACATAGAGCTGCAGTTTCAAATTTACAAGCAGAGTCTTTTTAAATTGCCCGTTTATTCGGCTGCGATGGTGCGCCTATACGTGTTCCCACGACACGCACACCTTCTTGTGTACTTGCGTGCCGATCATGGATCAACTGTGATTCGTTGCACCATATATATTGAGTTGGTAAAACTTAAAGGGACAACGAGGAGTTTTGGAAAGCGAAGTGTTTTCACTACATTTCCCATGAGCCTCCATGCGCACGGTGAAATTCTTGGACCGGCGCAAGACGGACAAAAGTGAAAACATTTGCAGGAATGTTTTCATTGATCAAGAATTAAAGTCAGAGGTTGGAAGACGATCAGATACCATCGTAGTTTCGACCATAAACGGCGATTCAGCTGCGTTATTCCCATGACCCACTGGGCAGCGTCCGGGAAACTGAAAGTAGGAAATGCTGGGCTAATAATAATAACAAAATAACGATAAAGACAAAACTATATATTTATTGAAAATGGATCCATTAACAAGTGGGTAACGTAGATTCATCCACATTAATAAGATACTCTTTTATAACCTAATACAAACTCCTCATTGTCCCTTTAAGTGTGTTGCAAATGTTACATAACAGATTTGGTTGGAATGCCTTTTAGTGGATGCAGGACGTAATAATAAACTGGTATAGGTGTATATAATGAGCTAAAAAAAAACATTAAAAATTTGAATATAATTTGAATATTTAGCATAAGAAGTGTTAGAAATTCTAATCTGATTTAGGGGAAAGATTGACAGCCTGGTAACTAACTCTGGTAAAGTAGCCTAATTCTACTTCCACAAAGTTACAATGGCATTATCTGACTACATTGTTTTTGTTGTGCTACAGTAACATTAGCCACATTCAACAATGCTGGTGCAACAACTCGACATCAATACTTCAGAGCTTAATACTACTTCCAACCATCTGACTTTGGTGACTTTATTTCAGAGGCATCTTCAAAGAAATAGTTTCCAAATTAAATTGTGCCAAACAGAATTTGTCGATTTCCCTGTCATTAACAGTACACTGAAGCTCTCCACAGGACTCCTGTTGACTAACAACTGTCAGCTGATGTCGCTAACAGCTGCAGTTTAGCACTTTCAGCGGGTGACGAGACTCCATCTGATCAAAGTTTGCAGATACAAAAAGATTTCATTTGCAGCTGTCAGCTCTGCTCAGCTCCGTGTGGAAACGCTCTGATCAGGAGGAGAACAGTTCTGCTGACTGACACCAGACCAGAAAGAGCCAGAGGTCAATGAGCATCATTATCCTCACTGTTGCCATGCAACACAAATTTTTACTAAATGACGTGTAAGTCACAAATTCGCCACTTAATCTGAGGTAATAAAGAGGATAATGATGGACAATAGCAGAGCGGCTGGAGGTTTCTCTGCATGTTGCTGGAGGAAATGAGCAGAAGCTTGTTCAGAAACAGAGGATGAGGGAACATGACATCCCACCAGAGAGAACACAGTGCATGCATGTTGTGCACAAACTGTCTTTAAAGGTTCAATGAACCACTTCTGCACTCATGTAATATGTGATTCAGGGAACATACGGCATGCTGCTCCATAAATATGAAAGGTAGTAATTGATTTATGAACTGAAAACTTTAACTTTAAGTGAACTGCATTTACTTATTTCTCCTGTGTCCACCTGATGAACCAGCTTTGGGTTGATCTCCTGACTCTTGAAAAGACTGTTAAAGGGATAGTAGCATTTTTTTTTTAAAGTGTGGTTGTATGATCTACAAATAGCCCTAAGTACTTTAATTGCAGTAGAAGACTCTCTGCACTCCTCCCGTTAGCAACACCAGCCCATAATAGCCCTGCCCAGAGATTTACAACATACATTGTTGTGAACAGACCCAAAGAAATGGCCTATTTTCGTGGCCTAAAAGAGGTTTTACCTGAAAAAAAAAAAACACAGTTCCATTGTTCGCTATAATATAATTTTTTCCAGCCCCTCAAAGTGCAGGAAAAACACCGTTTTTATTAGGACCTAACCAACTGCTGATCGGCGGGCGCTAACCCTGGGCGGAGGGATACGTGAGTTGGTTAGGTCCAAATAAAAACTGCGTTTTTCCTGCACTTTGAAGGGCTGGAAAAAATTATATTATAGCGAACAATGGAACTGTGTTTTTTTTTTTCACGTAAAACCTCTTTTAGGACGTGAAAATAGGCCGTTTTTTTTTGGGTCCATTCACAACGATGTATGTTGTAAATCTCTGGGCAGGGCTATTATGGGCTGGCGTTGCTAACGGGAGGAGTGCAGAGAGTCTTCTACTGCAATTAAAGTACTTAGGGGCTATTTGTAGATCATACAACCCCACTTTAAAAAAAAATGCTACTATCCCTTTAAGTTGTGTTTAATGTAATTTTGGTTAGACATTTGGAATATGAGGACACATTACTACATCACATGGGATGATCTCTTTTGTCTTCATGGCAGCCTGTCGCCACAGTTCAACTCTTCATTGTGTAATAGCTCAAAGCTGCAAAGAAACTGGTCATGAAGAAATCAGCTGTCTCCTGGAAACATCTAGGTTTCTCTAATGACCAAAGCCAATGACAAAAAATAAATAAATAAAATAAAAGTAAGAAAGACAGTGGTGGAGGAAATATATCCTCTATAGCTACTTTTTCTCTTGTATTATGAAGCGGAGTGGACTTCATTTTGTAGTATTACACATCTGAGTCTAAAGGGAAAGGTTCATGATGTTTTATTTTGTGAATACCTAAGATTTAATCAGACAAATACAGTGAGTCTGAGTAACTGTACGTATGTTTCAGTGTGACGAGCCAGCAGGAAGGCTGTTCCTCTCTACGGAGACCATGACTGGTAATTTATGTTCATGTGTTTACAGCATCCAAGAACACGGTGTAACACACGCAGTGCAGTGATGGTCTGAAGGTCTATTACATGAAATATTATCATCAAAACCTTGGTCAAGCTTTCAAGTCATGCCCATCATCACCAATAAAGAAAAAAGAAAGAAAAAAGAGTTATCGAAATGGCATTGAAAGAACGAGATTATAAAGACACATGGGAGACAAAGAAGGTTTTGGACAGATACGATGACAGTGCTTGGTAGAGAAAATGTGATTCATTCAACTATTTGTAACAAAATAAATAACTTTGAGTTCAGTGAGTTCTCTGAACCCTCTGGGCCTTTCAAGGTATTCAATGAAGGCATAAGAAAAAAGAAATTGTACTTCTTCATGACATCTAGTGGAAAAGTGGCCTACGAAAGTTGTCAGTGAATGAGTTAGCAAGACCCTCATGTAAAAGAATAATTATAAGGCTACGAAAACCAAACAAATGTTATTTTATAGCCATTATTATATACACTCATGTCATGTGATGAACTGACTCAAAATCAGTTTGGGATCATAGTACCACACTGGCTGCATGAGTTACACCTCTATTCATCATTTTTATTAGCCTACAAACTTTTTATCTGTAAATATTAGCATTTTAGCTCAATTGCTTCAAGGTCATGTGATCAACTGACTCAAAATCAGTTTGGGATCATGTTACTACACCTCTTGTTTTTACATTTGAAATCTATAAATATATATATTTTTTTAATTAATTTTTATTAGTTCATGTTAAGCATTTTAGCTCAATAGCTTCTCAATATATCCCACATTTTTATTTTGAAAACAGGAAGTCGGTAGGCAGCTTGTTAGCGCGCGGGCTGCCCGTTTGCCAGACCGCAGTGAAGTTCGTTTTAGGTTGTATATTCAACAACAGACGTTAGCATTAGCAAGCAGCTCAACAATTCATGTGCACCTGACTGTAATGCAGCTTTACAGTAAACACACGGAGAAGACGGAGCCCTGGTAGGCTAACTAACAGGACGGGATTCAATCATTATTAGAGCTAAACTAAAGCTGCTCTAAAACATAAACCCACTCACTGTCTCTCTGAACACTTATCCGCGACACAAACGCACCCCGTAAACAGTAAAGTTAATCTCTTGTTTATGACAGATACGACTACACACAATACACACATTTTAACACGTGTATGGTAATCCATCGATTATCAAAGGCTTCAAATGCACGAACGGGAGGAGGCTCGGCAAAACAGCGGAAGTGACCGGTCTTGCAGATTCGCTAAATGCAATTTTAAATCGATGAAAGTCGTATTTTGGTCAACATTATGTTTCAAATTAATTATTTCACTCGTAAACCGTGTAATAAGCGGGATAATGTATAGTTGGTCGGTTGTTATGGAGAAATAAACCCCTTCATGTTGAATGAAACCCCTCCGCTTCGCGTCGGGGTTCCATACAACCTGTCGGGGTTTATTTCTCCATAACAACCTCCGAACTATACATTATCCCTTACGTATTGACCTGCAGTGAACAGCAAACTAACTTCACTAACCTGTAGTAGTGGTGCTGTAGTGGCCTTCGCTCCTCACCTGGCGCCCCGGCGGCCTCGGCTACAGCTGCTCTGAGAGTCGGAGCCTCCTCTGGTCTTTCCCCGACAACATTGTGGATTAATCCGCTGTTTGTATGGACTGTGCTCGCCTGGACCGTCCTGTCTTTCATCTTCAATTTATCGACGGTGGTAGAAGTTAAAACACACAGCTGCCGAGCTGCTGCAGCTTCTCTTCCGAAACACCAACATCACGCCGCGGTATCTTTCTCTTCTGCCTCCACATCTCCCGTCATCATGGCCGTCGGAAACATATCCACTGTGGATCCAGATTCCCGGCGGAGCTTTAACATCGACGACTCCAAAACATCTTCATCAGCGTCAAACCGTAAGTTGTATTTTCTTTGACTCAAACGCTGCACTGTTTACACCTGTTGACCTCGTGTCTCCGGAAGAGCGGGGAAATCTCGCGATACTTCTTCTTTGAAGTTTAATGGCGGTTGGTACTGGCGATAAATTTGGACCATGGTGTCTTTGTTGACTTGGTTGCTGGTTGTTCAGGTCTCATTGCGATTGATTTTTAGGTTGACTTTTGTTCAATTTGTGTAGGCTAATTGATCCTAAATTTGAATTATATTAGATATTGCTCATCGAATCTCTAGGCACACTAATAGCCTACCCTGAACTTTCATGTGGCAAAGAGCTCTGGCTTGTAGCTGTTGTTTTTATTGCTTTCTTTGATTGTTCATTGCCACAAGTGGTCCCATGGTCCTGCTGAAGGTCCAGAGTCTAGGGCCACCCTCACCACTGGTTTTGAGATTACCGTACACTTGGACATAGACATTGACAAAGCTGTGTTCAGTTGTTGTATTGAATTGTAGGCTAAATGTTCACATCTCCATTTTTCATCTCGGCTGTGTTCTTTCCTATAAGTTAGAGGTTGATGCTGGAATCCAAAGATGTCCAAAATTATTCTCTTTTCTCCCCAGATCAGTATTTTAGCTTTTCAAATTCTTTAAAATGACTCTGAGAACTGTATACTGTTGAAATGTTGATGCCATCTGGTGGCAGCACCAATAACACTGCGATAGTATGATAAAGACAGGTTAATGGGATACTGAGGATAATGCAGAAGTTCCTGTAGATTTAAATAAAAGGTAGCTGTATGGGGAGCACCCTTGTGGATTTGGTGGATTTTAATCCTGTAGTGGGACACAAACTCTTCACATTTTCCTCCTCTCGTATTTCTTCTTGTCTTCTCCCTTTTTTCCTCCTTGGCTCCGAGCCACTAATGTTCATCTAAACCGAGGAGATTGTTTTCTGCTTCTGTCTGCAGCTTTTGCCTCCAAGAAAAATGCTCTAAGTGCTGAAACTTCAATCTGATAAACTCCTTGTTTAAACATTAGATGAACGTAAGCGTTCGTCACTTACACTTTCCAGTCAGATCCTCCAGCCGCTGCAGAAATTTGAGCTTGATGCTTTATAATGAAAAGAGCAGAGCTGTGTCCTGAGTCCAGACGACAACAGAACAAGAAATTCAATCAATCAGGTTGTAAATAATACAGATGAAAGACGAGCCAGAGAGTAGGCTATAAATCACTTCATCTGGACAGTGCACCTGAATAATGAGAATAATTTCCTATTGCACAAGGAAACTCTCCACAAACTCAAACTGGTGTGTTGTAGATGTTTGCTGTCAGAATGGGTTGTTGATTTATCTTCCATGTTCTTGGCGGTTTTGTTAAAAATCTGGACGATTACATGACCAGTGATGTCTTTATTTTTTACTACAAAAACAAGATCTTTACTGGAACTGCCTTTTTATTGATGGTGGTATTGTACAGGGTTTCAGTTTGATTGACGTGAAGCTGTAAAAGCAGTGAATTATGTGTTGTTGTAAGTAAAGAAGCAGCCGAGTTGTGTCGTTTCTGTGACGATCAGTAAAGGGTGCGTTGCTTGTAAAAGGATTTTTGAGGAGATACTTTACTGCAGATACAGTAGAAAGAAGTGAGGTCAATGATCTCATCTTACACGACAGAAACAAGAACCAGATCAAGAACCTTCTCTCTGTTTGTCATCCAACACGCTATGAGATAATAACACAACGTTACCAGACAGAGTTGTTTTAGAGGTAAATTCATGCAAAACCGCTGATGCGCGTTGCCTTCAGGGACAGTTTTTCATCAAGCAGTCTCTGTATTTACCTCTAAAACAACTCTGTCTAGTAACGTTGTGTTATTATCTCATAGCGTGGTGAATGTGCAGCTCACAACTTGTCCACCAGAGCGTTGTGGAGTTGTTGGATTGTGTATTTGATGAGTTTGATGAGGGAAACCAAGAAATCCCATGAGCCTCCGTAGCGTAGCTCTGAGCAGCTCACGGCTCTGCTCCGCTGTTCTAAAAATAGCTTGCACCGATAATTAAAGGTAACAAACCTACTGCTATGACTATAGGGATTATGGCAATGGGCCAATTTGCCAAAATGTTGAACTATCCCTTTAACCTTCAAATGACACTTTGTATGTCTCACACTTCATCTGTCTCTTTGTCATTAATGCCAATGTTTCTTTTGTTGCCTTCACTTCAGCTGCCACTTTTCAGTGCTCCTTTAATTGAATAATAATAAACAATTTCAATTTGAAGACATTTTAATCTGTTTCTGACTTTGGGGACTTGAGCCATTGTAATTCCCGTGAGTGTTTCCAGGTTTATTAACATTCCCGGGTGCTTTCCTCTTCCTCTTCCACTGCTTTAACTGCTTGACCAACCATCTGCTGATAGATTTTTACTTTAACTTAAAACTCTTTTCACTGCAACTGATTCCAACTGTTTCGAAGTTGTTGTAATTCAGCAAATGCTTCAAACCTTTTCAGTGCCCCTGTCACTTGTCAGATAGGTCTCAATGGCAGAATTACCAGACAGACACCAGGAACACGTTTTAGAGTCAGAAATGGCCAGAAAGCAGTCCGAACCAGGCAGAGGTAGGAAATCCATCAGGCAAACGAGGGAAAGCAAGAAAGAGGCAAGGAATAAAACAGACCAACTCAATCTACTGATACAGAGGGACCACAATCTGACAAATAACAGACAGTTACAGTAAGACCCTTTCAATACTTCAGATTTAACATACTTCAACTGCTTTATCAGTCATAAACAGTCTCTGTATTTCCCTCTAAAACAACTCTGTCTGGTAACGTTGTGTTATTATCTCATAGCGTGGTGAATGTGCAGGTCACAACTTGTCCACCAGAGCGTTGTGGAGTTGTTGGATTGTGTATTTGATGAGTCTGATGAGGGAAACCAAGAAATCCCATTAGCCTCCGTAGCGTAGCTCTGAGCAGCTCACGGCTCTGCTCCGCCGTTCTAAAAATAGCTTGCACCGACAATTAAAGGTAACGAACCTACTGCTATGACTATAGGGATTATGGCAATGGGCCAATTTGCCAAAATGTTGAACTATCCCTTAAGTGTCAACTACAATACGCCAGCACACAGTTGAACCTGTTTACACTGTTTTCAAACTCTTTCCTTCGGTCTTTTCCCACGTTGTTGTCTTCCTCACAGATAAACAGTAAAACACATTTCTCAAAACAATAATTCTTTACGACCCGATGCTGTGACTTTTCTTATTATGGTGATCTACAGTACGGTTGAGTCGCTCACAAACTTTGGGGAGATTTTCAGAACAGCTTATCTGCTTCATCTCCACAGATAAACTCAGCTAACCATTTAGTCTCATTAATTCTGGGACTGATACAGTAAACACAGTTTTTATTACAGCACAGAGCTGTAACCAGAGAGCTGTGTTTGCTCACTTTTAATAAACGCTCTCTTAAAATCCTGAGGGCTTTATGGGGGAAACAGAGAGAGGTGACAGTTGAATATTCATGCAAGCAAATCACACGTCTCCCTCAAGGAGATCTAATACCCTTCATTTGACTGTGGCTTTATCAGCGAACCTACTGTCAAAAAGGTAGAGTTTCCTTTTCTTTCTTTCTTGAATCTTGATCTATCAGCCTTTTTATTACGCCGATCTCTCTCTTTTTCTTTTCCTTCCCAAATAACCGTCTTCACTTCGTCTGAACTGACAGACTCTTTTAATGCAGCGAGCCGGCTTCTTCTCGCTGCCTCACGAATGCAATGACACTATTCAGCTCTGACCTTTTTTCTCTCTGTTGGCACTGCAGCGCCTCTCACAATGAAACAGGAGGAGGTTAATATAAGTTTGGTAGTAGGAAAAGTATATTCGCAAAAGGTTCGGTTCGAACTCTCGCTATCTTTCCCTCGCTCTTCTGCATTGTTCTGTCGATGCACAAAAGGAGCCTTTCAGTGTCCAGATGTGATGGAAATTGAAATCCAGAGTAAAATCAGGGAATAGTGACTATCACAAAGGAGGAGGCCATTCAATCAGGGAAAAGTCTTGCTTCCTCTCTCTCTCTCTCTCAACACCAGGCAGGATGATGATCTGTTGGTTTCCTGTTCCACATGTGACGGGCAGGTCTCTGTGATTTCAATAGATGTAGAAATGTTACAGATGTTTTGTTGGGAGAACAGCTCTAATGTTTGATGGTACAAATGGCATCAAACAACATATATTTACATGCATATCGTATCTTGCAGTGAACGTGAATGTTTCCCCAGTCTTGAAGTCAAAGTCAAAAGTCCGATCATCTGAATTTTAGACCTTAAAATGTGAATGAAAGGTGTAAAAACTCGATTTTACTATTAACTTCAAGTTACTTCAAGTTACTTTTTAGAAAGTTGCACAAACTTGTATCGATCAGGCTGAAACAAAAGTAGAAGAACAATGATCTCTGAATCTAAACTGTTCAGTTCAAAAAGTTTCTGTTCTGTTCCCACTACAATCATCTAATGAGGCTCAGAGCAACTTCACCAAGAGCTGGTAACAAGAACCTTGCATTTAGCACTTTAAATTGACCAGAGTACAATAATAATAGCATTATACCCATAGATAAAACACATTTTATCCCCTTTTTTTTAGCAAAGAAGTACAGGTGCATTATTTAGGCTAGATGTTTACATTTAATGAACTATCCTTTTACAAAACATGTTATGAACAACTTGAGGAAAAACAATATGCAATTTCAACAACATTATGCCTTTTCTGTCTTCTATGTAATTTTCACACTGCCGGGCCGGATTGGGACCTCTGGCGGGCTGGTTTTGGCCCGCTGGCTGCATGTTTGACACCCTTGCTTTAAATTAAAGCCCTAGGAAAAAGAATGCATTTGAAGCCGACTGTACCAATTATATTAGTTATCAGCATCAGATTGGAGGTCAGAGAAACAAAGCTGCTGTAAAAGGCGTCATCGGCGAACATGCGTAACGTGTACGGTGGCCCTGAGAGCTCAAAGCTGCACACACTTAAAGAGACACACGTCAGTAATGAGAGAAAATGAATCCGACGACTCTGCAACTGAAGTTTATGGAGAAGAAATACTGTCTGTGTGTTTCGGTTTGGGAGGAGGCTCAATGGCGCCATCTGCTGAGAGGATGAAATACAAATATGACTGCATTTAAAAACTCTCTAGTCTTTGTATCCCACATACTTTAAACATAATGGACCATCATTTATAAGTTTCAGCGTTTTTACACATTTTTATTCAGTTTCTAGGGGGAAAACAGAAACATATCTCTGCTGCATCATCATCTCTAACCTTAATGGACTTCCCCGTCTCTCCACCGTCAGTGAGGACACAGAACTGGACGTACTCGGCTCTATGAAACTGCTTTCTAAGAACCTGCTCTGTGAGCTTCTCAGAATCAGACCAGAGTGTTTTTGCCTTCCATAAATATTCACCTGGCTCATCCAACCTGCTTTCCTCTGAATTATTTACACACGCACACAAAGCGCGTAGTCGCACATGAACAGGTTGTCCGTCATAAAAACAAACCAAGCAGAGCAGAGAGAGCTGTACAGTAGAAGTTTGTGGACTACAGTTCCCATGATGCTTTGAGTATGTAAACAAGAGGAAATGTTGCTGTGGATTCTGTGAATTGAGCCTCGTGTCGTATACATTAGCACCCACATGTAGAGATGACGGCCATCAGTGGAGATAAAGATATCCTGGAAAAATGTACGTCACACTAGATCTAAATATGTGTGTGTGTGTGTGTATCATGTCTGTCTCAGCCTACTAATGACTCTGGTTGTTTTTAGAATACCATCATGCACCTGTCTCCTCCACCTCATGCAGTATGCAGCCTCATGTCCCACACTTCAATACTGAAAATAACCTGAACGAGTGAACAAACTATCATATTTTAAAGCTCCATACAGTATAAAGGTAGATGTTTGTGTTAAAGCTCCATACAGTATAAAGGTAGATGTTTGTATTAAAGCTCCATACAGTATAAAGGTAGATGTTTGTATTAAAGCTCCATACAGTATAAAGGTAGATGTTTGTGTTAAAGCTCCATACAGTATAAAGGTAGATGTTTGTGTTAAAGCTCCATACAGTATAAAGGTAGATGTTTGTGTTAAAGCTCCATACAGTATAAAGGTAGATGTTTGTATTAAAGCTCCATACAGTATAAAGGTAGATGTCCATGTGTAGTGTGATTATAAAGCAGCTCTAGGTTCTATATTAATACTGTGAAAGTATCAAAGCCTCAGTCCACAGAGAAATGCACACAGCCTGTATTCAGAAACTGAGCCTTAAAACCAGCCGTCAGGACTTCCTGTCACTTTGTGATGTCACAACAAAGCCCCGCCCCCTCACCACCACCTGGACCCACCATCCAACAACAACTTGCAGGATTTGGTTTCTCTGAGTGTTTTATTCTGAAATCTGCTTTATTTATTACTTTTTTTAGATTACCTCTTTTGATGTGACGAAATGTATTTATATTTATAAATCAAACTGTTTTCACCAACTTTTCAAAAACGGATTACTTCTTATTACAGTGCATGATTATAAATCATAATGTCTACTCTTCAACCCTAAATTTTACAGTAGTTAGTCAGAACCAAATAAAAGAAACGTAACTAAACTAAACGAATGAGTACAATTAATAATAACCTATTTCTCGTTAGAATATATTAAACCTGGCGTTCGTCCAAACTGTCGCTTTTAATTATCCCTCAGGCAAACAGAAGCATCTCCCTCATTTGAACTTTGGATTTTTCTCTAAACTTTTTTAATATCGTTGCAGGTGAGAGAAAACTTTATTTAAGCTGCCAGGTTTTCAGAAGGAGGAAAAAAAAACTAATTAGACATTCTCCCATCAGACTCAGACTCCTGTTTCCAAGCTGTAACTGCGAGTTCCGCCTTAAATCAAAGATAGAAAGCTAATGAGTGTCGTGTATTCAGTGAGATTGTGTGTGTGTGTGTCTCCACCTTCTAAATGTGGGTAAATCATGTGTGGGAAGTAAATTATGATTCCTTTAATACTATTAGGCTACCAACACAGTGATGACTATTCTTTAACGTCTTCACTGGATTTAATGTTGTTTATTATTATATTTATATTGATATATATATTACATGAATTAAAAAATTGTGTTTATATCGTAATTGTAAGCTGTGATGGAAAAAACCTGCAAGACACTGATATATTGGGTTATATATCGACTATGGCGGCCCACCACAGTCTCGTTTGGGCCCACTATAGTCTCTCAGAAAAAGAAAAAATTGTGTTTTTTTAACAGCGTTTCACCGTGTCTCATCTCAGTCAGCCCCTCCTCCGGCCTCTCTCGTGTGCGGGCACACACACGTATGCACGTACACACACAAACACATAGACATGTCGCCCTGGGCTGCTAATGAACGGTAAACTTGCTAAAACACGATAATACGGTGTTCAAATTACCGGGAGGAGCAGCCAATCGCAGCTCCTACACGCGCTGCAGACATGTTCATAGAGGGACCTGACGGTGTATCGTCTTGAAATTTACGACCAAGTCGCGGACTTTACTTTCACTGTCGTCAACTTACCAACTGTAGCTTTAAAATATACCGTAGTTTATTTGCATTTGTTGTGATTTTTCCTAAGTTGTAGTGACATGACCCCTCAGGGCCACCGTACATTGGAGTCTCCTTCCACACAGATAGATAGATAGATAGATAGATAGATAGATAGATAGATAGATAGATAGATAGATAGATAGATAGATAGATACAGTAGATAGGTGAAAGGACACAAAGACAAAAAACATGAATCACAGAAACACACAAAAAATACAGAAAAATGGGCTACATAAAACACAAAGTGTATAAAAACACAATAAATTTGTAGGTAAAAAAGTGCAATGTAAACGAAAAAAGGTTAAAAAGTGTAAAAGTAGGAGTGTATTTTTGTAGAACTGCACCTCCATCATCTGTGCACCAACCTCACCTCACCACTAGAGGGCAGCGTGTCCTCACGTATGTCCTCACATCATGTCTGCAGCTGCTCTGAGACTCCTGGGACTCCTTTCTATGGACCAGTGACTGTAAACACACACACACACACACACACACACACACACACACACACACACACACACACACACACACACACACACACACACACACACCTGCTGAAACTTTCTGATGTCTCACTCTGTTAACAGTTGTCATGGTGATGGACACATCACACGTCACTTTAATCAATCGATGCAGAAAAAAACGCATGTGAGAGTTACATCGTCATACAACCAGAGTGAGAAACCATAACATATTCATTAGGTTAGAGCTAGAATAAAAAATAAAAATAAAATCAAAAATGGGGCATGAAATATTTGTGACACACACACACACGACAGGTCAGAGGAGCTGTTACAACACGACAATGAGCGTTTGCTACAAAGCACACGGGGGAACTGGAGGCGTCGTATCTGTGCAATGCAACACATTTACACTTTCACAACTCTGTTTATTCCTGAAATCATACCGTTCATCACACTGCATCACCCCTCCTCCCCCTCTCCTCCTCCTTGTCCTCCTCCCCCTCCTCCTCCTCTTCCTCCCCCTCCTCCTCCTCCTCCTCCTCCTGTGGCAGGAAGTGGAGGAGAGAGAGGGTGAGACTGGAATCTGAGGGAGTTTGAATCATTATGCAAGAGATCCTGCATAATGGTCTGTTTTAATAATGTGTGTGTGTGTGTGTGTGTGTGTGTGTGTGTGTTGACTTGCATGTAAAGGCATCAGATTTATTTTTTGCTCTTCCTGACCTCCGCAGCTCATGAAGTTGTTTCCTGTCGTCTCCTCTTGTCTTCATTTGTGGCGTTTTAAACTTTTGCTTTGATATGTGAGTCACTGTCACTCTTTGATTTTATTTGATGTCATTGTTTCCCTCCTCCTCTGTGCTGTATCCAAACTTAAAATTCCCCCGATTGACACTGTCGACTCCACACGTTCCTGTGTCAATAACAGACTTTATATGGAAGGAAACATAATTATTCTCTTTAGATATTAAAAATAAAACATGAGTCTGTCTTGGTTCATTTATTTTGATTATTGAAACAGATGAAAATCAGATTTTCCAGTAACTAATTATATAAAAATCAAGACCAAAATAGATCTTTAATAATATGGTTTGCAGATTCAGGGCTCTGTAACTGAACTGTTTGTTCTTCCTTTTATTTCAAAGTGTGTCTGATTAGTTATTTGAAATTTCTGCCAAATTCCCTCCTCATTTTAAGAAATACAGCGTTTTCTATTCTGTCTCCAAATTAAATATGAAGGTTTTGGATGAAGCTGCCTGAGAGAGAAGATCTGAAGTTTTAAACTCAAAAATTACAACTTTTTCTCCACATATGTGAGTTTGTAGTTTAAAAATAGGTTCAACAAATTGGATTATTGTTGTTGTTCGCCTTGTTTTCCAGTGCATTCCTTGTCATTTGCCTTTTTATTTACTCAATTATTCTAATGTATTGACTATAATTTGTTTTAATGTAAAGATGAATGGACTTCAGAGCTTCACTCCAATGTGTGAGTGTGTGGGTGGATGGGCGGATGGCCCTTATATTAATTGCTGCACACTCTGCACTATGTAATCTGTGACAGTGTCTAATTGCAATGGGCAAACACAATCCAGGTGAATAACATAGTGTTAAAACTGGTTATATAGGGGGGAAAAAAGCAGTTTTGTTTTTAAACTCTCCAGCTGAAGGACCTCCACCTTCCTGCTTTGTTTGCAGTCGTCAGCCACAGCAGCGGGTCGACCTAGTGGCCTCTGTAGATATTTCAGAGTAGAACATAACAGCACCAGAGAGAGAGGAGGAAATAAAGCGAGTGGTGTTCATTATGTGGAGAAGTGACACCCGCTCCCCGTCCAAACCAGTATAATGTGCAGCCAGCTGAGAGCTCCATTAGGCTAATTGCCTGTGCAGCTACTATAGGAGGTATAGTGGCACTCTACCCGCACCCAACACCAGATCCCGGACCAGATCTGGCACTGGTGTTATCAACCCTGTGGCGGCGGCAGAGTGGAGCCTCCGTCTGTCCGTCCATCCATCCCTCTCTCAAATCCAATAAGTGCCCCTCCCCTCCCCACTCTCACGCCTTGGTTGAAGCGGCTAATTGCGCAGCAGCTCATTGCTGGTGGTGGTGGTGGGCACGGCTGAAACGCCTCGCACTTACATTGTTTTCACATTTCCATGTTTTGTTGCCATGGAAGGGGGGAGGCATGGAAACGTGAGGGTTACGCCTGCCCTGCATGGGCCCATATAGGAGCTTGGCACCACCCGGGCTGAAATGCAACCAAGCTGCGTATAGAACGAATCGCCTTGTACTTCCGGGTAGAAAACCAGCATGGGAACAATAGTGACAGACGACAGTTTCACTATATCTCATTTTCACGTCACTATATCACCGTTTAGACTAATCTGATATTTGTAAAGTCTATAAAACCAATGAATGGACAAACATGACCATTTCTGTGTGCACGTTTTTGTAATTAGTCATGGTTATCATAGATTAGCCGGGCTAACCGTTAGCTACCTGTTTAATAACTCAGCGACTCAATAAACGGCCCATGAAAAAATATTTTTTCCAGTGGATATCTGAGTTACAACATGACTGAGCTAACTGGAGTAGTTTCATGTCGTGTCCGACAACGGGAGGGTTTTAACAGTTGGCGTCCTGATGTTAGCTTAGCTACTGCCGTTAGCTTAGCTACCGCCATTAGCTGTCCCTGTCAGCTGAGCCACTGATACTTGAGACAATGTGATTCCCCAAAACTGTATCACACATAGCAACACAAAACACACACACAGAAATAGTAGCCTAATGTTTCTTCAATCAATTCAGAGTCTAAACGGTGATAGGGCTTTAAAAACATGATAGCTAAACTCTCGTTTATTACTAGGTTGTTCTCATTCAAATTACGTGCTGGTTTTCTACCCAGAAGTAGTTGTAAATAACAAGGTGATTCGTTCTATTCTTATTGCCCCCCCTCCACACACACACGCACACACACTCCCCACTCCCTCCCTGTTCTGTTTTCAACCACTTGAGTTACACAGAGGGACATGTGTGTGACAGTGGCAGGATTACACAACGGGGTGGTGGAGGAGGGTGGTGGAGGCAGGAGGGAGGGTCGGGGTGGGGGCGTCCAAATGTAGCCAAAGGCAGCAAAAACAGTGGCTCTCCTCTGCTATGTTATTTGTTGGTGTCATGGTCTCCTCCAAACAGCCATAATAACACAGTGTGCTCAACTACCATGCAGCGTGCCAGTGTACACTCACTGCTACAACCGACCGACCTGAATAGAAATTGAACACGGTCACGGTCACAACTGTTTGGAAACGCTTTGGCTCACTCGCCCGCTCGCTCACTCACTCGCTCGCTCGGTCAGTCAAGAGTTAGGAAAGTGCTTTTCACAGTCCAAACGGCCGCCAAGCTGCTCATGGGTGCACAAATCTGCATCTACACATTCAAGTGGCGCAATAAAGGTTAATTATACCAAGTGTTGCTGTAAAAAAAAAGTGTTTTCGATGCACGGATGCTGCTGAGTAAGGTTTTTGGTTTGGGGTCGGCATCGTGCAACACTTCCTGCCAAATCCTCCAACTTGAACGACAGGAACTGTTATGACAAATATAGTTCCTCTTTGAATGTGTCCTGATGCTAAACTGGATGTTTTATTGTTAATTAAAGAGAAGAAAATACCCTAAGTTGAGATTTTCCTTAAAGTCTGAGAACATCTGAAAACACATACAGTACCAGCCAATCTGATCCATAAACAGGAAGGAGAATGTCGACTCAACGGCTGATTAGTTGCACAAAATACTACGACTGCGGCTGCTGCAGGGACAAAGACCAAAACATTGTTTTACTGTGTTGCATTCACCGTAATCGAGATTCGATCTGGGAACAAACGTGAGTGTCTACATCCAAGCGTCAGCAGCATTTCTAAAAGTCTCCATTTTCGGTGCTTGAAAACTCAGGAGTCGTGTGGACGGGAACATAAACATGAAAACTCCTGGCAGGAACATCCAGAAGCTGCAATACATGCAAAACAGAGCTGCCAGAATCCTGGTGAGAGTCCGTACTCTGCACTCCCAGATGAATGAACTACAACTACTGCTTCTCACAACAGACTTGCACCTCCCAACCTACGAGAACTTCTCACTTCACAGTTCCATACCTGCACGCTCAGATCTGCTACTCCCGACCCCACCACTCTGGAACTGCCTCCCCATCCAGCTGAGGGCAGCACAGAGCCTGGACACCTTTCACACAGGCTTGAAGACCTTTTAGAACTGTGTTTGACTCCTAGTGCTATTTTTTCACCACTCTTTTAACTGTGGGACTTTTATGAAACGTAGTAGTGTAAAGGTAGTCTGATAAATTGTTGCTGACAAAAGCCTTTAGAGTTCATGGAAAGTTCATGGACAGAAATGAAGAAAACGGAAGAAATTAAGGAACCAATAGTACATGACAGTGACCGACAGGAACCCTGGACTTTCTGCAGCTTCACGATGCTCTACAGATAGATCAGCCCTCAGTTGCCCTCCGGGGTTTTTGTGTACTTACCCATTTCAGTGTTGTATCGAAACTTGTGTGAATGTGCTTCCTATGTTTTCTGTTTTTACCTGCCTGCAAAGCAAATGTATCTCTGGGGAAAATAAAGTTCAAGTTGAAGTGAACAGGTTCAGGTACAGTCAAGGTGCTTTGTGTCCTTCTGCGAGATCTTTGATTGCAGGAGATGTTTCGAGGTTCTGAGAGTAAAAACTGTAAGTGTTTCCCTTGAGGTGTTTTGTGTTGTGCAATCTGCTGCCGTGTTGCTGGACGGAGCCGTTGGTCAGCAGGGTGGGAGAGGTCAGATGTGATTTCACTTGGGCATTTGATTATACGTTTGTAAAAAAAAAAAAAAACGAGACAGAAAGTTCCTCGTGGTATTTTAAGAAATTGAACAATGCAATTTTGTGCGGAAAGCGGCGCCGGAGAGTCACGGGGTTCATGACATCACCTGAAGTCAGAGTCGCTGTGAGTCAGTCAGTCAGTCGGTGGACGACTTATTTAAGTGGACGGTGTCCTCAACCATCAGTGGACGTGAAACCGTCTGAACCCGAGCTGCAGGAAAATATGTGTGTGTGTGTGTGTGTGTGTGCAGAGACTGGGGCATAAATACTGTTTTCACTGCCTGGAGACCGAGTATCCTCTTCAAATTTAATGCCATGGTGAGAATGAGGAGTGTGCCTCCACCGTTCACCACAATCTCCTAAATCATGCAGGGGAGGGGGGTTGTGGGTAAGTCAGCATGTTTGTTTTACAGTGATTAGCCCATTATGCGGTGCGGCGCTGCCAAGCCCCGCTGAGCGCTACACGCATGCCTGTGTGTGTGTGTGTGTGTGTGACCTCGCTGGGGCCGGGCCTGTCCTGTCCTGGCCAGGCCGAGCCGGGCCGAGCGGGGTGAGGCCCACCGGGCGTCGCTACGGGCCGAGGACGGAGTCGTCTGGGCGGGGCCACCGGCTCCGTCGCTGCCGTGGAAAACGGAGCAGGACCGACCGAGGTCTGTGAGTTCATCGGCGGGTCAAACTGAGCTCACGCTGGATCAGGGGTGTGTTGTGTCAGCACTGTTACTGTCACACTGCACCGAATGTGTGTGTGTGTGCGTGACATTGTGAAACAGAGAGGCTGCATGAGGCCGTTGGTCAGATTTGGCCGATGTCGTCAGTTTTCGTGGATTTCCCAAAACGCCTAAAACAAACTCACACTCTGATAATTCTGGGCTTGAACTGGAGACAAATGGAGTAAAACTAAAAATAAAGGAAAACAAAAGAGCAGCTATTTAAAAACCAGCAGTATCTCCAGACACTCAGACGACTTTTTCTCTTTTCCCATTCAGTGTTTACCAAACCTCACACAAACACACAAGGTTTCACCTTAAAACCTAAACACATGCGTCCTCATGGGGTCTTAGGCTGTTTTCAGACTAAGGCTGGTTTGCTTTTTTCTGATTCACGGGGCTAAAACGATACAATTGCTGCATTTTTCTTTTGGGTCATTTGTGTTGACATGGTAACAGTCCCAAGCGGTCCAAAGATGTAAACAAATGTCATGCCATGCACGAACAAACTGTTCTCTCATTGGTCTCATTGGAAATCTTACCCGGAAAGAGGAGGAGGCTACCCGGGGAAAACAAAAACCGTAGAATAGAAGTCTCAGGCCGGGAAACTAAAACGCAACCCGGCCCGAACCGCAGTTAAAGCCCAGACCTGATCCGAGTCTTTTGTATATATCTGGTCGACCCGACCTGTTGAGATCGGCAGCAGCGTATCGGGTGTCGTGTTGGTTGCCGAGTTGCCGTTCTCACTGCAAACGAAACCGCTCCAAGATTTGAATGGAAGCTTCCATTCAAACCTTGGAGCAGTTTTGTTCGTTTGTTTTATCTCGCATCCAAGCGCAATTGCTGTGTTTACATGGGACCAAACGAACTGATCCCTGTTTCGGAACAACTGTTCCAAACGAGCCAGATCTGAATTCACCCATAAACTCATCTCCATGAGTGTTATTTTTTAGAGACACAACGTCATGACACTGGCTCTTTATTCAAAAGATATATTCTAGATTTACTCGCAATAAAACCCACCACAAGATCAATTTAGCAGCTGTTACTGAGCTATTAATCATTCGTCAGTGATATACAACAGCAGTTTGGGTTTGTCCAGTTGTCATTGAACCAATGAAGGACTTGGTGAAGTTACAGTCGAGGCTGAAGAGGAGAAACTGTAGCTGAAGTTCAGGTGATGTGATCAAGTTCATTGTCCCATAGACTTGCAGTGTTATGTGCTTCATTGGACGTTGCAGAGTTCAGCCTTATGGTTTTGAAGTCACCGTGAACTTTTTGTTTCCTCTATAACCTCGACCAAAGAGCTTTTTGTCTCCGGACTCTGGATCCAAACTCTCTGGTGTGACGTTCGCTGCTCTTTGTTCGTCGGCCATCCACACCAACCACTTCCTGGTGACTCCGCTGCTGTTAATAAACGTAGCACTTCATTCCCTTCAGAAAGCACGGAGCCTCTGCACGTCGAAATATTAATATGAAACGTTTCCCAGTGCGTAATAAGACGATGTCAAGGGGTCGAGACCTAAATCTCTGGAGTTGCAGCCAAATGTTGCATGGAGACTGTTTCATCAGCGGTTCTGCGTTTTTCATGCAGACATTGTCACTTAACTCGGTCCTTCCAGGTCCAGAAAGTTGAATAGTGACCTTTCAGTTTTCTCTGATCCTGCTGGAAACTTGATCCTGAAACCATAACCCCATAGGGACAAGTTAGGATGCTCTGGTTCCACCGGCCTGAGGTCAGACTCCTTGGTGATCTCCAGTCAGGGTGCTAACGACAGGATTAACGATGGTTCTGAGCTGCAGTCGCGTGTCGATGCAGGGTAATTAATCTTGGTGGGTTTCACCGGATCACACCCTTCAGCCTACATCCTCTCAGCCAGACCACATCAGGACCACAACCCTCCTCATCTTCAAACACCTCTCAAACGTTTATAACTCCCACTTGCATCCATAAACATGCTAAACTAAACTTGAAAAGACTATTGGGGATCATTTCAAGGAACCTTTGCAAATGCTACATAGCCAACAGTAGCTAGCATTAGCAGCTGTTTTATCACCAGTCCAGAAGAAACATTTCTATAGAGAGCTACTCTCTGACGCATCTGTCATAGTCACTGTATCGACCTGTTCATCCCAAAGAAGTACCACAGCTCTTGGCAAGACCAGTACTAGGTAAATGGCTAGAGATGCTAACATAGCATTAGCTATAGCTATTGATATTATTTTAAAGGTACAGTGTGTAATAATTGGCAAAGTTTATCGGCAAAATCTGAACATAGTACCCATGAATATATTTGTATAAGTGTATAATCGATATTAAATAAATTAGTTTGGTTTTCGTAGCCTTATAATTATTCTTTTATATACAGCAAGGGTCTTGCTTTAGAGAGTGCCACCATGGTTGTATGGCAGCCCGAACGGAAAATCCAGCCAGCCAGAGAGCTCGTTTCGAGAGTTTTGCGTTCATAAATAAACCAATGGAGAAGAAGGAGGAGGAAACAGCAGACATATCGTAAAATGGTTTAGATCTTCACCTCATTGCTCCATGCTCCTGAAATACTCCCAGTTGAGGTAAACAAGTTTTTTTTGGCCTCGGAAGCCACCATCACTTCCCCTCATTGGGTTTTCCCCCCATTTTACACACTTGACCTTTAATGATACTAGAATTTCAGTGGTCAATACCAGTACCAGTGAATTTCTACAATTCTCAATACAAAAACTTGTATATCCAGCATTCACAGTACCATTAAAAAAAGCAAAGCAGACATCAACATATTTTTTGTGTGTTGGCATCGACCTGTAGGCTACCGAAGTTTCGGATCTCATGACAACCTGATTGATATTGTAAGAATTTAAAAGGAAGGATTGTTGGCAATCCTTTCTGCAAACCAGGATTTTGCAGAATTATTTGACATTCGTCCAGTAATCGTAGTCTTTGTAATTCCTGCTTGTGTTGTTTGTCTTTGAAGAGAATTACAGACGCATGAGTCTGAAAGAAGCTGAACTCACAAAAAACTGCTAAACACTTTAGCCAAAACCATCTCGGTCTCCGGCAGCCGCCACCTGGAAAGAGAAAAGGTCTGTGTTTGTGATTTCGGGGAAATGAATTGTTGTGTGTCAGAAACTCAAAACTGCCAAAATGTGAAGATGCCAGTGCAGTGCAGTGATTTAAAACGGTAATTATGTCACAGCAGTCACCAAAAACCCAATGTTTACAGGAAAGTGTCACAGACGGCTTTATTTAAGCAGCGTGACTGGAAGGAGAAACGTTACTCTTGAGTACTTTTCTATTTCTGGAAACTGTGTGTGGCTGTAAATAGAAAAAAACTCCACTGGTGCTGGAATTTCTAAAGCAGTGAAAGCTGACTGATGCAGGAGAAGTCCCCATTTACACCACGTCAATAAAAAAAAAACGTTTGAGTTTTTATTAACAGTAGTGTGGCGGATGGAAAAAGCAGATTTGACAGGCCTGGTGCCGCTGAGAGAGCCGAGCGTCTCCACATTGTCTTGTGTGTCTCGTCTCTGGTCCGTCGTCCCGGCCTCGACTCCCTCCGACTGAATACATCATACTTTGGCACGCAGATAAAGAAAGAAACAAAAAAAATATTTAAAAAAAAACCTCGGGAGGTTTTTTTGGACATGGAACGATAACCACATGAGGGTAATTACTGCATCAGAAAGAAAGTTCCAGCTGCTTCTAAAGAGGCTGCGCCGATCAATAAATCAAGCTGGAATGAGTGTCGACTTTTAAAGACACTAGATGTGGTGAAGTTATTTGTGACAATGCGTTTAAAAGGCAATTTGCCGCAGTAAAACGGAGCGATGGAGAAGTGTGTGGTGTGGTGTGCCACATTTCAAACACTCAGTCACTTCTCCCATCAGCAGAAAAACTTTTAATATTTATCACCAGTGAAACGTTTTGGGACGTTCTGGAACAAGCAGAGTTCAGCCTGAGATTTAATAGTGTGAAGCAGAAAAAGGTTTGGATGAAGCTTGGTGAGGATTAACTTCTTCATGAAACGGGGAGGTTGTATTTACTGTGCATGAAATGTAATTCTGCTGCAGCTGATCATGTTGTATAACGGATAAAGAGCAGTTTAGAGGGCTGCTACTTGTGCCACTGCAAATGTATGTTGATGTTTGTGATGCTGCCAAACACTGTTCATGTTGAGTATCATACTGTAACACTACAATACATGAAGGCTCGTTTATCTGCAAATTATTCCATCATCTTTGCACAATGAAATCTGAACCAGGAAGTCGACAATCAGTGACAGCAGCGACCTTAAAGCTCCACACTTTCCTTTTCTTCTGTATTTTATTTGAAGTGTTGATTCATAAGAAGATAATACTGATGACAATAAACTTTACTTATCAAAACACATTTATAAAGTGCTACGGATACAAAGGTAAAGAGAATTAAGATTGATAAAACAAAACACGGAAACTGAAAACCCCATGTTAACAACAATAACACATCAAAACCAAACTTCTAAAAATGCAGCATCACAAAAAAGCAGCAAAATTTAAAAGGCCAAGAATGAATCAACATCAACTTTAAAATGAGAGACTTTCGATAAAAGTTTGTCTTCAAAAGTGACGATCAAAGATATATTTGTAGAACTCAAATCATAAATACATTAACACATTGATACTAATGTAATCAATAAAATGTTGACAGACTCATGTCACTTTAACACAGAACAAGTTCAGAAACAGTCGTGTTTGTTCGTAATAAATAAAGTTTTTCATTAATTCACACACTAATAATAATAAAACTATCATAACCTGGTGGTTTAGTTTGATAGAAATGTAACAAATGAGCTCGACCTGCTGTGACCAGGACGCTGTGACCTTTGAGCCCAGGATGAGGGCGGGGTCAGCGTGAGCATGCGGCCTCCAGGAGGAGAAGAACAACTGTGAAAACACTCCTGTTAAACTGTAACACACACACACACACACACACACACACACACACACACACACACACACACACACACACACACACACACACACACACCCTCCTTTCTATACAACAACTGAAAATGCAGTGACGGAGCCTGAAGATGAGACAATGGGATCGACTTTCAGAGGAATCTGCCACACACACACTCAAACACACTCCCAGGAGTCAGTGCTGTTGTCCGTCAGTCACACGGCTGTCAAGTCATCAATCATAGTGAAACTTCATCTCAGACACACATGGTGCTCCTGGAACTTGTTTCTTTGCAGTGAATCGCATGATTACCATCAAAATCATGACATGTTTCCACTTTTTTTTTTATTCCTCCTTTATTTCTGTCACAATGCAACATTATGTGCTCTAATCTCTCTCACGTCTCTTAATTTAACTGGTGACTCGGCTAAATTTGTCCTGTTTTCATCTGTTGATGGAACTTCCTCCTCTTTTCATTAATTAATTATGTTTTGGTGAAGGAAACAAACATGAACATCCTCATCAAACAGATCTAAACGGACCATAACAACAACATTTTGGCCCATTGCCATAATCCCTATTGTCATAGCAGTAGGCTCGTTACCTTTAATTGTCGGTGCAAGCTATTTTTAGAACGGCAGAGCAGAGCCGTGAGCTGCTCAGAGCTATGCTACGGAGGCTCAAGGGATTTCTTGGTTTCCCTCATCAAACTCATCAAATACACAATCCAACAACTCCACAACGCTCTGGTGGACAAGTTGTGACCTGCACATTCACCACGCTATGAGGTAATAACACAACGTTACCAGACAGAGTTGTTTTAGAGGGAAATACAGAGACTGTTGATGAAAAACTGTCCCTGAAGGCAACGTGCATCAGCGGTTTTGCATGAATTTCCCTCTAAAACAACTCTGTCTGGTAACGTTGTGTTATTATCTCATAGCGTGGTGAATGTGCAGGTCACAACTTGTCCACCAGAGCGTTGTGGAGTTGTTGGATTGTGTATTTGATGAGTTTGATGAGGGAAACCAAGAAATCCCATGAGCCTCCGTAGCGTAGCTCTGAGCAGCTCACGGCTCTGCTCCGCCGTTCTAAAAATAGCTTGCACCGAATATTAAAGGTAACGAACCTACTGCTATGACTATAGGGATTATGGCAATGGGCCGGTTTGCCAAAATGTTGAACTATCAAGATTTAAGATGAAAAAGAAAACTTTGTCATCAGTGATGACAGCGATGAGTTTTGCAACAGCAGAAACCTGCTCAAAGTAATCAGATGTTGCAGCCACAGACTCTTTATGTCTGTCTGAACCCAGCAGGAAATGAAGAGTGTCAGTGTGAGAAATCTGTTTACACAGACACACACACCCTAAAACATGATTACACATTATGTCTGAGCACACACACACACACACACACACACACACACACACACACACACACACACACACACACACACACACACACACACACACACACACACACACACACACACACACACACACACACACACACACACACACACACACACACACACACACATCTTCTCTGCTGTCACTTCAAACTCTGGAGAAACCATTTCCTGCAACACACACACACACACATCCTTTTTCTGAAGAGATAATTACACGACTCGTCAGATAAGACGAGGCGAGGAATCACAACACTCTCCTCTCTTCCCACCGTCAATCAACCGAGCGACGACGGTGGCGGCGGCCATGATGCAACAAAAAGGAAACAAAGCCAAAACAACAGTGAGATGCTGTAACGGATAGGCAGGAAGAGAGGAGGAGGAGGAGGAGGAGGAGGAGAGGAAGGAGGGATGAGACATGGATAGGAGGAGAGATAATGAGATTAGAAATGAAGAGGTGACATGTGAGTAAGGAGGTGAGAGGAGAAAGAGGGAGATGGAGGTGATACCAGACAGGAGAGAAGGAGAGAGGGGAGGAGGAGGAGGAGGAGGAAATGAGGGCAGGTAGAGAAACTCAGACAGATGATGGAGGAGAGAGAAGAAAAACAGAAACATAAACATGTCAGACACAGTGATGGAAACCTCAATATCAGATGATTAAATTCCTCGTTTCACCTGCGACAGTGACTCAGGCTTAAAGACACACCTGCACACACTGGAGCTACGGTGGCCTGCAAGGCTCAAAGCATGGAAGGAAACTCATGCAGACATGCAGATACGTTGATGTATCTGTATCAGCTTCTTCAAAACACTGGTCCAGAATCACAGCCTCCGTCAGTTTCAGGTTACATTATATTAATCCATTATCAAATATGAACCATCAGTGTGAAATATTCTCATAATAACAGAGGTCTTGAATTATTAGTGTGTGTGTGTCATTTGACCTTTGTCAAAGTGAATGTTTTGTACCAAAATCATAGACTGTAAAAAATACGGACGTAGCATCCGTGACGTCACCCATTGGTTTTGGGGAGTCGTTTTTGTGACTCAAATATGGCGGCCTGAACAGCGCCATGTTGGATTTTGGTGGGCGTGTACGCTCCATATTTGGAGGAGAGGCGGTAACTCAACGGATCAACCGGCCGAGAACCCGCCCACTGACCTCGAAGCAGCTGTCTCCGGACCGCTCCGGACCTGTCACTCAACGTTTCCGCGCCCTAATTTATGCGAGAATTTTAAACCTAGTAATAGTAAAACGGTAGAGTTAAAAAAAAATTCACCCCCCTCAGAGTGTGTGCGGGGGTAGAAACTATCGGTTGAGACCAAAAAACGTTCTGACACCAGGCTTTGAACATGTTTATTGAGGGTGTAAAGTCGGCGATTTTAACATGGGGGTCTATGGAGAAATGCTGCTTTCTGACACCAGCCCCCAGAGGAATCCGAGGGGATTGCAGTTTTTTGAACGCGGAAGTGAGCTTAACTTCTCAGACCGACAACTGCCCCCTTGACCGAAATTGAAGAAATTCCTTCAAGATGTTACAGAGACATCACGGTCCCCAGGTAAAAAACCGAGTGACCTTTGACCTCTAACCATAAAAATCCACTTATTGCTCATCCTTGTCTCCAATTTTCAGGCATAAAAACATGTTATTTTTTGCTGGAACGACAAATCATCCACGGGAAGTGCGTGTCTCTCTGTGTTGACTCATCTCTTTGCTTTGACGGAAGAAACCGAGGAAGAAGAAGAAGAAGAAGAAGATGATGATGAGAGAGAAAGTACAGAATGAAGATGAGGATAAAGAGAAAGCAAGGAAAGTGTGACAGAAGGAAAGAAGAAAGTCAAAGAAACACAGAGAAGAGGAGAGAGTGTGATGGAGGAGAGATAAGAAGAATAAGGGAGTGACTGAGAAGAAAGAAAGAAAGAAAGTAGGGAGAGAGGGAGGGAGAGAGGGAGGGCAGCCATTGTCACCCCACCTGTCTGCCATGGCAGGATTTCCGGCGCTGCTGGTGTTGTTTTCTCTCCTTTATGTGGTTTGCAGCCCCCAGGATACAGGGAAGTGTCAGGATATCTTCACAAAGCCGCCCGGTGTGGCTCCGCAGATCACAAGATAATTTCTAAACACTTGGTGCATGTGTGTGTGTGTGTGTGTGTGTGTGTGCGTGCGTGTGTGCGTGTGTGTGTGTGCCAGAAACACGAGAGCTGCAGCGTGAGGAGCGACGCCTCGTATCACACCTGACGCCACTTTTAACCTGTCACATAGAAAATGGCTTCAAATCAAAGCAGCAGTGTTTACAGTTACACAGCTCCACCCTCCACCTGTGTCACTCACAAAGACACACACACACACACACACACACACACACACACACACACACACACACACACACACACACACACACACACACACACACACACACACACACACACACACACACACACACACCTTCACCTTCCTCTGTGTAGATCCATGATTTAAAGATCTAAAAACCATCTCAGTGCAGTTTTCCATCTCCTCTCTCTTTCAGCTTCTCGTAGTAGTAACAACAGGTCGGTGTCTCTGAGCCTCTGTTCTGATTGGCTGACTGTGATCCAATTTAAAAAATAGAGAGCAGATTTCAGAATAAAACACTCAGAGAAACCAAATTCTGCAAGAATGGTAAGGGGGCGGGGCTTAGTTGTGACATCACAAAGTGACAGGAAGTCCTGACGGCTGGTTTTTAAAGGTTCAGTTTCTGAATACAGGCTGTGTGCATTTCTCTGTGGACTGAGGCTTTGATACTTTCACAGTGTTAATATAGAACCTAGAGCTGCTTTATAATCACACTACACATGGACATCTACCTTTATACTGTATGGAGCTTTAATACAAACATCTACCTTTATACTGTATGGAGCTTTAACACAAACATCTACCTTTATACTGTATGGAGCTTTAATACAAACATCTACCTTTATACTGTATGGAGCTTTAACACAAACATCTACCTTTATACTGTATGGAGCTTTAACACAAACATCTACCTTTATACTGTATGGAGCTTTAACACAAACATCTACCTTTATACTGTATGGAGCTTTAATACAAACATCTACCTTTATTCAGAAGGAGCTTTAACACAAACATCTACCTTTATACTGTATGGAGCTTTAACACAAACATCTACCTTTATTCTGAAGGAGCTTTAATACAAACATCTACCTTTATTCTGAAGGAGCTTTAACACAAACATCTACCTTTATACTGTATGGAGCTTTAATACAAACATCTACCTTTATACTGTATGGAGCTTTAACACAAACATCTACCTTTATACTGTATGGAGCTTTAACACAAACATCTACCTTTATACTGTATGGAGCTTTAACACAAACATCTATCTTTATTCTGAAGGAGCTTTAACACAAACATCTATCTTTATACTGTATGGACCTTTAAAACAAACTGTATGGAGCCATATAAAGATCTTTTGCCTCATCTACAGACACAACAACTGACTTTCCACCCAGTAACACAGCCAAAAGTTTTTTTTTTTTTTTTTACTACCAAGCTGGGGGTCCTGTCGCAAGGAACCAACCCCCTGGATTCAACCTTTTTCATGAGATTTTCTTTCAAGTCAAAGGTCACGATGCCTGAAATCCCAGCATGCAGCAGGTCCCAGGACGCCGCCGCTGCGTCCCACTTCTCAATGAGAAATGATGTAAAGTGCAGTTACAGCGGCCTTTTCTCCACCGCGCAGACTGGAGATGGTTACAACAGCTTCTTCTGGCCAACCAGAAGTCATCTCAGTCGGCCTATAGACACATAGTAACTCAGCCCACCACTGTCTCAGCTGACTGATGGGTTTGTGTGTGGGGGTGAATGCCGACACTTGTTGGCGGCACAAAGGCAGCTGGTTCGCTATTGTTGCCAAAGATGACAAGCAGAATCGCCTTACTGCTGCCGGGACAATGGAGGGCAGCGCTGATGTGATGGTGTTGTGTGTCAGCACGACAACCTGTGAAGAAATCCAGTCAACAAGAAAAAAAAAAAAAAGAAAAGCTGATGGTTTTTCAACAAACATGAGAAGCTCCAGCTGTTTGTGTTTGTGAAGCGCCGGCTTTAAGAGGCTTAAAGGCAAAACCTTCAACTGGAGCTGTGACGACCGTCTTCCTGTCGGGGATCATCTGAGAGTTTTAACACTGCAAAAACTCGAAATCTCTCCAAGAATATTTGTCTTATTTCTTGTAAAAATGTCTCATTTCTAGTCAAAACTAATCTCTTTCCACTTAATATAAGACTCATCACCTAAAAATTTACTTGTTTTTAGATCATTTTCACTTGTTTCAAACAAATTTTCACATGAAATACGTAGAAAAATCTGCCAGTGAAAGCAAAAACTTGCTCCACTATCAGATTTTTCTATTTATTTTAAGTGAAAATATGCTTGAAAGAAGTAAAAACAAGCACATTTTTATGTGACGAGTCTTATTTTGAGTATAATTTGATTTGTTTTGACTAGAAGTAACATTTTGACTAGAAATAAGACAAATATTCTTGGTATGATTTTGAGTTTTTGCAGTGAACATGATGAAACAGCTCCTTCAAAACAGAAGCAGGAATTTGTGTGGCGATGTCACTCACTGCTGCAGGAACATAAATTAAACTGAAGTTAGTGATGGAAAGTCAAGTTCTTCTGCTTCAGCAAAGTTTGCAATGTACTGTAAAAGCGCTTTGGGTATCGTTCAAGTATAGTAAAGCGCTATATAAATACAGACCATTTACCATTTGAGGAGCTTTTCTTTGATGCCGTGGCCCTCAGTTTATCTTCCTGGGGTCCCTGCGAAATATACAAAGATGCACTTTAATGAATCTCAAATAGCACTTTACGACAACTATGGTAGATTAAATGCATTTTAATTTTTTACCATCCTCCTGATTACTGTAATGCACCCATTATGTGATGTACTGTACTATGTTCACCATTTGTTTTGTCTTTGTCTAAATGTAATTTTATGTGTTTGTGGACCATGGGACTAGGGTTAGGGCATATTTACATCAAATAATTGTTTTGTATGTTCATGAATATATGGAGTACTGTTTCAAATAAACTAATAAATGAAAGCATACATTAATATTAGTGTTCAATATAAAAACACAAAACAATTAAAGAAAACAACTGTTCCCTTCCAGCGCTGTGACCAGTTTACATTTTCAACTTCAGACTGATTTTGTTTTGCAGCTTCAAACTAAACATATCACTTCTTCTTTACTCGGCCTGTTGCTGCTGCTGGGAAAAACACAACACATGCACACACACACGCACACACATGCATACACACACACACACACAGACCCCCCTCCCTGTGACCAAAGAACAGGTGATCAGCTGCAAATGGGCGAAGTGAAGGACGGAGGAAGGGAGGGGGGAGGAGGGAGACAAGCCATTCATCACCCCAGGGTCTAGCACCACACACACACCACACACACACACACAGACACAGACACACACACACACACACACACACACACACACACACACACACACACACACACACACACACTGCAGCAGACATCTCCATTTAAGAGCACTTGAACGGCAGCTAAACAAACTGGGGCCCTCAGGTCGGCCACTCGGGGGCCACAGCTCGGCCGCCGGCGTGCAGCCTCAGCCTCCTATTAGGGCCAGGTTCAAAGAGAGAGACGCACACACACACACACACACACACACACACACAGAGACACACACATCTTCAATCACAGGCGACACAGCGGGGAGGGGGGGGGGGGGGGGGGGGGACAGATCAAACAGGAGCTGCTGAGCAAACACGTCTGCAGTCGCCAGGTGATTATTAAATCATCAGCACAACTTCACACACACTCGAAGTTCATTCATAAACACACAAGAGGCCACAAATACACAAAATCACCTTCAGATTTGCGTTTATTCAACATAAATAAGGATAAGGAATTAATTTCTCACTCCTGATATTTAGTTTTGCATGTAAATTTAAAAAGTTGCGTTTAAAGACATAAAGTCTCAAAGCCGCTTGAAATTCTGCAGGTTCAGACTCAAACTCTGAATGAAAAGTAAGATTATTAACATACAAACTCACAAAAAAGTTTCAGAATGCACTAAAATGCAACTGAAATGCACTATAACCTGTACAGGTGAACTTTATTTAACCTTCTCTAAACGTTTGAATGCACATGTCCAATTGTTCAATGTTTCAGTCCTTACTGCAGTGGTTCCCAACCTTTTTTTGGTTCATGACCCCATTCTGACATCACAAATATCTGGCGACCCCTCGATCGCCATCAGTTCAGATATTTTTATCTGCTGCATTTTATTTGAACTCGATTTATATTTATATAGAAGTGAAAGTATAGAATACAGTCGTTTAAGATTGGGTGTGGTGAAAAGAATAATAATAAAAAAGAATAATACTTAGTTAAAAGAATATTTTTATCAGTAATTTTTCAATTACTAGACATTTCATGCGACCCCATTTGAATTCCAGGCGACCCCACGTGGGGTCCCCGACCCCAAGGTTGAAAAACACTGACTTATTGAATAACATGCTGTTCTCTAACAAGGTGATTGACCACAAATATCACAAGCACCGTCTGATTTAGTGGTTCAGTTGTTATTGAACCGCTAAA
Organism: Trachurus trachurus; assembly: GCF_905171665.1. Taxonomy (NCBI): domain Eukaryota; kingdom Metazoa; phylum Chordata; class Actinopteri; order Carangiformes; family Carangidae; genus Trachurus; species Trachurus trachurus. The sequence continues at coordinate 3,234,468 of NC_139907.1, read as the reverse complement.
TGTTCTGGTTCAATGACAGTTTATCATGAGACCAAGACGACACTTTGGATAAATTGATTGAGACATTGAGATTTTTGTTGCTATAGCCACCACTGTTGTTAGCTTTTGTTTGAGATAAAGAAACGACCATTGCATCCTTCTACTTAAAAGGTTATTATGATAGAATATCACTGTAGCAGGAATTTTTTAAAGGGATATTCTTGTCAAACATCCCTAACTTTTTGTGAGTAGTGTAAATGACAAAGGCCTCGTCAGTCTTTGACATTTCATTCTGGGACCTCCACCCCCCCCCACCCTCCCTCTGTTTCCCTCCTCTCTCCTCTCTCCAGCCTTTTTTATTCCCGTTTCACACTTTGTAAATCAGCGGGAGGCAACGAGACGTGAGCCGAGAGTCTGAGGTCGGCCACCTCCTGACCTCTGACCTCTGAGTTGACAGACCACACTTCCAGCTGCCCTCACGGCCTCACTAACAGAGAGACCCTTCCCCACAGAGATCCTCTCATCTATAAAAACACAAATCACATTCTTGTGACATCACTGAGGTGCTGTCCCACCTGGGGGCGCTACAGGCAGCAGAGAGCCGACTGATCTCTCTCTCTAATTACTGTACATGGAGCAAAGCTGCGTCCAGACTGGATCTGTGTAAGTGGCGGCTGGAGCAGCAGCAGCAGCTCTAATGTCTGTTTACGCCCCGTTCACTAAGAGCTTGTGATTAACTGGTGACGGTGGCGTCACGGAGGGGAAACGCCGTCAGCAGGTGCAGGCGGACGGACAGAGGGAGGGATGGACGGTGACCAACGTCCAGCTCCATCACAGGAAGTGAAGCTGCTGATGACGCTGATCTGTGATCTGTGACCTCTAGTTTCAACTGGTTGTTTCTCTGGACCGACGTTTCTCTGCACAGAGAGAAGCAGAGAGAAGAGAGAACAGCTTATTAAAGCGTTTAATCACAGCAGGAGAGTCTGGAAATTATCGGATACACTCTTGAAATGACTGTTGTTGGTATTAACACGTGGTCACCCCACCTTGAAAACAGTCTGACAGCAGCTGCAGCTTCGTTGCGTTCGCTTTCCCCAGCGTGTGACGTTTTCTTGCAACGACCGATGTGACCCACCCCATGATGTTACCTGAGAGGAGCCTGTTGTATCTGAAACATCTGCAGGACATTTTACCAGCTGTACCAGTGGTTCTCAACCTTTTAGGGGCACTGGTCCCCACTGCATATTTTTTCTTGCCCCTCATCACTCCCCAGGTGTGAGGTGGAAAGAGCCTTTTTAATTGCATCATTGCATATTTGTGAATGGTTCTGAAGGAAAATATGCAATTTCAAAATGTATGTACTACTTTTTTGAGGGTAAATAACAAATTTCAACAAATTTAAGTTGAAAAGTTTATCTTTAAAAGTTGCTGTACACTTCCTGTGTGATAGGCTATTTCACAATAAAAGCCCAGTGTTGAGTTGTGGTATCGGCGTAATGCAGTAAATGTAAAAAGACAAACGAGAGTGAATCAAAACCATCAAAATGTGGCTTTTTTATTGAAATAGGATCAATTTCCCATTAAAACATAACATGGGATTGGAGAAAAATCCAATTAGCCTTGCTTCTGCAGTTAAGGCAATAATTGATTATCGCTATATTAGTAAAATCATAGATGTCTGTAAAGTTTAATCCGTATCGTTCTAAGTACCCACTGCAGTTACACCAAGTACCACTAGGAGTCCGAGTACCCCTGGTTGAGAAACACTGCTGTAGACAAATCACTTAATGTCGATTAATCACTTAATCACTGACACATATCACACTTCTCTTCTGTAATGCAGGTTTAACACTTGTTGTTTATACAGATCTGCACTTTTAATCTCTATGTTTATTGGTTGTTTGCTGAGTCTCACACCAGGAAAAGTCTGTTCGTTCACGTTCTGTTTGGGGCGGTTCACTTTCACGTTGCACTTTTTGCATGTGAAGAGTTCATCGATGACCCTGAGCTGAAACACGTCAGTCTAATAAAGTTGTTTTTCTAAGTGTTGCTGGAGCTTCTTGTTCCCTCGGTTCTTCATGCACCTTGTTAAGTGGTGATGAGGTTGTACCAGATCCCTCCACTCTTCTCCTGCATGTGGACCAGAGGTTGTAAACAAAGCCACATGTTTGCTGAGGCCGTTCAGTCACTGGTCAGAAACATCTGGCTGCGCTAAGTGGAAGTAAACCATCATGGAGAGCTTGAACGCTGCGCTAACTGTTCTGATATTGATGGGGCTTAATTGACAGTTTGAGCATTAGGATCAGGAGCATTTAATACACCGACAGTTTTACGATGCTGCTTTCATGATCTTACAACGAAGAAGGTTCTGCACCAGGCGAACTCTACAAGGCAGGTGTGAAAAACACCCTCAGACAGTAACGTTTCGATCCGACATGTTTCCTGTCCTGTGAAGAAGTGCACTCGTTTGTCATTTCTCTGGATCTCTGGATTTTGTTTTGATATACATGAGAACAAAGCAGCTCAGGTAGCCAACAACATCTGAGCTGCAACAGGAGCTGGACTCAGACCTCAGACCTGGTTTCCTGACTCGTGCCAGACCAGCCGTGAATGATGGGCTAGAAAAAGAGTGCAGCGCTGGCCGCCTCATCCCAGGTTTCGACACACTGACACGGGCCAAAATCTGCAGAAAAATGCATCCAAACTTAAAACTGGCAGCCAGATATTGGCCAGAGCGGCTCGTACGTTAGAGTTGAGTCGTCTGGTGCCAGAACGCAGCGAAAATAAAAACTGGGGTCAGACTGTGTTCACACGTCGAGATGAAAACTCAAAAAAAAAAAAAAAAAAGTGCAGCTCTCTGCAGATTTCACCACTTGGACTTTCTCTCCTTCCACTTTTTCTGCTTCTTCCCTCCTCAGATAAACCAGAGTCACCTGTTCATGGCCGCCTGCTGCTGCTGACACATCCCTGTTTATCCAGAGCTATGAAAAATAATGTTCTGTATGAAGTCTTCATCAGTAGTGACAGAAAGGTGGTTTGACTTTTGACCACTAAAATCTAATCGGTTCATCCTTGAGTCCAAGTGAATGTCTGTGCCAGATTTAAAGGGATAGTTCAACATTTTTGGCAAATTGGCCCATTGCCATAATCCCTATAGTCATAGCAGTAGGTTCGTTACCTTTAATTGTCGGTGCAAGCTGTTTTTAGAACGGCGGAGCAGAGCTGTGAGCTGCTCAGAGCTACGCTACGGAGGCTCATGGGATTTCTTGGTTTCCCTCATCGAACTCATCAAATACACAATCCAACAACTCCACAACGCTCTGGTGGACAAGTTGTGACCTGCACATTCACCACGCTATGAGATAATAACACAACGTTACCAGACAGAGTTGTTTTAGAGGGAAATTCATGCAAAACAGCTGATGCACGTTGCCTTCAGGGACAGTTTTTCACCAAGCAGTCTCTGTATTTCCCTCTAAAACAACTCTGTGTGGTAATGTTGTGTTATTATCTCATAGCGTGGTGAATGTGCAGCTCACAACTTGTCCACCAGAGCGTTGTGGAGTTGTTGGATTGTGTATTTGATGAGTTTGATGAGGGAAACCAAGAAATCCCATAATGAGCCTCCGTAGCGTAGCTCTGAGCAGCTCACGGCTCTGCTCCACTTGCTTGTTACATAGAGGCTTGCTTATGCCGTTACGTGCAGCGGCTGTCGTCTGTCTGCCCAATTTCAGGTGAATGCAGCATGAAAAATACCATTGAGTTGCTTGTGATATACAACCACAACGCTAGATGGGAGGAATTCCTACACAATGCACCTTTAAAATCAATAATCAAACCGTTATGAAGCGCTGAAGTGACACAGACGTCGCTCACTGACCTCCCTGTAGTTGAAGGCCTCGGTGTCTATAGTTACTGCTGTGTCACACTTTAACATGTCTGTGTGTGTGTGTGTGTGTGTGTGTGTGTGTGTGTGTGCTGATGAAAAATGAAGACTTGATGTCACAGAAGCATCCGTGTAAACACTAAACAACATGCTAACATGATTTAAGAGGAGGTAACCTGACTCCTCCCTCCCTCTGTAAACCTACATGACGACAGTTATACAGTCGGACCTCTGCACCGTCCACGGCCACCACACACACACACACCATCAACACACACACACACACACACACACACACACACACACACACACACACACACCTCACATTCCTCTGGGTCAGCTCACATGTCTGGACACGTCCTGCGGCTACTTCCTGTTACTGATCTCAGAGCAGCTCACTCACCTGACACACACACCTACTTGTGTTTGTTTCTTATTCATTCAACTTGATCATCTCTGTTATGTTCAGATAACTTGTGTCTGTTGAACCTGCTAGAGGTTTTCTCTTTCGTTGAGGCGACTTCCTCGAAAACTGAGGAACCAATCACCAACAGGCTTTTTTTAATATATATATATATATGTAAATGTAAAGGTGGGCTTAACGCCATGCCGACAGAGCTTTTATTTACCTGCAACATGGCGGCCACCGAAGAGCAGAAAACCAGCTTTTTTTTGACTGTCACTTTGATTTTGAGAGACTGTGATATTGACTATGTTCACATGCAGTCAATAACCCTTTCATAACCGGAATATTAGCAATAACCTGGTTGTGCACGGCCATGTAAACACCAGTAACCCTTTTGAAAACCCAGAATATGCTCATGTTCCAGTTTTTAAAAACGCGAAATTGACCCCTGAGTTACTCCTTATATAATACTTGAATATTTGGTCATGTATACGCCTATCGGGATTTCCCCATTGAAAGGAACAGTAATTTGTGCTCTGCACATGTTCTGTGTTCGCAAGGAATCTCGGTCTTTTGAGTACAGGAACTACTTGTTGTAAACATGGCGAAACGCTAAAGGTAACACCGGACTTTTGGAGCGAGGAGGAAACAAATCACTTCATAAGTGGTGAAAGAGATGAACATCATGTTATAGTAGACGGTAGAAAGTACCGGGATAGTGAGATCTACAAAAGGTGAGCTGCTGCTGCTGTTGTTCTCCATGCATTGCTGTTTTGATATAACCCTGTTTGCACGCATGTAAACAGGGTTATTCCAAATGTTTCAGAAACCAGAATATTGACCTTACCCTGAATATTGACTGCATGTAAACGTGGTCACTGAGTTTCACTAAAAAGTGAACAGAAAATTGCATGATCGTTGCTCTGATTGTTTTAGCATTTTGATCTAGGTCCATCGGTCTGGCCTCTTGGGAGTCGGAGGTGAATCCTTGTCCACCTTCACCAGAGGGTTTAATTGATACAAAGCTGCTTTTTTTTGCAGCTCTGCACTCTTAACGTCACTCTCTGGGTTTTTCCAACACTTTGGTCCAAACTGAAACTTCTCAACTGTCCAGACACGTCTGATGAATCCTGATCACTTTATTTTTCACCCATCCACTGATTTACCTCCATATTTGGATCGATCGATGGATTGGCGCTCACACTCACCGCGGCGCCCTCAGGATGAACTGTAATAAACTTTGATTTTGTGCAGTTGCTACATGTCTGTGTGTGTCTGTGTGTGTGTGTGTGTGTGTGTGTGTGTGTGTGAACTTCCAGCCACCTCTCGCTCACCTTCACAATAATGAGTCATAGTACAGGAGAAAAAAGAAAAGAGAAGAAGACGGAGGTGAAGAGGTGATAAAACTGAAGAGAACAGCAGCCAGGGTCAGGGTGAGGTCTGTGAACTGAAGGATTGTGTTGCACAAAAAAAAATAAAAACATTGTTGTAAATGTCAACATATTGTGCTCGATCTAATAAAACCCAGTGATCCCCGATGGGTTTGGATCTGAAAATCTGTTCTCAAATTGAAATAAAATGTAAAAAAAACCAAAAACATTTTGTTCCACTTGAGGTAAATCTCCCAGACTGCACTTCACCTGCGACCAGCGTGTCTGCACCGGGAATGAAGAGCTCAACGTCTCTATTCTTAGGTTTCTGGCCAGACTGAAGCCGATGGCTCGTGTGATGGAAACGACCGGCGGTGGATCCAGACTCAGATGCATCAGCATCCACTCAGACCTCATATGAAAAGTTTTTTTTTTGGCACAAACATTCACAGTCTCTGGAGGAAAACTCAGCTGCTGCATCGTCATGTTAGAGCGTCCAGTTTGTGAAATACTTTGGTTTGTGACCAAACACCTGCAAAACTCCTGACTCCATCAGTCTGAGCACAGCAGTTTATTTAGTGCTGATCAGCAAAATGTTTGCAAGGTAACATGCTTAACACATGGCATTAGCATGTTAGCCAGGGCGGGGTTACTGGGAGGACGGCCCGGGCTCCACAGGGACCCGTTACTGTGACCATTTTTAGCGTTTTTTTGCCCCCAGCAAAGGGCGGCGAGGTGGTCTCAAACCTGGGTCCAATGCCTGTTTATGAGGCGCCTGCTCCACTAAGTGAGCTACATTGGTTCTCAAACTTTTTTACACCAAGAACCCCTAAATTGACACAAATTAGACCACGGACCCCCATTGGACAAAATTTTGAAGCAAACACCAGAAAAACACAAATATTTATTCTGAGACTGAAGAACATTACTTTTTTAGTCTATGTACTTTCAACTTTGGGCCAATGGCATGAATTGTTGGAAATAGTTTTGAGAAATTTCGGGAAAAGTGGTAAGATTTCTAAAAAAAAAAAAAAAAAAAAAAAGTTAAAAAATTTCTAGAAAAAAGTGGTAAAATTTCCAAAAACAATTCTAGAAAAAAAAAATTAAAATAGAAAATAAAGTTTTAAAAATATTCTAGAAAAAGGTGGTAAAAAAATTTCAAAAACAATTCTAGAAAAAAAAATTTTAATAGAAAAAAAAAGTTCAAAAACAATTCTAGAAAAAAAGTGGTAAAATTTCAAGAATAAGTTGGGGGCCCCTTTGAATCCTCTTAAGGACCCCACTTTGAGAACCATTGAGCTACACGACTCGATGCTATGAATTCTGTTTGAGGAATCAGCCCCCATCCCCCGTAATATTGATCATCAATCCTTTGAATTGTGTGTAAAACATGTAGTAATGCTTGTAGTAATATTGTAAAGCGATATGAGCTTTATTGGGTTTAGAGTTCTCAACGGGCCTGAAAATTAAAACCCCACCCGGCCCGTCAGTGTTGAAGCCTGGACCCGACAGCCCGACTCACTGGCATTAGTTCTCAGCCCAAACTCCCGTCTTAAATAAAACAAGGAAGCCTTAGTCCCAACCTGAGTCATATTTCAGCCCGGCCCGTTGAGAACTCCCATTGGGTTTAATGGGAGAGCTGTAGACTTGAAACACAATCTGATCACAGCAACATGTTCTACATATTTGATCAAAAATCAGCTGTAAACACTAAACTTGGCCAAATAACTGCAAATACTGTAAGTGCATGAGAGCACATCCAGCTCAGTGTGTTTTTCAGTGAAAACAGGCTTCATTCTATTCATATTACTGTATTATTCTCCTCTTTGATTTCCATATGTCTTTCACTTTCTTTTCTTGTATCCTCATGTCTTTCTTAAAATAGAAGTAGATTTTAACAGTGCTCAGGAGAGAGTGTGTTTCATTTCACTGAGGGCTCATGCAGAAAAGCAACAGATATTAATAATGAGACAAACTGATCTAAAGCTTAAAGCTAAAAGCTAAAGCTGCAGGAGAGAGCGACTCCAACCCAGAGAGAGAAAGAGGAAGCTTCAGTCACGTTCTGATGATATCGGATCATTTCAACCTCTCAACACTCAGATAAAGAGATAAAACCAGCGGTTAGATCGGCCTCAGTCCGTCTCTGATCTTCACTCTGTAAATGTTTCCACCGTCGTGTCGCGGGGAAACTCTCTCCAGCAATAATAATAAAAGAGCAGAGAAAGCTCAGAGCTCAAAGCTCAAAGCTCTGCCATCAATCACACAGCTTTAACAGAGCAGCCAGTCAGAGAGGCCTTTATGTGGGTGGGATGGAAATAGGTTTTTCTCCTCCAATAATTAGCTTATCAGACCATTTACACGGCTAAGAATCATTAGCACCACTTTAATGAGGTGGCTAAAAATAGGAGGAAGCACATAAAGGATCAGAGGAACCTGCTGGAACCAGAACTTCACACTCTGTGGGCTGTGTGTGAGCATAAATTCACAACATCGCCTCTCGTGTGTGTATGTGTGTGTGTGGCTCGGCATTCGACTCTGGCATCTGTGTGTGTGTGTGTCTCAATGTGCAACAGTGTGTGTCTTGTTCCCTCGAGTGTACATGTGCATGTTGAGAATGAAAAACTAAACACATTTCTCCACACACCTGCACTGTACGTCTACGTCACACACAGTCACCTGCGGGTTGTTTGTTTGATACAATAACTTTACTGTTATTTAATTTGACTGTTTCATTTATTTAATCACTTTTGAGATAATAAACGTATTTGTTGATTTGATAAAATGCCAGAGAGAAAAAGAGAGGACTTCAAATTTGTACAAACCAAATCATCGTCATCATCGCCATCTTTTTTTAAAGGACATGCATAATTGTTTGATTACTTAAATCTATTCTTTACATGTTTGTTGTGAAAATGCACCTGAAGAAAGTGTTGCTTTACTTGTTTCTATCTTTATTTTTGCTCTGCATTTCAACAAAATCCCAAAATAGTCTTTAAAAAAAACAGCTGTCGGGACTTCCTGTCACTTTGTGATGTCACAACAAAGCAGTCCAAAGCCCCGCCCACAACCTGGACCCACCATCCAACAAACAACTTTTAGGATTTGGTTTCTCTGAGTGTTTTATTCAGAAATCTGCTCAGTCTTTTTTTTATTTGGATCATTCAGAAAACAGTCAGCCAGCCAATCAGTAGAGAGGCTCAGAGGCTCCTCTCTTCTGATTGGCTGACACCGACCTGTTGTTACTAGAGCTCCAGAGAGAACTTTTAAAAGATCCTTAAGGGATTTTCCAGCACTTTTATGGTTTATTATTGTATAAATACTGTTTCAATCATGAACCTGATAAATGACAAATTAATTAGTTTTAAATGTGAGCTTAATTAAATTAAAGGGCGGGGGCCAGAGTCACGTCTTGTGCATGAGGCTCAGGTTTCTTTATCACACACACAGTGAACTGTCTGAGCACTATGTAGTTCCCTCTGTTCCCACTACAGTCAATCCAATTAAGATGATAATTGTTTACAGGAAATGAACATCAGAACACCTGCAACATAAGCTGTCTGAGTGTATACTATATCAAAAGCTTTACTTTATAACTCTAAATCACTGACTTTAAACCTGCTCTGACTTTCTGCCGGGAGCTGAGAAACGAAGTCCTCGTGCACACACGTACAGTTAAAAACAGCGTGATAATGTCACGGGGTGGAGACATGCAGAGATTCGGTGTCGGTGCTGGTGCACGGCCGGGGACAAGGACACCCGGTCCTCGCGTGTTTCTGCAAAGTGAGACGTCGAGACACTCGATACCTGGATTTATTCGCCAATATCATTTGATCAGTGGAGTGGAGCATTTACAGTGGGGAGAGTCTGGCTGCCGCTCTTTCGCCTGCTCTGAAGTGACGTGAGCAACTGTTTGGACCGAGGGGGTCAAGTAGGGTGTGTGTGTGTGTGTGTGTGTGTGTGTGTGTGTGTGTGGGCACAGACTGTGAGTAGAGTAAGTTACAGTCTGCGGCAGCTGGAGCAACAAACTCACAAAAAAAAAGTATCAAGCATTTGCAGCCATACAGTATACAAACACACACACACACACACACACATGGCTACAAACCTATGGAAGTTTATCAATGACCAATCTAATTCATTATTTGAAAATTAAAAAAAACAAGCTTTAGTTGACATGAAAGTCATATATTCATTTGTTGAATAACTGGTTTGACATTTATTCTCATTATTTAGATCAAGATGATGAGGTCACATGACTTTTTCAGTTCTGTCCCTGTGTGCTCTTAAATCCTGACTCACATATTGACTTTGTTTTAAGTTTGTTTTTTGTGCTCAATTTATGGATTTGTGGTGAAAAAAAAAGTCAAATTCTTGACTTAATTATAAGTATTAAAACCATAAATAAACAAATGTGGCTGTCAAATAAAAACAGCATTTCCCTTGATGAAACAGTGACGTTATAATATTTCTATTTATTTAATTCATTTATTTAATTAAACAACTGGAAGAAATAAGATAAATATTAAAAACTGTCCAGACTTCAAAGTGATGATGATGTCAGACCAGAAATTTAAACTCAAACACAAAAAGCAAATCATATTTAAAAAATGTAGTGACTATAGTATCTGTATTTTGTCCACTAACTGGTTTTGTCACCTCTGAGCTTCCGTAGAGCCTCGTACTGTGGACACATGGTGAAACACACTCTGACTGTAAGAAGCAGAGTGTGTGGTGGTGGTGGTGGTGGTGTGTGTGTGTGTGTGTGTGTGGGGGGGGGTCGGTGAGATTACTCCTGCCGGCCTGTTAGCCTCGTCCTCGTCCAGTTTGTAGCTGTTACTAAACCTCAAGCTCAGTGTAGCAACTGCAGTCATAACTCAGACTGACAGCAGACCCCCCCCAACACACACACACACGCTGCCTGACCACCACCCCCATCGGTCACTGACTGGCAGCCTCAGCTTTCAATACAACATCAAAAATCACACTCAGACTCTCACACTAACAGGAAAAGTGAAGTTGGTTAAGATGAGGAGCGTGTTGTAGTCATTTCAAGTTACAGTCGCCAACGTCACGTCCTTCCTGCTCTGATTAGTGGAGAGACACCAACAAACATCTGATGATTATTAGGAGACTAATCATGTTTTAATGGGGTGTGCACGGGGGGAGGAGAAGAAATAATTTTACAATAAAACATGGAGATTCTGTGAAACCTGTAGCCTATGTCTCACCTGTGCTGCCTAACGAGGGCCATGATGGACAGATTGATGGTTTTAGTTGTTACAAAAATTACAAAAAAATATAGTCCATAGAAACAAATACAACAAGGACATTAAAGTCTTTTTAAGAGCGACTTGGAACAAACAATAAGGCTACTCTACACTACAAACTCATGCTATTAAGTTGCCAAAGTGAGAAAAAAAAACTCTGTCAGAGTCACATTAGGGCAGTGTTTTTCAACCTTGGGGTCGGGACCCCATGTGGGGTCGCCTGGAAACTAGGGTCGCATGAAATGTAATTGATAAAAAAAAAAGACTGATAAAAATTTATTTTTAACTAATTATTATTTTTTTATGATTAAAAACACCACAGACAATCTTGAACAACTGTATCTATACTTTCACTTTTTCTCAAATATAAATCGAGTTCAAATAAAATGCAACATATAAAATCTAAGTTGCCAGAAATTTGTGATTTGTGATGTCAAGATGGGGTCACCCTGAGGAAGACCTGTGTGAGGTCGAAACGTCGGTCCTTTTTTAATAAATTATATATATTTTTTCTACATCTAGGCTGTGAGTTGAGCGACTGCTTTTTTCTTCCTTCACTGTTTTTGTTCCAGCTGTCAGCTCCTCTTCAATTCTGGTGTGCGCTCCTACCACGTTCTTTTCAAGACGGGGTCACGAGCCAAAAAAGGTTGGGAACCGATGCACTATGGGTTGCATGCCTCCATGCCCTAAGAGCTCAGTTTAGTGTCACTTAGGAAAACACCTGCAAATACACAAATATGCACAGAACAGAACACATTGCACTTGAATTTTAGGATGTGTTTTCTGGATGTGTTCTTGTCTTTGCATGTGTTTTCTTAAAGTTGCAGCGCATTGAACTCTCAGGGCCACCGTACATAGATATCAGTAAAATGAACTCAGGTATAAGTGCAGGTAAATCAATCCGCTCAGTCCTTTTGCAGCAGTCACGACTTTCCTGCAACAAATCAGTTCTGCTTCTGTTTTAGAGTGACGTTACTTCAACTTTGTGTTCATTTTTTGTTAGATGCAACTCACAAACATCATGATAACGTCTATTAGCCTATTGCATCATAGTACTTTGACTCAGTTTACTTGTTTAATCCGCTGAGAATTAACATGCATGGAAAAAAAAAGGTGCTGAGTATTGTGGTGGTGATGATGAGGCAGGGCTGAGTGAGTGCTGCTGTGGGTGAGCTGCTGTGAGCTGTGAGCTGTGACTGGGAGAGGCCGGGATGGGAAGTCTGGGAAAGTCTTAATGACAGACTGGTGGTGAGACGAGACACAGAGCCATAACCATGAATCACGTAGTAATTAATGAGCAGGTTCCCATGGTCGGGGCTTGTTTGATGGTAAAACAAAAGCTATCTGGACCACGCAAGCGTTATTTACACACACATTAGACAGATTAAGATAGGAGGAGGGGGGAGGAGGAGGAGGAGGAGGAGGGGGAGGGGGGCAAGGTTAAAGAGAGCTGTTTACGTGGTGTTTGCGATAAGAAGGAGGTTTAGTAACATGAGCGACCGGCAGGTAAGGTGGAGCCGAGGTGGACGGGAGCTAATGAGGGAGCGCGGGACCAGCTGGCTGCAGAGCTCCTGCTAATGATAGCATAACTACACCAGGGGGGTGGGGAGGGGTGGGGTGGGGTGGGGAGGGGTGGGGTGGGGTGGGGGTCACACACAGGGGCAATAAAGCACAGACTACTGCCCTCCATGAAGACGTTAAGTGTCAAATGCACTGAAAATCCTGTGGTTGCTGCATGCCTTCCCGTTAGCTCACAATACACTCACACACACAGCTACACACCTTTACAACAATGACTCACACACTGGAGTTTCTCACAGGAAAAGAGAAAGAGTGACAACAGCAGGTAAGAGTGGGGTGAAGTGCAGGATTATGGGATATCGTTAGTGACGCAATTATAAAAGTAAACACACGATCACGAAGGTCTCTTGAAAATAACACATGTTGTAGTTGTAGGCTAGTTGTACACTGCAAAAATGCAAAGTCTTTCCAAGAATATTTGTCTTATTTCTTGTCAAAATGTCTCATTTGTAGTCAAAACAAACCTCTTTCCACTCAAAATAAAACTCTTCCCCCCACAAAATGAACTTGTTTTTAGATCATTTTCACTAGTTTCAAACACATTTTCACTTGAAATAAGTAGAAAAATTTGCCAGTGCTTGTAATAAGAAAGAAAATCTTGAAAGAAGTAAAAAAAAAAAAAGTGTCTAAAAACAAGCTGCTTTTTAATGTGATGAGTCTTATTTTAAGTAGAATGAGATTTGTTTTGACTGGAAACAAGACAAATATTCTTGGTAAGATTTTGAGTTTTTGCAGTGTAGCGCTGAGGCGGTTTGTGTGATGTTTTAATCCAGTTACAACAACAAATCACACAGACTTTATAAAGTCACTGGTCCAAAAGTAAAACATGTCAAAGTGAGGAGGTCTGTGACGTCACAGCAGGAAGTGAAGCCTCATTTGTCTCTGGTTGGAAGTTTTTAGCTGCAAAGCTTCAAGAATGGAAATGATGGTTGGGGTGGGAGTTTGGTGGAGACGCCTCAGAGGAAGTCAAGATTTCAATTTGGCCAGTTTCCATCAGCCTCATTGTGAAATTTTAACCCTGAACGTCCTCTCAAAGTCGGACGAATCCCACAACGACGTCACTTTGACCAAAAAATCAACAAACTTTATAGCTAGTGGCTAACGGACTGTTAGCATGTGGAGTGGTGAAAACACAGATGACTTAACAGCAAATTGGTGCTCCCCTATTATCTGGGTGTTATGATGCGTTCCAGTTGTACTAAGAAGTCGGAATTTCTTAAGTCCAAGTGGGAATTTTAATCTTGAATGCCCCCTGAAAGCCCAACGTAAGAATTCAAAATGGCCGCTATTCGTGTCAACAGTGAACACTTGCTGTTTTACTGTTTATTAATTCATCTCCTAATTGTTCCTCACTGTCAGCCACGTACAAAGCACTGTTCAGTTCTTATCCCTGAACATTATCCTACAACCTCAAAGAGTGTTGTTATCAAACTAGTATTGCTAACTAGGAGTAGCTAACGGCTGCGGCAAACGGCCCATTTGTTTTGGTGCATGGTACATATTTTTGTTGTAAGTTTGTACAGCTTTTTAAAAACATTAGCCTATAAATTGTGGTATGAAATTGTTATATTTCCGTTTCCTTGTATTTATCGTCCATTTTTAAAACTTCTGTGTGTGTTTTTCAACTGGGAAGCACACCATAAGGTAAACGTTAGTATGCTAGCTCGCTAACAATATCATAGCGGACATCCTCCTTATAGTTTATCTGAATGTTTTTTTTTCATGTCTGTTTTGTTTTATGTTTATTATTACTTTTAATGTTGGCTAATGTCTTTGCAGGATTTTAGTGTCGTATGTTTGAGTTTTGATGAGAAATGAAGACTTCTGATCACTAAAACTGAGTCAGAAGAGTTAAAACAAATCGAGAGGTTTTAAGAGTATGACATGGTTGGAGCAAATGGAATAAATTTGCAAAAGAAACCCTCTGGTTTGTTTTTTATAGGTCTCGATGGAGGTTTTACGAAACCTCAGCTTGTCACACATTTTACTTTTATGACATTTAAAGATTATTGATTTACATGCACACAGTTTTTAATTTAAGCAAGCCGCGTTTAGTTTATTTATGTAGGATTTATAGTCCTCTGTCTGTTCAGTGACTCCATGACACCAAGTCACGACGGAGGGTTGTTTAATGCATCGTAAACTCATCAAACAACATCGCTGGCTGCTGTAAATCAGCATCCGCACTCACAGACATGTCTGTGCTTAATTATACCTACCAGAGTTTAGTTACAGTGTGCTGGTTACCCACACATGTCAAACTCTCCTCTGTTTTACTCACCGCACTGTATACAAACACATGCACCGCCTTTCACAATAAAAGCCACCACACAGAGTACATAAAACACGCTGCAGAGTGGATAATGTGAAACGAGCTCTTAAAAGACGCGGCCCAATTAAAGGGGTCGGCAGGATTAAAGGGGAGGAAGTGTAGCTACGCTGCAGTGACAGCGAGCGGGCGGGCGGGCTGTCAGCAGCGCGGTGGGAGGGGCCGGCTGGGCGGGAGCAGGAAGTACTGACAGGCGTGAGAACAGGAAGATGAAAGACTGAAGGGGGCGTGGGGGGCTCATGGATGCACACACACACACACACACACACACACACACACACACACACTCTAGGGGTGTTGTCACGTTTTAGCAACAATGCTAATCATACTGTTGCTAACTTGGCGGGTGATGATGATGAGGATGATGACACTGTTTTGTCCTGTGCTATGTAAAGAAGCTTCACACCCCCATAAAATAAAAACACAACCACAAGTCCTCACAGGATCTCACACAGACAACACTACTCACATTATGCACAAACCTGAACGCTGCACAAATGAAAACAGGTAAATGTGTGTTTCTACTTTAGCATCTACACTATGTGCAAGTTTGCATGTTTTTGTGTATTTGTGTATAATATGATATTCATATGAATTTATTCTTCACCAACATTTGAGATGAGCTTTTCACTCACTGAGTTTTTTTTTCATTATTATATAAATTATCTTTTCGTATAGCCTAGACAGCATGGTAGGGTTGGGTGGGGGGAAAGAAAATAAGAAAAATGTTGTATGTTGAATAACTGTGATCTATGCTCATTTTCTCAAATAAAAACCTGTTAAAAAAGAAAAGAAAAGAAACTTCACTATGTTTTTAAAAAATGGTGACTGCAGGTGTGATTTCCAGGTTGATTTTGACTTTTCGTGCAATTGAATCCCAATAAACAGTCAGTCCATTGTCATATGTTTGTTTCCAGCAGCTTGTGTTGTCTGAAAATCTAAGATACCAACAGTTCAGTATCAAGTGTTGGTGTCACTTCTTTAAAATGTGCAACAAAAATCTCATTCTGCACATTTTTTGGACAAAATGTTCCTCTTTTTTCTAATATTTTTTTAAAGCCAATACTAAATATTCTCACTCTGCTGCCGTGGTACAAAAAAAGTCGACACCAACTTGTGTTCATACCCACGTCCAGCCCACAGCTGAGAGCGAGGGAGCTTCAGCACTCGATGATATCTAAGAGGATTAGTGGGAGGAATTTTCCTTTAAGAGAAGTTTCCACCCACGGCGGCGCTCTTGTCACATCCCACAGCCTCACGCTGTTCCTCTCTCCCTCTCTCTCTCCCTCTCTTTGCGCCGCCACACAATCAGCTGTGAGAGGCCGGACACTTCACACACCGACGAGATGCAGCTATTTTCAGCCGGCGTCAGAGGGGAGCTCTCTGGAGAATGTGTACACTGTGTTGGGTGTCTGTGTGTCTGTGTGTGTGTGTGTGTGTGTGAGTGAGCGCAGTTTTTTGCATACGTAAATGTGTAAATGCACATGTGTGAATACGTGCACTTCCTTTGATTTATTGCATTAAAACCATTATTGTTACTGTAGAAAAAATGATTTTCTGGTCGTGCAGCTGTGATCAATTGTTTTTTACAATGACTGATGTGGTTTTCCAGTCAGAGTCCAGACTTCTCAGCCTCATACAAACTGATTTTGGAACGGAAATTGCTCATGCAGCCATTGTTTCCAGCTCACGTCCCCAATGGATTTACCATCAACATGCACATAATTCATTATTCTGCGAAATAGGTAATTAATACATAAGAACACACTGACATCTTTGATTTTGTTAGATTTTTATAATTTGAATGGAAATTAAGTTTGAAAAATGTCCCAATAGGTCCATTCAAAGACATCTGGGATTCTAGGAACTGTCTTTACACAAGTTTTAATCTGGATCCTTCTCCTGGTTTGTGATTTAATGACATAAACCAGGAAACAAAGGACCCAGACCCTGTGCATTTTAACATTTTAAATCTCTAAAAGTCAATTTTGATGGAAATCAATTGGAGTCTAATTCAAACTAAACCCGTACTACACTATAGAAAATGTTTGACCAATGAATATTTACAGTGAATTTATCAAAAACGTGTTGTTTCAGTTCAACAGCAACATTTGGAAAAGTTTCCTTCACTTCCTCATAGTGAGAAGAACTTTAGTCCAAAGTTTTAATGGAAGTGAAAAGGTTAAAGAAGAAAAAACAAACTTTGTTTCACAAATCAACTCCCTTCAGTTAATCCGTGACCTTTCAGATTTATCTCAACCGCATCGCTCTGGCTTCTGTTTTAAAACACTTAGTTATGAAACCAAAAAATCTTGAACAAATAAAAGCTCTC
This sequence comes from Trachurus trachurus, assembly GCF_905171665.1. Taxonomy (NCBI): domain Eukaryota; kingdom Metazoa; phylum Chordata; class Actinopteri; order Carangiformes; family Carangidae; genus Trachurus; species Trachurus trachurus. The sequence goes on along the minus strand of NC_139907.1, from coordinate 3,217,318 downwards.
GTGCTGTTTCCAGGTTCGACTTGTTCCTGCTCCATTGTTGAGCTCATATCTCTGCTGTCAGAATATCAGAGTAGCTGTGATTGTTGGGTCCTACAAGTTATTTATAATAAAACACAAACACGCAAAACAAAAAAAAAACACATGTGAGAAAACTTTCTTTCAGGAAGGACAAAAAAGAAAGGAAAAAAAAACAAAACACTTCATTCATCCAGTCAGTCAGGTCAGCGAGTGCTAACACGCTAACCAGCCTCCTGACTGATGACCTGCCCTGCAATCATCACCTGCAGCCCGGTTACCATGACGCTGCCAAACGCTCACTCTCATCATGTGCTGCTGACTGCGGCTGGATTTCCACCTGGCCGTGTTCAGGTGCTGTTTAAAAGGCTTTGCATGCATGAGTGTGTGTGTGCACCTTTTGTGTGTTATTATTATTATTGTGCATTATTTGTGCATCATCTGCAGTTTGTTGGCAGCCTTCATGCATTCAGAGGTGGAGATGTAGTGGTGGTGGCGGGGAGGAGAGGAGAGGGGGGCAAACATACATAAACAGCTGGTCCCACATGTCCTAATAAGAGAGTGGCTGACTGGCAGAACATCCTTTCCACCCGGCTGCAGATTAGATTACACCGCTTCACTCCTCCTGACTTCGCCTGGCCTCTTCGTCTGATTAGTCCGTCTGACACACCGACTGCTGCTGCTGCTGCTGCTGCTGCTGCTGCTGCACTCCTAACTGTTTACACACATAAACCATTGTAAAAAAAAAAAATAATAATAATTTATCCTTTAGGAATCACATCAGGAAATAATATGTGAAGAATTCGTCCTGCAGCTTTTACTCCAGCAGCTGTCGTCATGCAGCTTCAAAACATCCAGAGAAACTTCTCAAATCTCACCTACGACACGATCCAACAACTGTCACAGCGAAACTACAGTTCCCATTCATACAGGAGATTTGTAACAGTGGGTTATATTTGACGTTTTATTTCTGGTTTTACTCTTTATTTCAAGTCTTACAGGGATAGTTCACCCAAAATTCAAATTTCACTCATTATCTACTCACCCGCATGTCGACTAAGAGCTGTGAGAATTTTCAGAGTCCTCCTCCTTGTCCATATAATGGTTGTCAATGGATGCCAACTGTCTTCGTCCAAAAAGACACACCAAAAAACATCCAAATACCTCCATGCTGCTCGTCTGTAATGTCCGTCTTGTATTGAAGCCCCGACATTGACACAGGAAGAGCAGTGAACTGAGACACTGGGAGCTTCCGCTACATACAAGCTTAAAATATAGACTTATTTAATTTTTTCGGAACAATTTCTCATGTCGGGGCTTCAATACAAGAGGGACATTACAGACGAGCAGTATGGAGGTATTTGGATGTTTTTTGGACGAAGAAAGTTGGTATCCATTGACAACCATACTACTGCACGGACCCCCCCGTAACTCAGAGAAGGAACGGAGGACTCTGAAGATTCTCACAGCTCTTAGTTGACATGAGGGTGAGTAGATAATGAGTGAAATTTGAATTTTGGGTGAACTATCCCTTTAACCGACTTTCCCACAAGGTTAAAAGACGATGTTCGGTGTTAAAAGTCCTGAACCCAACTGAACCACGATGGCGCCGCAACCTTAACCACCGTTTTATTACTGTAACCATGATGGCGATTAAGGTTGAGCAAACCCATCGCTGACTGCTGGTGCGGTCAGAGCTCCGAGCTGCTGCAGATCGAACCCGAGGATGTGTAGTGAGTAGTGACCTTGAGGCGAGTGGTCAGTTCAGGTTGGACGACTTGTTGCCGCGTTGCTGCGGGAACCCACAGCAACTGTTATGAAAAAGCAGCAACTCCAAACAAACAGTGAATACAGACCATGAAGCAAGACACTGAACCTTCAGAGGCTGCCAGCAGCTGCCAGGTGTGAGTGGGCGTGATGGCGCCTTCATACCAGGAATGTTTTTAGCACTTAAGCACTTTTTTTTTAACCTTAGGAGGGGGGGGCAACGACTTTAATTCAGATGGACAAGTGATGACAATGGAATAAAACCTGTGAAGCACCAAACAACCAAACCACATATCAGCAAAGTCAGTTTCTCCAGCGGTGTTTCTTCTGTGGGGATCCCCCAGGGTCGATTCTGGGCCCACTTGTATTGTATACATCTACATCCAGGTGAAGCCGAAAAACAGCCAAAAAAACAACCAAAATACTCCAAAACGATGACCGTGATGAAGCTGATACACTCCTGCCTTCGTCGGCTGAGATATTTCACTGCGATCAGACCATTTTTCTTAACTTTGCTCTTGTCAAAACAGTGGAAAATTTGGTAGCCTACTGCCAGCTTTTTTATTCTGTCTCGTTTCAGCTTCTTTGTTTTGGATGTTAGGCTTTATTTTGACTGCAAAAAAAAACAAACACTTGGTAACTGTTTTTTGAAGGTCCACTTGCAAAGAAATGTTATTATTTGGTAGCTGAATTCCCTTCCTTTTGGTTTTCTGGTGGTGGTGACATTTCGTGTCACTATTTACATTATCCCATGTCTAAACTCCCATTTAGCACCAATCAAAGCAAACTCAAACTAGACTAAACTTATGAAATTCAGGAAATGGCGGCGACCTGAGTCGCTCCTTTTCATTTGTTTGTCTCCACACTCACAGATTCTCTGAGTGACGGGTGCAATGAGAGCGTGAAGACGAATATCAGATCTGATACAGTTGAATTCCAGTGAATAACTCTGGGTAAATGTTAACTGATCAACAGAGTGAGAGTTATTTATGCTTTAGTTATTGTTGCTGCCAAGGAGACTGGGAAATCCCAAAGGAAAAATGTTAAGTACTTGTTCCAAACTTGTCTTTAATGGTGGAGTTGGTCTTCATTGGCGCGGACGCAACTGTAGAGTCATAATTTTATTATGTCCTGATTTTCTTCTTTGACCTTTTTAAACCAGTTCCTCTCCAGTTCTGCACACTCTGAACGTGGACATGCAAGCAGAGGACAATGAACACAGAGGACACCTGTTCCTTCATATGGTGTCTGGTGGGTTGTAAGGATCTAATGTTATTTATGTCATGTACTGTAAATCTGTCACTCCCTGCTTTTAAAGCTATATTTAAACACACATGTTGTTGTACCACGGACACAGAGGTCCATATGTTGTCCGTGTAATGGACAATAAAGTTGTCAGGTTTGCAGAAAGGATGAGTGAACGTTGGCGAGGGTCATACGGACGGACGGATGATGGATGATGGATTGGAGAGCTGGTCCATAAAGGAGGTGGAGGTGTTGGTTCAGAGACATGAAGCTGCCTTTAAAACTTTATTCTCTTAAAAAAAAAACAGGATCTGTATCTGTTTCCTGTTCCAGGGCGGACAAGTGTAGAAAATACAGTTGTGAGGGGATTTAATCTGTATTTAGTTACTATTTCTTTAATCATTCGTCATTTATAACATGCTTTTGTTTTTATTTATTGTTACTGTATTGTACTAGGGAACATCTATGTATGGGACAACGGATGGAAATTAGCCTGTGGCTACAATCCGGCTTGTTTACGATTTTTATGCTTCGTTCATGAACATGCACTGTCCCACCTCAATAAATTTAATTTAATTTAATTTAATTTAATTAGTGAACATTGTGTGGTGTACATGTAATTCCTCTCACCGCCAAAAGGGGGAGACAGATATGTCACATGCTGCAGCTTTAACAAAGCAACGATATTTAAGCTGATGTTTAAAGAAAGGTCTCTGAATCCCATCCAGCTCCACATGATCACATGTATGGGAGAGAGGGAGGGGAGGGACTTGTCCTTGTCATGGATATTGATTGGCAGCTGCAGCAGCCAATAGCGTGGAATCTGGAAAACAGGCTGCACTCTGTTGTGGAGGACTTCTCTCCTCCTCCTCCTCCTCCTGCCGACTTCACAGATGAGTGGGAGGAAGAAGATGATGATGATATGGATGATGATGAATCTGTTTCTATACATTTGAGCTGATAACTGAAGGTAGCAGTGATGCTAGCGGGGGGAGCTAACCGGTCCAACACGGATGCAAAATTAAAACGAGTGCAGGATTTATCGATTTAAATGTAAATATACTGAAATAATAATTCTCTGGCATGAATTTGACGTTGGAGTTGAAGCTGTGTTGTGGTTGTTGTTGGATCTTTCATGCTTGACGGTGAATCACACATAGGCTATAAAGTTGTATTCAGAAGTGTTATTCCACAACAGCCAAACCTCATCTGCTCTCTTCAGGTGTGTGTGACTCTGGTTTTAATGTTGATTGACAGCTGGTAACAGAGCCATACACCTGTCATTAGACGGCTTCATTACAATTAGGATTGTGATGAGTGTGATCGCTCTGTGGTCCTGGAACTACTCACCTGGGGACAGGTTTACATCCTGGATCTGGCAAAGCAACGACTGTTGTTTGACTTTGTGCCAAACACATATCAAACAGGAAAGAGAGAGAAACTACACACACACACAACCACTTATTGCACCACATCAACAACAGTTTGAGTCACCTGACTTTGATGTGACAGAAAAAGAAGAGCTCATTAAAGGGATAGTTCACCCAAAATTGAAATTTCACTCATTATCTCCTCCCCCTCATGTGGACTAAGGGCTGGGAGAAGTTTCAGAGTCCTCCGTGGCTTCTCTGAGTTACAGGGGGTCTCGGCGTAGCAGTGCATGTCCATATGACGGTTGCAAATGGATACCAACTGTCTTCGTAACAAAAAGACACACCAAAAAACATCCAAATACCTCCATGCTGCTCGTATGTAATGTCCGTCTTGTATTGAAGCCCGAAATGCGAAAAAAAATTAAATAAGTCTATATTTCAAGCTTGTTTTGGGAACTGGGAAGAGAACAGACCCTGGTTCGTCCAAATTTGACGAACCGGGAAGAGGAGCTCCGAGAAGCTTCCGATACAAAACAAGCTTGAAATATAGACTTATTTAATTTTTTTCGGGACAATTTTGCATTTCGGGGCTTCAATACAAGACGGACATTACATACGAGCAGCATGGAGGTATTTGGATGTTTTTTGGTGTGTCTTTTTGTTACGAAGACAGTTGGTATCCATTTGCAACCGTTATATGGACATGCACTGCTACGCCGAGACCCCCTGTAACTCAGAGAAGCCACGGAGGACTCTGAAACTTCTCCAGGCCCTTAAGTCCACATGATGAGGGTGAGTAGATAATGAGTGAAATTTCAATTTTGGGTGAACTATCCCTTTAAGAGAGTGTGGGAACTAAGTTAGAAAGTTAGAAACTTTAGCGGAGGAACACGGCGTCTCAGGACCGAACTGCAGCTTCTGCCCCGGGTCTGGAGGTCTGGAGGGCAGAGGATGATGGTGTCACCCCCTCTGGGAGGAGGGAGGGGGAGGGGGGAGAGGGGGAGGGGAAGGGGGGGGGGGGGGAGTTGGTGAGGTTTGCTGATGTGCTGCTGACAGTGTGTTCAGGACAGAGGCAGCTGGGAATGCAGAGCCAGCTCCTCTGTGTCACTAATCAGGCCTGTCCTGTTGTGAGCTGCTGCTGCCACACACACACACACACACACACACACACACACACACACACCGCCTCTCTTCTTTAAACAGCTGTAGTGTGGGAAAAGAAACGGCTTCTTGTGCACGAGACGAGAGCTTTTGATTTAATGTTTTGCTTGTGGTCTGGATTTCTTTTTGTCTCAGGCTCAGTTTTTTTTCTTCTTTCTCTCTCTCTTTTGTCTCAATGACTCTTTCATTTACACCATTTAGCCGATTCAAGACCAGTATCATCACCTCATGGTTCTTCTTAACCTCCACCACTTACTGTACAGTAATATATCGAGTCCGTCCACACGGAAACACGGGTTGGGATTATCCGCAAAAGTTGGCATTTTTGGAGTCCTAAACAGTTTTTTCTCTTGAATGCCGGAGTAAATAAGTCGGAAAATACCGCCCCAGCATTTTCATGTAGAGACAACCACCAAACAACGATGTCACAGCCCCGCCTCTCTGACTGGTAACCTGAGCCACACTGAGCTACATGTTATGTAACAGCAACAACAGCAACAACAGTGGACGACTGTTGGGTTTCCTCAGACACCGAGGTCACAGTCACCTCAACATTTGACCTTCGTCTGAAGGTCGCCTCCATTATGTCGTCATAGTTGGACTGGACAACGTGTTTGTGGAAAATATTTTAAAGAAATAGTTCAGCATTTTGGCAAATTGGCCCATTGCCATAATCCCTATAGTCATAGGAGTAGGTTCGTTACCTTTATCTGTTGGTGCAAGCTATTTTTAGAACGGCGGAGCAGAGCCGTGAGCTGCTCAGAGCTACGCTACGGGGGCTCATGGGATTTCTTGGTTTCCCTCATCAAACTCATCAAATACACAATCCAACAACTCCACAACGCTCTGGTGGACAAGTTGTGACCTGCACATTCACCACGCTATGAGATAATAACACAACGTTACCAGACAGAGTTGTTTTAGAGGGAAATACAGAGACTGCTTGCTTTTTCTCCTCCCCTCTCCTCATGTTATTCTGTATTTCTTTTCAAACTGTAATTTCCCAGCAATGGGATCAATAAAGTATCTATCAATCAAAAACTGTCCCTGAAGGCAACACGCATCAGCGGTTTTACATGAATTTCCCTCTAAAACAACTCTGTCTGGTAACGTTGTGTTATTATCTCATACACTGTAAAACCAAATGTTTAAGATCTGAACACATTGTTAAACACTTATCCGTAACACTTTTCAAACGCGTCACGGTGTTTAGATAATAAACACGAGAACATGTTTATTCACGGTAACACTTTTTAAACACTTTTACATGTTTATTCAGGAAAATGTGTTTAGGTTTTAAACACTTTATTTATATTATAAAATTATATTATATTGTATTGATCTATTGATTATACTGTACAAATTGACTGAAAGGAAACATATGAACACCATGATTCCTTTGTCCTCCTTTTCCTCCTCTGCTGCCACCCCCCTTCAAAAGCTGTAAACCTATAGGGAAACACTGGAATAATGGAATAACACAGAATATTGTACTTTAAACGTCTTTATTTTAACTATTATTATTCTATGTTACATTTTATAAAATAATATACACACATAAAAATATAATATTAGCCTATATGAAGAACACATTCATACATTACAGGAACAAAAAACAAGTGAACAGGTCATCTGAGAAGTCCTCGTTCAGGTCATAATCTTTGAAAAGAATCTGAAATGGAGAAAAATGAAAAAGAGATTGTAATAATACTATACATCAGTGGGATTTTGTATAACAGTAAACTGTTGCTGTGTATGAAAATAATGACCTGTATTTGGCGGATTTCGGGCCAGTGAACGGGTCCCCAATCATGTGGTGCTGGAGGAACCTGGGAGTAGGTGGGCTACACCTTCGGATAGTTGAGATGGCTCATGTAGGACACCCCCAGGACAAGTGTGGCATCCAGGATGGTTTCTGCCTGGGTGAAAATGAAAAAACCCTCAGTCACTTCAGTTCAACATCAGTCATATTTGCCATGATGGCAGCAAAAAGGAAACAGTACGACCTGTAAGTTTGGTTGTAAAATTAGTGAACAAACCTCAGGGGAAGTAGCAGCCTCCAAACACACGTCAAACTGCTGTCCAGCAACACAGACGTCTTCGTCTTCACCATAGCCCGCTCCTCTTCTTCCTTCTGCTCACGTGACTGTACGTGCGACCTGCAGTCCATCCATGCCTGCAGTGCGTCTGTCTGTAAAGCAAAAATAGCGTTTTACTATTTAATCTACAAGCATAAAGGATAACTTACATAAAGATAGTTTAATAGCTATTCTACAAACTTTGTAAGGTCTGTTATTTCTATTTAACAGGCCGTTGCTATGTATAACAGACTGTTGCCAGGGGCCACTCAGCCATTACTATGGACGCATAGCAACAGCTGTTTATAACTGCTACATGCAGTTTTTCTTTCAGAGGCAATTTATAGATCAAAAAGGTCGCTTTTTAATCACAATTTGTCTTAAATTATTCATTTCACCCATAAACAGCATTACAATAACCGAGTAATGAATGAGCAGAGCAGGTTAGGTTATCCCTCACTTAACTAGCAGTTAGCCGTTGGTTAGCTTACCGTTGCCGGCCATTAGGGTTCATATTAGAGACGATATGGAAGAAAATAAGCGAAAAGTAAACAGTACGACATGTAAATTTAGTTGTAAAATTAGTTAACAAACCTCAGGAGAAGTAGCTGTCTCCAAACAAACGTCAAACTTCTGTCCAGCAACTCGACGTCCTCTTCTCCCCGCTCCTCCTCTTCGTTTTAACGGCTCAACGGCAGACTGCTCACGTCACCGCGCGTAAACGTGCCCTGCGTCACGTCTGTCAGGCGAGCTACTTTACTGAATGAGTTTGACCCGTGACCTGCGCTGTGTCTGTCAGGCTGCATATCCTGTCTTACTTACTCAAATGATATTCATTTAGGCTAGCAGAAATAAATAGGGTAAACTGGGTCAAAATTTCACATAGCTAATCACCATAGACACATTTTATTTCTCATTTTTGAGGCCATGTTTTTTTATTCTGTCAGATTTGGACTCAGCACCCCTCAATACCCCTAAAATGCCAAAACTTAGCACCTACTAAGCACTTAAAAAAAATTCTGCCATTGATTTACCATCAAAGTTGAGCTATACATTGAACCAGGAGAAAGTTATTGTGCATCGTATCAAGTTGAAATCTAAACGCCATTCCCCATTCACTTTCACCAGTGCAATAACACATGTGTTTATAATCAGAACACTTGTTGGTTTGAGGCGTTCTCAAGGTGTTAAAAAATAGAAAAGTCTTGGCTGAAACATAAAAAAAAACACCAGTGTTGAAGAAGAGAACACTTCTGTCCATAGATAAACACCTGGTGTTTAGGTCTTACACACCGGTGTTTAAGTTTTAAACGTGTCACATGTTCTACGGATTTACAGTGTAGCGTGGTGAATGTGCAGGCCACAACTTGTCCACCAGAGCGTTGTGGAGTTGTTGGATTGTGTATTTGATGAGTTTGATGAGGAAAACCAAGAAATCCCATAATGAGCCTCCGTAGCGTATAGCTCTGAGCAGCTCACGGCTCTGCTCTGCCATTCTAAAAATAGCTTGCACCGACAATTAAAGGTAACAAACCTACTGCTATGACTATAGGGATTGTGGCAATGGACCAATTTGCCAAAATGTTACACTATCCCTTTAAAACAGAAAGAAAATGAAGCCATGGCTGCTCTGATCTTTAATCCCATCTGCAGAAAGTTCAGTCTTGTTGATGAGCATCACAGCTCCAGATCAGCTGCTCCGCTGCAGCTCTGTGACTCTGTGATGGATGAAGTTAGTCCGACTGACACAAGATCCCAGCGACTGGTCCAGAAAGACACTGCTGCTATTGTTGTGTTGGAAAAAAAAAAAAAACACAACACAGGTGAACAAACAGGGCTCACCCTCTGCACTGCACCTTAAGAGCAAAGTTTTTTTTTTTTTTTGTTTGGCTCTAAGCCGCCGTCAAACATGATCCTGGTGCCTGGAGACCAAAACCAAACACAGCAGATTCAGAGGAGAACAGAAGGAGGAGAGGAGCTCACACACACACACAGATCCATTTGTCTTCATTAATGCATTAAAGGTTATTTAACTTGGCAGATGGAGAAAAAAAAAAAAGGAAAACGTTCTTCTCACTTACAGAAAAAGCTGCAGAGGAGGCAGGAGAAGAAACTTTATTGCTCCCTGTGGAGAAACAGCAGGTCGATGAGAATAGGCAGAATGCAGCAATAAAGAAAAATGTAATACAAGCACAACATGAAACATGATAAACCATAAAAGTGTTTAGAATAAATGCAGACACAGTGGAGGTCTCGGTGACAGAGACACAGACTGTTTGATGCCAAGTTTGATTTAGAGAGGAAACGTTTTGTCAGAGAGAATAAAACGACTTGTCTGAGTACAGTAGACAGAGTTCCTGTGGCGGCGTAAATCATTTTCCACAGAGAAGCTGAAACATCCAAGAGAATTTACATATAAACAAAACACATTTAAAAACCAATACAATAACACAACATACAGAGGCAAAGAGAAGTATTGAAATCGTCAGCATTATGTTTCTAACATGATATTTTCACCAGATGTCGGTAACAACCCAAATAATCCACACGTACAAAGAAATGAAAACATATATGTCCACAAATGAAGTTATGTGTAATAAAGTAGTAGTATAGTAGTAAAGTATTGTAAGGAAGAAGTGCCTATAAAAAAGGGTTAGGGTAAAAAAGTTTCTCATTACAAGAAGCATCATCATTATCATGGCTCGAAGCAAAGATCTCTCTCAACACTTTCACAACCTACAACATACTGGTGGTGTTGATGGTTACAGACATGTTTCTAAACCCCTGAATGCACCGTTGGGGCTGGAAATGAACGGAAAAGAACATAATTTCGACATAAACCGGCCACGACCAGGTGATGCTGCAAGATCTCTGACAGAGGAGTCAAAAGGAAACTGTCCAAGATCCGAGGAACAGTCAGAGCTTTTCCACCAAAAACAACCTGGTGCTGGTTCTGGTTCAACTCACATTCCTCCAATGAACCAGTTTTGCTTTTCCACCAGTAAGGAGCCAAGTCAGAGCCGTGCTCCCTATGCAGGAGCTGCTCTCCTGTCTTTGTACATCGACTGTAGAGTTCTCAACAGGCCTTAAAGGGATAGTTCAACATTTTGGCAAATTGGCCAATTGTCATAATCCCTATAGTCATAGCAGTAGGTTCGTTACCTTTAATTGTCGGTGCAAGCTGTTTTTAGAACGGCGGAGCAGAGCCGTGAGCTGCTCAGAGCTACGCTACGGAGGCTCATGGGATTTCTTGGTTTCCCTCATCAAACTCATCTAATACACAATCCAACAACTCCACAACGCTCTGGTGGACAAGTTGTGACCTGCACATTCACCACGCTATGAGATAATAACACAACGTTACCACACAGAGTTGTTTTAGAGGGAAATTCATGCAAAACCGCTGATGCACGTTGCCTTCAGGGACAGTTTTTCATCAAGCAGTCTCTGTATTTCCCTCTAAAACAACTCTGTGTGGTAACGTTGTGTTATTATCTCATAGCGTGGTGAATGTGCAGCTCACAACTTGTCCACCAGAGCGTTGTGGAGTTGTTGGATTGTGTATTTGATGAGTTTGATGAGGGAAACCAAGAAATCCCATAATGAGCCTCCGTAGCGTAGCTCTGAGCAGCTCACGGCTCTGCTCCACCGTTCTAAAAATAGCTTGCACCGACAATTAAAGTTAACGAACCTACTGCTATGACTATAGGGATTATGGCAATGGGCCAACTTGCCAACATTGAGTAATGACTCAACCACCACGGCCTCCGTGCAGCAGCTCACCATGCAGGACCGGTGACTCCTCCAACACCTCCTGCTGTATCACAGTGATCCATCCACATTTCACTCTGAACCCAACCTGTTGCACCACCTGCTGCTGCTGCACCTCCCAGTGTCACCAGTGGGACAGTCGACATGTTTACAAACCCAAAAAGGAGTCGCTGAGATTCCAATCTGGACTAAATCTGGAGTTTCCTTCGTCCCAAAATATACAAACTATACACAACATCATATTTCATATATAAGAGACGTGTGATATTAAAAGCATAAAGTAAATCACATAAGCACATAATAAAATACTGAGTTTAACAATAGCAAATGCATCAAAGCCACAAGTGGAGCTCCACAAGTAAGTACACACTCGAAGTTCGCCCACGTGTTGACAGGGGACTGTGATTCAATAGAAAACAGAAGAAGTGGCACAGGGGGGGGGGGGGGGGGGGGACGTCCCTGTGATGTGGACTTCCTGGTTTATATAAGGGTCCTCCATGTCTCATAAATCTATTAATACCGCTCCGCTACCAATCTGAATGCAAACGGAGGGAGAGCGATGCGACGCGACGCAACACAACACAACACAACACAGCACAGCCCGTGGCGGTGCACGTACACACAGCAGGGCTTTGTGCGGTTGTTTGTTATCAGCAGGAACCCGGGTCCACATGAGGGAGGAAATGTTACTGGTTCCCACCATAACTCAGCACAGGCCTAATCAGGAATGGAGGCTTGATGAATGGACGGCTACAGAACACACAGGCTTCTTGTCGCGAGCCGTAAACAATGAGTCAGACTGGTTATATCTGACAATTAGAAACCACAACCTTCAAGGACTTCTTAACATATCCCAGTGTAACCCCCTCCCTCTCCTCTACACACACACACACACACACACACACACACATCCCCCTCCTCCTCCCATGTTTAGTACCAGTCATGTGGTTTTTGTGAAATGACAGGCTCCACGTTCTCACACACAGTAAATCAGACGCACACACACACTAACGCACACTAACACTAACGCACACACTCTATATCACTGGTGGCATTTACACAGTTTGACCTCCACCGGGCTGTTTGGCAAACGTCAGAATATAGAAGGCAAGGCAGCAATGCAAAACACTACAAAGCGGCAGTTTTTGTAAATGATAACCTCTGTTGTGTTCTCACGCTTTGTAAAGTCACAGACACGCACACACACACAGACACGCACACACACACACACACACAGAGAACATTAAACATCTGTCAGGCCTGTCTGACCTCCACTGTGTCTCGGTGCAGGTCACACACTTCAGTTTTAAAGATGGAGCAGAAATTTAAAAGCCAGACTGAATATGTGTTGCAGATATCTGTAATTCAGTTTTTCCTCGTCAAAAAGAACATTTCAGATGCACAATAACGTTCTTCCTAGGAAAAATGTCATTACAGATGTCTACAATTCAGTTGTAGATATCCACTATGTGAATTACAGATATCTGTAACTGAATTACAACTATTCCTAATTCCAGTTTGAGATATCTACAATTTGATTCTAACTAGTTATAATTCCAGTTCAAGATATACTTAAAGCAGAAGTAAGCGATATTTTTGTGTTAATATAAGTCTTAAATAGTTATATCTTCCAACAGCAATCACTTACATAGAGTGTTTGGACCGAAACACGGGTCTGTCAGTCACTCTGCTCTGCTCTGAGCCGAGGAGAAAACTTTTCTTCTATCCTACAAGTTTTATCCAATGAGGAGAGAGAACGGCATAAAGGGGCAGTCCTCTCTGTGTGTGCAGCCAAGGGATGCGCCTGAATGTGGTGACGTAGGGACCAGGACCAATAGAGCCATGACGAGGGTGGGGGCTGCTAACGCCATCGGCTGACAAGAAGTTATGGTGCGTTCAAGGCAACTCGTAACTCGTGTTTTTCCGACCTGTGAAGTTGTACCAGTTCGATCTGGTACGACTTCACAGGTCTGAAGTTACGAGTGGCCGTTATAGTGACTTTCACAGGTAAAACAGGTCGGAAAAACACGAGTGGGTTGCCTGGAACGCTACAAAGTCGTAAGTCGTGACTTGAAGCTGTAACTTACGGTTTCAAAAGCCTGCCTGGAACGCAGCATTAGCCAAAACGACCGGATCGCTTAGTTCTGCTTTAATTCACCTCAATTAAAGATATCTATGTGTGGCAAGGTGAAGAGGGCCCGGGCGGGGATTGAACCCACACCTCCTGGGTAAGAGTCATGTGCACTTGCCAGTCACCCAAAGGGACATCCCCTTGGCCAAGTAGCCAGGGCGCATGATCAATTGGAGGCATGGTGACAGGAACCTCAACTGTCACATATGTCCCTGTTCAGATATCTTAAATTGAGTTTTGACTATAGGCGAAATGACGTTGAAGATATCTCAAACTGGAATTAGGAATAGTCGTAATTCAGTTACAGATATCCGTAATTCACATAGTGGATATCTACAACTGAATTGTAGATATCTGTAATGACAAACCCCATACACATGAGTGGGAAAAGTGACGTCATTTGTCCTAGGAAGAACGTAGTTGTGGATCTGAAATGTACTTTTTGACTAGGCAAAACTGAATTACAGATATCCTGAATGACAAATCCAACTATTTAAAATGTAATTACGACTAGTCAGAAAGATGTTGTTGATATCTACAATGTTAAGTCCAGATAGTCAAACTTAGCTTTTAAATGTTAAATCCACTTGCCATATCTTAACTGCTTAATGAAGAGATTCACTTTCAATATAAATTAACTCACATTTTTTTTAAAGTTTAGCTAGCAAAGGCCTCAAACTTTAAAGGAGCTATATGTGATGTTTGCGACGCATAGCCAACGTTAGCATCATAAACTAACAGACCTCATGCAATATGATGTCTGGCATTTAACACAGGTCGTCCAGCAGCAGGACAGGTCTGTCATTTCAACATGAAATATTCCCCTGCAACATAAAACACTGCTGCTAAACCAGGATACATCTGCATCATGACGGATCGACGTCAGACATGCAATAAAAGAGTTGGATTTATTCTTTGTTCCTGGACTGGAGTTAAATTTCCGACCGTCTTCTGCATCAGATGTTGAAAATATGTTTAAAAAAAAGTGAATAAATTAAGAGATGTGGGACTGTCATACAAGTCAACAACAACGATGAAATATTAACGAATATAACAAACAACAAAACAGCAAATTTTCTGGGAAAATCTTCTCTGAAGGACAGAAAGTCAAGTCAAAAAGCCAGAGGATGGAAACTGGGTTTTTCTCTCCGAGCCAAAGGTTCAAACAACAAGAGAGATGAAAAAATATATACATAAAGTAAGAACTTAATGTTCTATGTGGGCAAAAGACTGTAATATAAATTATTTTGAAATCTTTAATAATGCTATGTCATGTGCTGGTCTATCCAGGGAATTCTGGGAAATGTGTCCTACCCCTGACAGAGAGGTATACAGTAGAAATTCATGTTTAATCTTTTTGTTATCGGTTTTCCACTCAGCAGCTCTCTGAGTATTTACTCCACCTTCTTTCCGTCCACCATACACACACGTACACACACATGTGCAGGAGCGATGATGGAAAGTTACAACTAAAAATACTGAAATTGCAACAAAAAAACAACATCTTTGGGTGTAATTTCCTTGTTTGGAAAGGAAATGGGAAGCTCATATTCCCTAAACTGGAACTCAAGTACATGAGCCTTAAACATTACTTACTGTAAGTGCACTATTTAAATCTAGATTATGTTCCCATGGCAGGGTGGAGACAATGATAGGGGCCGACCGGACTCGACTCTATCTGGATTCAGATCTGGTTTGCCGAAACCTTTTGCATGACCTGCTGTTGTCCCTGTTTAATGATGTTAAAGCAACTTAAGAAAAGGAATGAAACTGTGCAACAAGTGGAAATCAAACCTGTGATAATAAGTTTCAGGGTGGAGGAGGAGAAGGAGGAGGAGGAGGACGTACTGTACGTGGTGGTTAGTGCATTAGCCTCAGATAGTAATGAGGCCTCGGTCTGGTCCGACCTGCAGCCTGGAGCCAGGGAACACTGATAATGAGAGAGGGAAGGTGTGTGTGTCTATGTGTCTCTGTGTGTGTGTGTCTGGGCGAGGTTTGTGTCTGCATATGAGGTGGTGAGGCTTATACATGTGTTAGGGTTCACGTGTTGTGTGTGTGTGTGGATGGTGGATGTCGGTGTCTAGCATCAGGAGTCGTCAGTCGGCCACGCCCACTGACAGTCTGGAGCTGCTCCGCTCTCCACATCACCGCTTTGACAGGCAATTAAAGAGAAAAAAATGACAAGAATGACAGAAAGAAAGAAGGAGAAGTGAAGTGAAGAGAAGTGTGTTTTCCACTGGTTTTTATCTGCGGGGCAGAACAGAGATGTTGTTCAGATACTAATGAGTTTGTTTTTGAAATCAGATCTTTAAAAGAGGTTTCACATGCAGTGCACACACCACAGCACCTGCAGGAACCTGCGTCACAAGACTGAAAACTTGAAGCTGTGCAGAAAAGAACATTTACTTTGATTCCACTCTGGGTCATAAAATGAGTGTAATAACTCACCTATCAGACGTTGTAGGCCAAACTTTGTGCAAAATTCTATTTTTGAGTAAATCCGGGATGAAAATGTGGTTTTTTTTCCCCGCATTGGATAATGCAGGCGCACGGATTATACGTCAGCCTGTACACGATTCACCAGCCACTGATATTGGATCCATCATCCGTCAATCAAACGTCTGAGACACACACACACACACGGAGCTCGGTCTCGCCCCAAGCTTTGAATATCCCGCCCACTCGATAACGACCAATCAAATTTGTTTTCCTTATTCAGGTAAACTCGTGCAGCAGCTCGTGACAACTCGGCGCGACAAACAGGACAAACGGCCATTTCTGTACACCTTTAACTCGTTGATGTTCAGCTGTTTGACTTCAAATCACTTTTACTATGTGATGTTTGATTCTATTTACTTTGCATTTTACCTGCTGACAGTGTTTGTGTGTCTGTGTCTGTGTCTTCAACACAACCTCCCTCCTACCGTCCATCACCATCTAATCATCTCCACCCTCCTGAGCTAAATGACTGTCTGCACCACAGCAGAAACACTGGACAATTTCATTCTGCTCCTGTTTGTTCAGCTTCAAATGCTCAAGTGTCTGTACCGCAACATTAACCATGCCGGGCCATTGTCATGTGTAGGGTTAGCGTTGTAGCGGATTAGTTTGTATGTTTGATTCATGTTGCAATACTGTGAAATGCATACGATGAGTTTGTAGATTTGCAGGGCAGATCCGAGGTCATTGTCACTGTTTACAGACACAGGACTGGACACAGCAGCAGCAGAAGGAGAAAAACATATTTATTTGAAAACATGAAGATCTAAATCAGAAGAGCTGTCGCAACTGGTGTCACATGGGAAAGAAAAAATATTTTCCAGTTGTCACGATATGATACGATACAATTATGATACGAAATGATTACGATGCGATACGATTGCGATATACTATTACAATTACGATACAATTACAATAACGATACGTTGTGATTATGATATGATGCAATACCATTATGATGTGATTACGATATGATACGATATGAATACAGTACAATATAATTACTATATGCAACATGATTACAACACAATTATGACACAATCTGATATGATACGATTACGATACAATATGATTGCGTTTCAATATGATTACAATATGATTACGCTATGATTGCAATAAAATATGAATACGATATGATACGATACAATATGGTTACGATACGAAACAATAATCCCCCAGTGTGGAAACTGTATTTCACTAAGAGCTGGAAGAAAAGTGAACAGGACAGAAATATGACAATAAAAGTGTCAACAACAATGTTCATTCAAAAGCTTTCTCTCTTCTGATTGGCTCATCGACCTGAGCTCCAGAGATGAACCCCACAAATACGTGGTATGTATATAATCATAGGGGTCGACACGTCAAATAAAACAGATGGAGAGTGTAAAATCCGAGGCCTTCACAGTGTGTCCCCGATTTCCACATTCTTTAAAGTGTTAAACAGGGTCGATGCGTCCACATAGAACATGAGAATAACTTCATTTAATCGCTGCATCGAGGCTGTAGGCATTCCCACCACACCACGATCTGTTATTAATCTTTATCTCCAGGTGGTTGGAGCTGATTTGCATTTTGTGTGATATGTCACATCATCTGTTTCTCAAAAATATCTCCTAAAATGAACCAATCATCATCTATTTATCAGCTGGTCTGAGCTGATTTGCATGTTGAAGATGTTGGGGATGACATGTCACATCATGTGTGTGTTTTAATGTAGGAATTTACCCCTTCAGCTGATGTCGGAGTGAGGATTTAACTGGCTGTGAAGTTAAATATTTCTGAGTCTGGCAGCCAAAGACCTCACACCGGGTCATCGTCAGATTTATGTGTGTGAGGTTTGAGGTTGAACCTGTTATGGGATTACCGTGTAAACCATTTGATTTGATAAGGAAGGAGTCTTTGTTGTGGTCGTGTTGTGTCATTGAAACTCCACTTACACGTACAAACACACACACACACACTCAGAGTTTCTGTCAGATTACAAACCGGTGAAGGTGCAGCGAGCTCTTTGTGGTAATCTGTTTTGACTGCACTTTTCCTGTTTCTCTTCATGTGCTTGTGTCGTCAGGGCCGTTGTATAGGGGAGAAAGGGTGATGATAATTCTAGGGGCCCAGCGCCCAGTGGGGCCCATAAAAAACCCCAGTAGTCTAATCTTTGTATGACTGATTTATTCTGTGTAAGACCCTGACTAATACTCATAGTACACTGTAAAAACTCAACATCTTTCCAAGAATATTTGTCTTATTTCTTGTCCAAATGTCTCATTTCTAGTCAAAACTAATCTCGTTCCACTTAAAATAAGACTCATTACCTAAAAAAATAACTTGTTTTTAGATAATTTTCACTTACACATTTTCACTTGCAATAAGTAAAATCTGCCAGTGCTTGTAATAAGGAAAAACTTGCTCCACTATCAGATTTTTCTACTTATTTCAATTGAAAATCTGCTTGAAAGAAGGAAAAAAGTGTCTAAAAACAAGCTACTTTTTAATGTCATGAGTCTTATTTTAAGTATAATGAGATTTGTTTTGACTAGAAATGACATTTTGACTAGAAATAAGACAAATATTCTTGGTAAGATATTATATATAGTTTTACAGTGTAATTGCATGTATAGGGTGCAACTCTTTCTATACAACTCCAAGAAACAAACAGTTCAGAGCAGCAACAGTTGTCAAGAATATTTGTCTTATTTCTTGTCCAAATGTCTCATTTCTAGTCAAAACTAATCTCTTTCCACTTAAAATAAGACTCATTACCTAAATAATTAACTTGGTTTTAGATCATTTTCACTTAAATTCACAATAAATAGAAAAATCTGCCAGTGAAAGTAAGTTTTTTGTGCTTGTATTAAGGAAGAAAAACTTGCTCCACTATCAGATTTTTTTTTCAGAAGTCAAAAGTGTCTAAAAACAAGCTACTTTTAATATGATGAGTCTTATTTTAAGTATAATGAGATTTGTTTTGACTAGAAATGACATTTTGACTAGAAATTAGACAAATATTCTTGCTAAGATACTTGAGTTTTTGCAGTGTAATGCTGCATTAGCATCAAAGCAAAGAAGGCTAAATAAAAAACGATAATACATACGTAGTCTAAGAAAAAACAAGGAAAAGTTAGGGGGAGGGGCCCACTTTAGTATTATTTAAGGGGGCCCAGAATTCCTAGCAACGGCCCTGTGTGTCGTTCACGGTGAAAGAACTCATCCACGGCGACACGAGTATAAAAATAATATCTGGCTGACATTTTAATTTACAAGAGGTGACGGTGCCTGTTCGCTAATGATGAGCTTCTGGGTTTCCATTACAGGCCGTCACCGCTGAGGTAAAACAGCATGACTGGGTACACTGACTGTTTACAGCTGCTCAACACACACACACACACACTTATCATGACTCTGTTTGGATTCATTTCTCCAGTTCAACCTTGAGATTACTTTGCACACACAAACACACACACACACACACACACACATACTTGTACTTCTCTGCTTTTATTCTGAGAGCCATCGACATATGTTCCCTTCATCTTTTCATCAAAACCTAATTTTAACCTCAACTCTGAAGTCGAGACAGGCCGTCGGTGCAGCAGCTGATGATGCGCCATTGTTGCCTTTTCATTGCTAGGCGACACCTAGTGGTCGTCGTTATTGTGTAATGTGTAAACAGTGAAGAGGAAGCTGTGATGGATGGATGGACGGGATGAGGAAGAACTTGTTTCAATCCAATTGGTTTGTTTGGCCGTATGTGAACACAACAATCACGCCCGAATGCGGAACAAAACAAGCGAGCCAAGATCGTTTAAAGGGATAGTTCAACATTTTGGAAAATTAGCCCATTGCCATAATCGCTATAGTCATAGCAGTAGGTTTGTTACCTTTAATTGTCAGTGCAAGCTGTTTTTAGAACCGCTGAGCCAGTTGTTTTAGAGGTAAATTCATGCAAAACCGCTGATGCGCGTTGCCTTCAGGGACAGTTTTTCATCAAACAGTCTCCGTATTTCCCTCTAAAACAACTCTGTCTGGTAACGTTGTGTTATTATCTCATAGCGTGGTGAATGTGCAGGTCACAACTTGTCCACCAGAGCGTTGTGGAGTTGTTGGATTGTGTATTTGATGAGTTTGATGAGGGAAACCAAGAAATCCCATGAGCCTCCGTAGCGTAGCTCTGAGCAGCTCACGGCTCTGCTCCGCCGTTCTAAAAATAGCTTGCACCGACATTTAAAGGTAACAAACCTACTGCTATGACTATAGGGATTATGGCAATGGGCCAATTTGCCAAAATGTTGAACTATCCCTTTAAGGTGCGTTCACACCGGACCTTTTATTTTTGTGGCTGTCGCTCGTGTTGCTCCTTTGTCATCACTCTGTCGCTCAGCTGCAATCGCTCGTCAGTTTGGCTCAGACTCACCTTTTCAACTGCGGTTCGGAGCGGGTTGGATTTAAATTTTCAGGCCTGTTGAGAACTCTCCTCCTCCTTTTTATCTCCTTTTATTTTTCCTGGGTAACCTCCTTCTCCTTCCAGGTAAGTTTTCTGACCAATAACAGAAGAGTTTGTTAGCGCATCGCATTTGCTTACAACTTTGGACCGCATGGAACTGTTGCTGTGTGAACACAAATGATCCCAAAAAAAAAGAATGCAACAGTTGTATTGGTTTAGTTGTTGTATCAGAACAAAGCAAACGAACCAGGTGTAAGTTATTGTAACTATGACAATAAGGTCCAGTATCACCTGCCTCCGTTGGCGTGCAACTGTCCCTATGGTTGTTCTGGTTGGTCGACGAGATGCTGAGTCCAGAGTTTTGAGGAAGAGAGGACAAAATGATCCCACAACAAAAAAAAGAAATGTCTCTGCTTTCCAAAAATCCCGCCAGTTTCCACAAAAATGTGACTTTTTAAATGTCATCCAAACATGTCCTCCCTTCCAAAAAAAAATGTCACGTCTTTTAATAATATTTTCAAAAATTCAAAGAAAAACAAAATGTGTATTTGCCATCCAAAGACATGTCCTCACTTTCTGAAAAACGTTTCCACATTGCAGAAATGTTTTCATTCTTTTAAAATTGTCCTCACTTTCTAAAAATGTCCTCACAATAAACCTGGTCCCTACAAAGACAGAGGTACAAGAACACAACACACACACACACACACACACACACACACACACACTTGTACACGGAAACATTTTGAGCTACTGTATAATAACCTCGATGACATCAGAACAACCTCAACACTTACTCTGCCACACTTCTGCTGACACACACAGATTCATATTTAGATGTATATACTTAGCTATATACATTGAAATGTAGCGTGCAGAAACATGTTAACGCTGCTGAAACCCACTGTTCATATGGATAACAGATCTACAGAGGGGCTGACATGTTATGACACACACACACACACACACAGACCCACAAACACACAAACCTCCACTCCCTCTGGCTCTGCGCCCGCTCCCCATCTTGACTAGATTTAACACTGACAGAGTTTGAACAAATGAGGCCGTAAGTGGTTTTTTTTAAAAACACGACACATTGCAAATCAGCGGGAACGGAGAGGCGATGATTACCGACCAAACCACCGGAAGACGGAGACACGCCGCTCTCCACTTTGTGTCGAGGGGAAGTGCCCTCTTTTGGTTTTCGGAGCCAAACCAGAACATAACATGTGAGAACAAGAGAGGAGGAGTCCATTACAGAGCAGCCGAGCCCGAGCCAGAGCCAGAAGCCTTTGAATCCCGACTCGCACAAAGGTGGGAACGGTTTTCCGCGGAACCACACGTCGGACCGACGAGGCTCGTTTCCTCTGGGAACTTTCCACTTTGCGCTGAATGACAAGGAGCCGGAGACAATAGTGGTCCAGAAAGTGTGACATTTAGCATTTCATCTAGCTACCAAATGTGTGAAAGTATAATTAAACTGACAAAAGACTTTCTAACCCTCGACGCCACGGTTTAAACTCCCTGGTTTTGGGGCTGGATCTTGTGGGAAATCTGAGCACGTAAAGCCGAAATAAACCCTGAGAGAGGTGGCGCTGCTTTGACAGATTGCCATGATGAAAAAACAAAACAAAAAGAAAAAGCTTTGACTGATGGTCAAGACAAAACAAACAGGAATGTGCACATCACACCTCTCAAAGGTCTCTGCGTGTTAGCATGGAGTCTTATTCATGCACCATGGGTCTGCTCGCCGGGAGAGATAATTAATAGCAGGAACATGGTGCCTGTTTCAGGAATTTTCTCATAATCAGAAGCGCATTGTAAATTTTACCCAAAATATGCTGCAACATGTGTGAATGCTCAGATGGGGCTTTAAAGTAAAAGTCAGACAAAATGGTAAATAACTTGGAATCATGTGCTTCTTTATCTCAGAAACCACAGACGCTTTGAAGATGGCCAGAAGACGTTCTCTTCCTCACGGAGACTCGAGAGTCTTTGTCATCATCGTCGTCATTGTTGGTGTCTTGATGGTTTCCAACCATTTCCAACGTCTGACACAAAACCAGATCAATGTGAAGAGCGGATTAGAGAAGCACTTGAGTCTGAAGTCTGATTTGTTTCCTGTCAGTTAAACACAAGAGATGAGAGGCCTGATGCCGCTCCTCGTCTGTCCAGGTATTTTAATTCCTGCATAATTTACATTCATGTTTGCAATCAACCAGTCTTCTTATTCCTCTTTGTTTATCTTATTGCAGTGTTTTCTGGTGGAAGCTGCACATTTACATTGGTTGCCCCAAAAACACACACACCGTCCAATATCATCACTATATTTGTCGCTATAGGTCGACTAAAGCTTAGCTACCCAATAATGTGGCCACACAGCAATGGTAAAATCTGCAGAAATCTCAGTCAGTTCACCCTCTATTTAGTGAATTTATTCTTCTTCCTTCAGGATGGAGATACAAAACCTTTAGAGCCAGAACTAAAAAATGTAAATGCTCCTTTGTTTCTGATTAAAATTCTTAATTTGCACTTTACAAACTATTCTAATTGTTTAAATTCAAGTTTGGTGGTTTCATATTTGTATGTCCTCTATCTATGCATCTTACTTTTTCTTGTCTTAGTCGTGTCACATGGTATTCAGCTGACCAATGGACTAACTTGATGACTCACTCAGTCAGACAGATTTGCAATTGTAGGGTGGGATTTGGTAGCCTGGCTAACACCAGACCTCATCTCAATGTAGACTTAAATTCAGTCTGGAAACCACCCGTTCATTTATTCTTATTTGAGGCGTGGTTTACGAAAGCCCAGAGCTGTTTATTGGGCGCTATATGCGTCCGTACGTAGCTTATAGCCAATCGTATCAATCGTACCCGATGACGTATGTTAAGCGACAGAAATCCGATGAGGAAAAAAACGCTAAACGTTGCTCTTTTTTCAAAATAAACTTGCGGTCTAAACTACTTAAAACACTTAACACTGCATTGAACGGTAAAGCGTCTGCCGCCATGTTGGATCAACAAGCTATCAACAAAGTAGCTTCGGTGTGTCGTCGTCGTCGTCTTGCTGCCCCCTCCCTCGTTCAGGGAAAAATTGGGTTCATGGTTTCCAGGCTGACTTGCAGAGCGAATAAAATTGTGCACAAGGCATCATGGGTAAACCCAGGCTAGGGATTTGGTGCATCAAACAAAAATGGCTGACATCTGTCTCCCTATGCTAAGCTAAGCTAATTACTTTCAAGCAAATACGGTGCAAGAATGAACATGTTTCTGGCTTGTTCTTAGCATTAGCCACCATGCACTGCAAAAACTCAAATATCTTACCAAGAATATTTGTCTTATTTTTAGTCAAAATGTCATTTCTAGTCAAAACAAATCTCATTATACTTAAAATAAGACTCATCACATGAAAAAGCAGCTTGTTTTTAGACACTTTTTCCTTCTTTCAAGCATATTTTCACTAATCTGAAGTTTTTCTTCCTTATTGCAAGGACAAAAAACTTGCTTTCACTGGCAGATTTTTCTACTTATTTCAAGTGAAAATGTGTTTGAAACAAGTGAAAATGATCTAAAAACAAGTTAATTTTTAGGTGATGAGTCTTATTTTAAATGGAAAGGGATTGTTTTGACTAGAAATTAGACATTTTGACAAGAAATACGACAAATATTCTTGGAAAGATTTTGAGTTTTTGCAGTCTGTTTTTGTTCTCGTACGGTTCTGCTCGGTGATCTTTTATTTATTTATTTTTATTGCACTGTTAATAGAAATCTACATCCACGACCAAAAGAAGGCGGATCCCTGGGATATCATCCACTTCTTTGTGCAGATCTGAACATGACCTGGTAACCCTCAGCGCCCTCTGAAGATCCTTTATCAGTTTGTATCATCGTCTTTGTATCTGGTGACTTTACACACGTGACAACATCTTTAAAAAGAGGGAAAATGCCACTGGTCTCACTCTAACATCCGTCAAATGCTGCGCACATTAAAAATCCTTTTGACGCCTCTCATCACCCACAAAGATAACATCTTGAGAGTGAATTGCGGGATTAAGTGACCTCGAATGTCTTTTATGCTGCTAAAACTTGTGTCAAGGCGAACGAAAGGTCAAAGCATTTAAAGCATTCTTCTTTTCTTCTCCTCTGCGGCGTTTCTATTCTTGCAGGATCTTTACAGGAAGTCACCAGAGAAACCTTCAGAATAGGGGCGTGCCGCCAGTAGCCTCTCATTTCCATTAAAGACAGGGAGGAAAAAAAAAAAAAAAAAAAGAGCCAAAGCGCCCACTCATGCAGGTTTCTCTTGTTGAGTCACTCACACAGTGCATGGGCCCCCGCGGCTATGTGTAAGAGATGTTTATTCTCTGCCAAATTATTTCACCCATCACTGAAACACTCGCAGTCTGAATGCTGCGCTGTTTGCCCAGACAAGCACAGGTAGGCACAGCGAGGGCGGCGTGTTTAGGCAGGGAAGAGGCTTTAGCTCACTGACAGTAATGTTCAACTGAGGAACAAAGCAAGCACACCTCAGAGAATTAATCACTCATAAGTCTCTGTCACACTGAGTCGTCCTCTTCTTTCATCGAGGATCAGCGACCTGAGAGGAAAGGAGAAGTTTTTTTTTTTTATTAGTCATGTCGGCACTGGAATCCATCTTTGCAGATTAATGCACACTCTGTATAGAGTCTGTAATAAAATGTGCTGCATCTCCCACACGTGGTCCGGTTGTTGACATTCAGGTGCATGAACGCAGAGAGAGAAAATGTGACTGGTAGTTTTCCAGACTCCATGTGGCCACTGACAACTGTTTGTTTCCTGTACTTTACCTGGAGTTGTACAGAAAGAGTTGCACCCTATACATGCAATTACACTGTAAAAACTCAAATATCTTACCAAGAATATTTGTCTTATTTCTAGTCAAAATGTCATTTCTAGTCAAAACAAATCTCATTATACATAAAATAAGACTCATCACATTAAAAAGTAGTTTGTTTTTAGACACTTTTTCCATTCTTTCAAGCATATTTTCAATTGAAATAAGTAGAGAAATCTGATAGTGGAGCAAGTTTTTCTTCCATATTACAAGCATTGGCAGATTTTTCTACTTATTACAAGTGAAAATTATCTAAAAACAAGTAAATTTTAGGTGATGAGTCTTATTTTAAGTGGAAAGGGATGGATTTTGACTAGAAATAAGACATTTTGACAAGAAATAAGACAAATATTCTTGGAAAGATGTTGAGTTTTTGCAGTGTATTTAACCACTTACCCACATATAGAGCTGTTAATATGTACGTTTATGTTCTTTTTTCTATAAGTTGGAGTCTGATTTGATAAGTTTACATAACGCACCCAAGTTCGACTTGGTTTTGCGGAGCGGCACGTTCCCTACGGCTCATGACGCATTTCTCCAGATACAAATAATTATGTTTTGGTGGGGAGAATAATTGCTGCCGGGATTATGTTCACATGCAACATTTTTTTGTAGGTGGTGCTACAGTACATTCCCGCTCTGGACGGAGGTTGGGAGGAGGAGGAGGGTGGATGCCAGAGTGGTGCCAGATGGATGAAATGATTTGTTGGTTGGGGTTTGGCAGCTCGGGGACTTTGGTTACGATTCTGGGCCGACTTATGTTTTTTTGTTCCAGGTTAATAAAATTCAAGCCACCGTTTACTTTTTTAAACCACGACCACAGTCCTCAACAGAACTATAAAAATGTTTCATGGAGATTTAGTTGCTGTGAGCAGATTTTTGCAAATACTCTCACTAGCTACTGTATATTTCACAACATTACAGTAATTAACCTTGCCACATTATGTTAGCACACTGCAAAAACTCAAAATCTTTCCAAGAATATTTGTCTTATTTCTTGTCAATGTTTCATTTCTAGTCAGAACTAATCTCTTTCCACTTAAAATAAGACTCATCACCTAAAAATTAACTTGTTTTTAGATCATTTTCACTTGTTTCAAACTAATTTTCACTTGAAATAAGTAGAAAAATCTGCCAGTGAAAGCAAGTTTTTTGTGCTTGTAATAAGAAAGAAAAACTTGCTCCACTGTCAGATTTTTCTACTTATTTCAAGTGAAAATATGCTTGAAATAAGTGAAACGTGTCTTAACTCATTGAGTGCCAGACCTTTTATAAAATGGTCAGTGCCATGTGCCAGCGTTCTGGGGCATTTTGAGTAATATGTCAAGACCCAGAGAATATTTTGTACTATGACTCTGAAAACACCAAACAGCTCAAAGGAAAGAGGAGACTCTCTATTTAACTAGGGAAAAACCATTTGTTTGTACCTTGTTCCATTCTTGATATATCTTAAGTTGAATAGAGCCTGGTTGCACCAAAAAGACCACTTTTTTTCTAGAAAGCTGAGAAAAATGCATTTTTGTGAAAGAGAGTCTCTCAAGAAAAATAGTGATTTATCCGTTTTAATTTTGGCTTCAAAAACATGTAAGACGTCTGAAAATTTCATTTCACATGTTTTTTCATTGACCCCCCCCCCCCCCCCCAAAAAAAAACAAAACAAAACAAAACAAAAAAAAACAACAACAACTAAAATACAACAAGTACGAGCGGTTGCTGCCCCCTCAGCCTCTCCTACGCCCCCCTCCCCTCCCTCTCCTCCCCCTCCCCTCCCCTCTCCTACTTCTCCTCCTGCTGCATCGTCTCTGGAGGGAGACGTCGTGGCGTCTTCAGCCTCTGTGCTGGACGCGGCCGCGGCAGCGACTCACCGCGCTGATCTCTCGGTTCGTCGTCACGTCGGTCACTGACTCCGCGATCCGCCTCCGCTTTCGCTTCGGCATTTTGGTGCTGATCATCTAGATGAGTTTACCTTTCCTGCCTCCTCTGATCACTTCATGCTGGAGCTATGCTAATAGCACCGTGGCTAAGCTTCCTCCAGCTCCACGTTACACTTGTTCCAGGCTCTGCCCGTCGTTTTCTCTAGAAATAGAAACTTTTTCCGACTTTGTTATCTCCGTACCGATCGCGCTCGTCTTCTCCTTCTTCTTCACTTCTTGCTCTGGTCTACAGTCTCATTCGTTCTACACATCCCAGAAGCCCCAAAATTACTCAGAGTGTGCGCGAGAGCGTCCCCATTTACCAGCCGCAGAAAAGTGCATTTGACGTCTATGGACGTCAATGGCACTCAAGCGTTGGATTTTGATTGACGTCCATAGACGTCAATGGCACTCAATGAGTTAAAAACAAGCTACTTTTTAATGTGAGGAGTCTTATTTTAGGTATAATGAGATTTGTTTTGACTGGAAATGACATTATGCCAAGAAATAGGCCAAATATTCTTGGTAAGATTTTGAGTTTTTGCAGTGCACAGACGCTAATCCGGGTTTATGCTTCTTTCAAAAGGACTTGCTGTTGCTAAGTATGTAAACATAATTTCAAGCAAAAGGTGGTCGACTGTGCAGTTTTCTTCAGACCTATCGCTACCGACTATATAAAAGAGTTACAACAAGGATCTACTTTGCGGCGTGGAGGACTACTCTACGTAAAGGCCGTGAACATTTCTGTTGCACCAGGATGTGTTTCACCAGGATCAGTGGTTTGGTTTGGTTTGTGTTGGCACTCCACCAGGCTGTGAAGGGATGATCATTAGATCAAGAACCCAGAATCCCAGAAAGATAAAACATAAAAAAAAACCTTTCTCCCACGCTCTGGATCATCTCCGCGTAGCCGAGCTGTTGATGTTCCGGTCTGAGGCCATTTGTGAAGAAAGAATAATTGGTAGATGTGAGAAGCCATGTTGAAGTCATCGAGCTCTATGTTCTCTTGTCTAAAGATTAAAAGATGAAAGGATGGTTTGTCTCCACAACAAGAAAGACAGAAAAGAAAGAAAGAAAGAAAGGTGAGTTCTGGATTTTGGGTTTTGGTGAACTTCGTCACGGCTTCACCAGATTCCCCAGAAGCCAACGTCAGATCACTGCTGATACTGAAGTAAAGCTGATTCCCATCACTGCACTGCACTCGTTGTGTCCGTGATGTTTGAGGCGTCGCGATGCAGATCTCAGCGATTATTTCGATTTGTGAATTAAAAAGACTTGTCAGAGCAGCGACAGGATTAGATACAAAGAAAACATGTTTCCTGTGATAAATGAGACTTTAATAACACGAATGTACTGACATCGCTTCATCATGAGCTGCTACACATGTCGATGAGTCACCAGTCAGAGCGATGATCCGACTTATTTCACACGGTTTCATGTAATTGATTGGTATGTATGGATATGAAAATATTAAAACTGTTAAATATTGTTATAAGAAAATGCAAAAAAAAAAAATTAAAATAGACAACCTGGTTTAGATTTAGAGCTCATAAAACCAATGAATTTTTGCATTTTATTTTTTAATGGACTACAAAATTTCTGACAGTGCCGCCCCCTGTGGTGACTGTGGAAAACACACCATGAAACAGCTTGTAGAAAATGACACTTACTGGCTTTATATTGTTCTAATCTCACATGAACTTAATTGTTCTTTACATTCATCCAATGTTTCACAATAAAAAATCAAAATGATTAAATATACTGTGTATATATGTATTTTAAATCCCATTGTCTTCATTTTGTGACTTCTTCAAGATGCAACTTCATCAATGAATCGTATAAAAAAGAAAAGAAAAGTAGGGATGCACGATAACATTTTTTTGAAACCGATACCGATAACCGATAACTTTCTGCTTCCGAAGGCCGATACCGATAACCGATAACCGATAACATACTTGGAGATAAAAAAAAAAGACTAGTGAGGACCTAACATATATCATGACATCAATACTATAAACAAACCAAAAACAGTTTTGACTCTTTAAATTAAGATATTCTATTAACAAGCCTTTCAAACATTCTGCTAAAAGATATCAGACAAAACTATTTGATATCTCAAATGAACATCTATTTAAATAAGCTGCATTACTTATTGATATAAAAATAAAAGACTCTAGAACTGATGCAAATACTTTGCATTATTTTATTTATTTATTTTACTCATTTAAAATAAATACAAAGTGGGAAAAGTGCATCCCACAAGATAAAAAGCCTGGCTGGTTCCATACAAATGAATAACTTTTCAGAGAGGGGGAGAGAGAGAGAGAGAGACAGACAGACAGACAGAGTGTCTGTGTGAGGGGGGGTGGGGCCGTTTGTGTGTGTGTGTGTGTGCGTGTGTGTGGTTGAGGGGGAGAGAGAGGGAGAGAGTGTCTGTGTGTTTGTGTCTCGGTGGCTTCTTACAGTTAGCTTTATGTTGCTAGCGTCGTTAGCAGCGTCCTCGTAGCTTTGAAAACTCCGTCGGAGCGACGTCATGTTTCAGGTGACTGACCAGGTTTGCTCGCGCTATTTTCCCTCCTCGTGGAGCTTCCTTGGAACATTTATTACAGATATCCAGCGACCTGTCTTCTTTATTACCGTCCCACATTAGCGCCGTCATGTTGTGTTTACAAACCCAGTACGCACATTGTGCTGCGTTCAGGTGTTGACGGAAGTTCCCTGTTCCCGTTTTGCGAGCCGTTCTTCAGACCTTTTTATGTTCATATTTCTATGGTTTATGTGTAATAAGGGTAATTGGGATACGTCAAGTCAAGTCGGCAACTACCAAAATTATGACCGAGTTGAGGAGTTGTTTTCTGAAATGAGGGACTATTCTGATTTCAGTCAGAAAGTTGTTTTTCCGATTATAGGGAGGCCACCTGAACGCAGCATTCACTGCAGGCCGCAGGTCTCCTGTAGGAATAGAGCAGAGCGCTCTGAGCGAGAGCGCTTGGTAAAAAAAAAAAATTACCCATACCGCAGTGCTGACAAAAAATATATAATAAATCTTATCGGGCCGATAAGTTATGATATCGGATTTATCGAAATTATGTCATAATTTCCTGATATCGGGCCGATAATTATCGGACCGATAACTATCGTGCATCCCTAAAGAAAAGCAAGGAAAATGTATGAAATAAAATGATATATGACATATAAGATGTAGATCTCAATAAATTGATGAAAACAAAACAATAAATATAATTTTTTCCAAATTTCTGACTGTGCTGCCCCCTGTGGTGAATATGAAAAATACACCATGACAGACAGGTTATGGAAAAAGACAAGTGGCTTCAAATGTTTTGTTATTGCACACAAACTTGTTCTTTATATTCTCCCAGTATTTCACAATAAAATATTTAAAATGTTTATACTATTTATATGTACATATGAATCTTATTTAATCATTTTGTGACTACTTTAAAGCAACACTATGTAGGATTAGTGGTACTGGTACTCTGGTTGAGAAGAGCAACTGTCTGCTACCTGTGTCTTTCCCAGAGAAGCCCAGTCCTAAATTAACCCTCTTAACCATTTTTCTATCACTTCAATGAGTTTAGAAACATTATTTTAAAGTTGAACTACAACTTGAACTACATGGTGTTGCTTTAAAGTGCCATTTATACCTACACTTGTGAAACTGATAAAGCATCTCTAAAAAGTAATAATAAAACAAATATCTAATAAGAATAACCAATAAAAGACGTCATTGCTGGGGCTTTAAATCTCATTATTCTTGTTTTATGTAACCACTATAATTTGTATTTACTGACACCATGAACAGATTTTTATAATTTCAGTCTTTGTGGTTAAATATGACAAAGACGCTGTGACAGACAAACGGGCTTTAAATCTTGTTTTTCTGTTCTGTACGTGATCATTAAACCCTGATGTAATATTTTATTTTCGTGTTGTAATATTGTTCATGTATTTACCCACAAACCACACCAGGTCTTATTCTAACAGCAGTGACACTGACTGCCACTGAGTGTAGGTGTGAGAGGAGCTGATTCATGAACTCACCGCCTCAGTTAAAACTCTGTAAAGGCAACAAACACTTTTTTTTTTTTAAGAGTCAGCAGAACTGGATTCTGTCGTGTTTCCAGGTTTCAGGTCCGAACAGAACCGACTAATCTGCTCTCTGGGAGGTGAGATGTGAGCTGGGATTAGAGGTTTTGCAGTTTTTAGTACAAATATCACAACAAAAAATGTTTAGTTTTTAGACTGCAGCATTGAAACAATATGTGTTGTGTTTTTTTTGTGTTTATTTCTTTGTCTTCTGGGTTTGATTTTGAGTTTTTGAATTGTAAATTCCGACCATTTGTTTGTCCTTGAACAGTGGCGTGCACAAGGGGGGTGGCCCAATTGTTGAAAAACGTGTGCTAAGGTGCCCCCTTGGAGCCAAAACGCGTGCTAAAGTGCCCTCTTGGGAGCCAAAACGTGTGCTAAAGTGTCCTCTTGGGAGCCAAAATGCGTGCTAAAGTGGCCTCGGCAGCCAAAACGTGTGCTAAAGTGTCCTCTAGGGAGCCAAAATGTGTGCTAAAGTGCCCTCTTGGGAGCCAAAATGCATGCTAAAGTGCCCTCTAGGGAGCCAAAATGTGTGCTAAAGTGCCCTCTAGGAGCCAAAATGCATGCTAAAGTGCCCTCTTGGGAGCCAAAATGCATGCTAAAGTGCCCTCTAGGGAGCCAAAATGTGTGCTAAAGTGCCCTCGGCAGCCAAAATGTGTGCTAAAGTGCCCTCTTGGAGCCAAAACGTGTGCTAAAGTGCCCTCTAGAAGCCAAAACGTGTGCTAAAGTGCCCTCTAGGAGCCAAAATGCGTGCTAAAGTGCCCTCTTCAGTGGCGAGGACACGCTATATGTGCCCTTTTTTTTCCTTTTCGCCCCTGCCCTTTAAAAAGTCTGTGCACGCCACTGTCCTTGAATTCACCATTTGGACGACACAGACAGGAAAGTTATAGAAAAGTGACTGTGAGCTTCGCGTTGCTTCTGATGAAAGTGAATTTTACTCCTCAGCTCAGTGTGTGTGTGTGTGTGTTACACCACAGGAAACATTTACGCGTGTGTGTGTCACTCAGATAAGTCGAGTCTCGTCAGTGTGTGTGAGTCAAGTCAGACCAGACGTTCACTATAGGTAAATCCTCCAACATCAGACAGTCAAACTGTTATGATTACTATGTTCTGACACACACACTCTCTCTCTCTCACACACACCCACACACACACATGCAGAGACAAAAAGAACAGCTGCTGCAGACCTCGAGTCCAACCAGTGTCTTAACGGCATGAATAATCAGGCATGGTATGTCTTCAACACACACTTACTGTCTCTTCTTTGTGATCCATGTCAGTGCTGAGCTCTTGGTTTTGCATTTTTGAAATTCTCAAACACAAATGGTCAAAAAAAAGTTCAAATAAAAAACCAAATTAAAAGCTCACTAACATTTTTCTCTCCGTTTCATTCATCCTGCTGTTTCTGTATCAGTTAATCTTTTATGGGTTTGAGTTCTGTAACCTATTAAAGGATTTGTTTCACTTTATTACACTGTATTGTCTTTGGTTTCGTTGTTTGGTTTTGTTGTGTTTCTCAATCTACTGTATCTTAGCACAACTCCATCAAGAAACCCTGCTCTGGTCTTTACATTGCTGCACCTTCATCTTATCTATCCATCCCTGACAGTTCATCTCGCCCAATTTTATTTAATTGCACTGTACATCCTGTTTTGTTTTTTTTGTTTGGTATTACTGTCTACTTGTTGTTTTTGTTTTTAGTAGTATCATATTAATTGTCTCTCATTTTAATGTCATTGTCTGCTGGTTTCTGTTTGAATATGTTCTTTTATTGTGCTAATTTTTATGTCTCCTGTGTCCCTGTTTTCATGTATTATGATCGTTGTTTTCCTGTTGTACAGTATATTTTAATGGCTTTTTAACATCTTGCCAGAGGACTGCTCTGGCTAACACTGGCACTTTTACAGAAATGTTAATTAATGTGCACTGTCCTCTCCAAATAAAAATAAAAATAAAACATTCAGGGAAATATGCTTGTTAACTTTCATACAGGTTTACATGAATAAACTGAAACAACTCCTGTATCTGCCTGGAGAATATGAAGCAACACAGCAGCTATAGGTTTAGAATAAATGTATTAATGAATCTGTTGTATCTCATTCATTAAATCAGACAGGAACCAACCGGTGGTTCGGGTCTGGGACTCATTTCACAGCTGGACTGGAGATGCTGCAGTGAAAACAGCAGGACAGATGTGCTAACATTAGCCACGTTAACGCTAACACGACACCGTCCAAGAGGAGGAGGAGGAGGAGGAAGCCAGAGTGAATCCACACAGACACTCGCCCAATTTTACGCTACTTTAAATATTATTCTTCAAAACATTTCTTGTCAGCTAATACAATACATCACCAAACTGATCACAGAGCTGTAAAATCACATCTGAATTCTGCTTTTTCAGTTAAAAACCTTTGATTTATTAATAATAATGTGACACCGACTCTACTCCAGCTCTCTAAATCTGCTGAATCAGCTGTCGCGGCTCACTGCTGTTAAAGTCTCTGGGAGCTCAGAGGTCAAAGGTTAACACATTAACTGAGGTAAAAAAAAAAAGAAAAGAAAAGGAAAAAGACAGATGATGACACTCGATGCCGACGCTCGACCTCCGGCTGTTACGGCGCTCGGTATGCAGCCATCACGGCTTGTAATGTTTTCACTCCGCACCACATGGACCTGGGAGCTATTTCCTGTCTGACGGCGTTCACACATGGAACAATAAAAGAATACGAGTCCAGGTCTGTGTGTCATCGACCGCCTCACAAGTCTGTTCCTACTACTGAGTCCTCGTTAACATCTGAATTCATGAAGAAATACAAAGTCAAGACAATTAGAGGCTCTTATTTTATTTTGATTGTTTGATCTAAATAATGTTTTCAAGAACAAAACCATGATATCAGTTTATCCATGTTATTTATGATGGTTATTTTCTACATTTTCATTATTCATCATCAATAAAGCCAATTAAAAAACTCAATCAATTATAGATATTACCTATCTGGTCTACATCGATTGCTCTTGTTGTTTTGAGCTCCGTTAATCATCTAAAAGCTTAATAAAGAAGGTCAGTGATGTTTCTCTGCCTCTAACGCTCACTAGGGCAACAAATGTGGATTAATCCGCCGCTGACAATAGTCCCCAATAAATGCACCGTTACAGTCTCTTTGAGTGACTTGTGTCAAAAAATACTGCGTTCTGCTATAGATTGATGATGAAGCTGCACAATAAACACATAACAAAGTTAATTTAAATCTGAAAATGTCTGTTCTATCACATTGTTTGGATTTTGACTGTAAATAAAGATCAATAAAATAGCTCAGAGTAAGCTGCTGCACCGTCGCCATCTTGGCATCTTGTCCGACTCCACCCCCTAACTCTCAGTTGGTCCAAAAATGGGCAAAGAGGAGGAGCCTGTGTGCAGCAAAGACTTGCATGCAATTATACAGAACTTTAAGCCTCAAAAAATTGGAAGTAATTAGTTTGGTAACACTTTACAATAAGGGTCCCTTAATTAACGTTAGTTAGTACATTATTAAGCATTAATTAACTGTTTGCAGATATATTAACAATCATTATTATGTATTACTTAGGATTAGGAAACACATTAATTAATGTAGCCTATTAGTAAGCAGTTAATTAATGTTTACTACTCAAAGTCAAATTAAAAGTTGAATATTGAAATTAGTTATCATTATGTATGCTTTACTCAGCATTAATTAACACATTAGTTTATATATTAATGCTTAATAATGTACTAACTAACGTTAATTAAGGGACCCTTATTGTAAAGTGTTACCATTAGTTTTATTAAATTTTGCAAGAAGGATTCTTGGTTTCCATGAAGGTAGATATTTGTCGTAGACTAAAATAATTTCTGCATAAGACTGAGGAGAGAGTTGAGCAACAACCGACTGCTGAGTGTTGTGTTGTAATCATACAGTATTGAGAGAGTGAAATGTGATTTTCTTTTAGATTTATTGACTAGAATGGCTTTTTTGGACAAACACCAGTCCAGTGCTTTTTTTCTCTTATACATTTCAGGTGGGATTAATAAAAACCCATTGCCAGGCCCTGGTGGTGTTTGTGTGAGCGACTGGTGACAATCAGCGTCCAACTCTCAGCTGCAGAGTTTCGTGTTTAAAGAGAAGCACAAACAGACGGTTTCTGGAGCAACGACCTCCTGAGCCACCGACATGAGAATCACATCGGTTTTCAAACATTAAACTCAAGAAGGATTTCCCGTTTTGCCAACCACATACTTTTCTGCAGCGTCCAGTCATCTGCATCTTTGAAGTACAGTGACTGATGAATTCCTGAAAACAGATCGGGCTTTGAAATAAAAGCCTTCATTTTTCCTCTCCTGAGTGGATCCAGCCTTCCCCCGTGAGGATGAGCAAACCGACCTGTCAGTGATCATCGCTGATACAGCAGCATGTGTGTGTGAATCAGAAGCAGGTGTGTGTGTGTGTCTGTGCGAGTGTGTGTGTGTTGTATCTGGAAGGTGACGGAGTAGAAATGTGAGCCGAGGCCGAACAATGCGCTCGGATCAGATGGTGCTCGGCAGGTTTTCTCGGTCGCCGATCGGTCGGAGGATCAACTACGACGATCCTGACGACCAACAAGTGTAGGCAGCTGTTTACACCGGCCGGGAAATCCAAACTGCATGGTTTTTGGTGACACTGTTTATAGTTAAAGAGAAAAGTCAGTGTGGCAAGTTTCATGTGTCACCTCATTACTTTCAGTTGTAAACAAGACGCTGCATTTGAAGCAGATTAAAGTGAATTTTATGCAAGGGGGGGAATATTCTCAGGCCTGAATATCTTGAAGGTCTGAGGATGTAAACAGAAAATTCATTCATTAGAGCGTATCCAGACCACAAATACCCGCTCATCGCCGCGTTGGTGTAGGGCGTGTTGTTTCCAAGTGTCGTTGAGATGATGAAATAAAATGAGAGAAGACAGTTTGTGTAACAGATCGGTGCTGAGCATGAAGACTTCAGATGCTGCAGTGGTTTCCAACAGCATGAAGAGGGGATTCAACAAGAGCTCTGGAGAGTCAGCGTTTTATCCTCTGCCCCAACCAACAATCATGAGGTAAACATTCATGTTACAGAGTGATCGACCAGGAATTCGCGGTTGCACGTATTCGAGTTCAAGCGTTTGGATGTATTCCAGCAAAAGTTGAGCCTGGTTCAATCGTTTCAACGGACGAGGCAGCACTAAGGTCAAAGATAACGTGGCCTTATAGTCCAGTAATTTTAGGCCAAAAAAGGGGTCTTGAAAAATTGCAGTCATCTTGAAATTTAAAGTGATTTCATGTCGGTTGACCTCTGGAGTCAACTCATACCAATTTTCATGCCGGTACCACCACAGCAACTTCATACATGTGCCGTCAAAACGGTGGAATTTATGCAGATTTATGCAAATTTGTTCATGTTAACAAATAATTTCAAAAAACTTGTAATACATTTTTTGTTTGTCTTAATGTAAGTAATCAACTCAGTAATTTTCATGGAGATATTTAAAGGTTAAAAATTTTACCCTATTCACGTGAGAAAAATAATTAATAGGCGTATGAATGGGATATATTTGGGTCTTTTTCGAAACTTTCTCCTAATGGGATTCTTCGGGGCTTTTTTTCCCTCATTCAGGACATATTGAGGATACAAAATCAGTTGAGTTTGCTTCTGTTGCAATTTGTTCAACCTTTTTTCATAAAATGACTGGACTATTATACGGGTATCCTCAACATCACTCAGTGAGTTTATTACTTTGACTGAAATTGTGCTAATTTGAATTTGTCAAAGACATTTTGATTTGGTTGAACAGATTGCGTAACAGAGGAAGAAGCTGCATCTCTTCGCTGCAGACGTCATCCACCGCTCCACATGCTAACAGTTAGCCGCAGGTAGCTATGAAGTTTGTGGACTGTTCGGTCACAGTGACGTCGACCTTAAAGAGGTCTGATACCAACAAGCTAAAATGTTCAGAACCACCTGTCGTAGAGTCAGACTTCAATCAATAAATCTAATGCCCGATACACACTGTGCGATTTTGGACAACGAAAGACAACCATCGTAGCAAAATCTTTGGTCTTTGGCCGTCTTACGTCACACTGTGAGACAGGTTCTAGGACGGCCGTTTTCAGCATCATGCAACGAAAGACAACCTGCGATTAAATTCTGACGGTGTCAGAAAACTGCTACGACCGATATCTACTAATCAGCTGATGGACGTCTGCGGCCTGCGATTCAGTAGAACGATCATCGTACAATCTGGACACATCAAGATTGACGTCGTACCAAAGATGGTTGCATAGTGTGTCATGCAATAGTCTTATACGACTGCTAAAATCGCAGCGTATAGAGCCCATAAGACACTGTCCAACATGTAAACGTACCGACTGTATCATGGAAACGACAATAGTGAGTTTGAGCAGGTTTATACATTTCAGCAAAGGATCGAAATGTGATTTATTGATTGTTTTATAACAGTTTTCCAACATGGCAGTGAACACATCAGCTGTCACATATACTACAACACAGTAGACATTAATCTGTGATGTCTCAATCTGCTTTAAAAATCTGTATTATAACTGATTCACTTTCACTTCTGCATGACCACGATGAGGTTACACCCTCCATTGAGTTGGTTGTCAGCATTGTTGCCATAGTTACCTGCAATTTAACACCACGGTTTGATCGACTGTCTGAGCGTTTTCTTGGCTGCGGAAAGTTCATTTTTCATTTTTCATTTTTTCAACCTGGTAA
Source organism: Trachurus trachurus (assembly GCF_905171665.1). Taxonomy (NCBI): domain Eukaryota; kingdom Metazoa; phylum Chordata; class Actinopteri; order Carangiformes; family Carangidae; genus Trachurus; species Trachurus trachurus. Next base: position 3,179,179 of record NC_139907.1, on the reverse strand, counting down.
AATTTGACTCGATGTGAAACTCGACAGGTTTTGGCTTCAGAATCGAAAAAATGTGAGAAAACGTGAAAAAATGTTCAACATTTTTGGGGCCAAATTTTCGTTCGCCTCCCTCTGGAGTGGCGAGCTCTACACGGCGGTCGTGGTGCGTTGAAGCAGGAGTTGTTTGCTCTGCTGCTGGACCTCCACTAGCAGCATCTGGGCCTCTCTCTCTCTCTCTGTCTGTCTGTCTGTCAGACTTTGCATAAAAGCAGAGTTGAGTCTTTGAAGCTGGTGCCAACGCACCGACCTGCCTGCACTGGCCAGGCTGAGGTGTAGGATGGCTGCAGGGTTGGAGGGGGCCGAGAGGAAGTACAGAAATATGCTCCGATTTAAATACACTTCTCTGCCTTCTTTTCTTTTCTTTTCTTTCTCTTTTTTTTTAAAGCCATCCCCTGTAACACACAGACTTCCACATGTTTCCATGTCAAGGCAGCGAGTTTTGATGATTTATGTCACATGGATCCATGTAGAAGGGGGGGCATTAAAATTCCTTTGCAGTTAGAAGATGCAGCGGAGCAATTTAGGAGCAGGAGAAGCAGCGATCCATGTTGAAACACATGTAAACACACACATACAGACACGACTCAGCACAAAGAACGACTTCACTTTTTTCACTGAGCGCAGCTACAATAACTGGAATAAAACAGAACGACAGGCAGCGAATGGAGAAAATATGTATAAGTTCTCTTTAAATAAGTAAAAAGAGACGACTTTATAACAATATTTTAACATGAATCAAAGTTAAAGCTTTAGTTTAACCCTTTCATGATTAGGTTTATAAATCTAAATATAGATGCAAATATTCAAATTCTGCTGAACTCTTCCGTTTCCTCCTGATGCTTCTTCTTCGCAGCTTTCGGACAAACTCTGTAGTGGGAATATGTTTTCCTCATGTGTTGAGATGTTTCCCATAATGCACTGTTCCAGCTGCAGAGAGCAACTTGTTTAGATTATTTTAAAGTGTCAGATTCACTTTTATTCTTTTGCAGGGAGCTGCTGACGTAGATGTTGCCAGACAGTGAACGAGCGAATTCGCTCTTTCATCTTCTGCCAGAACTGAAGGCACAGACACTTGACCTTTGACCCCGTCTGAAAAAGTCCTCAGGCTCCATGTGGTCCAGTAGAATAAAATAATAATACAATACATTAAAAAACCTCTGGAGTTGTATGGTTCTGCATCCAGAGGTTTGATCCAGTAGGAAGTTTCATGAAGAACCGGGATATTTAGACTTTAGAGACGCTAATTGTTCATGTATCGGTTGATATTTGCCAGATTCATGTCTGAAAGTTTTTATCAGAGTATTTTAAAACAATTTCAGACATTTGATGACTCATCCTGGGCGTTAACCATCCTGTTGTCCACCTGAGTCAAGGAAGGAAGGAAGGCAGGAAGGAAGGACAAAGGGAAAGAAGGAAGGAGGGAGGGAAGGAGAAAGCGGAGGAAGGAAGGACAAAGGGAAAGATGGGAGGAAAGAAGGAAGGAAAGATAAAGGGGTGGAGGGAGGGAACAGATTGGGTCAAAAGGGAAGGAAGGAAGGAAGGAAGGAAGGAAGGAAGGAAGGAAGGAAGGAAGGAAGGAAGTGAAAAAGGACTGTGGAAAGAAGGGAGAAAAGAAAGATGGAGGGTCAATTGGATCAAAAGTAGAAGAAGTAAGGACGAAGGGAAGGAAGTAAGGGAAAAGGGATTGAAGGGAAAAAGGATTATGGAAAGAAGAATGTTGAACTATCCCTTTAATGCCTTCACTCACGTTCTCTTTTATTTATTTCTATCTAATTAACTGCATCTTACATTTTTATTTTGGCTCCTGGTCTCAGTTTGTTTGACAATCTGTGGTTCCTACTGTATGTTCCTGTTTCTGTCAAGCACTTTGTAAATTCAAAGGTGCTTTACTGTATAAATAAAGTTATTATAGAAGAATAATCGTCTGTGAGTGACGACGGCTCCTCACACGGCTGGTTACCGTCGACGACGTGGAGCTCTTTGAGACGCTGCAGTGAATCTGTTCTTACGATTCATTACCTGTGATGAAACCTGGTCTGAATCGTACTTGATGATTCACAGACACTCAGGTATGAGTGTGAGCTCATCACTTCTTCACTTCTTCTACCACGCTGATCTTTGGTATGAAGCTGCGTCAGGGCCGAGGTGTCGTCATTGTCGTTGTAGTTGTAGTTGTTGTTGTGTAACCGTTAACTCACCGGCTCTTTCATACTGTACCAACGTGGTTGACGTGGTTACGGCGCAGGTGGAGGTTTTGGGACTGTTTGTTGTCTTTTGAACACGCCATCCTCCTCCTCAGCAGGTTTTTTGCCAAACGATTGTATGAGCTGTAACTCCGACCGCAGCAGCTGTCAAAGTAGAGAGAGAGAGAGAGAGAGAGAGAACTGAGTGTAAAAGCTCGACAGGGGAACACGACCGGCACATAAATCTCTCCGGGCCTCGGCTTTGATGTCCGACAACAAGCACTGACCTGTGTTTTTCCACCCGGCCGGCGAGTGAAACCAAAGACCTCTGTGGATTCTGATTCTGGGGAGGTAGTGGAGGACTAGGACTCTTTTTCTGCTGACGTCTCAGCTTAGAAGAAGCCTTTGAAGTGAACACCTCCACACAGGCTCTCTGTCCTCTGATCTGCTGGACAGACGGACGGATGGATGGATGGATGGAAGGAGGGTGGGATGGGTGACTTCTCTTGAACAGAGGAGGGTCGCTGCTCCTCAGAGCCGAGACGGCAGCAGCTCTTGCTAAGTGGCTCCTGTGAAGAGGCCCTCAGAGGTTAATGGGCCACTTCACCCCAGAGTCTCGGGGTCAGATCTCCAGATAGACGACGTCGGCTCAGTGACACAGATAAAACCACGAACAAGTCGACCTCACACAGCTCAGACCGGACGCTGCTGCAACCTGAGGAACAGGCCTGATTAACCCTCCTGTTGTCCTTCTGGGTCAAAGAAGGAGGGAAAGAAGGAAGGAAGGAAGGAAGGAAGGAAGGAAGGAAGGAAGGAAGGAAGGAAGGAAGGAAGGAAGGAAGGAAGGAAGGAAGGAAGGAAGGACAAAGGGAAAGATGGGAGGAAAGAAGGAGGGGGGAAAGGAAGGAAAGATAGAAGGAGGGAGGGAACAGATTGGGCCAATTGGGTCAAAAAGGAAGGAAGAAGTAAGGATGAAGGGAAGGAAGGGAGGGGAAAAGGATTGTGGAAAGAAGGAAATTCATGCAGAACTGCTGTTGGGCGCTGTCAGGAACAGTTTTTCATCAAGCAGTCTCTGAATTTCCCTCTAAAACAACTCTGTGTCGTAACGTTGTGTTATTATCTCATAGCGTGGTGAATGTGCAGGTCACAACTTGTCCACCAGAGCGTTGTGGAGTTGTTGGATTGTGTATTTGATGAGTTTGATTCGGGAAACCAAGAAATCCCATTAGCCTCTGTAGCGTAGCTCTGAGCAGCTCACGGCTCTGCTCCGCCGTTCTAAAAACAGCTTGCACCGACAATTAAAGGTAACGAACCTACTGCTATGACTATAGGGATTATGGCAATGGGCCAATTTGCCAAAATGTTGAACTATCCCTTTAAAGTAAAAGAACAGATAAGAGCATCTGAGTAAAACTGTGACAGATGAAACATTTATAAAATATATTAGACAGTGAAACCCATTGGGAACCAAACAAATGAGGAAAGTAAAAGTACATTAAGAAACATTTTGAGGTAACACGCTTCAGATTTTCCAAACATCACCATGGAGCAGAGGAGTTTGCATCTCTAACGTCCTCCTGCTGCTGAAATCTGATGCATTTCCCTTTGAAATGGAAAGCTGCAGCAGCGAAAGTCCAGAGGTGGAGGTTTGGACCGGACCAGAGCGGGTTGGAGTGGAGGAGGCTCGGTGGAGTTCGCCCAGTGAATCTGGAGAACAGATCTGCTGCGAACAGGCTTCATGCTCCGTCTTCACCTGCCACAAACAATTATTTAAAACACGTTATTTCCAGCTTTTCGGGGCCGCGGTTTGTCTTTAAAGTTAAAGAGCTGCAGGATCCATGTGGCACATCATTCAGAAAGCTAAGATGCACTGTACCGTCTGTGCTTTTATGCAATTTGTCTGTTTTATTTTAATCAAATTCAATTAATTTGAAAATCCTTCATGTGTTTTTTGTTGTAATTTGTGGATGAGGATGAGCTGAGTGGATAAAAACCAGCCTCTCATTACCTATCAATGATTTTTACGCTTCTTCTTTTTCTTCTGCTACTGCAATAAAGTGGACTACTCCAAATATAAAGTTGCATAAAATGGAAATACTCAGGTTAGCTACAGTAACGTAGGATTGAAGAGATACATGATGCACTGATCAATATTTTCCTGCTGTGTGATGTTGTTTTCACCTCTGCAAAACAGAGGAAATAAAATGTTTGCATGTTTCTATGTTGGCTCAGGGCTTCTGTACTGATCCATCTTGAAAGTGTGTTTGCCACGCACGCATACGGAACATATATTCTAATATTTACGATTGCAGGTAAGTGGGACATGTAAATATTTTCATCCAGGACCAAAGCAGCATGTTCTGTGACCTTCACTACGATGGGGAAATGAAATGAAATCTGCAGCACAGACGTTCGGAGTTCTGACCCGTGTGATGCGGAGCAGCTGAAACCGGACCACAGGAAGTAATTAAACTAATCATTTAGCTCGAGCCGCTATTATTAATACGGCGCTGACAAACAGATTTACACCACGCTTCCTCTCGCTCTGAGTGAAAATGCTTTGATCCCAGGGCTCCTCCGGGTCAGTACGGTGGCCCTCAGGGGACAACAGACACACAACTGGGTTATATATGCTGGAAATGTCACTTTAAATTAATTGGTTTTTAATTTTTTTCTGTGCATTTCGTCGTCCCGCCCCGCCACGCTGAACTGAATTTACTTTTGTTTAGCACAGTTTTTACCGTGTGTGTTTGTGGCGTGTCACACATGGACACCAGAGGGATTCAGACCCACATGTTAATCATCAAAGGCCTCATGTTTATCATAACGCTGAGTGTTTGTGTATGTGTTGTATGTGTGTAGAGAAGTCACATCATGCATGAATATGGATCTCTGGCTCTGGCCGAGGCTCAGAGACAAACATGTGCCGGTGTCGGTTGTGTAACTCTGTGTGTTGCTGCTGGATGATGATGATGATGATGATGATGATGATGATGGTGCAGCATCTCGATCTGTATCTGTGATCTCATATTGCACAACTTGAAAATCCAGTAACACTTTACTTGACGCCTATCTCTATAACACATTATAACCATACTTATAATGAGTTATAATGCAGTTACAACACTGTATAACTATAGTTATAAACACTCATAAATGATCATAATGTTTTATAACAATACTCATAACACACTATAAAGCATTTTATCATATACGTTATAATTGTTAGTAACTGGCTGACAATGCCCACATTTATAATGCATTATAAATATAGTTATAATGTGTTATAATTGGCTTATAAACGTGTATAACTATCATTATAAACACTCATAAATCACATAAGACTTTATAACAATGAGCATAACACATTATAGAGCATTATAACTCTATTATAATACTAAGACCTTACAATCCATTATAAAATGCTCTATGATGTCTTATGCTTATTGTTATAAAGCCTTATGATAATTAATGAGCATTTATAATGATAGTTATACACATTTATAAGCCAATTATAACACATTATAACTATATTAATAATGCATTATCGATGTGGTCATTGTCAGCGAGTTACTAACAATAATAACCTACTGTATAATACCTGACCTTATAAGTCATGATAAAATGCTTTATAATGTGTTATGCTTATTGTTATAAAGCATTATGATAATTTATGAGTGTTTATAATTATAGTTATACAGTGCTATAACTGCATTATAACTCATTATAAGTATGGGCCGGTGCATATTCTCATTTGCCCAGGTCATAGTATTTCGTCTTCCTAGACAAATAACTAAGTCCAGTTGCTTTCGATTTAACCTCCTTTGAAACATTATAAGTATGGTTATAATGTGTTAAAGAGATAGGCGTCAAGTCAAGTCAAGTGTTACCGAAAAGCCTCCTTCACTTTTGGATTGACAGTCATAATAAATCTGCTAAATTTAGCACATTTCAGGGCTCCATCTGCCCAAAGGGTCCTGAAAACCTCCTCGACCCGAAGACGTTTCACTTTTATTCCTTCGACTCAAGCAGCAACTCGCCAGAAGACATAATCAGAGCTGCCGTCAGACAGCAGCAGCAGCAGCAGCAGGTACAAGCTGAATATTTCTCTCCTGTAAAAGTCTGTTTCGTTTCTGTGTGCCGACTCATGCAGGCAGATCCCAACACGTCTGATTTATAATGCATATTCAGCTCCTCCAAAATCCTGAGGGTAGCAGAGGAGGCTGCTAATGATAAGCCCCGGTCTTCTGGGCTTGGTTGGTTTTATCATTCCATCAGACTACAAAGTACATATCGTACCGTGGAACTCCAGCAGCAGCAGCGGCAGCAGCAGCAGCGGCAGCAGCAGCAGCAGCAGCTAGCGCCTGTGGTGCAACCTTGACAGACAAGCTAGCATGAAGTGATACGAGTGAAATGTGCCCAGGGAGGTGAGGGCACAGAAATACAACATGAAACAACAAAGCTTTCCTTCAAGAGAGGGTGGGGGGGGGAGAGGAGGAGTTTTATTGGCTGGTACAAACCATATCTGTCAGTTTGGAGTCTGATGAAAGCAGCAGAGAGGAGAGAGAACGTGTGAGACGTGTCTGAAGAGGAAAAAAACAGCAACAGACTCTAAAAGTGTGAAGTTTCACTTCTAAGAATTTTGAATGTGACGAATGTCAGAAGATTACAAATGGAAGCAGATGAGATGAATTAAAGACCATTTCATTCCCTGAAGCAAAAAACACTCGTCAACACATGTCACCAGCAGGTCAGAGAGCAGAGCACTGATGTTAAATCATGATTTTGGCCTTTTATTAAATGTCGGTCAACAGTTAAAAGCTTGGTTGGAGGAATAACACTTAAATGTTGCCATATGTTGTTGATGATTGTTCTTTAGTCATCGGTCATATTCCAGTGGTTCTCAGACTTTTTTTTTTACATCAAGAACCCCTAAATTGACACAAATTAGACTACGGATCCCCATTGGACAAAATTTTGAAGCAAACACCAGAAATACACAAATATTTGTTCTGAGACTGAAGAATGTTAACTTTTTGTCAATGTACGTTCAAATTAGGGCCATTGGCGGGAATTTTTGGATATATTGTAGATACATTTCTGGAAAAAAGTGGTACAATTTCTCCAAAAACGTTTAACATTTCTAGAAAAAAGTGGTAGAAATTATAAAAAAGTGGTTAAAATTTCTCAAATTCAAAAAGAAAAATTCAAGGGGAAACTGGTAACATTTCTCAAAAACACTTTTTTAAAAAAATCTAGAAAAAGTGGTAACATTTCTTAAAAAAAATTATAACAATAATAAAAAGTGGTAAATATTTCTCATAAAAAAAGAAAAAAGTTCCAAAATTCTAGAAAAAAAAGTGGTAAAATTTAAAGAAAAAGTTGAGGCCCCCCTTGAGCCCTTTCAAGGACCCCTGGGGGTCCCTGGATCCCACTTTCAGGACCACTGCTATAGGCTACATTCATTTTGCTGATGAGTTTCAGGCTAACGTTGTTGCTGTTATCAAGATACCAAGAGTTTCTTTCTATCAAGAGTCGGTCTCCAACAGTGAGTCAGTCTCCATAGGCTCCCATGTTAAAATGTCCTTTACCTTTACAGCTGAAATATACATGTTTACAGTGTCAAAGTCTTTTGGTCTCAAAGGTCAAAGGTCAGAGGTCATTGTTCTCACCTCAACTAACTGAACCAAAGAACTCAGATGAGTTTCATCACATCCCTGAACACTGTCAGAGTCTTGTTATTAAAGCTTTTATGGATTAGAGCCACAATGATCCACCTGTATTTAGTCTCTGTCAATCATCTAACACTGGTATCATTACTTGCTGAGGGGAGCGAGGTCACATGAAAAGGTCAGAGAGGTCGGTTTGGCTTTGTCACATTTACGATCACCTCTACTGTACGTCCCATATAAGCGATGCTGCTGCAGGAAGGATTGTGGGACGGCGCTGGCTGAGCTTGTGCGGCCTCGGGGTGCGTAAATCAGACAGTTCATGGAGTTGAATGACGGGCCCTGCAGCCAGAAGGAGAACTTGAAGAAGGCACCGACACAAATCGCTGACTCATGTTGTAAAAAATGCAGTGTAATGTAATGATGACAGCAAGACTGAAGCAGCAGGAACCTGTGGAGCCACAGACACTGAGTTCAGGGTGGTGGTGGTGGGGGGGTAGGGGGGTATATGTGGTGGTGGGGGTTCGGGGGCAGATTTGGATGCAGGGTTGAGTTGAGTTTAGTGAAAGGCAGCCGCGCCGCGCCGCTCACGGTTGACGTGCTCACCCGTAATGAGAGCTGATTGCCGACTTAATGGCGCATTAAGGCCGTTATTGTTGCACCTCCGGCCGACTGATGACACAGTCGTCCGTCCATCGCGCTGTCTCAACCCCCGACGCCCCCGGGGCTCCATGCAGCTCACGGCGTGCAAATGCCATGACGTAAGGTCCGGCTCGCCCCGTATCATGTCTGTGTGTGTGTGTGTGTGTGTGTGTGTGTGTGAGTTGCATGGACTGAAAGAGAAGAGTCTGTTTTTCATGCTGCAGTGTTGAACTATAAACAGTCTAATGTACCAAATGCAATATACACACTGATATTCTATTCATTACATATATATTCTTTTATTTACATTAAAGACACATTGAATTAATGTACATATATGTAATTGTAGTTGTATAAGTACTTTAAATGTACTTAATTTGCATATTTTTATGCAGTATTTATGTAAAAAGTGGTATTTACTTCAAAACAGCCACATAAATAACATGTGTTCTTCAACATTTCTATATTTGTATATCATAATATCCTGTGCATACTAACATAATACACATTTTGGATGTTAGAATTAGAAGTATTTACAGTTTATGCATCATTTTCTGTAATTAAATTGAATGTATATAGTTGTATACAGTACACATAAAATTATATCTTTATGTATGTAGGAACGATGATACTGTAAATACATAGAAAATTATTATTTTATTATTTAATTTATAGATAATCAAGAATATTCTGATAGTTTATCATATAAAATAACGTCTGTATTTGGAGATCTTATATAAACTGTGTGTATTTTAACGACTGTACCTGCCTTTATATTTTTTAATATAGTGACAAACACACATAAATGTTGAGAAATTGTAGGTGCAGAAACATTTTATTCCTTTATTGCATTTCACTGTAAGTTGTTTTAAATTGTTCTAGATGATGGCAGTAGTTACTGTAGAATTGAAATTGTACAGTCTCAAATACTTTTATTCTAAATTACAGTATTTATTTATTTAAAGTGTGTTTAAAGTATTTAAAGTTTTCTTTATGGGCGTCTGTGCAGAAACTTCACTGTGTGTGTGTTTTTTTTATATGGATTTTCAACCACAGCTGAACTTTTACTTTCACCCTCAGGCTGTTTTTTTATGTTGCACTGTAAAACTTAGTGACCCACGTCATCTGACAAATTAACTGTATGTGGCACGCACACGCTGTGTAAGCATCAGGATAATGTGTTTTACTGTAACACAATAAGCTCCACTTTGCCCTTCCTATGTGTGTGTGTGTGTGTGTGTGTGTGTGTGTGTGTGTGTGTGTGTGTGTGTGTGTGTGTGTGTGTGTTAGGTGAATCTCCAACATGAAACAGATCCAGTTCATTTGTGGTGATGAATAGCTGGATGATATTGGGAGTTGCGTTGCGTTCCTCTCTGAGTTGAGGCTTGTCTGGGAAATGTGTTGCCTTGGGTGGTTGTGCGTATGTGTGATCCAGGCGTGTCGCATCAAACTCTGCACATTTCTAAAGCCGCGGTGAAAACGGTGTGTGTGTGTGTGTGTGTGTATCCTGAACACACACACTGAAAGTTTGTCTCAGCTGTCCAATTTAGACTGAATGTTTTGAGTCGAGTGTTTCACAGTTTTCTTAACGTAGAGGAAGTTTATTCTGGTTAATCCTCCTTGTTTCAAAATGTTTCCTGCTGAAAACTTTATCGACACCAACAGTAGAGGACTGAAACACTTGTGATTATGCTGTAAATTAACTAAATGACTGACTTTATTGTACTTCATTTTCCATTTAATGCTGCTTTTTATAGATTGTGATACAGCACTGTGCATCACTACAGATGAAACTAAAGAGTTTAGCAACTCAGGGTTTATTTAACAGTTTGCATGAAGTGGATGGGATTTGCTCAGTTGTCATGGAGATTCAACTGTAGTGTTTACAACAACGTTTAAGGACTAAAGCCTGAACAGGAAGCTGTAAAAGTTGCAAAATTCTAACTTATTGTCACTGTATTTTGCAGCTGCAGTTACTTGATACTTTAGATTTATGTACAAATTATAATCTGGTAACAAACTGTCGTTAAAGACACTTTGCACATCAACCTCCATCCATCCATGCATCAGCTGTATATTCTAAATGTATGTATCATTTTTCTTTTCGTTAGTTTTGATACTTTAAATACATTAAATGTAATCCATTATTATTATTATTATTTTGTTCTGATAAAACTCTGATTTTATTTCATTAAATTATGGTTTTGCTGCATTTTCTATGACACAGTCAGGTGTATTTATTACTGTGAATACAGAAGAAGGTTACTTTTGTGTGTACCTTATTTCATGATTTTATAATTTGATATGATGGTGCGCCGTGACAGGAAGTGGGAGAGAGACAGAGAGAGACGGGGAATGACGAGCAGCAAAGAGTCAAAAGTGTCCAGAAGTTGAGCTGGGGACTCAGCAGGTCAGAACATCTGTGTCCAGAGGTTTCCAGACCACTCGGCACAGCAACAGGTGAGTTGTAAAAGAATCGGTGCCGATTGAAAGTTAAGGCATCAAAGAATGTTTTAAAATCGGAGCGAACACAAACTGTCACTGACTGTCACTCGGATGGATAAAAACTAACTCGACTATTTGAAAGTTGAAGTGATGCTGAAGCTGAATCAGCTGAGTGATGAATGACTTCCTCTCTCCTTCTGCCTCAGTGTGAATGAAACTCTCTGAGCTCTGGTCATCTATTTGAAGACAGGAGGAGAAGAGGAAGGAGAGTGGATCCTCCAGCTCGTCTCCGGACTGAGACCTTCACACTCCACCGAGCTCCCAGTGTGTTTTTATAGCAGCTCTGCAACATTTCAAGATCTGAAAACCTGTTAGAGCTCTGTCGTACTGTGAAGCAGATGTGGCGGCGGCGGACACAGGGACTCGAACTCCCCTCCTCTGCTTACACACACACACACACACACACACACAGAGTACAGTACAGTAGTGGTTCTCAAAGTGAGGTCCCCAACTGTTTCTTGAAATTTTACCAATTTTTAACCTTTTTTTTCTTGAAATTTTACCACTTTTTATAGAACTTTTTAAAACCTTTTTTGAGAAATGTTACCACTTTTTTCTAGAAATTTTTTTACTTTATTTTATGTTTCTTTAGAAATCTTACCACTATTTTCTAGATCTTTTATTTATTATTTTTTTTTTTTACCACTTTTTTCTAGAAATGTTTAAAAGTTTTTGGAGAAATTGTACCACTTTTTCCACAAATGTCTCTACAATCAACAAATTCACGCCATTGGCCCTATAATTTGAACGTATACATTGACTGAAAAAGTAATGTTCTTCAGTCTCAGAACAAATATTTCTGGTATTTTTGCGTCAAAATTTTGTCCAATTGGGGGTCCGTGGTCTAATCTGTGTCAATGTAGGGGTCCTTGATGTAAAGAAGTCTGAGAACCACTGCAGTACAGTACAGTACAGTACAGTACAGTACAGTACAGTACGGTACAGTACGGTATGGATGTAATTATTGGCAAGTGGAGGCGGGCGTGGCCTTAAAGTATGTGTCTGTCTATTCTTCTCTGTGAATCCATACCCACAGGACATGAGCATTAATGTCAGCTATTCTGATGAAGGGCCCATCCCACTGCTTGCCCTGCTAAACCAATGACTCCCTCTCTGCACACACACACACACACACACACACACACACACACACACACACACACACACACACACACACACACACACACACACACACACACATAGAAAACTTTCCCTCCTTCTCTCTGGAAGTGCTCATTGTTTAGAGTCCTCCTCCACACTTTGAAGTGAAGGGGTCAAGCGGAGGCTCCCTCCTCGTCCCCGGGGGGGAGATGAGATGAGATGAGGAGGCCGAGAGCAGAATATTCAGTGTGCCGGTCGGGGTGGGGGGGGAACATCTGGGAGAGCAGGGCTAAGCAGGGCTGACTTGGCAGGCGGTTGGTGTTGGCACAGGCAGACCTTCCTACCGGGTCCCTTTCATCTCCGTTTGAACATGTGGACTCGGCCCTAACCCCGGGCGGAGTCGGAGGGGCCCGCCGCCAGCAGAGAGGCCGAGGCGTGGTCGCTCTCCCGCTGACTGACTGTCCTCAGGAGCTCCACCGAGCATTCCTGCCTCCCTCCTCTCCTCTCCTCTCCTCTCCTCTCCTCTCCTCTCCTCTCCTCTCCTCTCCTCTCCTCTCCTCTCCTCTCCTCTCCTCTCCGGCTGCGTGCTTTCCCCTCCTCACCTCCTGCTAACGCACCAACGTCCAAACCCCCCGAGCCTCCTTCTGCAAGACTGGAGCAGAAGATCAGAAACCGTCCTCCAACTTTATAGGGATAGTTCAACATTTTGGCAAATTGGCCCATTGCCATAATCCCTATAGTCATAGCAGTAGGTTCGTTACCTTTAATTGTTGGTTCAAGCTATTTTTATAACGGCGGAGCAGAGCCGTGAGCTGCTCAGAGCTACACTACGGAGGCTCATTATGGGATTTCTTGGTTTCCCTCATCAAACTCATCAAATACACAATCCAACAACTCCACAACGCTCTGGTGGACAAGTTGTGAGCTGCACATTCACCACGCTATGAGATAATAACACAACGTTACCACACAGAGTTGTTTTAGAGGGAAATTCATGCAAAACCGCTGATGCGCGTTGCCTTCAGGGACAGTTTTTCATCAACAGTCTCTGTATTTCCCTCTAAAACAACTCTGTGTGGTAACGTTGTGTTATTATCTCATAGCGTGGTGAATGTGCAGGTCACAACTTGTCCACCAGAGCGTTGTGAAGTTGTTGGATTGTGTATTTGATGAGTTGAGAGAAACCAAGAAATCCCATGAGCCTCCGTAGCGTAGCTCTGAGCAGCTCACGGCTCTGCTCCGCCGTTCTAGAAATAGCTTTCACCGACAATTTTAAGGTAATGAACAAACTGCTATGACTATAGGGATTATAGCAATGGGCCAATTTGCTAAAATGTTGAACTATCCCTTTAAACCACGCTCACAACTGAACAGACGCAGCTCTTACAGGTTTAGCTGCAGAAATGAGCAGAATTTAAATAGTAAAAAGTTTTATTTATTCAACTCAACCTGACCTGTTATTTTCATCTTTAGCTTTTATTGGTTTTCCCTTATCTTAGTAATTGTTCCTTATTGCCCTATCTTATTGTCACTCTATGTTGATGATTTATGCTGTTTTTATCTATATAGTTAGTACTTGACTCTGTGTATGTTGTGCAGCACTTTGGGCAACTTAGGTTGTTTTTAAATGTACTATATAAATACATTTTGAGTTGAGTTGAATTTATTCATAACAGCTAAAGCAAAGGAAGGATAAACAAGGAGGAGTTGAAACTAAACTAGGAGCAGAAGGAGCTCAGGTGACAGGAGGAGGAGGAGGAGTGCAGTGGTTGTAGCTGCAGGAAACCATCCTCCTGTAACTGCAGCTTGTGTGTTTATGACCGTTTATGATGATGATAGGTGGTTTTATGACGTGATCTGGATCCTGTTACTCAAGAGCAGCAGTGATGGTGATTGGTGGTGGCAGCGTTTAATCATCATCATCACTGCTGAGTGTGTGAGAGTGAAACATGCCGCCACTGACGTGCTGAAAAAACAGGTGTGTGAGGCTGGAAAGTGTGTGTGTGAGTAGCAGAAGGCGACTGGGGGAGAAGCTTCATTGTATCTGGGTCGTTGTGTTTAAAGGTGTTCAGTGTTTGTTGCGCCTCCTTCTACGAGTTTCCACCAGTTGCCACACGAGTTTACCCGAGTAAGGAAACAAATTTGATTGGTCGTTATCGAGCGGGCGGGATATTCAATGTTTGGGGTGAGCCAGAGCTCCATGTGTGTGTGTGTGTGTCTCAAACGTTTGATTGACGGATGACGGATCCAATATCAGTGGCTGATGAATTGTGAGCAGCGTGACGCATAATTCGTGCGACTGCATTATCAAATGCGAAAAAAACGACCCCACTTTCATCCAGGAATTACTCAAAAATAGATTTTTGCACAAAGTTTGGGCTACATCGTCTGATAGATGAGTTATTACACTGATTTTATGACCCAGAGTGGAATCAAATTTTTCACATTTTTCTTTTCTGTACACCTTTAAAAGCCGAGCGGTGCTGGAGCAGCAGGTCGGAGAAAACTGTGATCCAGGTTTTATCACTAGAGTCGAAAGGTGGAAACTGTTCAAACCTGCATGAATCCTCCTGAGCTCAGGTGACAACAGCTTTACTGAGCCAGGTTGTTCTGATCTGATCTGTTCTGTTGTTGGCACGAAGATCTTCAGTGGACCAGGTCAGAACGTGGACTAATCATGAGGCGCGACCTAAAAGCTTCAATTTAGACCAAATGTTCCATTAGAGGGAACCTGATGGTCCCTGAACGCCCCACGGATCCTAACAATAGCCTAAATATTTTCATTATCTGATCATTAATGATTCATTTGAACCTACCTTTGACTAATGTTATCATTTATTTATTCATTATGTGAAGCTTTGCTGTTGTTGTGGTCATGAATCAATGAACTGATCTTCACACATTTGTCGGTTGAATAAAAAACGCCACATGAGTTCATCTTCTTCAGCTGTGAGATAAAACTGGAAACTTCCAACAAGTGGAGATCATTTCTGAGTCTGTATCGATTAACTGAACTGGGACGATAAATTCAACGGGTTCTGGTGCAGGAACCAGGACGTTGGACTGAAGATCAGGTTTGTGAAGCAGCCGGTTACCGTAGCTACAGCAGCCGACCAATCCATCTTCTCAGCAGATTAATCACCACAGTGAGTTCCTGTGTCTGGAGGCAGAAGATGTGACACCGAGTTAAACATCAACCGAAGCGTCTGGATCATCTCCATGGAGACAAGTTTGCGTTTGCGTCGTTGAAACGATCCGAGAGGACGAGCGTCAAACGGAGCGTGACCTGACGGTATGAGTCACCGCTGGACTGAGGATGAAGAGGTCAAACGTCCAGGAGACGAGACACTGAAGAGGACGTTTGTCTCACTGACCCACAGACATGAAACCTTCATGTGTTTCTGTTAAAGTCCCAGTGTGTAACTTATTTGGCTTTTTATTAGCAAAAATCTAATATGTCTTTCATAAATCCGTATTTCACTGAAGGTGAATCACAGCTGCATACAAATGAAAGCTTTCTACCTTAGAATGAGTTGTTACAAGTCGTTACAAATACATAAGTGGGCGACGCACCGAACCGAGGCGGCCATGTTGCATCGCCATTTTTTTTTACGTTCAGTGGCAACGTGACCGTAGGTAACCACGGAAACTGAGCGGAGCTGTGGGCTCGGCCTGTTAAAACTGTCACCACTGTGTAGTGTGAGGAAGGACGGAGGCACTGGTGTTGCATTCAGGTGCAGTCAGGCAGACGGCCGTCGACTCGGCAAACCAACCGGATGTCATTTTACTCCACCAGAGAAAGACGGTAAAACAATACCACATCACCATGACAACATATTGTCACGCCTGTATTGTTTTACATAGACACTTGTTTATCCTGTTACATGCAGCGTATGTTGTCTGTCTGACGTCTGCCCAATTTCATGTGAATGCAACATCAAGAATACGTTCAGATATGCAACCGCACCGCTAGATGGGGAGAATTCCTACGTATTATACCTTTAAAGACCAACAACGACTCCAGCGATCTGCAGCTCTGGACCATCAGCCACTGCTGCAGCTTCTCGGACCATGTGACCATCCTGACGCCACCACCGCCACCTTCATCCTGTCCTCCTCTTCCTCCATGACAACAACATCTCCCCTTCACCTTCATTCTACTTCTTTTCCAAGTAGGTCAACAACGTACCCTGCACACGCATGTGACCCGGGCGCCACGCCATCCAGGATTCCAGACACGTTTCCCATTCTTCCCAAAACAACTGTGGGGTTAATGAAGCACACACACACACACACACACACACACACACACACACACACACACACACACACACACACACACACACACACACACACTGTCCCGGCGAGCATGATGGAGCTCCAGCTCAGCTGCTGGAGGCCTTCATGCGGAGCGGTCCGCCTCGTGTTAATCATTTCCCACATTGTCATTAACGCGGCAGATGGAGGCACGCGAACGACTCACTCCATTGGTTTGGCGCGCAGCGAGGCGGGAGGCACGGAGGCAGCTGATTGGCTACTTTCAGACTGACTGAAGTTCCATACGATTGGAGATGACGCTAAAGACTAAGTCCAGAAATTTCAGATGCACATGCAGCTTATACAATTGATGGTTTATATCCAAATGTAGATGTACTTAGTATGTTTTAGTGGGTTGCTTTATTCCCCGACTGTGCTCGGATGAACAGAGCGTTAATTTTATGATTTTGAAGGTCGTATTAATCACGGTTTAATAAAATAAATGGGAAGAGAAACTGTTGTTTTCCTTCTCAGCTGAGTTACTTTTGTAAACATCAATGTTTTTCTATGTGAAAGGAGTATAAACAAAGGTAAACACACTCACACAGCCACATTACAATACAACCATCTTCCAGTAAATATCATGAAATAGCTGGAACATATAAATTCATTAGCAAAAGATGTTCTTGCAAATGATCTAAAATGAACTTTTTTATACATTTTTAACATGAAATTATGAAACTCACTCACCTCAGCACAAAACCACAGTTCAGTAAAATAAACAATTACCTGGTACCAGATTTGCCAAAAAAGCGGTGGAGACAGCAAGCACACACTCGACAAAACAGCTAAATCCCCGGCCGTCAGTCGTCACACAGCAGCAAAGTCATAAGATGAGAGTGTAGCTGAGCTAACAGAGATACTGTAACTCTTCTCTCTGTGTTGGACACACACAGACAGGTGAAAGTCACACACCTTTAGCAGTAGCTATGCTAGCTTCACGGCACTACAATTCGCGGGTGTATCACGTCTAGTGTTCTCGCGATATTCGCCATCGCGCTGGTTTTAAAGTGACAGAAGCCTATATTACTCCATTAGCTATTTAAAGCACAGCAAATACACTAAAAACACTACAACTCCCGTTCACTTGTCGACATATTATCAGTGAGAAACTGACAAAGCCTGGAACAAAGAGGGGTTTGAAGTGACGTTCTAGAACAGGGGTATCAAACATGCGGCCCATGGACCAGAACCAGCCCTGCAGAGGGGCCAATCTGGCCCTCAGGATGAATTTGTCAAGTGTGAAAATTTGAAATTGCACATATTTTTATCAAGAAATTTCAGGTGGTTCATAATATGTTTTGTAAAACGATAGTTCAGTAACTGTAAACATCTTATTAATGTACTAAAACAGAGGACATTTTCAATTTTTTAAAATATATTTAAAGGTTATTATGCTATTATTTTACTGGTGCGGCCCACTTGAGATTAAATTGTGCTATTTGTGGGCCCCTGAACTAAACTGAGTTTGACATCCCTGTTCTAGAACGTGAGGAGAGTAAAGTTCTAGAATGAAGAGGTGAAGGTTCCGGAACTGGAAAGTGAGTGGAGTTCTAGAATGTTTGAAGGGTGCAGCGTAGCAACAGTACAGTAACTAAGAGAGGAGTTGTGATGGTGTGTGATAATAAAGTTTCTCAACATCTGAAGATAAAAAAGACAAAAAGAGACAAAAGCAGCAGAAATTTGGTATAAAATACTTTAATAAATAATAGGATTGTTCTAAGAACAAACAAAAAATTCCACTAACAAACCAAGACTTTTACCAAATTTTGTACAAAATAATTACAATGTTCTGCACATTCAGCCCCGTCTCTGGGACTAACACAATGTAAAATTTACTGACAGAATAATGAATTTTGGATTTTTTTTCATGATTTGCATCAGCATCATTAACAAAAAAAAAAACATAAAATATTGAAAACATAAAGTTCATCCACAGAGAGTGACAATATTTGACTTTGTATTTATTCTTTTTTCTTTTTCTTTTTTTCTCACTACGGCTGTGGAGGTAATGCTCAACGTTTCTCTCTTCCTGTGTGTTCTTAGTGCAGAAACAGACTCTTTACAAACACTGGACAACAACCACGACAGTCAGCAACATCAACGACAAAAACAACTTGTTCCCTTCATTAGACCAGGATAGATACACGAGGAGGGGCGGGGCCAAAACAGGCTGAAAACAACGACAAAAACGAACAAAAAAAAAAAACAGGAGACAAACTCATTCACTACACAGAGTTTCCCATTCACACCACACAACCCTTAGTCTATGACGGGGACTCTGTGTCTTTGCTAAAGGGCACTTCAGCAGGCGGTGGACTGGTGGTGGTTTCTACCTCCTGCTGCTCTGTGCAGCGTCCACAGGTGGAGGAGACACCGGCAGCTGGGACTTGAACCTGTTTAATTTGGACCCTGTGACCCGTCAGTGTGTTCTGGAAACATCAGTCAGATACATCAGTGCTGGATCAGGAGCTGCTGCTGCTGCTCATCTCCCTCTGTTGCTGCTTGGATTCTGAACTAACCTGAACTTTCACAGAGATGGGAAGTGAGAATTGTAAAATGTAGCCATATTTCTTATTTATTTAAAGGGACAACGTGGAGTTTCTATTTGGTAATAAAAAAGTCTCACGTTAATGTGGATGAATCTACGTTACCACTTGTTAATGGGCCCATTTTCGATAAATATATCGTTTTGTCTCTTATCGTTATTTTGTTATTATTAGTGGTGGTGGAAATGCTGGGCGAGCCGACCAGCGTTTCTGTACTTTCGGTTTCGTGGCGAGTCATGAGAATAACGCCGCCGAATCACCGTTTATGGTCGGGACTACGACGGTATGTGATCGTCTTCGAACCTCTGACTTTAATTCTTGATGAATGAAAACATGAGTCTGTCTTGCGCCGGTCAAAGAATTTCACGGTGCGCAGAGGCTCATAAATGTAGTGTGAAAACACTTCGCTTTTCCAAAACTCCTCGTTGTCCCTTTAAAGTAAGTAAGTAAAATAAAAAAAAATAAAAAACAGAACAGTCTGTACAGGATTCCAGTTTCCTCCTTAATATTCCATGAATAATTTATCACTATGTGCCACTGAATCAGCCGGAGGGAATGTAAAAATGTTGACGGTGAAAAAAGAAGCATCAATGTGTGACTCTGTAGAAAGTAACAGGAGTGAATCAGGGAGCTCAAGTTATTATTAAGCATTAGCTATACTCTCTGTATGCAGAACATCAGTCACATTGACTTGTGGAAGTGTCACTATGTTAACCTGCATTGTCCCTATCAAATAAACTGAATTAAATTAAATTAAATTAAAAGGAGAAATGAAAATAGAATCTGGACCTGGAACCAGAGGCATGAATTTTCAGTCAGAGGCTAGATTCAACGTCTCGATGTGTACAAATGTGTTGCAACAGAAAGTAAAGCAGGAACATCCCAGCAGGAGGTCGATGACGACCAATGATGCTGCAAGGATGTTCCTCTTCTTCACATCTACTGACACATCAGGTCTGTGCAGGATGCAACATGAAACACAGACCAGGAGAAGATCCACAGTGGATTTCTAACCCAGTTCTGGGATAGTCAACTCAAGATTTAACATGAAAATTAAAGAAAAAATGAAATGGTTTTGACCATTATTAGACGTGGACGTGCATGTGGCTGTAGTTTGGGGTTTGAGTGTTTTATAGAGGAGGTTCCTATTCAGACGTCTCAACAGCTGCAACAAACAAACAACCACGACACATCAAGACAAAATGAGCACGATCCGTTTTCTTTGTCTTTAAACCGACGCTCACGACTCAGCGAGACTCTGGACACAGTCCGAAAAAAATCTGTATAAAACCTGTCAAAGTGTCGACAGACACTAATAAACGGAATGACATCATTAAAAAAAAAGAAAAGAAAAAACAACCACAAAACAATCTTATTTAGAATAACTATGATACAAAGCGTCACTTAAGTTACTAAACTCAAATATACACAGCCATTTGTTCATATTTACATATGTACATCACAAAGAAAATAACTTTTATTGTGGTGTGAAGAGTTGTTACCAGGACATCTTTCCCTTTATATGGATTTAAAATCTGCATAAAGTCTCATAAAGAGGAGGAGGAGGAGGAGAGCGATCAGGGGCTGAAGGCACTTTTCTACCAAATACTGAAAAACCATCATGTGGACTCACAGGAAGTTGTGACAATTATTTTTGAAAGGGCGTCAAATAAGCCTTTAAGCCTCAGCACAGAATGGAAAAGATGTTTTTTTTTGTTTTTATGAATGTAAACAACAACTTGTCATCATGCCGTGGGGTCAAACAGTCGACTCTGAGCTTCCAAACAACTGAAACCAATAGAAAACTTTTTTTTTTTTTTTGATAATGTTTTTTTTTTCTGTATTTAAAAAAAGACTAAAAAGTAGAAAAGGCCCGCGGCTGTGGGCTAAGGCAGACAGGAAGCCGACGCAGCCGACAGCAGAGACGACAGGAAGAAGCGTCCGTCCATCCGTCCATCTGTCCATCTGTCCGTCCCCGTGAAGCAGAACAACGAGAGTTCATCGACAGGAAGTGAAAAGACAAAACTCTTCTTGATTCCAAACAGTGTTACGATCCGACTGATGTTTATCCTCCATCTTTTTTTTTATTCTCTCTCTCTCTTTTGGTTGTTTTCTGTGTTTTTTTTGCCTCCAAGTTAAATAAAGTGTAACAAACAAAAAAAAAATATTAAAGCATCTGTAATCTTCACTTTTGGTGCTTTTTTTTTTTTCTTTTTCTTTTTTTTTAAGAGTTGAAGAGTCAGTGACGTTGAAGACGTTGCAGTTTTTTCTCTCTTTCTCTCTCTCTCTTTGCGTTCACACGTAATGGTCTTTCATGTCCTCGCTGAGCTTGGCGGCGTTCAGGTTTTTACACCGGTTGTCCTTGGGGCTGTACGCCGTCCGGTGCGGGGCCTTCACCGGGCCGCTGCGCGTCGTGCAGATGACGACCGCTCCTCCCTTTCCCATCATCCCCCTGTCCTGCGCCCCCGGTAGGGAGCACTTCTGAGGCGGACACTTGTCCCTCTCCTCGTCCTCCTCCTGCTCCCCCCCCTCCTGCTCCACGTCCTCGTCGCCCTCGGCCCCGTCGCAGCTCCGCAGGTCCGAGGGGCCCATCAGTTTCTTGCATTCGTACTGAATGTCTTTGTCCCGGTTGTCCTTCAGCGCGTTGCTGCGCAGCGGCTCCAGCTTGTTGTTGACCGTCCTGTCCTCGGACCGAGCCGCTCTCTCGCGCTCTTTCTTCCTCTTGCGCGTCCACCACACGCACACGACGATGCAGAAGATCCACAGGACGCTGAAGACCACGCACAGGACCGGGACCAAGTAGCCTGAATGGGGGGGGGGGGGGGTCAGAGTCAGAAGTTAAACGTCAATGAGCTAAGGGGGAAACTTAACAACCAAGAGTAAATACTGCATTAAAAACCATGTGCATCTCTGTGGCAGGAGTAAAACTGTGGAATAGCTTGACAGAGGATCTCAAACAAAGCAAAAACATAACACAATTTAAAAATAGATTAAAACATAGTATAATAGATAGCTATAAACAGGATTGATTGCAACTGTAATACTGTTTAATTATTCATTTATTTTACTTCATTTGTTAATTATTGGATACCTGTTTCTTTCTATGACTCTGAAACCATGAAGAGCTCTAATGGTTTTACTGAAATAATGAAGGGTAGGCATTTTTAAGCAGGATAGCTTCAGCCTGCACCTTTTCGATCTATTTATGAACTAGTTGAACTAATGATGGTATTATGGAAGGTTAGGGTTAGGGTATGTGTGTATGTAAAAGATTGAATAAATTACTACTAATAATAATCCTCCATTTACACTCAATATAATCAAAGATACTCTATAACTATCGAGATATCCCAGCTAGCTACACTTCCTGTCTCCTAAAGTGGGCGTGGTGAACGTGTGTGTGGATTTATAAAAGTTGTAGGTAGAGGAAAGTGAGCTAACATTAAATATTTACACAGCTAACAGTCATATTTAGCATGATGAAAATGATTAAAATAATTAACGTGGCCGTTGGCGAATGTTTGTTTGACGTTGCCTAAGAGATCTGTGCCAGACCTGGCGACAGTGTGTTGTTGAGACAGAGACAGGTCTGAAACAAAGTTCATTTTCTCCTGATTTGCCTAAAATTTGACAATTTTGTGTCAAAATGTTCAGAAGAGATGCGTCTTGTGAAAAATTAGTAATATTATAATTTATATCTCCTTCAGTGACTATAAAGCCAAAGAATCGACCATAATCTGAGCTCAATAGACTCAAGATCTGCTGCTGCTGCTTGTCCCCTAAAAGGGGCGGAGTCATGGGCTGCTGGTCTCCTAAAAGGGGCGGAGTCACGGAGAAACCCACGGGACACTGAGACAGGAAACTGACTCGTAGTGGAGCGTCTTGGTTTTTCTAAACCATCTTTGATAAAAACCCAGCGAGGCTCAGTCTAACTCACCTGCAGGAGCAGATTTGACCAGCGTCTCCACTTTGACCTCCACCACGGCGAGCATGACGGTGCTGTTGTGGCGTTTGGACAGAGCGCTGATGATGGCGCTGGCCGCTTTCTGGATCTGTCCGCGGTCGCTGTCCTTCGATCGCCCGTCCTGCTCAAAGGACTGAAGAGACAGAGAGAGAGAAAGGGAAACAGGAAGTGAGTGGTTTGGCTTCACACTGAATTTCACATTTGAACATTTGAAAATGAACCGTTTGTTTTATTTACATTGGTGGTTGGAGCTCGAAGTTACAGGAGACAGTGAACGTCTCACTACTGTCATGTTTTCGTCATGTCATGTGTCATGTTGTGTTAATGAGAGAAGGAACATGTATTCACGCTTCTTGGTGTTGCGTTCAAGACACAAGAAGCTATTTTCATTAAACACCTTAATCTCAATCTCAATTAGCATTCACTTTACTTTATTCTAACCTTAGAATAAAGTAAAGTGTTAAAGTGTAAAACTTCACTTTAACACTTCACTTTATTCTAAGGTTTAATTTCCCCTCAACTGAGGTAGAAACTTAAAGCTGTTGCATGAAAGGAAACAAACTGGAGAACTAAGATTTAACATCATGGTGATTAAAAAAAGTAAAATTGTTCATGAGCTCTGATGAGAAGATGAATAAAACCAAAAGGAAACGATGTGTAATGAGGTTTGTTTCTCAGGCGACCTCTGACTTCACCTGCATCAGCTGTTTTTCTTTCTTTCTTTTTTTTTTTTAAGGGACTTTTCAAAAAACAGACTGAAAGTTGATTTGGAGGCCTGAACTCTTTCTCTTTGTGCTCTTTA
The DNA here is from genome assembly GCF_905171665.1 of Trachurus trachurus. Lineage (NCBI taxonomy): Eukaryota > Metazoa > Chordata > Actinopteri > Carangiformes > Carangidae > Trachurus > Trachurus trachurus. The sequence continues at coordinate 3,155,408 of NC_139907.1, read as the reverse complement.
AACAAAGATCCACAGTGGAGGCTCAGACGCTGAAGAGTCTGACAACTCAACAAACGATCTGAGAGTCGCTGGAGGCTACGCAACAAAACACACATTCATCTGTCAGAATAAAAGAGATTCTCCTCCTAACATCTGGCAGGCTGCCCCCCCCTCCCCCCTGCTGAGACCATAGAGGGTGGAGTTAATTACCTCATAAGGTGCTGAGGGGGAGAGCGAGGAGGGGAGGGGGTGAGGAGGGGGATTAGCTGTGTGTGTGAGTGTGTGTGTGTGTGTGTGTGTGTGTGTTAGCTGCTGTTCGGTTCAATTAGGACAAACAATAGAGCAGAGTCCAGCTGTGCTCATTCACACACACACACACACACTCCTCTAAACCCGCCCCCCAGGATGATTGACAGCTCACATCACACCACCAGCAACAGATGCTCGGCTACATTCTTCAACCTCATCACCATCATCATCTTAATAACTAATTATCGTGTTTTAAAAGTCACTATTTGTTGTTTGTTGATGCATCTGATTCATTTTTGACGGATTTGAATCATGCGTTTTTATTTTGTTTTGCATAAAACTTTAAAATCTTTGCAGCTGTTTGTGTTAAATCAACATTAACTCAAACTTATTTTGTTCACTAAGCACTGAAAGAGCACAGATACTGTACTGGTGTAAGAATGTGAAGGACTTTAGGAATCTACAGTGGCCCTGAAGGCTCAAATCAAATCCAGAAACCAACTTCATTAGTTTGACAAAAAAAAAAACTCCCAACACAACAGAAGTGTTTCTGGAGGACGGAATAAAGTGAGGGACCAGGCTAAAGGCTAATGCTAAGCTAACAGTCCATGTGATCAAACAAGGGGGTGGATTGGACTACGAGCCGACGTAGCTAACTCACAGGCGGCCATATTGGGTCGGGCAACTTGCTCTGACTCTGGCTGCAGTAGATGGGTGATCCAGTCATCTGCACTAAAAAAAACTATTCAAAACTCTATGCAATTTTGTCCGTAGGCTATATAGCTATTACTTTAATTATTTGCATAATGCTACTATAATGTTACTTTCATATAAAAGTAAATGAATAAAAACTGGTGATTTTAAGTGTGCAGTATCATAAACTTCTGATGTTCGTAACAAACCAAACTGTTTGAAAATGGGTCAAAAACTGAGCAAGTTCTGGTTGTCTGAGCCAAGATGGCGGCCGTGTGGCGACACCGTGTCATTGGGCAGCAGCAGCGTCAGATGAGTCGCTTTTTTGTGTCCCCGGAAACACTTCCTGTTGTAGTGGGAGCTTTAGCACGTTTGTAGTCTGGGGCCGTTGACTCGCTGTTTTGGTAAGCAACTGGATCCAGGGCGAGAGAGACAGGCCTTTCCGTCAAAATAAAAGCACCAAGCCAATAAAATGCGGTGAAACTCTTTAATTTAAGGAATATAATTTACAAGAAAGTCCCCGAGCCATTAAGTTAACATTTTACTTCTATTGTATTACAAGTTAATGTCTATTTTATAAGTTTTGTATATGTTGGTGAACACTTTTACTTTGGTGAATTTGGTGATTTCTCTTCACCTCTCTGAAGAGCCCGGTGACGCGAGGCTAGCACGTTTGTGTCTTTTCTGAAGCTGCAGTGAGTTGAGCCCTCAGGGCCACCGTAGAAATGAGATATTGAAGGTTTTGAATATTCAATATTGATTTTTTTAAGTTATTTTGGGAAAACGCTCTCTCCTCTCTCCTGGTTTTAAACAATTTCTTCATTTTTCCTCCAACAAACTCGTCTCAGCATCGGCTGAGCGCCCCTCCACCTCCACCACACCCAGAGTCAATGGAGGCGACTCGAGGGCCGATTGCGCTCAGCTCTCAGCTCTCAGCTCGCACGATGGAGGTTTTTCACCCACTCTCTCTCTGAAACCAACGCTGACATTTGTGTGCAACACGAGTCGACAGCGAGTGGGAGTGAGGTTTCCTTTCGGAGCCTTGTTGTGGGGTTTGGGTGGACGTCGGCCTGCTCCACTCCTCTTCCTGTATCTGCTGCTCAAAACAAGGCTGCAAACATCAGAGGAACAAGAGCTAATCCTCTCCATTAAGAGCTTAAAGCCCCAAAGTGACTGATTTCCCCCGAGTCTGGGTGGCCGGGAGCGAGAGAGAGAAGAGAGAAGAGAGAGAGGGAGGAGAGAGAAAAGAGAGCAAAAAAAAAGAGGAAGAGAGACGGCAACAAAGAAAAGAAAAGGGCGAAGGAGAAGAAAGTGGAGGAGGAGAGAAGTAAAGGAGGAGAAAGAGAAACAAGAAGAGGAGACAGAGATCAGCAAGGTGCTCCCTGAGAAAAGCTAAATCTCATCCAGATGTTGAAGCTTCAAACGCCTCTCCCTCCTCGTTCTTCTTTCCCTTTTTTATTATTTTTTTCTTGTTTCTCTATCAAAGCAGCGAGAGAGGAAACAGAGAATAGAAAAAGAAAAAGAAGACGAAGAAGGAGGTTCAGGTTTTACTGGATCCTCTGGAAACGATTTGCAGTGATGAATTAAGTGCGACTTAATAAAGTGGAAGAAGGAAAGAGAGAGAAAGAGAAAGGAGGGAGAGAGGGAGCAGCTCCTGTTGCTGTGATGCATTCGCTGTCAGTTCACCTACATCTCATCTTTATCTCCTAATAAAGTGGTTTAGATCGTGTGTGTTACGGCCTCTCTGATTGGCCAGCGATTGAACCGTCTTATCCTCGCTGACAGGAAGGAGAACGAGACCGTCAAAATAAAATAAAATATGTCCCGTTGAGAGAAGTTAAAGACCCACTAAACCAAAAATGCCCTTTTTGAAATGATTAAAATGTCAATTTAGTGTGTGGGCTCTGCTACAAGGCATTTCAGGAGCAAAATTGCTAATCCACGGCGCCATAACTGAGCATTTTAGACTTGAAAATGCAGTTTCAAAACCAGAGTCTGAAAAAACTGGATTAAATTTTTCAAATTGGAGTCAGTTTTCATGCGTCACGAAAGACACGAGTCATGATGCATTTGCATACTCATGAATATTCATATAATCTGGATTTTTCAATGAGGGAGACATAGTAGACCTGTTTTTAGCCTATTTGGGAGCTTTTTTAAACAACTTTTTTGTGGGAAAGTAATTTTAATCAAAGAAAAAGTCATAGCAGAGCATTTTTACAAAATTTTAAAATGCCTCTTTAGGGGGACTTTAAACGGTATGAATGACCAACCATCCTGTAATGTGTATCAAAGGGAGTAGGGGGGTGTGGGGCAGGTGTGGACAGGTGTGTGCAAGTGTGTGGTCATGTTTATGTGTCGTAATCACCATGGCAACCTCCACGGCGTCACTGTTGGAGTAGGACAGGTCGCAGAGGATGAGCAGCGCTCGCTCGTCGGCCAGCGTCTGAGTCACGGGGAGGTACCTGAGCTCCGAGCAGATGTTCTCCACAGTGGTGCCCTGAGACACACACACACACACACACACACACACACACACACACACACACACACACACACACACACACACACACACACACACACACACACACACACACACACACACACACACACAAAGACACAACACAACACATTAGTATAATCACTTCCTACAGTAATTTTTCCTTGTCAGCCAATCAGAATGAATTAAACTTAATCTGTGACGCCATAAAACTGTAAATAACAGCAACATATCAACTCTAAAGTTAAAGTAAAACCATCAAAATACGACTTTTTGTTATTAAGCATTAATAAATACTGAATTCTTCATTTATAACACATCAATATGTACGTATGTAGTTTATAAATACAGTTAGTGCTTATCAATGATGAGTAAAACATTGTGTGTGTTTATAAACTACATACTAATGAGTATTCATGTGTTATAAATGAAGAATTCATTACTTATTAATGCTTAACTAATGCTTAATAGTGTGAACTTATTATAAAGTGTAACCACCTTTTTTTTTTATACTTCTGTATAAAAACTTACCAGGAGTTTTATTTTTTTTAAAGACACAAATTTATTCACTTGTTTTCTTTCCTCTATGATTCATGGGAGAGAAGAATAAACTCAAATCTTCCTAATGTCACTGTTTTTATGAAGGAGAAGAAGTTGGGCAACAAGGCGATATATCATAGAATAAAACCGACTGCTGTGTGTGTGTGTGTGTGTGTGTGTGTGTGTGTGTGTGTGTGTGTGTGTGTGTGTGTGTGTGTGTGTGTGTGTGTGTGTGTGTGTGTGTGTGTGTGTGTGTGTGTGTGTCTGTTTGTGTGTATGTGTGTGTGTGGTGCAGGACATCTGAGATCATTTTCCTCCCACGCCGGATTGTTAACATTCGATAATTTCAACAATTATCAAACGTTAACAACACAGGGTGGGAATAAAATGATTTCAAATGTTTTGTTATGACACGACGCGTCAACAGGGATGAAAAATAACTCAACGACTGGAAGAAAAAGAAAAAAAAAGAGTTTTTTTTTCCTCTCTGGGTTGATTTTTTAAAACTTTTTCTCCCACTGAGACTTAAACACACACACACACATATACATAAACTCGCTGTCGGAGAAAAAAAACGTCTGTCGCTTTAATTTACGACAGCGCTACACCCTTCAAATTAAAAGTCCTCCTTTGATATTGACGGCTGAAACCACAGGAGTTGATGTGTTGAACGCAGCATCAACTGTGCCACCCATCAGTTTTTATAGCTGCTGCCATTTCAGACTTTTTTCCCCTCTTTTAAATTTCCTTTCTCCTTTCTCCTTTTTCTTTTTTTTTCTTTTTATTGCTGGAGGAGAAGTTAAATTAAAAAACTGTCAAACACATTGATCCTGTTCTCACTCATTCATTTCTCCCAATATCATTATTTTTTTTTTTTGTGTTGTATCCACCACTTTCCGGAGAATGACGCTGGATGTCACTCCATTCCACCGTTACTGTATTGTTGATAGCATAGACTGGTTGATAGACATTGGCCGTGATGACTTTATTTATAATCATCATGTAATTTTACAATACGGACGAGTTTTTAGCTTTATGTAACATTTTCACGTCACTATATCACCGATGCGACTTCTCTGATGTTTATGAAGTCTATAAAACGAATTGTTGACCAAACATTTTAGATTAGCTGGGCTAACCGTTAGCTGTTAGCCGTTAGCAGTGTCAATAAACAATAACTCAATGAACGGCCCATGAAAAAAATATTTTTTCCAGCGGATATCCTAGTTACAACATGACTGAGCTTTGTAAAGTCTATAAAACCAATGAATGGACAAACATATTTCTGTGTGCACGTTTTTGTAATTAGTCATGGTTAGCGTAAATTGGCAGGGCTAACGGTTAGCTACCTGTTTAACTTTAAGTGACTCAATAAACGGTCCATGAAAACATATTTTTTCCAGCGGATATCTGAGTTACAACATGACTGAGCTAACTGGAGTAGTTTCATGTCGTGTCCGACAACGGGAGGGTTTTGACAGCTGACGTGATGTTAGTTTGCTGCTGCTGTTAGCTGTCAGCGGCAGCAAAGCTAACAACTACGACAACCATGACTAATTACAAAAACTTGCACACAGAAATAGTAATGTTTGTTCAATAATTCGTTTTATAGACTTAACAAACATCAGATTTAGTCAAAACGTTTTTGGCAGCCCGGAGCACCCACATTTGGTAGGCTACCTACACCGGTGGCTAGCGCTACCAGTTAGCCGCTAACGCTACCAGTTAGCCGCTAACGCTACCAGTTAGCCGCTCGCTAGAATGCTACTAAAACCGACTTCCGTTGTGGTGTGACGCAATGGATCATGGGAAAATAAAGTGGTGGATAAAATGTCAGAAACGTGAAATAAAAACCGTCCCCTCACCTGCGGCACTTTGTCCTTTTTGAAGATGAGCGTGATGCGGGCGCAGCTGTTGTCTAGGTAACCGCTGTTGGGCTCGCACTGCGTGTGCAGCGGAGTGGGCGGGTCCGGCGTCGAGCACACGCCCCACCGGTGGCACGGTGGCGAGAAGCAGGTGAGGAACTGATGCTCCACGCACTCGTGACCGCCGGGGCAGGAGGACGGAGCAGCGGGGTCCGCGGGGGCAGGAAGGAGAGGAGGAAGAGGAGGAGGAGGAGGAAGAGCCTTCTGGAGGAGACATGGCCGCCGACCGCACCTCACCTGCAGGAGGAAGAAGAAGAGGAGGAAGGAGAGGGTTTAGGATTTACTGCTTCATGTTTTTATGTTTTTAGATCAACTGCACTGCACTGCAAAAACTCAAAATCTTGAGTTAGAATATTAGTCTTATTTCTTGTCAAAATGTCTAATTTCTAGTCAAAACTAATCTCTTTCCACATAAAATAAGACTCATCACCTAAAAATGTACTTGTTTTTGGATCATTTTTACTTGTTTCAAACAAATTTTCACATGAAATAAGTAGAAAAATCTGCCAGTGAAAGAAAGTTTTTTGTGGTTGTAATAAAGAAGAAAAACTTGCTCCACTATCAGATTTTTCTACTTATTTTAAGTGAAAAATCTGCTTGAAAGAAGTAAAAAGTGTCTAAAAACAAGTTCATTTTTAATGTGACAAGTCTTATTTTGAGTATAATGAGATTTGTTTTGACTAGAAATGACATTTTGACTAGAAATAAGACAAATACACTTGGTAAGATTTCTTCTTTAACTTTATATAAATACTGTATCTGACTGATTGAAAATGAGGGCTCGATAATCATAATGATTCTCGAGATTAAATAAAGGTGAAAAAAAAGAGAAAAAAAAGATGTTTCTAGGTTAGAACGAAGCGTCACCTTGGAGCAGTGCACATGTCCGTTCACACACTGGCAGCTGTTACACTCCTCCTCCCAACGGCTGCCATGAGGAAACTGCAGGTCGGCATGACGACACGGCTTCCCGAGCCCGATGACTGAGGAGAGAAGAGGAGACGGATGTGAAGCTGCAGATCCATTTTAGTTTAGTTTATTTCATTTATTAAGGGACGGTGTGCAATGACATTTGCAGAAAATGAAGAGATGGTTGCACCAGATTTAGCTCGCTGCTAATTTCCATCTGCAGTCCCAACAACATACTATAACATATACAAAATGCACAGAAAACACAGAGCACAAACTACTATACAAGGGTGATAGATGAAATGACACACAAATAGACAATAGACAACATATAGACAATACAGAAACACACTTTCAACATCTAAAAAGACCAGGGGCCTCATTTATCAAAAAGGGTGTAAATCCCGGTACGCCATGGTCAGAGTGGGTGTAAATGTACAGTATGCACTTTTTCCCGCCAGGTTTTGGCTTGATAGATCCCAAATTTGGCGGAGAAAAGTGTGTACGCACAAAACGGGGGAAAAAAGGGTGTAAAAAAAGATGTATCCACAATGATAAATGAGGCCCCAGGTCAGGTGCAATACATTAGATAAAGGTGTATCCTATCCTATACGGTCAATGGAAAGAAAAGCCTAAGTCATACATCATACAAAATACAATAAAACATTTTATTTAATTCACAAATTCCTATTTCACAAGATTTTAAAATAATTCCACTCCATTTATTTGATATATTTTGTATATTATATTTCTATCTGTGCGTGAATAAAAAACAACACTCACACTCCTGGCAGCGAGCTCCGGCGTGTCCCGGCGGGCAGACGCAGCGGTAGCCGTTGATCTCGTCCATGCAGGTGGAACCCTCGGCGCACGGAGACGACTGACACTCGTCGATGTCTGAGAGACAAAACACAACCACAGGACAAAAAGTAAGACAAGAGTCGGCAACTGGGATTTTATTTTGAAAGGATCAGGATCTCTCTCTGAGCTCTGAGTGTTTGATTTAAATATCTATCTCCTTCTCTCTACGTGCACAAAAGGCGTTCGCCCCGTTTGGTTTGAGTCTCTCTTCAACTGGACGACGACGCTCGGGACTTTTTTCTCAGGAGATTTCTCCCAGAATGCCGCGGGAGAGCGCACTGACCCGTCTGACGGCTCCACAGCCTCAGAGGTTAAGACCGTCTTCCTAATCTGTCGCCCTGAAACAATCGGCTCATACTCCCCCGGGTCCGCGGCCTTTGACCTTTGACCCCCCCACACGCCTCCTCCTCCTCCCCCTCTCCTCCTCCTCCTCCCCCTCTCCTCCGGTTCCCAGGGACTCACTGATGCGACAGTCCGGTCCGGCGAATCCCGGGGCGCATTCGCAGCGAAACCAGTTCACGCCGTCGACGCAGATCCCTCCGTTGTAACTGCAGAGGAGGAGAAAAAGAGAAAAACAAAAAGAGTCAAGAAAGAGATAGAAATAAAAATCCCTTTCTCAGTTTCTTTCAGTGCAAAGAGACATAGTATATGTGAAATTCCTCCACATGACTTGACGTCTATTGTTGATGCAGATTTGAAAACTTCACATCGTGCAGGTTGAAAGAGATTTACTTAGAAATAGATGCATGAATAGAACTGATGATGGACACTTAAATAAAATGATAATGATGATATTGCTAATGGACAAAAGGTCTTTCACTGTTCTTCTCTGTCTTCACTGAGCTTAAAACTAAGTTATGAAACATTTTGCTGTATATGAATTGTCTATTATTGTGTTTTAGTTGCTTTCTGTTTGTTTTTCCTCATATATAAGTGATATATATGAATATAAGACACTTAAACCACATCTTGAGTATCTGCAGCAGACTGTCATCGTCATCTTTGTGATAATTTCTTTAGAAAGAGTCTGTTATTTGAACTCAAAGGGGAAGTTTCAATGTCACAAATTCACCGACAGAACTTCCTGTTTCTGTGTAAATATTATACTTTATTACAACTGAAACTAAATATATTTTAAAAAATGTAAAAAAAAAAAAAAAAAAAAAAAAAAAATTTAAAGGGAAGGTGACTCATCAGAAGAAACTTCCGAGGAACAATATGAGGAAGGAAACTGGAGACTAATATATGAGCAGAGGTTTTTATTTCTAACTCCAAACTACGGCTGCAGCCGCTCCAGCTGTGTCTGCAAGGCATTATGGGTAAGTGTTAGAGCCATCGAGGTTCAGCAGACTGGAGCTGATCCCTGATCAATGTCCAGACTTCATATGTAAATCCCTGCTGACCACATACTGAGCCCCCACACCCCCCCCCACCACCACCACTACACCAACACCTCCACTCTTCACACTCTCCCCCTCCCCTCCCTCCTTCACTAATCCACCTGTCAGTCATTGTAGAGGAGGGTGAGGAGGGGGGAGGAAGAAGGGGAGGGGAGTGGAGGGGAGGGGTGGGGGGGCTTTTGTCCAGTGTTTTTTAAGAGTCTTTAAGGGCAGACACTACAGGTGAATAGGGTACAAATTAAAACTAACAGATATCACCATGAAACTTCCCATGTTTATCACTCACATTAAGACAAATATTTTTTGTATTACAAGTTTTGTCAATTTTTATGTTTAAATGTGTAAATGAGGCAATATCTGATGAAATATGCGCTAATTTGCATATATTTCCAGAACCGAAATCTGAAAGATGGATAAAGCTGCTTTCAAAATTCTTGTTTTATGTTGTTGACATATTAGAGTCAGAAGTTTTTACAGAGGAGGATTTTGGATATCTCTTTTTATCACTCTGTAAATGAGAAAATACTGTCACCAGCCCTAAAAAAATCAAATTTCTCCATGTTTTTAGGAATAAAACGTTGTATAAATCAGGCTATGAATGATATATCTACAATTCCCTCTGGAAAAACCTTCAGAATATAGAAAGGGATCAAACTGGAAGGTTTGGTGTCTGTAAGTGCTGCTGAAGTGGAGATTTCAGAGTCTGAGTCTGAAAAACTCATTTTGAGAAAACGGCCTTTAAAGACTTGCACTGTAAAATTCCATAGATTGTTAATGTAAATCGTACTTTTCCGATTGGTTGCGGATATGGAGGAGATTACCATTTTTGGAGCCTACATCATTGTTCAGGAGAGAGGGAGCTTTACAATGATACCTGAGATCACATGGGTCAGACTAACTTTTGGTGAATTTAGAGAAAAAAGAGACAAAATGAAGTAAAATAAAAACCTTAATGTGGATTTTCTACCATTTCTTTTGACTTTTCTGAGAGAATACATGTTAAGGAAGAAAAAATCTCAAAATTGATCAGTGCATGTTGTTTTTGCCTGTAGTGTCTCACCTTAAACTAATTTTGTTCGACCAACAGAAGTTTATGAGAATAAAAGAGTGAATTCTCACACACACTGACACACACATACGCATATCCATATATGTTCCCACACACTCCTGATCCACGGTGCAGCGTGGGAAGTGTGTGTGTGTGAGAGAGTCTGTGGGAAACCTGAGGATTCTCAGGTCGAAACAGCTCAGCTCCGGTTGGACCGAGTCCAGAGTGACTCAGGTTTAGATGCAAATTTCACAGCTGACGTTTTTTAAATTAATGAGAGTGAGGCCGAAGATCAAAGCCATCGCTCCCGACAGAGATAAAAAAAAAACTAAAAAAAAAAAAAAGAAAAAAGAAAAAACACACAGCTGGGATGTTGGATTCAGGGCTCGAGTCCAGACCACCGAGTGAAATCAGCTCCCAGGATCAGATAAAAAACCCCAACAACAATCGATCAATTGATGAAGTGTCATCGGGTGAAACTCGGCTGTTTGAACCTTCATCAACACGTAAAGGAAAAACTGGAGGGAACAAGAAACGAAGCGGTTTTGAACTGAAGGTATAAAGTTAAGAGCCTTACCATGGATGAGGGTTACAGTCGTCAACATCTGAAGAAACAAAAAGGGAGGAGGTCGATCAGTTTCAGTTTCAGAGATTTTTCCAAAACAAAGAAACTGCAACTTCATTATTACAGAAAATACAGAATGATTCCTTCTGATCCACCAGCAAATATTTGCTGTTTTTTTTGTAAAAAATAGATCTTTATTTTATTTAATCTAAAGTATTTTAGTATGTTAATTATTATTTACACTGCAAAAATTCAAAATCTTACCAAGAATATTTGTCTTATTTCTAGTCAAAATGTCATTTCTACATTCTAACAAATTCAACAAATCTAAATATACTTAAAATAAGTATCATCACATTTAAAAAGTACTGTAGCTTGTTTTTAGACACTATTTTCATTTTTCAAGCAAATTTTCCACTTTAAATAAGTAGAAAAATCTGACAGTGGAGCAAGTTTTTCTTTCTAATTACAAGCACAAAAAACTTCCTTTCACTGGCAGATTTTTCTACTTATTTCAAGTGAAAATTAGTTTGAAACAAGTGAAAACTGTGTAAAAACAAGTTCATCTTTAGGTGATGAGTCTTATTTTAAGTGGAAAGAGATTTGAGTTGAGTTTGACTAGAAATGAGACATTTTGACAAGAAATAAAACAAATATTCTTGGAAATATTTTGAGTTTTTGCAGTGTATTGTTACAATAGTACTGAGACCTGAGTGCTGCATCTTGTTCCTCATGTTTCATGGTGTGAATAACAATTAGGATCGATCTATGTATCTATAGAAGTCAGTTCTCAGGCTGCAAAGCATCATGGGTATGTCAGCTGTATGTTGTCGTATGTTCAGTTTTTATTATTATCATTATTATTAACTGAGCACATTTTAGTTGTATAAATGTATGATTCAGTTTTGCATTTACCTTTATGAGTTTATTATGTAACTGTTATCTATGTGATGGTGCGTTTATGTCACATTGAATTTACGGTTTTTATCAGTTTCCAGGCAGGAAGATTTAATTAATTTAATAGATAAAGTGTTAAAGTGTTCATCCTTTCATATGAACCTGTGTGAACACGGTAACGTACTCTGAGCGCAGGTGGCTCCTTCCCAGCCGTCCTTGCAGATGCAGGTGAACCTGTCGCCACCGCCGACGCACGTCCCGCCGTTCTCACACGGACCCGAGTCACATGTGCTGTTCTTGGCTACGAAAGGAAAAAAAAAAAACATTAAAAAAAAAATCAGTTTTTATGAAAATATTCTTCCGATGAGCAGAGATGCGTTCGTCGTCTCGTTGTCTGACAGGATAATATCACATCACGCCATCGCGCTGTCATTACCGCCGCGCTCATAACTGTGTAATTGCAGAGCAGAAGCTGCTTGCTGACCTGTGTTGCAGGTGCTGCCACCCCAGCCCGAGGGGCAGCTGCACAGGAAGGAGTCTCCGTGGTCGTAACACGTCCCGCCGTTACTGCAGGTACTGGAGTCGCACTGGCTCTCACCTGCACCGAGGCATCATGGGATAAAGTAAAGAAAAGAAAAGAGAAAAAAGAGAAGGAGAAGATTTCAAATGCTTGACTCGGTGCCAGTGTTAAGTAGCGATTAGTTCGGCTACAAATCAAAGTTCAGAGACGCCGTGAGAGGTGAGAACAAGCCTGCACAGCCGCCAGTGAAGGCATCATACCTCAGATAGAAAGTTAAGAGTTCTGAGGTAAAAAAAAACTATAAGACCTGACATGTTGGACCAGAGGGAGGGAGGGAGGAGACGGGAGAAGATGCCACTTATCATCACAGCGTCATGGTCTTTGCTTTGTCATTGCTGAAGCTTTTCCAGCTTTTTTTATAATTAACCTTTTTGTATAATGAATGACTTTTCTCTTTTGATGCCTTCAAGCCTGATGCTACATGATTCTGATTCACATTATAATAATTGTAATGTATATAATTACATATACGTCATAAATGCACGCAAGAGGAAAGGTCAAGCGTTGATTCTCAGAAGTGCAGATTCAGACATTTAAAGGGATAGTTCAACATTTTGGCAAATTGGGCCATTGCCATAATCCCTATAGTCATAGCAGTAGGTTCGTTACCTTTATTTGTCAGGGCTTTCTCAGGGCTATGCTATGGAGGCTAAGGGAATTTCTTGGTTTTTCTCATCAAACTCATCAAATACACAACCCAACAACTCCAAAAGGCTGTCGTGGACGTGGACAAGTTGTGAGCTGCACAATCACCACGCTATGAGATAATAATGGAACGTTACGAAACGGAGCCGTTTTCGAGGTAAATACAGGGTAAATACAGAGTCTGCTTGCTGAAAAACTGTCCCTGAACGCAACGCGCATCAGCGGTTTTGCATGAATTTACCTCTAAAACAGCTCAGTCTCGTAACGTTCCATTATTATCTCATAGCGTGGTGATTGTGCAGCTCACAACTTGTCCACGACAGCCTTTTGGAGTTGTTGGGTTGTGTATTTGATGAGTTTGATGAGGAAAACCAAGAAATTCCATGAGCCTCCATAGCATAGCCCTGAGCAGCTCGCGGCTCTGCTCCTCCGTTCTAAAAACAGCTTGCACCGACAATTAAAGGTAACGAACCTACTGCTATGACTATAGGGATTATGGCAATGGGCCAATTTGCCAAAATGTTGAACTATCCCTTTAACATACACATGTGAATACGTGCTCAAATCACTATCCCCTCTTGTTTCTTCATATAATTGAAGTTGATTAAATTAATATCTATCTATCCATGTGGACGTACGTGAGTGGCAGGTCTTTCCCTTCCAGTTGTCCACACAGTTGCAGTAGAAGTCGTTGAGCAGGTCGACGCAGCGGCCTCCGTTCTGACAGGGGTTCCTGCTGCACTCGTTCACATCTGGAACAACCAAGAAGTCAGTCAGCAAAACAGTTAACAGGTCAATAAAGGTTTATTGATTCTATATCGGTTCTGTTATCACATGGACGATGTGCAGGAGGCAGGAGAGTAAGAGTCAGGTTCATGTTGAAGCTGCAGTAATGATTCAAGGGTTGTGTAAATCTGATTTTTATTGAATAGTGTAAGTAATTTGGTCTCAAAATAGTTTATTATTGTTGTTAATTCTTTCTTTTAGGGTTTTTTTTTTCCTTTTTTATTTTTGTCATATTTTTCCCAGTCTAAATCAAAGTCAGTGAAGTTACCATGTATGGTTTTTACCCTCCGAAGGTAATTCTGTTTTCTAAAATGTGTATTAAAGGGACAACGAGGAGTTTTGGAAAATCGAAGCATTTTCACGCTACATTTATTCTTAATTCTTTGACCGGCGCAAGACAGACTCGTGTTTTCATTCATCAAGAATTAAAGTCAGAGGTTGGAAGACGATCACATACCGTCGTAGTCCCGACCATAAACGGCGATTCGGCGGCGTTATTCTCATGACTCGCCACAAAACCGAAAGTAAAGAAACGCTGGTCGGCTCGACCAGCATTTCCACCACCACTAATAATAACAAGATAACGATAGAGACAAAACGATATATTTATCGAAAATGGGCCCATTAACAAGTGGTAACGTAGATTCATCCACATTAATATGAGACTTTTTTATAACCAAATAGAAACTCCTCATTGTCCCTTTAAAACATATATTTAATAAAAATTTGAATACATAAAAATGTGTTAAAAGATGCAAAAAATAATTTTCCTTAACTCAAATACTCAGATTAAACTTGAATGGCTTGTTTTATTTGACATAAAAAGGTCATGTGTAATATAAACCACAGCATCGTCTGCATATGCGCTGACTGAGCCGCTCCTCTCTCTAAACAAACCCTCCATTGTTTTGTCTGGCTCTGGATTCCCAGACTGCTGATCCTCTCTCAGGACATGTGACTCATGAGGTCTGTGGTGTACCTGCTGCTGCTGCTGCTGCTGCTGCTGCTGCTGCTGCTGCTGCTGCTGCTGCTTTAAACACACTCACCAGCGTCACACAGGCTGCCCTCCCATCCGTCTGGACAGAAGCACTGGAACGAGTTGATGCCATCGATGCAAGTGCCTCCGTTCTTACAGGGCGATGACGCACAGTCGTTAATGTCTGAAAGGACGAAGCCAGGGAGAGATATTTATTTATAAATAATAGATGCTGAGTCATGGATGATTTTCTTTGGGTTTGAGATGCTCAATTTTTCCAAAAGCATAAAAATCCCCCCAAAAATCAAATCTTCTCGTCTTTTTCTGCTTTTTTTCTTCGTGTTTACATACGATGTTGAGAGTCGGAGGGAAAAGGGGCTTGTTTGTTTGAGTTTAAAGAACAAAAACTCACTCAAAAAACAGAAACTGCACAGTAATGGGATGTGAGCAGACACAATCATCTCTGTTTCCTGCTCCGAGTTTCCTTCTTCTGTGAGTGAGTGCGTGTGTGTGCGATTTGTTTTTTTTCCCGTCTGCTCTAAACTAATCTAAGACAGTGATGATTAGTGAAACAGGAGTGTGAATTACGGTAAGAATCATGTGGTTCCCAGTGATGGTAACTGATGATAAATATAGTCTGAGTGTGTGTGTGTGTGTGTGGGTGTGTGTGTTGTGTGTGTGTGTGTCGGGGCTAATCATGACTCACTCTCGTGGCAGTAGGTGCCAGTGAATCCCGGCTCACAGGAGCAGCTGAAGTTCCCGGCGGGCAGGCTGATGCAGCGGCCGTGTGGCCCGCACACATTGGACGAGATGTGCCACACCCGCTTTTGGGTGTCGTTGGTTGCCACGGCGACGGTGCAGCTGTCAATCACTTGAGGCGAAAAGAGAAAAGAGACGATGATGAGCAAAGGGCGGGCGGAGGGTAGGAAGTTTACAGTATGTGTGTGTGAGGCATGAACTTGTGTGAGAGTGACTGAGGTTAAAGGGTAATTGCAGTTTTTTTTACAATCTCGACCTTATTTCTAGCATAAAATACGAACATTTCCTCACCCAGATAACTTTGGTGTCATTACAAGTCGTTCAGATGAAATGAGCTGCAGCCGAGAGTACGTATAATGTGAGTCTACAGGGCAGCGCAATGCAGCCTCTAAATAACACATTATCTGCTGCGAAACTAGTTCATTCACCAATATTTAGTTCTGATAGGCTAGTGCTATTCCCCTCTGAGTCCGGGGTTAGCTGTTATCAACATCCGGGGTCTGTAGGTTGACCTACTGACCTCTGACCTGGATGATGTCATCTCTGAGCGCTGCCCGGCTCATTCTGATAATAATGATTCCACTTCGGCATTCAGGTCCATTTTAAGCGCAACTAGCTGGATCGTATTCGTATTTTATGCTAGAAATAAGGTCCAGATTGTAAAAAACCCTTTAAAAACTGATGTGGTGGTGCGTTCAGGTGCTGCGTTTACCTTGACACTGGTTGGTTTTGCAGTGGTCTTTGAGCTCGGAGCAGGTTTTGCCCTCGTAGTCGTCGGGGCAGCTGCAGTAGAAGTCTCCCTTCAGGCTGTGGCACTGGGCCTTGTTGTGACACGGGTTCGGGCTGCACGGGTCGTTCTGCACCTTCAAAGGTCAAACACACACACGGGTTGAAAACATGAGCTGAAATATAAGTGTCACTCTTCTTTTTTTTCTTTTTTTACAGTGCATGAACATCTGGATGTGTCCTCACCTCGCAGGTCGTCCCGGCGAAGCCCTGGGGACACTCACACATGAAGCCGTCCAGCAGCGCGTGGCAGCGGCCTCCGTTCCTACACGGGCCGCTGGAGCAGCGGTTCCTCTGGATCTCACAGTGACGGCCCACGAAGCCCGGCTGGCACACACACTGGTAACCTCTGGACGCCTCCTGCCACCACACACACACACACACACAGTCATCAACGAGTCAACATGAGCTGAACTGAGCTGACAAAGCGTTCTCACTTGTTACAGAGGAAATGTCCAACAAACACTCAAACACTCACAGGGTTCCTACAGGTTTCTTCAAGTTAAATTCAAGTCATTTTAAGACCATTATATCAAAAATTAATACCTATTTCTCAGCCCTACCGGCAAAGAAAAATGAAATCCTTGAATATGAAGAACATTTGGTCAAAAATAAAATATCTTATCTGCCTTTCTTATCAGTTTAACCCCCTAATTTTATTGGATAAAGTATTTCTGGTTATATAAACACTACATGAAATTGATTGTGTATTCCTCTTTCATATTGCCATTATTGGTAACCGTTTTATAAAAGCAATATATCTCTCCAGTCCGTGGTATATGCTCAATATACCTCATTATTCGCGTCGGACCGAAGAACGCCTGTTAGCCGTGGTGTAATGATCAAATACCACGGCCTGTCGTGATATATTGCTTAAATCCATTACACTGGGTGGTAACTTGTTTGGAAACAGCCTGCAGCTTCTTCTTTTCTGTCCTGACAGGCTCTTTGATCAGCAGCAGTAAATCCTGCTCCATGACCTCATCGCTGAGTCATGTTAAGTTTTTTTTTAAATGATTTAACAAAGAGCTCTGTGTGTTTAAGATCATCTGCAGCTTCTCACCTTGCAGGTGCCTCCGTTCTGACACTGTCCATGGCAGCTGTTCACATCTGGAAAAGACATTTAAAGATCTGTTAAGACTTTTTTTCCCCCCCTCGGATCGACACATTGGTGCTGAAAACATGCAGCTACTGCAGAGAAGAGGCAGAACAACCAACATGCTGCACGGAGGAGGAAACGCTGAGAAGAACGTGCAGAGGAACCAGCGTGAAGGTTTTGAAGGTGAAGGTTTTAGAAGAGTTAAACCAGGAGGAGAGAAGAGGAGGAGGAGGAGGAGGAGGATGGAGATCTGAAGCTCCACCAGCATCGTGTGTTTTCCACTTTATTCTGTTAAGCTAAAACTGTTGTCGTGGGTTTTTTTGAGAAACATCTTCGGTAACACTTTACTTGAATAGGTATTCATAAGATTGACATAACACTGTCATAAACATCAATGAATACTGATGACAGCTGTCGTTAAGTGTCATTCAGTAAGTTATGTCACTTTTGATGCAAAGTTGACATTGTTTGAGATGTTTTTGTTCTGACAACTTGATATAAAGACAATTTAAACTGTCATAGCAGACCTGATTGCCAAACTTTAAAAATTATGTCAAGTTCTCATAACAAGGACATCTCAAACAATGTCAACTTTGCATCAAAAGTGACATAACTTACCGAATGACACTTAACAACAGCTGTCATAAGTATTCATTGATGTTTATGACAGCTGTTATGTCATGGTTACGACAGTTTTATGTCAATCTTATGAACACCTATTCAAGTAAAGTGTTACCACATCTTCTCTTGTTAAAGATTCAGATCTGAATTCGGACAGAAAACACCACGAGGACGTTGGAGCTTTACAGAGAAGAGCTGAGCTAGCAGATGCTGGTGGGACAGGATGAAGTGTCCGACTAGCTGGACGGACGGACGGCAGGTGGAGGAGACAGGACTTTAGCGGACGTTACTGACGAAGCTACAGGTGGGAAAAAAAGAAAAAGAAAAAGGGGCGGAGACTAAAGAACGAAACGAAGTGTCGGACTGATACTGACTGATGTCACAGTTCTTTCCCACCCATCCAGGAAAGCAGGCACAGTGATATCCACCAATCAAGTTTTTGCAAGAGTAAGCATTGTGGCAAGGCCTGATCCCCGCACACTCAAACACGTCTGTGAAAACATGGACGAGAGAGAGAGAGAGACAAAGAGAGAGACATAGAGAGAGAGAGAGAGTGAGTGAGAAGCTGAGAAGCTGCTCAGGAACCCGTCACCAAGCGCAGCTTCAACCTCCAACATCAAAACCATCAGATTATTATTCTACGACTCCCCGAGTGTTGAAACTCGGACGGACAGTGAATGCGTCGTGAAGCAGCTTCATCCACCGCTTTACTGAAACGACTTTAAAGGAATACAGTAGTTCAACATTTTGGCAAATTGGCCCATTGCCATAATCCCTATAGTTTTAGCAGGTGCAAGCTATTTTTTAGAACGGCGGAGCAGAGCCGTGAGCTGCTCAGAGCTACGCTACGGAGGCTCATGGGATTTCTTGGTTTCCCTCATCAAACTCATCAAATACACAATCCAACAACTCCACAACGCTCTGGTGGACAAGTTGTGACCTGCACATTCACCACGCTATGAGATAATAACACAACGTTACCAGACAGATTTTTAGAGGGAAATACAGTGACGGCTTGATGAAAAACTGTCCCTGAAGGCAACGTGCATCAGCGGTTTTGCATGAATTTCCCTCTAAAACAACTCTGTGTGGTAACGTTGTGTTATTATCTCATAGCGTGGTGAATGTGCAGGTCACAACTTGTCCACCAGAGCGTTGTGGAGTTGTTGGATTGTGTATTTGATGAGTTTGATGAGGGAAACCAAAGAAATCCCATAATGAGCCTCCGTAGCGTAGCTCTGAGCAGCTCACGGCTCTGCTCCGCCATTCTAAAAATAGCTTGCACCAACAATTAAAGGTAACGAACCTACTGCTATGACTATAGGGATTATGGCAATGGGCCAATTTGCTAAAAATGTTGAACTATCCCTTTAACAACAACGGCTGCTGCAGAAGAAGAAGAAGAACTCAACTCTTTGCTTTGCAACCATGAGATCAGCGCTGGTGATGATGTCACTTCCTTGTTTGTATGATGCTCTATTATTGCACTTCCTCATCTATTTCTGTCCCTGCACTTTGTGATTGTGTTGACTGAGTTTCCCTTTTCCTTATAAATAAAGTTTGATTTGAATTTGGTTTTCATTTACTACACTTTCCTCCACTCTTCTTCTTCATCATTGAGTTAAATAATCTTCAGCAGTATTTTATTGTTTATTTTTTCATCTATTTTATTGACTAATTTGCATATTTAACCCTTTGTGCGCTGCAGCCCTGCTCCCTGCTCCCGTCTCGACTGGACGACTGGAACATATAAATAAAAATCGCCAGAACATTTACAGGGTGCAGGAGAAGAAGGTTTCCTTTCTGCCACAGCTTTCCATCGGCCCCCACCCTGTCCTCCTCCCCCACCTCCCCCCTCCCTCAGGGTTAATGTCTCTCTATTGCATTCCCTGAAGGCCGACCTGGGGCATTCCAAGTGGTCAGTTTCAGAGGCAGCGCTCGCCGCGCCGCGCCCGCCTCGCCTCGCTCACTAGAAACCGACACAGTGCATTAATACGACTCCCAGGAGGTGAGCGGCACCTGTTGGCTGCTGAAATTAAACACCCCCCGAGCCTTTTCCAAAAAACCCACCCAGCCCCCCCACACCCACACCCACACTGCTGCCACCACCTCCTCCTCCGCATGTCGCTCCAGGTACCCCACACTGCAAAAACTCAACATCTTTCCAAGAACATTTGTCTTATTTCTTGTCAAAATGTCTAATTTCTAGTCAAAACTAATCAAAATAAGACTCATCACCTAAAAATTTACTTTTTAGATCATTTTCACCGGTTTCAAACACATTTTCACTTGAAATAAGTAGAAAAATCTGCCAGTGAAAGCAAGTTTTTTGTGCTTGTAATAAGGAAGGAAGAAAAACTTGCTCCACTATCAGATTTTTCTACTTATTTCAATTGAAAATATGCTTGAAAGGTGGAAAAAGTGTCTAAAAACAAGCTGCTTTTAATGTGATGAGTCTTATTTTAAGTATAATGAGATTTGTTTTGACTAGAAATGACATTTTGACTAGAAATAAGACAAATATTCTTGGTAAGATATTTGATTTTTTGCAGTGCACTCTGTATGTATGTGTGAGGTGAGTGGGAGTGGGGGGCGGGGGGGGTCGATCTGAGAATAACAGAAACCGTAACACAAGCCGCCGCATTTCGTCTCCTCACACATGTTTACAGGTTATAAAGTGTTTCCTGGCTCGAGTCAGAGAGGCTGAGGGCTCGGCTCTGCTGAGGTGCCGCCTCACCGTAGTGTACATACCCCCCCCCCCCCCCACACACACACACACACACACACCCACACCCCCTCCCACCCCCTGTCACGCCCAGTCTGGAGCCAAAGATAACCCCCCAGCCGAGTAAATTTGGTCCCCAGGCTGGCAGTTGCCAGGCGGGAGGTTATTTTTAGCTTTACTCAAGTCACCTGGCTCCAGTTGCAGATGAGACCCAGCGAGTATCTCTGTTGGGCATGCGCGCACACACACACACACATTAACACGCACACACACCGGCGTCTGCACCGCAAAATCACCCAGCATGCAACAGTTCAATGCCCATCACACCGCAAAAACTCAACATCTTTCCAAGAATATTTGTCTTATTTCTTGTCAAAATGTCTCATTTCTAGTCAAAACTAATCTCTTTCCACTTAAAATAAGACTCATCACATAAAAATTAACTTGTTTTTAGATAATTTCACTTGTTTCAAACTAATTTTCAATTGAAATATGTAGAAAAATCTGCCAGTGAAAGCAAGTTTCAGATTTTTCTACTTATTTCAAGTGAAAATCTGCTTGAAAGAAGTAAAAAGTGTCTAAAAACAAGCTACTTTTTAAAATGTGATGAGTCTTATTCTAAGTAGAATTTGATTTGTTTTGACTAGAAATAAGTCAAATATTCGTGGTAGGATTTTGAGTTTTTGCAGTGCACTCTAAAATCTGTGTTTTCCTTATTATAATATTTAATTGATGGATGCGAGCGGAGAGACGTACCGATCTGACACGTCTTCCCCGTCCACTGTGGAGGACAGAGACACTTGAAGCCGTTCTCCATGTCGACGCAGGTGCCGCCCTGAGCGCACGGGCTGGACGCACACTCATCCGTGTCTGAGGGACAAAAAAACACACGCACAACTTATAAAAGGATTTCTTGCAAACGATAGATGGAAAGATAGACGAAAGATGGGAGGAAAGAAGGAAGGAAAGATAAAAGGAGAGAGGGAACAGATTGGGTCAAAAAGGAAGAAAGAAGTAAGGACGAAGGGAAAGAAGGAGGGAAAATGGAAGGAAAGAAGGATAGAGGGAGGGAACAGATTTGTTCAAGGAAGGAAGGAGAGGAAAGGAAGAAGGGAAAGAAGGGACGAAAGAAGGAAGGGAAATAGGAAGGAAAGAAAGATGGAGGGAGGAAACAGATCAGGTCAATTGGATCAAAGGAGGAAGGAAGAAGTAAGGACGAAAGGAAGGAAGGAAGGAAGGAAGAGGAAAAGGATTGTGGAAAGAAGGAAGGGAGAAAGGAAGGAAAGAAGGAAGGATGGAAGAAGGGATGAAAGAAGAAAGGGGAAAAGGGAAGGATGGAAGAAGGGATGAAAGAAGGAAGGGAAAAAGGAAGGAAAGCTAGAAGGAGGGAGGGAACAGATCAGGTCAATTGGATCAAAGGAGGAAGGAAGGATGGAAGAAGGGAACAGATTGGGTCAATTTCACCCAGAAGGACGACAGGAGGGTTAAACAGTTTTTCTCTTCTTTTCTTTTTTTAAATACATAAGAAATAAATAACTAAACTAAAGTAAACCCGAGGCGACCTTTGACCTTTGACCTCCTCCCTCCTCTTCCTCACCTTTAGCGCAGGTCGGCCCGGACCAGCCGGCGGGACAGTGGCACTCGAAGCCCGACGGGACTTCGTGACACGTCCCCCCGTTGGCGCAGGGGTTGGACACGCAGGCGTGTTCGGCTGCAGAGGGGAAGAAAAACACACAAAAAAACACAAATCAGAAAAAAAGAAAAAATCTTTTTCTCAAGGTTCTGGAGTTCGGTTTCAGGTTCAGTTTCGGTTTCGGCCTCTCGCTCGTTCCCAGACTCACCGATCTCACAGTTCTTGCCAGAGTAGCCGTCGGGACAGGCGCAGTTGTACTCGTCTGGCTCTGTGTTCATGCACGTCCCTCCGTTCTTACAGGGACGGTTGGTCCCACAGTAGTTCAGATCTGCACACACACACACACACACACACATACAAAAACTTTTTTTTGAGAAAAGCTCCTTATTGAAATAAAAAAAACCGAAAAAACTACAATGAACAACTCAAACCTGCCAAAAATCTTAATAAATTGCAGATAAACGTCAGCTTCATTTGTGTTGTCATTTCATTTTCTCTCCCTCAAATTTGAAGTTTACTGTATATAGAAAGAGTGTAAAACATTGGTGTTGATACTAAGCCAATGCTATTATAACTATAGAAAGGGGCCGGTACTATAAGTCTTTCATTTATGGTGACTATGTGTGCGTCATGTAAATATGTGCAATCATGTGAAGAATGTAAACCATGAATGGAATAAATCGAAATGAAATGAAATGAAGTTTAACTTTGATTTAGCTCCAGGTGATGGTTAAAGAATAAAATGAAAGGATTTGGTAAACCTTATTTTTCTTTTATCCTTTTCAGCTTCTTCAAATCAAATCAAGAGTTTTCCTAATCTCCTAATACCTGAAAAACTAAATAAAGACTATAGGCTAAAATCTGTGAATAACTTCAAATATAAGCTAAACTAAAACTGCTCACGCACTTGTTGAACTAACATGATAAAACCAAACTGAAAAAGAAAAAAAAAAAGTCTAAATAAAACTAAAAGTGGTCAGTCACACTGTGTCCTCATGTGATTTATGAGGCTGTTACGGAGCGTGGCCGGGGTTTTCCAGGTTTCAGGAATCACAAATATTTCACAGTAGCTGGTGTTTTATTTGAATGAATGCGCTCTGGTTCTCTGGTTTTTAATTCATCTCCGTCCAGCAGGAAAATTCAATTTCAGACTGAGCCGGGTCTGTGTGGTGGAATCGGTCACAGTGAAGCCGAGTCTGTCCTCTGACGTCAAACCTGTCGACTGTTACCTGTGTGACATTTAACTGAACACTGAGCTCTTTAGAAAAGACTCCAGTATGAAGAGGACAAAAATAAAACACGGATCACTGGGACGTGTCTGTCTCAGGAGATCATGAGGAGATGTTTCCTGTAAACACTAAACACTGTTTAAACAGTACGTGGACAACAGGCAACGGCTTCATCGGAGCATTTCCTGATTGTGTCCTAACTAGGGATTAATTGATCGTAAAGATTCCTAAACACCGCCACTTTCCCCAAAAAGATTATATCGGAACAATATCGGCAGATGTGGCGCCAAAGTAAAGGAAGATGCACCGATACTGGTCCATTTGTCTAACGTAACGCTGAATTGGTAGGAATTTAAATGATAGTGCATCATTTGTAATTTAAAACAATGATTAAACATTTGGTATAGATGACAATTAATGACTTGAATATTTCAAACACTTAATAACTGGTCCTATATTAAGAGATTAGTAATGTAATTATATTTTGACTATATTTGACTATATTTGGTTTTACACATAATCGTGAAACCGTGATTATTTCTTATCTCTGACAATAATCATACCAAGAAAATCTATAATCCTGACATCCCTAGTCCTAACGTCAAACATTTGAAAGCGGCGGCTTTATCTTTACACGTCCACATGTTTCACTGAATCTGCATAACTTTTTTAATCGTTTCTGCTTTTCATCCAGACAGAAACAGTGTTTCTGGGGGATGAAGACTGTATTTTTTTTTAAAACAGGTGGACGTACTGCAGAGTCGTTTTCAGTGGATCACTGTGGACGCTTTCTAGAAACGTGTCTAGAGACGTGTTTATGGAGAAAAGATGGTTTTAGGTGAAGCTCCCTCACCTGGGTCCAGGCCTCAGAGAGCTAGCATGCTAGGTGGCTAATAAAAACCAGCGGCACGCAAAGGATCTTGGGATACAGGAGGCCACGGAGGACAGGTGTGGTGTGTGTGTGTGTGTGTGTCCTGACCTTTGTCACAGAGCAGCCCTCCCCAGTTCTTCTCGCAGGTGCACTGCCAGGGCTCGTTACAGGTGCCGTGGACACAGCCGGGGTACGGCAGACACTCGTCACAGAACGGGCCCTGCCAGCCGTAGTGACACCTGAGGGGGGAGAGACATCGAGTTAACTCTGGTTCTATTTATTCACTTCCTTGCTGCTTTTTCTCCTCCTTCTCTCTCCTCCTTCCTTCCTGTTTCCTTCCTTTGTTCCTTCCCTGATCTGATCTGATGCAGAGATTGATTTTTACACTTCATGTACTTGGTGTGACCGGTGATAATCACATCATCACAGAGCCGAGCCGAGGCAGCAGAGGTCAGCGGGTGCAAATAAATTCCTCTTATTTCACGAGCAAAGTCCTTCACTGCAAAAACTCAAAATCTTACCAAGAATATTTGTCTTATTTCTAGTCAAAACAAATCTCATTATACCTAAAATAAGTAACAACATAACATAGTTATACATAAAAAGTAGCTTGTTTTTAGACACTTTTTACTTATTTCAAGCATATTTTTACTTGAAATAAGTAGAAAAATCTGATAGTGGAGCAAGTTTTTCTTTCTTATTACAAGCACAAAAAACTTGCTTTCACTGGCAAATTTTTCTACTTATTTCAAGTGAAAACGAGTGAAAATGATCTAAAAACAAGTTAATTTTTAGGTGATGAGTCTTATTTTAAGTGGAAAGAAATTAGTTTTGACTAGAAATTAAACATTTTGACAAGAAATAAGACAAATTTTGAGTTTTTGCTGTGTTCTTCTTCTCAGCTGCAGCCTGGAGGAGGAGGAGGAGGAGGAGGGGGAGGAGGAGGAGGAAGAGTTGATGATAGTTACAGATAAACAAAATGAGTCATTTCAGATTTTCACAGCGGTTCGAGGACATGTATGAGGAAGTCTCGGCGTCGGGCAGAGCGCCAGGTAAACGTCGGCAGGAGACATGAGGAATGTTCACACAACGAATAATTTATAAAAACACAAAGTCGACACGATGGCTGCAGCAAAATGATGTGTATGTGTGTCCTGTCATTTCATGTTGTTTACAGCACGTTCACATTCAAAGACAACTGAAACCTGCAATCTCCTCATCGATGTTGAATATTTTATACGATCTATATCTCATTAGTGATTACATAATGTCTCCATTGGTTTCATTCATTAGATAGATAGATAGATAGATAGATAGATAGATAGATAGATAGATAGATAGATAGATAGATAGATAGATAGATAAATAGATAGATAGATAGATAGATAGATAGATGGATGGATGGATGGATGGATGGATAGAGATAGATAGATAGATAGATAGATAGATAGATAGATAGATAGATAGATAGATAGATAGATAGATAGATAGATACTGTAGATAGATAGATAGATAGATACTAGATAGATACTAGATAGATAGATAGATAGATAGATAGATAGATAGATAGATAGATAGATAGATAGATAGATAGATAGATAGATAGATAGATAGATAGATAGATAGATACTAGATAGATATATAGATAGATACTAGATAGATAGATAGATAGATAGATAGATAGATAGATAGATAGATAGATAGATAGATAGATAGATAGATAGATATATATATAGATAGATACTAGATAGATAGATAGATAGATAGATAGATAGATAGATAGATAGATAGATAGATAGATAGATAGATAGATAGATAGATAGATACTGTAGATAGATAGATAGATAGATAGATAGATAGATAGATAGATAGATAGATAGATAGATACTAGATAGATAGATAGATAGATAGATAGATAGATAGATAGATAGATAGATAGATAGATAGATAGATAGATAGATAGATAGATAGATACTAGATAGATATATAGATAGATACTAGATAGATAGATAGATAGATAGATAGATAGATAGATAGATAGATAGATAGATAGATAGATAGATAGATAGATAGATAGATATATAGATAGATAGATAGATAGATAGATAGATAGATAGATAGATAGATAGATAGTACTTTATTTTATATATATTTCCAAACTCAAAGACTGAAAATCTAATAATCATAATAAACTCTCAGACAGAACTCGTCTCTCTTTGTTTTGTTTTGTGTTTTCGTTGCAGTCGTATTTTTCCCGCGGCGTCGGCGTCTCGTGCCGCCTGTCTTCCTGTGTCGTGAGCTCGGTCGAGGTCAAACTTGGAATGAGCGGCGGGTTTGAGGAACGAGGAGGGTTAGACGTCTCAGAGGGTGTGTGTGTGTGTGTGTGTGTGTGTGTGTGTGTGTGTGTGTGTGTGTGTGTGTGTGTGTGTGTGTGTGTGTGTGTGTGTGTGTGGGTGGGGGGCAGTGGAGTGGAGGGGTTAGCTAATCTGTTGGTTTATGGCAGCACTCTGTTATTCCAAGGCCAGCGGTAACCTTGCCCCACCTGTCCTGTCATTTCTCCGACGGGGGGCTATTTTAGGGAGCAATACCCCCACCCCCGACCCCCCTCTCCTCCTCCTCTCCTCCTCCTACCTCCCCCTCTTCTCCTCCTCCTCCCAGCTCCTGCTCACAAACACTTCAAAATGGATGCCGCCGACCAAACACTTCAGTGGTGAAGTGGGAGGAAACTGTTGTAAACTGTATTGATAGTTAGCATTACAAAACATAGCTTCTGTAACACCAAATTGTTTTTTTGTTTTTTTACCTTAGTGGAGATGCTATAGGCTATGTGAAATCAGAGGATCAATAAAGTTGTTGGCATTTACTCCTCATGCATCTTAAACATGTGTCCTTAGTTAAAACTCGATGTAAAAGAGAGAAAGGAAAGAAGCTGCAGCAGCACACAACAGCAACAGAAATGATCCAATTTTCAGACTTTAAAATGTTTCTCCCAATTAAAAAGAAAATATCACACTTGCAGAAATGAACAGAAAGTTATTTATAGCGCATTAAAAGTTCTCGTCTCTTTCCAAAAAAACTGTTTGGACGAGACAGACAGAACTTCGACAACGACAACTTCATGACCGACCCATTAGCCGTCATCTACATGGTAGATGATAAATAACGTTATCCACCGCTCCAGGGATTGATTTCTCACCGGCTTCATTGTTGGAAACAAACGCACATGGAGGAGAGGAGGGTTAGAGACACAGAGGAGAGAGTTCAGCTTTTAAAAACACCTATTATATCGACCAATCACAAGGCGGCGGCTGTCCAGAGTTTCACATAATAAACCGCTCATCAGTCTTTACTAGCGTCTTTAAATGCACCACTGCAGCAGCTTTAATCTGATCTGCCTCAGTGTGTGTGTGTGTGTGTGTGTGTGTGTGTGTGTGTGTGTGTGTGTGTGTGTGTGTGTGTGTGTGTGTGTGTGTGTGTGTGAGAGTGAGACAGTGCTGTGTATTGTTTACTACAGTAGCCTATGTGGTGTTGTCCGGCGCTGCGGTCGGCGGCCGTGCCCTGCGTACTGTCAGCCGTGCAGCAGCGGCGGCGGCGGTGTGGACAGTCTGTCTGGCTGCAGTGTGGGAGAGCGGGGGAAATGGTTTGTGGGGGCAGCCACAGGCCAAGGGTGGCATTACCCACAAGCCCCGTCGCCTGCCTGCCTGTCCGCCTGCCTGCACTGCAAAAACTCAAACTCTTTCCAAGAATATTTGTCTTATTTCTTGTCAAAATGTCTCATTTCTAGTCAAAACTAATCTCTTACCACTTAAAATAAGACTCATCGCCTATAAATTAACTTGTTTTTAGATCATTTTCACTTGTTTCAAACACATTTTCACTTCAAATAAGTAGAAAAATCTGCCAGTGAAAGCAAGTTTATTGTGCTTGTAATAAGGAAGAAAAACTTGCTCCACTATCAGATTATTCTAAGTGAAAATATGCTTGAAAGAAGTAAAAAGTGTCTAAAAACAAGCTGCTTTTTAATGTGATGAGTCTTATTTTAAGTAGAATGAGATTAGTTTTGACTAGAAATGACATTTTGACTAAAAATAAGACAAATAGGCCTATTCTTGGTAAGATATTTGATGTTTTGCAGTGTGCCTGTTCCATCAATGGAGGGGGGGGGGGGGGGGGGGGGCAGCGGGGGCCGGAGCTGAAAATATCCCGCCTTACCCACAACCCCCTCTGGCCACCGCCGCCACGGCCAAACCACACCCCAGAAAGAAGACGGGACGGTGGCGGACAGGGGCAGAGGTAGAGGAGGGGTGTGTGTGTACGTGTGTGTGTGTGTGTGGTACCGCTGAATTATTTACAGGCGAGCCGCCTCGCGCCCAAATCCAGCGGACAGGACAGACAGACTTAGCCCGCTGTTGCCATAGCTACATGTTTAGTAGTGTCACATGAGGGAGCGTAGGTTGTGAATGCGCTTGTGTGTAAAGAAACAAGATACCAAACACACATTTTTAGTTTCGCTCTGCCAGGCTCAGACGCTTTCCTGCTTTTTTTCTCCTCTTTTCTCTTTTCTCTCTCTCTTTCTGTCTCTTTAACCCTTCACTCCCTGCTTCTCTGTATTTCCTCTGTAGGTTTGTTGTCATTCTTTTTCTCCTTTTAAACCTCACATTGCAGCTGATAAACATCACACACACACTCACAATACACACAAGTGAGCCCAGTTTCTTTTTTATTTAATCCTATAGAATGAGTCGCCTTGTTGTTTACTTCCGGGTAGAAACCAGCATGAGAAAAATAGTGACAGACGACAGTTTCGCTAGCCTACATAAATCTCATTTTTCATCTCACTATATCGCCGTTTAGACTAATCTGGTGTTTGTAAAGTCTATAAAACCAAGGAGTGGACAAACATTACTATTTATGTGTGCACGTTTTTGTAATTAGTCATCATGGTTAGCGTAAATTGGCAGGGCTAACCGTTAGCTACCTGTTTAACTTTAATAACTCAGTGGCTTAATAAACGGTCCATGAAAAAATATTTTTTTCCAGTGGATATCTGAGTTACAACATGAGTGAGCTAACTGGAGTAGTTTCATGGCGTGTCCTGCTGTTAGCTTAGCTACCGCCATTAGCTTAGCTGCTGCCGTTAGCGTTGCTACCGCCGTTAGCTGTCCCTGTCAGCTGCAGCCACTGATTCCCCCAAACTGAATAAATACAACACATAGCAACACAAAACACACACACAGAAATATGAATGTTTCTTTAGTCATTTCAGATTTGTCTAAACGGTGACAGTGCCTGAAAAACATGATAGCTAAACTCGTTTGTTACTATGTTCTCATTCAAATTACGTGCTGGTTTTCTTCCCGGAAGTTGTTGTAAACAAGAAGGTGATTCGTTCTATAATAATAAATTAACCGAAGGTGACTTCTTCACTCAATCGAGTGATTCACCCTCTTGTTTTTAATTAATTGAAGCTTTAAAACTTTATTGAATCAAACCGATCGTCATTTAAACTCATGATGTTAATTCGATTTTTATGAATAATTTTGGTTTTTTGATTAATTTGCTGCAAATCAACCACATTAAAGACGTTATTCTGACAATACACATCTCCATCAATCTTCCTCTGTGTGTGTGTGTGTGTGTGTGTGTGTGTGTGTGTGTGTGTGTGTGTGTGTGTGTGTTCCTGATTGCACAGAAGCTCAACATCACATGTCGAGACACATTCCTGGGTGTTTCTCTCTCTCTCTCTTCCCTATCCTCCGGCCGTTTCCAAAACCAAAATGTCAGAATTAATTCTTTTCTTTTTACATTTTTTCTTTAAACTGATACGGCTTAATGAAGTCAAACTTGACTCTATTTTAAACACACACACACCCAACACACACACCCACACCTCCAGGGTTGAGGGGGGGGGGGGTAACACACTTCCCCAACAGTGGAGTGGCAGCCATAACAAGACCCAGGATAGGAAGAGGTGGTGATGTGGGCTGCAGACATTAGAGGGAGGTGGTGTGTGTGAGTGTGTGTGTCTGGGGGGGTATTTGTCTTATTTCTTGTCAAAATGTCTCATTTCTAGTCAAAACTAATCTCTTTCCACTTAAAATAAGACTCATTACCTAAAAATTAACTTGTTTTGAGATAATTTCCACTTGTTTCAAACTAATTTTCACTTGCAATAAGTAGTAAAATCTGCCAGTGAAAGCAAATTGTTTTTGTGTTTGTAATAAGGAAGAAAAACTTGCTCCACTATCAAATTATTCTACTTATTCCAAATAAAAATAGGCTTGAAATAAGTAGAAAGTGTCTAAAAACAAGCTACTTTTTAATGTGATGAGACTTATTTTAAGTAGAATGAGATTTGTTTTGACTAGAAATTACATTTTGACTAGAAATAAGACAAATATTCTTGGTAAGATATTAGATTTTTTTGCAGTGCCTCTTTGCTGGTGGTTGAGGTTGAGGGAGGAAACAGCAAACAGCCTCTCTCTCTCTCTCTCTGTGCGGGCCGACTTCAGGACAGGAAGTAGAACAATGAGCTGAGGGATGGAGGTGGAGGTGGAGGAGGTGGTGAGGGGGGTTGTAGCACTTCACAGAACTATGATGGGGGAGGTAGAGTGGCTGCTTGGTATGTTATCAACAACCCCCCCTCCTCCTCTCCACCTCCACTTGGTCACTGTGTTGTGTCACCGCTGCCGTTCTGTTCTGTTCTGTTCTCCTCGTTAACTTTTCCATCCAAACAGGATCGAATGTCTCACATCAGACCGACACAGTCCAGTGAAGATGAAGAAACACAATAACACAAAACAAAAGTAAACACTCACTTGCACTCCCCCGGCACGCTGCAGGTCCCGTGCAGGACGCTGCACCCCTGTTTGCAGATGGCTGATGGGAAAAAAAAGAGAAGAGAAGAGGAGAGGAGACAGAAAGAAGAGGACAGGTTTTTAATTTTATGACTTCAGTCAGAAATAGAATCAAAGAAAAATAAAAAAAATAAAAAATAACTTCAAAGAAAAAAAGAAAAAAAAAGCTGCTACTGGATCATTATTATTCTTATTCTCATTATTATGGTCTGTGTTCCATCATTAAAAGTCCATTTCCCATGTTTCCTTGTTTGCTGTCAGCGAGCTGGAGGTGTCTCCTCTCCAGCAGCGAACACACTGTCTCCACACATTCCTTGAATTCTTCCTAATTGACACTTTGACATGAACTTCAATGAACTTCCCACTTTTTTTATTTTCCGGAAAAAGGTTGATAAGAAGAAAAAAAGTGTCCATGAGATCACAGGAATCTCAATCAGCGTGGTTGAGTTTTTCTTTTCTTTTTTCTCTTTTTTGACTCTTAAAACAGGATTTACATGAGACGTGATAAGTTAAATGATAAAATCCGCTGTAGTTTATGTGCATTTTTCTCCCCTTTTCGAATAAATCTTCAGTTTTTCCGAAGCTTCTTCTATAAAAATGTTCAGATGAGTCACAAAATATGACTAAGCACATGATTAAATAGAGCTATAAGGAACTTAACCACAGATTGACCTATTAAAGGATAAATAGAAGACTACAATAAACATCATGGAGCAAAATGGATAAGAAATGAAAATAAAAAGTGTAGTTAATCTGCTTGTGCGTCCTCCCTCACCTGTTTTGCAGTCGGGCCCGGCCCAGCCCTCCATGCAGCCTCTGTTTCCCTGCTGGTCGCACACGTAGTGGCCGAAGTAGTCGTCGCGCGGCCGACACACTTTGTTGCACTTGCTGCCGTAGTAGTTTTCGTCGCAGCGCACGCGGATGGTGTAGACCAGCTTGGTGCTGCTGCTACTGGAAACCTTGGGCTCCACCGTCTCCTTGTCCTCCCCGGGGCTGAGCATCCCTTTGTGGATGCTGCGCTCGATCAGCAGCTCGTCATCTGGATAGAAAGATAAACGACAACAACGTGTTAGTGTTGTTTATCGTGTGAATGCACATTGCTAGTGTTAAAGTGAAGGGATAGTTCAACATTTTGGCAAATTGGCCCATTGCCATAATCCCTATAGTCTTAGCAGTAGGTTTATTACCTTTAATTGTCGGTGCAAGCTATTTTTAGAGCAGAGCCGTGAGCTGCTCAGAGCTACGCTACAGAGGGTCATTATGGGATTTCTTGGTTTCCCTCATCAAACTCATCAAATACACAATCCAACAACTCCACAACGCTCTGGTGGACAAGTTGTGAGCTGCACATTCACCACGCTATGAGATAATAACACAACTTTACCACACAGAGTTGTTTTAGAGGGAAATGCAGAGACTGTTGATGAAAAACTGTCCCTGAAGGCAACGTGCATCAGTGGTTTTGCATGAATTTCCCTCTAAAACAACTCTGTGTGGTAACGTTGTGTTATTATCTCATAGCGTGGTGAATGTGCAGGTCACAACTTGTCCACCAGAGCGTTGTGGAGTTGTTGGATTGTGTATTTGATGAGTTTGATGAGGGAAACCAAGAAATCCCATGAGCCTCCGTAGCGTAGCGCTGAGCAGCTCACGGCTCTGCTCTGCCGTTCTAAAAATAGCTTGCACTGACAATTAAAGGTAACGAACCTACTGCTATGACTATAGGGATTATTATGGCAATGGGCCAATTTGCCAAAATGTTGAACTATCCCTTTAAAGTGACTGTTCCAGTGGCACAGAAGGAGAATCTGTGAGTGTTTGGGCGAGTTCGACAGGAACAAAGTGAAAACAACAGAAATTCTCAATGACATTCCAAGGAGCCGGGATTTGACCCAACAACCCGGTGTCCAGGAGGCTTCGAAGAACGGCTGGTGCTGGCGGAGATCAGAGGGAAGGTGTGTGTGTGTGTGTGTGAAGAAGAAAAGAAAAGAAGAAAAAAAAAAAGAAGTGGAGGAAAGAGCAGGAAAGAATAGGAAAATGAAGGGAGGGGTGTAGGAGCGAGGTCTGCGAGGGCTTGATAACCTAAATGCTTTTTCAGTTTTCCTGCTCGGTGAAATGCTTTTCTGCCCCCCCCCCCCCCCAACACCACCATCTCCCCCTCCTCTCTCAGGATATCCAGCCCCGACTCCATCGGAGCCAGGCCGGAAATAATAAGAGACGGGAACAGACGAGGAAGGGCGACATAGGAAAGACCCTTTAGCTTGTTCTCAAGGAATAGAAAGCAGCGTGACCCAGCATGCCTTGCTGCTGCATGGACGACCCGGACGAGACCGAGCTGCAAGGACAAACTCATCCTCACTCAGATACAAAAGGTTTCTATTATTCAAATAGTGCATACGGTCCATACTAGCTGGGGAAAATATGTATTATAATTCATAAGGGTAGAAAGTTATCGATAACACTGGGGCATTATTTTGGGTAACACTTTATACGCACTATTAAGCATTAAATACAGAATTCATCATTTATAACATGAATACTCATTAGTATGCAGTTTATAAACACAGTTAAAATGTTTTACTCGTCATTGATCAGCACTAAACTACATGCTAATGAGTATTCATGCGTTATAAATGAAGAATTCAGTATTTATTAATGCTTAACTAATGCTTAATAGTGTTTACTTATTATAAAGTGTTACCTTATTTTGTATTTTTATGCACTTTGAGGTTGAGTCTGGGTTTAGATGTGAACAAAATGTTTATTATATATTTCAAAAGTGGAGTTAAGTGTTGTTACTACCTTAGTTTCTATCCAACTGAAGCCTTGTTCATTGTTTTTATGCACTTTTTAGATGAGTCTGTGTCAAATAGGCCCAGTTTTAAGTGTATTGAATTACAGTTTATTGCTCATGAATATCAGATTTGGTGCTGGTGAAATTTGAAAACACAAAGTCCTTAAAGCTTTGTCATAAGTGCTGAAGTTTGACGCTGTGAAAAAAGCAGCAGAAGATGAAGACGAAGGATCCATTTTCCTGCTTGTCCTGGTTTTCTGAGTCTCAGTGCGAGTTAACACACTGCCACAGATTTCAGTCCCACACCCACCACCTGAAACACTCTCTCTCTCTCTCTCTCTCTCTCTCTCTGCTGTTCATCTCCAGCAATTAGATATAAAAATATAGACCAATCATGAGCTCTCTGCAGCAGCGGAGGAGACGCGCTAAGAGAGGCCGTTGTTACTAGGGAGAGCAGGAGGGAGCGGGACGAATAAAAAGCGGCTTATATAAACAACCGGGGCCTTCGGATCGCAGCAGCTGATCGAGTGGAGAAGCTGCACGACGACGGGCCGAGCTCCAGAGAGACAAACACAGAGAGGAGGAGGAGGAGGAGGAGGAGGCTGCAGCACTTTGACCTCTGACCTCTTTACAGCTTGTCACTTGTAACGCCGCTGATCTTTGATCTTTGAACTGGAGTCTCTCCTTCATCTTCTACCTAAACGTGTGAACAACTACTGCAGAGAAACCTGGATGCACGAATAAAATATAAACTCTGCAGGTTTCAGTTCAGAAAATCCTCCACAGCAACAAGTGACACACACCAAACACACACACACACACACACTGACAGAGTCGCCATGCCATCAGCTGCTGGTTTATTTTATTGATTCATTAGGACTAATGAGGATCTGGAGCTGGAGTGTTTACAGGAATATAAAACACATTTCCCCATTTTTGCTCATCAGTTTTCCTTCCTGTCAGGTTAAT
This sequence comes from Trachurus trachurus, assembly GCF_905171665.1. Lineage (NCBI taxonomy): Eukaryota > Metazoa > Chordata > Actinopteri > Carangiformes > Carangidae > Trachurus > Trachurus trachurus. The sequence goes on along the minus strand of NC_139907.1, from coordinate 3,120,512 downwards.
AGCTGCAGATTTCAACTATTCAACCTTTACACTTAAACATGCAGAATTTCAATGTTTTCTTCTCCCTTTAACATTTCTACTGCTTTTTTTTACCTTTAAAAGGCATTCATCTCATACTACAAGTTATATGTTTCAGCTTTAGCATTAGCCTTTTTCAGCATTGATTCAACAATTTCTTCAGCTCATTCAGCAGTGCTTCAGCATTAGCGTTCAGCTGCTTTCAGCATTCACACGCATTTTCTGCAGGAAATGCTTTCTTTTTCTATTATTTTCTTTGTCATTTGTGCATTTCTTTCAATTGCTTTTAATTTACGTATGATATATTCAAAAATGTGCCTACAGTAAGCTCTCTGAGCTTTCTGCCTCTTCCTGCACTGTATGTTATCTATGTTTGTGATTTGTGCATACCTTCTTTTATTCTTCTTGTGCAGAATAAAGCATTAAAACCATTGAACAGCTGCTCAGCCTCAGTGATAAACTGGTTGTCATGATGTTTCTTTTCTGTTTTCTTCCAGATGTTGCATCAAAACTGAAGGTCACACAGACCAAACACATGAACAGCATCACTCAAACAGGAGGAAACTGTGCACTTGTACTTGTTGGGAACTATTTCCAGAGGCGGACTGATCCGTATTTGTTGCAGCAGGACCGTGTGTGTGTGTGTGTGTGTGTGTGTGTGTGTGTGTGTGTGTGTGTGTGTGTGTGGACCTGAGCCAAGAGAAACTGGAGTGTTTGTGTTTGAAGGAACAGTCTGGCTGACTGATGTGCTTTAATAGTTTTACTGTAGAACTGTGGTTCAGAGGAAACACACACACACACACACACACACACACACACACACACACACACACACACACACACACACACACACACACACACACACACACACACACACACACACAACAACAGTCGACCGTAGTAAAGTGTTTCTAAAACGCTGCGTTTTCATTGGTCCAGAGTTTGTCTTCGCTCTGTTCTTCTCACACTTGTGTTTTGTGTTTCAACAGGTGTGTGTGTCTGTGTGTCTCTTTCCTCAGACCTGTTCACACCAGGCTGCGGCTGAACGTACAGTACAGGAAACATCCCATAATGCAGGACAGGGGAACTCTCTAGATGTTACACTCTGAGGAAATGATGGTCTGTTCTCTCAGAGAGGCAGAAGTTAAACACCGTGTCTCTGATGTGTCTTCAAGTCTCAACAAGAAGTTCAACTGGATTAAATGTCAAAACATAAAAACATTCCCTCAAGAGGTTTAAACAAATAATAACACTGTAATATACTTGGATGTGTTTGTTACAACTCTTGATTTATTCTCCAGGTGATCAGTTGCTTCATTTTAAAAGGTGTAAAAAGTTCAACTTTGACTGACAGTTGAATAAAAATCAAGTTATACAAGTTATTTTGAAAAAAAATGAAGAAATCTAGTGTTTGATCATCTATATGTCAATATCACCAGCAGATCAGTTGATAATCAATCAATCAATAGTTGTATGTTGCAGCAGGATAGATAGATAGATAGATAGATAGATAGATAGATAGATAGATAGATAGATAGATAGATAGATAGATAGATAGATAGATCTTTATTCATCCCGAAGGAATGATTAATTGCCTGTCACAGAGTTGATGGATTGATGAGTGATTGACGGAGGAAACAATCCGGTGACGGTAGCTGTGTGTTCATGATGCAGATGTTTTTGCAGATGTGTAAAGCTGCGTTCACACCGGACCTTTTGTTTTTCTCGCTATAGCGACGAGTTTACATGTTAAATCAATGCAAACCAGCGATTGAGAGTTTAATCGCCCGTCGCTCCGTCGCTCGAGATGAGAAATCCCAACTCTCCGGCCGTCAGTCGCTCGTCGCTAAGCTAAACAACAACAGCAGCAGCAGCAGCAGCACCTGAATCACTCCGTCCTCCTCTTCCTCCTCCTCCTCCTCCTCCTCACACACACAGACTCACACAGGGTTTGATATTTTTAGCGTGTCCAGTCTGACTTACAGTGAGCGGAGCAGCTTGGGTTTCACTGGGCCGCTGACAGACTCACTGACAGATTCATGGATCAAAACCCCCGTGATCACGCAACCAGAAGTTACTCCAGGTCCAAGTCTGCAAGACGGGACACGACGAGCCCCCTCCTCACCTCCCTCCTCCCACCCACCAACCCTGGAGGATTAATAAAACCTTCAAACCGACACTGCGCTGCCAGATCTACAGGTGGTCAAACAAGCAAAGACTTAGAGCGTCCGACCGCGGCACGGTGGCGGCAGCGGCCTGTCACAGCGTTCAGGATAATGAAGTGGTGTGTGGTGGCCAGACAGCTGCCAGGCCGCGATGCTAATTAGGAGAGAAAGAGAGAGGAGTGCCGTGGCCTGCAATTAATGGCTTAACGAGGCAATGCACTCATAGGCTTTATATAGAGGAGTGGAAACAGACGGGCGACCCTGAAGAGGCCGAGAAGACGATGGTGACGGAGCAAAAAAATAAAAAATCTAGGATGCAACAAATGATGGAGCGATGAGTTCCAGTCGATCTGAGCAGGAAACAAGGATCAAACTTGGAGGTAAACTTTTAGTTGAAGCTCTGAAGACCTGGATGTGTGGAAGCCTTAAAGGAATAGTAGTAGTTTTTTATTCCTCAAAGTGCATCTGGAGACCCGGGAGGCCGGTTCAACGTAGTCCAACCAAAACTTTATATGAGAGTCAATAGGGTCCGACACAAAAACGTCCATAAAACTACACAAAAAACATTTAATATTCCTCCACACTGCTCGTCCACTGCAATCCAAGTGTCCTGAAGAGTTTACTGGAAACGACCTAATTTAGGACATTTTTACAGCCTAAACAGACCTGGATTGCGCTCTGACGTGCACGCGCCTCAGGCAAATTCAATCCAGGACTGTCTAGGCTGTAAAAATGTCCTAAATGACGTAGTTTCCAGTAAACTCTGGACTATCTCCCTTCAGGACACTTGGATTGCAGTGGACGAGCAGTGTGGAGGAATATTAAATGGTTTTTGTGTAGTTTTATGGAAGTTTTTCGTTGGACTAGGAACCGGCCTCCCGGGTCTCCAGATGCACTTTGAGGAATAAAAAACTACTCCGGAGTATTCATCAGCATGAGGGGGAGTCACTAATGACTGATGAATTTCATTTATTGTTGAACTATTCCTTTAAAGGCACCAGACTGAACCACATGTCAGAATTTGATTAAATTAAAAAAAAACAATCTAAGATCAACTGGAGCTTCGTTGACCCTGAACCAACAGTCAAACAACAGGAAGTGTTATAGGAGCTGGCGCCGAAACGTCCTGAATCAACCAAAAAGTCTCTTATCACATCGATTGAATCAGCGATCAATCAGTCATCCCTGCTGCTGCTGCTGCTGCTGCTACTACTGCAGTCAGAACAAAGCCAACGACACCGCGTTTTACCAGAGAAACGGTTGCGTGCTGAAGACAGGTTACAACCGAACCCCACTGGCATCTCTTGGACACATTGTTGGACGTGCATCAGTTCACTGATCTGAGAACAGCTCATCAGACTTTCACAGCACCTTCCTTCGTTCTTTCTGTCTCTGTCTCTCTCATTAACAGTTCTGCAGAGTTGGTTCATATCAACGAATCCAAACTCAAAGTGTGAGATTAACAATGCTTCTGTTTTGTGAATGGCATCAGGGCTCCAGTCTGGCCCTGGATGGAGGCGTTTGGACCCTAAAATTTGTGCAGCAAGTACATTTTTCATCTACTTGTGCAACCGAGTCAGTCTGCAGGGTTTTTCTTTTTAACGCTGGTGAAACGTCGAAGGGACGACTCAAAGAATCTGGAATCTGTCGTTAATAGCTGACGGGCAAATATGTGTGAGAAAAGAAAATGTGAATATTTGCTTTGCATGCTGCCCCTTTAATAACAAACATAAACTTCTTAGTGTCACTCACACATGTTCAAACATAATTAGCCTTCCAACTCGCCCTCATTAACACAGCTCAAAGCCCACGGCCACCACACTTCACCCTCATCTGTCCTGCAGAACAACCTGCTTGTGCAAAAGCTTTGTCCCCTCTGCCGTTATTGATATTGATATTGATAACGCTGCACTGGGGCGTTATTTTGTATTTTTATGCACTTTGAGCTTGAGTCTGTGTTTAGATGTGAAGAAAATGTTTATTTTTTATTTCAAAAGTGGAGTTAAGTGTTGTTACTACCTCATTGGAGCCTGTTTTCATTGTTTTTATGCACCGTCTGTATCAAATGTGACAGGTTTTGCAGGGAAACGATGAATAAACAACATCATACCTATTCTGTACGTTGTCTGATTGTGTTTTTTTCATTTGTATATGTTCATTTTTGGTGGTGTACGTGTGTTGGTGCATGTCTGTAACAAACTGTGGAAGTTAATTTCCCCTTGGAGACACTAGATTATGAATCTGAATCTGATTTACAGTATGTTGCGTCCCTAAATGTTCTGCTTGTGCCCTTAAAAGTTTAAGTTAGGGGGGGAGTTGGGGGGGCTCTGCTCCTTTAACACCACCATGGTCTGATCCATCAGCGTCTTCAGAGTCTAGACGAGCTTCAGACCACATGACCAAACCAAACAACTTAACACACTGCAAAAACTCAAAATCTTTCCAAGAATATTTGTCTTATTTCTTGTCAAAATGTCTCATTTCTAGTCAAAACTAATCTCTTTCCACTTAAAATAAGACTCATCACCTAAAAATGAACTTGTTTTCTGATAATTTTCATTTGTTTCAAACAAATTTTCACTTGAAATAAGTAGAAAAATCTGCCAGTGAAAGCAAGTTTTTTGTGCTTGTAATAAGGAAGGAAGAAAAACTTGCTCCACTGTCAGATTTTTCAATGTTCCAAGTGAAAATATGCTTGAAAGAAGTAAAAAGTGTCTAAAAACAAGCTGCTTTTTATGTGATTTTACATATAATGAGATTAGTTTTGACTAGAAATGACATTTTGAGTAGAAATAAGACAAATATTCCTGGTAAGATTTTGAGTTTTTGCAGTGCAAACAACCAGAAACAACTTGAAGTGGACTCCTGAGAACTGTGAAGCCTTTAAAGTGTGGGACCAAGACACATGAAGGAGGAGGGAGGAGGGGGGTTCAGGGGGAGGGGGGGGGCAACAGTGTGTGACCTGGGGGGCAAGAAGAATAAGAAGAAGGAGGTTTGTGTAACTTTGTGTCTTACCGTTGCTGTGTGTGCCGTTGTCCCTGTCCCACGCCTCCACTATCACCGTGAACGAGCGCTGGGAAGGAGAGAGAGAGAGAGAGAGAGCAGAGGTTATCACAGAGCATAGCAATACAGAAACACCACACACACACACACACACACCTATACACACACACACACACACACACTACTGAAACTCAGATATGCCCACTTCTTTAAGACGCAGTCGTGCACATGATGTGGAGTTTACACAGAAACTCAGATACGGAGCCGAGCTGCCGTCACTCATAAACAGACACACAGCCAGGTACTTTGAACACACACACACACACACACACACTAAGAAACACAAATACACACACACACACACACACACACACACACACACACACACACACACACACACACATATTTGGCATAAGAGGTGAACAACGGTGGGAAAACGAGTCGTGTTCCCACACTGCTGTCACTCATTAGCCTCCCTCCACCTGAGGCCAGTTAACAAGTGCAGCTGCTCAACAAAACATTCACCTGGAAACCACCTACACACACACACACACACACACACACACACACACACACACACACACACACACACACACACACACACACACACACACACACACACACACACACACACACACACTTCACATTTCAACACACACACACACACTTCACATTTCAACACACACACACGGCCAGGTTACGTACAGTATTGATTGATTTCTAATCAAATCTCTCCTGTAACGTCCACAGGGATTTTAAAGTCAAGTGGTGTTTGCACTGTAAAATGAACCTTTAAAGGACAATTCTGGGCAAATTCAACTCTGGGCTGTATTTTCCTATAACATTTTAGGTCTAAAAGAAGGAATTTGAAGATTTGTGAAGCTCCCGTTTGTGTCATAAACACAGGAATATCAACTCTTGACTTGCTTGAAGTAAATAAACTTCTCGGTTCATGTTTGAGGAGCTTGAGGGATGTAAACAGCCTAAGCAGCACTGGAACTTCAATCCGCTCCCATTCATCGCTGCCGTGGCGATGCGGGGACAGACACAACTACCGCAAAACAGGAGAAATTAAACTGAAAATCTTCAGATTCCTTCTTTTAGACCTAAAATGTTAGGAACATACATGCAGCCCTGAGTTGAATTTGCCTGCAATTGTCCTTTAAGTAGTGTTGTAACCAAGACCAAGACCAAACCAATGTGAGACCATTTCCAAGACCATCACTGTCTTCAGTCTCAGTCCTCATAATAACCATGTGTCTTGATATTTACATTATTCCTCCTCTGATAAAAAGAAAAAAGATGATTTGATGTCAAATCTAAACATGTGAACAAAGTTTGTATTGAACAGAAGAACACAGCACAGAACCTGCTGAAGTCTCCTCCCACTGTTGTCATGGTGACACCAAGTTGTTCAGATGGTTTAACACAAGCAGATACTTTAGTATTTGAATTATCTGGAACTTATTGAATTACATCCCATAAACCAAAGAGAGAGAGAGAGACAGAGCTCCACAACAACTTTACTCCACCTCTACAAACTCTTATATTCTGGTTATTTCGATGGAGGCTGAGAAAATGAAGAACATGAGATCGACGTCGGTCAAAGTGAGAAGATGCATCATCACGACTTCTCACGACATCGTGCATGAAAAAAAAAAAGCAGCGCAGCACGCCGGCACACTATGGCCTACTTCTACCCCGGCTCGTCCAGTCCAGTCCATCGCCACGGTAACAAACAACAACTCAGACTGGAGGATTGTTTCAGGTGCAGAGCTGTTTTTTCTTTTTTCTCTTTTTTCACGGGGCATCAGCAAACAAACCAACGACGCAGCTCGCTGTCTGTCAACGGCATGGGGCCGGACGAGCAGCTGTGAGTTCCCATGACCCGAGTCTGACTCAGGGAGGGGGGTGAGGGGGGGGGGGTGAGGAGGGAAGATTACAGGGGAGGTTACATGGTGGTGGTGGGAGAGATTAGAGAGAGAGAGAGAGAGAGGACACAGACATGAAACAGAAAAAGGTGCAGAGCTAAAGTGTTTTAGAGCTGATGTTATGGTCCTGAGGGAAGAGGAGGAGGAGAGGGGGATGAGGTGGGGGGGGGGGGGGGGGGGGGGGCAGAGGAGGAGGAGAGGGGGGGGGTCACAGGGTGGAAAAGTCAAAACCTCCAGGAAAAAGTCAGAGACCAAGAAGAAGAAGCAGCAGGTCTGGAGCTGCAACGACTTCAAGTAACTAAGAGACGATGAACTCATAGAAACTGAACCAGCGCCGTTGGTTTCTTTCTTTCCTTCTTTTACTTTTCTTTCTTTCTTTCTTTCTTTCTTTCTTTCTTTCTTTCTTTCTTTCTTTCTTTCTTTCTTTCATTGATTCTTTGTCTTTTTTTCTTTCATTCATCCTTTCTTTCTTTCTTTCTGTCTTTCATTTATTGATTCTTTCTGTCTTTCATTTATTGATTCTTTCTGTCTTTCATTGATTCTTACTTTCTTTCCTTCTTTCTTTCTTTCATTGATTCTTTCTGTCTTTCTTTCTTTGATTCATCCTTTCTTTCATTCTTTCTGTCTTTCTTTCATTTATTGATTCTTTCTGTCTTTCATTGATTCTTACTTTCTTTCCTTCTTTCTTTCTTTCTTTCATTGATTCTTTCTGTCTTTCTTTCTTTGATTCATCCTTTCTTTCATTCTTTCTTTCTTTCTTTCTTTCTTTCTTTCTTTCTTTCTTTCTTTCTTTCAGTCTTTCTTTCCTTCATTGATTCTTTCTGTCTGTCTTTCTTTCTTTCATAGATTCTTTCTTTCTGTCTGTCTTTCTTTCCTTCTTTCTTTCTTTGATTCATCCTTTCTTTCTGACTTTCTTTCATTGATTCTTTCGTTCTTTCTATCCTTCTTTTCTTTCTGGAATCATTTTATTTTTTCCTAAAACAAGAGTAAAAATTTTATCTGAGAAATGCCAAAACATGCAGCTCAAACTACAAAATACACTATCTATCTATCTATCTATCTATCTATCTATCTATCTATCTATCTATCTATCTATCTATCTATCTAGCTTGGCGTGCTTTTATTTTGAAATGAGTCTCATCATGCACTGTGATGTTATTACGTGTGTGAATTTCACGGTGTGTGTGTGTGTGTGTGTGTGTGTGTGTGTGTGTACAGCCCGAGGGTGTCGATCGATCCAAAAAGACACTTAAGCATTTTCACAATCCCAGTTTTTTTTAACCATCCACTCCCAGCGAGAGTGCGAGGACAAGTTACGACATCACGAGAGCGAGAGCCAATCAGAGTCGAGGAGCGGTTACATCACCAAAATACTAAGACAGAAGGTGGTGGTGAGGTCACGAGGGGGTCGGAACGTGGTAGGAGGATTTCAAACTGGACTCATCCACACACACACACACACACACACACACACACACACACACACATGAACAGTGCTTTATGAGCTGAGTGGACTTCATCATAATCAATCTTCTCCTTTTGTAATCAATTCTAAATGTCACTGCCACTGGTAACCAGAGAGAGAGAGAGAGAGACAACCTTATGAGTCGACTCTGTGACTGTGTGTGTGTGTGTGTGTGTCCGTGTGTGTGTGTGTGTGTGTGTGTGTGGACGTGTTGGGAGACACTTGACACCTCCGAACCAATTTACAGGAGTCAGAGGGATTTGAGTTTTCATTAGGAGGAGAGAGCGGAGCGACCCACTCCTCCTCCTCCTCCTCCTCCTCCTCCTCCTCGCCGCCGCCTTCACCTGTTCAATGAATAAATTACTGCTGCAGCCGCCAGCGACACACACACACACACACACACACACACACACACACACACACACACACACACACACACACACACACACACTGCTGCTGGGAATACACTGTACATGCTAATCACATTTACTCTGCTGTTACTACAACGTTTCTCCTCTGAGCTTCGTGTGGAGACGAAGCTCTGGACACAGAGGTGAACGAATCAAACGTCCCCTAAAGTACAACTGCTGCACGTCTATTACAAAGTGCTACGACTGTAAATTAAATATAACAGACTGACAGAGAAATATCTGAGAGAGAGAGTTGCTGCAGTTGGTTTTGCTTTGACTGTATATTATATTATGTAGTTCATTATTGACTCCTTGGTGCACTTTATGTTTTTAACTTTCTTTTAATTGTTTTGCTGCTGCCAAATGAAATCTATTACACTTATGCAATGACAATAAACATAAGCTAAAGTTAATTTAAGAAGAAGAAAACGATAGAAACACAAAACCACACACTGTTTACCAATAATTTCACAGTAATAATCTGGAGTAACAGGTCAAAATATGATCAAAATCACAGTTTGCAATCACAAAATCCAAATTGCATAAGCTGAAATCTGTTTGGAAAAGATAAAAATGTGACATTATTGTGCAGAGACGCTGTTAAATCACTTAAACAGGTTCGATCTTCACAAGCTCCAACAAAAATCCATCTGATATCAAACTTTCTGTTGCTTTATTATATCATATTTTGCTGCTTTAATCTGCAACAGCTGAAACTAAACATCACTTTCATGTTCATCTTTGTTTTTCTTTTTATATTGTAATTTTTCTTTTCAATTTTGAATCCCATGGGCCACAGGGTTTAACTTTATATTTCCATTGGATGGGTCTGTATTCGTTTTGAGGGTCTGTACATCACTTTGTAACTTGGTGCTATAGAACTAAAGGTTATTATCATTATCATTATAATTACTGTTTAATACCTTGATAAAGTTAACGTGCCTTCTTCACGTTGAAACCAGAAAATGCTGGGATGTTGTTTTCCACGTGACTTTAATGATTAATCCATCATCAGACTCTCTGACAATCATTAACTCCCTGTTTTTTTTTGTTCTAATAGTCATTGATCAGTGAAGTCAGTGTCTGCTATATTTATTTAGGGCTTATTTAGCTAGAAACCAACAGAACTGACCACCAACAGCAGCAGAAACAAAAAACACCACAATAAATATAGAAAATATAAAAAAAATAACTTGTGACTCTTAGGGCGGAATGGTCCTTTAATTGAAAACCAGCAGCAGCAGCAGGGAATAGTTAATGATTTAAAAAAGAAAAGAAAAGAGAAGAAAAGAAAAAGCCTGAGACCCAATTAACAAGTTTGGTGGAGTTGTGATGAGGAGGGAAAAGCAGCAGCAACACCTGTCACGTCACACCTGTTCACCGGCTATTGACATGAATAAAACATGTCGCTCCCGGCAGAGACGAGCTGGGATGGTTAATTTAGCACGTTATTAACAGAACAAGCCCCCCCCCAACCCCCCAACCCTCACTACCACCTCCTCCTCCTCCTCCTCCTCCTCTCTCTAAGGAGGCCTCGTTCAGACAGCAGATCTAATCAAAGCTAATCTAATCAGCTTCTTTTTTATACCGAGCTGCTGCTGCTGCTGCTGCTGCTGCTGCTGCTGCTGCTGCTGCTGCTGCTGCACAACGACGACGACGGTGGTGAAATGACCCAATTCACTTTTCCCACACCAAACGCGTGGTGTGTGGAAATCTATTTCTGTCGCTCCGGGTTACGGCGGCGAGCGGGAGGAATTCTGTGAATTAGTCCTTTATGGAAAGTCAGCAGCAGCAGCAGCATGCACGGTTCTTTCAACAAAAAAAAGAAGGAAAAAATACCACCTTAAATCCAACAGTTGACCCTCACACACAGATTTAACTTTTATTCACATGTTTTTTTTATCCGTGTAAGGCAAGGCAAGGCAATTTTATTTGTATAGCCAGTTTGTCTCAAAGGGCTTCACATGGCTTCGTAGCAACATCCTCTGCCCTTAGACCCTCACATCCACTGAGGAAAAACTCCATGGAAAACCCTTTTAACAGGGACAAATCTGAGAAACCTCAGGGTGAGCAACAGAGGAGGGATCACTGACCCAGGACGGACAGACGTGCAATAGATGTTGTTCTTTCTATTGTCAAAAATGAAGAAGTGACTGATTATTTTAACACAAAAAAAGAAAAAATACCTGGATTTTCATATTATATATAAGATATAAAGGATCAGCAGGATTTTCCAGGTACAGTTTATGTTTTCCTCAATCGTGGCGGCTAGCACGCTAAAGTATCTTTGCGAATGCTCGGTACCAAACTTCCAGGTCCACGTAAACAAACCAATTGCATATTAAAATCAAATTCAGTCCTGTTTTTCCATTTCGTATTTTTGATCTGAGCCTAAAACTGAAATATGAAAAAAACAGGCTTTTATTCATTTTTTGTGTTGAACAAATAACAAAAATAACCATAATTTTTGGATTTTTGAAAGAACGAATGATACACGGATTTATTTCGTCGGTTGTCTGCCTTAATCTGAAATCTTCCGTTCGTTTCTGGTCTCAGAGACGTGAGCAGCTCATAAAACCTGAGTCCAACATCCAGCTCAGATCTTTACAACCTGCTGCAGCTGCCACCGTTACACTCACACACTCGCTTATCAGCCGTCATCTAGCAGTTGTAATCTTAGTCTCAGACATGGAGGAGGAGGAAGAGGAGGAGGAGGAGGAGGAGGAAGAACAGGTCATGTGCTCTCATGCATTTGATTCTAGCATCTGAGTTCATAACAGAAAACCTTCAGATTAAACAGTTTGGACAAGATAAGAATAATAAAGTAGTAAAAGGAGGAATCTGCACTATAACACACGATCTCTGCACCCTTTAAACAAAAAGTCCAGTGTGGCTGTATTTACTGCTGCAGCAGAGATGGATGGAGTGAAACCTCCTCCTCTCTGTGCATGTGCAGAGCTCACAGCGTTTGGCAGGAGAAGCTGATTCGATAACGAAGCTGTAAACACAGAGAAGTGGAAGCAAAGAGAGAGACAGAGAGACAGAGCAGCCATGACCGTAAAAGTCCACCGAGGGAAATCCACCAGGTTTTTAACAACAGACAGATTCTCCTGAAGACAGATTCACAGATTTAGTAAAAACACGTCTGAAAGCTGCAGAAGAGGACGAGCAGATGATGCAGGAAGAAGAAGAAGATGAAGAAGGAGAAGAGGAGGAGTGGAGGAACTTCCTCAGGTGGATCACAGAGGTGCAACAACAGCTGGAAGACGCCGCCGATTCAGAGCAAAGAGTCGACACCTGAAGCAGCCGTGAGCTCACAACAAGAGCAGCACTGATGTAAACGCTCTCTAATCCATCCACTCCTCCTCTACTTTACCGCCATCTTTCTCTCTTTCCCTCCCTCCATTCCTTCTCTCTCATATCAGGCCTCAAAAGCTGCTTTTTTGTTTCAGAAAATGCAAAATGTGAAACCTGAGTTGTTTTGGGTTGATGATGAGGTAAAGTTGGAATGGTTCTTCAGAAAAGAAGTCTTTACTAGAGCTATTTTCATAAAAAGTGCCTGGTCAAAAAGAAAAAGTGAATTATTTATGTGAATTCCATGTGGTTTTTGTTTTTGTTTTGTTTTGTCTGTGCTCCGATGATTTTTGTTTGGTGTCTAAATATGAAATGTGTGTCTTGTAAGCCCTTATAGGCTGGGCGCCTTAATTGGTGCACGACATAAAATTCATTCATTCATTCATGCAGCACAGACTCATTGTTCCTGCAGTGACAACGAGCTAAAAGCTGCTGGGAAAGTGACTTTAACTGACCCACCTGAGCACAGCACACACACACACACACACACACACACACACACACACACACACACACACACACACACACACACACACACACACACACACACACACACACACACACACACACACACACAGTCACACACACAGTCACACACACTGGATTCATACGTGTAGATTTCTTCTGCATGTTCATAAAGTTCATACATGTGCTTCGTTTCGGATCATGAACAGGAAGTCAGGTGTGTTTCCTGCTGAGCTTTAACACCGACTGAAGCAGCTTCCCATCAAATCAAATGGTTTTCATCAACAGAAATGATTTAATGCAGGTCTCTATCGCACACGCTCATAAGACTGGCTCACACTGCAGGTTCCCTCTGTCAACACCCAACTTGGAAAGACCAGTTTCTCTTACTGTTGCACCTACAACCTGGAACTCTCTGCAAAATCATCTGAAACTTACCTCACTTTTATCAATAGGACAATTTAAATCCATAATTACATCATATTTTACCTCTAACTGCTCCTGCTTTTAACTACACTTATGTAGGCTATTCAAGTTATGCTTATGTATGTTTGTTATGTCTGAATATTTATGTATGTCTCAAGTGTTTTGTCTTCTGTCTTTATATGTTCTGTGTTTCATCTCGGGTATATTGTAAATGAGGTTGCTCCTGTCCTCAATATATCTCCGAGTTTAAATAAAGGTTATGATGAATGAATGTCAATTTCACCAAAATGAACCGAGAACAACAGACGACGCGTCCCCATGGCGACTCAGCAGATAACAGATCAGCTGACTCAGACTTCGTGACGCTGCTGAAACCTCCAGAACAAGACAACGACAGGTGGACTTTGAGTTGAGACAAGTTGAAGAATCTAAATCTGAATCTGAATCTGAATCTCGTCACTTCCTCTCTATCGACATCTTGCAGCCACAGGTGATCAGTTCTATCAGTTATGATCGATACGGTTATTGATTATAAGGTATATGAGCATGGTTATGATGCAAAAACAATTCAAATGGATGTTGAACAGGAGCTGAACACGTCACATACAGTTTGTGGTTGCACAGTCAAACTGTCTGCAGGTCCCAGTTGGTCTGTGTTCATCTCTTCACCTTCACTTTCTCCTCCTAATAAAGTTTTCTCTCTTCTCCACCCTGCTGCTCATCTCCTGCTCTCCTCTGCGTCTGAAGCTGCAGCTTTTTTGCCAAATCTCAGCAGTGAACAACGTCGTGGGTACAGTGTTGAACTCCACGATAAAAGTCCTAATGAGTCATCTCACACAGGTTTGTCGATCCAGTGTGAGAGAGAGAGAGAGTGTTTGAGGAGTTTCTACATGAAGTGGGACGTTGGGAAACGTCGTGATGCCAGATGTGTTGAGAAACCTCTGATGAACCTTCACCCATTCCCTCTGGAGAGGAGGACGGTTACATCAGACTGCACGACACGGAGAGGAGGAGGAGGAGGAGGAGGAGGAGGAGGAGGAGGAGGAGGAGGAGGAGGAGGAGGAGGAGGAGGAGGAGGAGGAGGAGGAGGAGTGTGGTAGTTGTACTTGTTTGGGAGACTTTCCATCAGATTTGCCCTGTTTGACTTCTCCAACATACTTTCACTGCAGCCAGATGATGAGTCAGAGAGAGAGTGTTAAAGCCCAGAGTGTTTGCAGCATTCGGTTTATTTGTCCACTGGAAGAACGACAGTCACGTTATTAAGAAGAAGAACAAGAAGAACAAGAAGAAGTAGAAGAAGTCTGGAAACGGGGCCGAGGCCTTCGTGCACCATGGGAAAGACGAGCTTCCCGGTCGGGAGCCCGAATGAGCCAAATACAGAAAAATACAACACAAGCATGTTTCCCCTCTCTGCTGCCTGGGACCAAACCAAACAAACTGTAGGTGTGAGCGCAGCCTCAAAGCTATAGCAAAAACAAGCTAACGGGAGCAGCAGAAAGATTTCTAACGCACCAAATATGTAGCTACGGGCGGAGAGAGACAAGATAAACAAGACGGAGATGAGATATTACAGAGAAACAAACAGAGGAACAATGGAGGGTTTGGTCGTCTCCAACCTCCACCTCTCTGTCTCTCAGTGAGGTCCAGCTGATCTCCATTAGCCCAGAGAACCACTACTGCAAGTCAAGAGGGAGATTAAGCTGCTCAGTGAGTGTAATAACATGCTTTAAAGGACAATTCCGGGCAAATTCCAGGTCTAAAAGAAGGAATCTGAAGATTTTCAGTTCAATTGCTCCTGTTTTGCGGTAGTTGTGTCTGTCCCCGCATCGCAACGATGAATGGGAGTGGATTGAAGTTCTGCTGCTTAGGCTGTTTCCATCCCTCAAAGCCACAGACAGCGTCAGATGGCGACTCAAACATGCACCCAGAAGTTTATTTACTTCAAAAAGCCGACATGTTTGTAAAACTAGATCTAATTCAAAGTCTCAAAGCGCGAGACCCAAGTTGACGCTCGGTGTGTTCAGGTGCAGCCGGAAGCTCCCGTTTGTGTCATAAACACAGGAATATCAACTCTTGACTTGCTTGAAGTAAATAAACTTCTGGGTGCATGTCTGAGGAGCCATCTGACGCTGTCTGTGGAAAAAAAAAATGCAGCTTTGAGGGATGGAAACAGCCTCAGCAGCAGAACTTCAATCCGCTCTCATTCATCGCTGCCGTGGCGATACGGGGACAGACACAACTAAGGAGCAATTAAACTGAAAATCTTCAGATTCCTTCTTTTAGACCTAAAATTTGCCCGTAATTGTCCTTTAATCACCAGTGCTCACCTCCGCGCTCAGGATGCATGCATTTCATTAGCTCTGCCTCACACACACACACACACACACACACATTAGAAGACACAAACACACTGTGTTTAATACTGTAAATAGACATATGTGGCTGCTGCACTTCACACTGAGTCTTTTGTTCCGGTCGTAGATCATCAGCAGCAGCAGCAGCAGCAGCAGCAGCAGCAGCAGCAGCCGTCCCTGGTCCCTGTCATTAACTGGGTATAGATGCATCATAATGACACGGCTGCAACTGACTATTAGTTTCATTATCGATTCATTTTTCCGATTGTGTAACCGTAGGAAACGCTGCAGCACAACATGACGACAACGTGTTTGCTTAACATGACTTTGCATCGACTTGTGTTTATTCTCTGGAGGTTTCTGTCCCGTCTGTCGTCCACAAACACACACACTCTGCACAAGTAAAACAACAACCAGCAGCAGCAGCAGTACTGTACGTCAGCGTCCACAATCGATCACCCAGTCAGACGCAGCAGCTTATCAACGCATTAACGCGCCTCCGACCAGAACCAGGTCAGCTGACGCCGGCCCACAGAGGCAGCGTGGGAAAAGACGAGTAGACCCAGAGCGTTCAGCTGGACGCCACACACACACACACACACACACACACACACACACACACACCATGTAACAGAGGCCTGCTGTGCTGCGGCGCCGTCCTGCAGGCGGTCGGAGCGTGGAGAGGAGGAGGAGGAGGAGGTGAGGGTGGTGGTCACTATTTTCCCAAAGGACAAAGTGTCTCTGATTGTTGCAGTTTGATGCTAAAAAAAAGTCATCAAAGATGCATTCAAGGAACAAGCAGGAAGTTGAGGAAAACTGAAAACTTTCCAACTTCCTGCTATCGCATGCAAAAGTTATGCAACAATGAAAATTAATTACCAACGCTTGACATTTCCACTGCAGATCAACACGGTTTGAGCCTCTCGTGTCGTCGCGTGATCGTGACACCAGAGTCACAGTTGATCTGTTTTCTCTCCACAATCAACTGGATAAAGAAAAAAGTCACGACTCAACCTGCCATTGACGCAATAGCGATGTAGATGAATGTTCAGCTTTAAAGGGGAACTCTCCAAACCCTGTCTCTATAACCGTCCTCTCCTCCATGTGCATCTGTTTCCAACAATGAAGCCGGTGAGAAATCAATTCCGGGTTGGAGGCTCTGATCTTACAAGGTTGGTTTTCAGCCAAGAGACACTAGGTGGAATACAGAGAGCCTCCATTCTCCCTGGAACTAGTTACAAGTCAATGATTTCAGTGGTTCTCAAAGTTTTTTTTTCCTTTTTTTTAAATAGAAATGTAACCACTATTTCTAGAATTTCTTTAAACTTTTTTTTGAGAAATTTTACCACTTTCTTTAAAAAAAATTAAAAACTTTTTGGACATTTTACCTCTTTTTTGAGATTTTTTTGTATTCTTAGCACCTTTTTCTAGAATTTTTGAAAATCTTTTTTTTTGTTGTTGAAAATTTTCATCACTTTTTTCTAAAAAAGTATTTTTTCCAGAAATTTCTCAACAATATTTCCACAAATTCACACCATTGGCCCTAATTTGAACATATACATTGACTAAAAAAGTCATGTTCTTCAGTCTCAGAACAAATATTTGTGTGGCGGTGATCTTACAAGGTTGGTTTTCAGCCATGAGACGCTCCATTCTCCCTGGAACTACTTACAAGTCACTGATTTAACCAGAACTAGGACTCTGGAGACACATGGAGCTGAGTTAAGGTGGAAAATCTTCCTCTAAGCATCTGTAGAAACAGATCCAACCTGCACAATCATCACTCACAACGACAGATGTGAAAGTAAAAGGACGTAAACATGAAGTTTAAAGTCCTGAGTCTGCAGGTTGAGGAGACACCGACTCAGAGATCCTGTCTTCACCAGCAGCAGCTGTCGGGACGACGTCACGTTAGAGACTTTTATTAAACTGGATGTCCTTTGTTTGAGTCGCAGCCGCAGCATCTGGCGCTGACAGTCCAGGACGGACGGACAAACGGACGGACAGAGGGACAGAGAAGACGATCGCAGGCCTGAGAGCCGCTGCAGATCTTTTCTTTTTTTTTGCTTTTTGTTGCACAACTGTTTCACACATGTGGAATAAAAAACTAGAAACAATAAAATATGTCTTTTTCTGCATGTCGCAGGCGTCGGCCACATGACTCCTCTCACTCCACTCAGCCTCTGACCTGCATCACACCCTCCTCCTCCTCCTCCTCCTCCTCTTTTAGCCAAAACTAATCAACCATAAAAGCATCCAACCACAGTGAGAGCAGCTCTTCCTGATGGAGAGAGCAGGCTGATCGCGCCAAACACGCACTCGGCAAAATGAGTGTGGCCGGGGCCGGGGCCGGCAGTGACGACTGCTGCACCACAACACTGATACTCAGACAGCAGCGGGGTGATCTTACACTGGAGCTGCTGTAATCAAAGCCTGCTCTCCTAATGCTGCTGGACTAAAACATTTATTCTAGGAGCGAGGAGGAGGAGGAGGAGGAGGAGGAGGAGGAGGAGGAGGAGGAGGAAGAGGTCTCCAAACAACAGCTGTTCCACCTCTGTCCTCTCTCCGCTCTGCCAGGCCGAGGAGGAACGAGGGGCGAGAGCTCTGAAACTGAAGGAGTATACGCACCCTTGATCCTTGATTTACTCACAGAGGGGTGAGGGGAGGACAGCGGCTCTAAAAATACCCCCAGAAGGAGAGAAGAGGGAGATGAAGAGGGTTTGGGTGAGGAGGAGGAGGAGGAAGAGGAGGGGGGCAACAGAGAAGAAGTAAATGCTTGTTTTTGCTCCAGTCACTGGTGTAAAAAAGAAAAAAGAAAAAGAAAAAGTGGCATCTTAAGTGTCTGAGTCCTATAAATACACCTCCCTCGTGACAGAAAACTCACAAGGAAGCCGAGTTCCTCCCTCTTTCCTGTCCTGTCCTCCCTCCCTCCATCCCCTCACTCCATCGGTCAATCCTCCTCCTCCTCCTCCTCCTCCTCCTCCCTTTGGTCCCTTTCATGAAAAAAGATGTCACTGACTGAAGTGAAGACCCAAACAGCCGGAGGGGGGGTGAGGCATGAAGGGGAAATGATCGGAGAAGAGAGACGAGGCCAGAACAATGTCCTTCTTTTTTTTATATTCATGTCAGGACCAGTGGCCCAGATACTGAGGCCGACTGAAGGACTGAAGGACTGAAGGAGTCCACTATAGCAGCACCAGAGGCTCCGGGCCACGGCCGCGCAACAAAACACACTCTGTTGGCGCCGCCGCGTTAGCACGACACCACGCTAACTACAGCAGCAGCAGGAGGAGGAGGAGGAGGAGGAGGAGGAGGAGGTCTGAGCTTCTAGTTCATGAAGCCAGAGAGATGTCCGTCAGTTCACATCTCAAAAAACTGAAGCAATGAGTCTCTGATAAAAATCTCCAATAAAATAAAAATAAAAATCTCCAATAAAAATGGACTTATTATTCAAAATGAGGACGTATTATCTCTGATTGCTGCACAAAATGACTCTTAAATGTAGGAAACATCGTAAAACAAGTTGTTTTTCCATCTATAAAAAGGGTTAAACTCTCACTCGTGTCGCGGTAACATGACTTTTACAACTAAAAATAACCAGAAATCCTCATTGATACATAACTACTTGATCAATTAGTGATCAATTATGTCTTTTCTCTTGACTGACTGAGTGTGGTGGTTGTGACCACCGTGCACACAGCAGGAGGAGGAGGAGGAGGAGGAGGAAGAGGAGGTCTGAGCTTCTAGTTCATGAAGCCAGTGAGATGTCTGTCAGTTCACACCTCAAAAAACTGAAGCAATGAGTCTCTGATGACGATTTATGAACTGATAATAAAACTAAAATGGGATAAAAAAGGCGATTTTTGTTTGATATAATATATATATATATGACTCCTCTAACTTATGGACTCTTCCCCATCACTTCATTCAAACAGAAAGAAGAACAAGAACAAGAACAAGAAGAAAAAGAACCAGAAGAATAACAACAACAAGGAGAAAAAGAAAAAGCAGAAACCCAAAACTTGGAGAAAAAAAAACTTGACATCGTTCTCACAAGTTTTTCACCCGATGACTCAGTTTCGTTTCTTTCAGCCAAAAGTTACAAAACAGCAGATTTAGCCGCGAGGTGTTCACAACCTTTTATCACACAGAAGCTCCTTTATTCACCGACGCAGAGTTCAATCAGGACAAACTTTAATAACACCAACAAGAAACAACAAAAAACAACCACGTCCTATTAAATGACCCAAACACAGTCCTCCACCTTTATCTCTTCATCACACTACCTCCCGTGCTCCCATCATTATCACTGCTGCTGCTAGAGGGCGCTGAACGGCATTATGATCGATTAACTCAGTGTATTGACGAATTAAAGTTGATCGTTTAAAGGGATAGTTCAACATTTTAGCAAATTGGCCCATTTCCATAATCCCTATAGTTTTATCACCTTTAATTGTCGGTGCAAGCTATTTTTAGAACGGCGGAGCAGAGCCGCGAGCTGCTCAGAGCTACGCTACGGAGGCTCATGGGATTTCTTGGTTTTCCTCATCAAATATACAATCCAACAACTCCACAACGCTCTGGTGGACAAGTTGTGACCTGCACATTCACCACGCTATGAGATAATAACACAACGTTACCAGACAGAGTTGTTTTAGAGGGAAATTCATGCAAAACCACTGATGTGCGTTGCCTTCAGGGACAGTTTGCCTGGTGAAACCAAGAAATCCCATGAGCCTCCGTAGCGTAGCTCTGAGCAGCTCACGGCTCTGCTCCGCCGTTCTAAAAAATAGCTTGCACTGACAGTTAAAGGTAACAAACCTACTGCTATGACTATAGGGATTATGGCAATGGGCCAATTTGTCAAAATGTTGAACTATCCCTTTGAGCAAAAAATATCAAACACTAGTGAAGGATCTGCTGCTTTTTTTCCCCCCCTCAGCTTTATTGCTGTAAAATTAAAGATTTGAGCTCAAGGAATAAATGAATGATATTCAATCAATAATACTCCACAGACATTAAACAACTGAGCAAACTGATTAAAAAACATCAGGTGCAGTGACATTTTTAAAAAGCCTCGACCTTCACAGCCGCGTCGGGAGGAGAAGAAGCTGCTGGACACCGATACCCTCCTTCATTTATGGCCCTCACACACACAGACACAGACACACACACACACACACACACACACACACCCCTCCCAGTGTGGAGTGGATAGTGGAAAATACTGACCCCACACACGCCGAGTGAGACAATGACCCAATAGCGGACAGTCAGAGCGTGAACCTGAGAGGCGGCGAGGTAAAGGCATCCCCCGGCCCAGATTGACCGGGGGATCTTCACTTGTTTGAGTAGTTGGTGACATCGATATCCAACCGCACACACACACATACACACACACACAGACACACACAACTTAGTGGAAACCCAACCCGCCCGCAGGGCCCCAACTTACTACTTCCATCTTCCCTCCGCTGACAGCTGACCATGGGGAGTGATGAATGGAGAGGTCACGTAGCCAGCCGCGCACACAAAGCAGCCGATATGTAGGAAATGTGTGTTCTGACATGGACACACACACACACATACACACAGGACAGAAACACACACACACACACATACACACGCGTACGCCGGGTGTGTTTCTGTTCTTTCACTGTAAAAGCGGCTGGAGTGAGGATTAATCATTAATAGACTGCAGCTTCTTCAGTGTTTGACTCCAGCTCTAGTTTGATTTGCTGATGTATTAAAGCAGATATTGATTGATCAATTACACGTTGAGGATTCCCAGGGTCCAGTGTCAGTCTGTAGTTTCATGTTTTTTGGTATTTTGTCCTCGTATATCTCAAAAATGTCTTGTTTCCAAGTCATTTATTTTACATTACAGAGTTAGAAGTAAAAGAACATGCAGGTGTATTGAAGTAATTTCAACCTGCATCCAATAAAAATTGACTTATTATTCAAAATGAGGACGTATTATCTCTGATTGTTGCACAAAATGACTCTTAAATGTAGGAAACTTGTTTTTCCATCTATAAAAAGGATTAAAATCTCACTTGTGTCGCAGTAACGTGGCTTTTACAACTAAAAATAACCAGAAATCCGGGGGATTTGTTTGATTCTCTTCTTTGCTGATGTATTCAAACAGATATTGATCAATTAAATGTTGAGGATTCCCAGAGTCCAGTGTCAGTCTGTAGTTTCATTTTTTGGGGTATTTTGTCCTCATATATCTCAATCCAAGTCATTTTTTTTTACATTACAGAGCCATACAAGTCTTAAATTCCTTAAGAGAAGTAAAAGAACATGCAGGTGTATTGAAGTTATTTCAACCTGCGACCAATAAAAATGGACTTCTGACGTATTATCTCTGATTGCTGCACAAAACAACTCTTAAATGGAGGAAACTTCTTAAAACAAGTTGTTTTTCCAGCTATAAAAAGGGTTAAAATCTCACTTGTGTCGCGGTAACGTGACTTTTACAACTAAAAATAACCAGAAATCCTCATTGATACATAAATAATTGATCAATTAGTGATCAATTATGTCTTTTCTCTTGACTGACAGGAGTGTGGTGGTTGTGACCACCGTGCACACTTTGACTCAGAGCGACTGAGAGCTCCGGTCTTGTCCTGACAGCTCCCTCTCTCCCTCCCTCCCTCTCCTCCCTCAGCTGATGTGGGAATCAAACCTGTGACGTTGGCCCCTGCGGTGCGGCTGCTCTCTAACAGTGAAGCAGCAGCAGCAGCAGCAGCAGGTTTGGTGAAGCTCTGATTGCCAGCTCTGTTCCTGTTTCCCACGCTGCCTCTCCAAATAAGGAGCCGCAGCGGGTTGTGATTGGCTCTCGCCGCTCTGTTTAGATTAGATAATAAGTTACCTGCCACTTCTTAATCAACACTTGCATGGAAATCCTTAGTTGCCCCCCCACTCCCCACTCCCAGCCCTTCAAACACTAGCACCGCTCCCCCCTCCTCCTCCTCCTCCCTCTCTCCCACTGCCTGTAACTGAAGCCACACAAACAGCAGCTTGTTTGGTAACTCATCAAACCCCAGACACAACTGCTGCGCCGCCGCTGCTGTGCGTCATGCGCACACTCACAACTCTTTTAGCCTGGTCAGAAAAAAACACCATATTCGCTCCAGACATCTGCCCTACAAAGGCAAAGTGCAGTATCTGCATTTTTTCATTTTTTGACCAATCAAAAGTGTGGCATATTCTCTTCAATCTGGTAGAATTTGATATTGGTTCTGCTAAAAATTTCCAGAGTTATTGGGCTTTTTATTTTGCTGTCCATCCAAAAAAGCACTGTGAAACCAAGGCAAAGGGCCATATCTGCAAACAGTAACTGTACTCCCTACTTCTATAATTTACTCCATTATGATTCCACTGGAGTAAAACCAAGACAAAGTGTCGTATCTGTAGCTAATACCAAGGCAAAAGTGCAGTATCTGCCATAAAACGGTCAAAATTGGTCAGAAAGCCAAACTACAAAGTACATTTAATTCACTCCACCTTTATCTAATCAATTATAGACTTGGTATTTATTCATAATTTGAGGCTTAAATCCGACAATGAAAAACACAAAAAGCTGTTTTTCTCAGTTTGGCATTTTTTACAGATACTGCACTTTGCCTTTGTTGGGCAGAGAAGATGTTGCATGATGATGATGATGGAGAGACGCAGAAGAAAAAGGAGAGGGAGGAAGAATGAGCGGCACGCAGAGAACCCAGAATGCAACGCAGTAACAGCAGAGAAAAAAATGTGCCAAATGTGCCAGATTACGCGCCGCGCTGCTGAGGGGAGGACAGCAGCAGCAGCAGCAGCAGCAGCAGCAGCAGCAGCAGCAGCAGCAGCAGCAGCAGCAGCAGCAGCGTGACTCACCAGCAAACCGTCCAGACTCCCTCATGTGGAGGAAAGTGACGTGAAACACACAACCGATGATGAACGAACTCTCTCACAGCCCAAACACACACACACAGACACAGACACACACTCAGGGCCGGCCCCTGGCATAAACCCTCTATGTGGTTGTTTAGGGCCACAGCCGTTAGGTGGGGGGCCACATGATCAGAAAGGTACCGGGGTTCATTTAAACATCCTGAGGTCTGGAACGTGCAGCTATGAGCTTTATATGTAATGTGAAGTCAATATTCAGCTTCTTTTATCTCACATTTGAGACATTTGGTGAAAATAGAACGGCAGAATGACAACATTTGTGCTCAAAAAACAATCTTACAAAATGTCATTTTAGACTTGTTTTCTACACTTATAGATTACCAAAAACAGTTCATTCTCATGACTGAAGGTGTGTTTTCACAAGGGATTTGACATTTTTCAAAAAGCAGACCTCACATTTCTAGAATTTGGACTAAATTATTTCTTTATCCAGTGTTCTAGGACAAATTGGCATCAGTGTGCTTACAGCGGAGGTTCTAATATTTAGACATAAAACACTTGAGTATTGTTACCAGGGTCGTTGTATAGGGGAGAAAGGTGATGATGATTCTAGGGAACCAGCGCCCAGTAGGGCCCACAAAAAACCCCAGTAGTCTAATCTTTGTACTATATGACTGAATTATTCTGCATAAGACCCTGACTAATACTCATAGTAATGCTGCATTTGCATCAAAACAAAGTGGGCTAAATAAAAAATGATAATACTATGTAGTCTAAGAAAAAAAGTGGAAAAGTCAGGGGCCCACTTTAGTATTCTTTCAGGGGCCCCAGAATTCCTAGCAACAGCCCTGATTGTTACATCTGCAAGTATCTTAAAAGATAAATGTAAGAAAATATGTAAAAGTCGAGAAAATGGCCTCAAACCTCAGAGGGAATAAACACGTCTGTATTCAGTTTTAACCAGTGATTTGGTGTTTGCGCTTAGAGTGCAGGGCCACAAACAAAAATCTGGTTTAGGGGGCCACCAAAATCCTAGGGCCGGCCCTGCAAACACACAATGCTCCACTTACCGGCCAGGCGAACTGGAAGGGGATGATGATCTTCCCTGCGTCGTGGTGGTGGTTCCGGTTCTGGTTCTGGTTCTGTCCGGTGGTTTTCTGCTGGCCGCCCTTGAACTGAAAAGTATTCCCACCGATAACCTTAGTAGTTTCCGAGCCGTAGTTGCACGGTCCGCTGGTCGTCACCTCCGTTTGGTATTCCTTTAAACACACTCTGAAGTACGTGTCGCACTCGTCCGCGCCGCAGTGGCCCTCCGCCGCGCTGCGCTCCGCGTCGCAGCAGTCTCCGTTCAGCAGCTGCCCCGCGGGGTTGTCCACAGACACCAGCTGCAGCTCGAAGTAACCCGTGGACTGACACACCTGAGTGGGGGGAGATAGGAGGAGGAGGAGGGAGTGTGAGAGGCTGGAGACACTCATTTTGCTCTTATAACGTTGATTATGTCTGCACTTTATCTCCTTTTCCCCCCTCTATGTTTATTTGTTAGCCATAGAAATGTGTTTTCTATGGCTTCGTTCCCTCCTTGCACCATCGAATACATGTGTGCGTAATAAATAAACCTAAACCTATAGGAAGCTGCAGGGTCAGACTGAATATTTCACAGAGAGGGAACTGTAAAATATGATGGAGCGAGTGGAGGAGCTCCCTGAACCGGAGTCTATAGTCGCTGTGCAGCCACACACACACACACGCAAAGCACGCACGCACACACACACTACACATTTTGGCACAGTTGAACTTCGGAGCGACCCAGTGCTCCAATTCAGCTCCGTCTGCATATCAGAGAGGCTGCACTATAGAGAAGACAAATCCACCTTAAATGTGAGTTCAGTTTTCTGAAAACACCCTTAGCTAAACATTTTTGCTTCTGTTTTCCAAACAGGTGCAACTTCTCCTTTACTACTTCTCTTTTTATTTCATTTTATGTAACAAAACCCCGAGCACTTTACTGTAAAGACGCTGCGTAAAAGACGCACACAGACTGTCTGTCGCCCTGAACCACTGGCACTCTGTGGTGAAGAAACAACTCAACTTCTACACTATAAAAGAAGCTTCTTTTTTTTTTTTTTTAAGTCTTATCTCAACATGTACCTTCGTCTCATGATGTACTATTTAGATTCGCCTGTGAACTACAAATTTATTTAATCTCCCTGAGGAAGCGCACATTCAGTAAATCCGAGATCACATGATTCAAGAACCGAAGCAGGAGATTCAATTAAGGCTGGAATTCAACCCGCTCCAAAAAAAGAAAAAAAAGAAAGAAAGAAAGAAAGAAAAGAAAAGAAAAGACCCAGTCTATGGATCAGAAACATCACATCCCCATCTCCACATAAAGTTCTTCTCACCTCAGCCCGCAGCAGCGTCAGGAGGAGACACACTAGTGAGAAGCGCTGCACTTTCCCCAGATTAGTCCACATGTCTCCGCCGCTCGGTGGTGGTTACCATGAGGAAAAGACCCGACCTGTCTGTCTCAGTCCCTCAAAACACTGATGAACAAGAAAAAGAAGAAGAGAAAACACAGTATCCTCCTCCTCCTCCCGGGGTCCGCGGTGACATGCACGGCGTGGCTGGCTGGCTGGCGGACTGTCTGTTCTGTCTGTTCTGCTGCTCGCTGGGATGCCTGCAGCTCTGGAGGAGGGTAAAGAAAAAAAAAAGGAAAAAAAAGAAGCGCACCGCTCCGCTGCTGCTGCTGCTGCTGCTGCTGTTTGGTCCACGGACGCACAACAAGACGCGCACACTCCACTTCCCTCCGCCGCTCGACGCACTAAACGGCAGAGAGGGAGAGCAGCGGCGCGTCTCTGCTGCTCCGAGCCGCTCCGCGAGGACCGACAGCTGCGCGGACCAATCAGAGGAGCGCGCTGGGCGGAACGCTGCGCAGGAGAGAGCCAATCAGAGAGAGAGGCGGGAGGAGGCCGGCTGATGGATTTATTATGGAAGTTTGCTGGAACAGAGGAGCTTGTACTGTACTGGTATTTCTTTCTTTTTTTTTTTACTACACTAAAACCATCAAGTAGCATTTTATTTTATAGAAAAACACACATTTATCCACTTTTAAATAAAGTTTCATCGTGAATTAAAGTCAGAATAGCTTATGTTTTAGTCAGAAGTTTCATATAGAGCTTTTTATGAAAAGGCAAAACTAAGAGCTGATGTTGTAAAGTCCGAGTCAGAGCCACAGATGGATAAATAAGTCACAACATGTAAGAGTGAGGTGAGTTACACAGTTACATGAGTTGAGTAGAGAAGCTGTGAGCTGCTGCAGGCAGAGGAAACATGGCTGTCAGCGCCCTCTACTGACCGGGACAGCACAGAGAGGAGAACATGAGCACAGAGCTCCAACACACAAACTACTCACAAACAGTTAGGAATATTTGGCTTTGGGGTGAAATTTATGTAAAATATAAAAAGTTGATGCTAAAGTGATATTATATTATGAAAGAAGGGCATTTAAATAGAAGTATGGAACGGACACTTCCCTCTGACAACATCCCATCATCTGACTGACTTGATGAATCGTTATCCAGGTGTGGTCTTGGTGTCATGATATCAGAAGGAAACTGTTTCAATACAAACTGTGACTGAACCAGAACATTTAGTGGATCAGACACTTGTTGTGATGTTTTTGTGGTTCGGTTCGTCGCCTTGTTAGAGAACAGCATGTTATGTAATAAGGACTGAAACATGAAACAGTTGGACATGTGCATTCAAAAGCTCAGAGAAGGTCAAATTAAGTTCACCAGTAAAGATTAAAATGCATTTTAGGTGTATTCTGAAATTTCATCCCAAAGCCCAATATCCCTAACTTTCTGTGAGTAATCTGTTTTGATTCTGCAACATTTCTCTTCCTACTTTAACATCTTGATAAATCTACTCTCTAACCTATCGAATGACCCAAGTTACTCAAACAGATGATGATTACATGTAAATCTGCAAACTTTTATGTGGCCTCATCATCTCCACAACGACCTACAAAACCATTAACCAACTGAAGAAGCTGTAGATCATCAAGTAGATGGACAACAGAGAAATAGATTTGTAAGAAAAGCTGAGACATTCAGTTCTCTAACAGCCTGGTCGCACTGGACGCGGAACCGAAGCGCAGCGCCCTGGAGCGGAGGCAGTTTCAGATCGACGCACATGTTAACCGGTCTGCCTGGTCGCACATCTCGCGCTCTGGAACGCAGTGCGCGCGCCTGCAGCGCTTCAGATCGGTTCAGTTCTATTTTTCACGCGAGCCACAAGCGCCGAGAGCGCCGCCTGTCAAGCTGGATAGACCAGATCGTACCAGACAGGAAGTCGGGCACAGAAAAGACGAGAGAATCCGGTCAATTTTCAAAATAAAATAAATAAAATGATAATTAATTAAGTTGTTGCTTGTCCGTTTATAGCCTAAATATTTGTCAGTTGCGTCTACACATGAGACACACACACACACATACATGTTTAAAATAACGTGTGTGTGGAAAACCGAGTGAATACGAGTGTGGGCGACTGCAGTCGATGTCTGACGGGCGCAGAGAGAGGAGGAGAAGTAGCTCCCAGTGTGACCACCCAAGCGCCCGAGCAGGCGCGCGCACTTCCGCGTGCAATGCGACCAAGGGGTTAGACGGTGAGGAAGGACTTGGACGATCTACATGAAGTCTGATGACTCAAAGTAGATTCTTGAGTTATTAAACCAACGAGTAAAAGAAAGAGACTTGAAGAAACGCACTTTTACAACATTGTTACGCAACAACGGTAACATCCTAAAATCAAGGCTCAGGTTGAATAAGGTTTCTGTTCTGTTGGCATCTTCCTACAGCTGTCAGTGAACACATCACGGAGAGAATAAAGACCAAATCCAGCAGTGGAGGTGGAGGATGGATTTGTGCAGGTACTGTACCTGTAGCTTCAGGTAAACGGCCGCCGGCGACAACCCACTTCCTTTGGATCAAAGTCTGCAAGACGCTCTGATGAGATGCTTCAAACCGTTGGTATCAGAAGATAAAGGTCAGAGTTATTATGGTCTGCACGAGATGTACAGAGTTTAGAAGACAAGCCGACACCAAGCCAATCATCTGCTCTCCGTGAGTCTTCTTCAAAGATTCAACTCAGAGCGACGGGGCCTGATCTATTTTATTTCGCCGGTTTCAGCTGGAAAACACGTTGGGAAACTCAGACAGACGATGGCAGCTTCTCTCTCTGCAACTGACAGGAATTTGGAAACGGCGTCGGACATCGAGTGCAAAAAACTGCTCAGCACAATAAGGCAGTTGTGTGTGCCCAGAGGCCTGGAGCCTTGCTTTGATTTACACACTTTGGGGGTAATGTGGTAATACACTCCTAAAAGTTTCATTCCAGTGTCCCAATCCCAAACAACAAGTCGGTCATTTTTTCCTGAGGAATCATTGCTCGTATAATATCGGCGAGGTAACGAGGCCAAAGCCCCTCAGCAGCCGTGAAGAAAGAAAGAGAAGAGAAGGTTGTCATTGTTATGATGTGTGGTGAAATGTAACGACGTGTGGGCCCAAACTGTGCTTCAGCTTGCCTTAAAGGTAAAGGAGCAGTCCGTCTAATAAAAACTTTAGCAATGAAACATTAAAGGTAACGAACCTCCTGCTATGACTATAGGGATTATGGCAACGGGCCAATTTGCCAAAATGTTGAACTATCCTTTTAACAATGAAACATTTAAAGGGCTTGAGCAGTGACTCTGAAACATTTAGTCTCTTAAGACTTTTAAGGGGGACGATGGCTGTTTGAAGAGATGTCAGTGGAATTTAAAGGGATAGTTCAACATTTTTGGCAAATTGGCCCATTGCCAGAATCGCTGTAGTCTTATAGCAGTAGGTTCGTTACCTTTAATTGTCGGTGCAAGCTATTTTTAGAACAGCGGAGCAGAGCCGCAAGCTGCTCAGAGCTACGCTAAGATTCAAGAAGTTTATTGTCACACATATGTACAAGTACATACATTGTGAAAAGCTTGAGTTGGGTGGACGCTCCACAATATGCATAATAAATAAAAAAGAGACAATAAATAAATTACGATGCTAAAATCTAAAAAGTTTAAAAGGATTAAAGGGAAGTTTTAAAAAAACCAAACCAGCTTACGAGGCTTATGGAATTTCTTGGTTTCCCTCGTGTAATGTGCAGGTCACAACTTGTCCACCAGAGCGTTTTGGAGTTGTTGGATTGTGTATTTGATGAGTTTGAAACCAAGAAATCCCATGAGCCTCCGTAGCGTAGCTCTGAGCAGCTCACGGCTCTGCTCCGCCGTTCTAAAAATAGCTTGCACTGACAATTAAAGGTAACGAACCTACTGCTATGACTATAGGGATTATGGCAATGGGCCAATTTGCCAAAATGTTGAACTATCCTTTTAACAATGAAACATTTAAAAGGCTTGAGCAGTGACTCTGAAACATTTGGTCTCTTAGACTTTCAAGGAGGACGATGGCTGTTTGAAGTCATGTCAGTGGAATTTATTGGAATTTAAAGTATCAAACTGTCAAAGGACCTGCAAACCCTTACGTTGTCGCCTGACGTGCGTCGTCGTCGTCTCTCTTGTGGAACATGGGAACCTGAGTTTTTTGAGGAACACCACACAGAGTGACGGCAGCTCAGCTCAGCGCGGCGGGGACGAGCCAACTTTCTGTCATCTGCAACTTTGTCTTCAAACACCGACACGGCCTGATCACTCAGCACAGATGTGTCAGTTGGCACACGCCGACCAAACAAATGAAAAAGAAAGAAAGAGTGATTGTGTTGCGCTGATTTTATGAGCTCATCTCCTCTTAGATATTAAACGTGAGACGGCACAGTCGGCCTGTGTTTTGAAGAAGTCGCTGCAGCTGCTTGGTGCCGTAAATACGTCCAACTAGTGTCAGATTTATAGGATAGAATTACACAATGGAGATTATCATTTACTTTACTTTATTTATTTATTTGGTTGGGACAATGCATATTAATGGACAGTGAATGCTAGAGTACCCACAGTAAATAGCACATGTGCTAAATTACATCCGTAGTCCCCAAAACAATACAACAAATTAACATAAAAAGTCCAAAAAGACAGAAGACCATTAGATAACAGGAAAAGTACCTCAAGATCACACAGTAACAAACACACACAGGTCGAACAGCTACACAGTGAAGTGTCCGTTAACTCCCGTAACCTCCCTGCAGCTAATTAACCTCATTACTTCCCTGGTTTATCTCTGAGCCGCGTTTCACATGCTTCCTTATCACACAGCAGATAAGAGCCGTCGTAAAGAGACCAACACAAGACGTTTGTGTCTGTGTGGAGGCATGTGAGTGAGTCATATGCACACAACTATGTGCAAATGACAAAATGTGTGTGTGTGTGTGTGTGTGTGTCTGCACCTGCTTCCCTGGGAGGAAACATCTGCCGCCGGGTGTCAGAGGCCACCTGTCGGCCCCCGTCCTGCAGCCGCGGCCCCATCAGGCTGCGCTGCAGAGCTGATGAACTGATCCAGTGTCTGCACGAGCCCGAGCGGCCGCGGGACGACGTGCACGAGGCCAAGCAGCTGTCTGATTGGACGCCGCAT
This sequence comes from Trachurus trachurus, assembly GCF_905171665.1. Lineage (NCBI taxonomy): Eukaryota > Metazoa > Chordata > Actinopteri > Carangiformes > Carangidae > Trachurus > Trachurus trachurus. The sequence goes on along the minus strand of NC_139907.1, from coordinate 3,089,421 downwards.
CTGAGACAGCGATCACACAAATGAAACGCTGCTGTGTCAAAGTATGAAAGCAACAGGACATCCATCGTCTCTGCAGGCTGGAAGTAACACGTCGACGGCATTTTTTCTTGGAGGTTTTACGGTTCTTTAAAGGGATAGTTCACCCAAAATTCAAATTTCTCTCATTATCTACTCACACTCATGTCAAACTAAGAGCTGTGAGAATTTTCAGGGTCCTCCGTTCCTTCTCTGAGTTTCTTCGTCCAAAAAGACACACCAAAAAACATCCAAATACCTCCATACTGCTCATCTGTAATGTCCCTCTTGTATTGAAGCCCCAACATGAGAAATTGTTCCGAAAAAAATTAAATAAGTCTATATTTTAAGCTTGTTTGTAGCAGAAGCTCCCAATGTCTTGGTTCACTGCTCTTCCTGTGTCAGTGCAAATCGCGCGACCGGCGGAACAATTTCTCATGTCGGGGCTTCAATACAAGAGGGACATTACAGATGAGCAGCATGGAGGTATTTGGATGTTTTTTGGTGTGTCTTTTTGGACGAAGAAGAAAGTTGGTATCCATTGACAACCATTATATGGACAAATACTGCTGCACGGACCCCCCCGTAACTCAGAGAAGGCACAGAGGACTCTGAAAATTCTCACAGCTCTTAGTCGACATGAGGGTGAGAAGATAATGAGTGAAATTTGAATTTTGGGTGAACTATCCCTTTAAAGGCAACTCTCCACTCAGAGGAAGCTGTGAAGGAACATGGAGGAACCCGTCTTCCTTCGACAAGAAGATTGATAGTGGGCAGTTGCACAAAAATATTTGATGCAGACATTCATAGTCCCCTGAGGATGAATCCTTCTCATTTCTGACTGACTCTAAGATTCATGTTTGTGGGTTTTTTTTTTTCAACTATTGGATGAAACTGATCTCAGACATTTATGTTTCCCCTCAGGATAAACCGTTATGATCGTCACTCACCTGCAAATACCTTTCCATGCAGCAGCAGTCTCTCAATCTAAACCTCCAGCTACACCCCCATCTTGTACCTTCTTCAATGTAAAAGCCTTTGCACAACAAAAGGTAAACAGTAAATTACACTGGGAGCGCGTCGCTGTGCAATTCACCAACAGAACGACGCTATTCACTTCATTTGCAGAACTTTATGTTTATCTTCCTGCTTCGTTCTTGGAGTTGGAGACACTTTAAGAATGACTGTAGCCTATAGCACAGGAGCCGCAGCAGGTTTTGATTGGCTCGTGCGCTCTGTTTAGATTAGATAATAAGTTACCTGTCACTTCTTAAATCAACACTTGCATGAAACTCCTTTGATGAGTTTGATGATGAGGGAAACCAAGAAATCCCATGAGCCTCCGTAGTGTAGCTCTGAGCAGCTCACGGCTCTGCTCCACCGTTCTAAAAATAGCTTGCACTGACAAATAAAGGTAACGAACCTACTGCTATGACTATAGGGATTAAAGGGACAATGAGGAGTTTCTCCATCGGCAGAACGAAAAATTCTGCGACAATAAAAAAGTCTCACATTAAAGCAGAAGTGAGTGATATATTTGTGTTAATATAAGTCTTAAATAGTTATATCTTCCGACAGCAATCACTTACATAGAGTGTTTGGACTGAAACACGGGTCTCTCAGTCCCTCTGCTCTGCTCTGAGCCGAAGAGAAAACATTTATCGTATCCTACAGTTTTTATCCAATGAGGAGAGAGAACGGCATGCAGGGCTGTGTGTGCAGCCAAGGAACGCCGTGAATGTGGTGACGTAGCGACGAGGACTGTTATGGTGCGTTCAAGGAAACTCGTATTTTTCCGACCGTGAAGTGGTACCAGTTCGATCTGGTACAAGTTCACCGGTCGGAAGTTACGAGTGGCCGTTATAGTGACTTTCACCGGTAAAACAGGTCGGAGAAACACGAGTGGGTTGCCTGGAACGCTACAAAGTCGTAAGTTGTGACTTGAAGCTGTAATTTACGATTTCAAAAGCCTGCCTGGAACGCAGCATTAGCGAAAACGACCGGATCACTCACTTCTGCTTTAAAGCAGAAGTGAGCCCATTTTCGATAAATATATCTTTTTGTCTCTATCGTTATTTTGTTATTATTAGTGGTGGTGGAAATGCTGGGCGAGCCGACCAGCGTTTCCTTACTTTCGGTTTCGCGGACGCTGCCCGGCGAGTCATGAGAATAACGCCGCCGAATCTCCGTTTATGGTCGGAACTACGACGGTATGTGATCGTCTTTGAACCTCTGACTTTAATTCTTGATGAATGAAAACATGAATCCGTCTTGCGCCGGTCAAAGAATTTTACGGTGCGCGCGGAGGCTCATAATAAATGTAGTGTGAAAACGCTTCGCTTTTCCAAAACTCCTCGTTGTCCCTTTAAGGCAATGGGCCAATTTACCAAAACGTTCAACTATCCCTTTAAAGCTACGGAAGTCTGAACCATGGTTTAGTTTTTAGACTGAGACCACCACTATTGGTTGGACCAGATTCCAGGTTTTTGGTCTGGACCATCACACCTGTAAAATTTGTTTGGGATCAAATGGAAAAGCCCAAAAGTCGGGACCAAACCACGTCAGTGTGGAAGCTCCTTCAGAGTCTCAGTACCAACCGTCTTATCACACCAAGTGTAAACCTGTGCGTGTTGACTCTTGGTTTGGAAATGGAAGAGTACAACTAAAAAAAAAAGAAAGAAAAGAGAAAAGAAAAAAGAAAACCTGCTTTCCCATTCAGGGGGATGGATGTTTGAAGGATTAAGCAATTCAACAGATAAAGTCCCATCTCACATTGCTGGGGCCTCTAATGCGGAACAAAGACTAAACAAGCGCCCGGCTCAAGTCTACACACACACTGATCTGATGTGATATAACGCTGCACTGCATCATGGGACGTTACACTGCAGCCACTATAGCTGAACACACTAGCTTCTTTCCCATTTAAATTCTTTTTTTTTTGTGAAATCATTTGTAATTATATTAAACATGAACATGCACAGTTTCTTGTCTCTTCATGTCCATATGTCACCCTCTCCTACACGCTCAGGTGTGTCTCTCCACAGATCCCTTCATGATAACTGAATTCCTGCACATTAATCACACCTGGTGATTAAAGTAATTGTTCCTCCTCCGATGATGATGATGATGATGATGATGACTGTGTATTTTATGATGTGAGTGGACGTGAAATATTTTACTCTTCATCCTCTCGAAAGTGCTGAGTCAGCTCTGCAGCCCAGCGTGTGGCTGCCTGCAGCGGAGTCGTCGGCCATGTTGCACATCTGATGACTTCACTCTGCAACGATGTGCTTTTAATGTTACATTAGTACATTACTAATTATCAACAGCAAATGTATTTTTATCGTTAATGGTTTCTAAAACATAAACTTGCAATGCCTTAAAAGGCTTAAGGTTAAAGGGATAGTTCAACATTTTGGCAAATTGGCCCATTGCCATCATAATCGCTATAGTCATAGCAGTAGGTTTGTTACGCAGAGTGGCGAGCTGCTCAGAGCTACGCTACAGAGGCTCATGGAATTTCTTGGTTTCCCTCATCAAACTCATCAAATACACAATCCAACAACTCCAAAACGCTGTCGTGGACAAGTTGTGACCTGCACATTCACCACGCTATGAGATAATAACACAACGTTAGCAGACAGAGTTGTTTTAGAGGGAAATACAGAGACTGCTTGATGAAAAACTGTCCCTGAAGGCAACGCGCATCAGCGGTTTTGCATGAATTTCGCTCTAAAACAACTCTGTCTGGTAACGTTGTGTTATTATCTCATAGCGTGGTGAATGTGCAGGTCACAACTTGTCCACCAGAGCGTTGTGGAGTTGTTGGATTGTGTATTTGATGAATTTGATGAGGGAAACCAAGAAATCCCATTAGCCTCCGTAGCGTAGCTCTGAGCAGCTCACAGCTCTGCTCCGCCGTTCTAAAAACACCTTGCACCGACAATTAAAGGTAACGAACCTACTGCTATGACTATAGGGATTATGGCAAGGGGCCAATTTGCCAAAATGTTGAACTATCCCTTTAATGTTCACTTAAAAACTGTGGGTTTGATATTTTTAAACGTTTTTAAACAAAGACGTCAAACTTGATCTGGAGCTTGAGATGAACGTGTTTACTTTTTAAAACATTTGACCAATACCACATTTTATGTTTGACGGACAGTGTGTTTACCTTTCAGCCAATTTGACAATTTCCAAGAAACTGTTGGACTTCCCCGTCAGGACGTGAACCTATCGCACTCTGTGACCCAACAATAACCAAACCATAAAAGTTTAATGGTGTGAATACCACACTCCTCACTGAATATACTGTGTTTATTGATTTTTCAATAAACCTGCCAGTTTTGCTCAGTTTCTTGTTAAAACGAGGATTATTATTTTTTGTTCATGTTCTGTACTAAATCAAGATTATTTTCAATGTGGGAAAAAACGTAGAAAAAAACAAACATTTTAAACGTGGACTGATCATGTGAAATAGATGTTGAGTGATTAATAATGACACAATGTTTCTCATGTTTTTCTGCTGAGGTCACAAGAGCTGAGCAAACTCTGAAATGACGACTCACGACTCATTACTCTGTTACTGTTGCTCAGATCTGTGCTTCTGAAACCTCACTCCTCTGACCTCTGTCACATCTGTCCTTCTGTGTCTGTCTTTCTCTACCTCTCTTTCTCTACCTCTCTTTCTCTATCTGTCTTTCTCTACCTGTCCTTCTCTATCTGTCTTTCTCTACCTGTCCTTCTGTATCTGTCTTTCTCTATCTGTCTTTCTCTACCTGTCCTTCTCTACCTGTTCTTCTCTATCTGTCTTTCTCTACCTGTCCTTCTGTATCTGTCTTTCTCTATCTGTCCTTCTGTATCTGTCTTTCTCTATCTGTCTTTCTCTACCTGTCCTTCTCTACCTGTCCTTCTGTATCTGTCTTTCTCTATCTGTCTTTCTCTACCTGTCCTTCTCTACCTGTTCTTCTCTATATGTCTTTCTCTACCTGTCCTTCTGTATCTGTCTTTCTCTATCTGTCCTTCTGTATCTGTCTTTCTCTATCTGTCTTTCTCTACCTGTCCTTCTCTACCTGTTCTTCTCTATCTGTCTTTCTCTACCTGTCCTTCTCTACCTGTTCTTCTCTATCTGTCTTTCTCTACCTGTTCTTCTCTATCTGTCTTTCTCTACCTGTCCTTCTCTACCTGTTCTTCTCTATCTGTCTTTCTCTACCTGTCCTTCTGTATCTGTCTTTCTCTATCTGTCCTTCTGTATCTGTCTTTATGTATCTGTCCTTCTCTATCTGTCTTTCTCTACCTGTCCTTCTGTATCTGTCTTTCTATATCTGTCTTTCTCTACCTGTCCTTCTCTACCTGTTCTTCTCTATCTGTCTTTCTCTACCTGTCCTTCTGTATCTGTCTTTCTCTATCTGTCCTTCTGTATCTGTCTTTCTCTATCTGTCTTTCTCTACCTGTCCTTCTCTACCTGTTCTTCTCTATCTGTCTTTCTCTATCTGTCTTTCTCTACCTGTTCTTCTCTATCTGTCCTTCTATATCTGTCTTTCTATATCTGTCCTTCTGTATCTGTCTTTCTCTACCTGTTCTTCTCTATCTGTCCTTCTCTATCTGTCTTTCTCTATCTGTCCATCTGTATCTGTCTTTCTCTACCTTTTTCTCTCTATCTGTCCTTCTCTACCTGTCCTTCTGTATCTGTCTTTCTCTACCTGTCCTTCTCTACCTGTTCTTCTCTATCTGTCCTTCTGTATCTGTCTTTCTCTACCTGTCCTTCTCTACCCATCTCTATCTTCCTGTCCTTTTCTACCCATCTTTTGCTGTCCTTCTCTGCCTGTTTCTCTCTATCTGTTTTTCTCTACCTGTCCTTCTGTAACTGTCTCTCTCCACCTGTCCTTCTCTACCCGCCTTTCTCTTCCTCTACCCGTCCTTTGCTCCCCATCTTTTATCTTCCTGTCCTTCTCTACCTGTGGTTCAGGACTGTCTGTCCTGCATGGCTCCAGCTGAAAACCAAAATGCAGCTGAGTTTTGACGGATGAACAAACCCATCCGACACGGCAGTTTTCACCTTCAGCCTCAGCTTCTGTACACAAACGCTGCTGGGTGAGAAGCAGCAGCAGCAGCAGCAGCAGCAGCAGCAGCAGCAGACAAACAGGCCGAGGCTGAGGGCTGAGGGCTGAGAGCTGCCATAGAAACGTTTACAAGTGGCGTCCTGAAGAATGCAAACACAACTGAGAGCAGCTCTTATCTGACAAAAGAGTAAACTTTAGACAGTCCTGTTGTGGCTTGTCTTGTGTGGTCCCTCCACTACAATACGCTGCACATGGAGGATCATTTCATTTCAACAGAATGGCCGATTGTCTTGGATTTCCAATCCTCGTATAACCCGGCAACTTGCATTCACTCTTGTTTACAGTAGCTCAATGGGTGGTGGTGGTGGTGGTGGTGGCGGTGGTGGTTAATTCCTGGAGGCTAATGCTCCGTCCACACAGCTACGATTATGTTCTGCTATGAAAACTGAGACGTGGAGACGCTGCCGACCCCGTAAACAAGTCGAAACGATGACGTATACGTGTTCACAGCCGCTCTCTGATTGGATCTCCTTCATGATAACCAATTACAACTGTTTCTGATCTTTTGTTTTTTTGTTGCAGCTGTTGTTCAGATCAATTCTGCAACCCGACTGCTTCCTGTTTACACCGGCTCACACATGTGTACGTGCCTGCTATGGTATGTAGTGTACTGTAGGCTGTGTGTTTACAGGTGGACAGAGATGACGTCTGCAGGTCACCAGAGTGTGGGATCCCTCTTCATTATTGAGGCGAGACACTAATCAAAAGAAAGTCAAAAGAAATGGTAGAAAATCCACATTAAGGTGGTTATTTTACTTCATTTTGTCTCTTTTGTTCTCCTAAATTCATCAAAAGTTAACAGCTACTGTGACAAACTGACCCATGTCATGTCAGGTGTCATTGTAAAGCTCTCTCTCCTGAACAATGATGTAGGCTCCAAAAATGGTCACTTCCATTGTATCCGCAAGCAATCGTAAAAGTACGATTTACATTAACAATCTATGGAATTTTACAATTCTTTTAAGTTTTTAAAGGCCGTTTTCTCAAAGTGAGTTTTTCCTCAGACTCTGAGCTTCAGCAGCACTTACAGACACCAAACCTTCCACTTTGATCCCTTTCTATATTCTGAAGGTTTTTACAGAGGGGATTGTTGATATATCATTCAAAGCCTGATTTATACAACATTTTATTCCTAAAAACATGGCGAAATTTGATTTTTTTTTTAGGGCTGGTGACAGTATTTTCTCATTTACAGAGTGATAAAAAGAGATATCCAAAATCCTCCTCTGTAAAAACTTCTGACTCTAACATGTCAACAAAATAAAACAAGAATTTTGAAAGAAGCTTTATCCATTGTTCAGATTTCGGTTCTGGAAATGTATGCAAATTAGCGCATATTTCATCAGATATTGCCTCATTTACATATTTAAACATAATATTTGACAAAACTTGTAATACAAAAAATATTTGTCTTAATGTGAGTGATAAACTTGGGAAGTTTCATGGTGAGATCTGTTATTTTAAATGTTTTACCCTATTTACCTGTAGTGTCTCACCTTAATAGGCTATCTGATGTATTTCTGACGGGTCTCAACCTGCAGCTTCTAAAACGATGCATGTCTTTGTTCATGTCTATGTAATGCAGTTGCTATGATCTGATGATGACATCAACAACAACAACAACAACAACAAGGTCTTCTCTGTCTATTTTTGGCTGGAGCTTCAAACAGACACATCTCACGTGGCTCCGATCTGATCCGTTAACCGGGAAACCTTCCCAGCTTAACACATTCACACACTCGCCGCTTGGCTCAGGGGCAAATAAATAAAAGTTGGTGATAATGGCGATGATGCTCCTTTTTTATTTAAGGAGTGGAGAGAGTTACTCATCCGTGCTCCCGGTTCCCAGCAGCCATGCGAACGTCTGACTGACGCTCGATTCCCCCCAAAGCGATCCGCGACACACCGGTGTTGCTCATCGCAGGGCGGGGTGAACAGCTGGGTCGTATGTAGGAGCAGACAGGTGTGTGTGTATGTGTGTGTTCACCCAGGTTGTGTGAGGTCAGCTATCAGCACAGATGTGCATCAGCGTCTGGATGCAAAGCTCCAGTAGTCGTGAATGTTGTCAGTGCTCCCGGGGAAAACAAACACGTGGGAAAACCGTGCACCAGTCGGAATCTGAGTCTGAGACTTGCTCAACGCAGGAACGCATGAGAAACGAGACAAGACGTTTCCTGTCGGAGGAGTCACACACACACCTACAGGTTGCTCTCTTCGCTCTCTGCCCACATGGAGGAGGAGGAGGTGGGGGTACCGTGATCAGGATGGACCCATCAGGAAGAAGGAGCGCCCTGGATTTATGAGGTCGGAGCACATTCCAGAGCCGTCGTTCCTACAGAGGAATTAGTCAAGGTGCAGTCGACTCGGCAGGATGTGCACATCAGGGAGGGGAGGGGCATAAATACTGCTACAGGATGGTGGAGGTGAATCCTGATGTTCACCCAGATGTTGATCAGAGTTTAACCAAGTGTGCAAAGAAAGTTCACTACAAAAAACACAAAACTGGCCCATTGCCATAATACCTATAGTCATAGCAGTAGGTTCGTTACCTTTTGGACTTTTCCGTTTGATCCCAAACAAATTTACAGGTGTGATGGTCCAGACCAAAAACCTGGAATCTGGTCCGATCAATAGTGGTGGTCTCAGTCTAAAACTAAACCATGGTTCAGACTTTCGTAGGACCAAATGTTTCAGAGTCACTGCTCAAACCCTTCAAATGTTTCATTGTTAAAAGGATAGTTCCACATTTTGGCAAATTGGCACAGTGCCATAATCCCTATAGTCATAGCAGTAGGTTTGTTACCTTTAATTGTCGGTGCAAGATATTTTTAGAACGGCGGAGCAGAGCCGCAAGCTGCTCAGAGCTACGCTACGGAGGCTGATGGGATTTCTTGGTTTCCCTCATCAAACTGATCAAATACACAATCCAACAACTCCACAACGCTCTGGTGGACAAGTTGTGACCTGCACATTCACCACGCTATGAGATAATAACACAACGTTACCAGACAGAGTTGTTTTAGAGGGAAATGCAGAGACTGTTTGATGAAAAACTGTCCCTGAAGGCAACGTGCATCAGCGGTTTTGCATGACTTTGCAAAATTAACAGTCGTCCTAATTCTTCAGTTCAGTGAGGTGTCAAAGACGGAGAAGAAGCTGTAACCAGGTGATGCAGAATAACCCCCAATTTCCACCAACTCCGGTACGGTTTAGCTCCGTCTGACGTATCAAACCTTCGTCCACTGGATCCGTCACGTCTCCGGTTCGTCTCCGGAGTCCAGAGCAGCTGGAGACCTGAGATCAAGAGAGAACTACAAACTGTCGTGGTAACAGCCGTGTATTAAAGCAGAAGTAAGCGATCCGGTGGTTTTGGCTAACTTCCTGTCAGCAGATTGTAAAATATTGCGGTTTTCCACCTCCATGATTATCATTTCTTCAACCATGACTTGGCGTTTAGCTTCAGGTCTCTGACTGAGTGATGACTTGTTTGTTCCAATTAAATGGAAGAAACTGATATTGACAAAGTGACGATTGACGATCGGAAGTTCATCAGTTGAAATTTACTAGATGCTCTGTGCGTGAGACTTCCTGTGTGGGGCGTTCTACACTATTTGACGATGCGTGACCACTGCATGATCCGGCAGAAACAGACTTGCTGCATAGCTGAACTGAGTGGAGTCGGAGTTGGTGGAAATTGGGAGTAAAGAGCTCTACTTTAATATGACGGAAATGTTGTTTAAGTTAGAATTGTGCATTTTTATTCTTTGTATAACTTCTTGCATAGCTTTGTATATATTTATTTAGTACTAAATGTCCTGCTTTTTCTTCTTTTAAGGCTGCTGTCACAAACTAATTTCCCCTCGGGGATAAATAAAGCATAATCTAATTTAATCTAATAATCAATTCTCTTTTTGTCTGATTTGAATGAATGAATGAATGAATGAATAAATGAATGAATGAATGAATGAATGAATGAATGAATGAATGAATGAAGGAATGAATGAATGAATGAATGAATGAATGAATGAATGAATGAATGAATGAATGAATGAATAGGTACTTTATTGTCATTCAAATACACAGTGTGCATAGAATGAAATTTTGTTTCACTGACTCTTGGCACAAAACAAAAAAGATGTATATATATAAATATAAATACATTTAAAGCAGAAGTATAAGTGATCCGGTGGTTTTGTCTAACTTCCTGTCAGCAGATGGAGTTATCAGTCCCCGCCCTCGTCCCTACGTCACCACATTCAGGCGCATCCCTTGGCTGCACACACAGAGAGGACCGCCCCTTTATGCCATTCTCTCTCCTCATTGGATAAAGGTTGTAGGATACAAGGAAAGTTTTCTCCTCGGCTTACAGCAGAGCAGAGTGACTGACAGACCCGTGTTTCAGACCAAACACTCTATAGAAGTGATTGCTGTCGGAAGATACAACTATTTAAGACTTATATTAACATAAACATTCCGCTTACTTCTTCTTTAAGTGAGATTAAACTAAGCCTTTCTAAGGCTGATTTGCTGTTCAACGTTACTCTGTGGTTTTTTTTTACTTTCTGTTTGCGTTCTTGTAGCACGAATGTGTTGTTTCATAAAATATTGCGGTTTTCCACCTCCATGATTATCATTTCTTCACCCATGACGAGGCGTTTAGCTTCAGGTCTCTGACTGAGTGATGACTTGTTTGTGCCAATTAAATGGAAGAAACTGATATTGACAAAGTGATGATTTACGATTTACGTTTATCAGTTGAAATTTACTAGATGCTCTGTGCGTGTGACTTCCTGTGTGGGGCGTTCTACACAAATTGACGATGCGTGACCACTGCATGATCCGGCAAAAACAGACTTGCTGCGGAGTTGGTGGAAATTGGGAGTAAAGAGCTCTACTTTAATATGACAGAAATGTTGTTTAAGTTATAATTGTGTATTTTTATTCTTTGTATAATTTCTTGCATAGCTTTGTATATATTTATTTAGTATTCAACGTCCTGCTGTTTTCTTCTTTTAAGGCTGCTGTCACAAACTCATTTCCCCTCGGGGATAAATAAAGTATAATCTAGCTAATCAATTCTCTTTTTGTTTGATTTGAATGAATGAATGAATGAATGAATGAATGAATGAATGAATGAATAGGTACTTTATTGCCATTCAAATACACAGTGTGCATAGAACAAAATTTTGTTTCGCTGACTGATTTCCAGTCACGTTAGATCTAAAATGTTCATAAAAACATGCACTTTCAGGAATACGAGTTGTTTTTCAAGCTCAGGTCTTTGTCTCGTAGTAAAACAGCGAGTCAAGCAGCTCCTGTGTGATCAGTAGTCTTGGCCTGGAGGTGACATGACAGAGCTGCTTACACACTAAGACCTGGGATCAAGTGGAGGAAGCTGGTTCCTCCTCAGTCTGCTCCACCACTCTCCACCTCCACACATACAGTACTCCATCGGTATGTGTGGAGGTGGAGAGTGGGCTCCGGCCTCTTATCTCCACCTGACGACTGAACTGTCGGAACAGGCATTTTTACTCTGACTAATCTCCCCCGCTTTGAATTTCCCTCCCTCCTTCAGACACCACACATATTTCCTCGGTGTACGTAACGTAGCTGCTGCAACATCTGTGCAAACTTTCCTCATGATGACGCAGCGAACGAGACGATTTGTCACTTTTCCTACGTATCGTGGGTTAGTCCACAGGTTCATGGATGGATGGATGGATGGATGGATGGATGGATGGATGGATGGATGGATGGACGGATGGGAGGAGTTCTGTGTACTCATTTTGTGTTTTTAATGTCTGTCTATGTGACCTGTAAATCAAGCAATCGATCAATACAACTTCCCACCATCCCAACATGGGCAATTGGTTCAAAAAGCTGATACATACGAATATCATAACAATAAAATAGAATAAAATAGTGTAAAATACAGAGGAGTATAGTGGGATAAAGAAAAAAAAGAGCAATCAAGACTAGATGAATGAATGATTACGATAAACTTTATGCATAACTTGAATAACTATGATAAGTGTGTGTGTGGAACAGCACAAACATTAACGCAGCTAAAGTTGCACAAAGCTGGAACACTGCAAAAACTCAAAATCTTTCCAAGAATATTTGTCTTATTTCGTGTCAAAAAGTCTCATTTCTAGTCAAAACTAATCTCTTTCCACTTAAAATAAGACTCAACACCTAAAAATTTACTTGTTTTTAGATAATTTTCAGTGAAAGCTGAAAGTTTTTTGTGCTTGTAATAAGGAAGAAAAACTTGCTCCACTATTAGATTATTTTAAGTGAAAATTAGCTTGAAAGAAGTAAAAAGTGTCTAAAAACAAGCTACTTTTTTAATGTGATGAGTCTTATTTTAAGTAGAATGAGATTTGTTTTGACTAGAAATAAGACAAATGTTCTTGGTAAGATTTTGAGTTTTTGCAGTGTGTTAGTTTAAATGGATGGTGAGAAGCAGAGGAAGAGGTTTGAAGGTGAATTATCGCGATGGTTCATCACTGATGTGGTTTGAGTTTTGACTCGGAGCCTAAAAGTCTGTGTGAATGAAGCCGGCGTCTCTGCAGCACCGTCGGCGTTTCACTGTGGTTTTTCCAGAGAACAGAGTCACAGACAGAAAAACACAAATATTTATCCTTGAGTCGACTTCTCAGGTAATCGCACGCACACACGCACATGCACGCACACACACACACACTCAGACATACCTTCACCTGAAGACGCAAACACACAGATTTGACACCACAGCTCCCACTTATACACACCCACACACACACACACACACAGACGCCCATGCAGGGCAGGTGGCAGGTGTTTGAGGTCAGTGTGTGTGTGTGTGTGTGTGTGTGTGTGTGTGTGTGTGTGTGTGTGTGTGTGTGTGTGTGTGTGTGTGTGTGTGTGTGTGTGTGTGTGTGTGTGTGTGTGTCTGTGTGTGTGTGTGTGTGTGTGTGTGTGTGTGTGTGTGTGTGTGTGTGTGTGTGTGTGTGTGTGTGTGTGTGAGCTGCAGCAGCAGGTGCAGCCGCTCTAATCCAAAGGTGTGTGTCTGATAACACTGGAGCCACGATGGTTTTACTGCCTCTATCAGCGGCAGCAGGCGGGAAGACGCAGACAGACACCTTTACATCTGTCCTCCTGTCTCCAGCTCAGTCTCAACTAGGGATGTCACGATTACTTGTTTTCACAATTAATCACGGTATTAAACGCCACAATTAATTAATCGTAAAGATTTCCAAATACCGTTACTTTCCAAAAAAGATTATGTTGGAAACACAGAGGCTGATGTGCGGCAAAGTAAAGGTAAATGTAAGAAATACTGGTCCATTTACCTAACATAACATACGATTGGTAGGAATTTAAATGTTAGCGAGTAATTTGTGCTAAAAAACAAACAATGATAAACTTAAACATTTGGTATAGATGACAATTAATGATTATTAATGAATATTATTATTATGAATATTTAAAACACTTCCCCTGCAGGATTAATAATTGGTTTATGGTTATATATCAATAGTAGAGACTTAAAATATTTAGTATAAATAATTAGTATTGTAATTATATTTTACATATTCATATGATGTAAATTAATTAATGCATAATAATCGTGATAATCGTAATACCGGGATTATTTCTCTGACAATAATCGTACAAAGAAAATCTATAATCATGACATCCCTAGTCTCAACAGAGATGCTGGGGACTAATGGAGGAAGGACAACTCAAAGACATCTCTTCCTTCCTCCTGCACACCTGTAAATACCTCTTCCTTCCCAGAGCGATCAGACGAGACGTCACCCAGCAGCAGCTACGTATCCCATCTGGCCAGGAAACATGCTGGGAATGGGATTCCCCAGGAAGAGCTGCAGGAGGAGGAGGAGGAGGAGGAGGAGGAGGAGGGAGGGAGAGCGCGACGAACATCTGCAACTGTGACCTAGAGGGAGATAAGACATCGTAAACAAACTCTTTCTCTGACATGTTTATTCTCATGGTTTTAAATGTCTCTAATGAGGTTTAATTTGTGGTTGTAAATGTCTAAACAAGCAACGGTTGCATCCAACTCTGAGGCAAAGGGATCCATGTCCTCTCAGGATCACTTTCCAACTTTGCAGATTTAAAAAACAGTCCAAAAAACTAATTGACTATCATAAATGAGCCCACTGGTCGCCCTGCCACTGCTCTTTTTGTTCCTCTACCGTCGGGCAGACAGACGCTATCGTGCAATAAAATGTTCTTCCTCTAGACATGCAAACAGTTTTTTTTCCTAGTGCTGTGCGAACTTTGCACTTTACATAGTATGCATTTTTTTGCATGCATGTACTGTACTTTTTCTCGGTGACTGTCAGCCTATCCAAGGGGGCAAATTGTCCTTTTTTTATCTTACTGTTTCTATTTATTCCATCTATTGTATTTGTTTTATTAAAGGGACAACGAGGAGTTTTGGAAAAGCGAAGTGTTTTCTCACTACATTTATGAGCCTCCGCACCGTGAAATTCTTTGACCGGTGCAAGACAGACTCATGTTTTCATTCATCAAGAATTAAAGTCAGAGGTTGGAAGACGATCACATACCGTCGTAGTTCCGACCATAAACGGAGATTCGGCGGCGTTATTCTCATGACTCGCCACGAAACCGAAAGTAAAGAAATGCTGGTCGGCTCAACCAGCATTTCCACCACCACTAATAATAACAAAATAACCATAGAGACAGAACGATATATTTATCGAAAATGGGCCCATTAACAAGTGGTAACGTAGATTCATCCACATTAACGTGAGACTTTTTTATTGTCGCAGAATTTTTCGTTCTGCCGATGGAGAAACTCCTCGTTGTCCCTTTAACAATGTTGTCTATTTATATCTGTTGTCTTATTGTCCTAAGTGTTCCTGCTTGAGCTCTTGCAAATCCTTTTCCAAAGCGGTCTCCTTCCACAAATGGCAAATAAACTCTGACTCTGACTCTGTGATCGGCTGCACAGTGTCTCTCTCTCTCTCTGTCTCTTTGCTGCAGGCCGGTGTCGGACGCCCCAGGCTCTGATTTCAGCTCTAAAAACCTCTTAACAAGGCCAAAAACACAAAGCAGGTCCCTGTCATCTTACACGGCAGCATATGGGCCCCGGTTCCCACACCCAGCTCCATGTAAACATCTCATTAAGGCTGCGCAGGGTGGGGAGGCCTCAGCCATAAAAGGAAGGAACAAAACTGTAGGAAAACCCCCCCACCCCCCCTCCCCCAACCCCTCCTAACCCTCACACACTCACACACTCACACAGACAGACAGTGTCATTAGGCCGCTGTCTGAGACTGCTGCAGCTCCTGTGAAGCTCCAGGTAATCACTGCAAATTAATACCTGCACAGACTCAGGGTGGGTGGGGGGGTTCTGTGAAGTCAGAAGGAAGGAGGGCTTTTTTTTTTCTTCTTTTCTTTTTTTAAAGGGATAGTTCACCCAAAATTGAAATTTCACTCATTATCTACTCACCCTCGTGTCGACTAAGGGCTGGGAGAAGTTTCAGAGTCCTCCGTGGCTTCTCTGAGTTACAGGGGGTCTCGGCGTAGCAGTGCATGTCCATATAACGGTTGCAAATGGATACCAACTGTCTTCGTAACAAAAAGACACACCAAAAAACATCCAAATACCTCCATGCTGCTTGTATGTAATGTCCGTCTTGTATTGAAGCCCCGAAATGCAAAATTGTCCCGAAAAAAATTAAATAAGTATATATTTCAAGCTTGTTTTGTAGCGGAAGCTTCTCGAAGCTCCTCTTCCCGGTTCGTCAAATTTGGATGAACTGGGAAGAGGAGCTTCAAGAAATCTCAAAAGAAAGAAATCTCAGAAAGAAATCTCAAAAGTTCAAAAATCTAATGGCACAAGACTTGCAAAAGCAGTTTGTTCTGCTAAAAGGTGCATTATAACACCTATAACACCTATAGGTTATGTTATCACATTAGGATTTAGGAGATGTTTAGATCTCAAAAACACATTCAAATAACTTGTTTGAGGCAGTTTTGGATTCTAGGAGATCAAGTCAATAGGACTTAATAAGATGGAGGAGTCAGGTGGAGGAGATGGAATAATTTTTGGAAGTTTCGAGAAGCTTCCGCTACAAACAAGTTTGAAATATAGACTTATTTAATTTTTTTCGGGACAATTTCACATTTCGGGGCTTCAATACAAAGAGGGACATTACATACGAGCAGCATGGAGGTATTTGGATGTTTTTTGGTGTGTCTTTTTGTTATGAAGACAGTTGGTATCCATTTGCAACCGTCATATGGACATGCACTGCTACGCCGAGACCCCCTGTAACTCAGAGAAGCCACGGAGGACTCTGAAACTTCTCCCAGCCCTTAGTCCACATGAGGGGGAGGAGATAATGAGTGAAATTTCAATTTTGGGTGAACTATCCCTTTAAAGAAAGGTATGGATGAGGCTGCATCCTGCATCCTGCTCACCTGCGTCAGATCACAGAGCTCATATACGAACCTGGATCAAATGTTTATGTTGTGAACAACTGTCTGATCCTGCAGCTTCATAATGACAAGTCTGCACGGGAAGACACCAGACAGACACACAAAGACACACACACACACACACACACACCTCTGGGGCCTTTTACAAGTCAGGTATTGGTGTCGTGACGGGTCAAAAGGTCAAACCGGGGGGTGGACAGGTCAGGACTCTGGTCCTCGTGACCTGTTGAGTGTCTCTCAGACAAGACACAACAGTAAACACACAGGTCGAGGTCTGGAGGTGTCAGGTTTAAAATGCTTCACAGTTCTTCATCCACATCACAGTTTCTTTGTTCTTAGAAACTTTGATCCAGGAGAAGAAAACAGAATAGAATAGAATAGAATAGAATACAGAGAGGGCAACTCAGTTTTGCAGCTACCATTATTACATGCATTATTCATTCGCTCAATACATTCATTAATTAGTAAAAAGTCAAGCCCCAGAACAGACACAGCATACATGATTGTAATATACTAAAAATGAATAGATGGTTAAATGAGTAAGTAGTTAATTTAAAGGGACAACGAGGAGTTTCTATTTGGTTATAAAAAAGTCTCACGTTAATGTGGATGAATCTACGTTACCACTTGTTAATGGTCCCATTTTCAATAAATATATTGTTTTGTCTCGTTATCGTTATTTTGTTATTATTAGTGGTGGTGGAAATGCTGGTCGAGCCGACCAGCGTTTCTTTACTTTCGGTTTCGTGGCGAGTCATGAGAATAACTGAATCGCCGTTTATGGTCGGAACTACGACGGTATGTGATCGTCTTCGAACCTCTGACTTTAATTCTTGATGAATGAAAACATGAGTCTGTCTTGCACCGGTCAAAGAATTTCACGGTGCGCGGAGGCTCATAAATGTAGTGTGAAAACACTTCGCTTTTCCAAAACTCCTCGTTGTCCCTTTAAGGGAGCAGTCGTCAAGAAAACATGATAGCGTAAATTAAAAAATAAAACTAAAATTAACTCATTCAGAAAGGTGGTTGAAATGGCTGCTGTCTAAGTTTAAATATCTAATGGCACAAGACTTGGAAAAGCAGTTTGTTCTGCTAAAAGGTGCATGATTATAACACCTATAGGTGCATATAAATGTTATTGCATTAGGATTGAGGAGAAGTTTATACCTGCAAAAACACATTCAAATGACTTGTTTGAGGCAGTTTTGGATTCTGGGAGATCAAGTCAATAGGACTTAATAAGATGGAGGAGTCAGGTGGAGGAGATGGAATCATTTTTGGAAAATGAAATGACAGATTAAAAGATGACATATCAGTGATAAATAAAAAATAAAAATGTAAGCATTTCAATTCTGTCTTCCGTCTATTCTTCCACAAGTCCATTAAATCTTATATTTTTCCACTCTCTCTCTCCCTGTGTCTCCCCATGGACGACGACACCTATCACAGACAGGATCATCTCAGTCGTATCGGAGGCGTCTGCTTGTGGCCTATTGTGTGGCTCATCTGATGGCCCAGAAGAAGAAAAACACCACTTTCTCTGTGTTATCCACTGGCTGCCATGCAGTGTGAGTGTGAATCAACACATTGTGATGCACAGATAAAGACACAGCAGCAGCAGCAGCAGCAGCTCACAGGTGACGAGGGGGAGGAGGGGCTCAGAGATACATACACTCTCCTAAATCTAATTATGGTCATTTTAGAATCGGTTCAGATATAGCCTATTTCCATCCATGGCTGATTGATATTGATTGAAATCTGAAATGAAATAAAAAATATTGCAGTATTTCGGTCATGTGATATTATTATGTAATGTGTATCGTCTTATTCAGCCTGCATTGTACAAAGATATCAAACTGGCACATGGAGTTTTCCGCTTGTGAATGTTTGTGGTATTGTTTTGTAAATATGAATTTAACATAAATAGCTTTCCTAGCAAAAAATATCACTGTATATTACACTTTCTTGTACCTTGTTAGTCATTGAAGGTTTGTAGTTTTGTGTTTTTTCTTGTATTTACTGTGTTTAATGTGTATGTTCTTAATGTAAATGTAAATTCAATTTTTTTGTGCTGCTGTGTGGGATATCGAAGTTCTTTTTTTTTCTTTGCCTGGCTTTTTTTTTTTTTTTTTTATTGTGCCGGATTTTTTTTTTTTTTTTTGGGCTGGCCCTAATACTCATTGTCCTTTTGGTTTTGTTTTGTTTGCACCTTATGTAGGTGAAGGGTTATGATTATTATTTAGTTAGAGTCAATTCTTGTATTGTCTCTATTGTTTTTGCTTGTAAACTTGTGTTCTTGCTCAAATAAAAACATTTGGTCCACCCCCACCAAAAAATAAATTAAATTAAACTCTGATGTTACAGTAGAAACACTGAGCTGTGACTTCACATTGTGTCGTCGTCGCTGCGGCAGAAGCAACAACATGTCGAAGCTTCATAAAAAAGCTTCCTGTCCTGAAGAATGTCACTCAGTCCAAACATGTTAGTGTTTCTGACACACACACACACACACGCACAGTCATTGGTCTGAATTCTGCTTTGATTCCCTTTCTTTCTTTTTGTCTTTGCACAACATCCTCAGTGGGAGGTGGGGAGTGGGAGGTGGGGTGTGGGGGGTGTGAGCCGGGATGCGGGAGAGGCTCCTTCACTCTCACCACCATCACCACAAGCACGACCAGCAGCAGCAGCGACAAGTGTGTGCATGACTGCATATTTGTGGAGGTGGGCATGTTTGCTTTGGCTGCCTCACGCAGATATTTCTGGTGAAGTACAGTAGGTGATACCCCACACACACACACACACACACACTCACACACACACACTCACAGGAAATCAGACGGGCTCTTTTGTAACACCGGGAGAAGATGGAAATCTCCTCCTTTCACTGGGAGAATAAATAAATTGCTGGCTGCATTATCTCTGTGAGAATCTGTTTTGTTATTAATCAACAGAAAAGGGGCGGGGCCTGGAAACTTGGCGCCCCTGCCCCTGGTGAACACTGCAAAAGTACAAGCTGCACTTCGCCTCATTGTGTTCAGAAGTTACGAAAGAGTACCAAAAATCAGAGCATGCTCATATCTAAATTATGATTCATGACGTGGCCTCGTAGCGTATTGTCCCTCGGCCCGCTGCATGCAGCGCTGTATGGTCCGTCTGCGTTTAGGGGCCTCGTAGTGGTGGTAAATGATTGAGGTGTCCTTTCAAGGCGAAACACCACCATTGTTTCCCTAACAATCCACAATCTGACACAGGAAGTGATACACAGGACACAAATACAATGACCAGCGCGGCTGCGGCTCCGTGACAACAGAACGGCGGCTCCACGGAGGCAGCAGTGGGAAAATGTTCCCGTGTGCTCGCAAAACCAATGCAGTTTGCACAAACACCTACCTGCCTATCGATGCAGATGCAGGAGAACGTTTTTAGAAAAGTTTGTGTGTTTGAGACATAGCAAACTCACACTGAAGCTGACGACACGGCAAACATGGAGTCAGACCTCGGTGATAAACATCGTAGGAGTTGGAGGGAAACTGAAAAGGCCTGAAGCTCTGGAGTCGCTCCAAACAGAGGCCACTTCTCCAAACACTTGACGCTCCCCTCTGTCTGGACTTGGACCTGATCCGGCTCTTGTCTTATTAAAAAAAAAAAAAAAAACATCGAGACACTTTTCCTGCCTCTTTTCTTTTTTATTTAATCATTATTTCTTTATATAGCTTTTCCCTATTATAAATAAAGGACGTGGGAACAATCAGGCAGCGGGTGGGAGTTGTATTGCTTACTGGAACAACCCTAATAAAGTCTAATATGGAGGCAGAGACTCCAGTGTCTGACCTCTGGTGACCTTTAGAGCCAGACCAGTCACTCTCCATCATGAATACCTTTGGCCAGATAAAGGTGCCTCCTTGCAGAACCAGGTGTTAATGGTTGTGAACACGCCTCAGTGCTTCAGTAAGAGTTTCCATCCAGGGCTTCGTCCAGCGCTGCCGGGGATGGATGGATGGATGGATGGATGGATCGGACGGTTCAACGATCACAGAGCAGAGCAGCGAGCGACAGGTAGGTGGATGAAGGCGGGCGAAGCTTCGAAGGTCTTTGGAGTCAAACCAAGCGTCACCAAGGTGAAACACATCGTCTTCTGGACCTCACACTCTCTCTTCTCTCTCTTCTCTTCTGTTGTGTGTTTACTGTCAACACAGATAAGGAGCCTTTTTCAAGCTGTGATTGTGTTTATTTTTCTTTTCTTCTCTGGATGATAACGTCTTTCTCCAGTGAAGAGGCTGGAGGACTAATCACTCTGAAACTCAATGCGGCGGCTCCTCTCACAGCTCAAAATACTTAAAGTGGAAAACAAATAGCTGCGCTGCACTCTTACCACGCACATATTTCCACTTCTGTTCCCTAACCACCAACTCAACTAGGATCATTTATCTCTTTTTTTGTCGGGTCAAACATCTCGCCCAATTAGATGCTGCATGATATTCAGATTCCTGTCGGAGGCTCTGAGCTCTGACACGGCCTTGACACCGTATAAGCTGCCCTGATTATCCTGAAGGAGGAAAAAGAAAAAGAGTGGGGAAGGCAATCTGATAGGAATGCCGCTGGAATTCCCCGGAATCCCCCCCCTCCTCCTCCTCCCCATCCCGGTCTCCTGCTTCCACTTTCCCCCCATCACTGTTCACGAATCCATAAGGAGTTTTAACGTGCAGCACAATGGGACAAGGGGAGCTATTCTGCGACCATAATGCAAGGAAACGTTACCTCAGTGCAAAAAATGTCAGGACTATAGAGGCCCCCCGGCCCTGGAAACAATCAGCGAGGAAGCCGAGGCAGGTGCCCACCTCCTGTGAAAATATCCTACTGCGACGTGCCGAGGGAAGGGCCGGGCCCGTCGCTGTCAACAGCAGCAGTAGGGGCAGCAGCAGCAGCAGCAGTAGGGGCAGTAGGGGCAGGGCAGAGGAGCAATTAAACCATAAAGTCAGAAGAAATGCACTGACTGAACCACAAATCACTGCTGAATACCAATGCACACAACATACATGCAATCACATGCTGAGAAACACTCCCACACAAATACCACACACAGTGCAAACACTATGCAAATTATCATACAGTACAGTAACAGTATCATACATAGAGT
This sequence comes from Trachurus trachurus, assembly GCF_905171665.1. Lineage (NCBI taxonomy): Eukaryota > Metazoa > Chordata > Actinopteri > Carangiformes > Carangidae > Trachurus > Trachurus trachurus. The sequence continues at coordinate 3,067,671 of NC_139907.1, read as the reverse complement.
ATATCCAGATGTTGGTGGAAAAAGTGAATATTGGAAACGTTTGCAAGGTGCAGGATGCAGCTTTTTATATATGAAAACTTAATAAATCACTTTATTTAACCATCTAAGTAGGTACTTTGGCACATTTGGGGTTAATAACACACTGTATATTAAAAACTATATCAGCTGCGCCTGCACCAGATGTGCACAAATGTAGTGAACAGCAGCTGCCATCATGGGTGGGAAAAGTGAATACTGGAAACATTTGCAAGGTGCAGGATGCAGCTTTTTATATATGAAAACTTAATGAATAACTGTATTTAAGTACTGTAGGTTCGTTGGCACCAGATGTGCATGAACATGAGTTAATTGTGGGAGATGATAACGTGAACCAATGGGAGGCAAATTAAACAAAAACACACATGCTATTGTGGATGGATCTGCACAACGTCAATGGCAACACACTGATCAGATGAACAAACGGGTAATCAAAGTTTCAAAGTAATCAAATCGGAAAACCAGTCAGGAAAATAATACCACGCACAGATCCCACTATGACATGACCACCAATAAAGGAAAGAAAAGATGAAATAGAAAGCAAAAAGACAAACATGACAATAATACTGAAAGCAAAACAATACCCTACCACCCCCTCCCACTCCCCCTCCTACTGGGAATCCAGCCCACCCATCCCAACATGAGGGCTCTACAGTAGTAGTTTGGGTTTATCTCTCACTAGGCCTCAGGTATACGGGCGGTCGACAGCTCCAGATACGCAACATCAAGATGTGTTAGTATCCATCCAGTCCTGAAGAGAAAGAGTGGGTGGAGAGGGAGGGAGGGGGGCAGATAAATGAAAACCGCCTTGTGCTGTAGGTAAACACAAGGTCATAGTTACAGGTTCTGTTGCTAGGCGACATCTAGTGGTCATAGAAGATATGACAGGAGGTGGACGGATCAATACCAACTGTTTACGCTGTTTTTATACGCCCATGACCGTTAGCAATGAAGTTAAAACCATGTTGTTTGTTTCTGTAATACAACAACCAATGATCATTTCCCAAACCAAACCAATCCTTAAAGGAATAGTTCACCAAAAAATGAAATTCAACATTCAACTCACCCTCATGCTGATGAATAGCCTACTCTGGAGTAGTTTTTTATTCCTCAAAGTGCATCTGGAGACCCGGGAGGCCGGTTCCTAGTCCAACGTAAACTTTATATGAGAGTCAATAGCGCCTGACACAAAAATGTCCATAAAACTACACAAAAACCTTGAAATATTCCTCCACACTGCTCGTCCGCTGCAATCCAAGTGTCCTGAAGGGAGATAGTCCAGAGTTTACTGGAAACAACGTCATTTAGGACATTTTTACAGCCTAAACAGTCCTGGATTGAATTTCCCTGAGGCGCGCTCTCGTGTTCACGCGATGCACGCGGACGTGACCCGACTTGTCTCAATGACGTTGTGTCGAGTAAACTCTGGACTATCTCCCTTCAGGACACTTGGATTGCAGTGGACGAGCAGTGTGGAGGAATATTAAATGATTTTTGTGTAGTTTTATGGACGTTTTTGTGTCGGCCGCTATTGACTCTCATATAAAGTTTTTGTTGGACTACGAACCGGCCTCCCGGGTCTCCAGATGCACTTTGAGGAATAAAAAACTACTCCGGAGTATTCATCAGCATGAGGGTGAGTCAACAATGACTTAATGTCATTTTTTGGTGAACTATTCCTTTAACTGCTACTATGGTAACCACAGGGTATTTCGTAACAAGAAGAGGGGCTTAGAGCCTTAAACACCCACACAAACGCAAAAAAAAAAGTTAATGAAAGCCACAGACTGTCAGTCATGACTAAAGCAAATGAAACCACTTGAATAAAGTATTTAAAGGGCAAATTTAATCATGTTATCCCATAAATGGTGAAATACTTATGGAAAATAACCTTTTCTACTTCCCCTGGGCCTTTCTGTTTAATCTCTATGCTCACATGCAGCTCCATCTAACAATGTAGATACATATTCTGTCAATCAAAGCAACTTTTAAATAAAGCAAAGACACTTAACTGCAGGTTTTGAGTTGGATGTTCGATGCGTCGGATGTTGTGTTCACTGTCGCTGGGACGAAGGGCTTCTCTGGAATAAAAACAATGCATGTGGAGGCCTGTGGGTTGTCTTGTCTCTGATTTACAGTCTTGTCAAATTAGCTGCAGTGCAGGTGTGAGAAGGACTCGTGATGAAGCCAAGCAGCAGCTGATGATGGATGACAGCCCACACTTTTTACAGTCTGTTTACGACGCCACTTAAACTCTGTCATTTGATGCTATTACTAAAGGGGTCGATTCGCACAAATCACAACATATTTTAACCACAGCTCATTTCTGATGATTGCCAGCAGTGGTTTACCGGATCAAAATGATGTTTTTATTGTGGCTGAATCCAATTCTACTGAACGGAAAACTATAAAAACGTCGCTCAGACCTGCCAAGGCCGAGGACTGAGTCAAATGTGCTCAGGCTATTTCGGTGAAGCCTGTTTTAAAAGCTTCATTACTATCAAGTGCCAGTTAGTGGCAATTATTATATTAGAGTTAAATAGAGCTGCTGGTAAGTGTTTTCTTGTTTGTTTTTGGTACAGGACTTGTCTTTCACAGCAGGTACCTCTATAGTACCAGGACAGGTCTGGTTGCATTCATCGGGTCAAATTTCAGATTTGGTGCTCAAAGTTTGGAAAGTTTGGAAGTCAAGTCTCACCAGAAACAATATCCAGAGGTCTCGTCTGAACTTGTCTTGACCTGCTGTGACTATACACTCGACTGAGGAGGTGGACACACTCATTTTATTGCAATCAGCTCTGGTTGTTAAAGACGGTTAGGCCTTATTCGTTCACATCTGCAGCCTAAATCCGATTCTTTATCCGAATTCGATCTCAATGACTACATACTGCAAGTGACCAGAGCTGATCTACGTATCTTACTCACATTGAACTAAACAGACAACAGTGAAATGTGCTTGTTTCTGTCCCAGGACGTTATCTGAAGCTACAGCGAAGATAGTCTGCGAACTGCAAGGAGGCTACCAGCAAACAGGGCAACAGCAGGTGGACTATACCGATGCCTGGTGGGATCGCGTGGTTTAGGGACGTTGAACAATGCAATGTGGCGATCAATATTTCCGGAATAAGAATAAGAATAGACAGTACACACGATTTCTATTTGAGAAACGGAGCCGTTCACATTGAAACAGAAATCCGATCAGGATCACATTTGAAACCAAACTCCGCCACCCAAATAAAACGGATCTCTTGTGGTCTCTGGCTGTTCAGACTTTCAAATAAAAATCTAACTAGAGACAATCTGGATTTGATTTTGGAGTGGCAGTGTGAACAAACAAGGATTTACACACTTTGAGGGAGACAAATTTCATCCAGAAATCCTGGGAAAGACAATAAAAAGTCAAAACACACTTGGTAAACTACCCATTGTGTCAAACAAGCTGTAAATCTTCTATACTGAGTTGGTTCAGATTGTAGGATCAGATTGTTTGTGTTGCAACAGTGTGAACTAAGAGCTCTGAAAACAGGCTCAAAGTGTCTCCTTTGTTTTCTTTACCGACTTCTCTTAAGCTCTCGTCTCTTTGAGGACCATGATCCCCTCAAGCCCACATCAAAAACAACACACACACACACACACTTCACTTCCTGTCTGAGACCTGATACTTGATGACGATCTAGACTCCAAACACTGAGCATCGTTCGATAGATTACAGGAGGAGACCTCAGAGGCTCTGAATACTGTATTTTTCCTTTTCTTTTTGTGTTTGTGTGTGTGTGTGTGTGTGTGTGTCCCGGTTTTTATCCGACATAATGACCGGCTCGCCGTCTCTCCCACGAGAGACGACGGGGATCAAAACTCTGCTGCCTCCTCCCCCGAGGACTTCCTTTAATGTCTTTGTGTGCACGTGGATTTGATACCCTCCCTCCTTTAAATTAGATCCCCACTACATCCATTAGCCACAGAGGCCTGTTAATATGCCCCCCTGCCCCACCCCACCAACCCCACCTACCCCACCTGCCCCACCCCCCCAACAGAAAGGTCCATACCAACCTATTGTGACTCCAGAGTCCCCATTAAGGTTGTGATATGGACGACGGGCTGTGTCGACTTAAACTGAGACCTGAGACTGTTGATGGATTTTTCTGGATCTAGATGCAAAATTAAGGGTTTTTAAAGGGATTGTTCAACATTTTGTCACATTGGCCCATTGTTATAATCCCTATAGTCATAGCAGTAGGTTCGTTACCTTTAATTGTCGGTGCAAGCTGTTTTTAGAACAGCGGAGCAGGGCCGCAAGCTGCTCAGAGCTACGCTACAGAGGCTCTGGGATTTCTTGGTTTCCCTCATCAAACTCGTCAAATACACAATCCAACAACTCCACAACGCTCTGGTGGACAAGTTGTGAGCTGCACATTCACCACGCTATGAGATAATAACACAACGTTACCAGACAGAGTTGTTTTCGAGGTAAATACAGAGACTGCTTGCCGAAAAACTGTCCCTGAAGGCAACACACATCAGTGGTTTTGCATGAATTTCCCTCTAAAACAACTCTGTGTGGTAACGTTGTGTTATTATCTCATAGCGTGGTGAATGTGCAGGTCACAACTTGTCCACCAGAGCGTTGTGGAGTTGTTGGATTGTGTATTTGATGAGTTTGATGAGGGAAACCAAGAAATCCCATGAGCCTCCGTAGCGTAGCTCTGAGCAGCTCACGGCTCTGCTCCGCCGTTCTAAAAATAGCTTGCACCGACAAATAAAGGTAACGAACCTACTGCTATGACTATAGGGATTATGGCAATGGGCCAATTTGCCAAAATGTTGAACTATCCCTTTAAAAGTGATGTTTCTATTACAGGAAGTTGGGGAAGGAATAAACGGCCATGTTTGTAATTTCTGCTTCTTTTCCTCCATCATTTCCCCTCCCCTGGTTTTATTACAGGTTTCGTCACTGTCTTTTGTTTCATGTGTTTTTTCACCCAGTGTTCGTCAGCATCCTGAACTTACATCTATAGCTACATGTTGGACGTTAACGCTCGCACTCTTTCTTTCTCTTAAACCTAACACAACACAACAAAAGGCTGAACCGTCAGGATTTGTGGGAGCTGAGGGTCAAAAGGCCAAAAGCCTGGTGTGACAACATGTGTTCATGGGTGTGTGTATGTGTTTATCGCTGGCCGAGATCTCAAGAGGGAGCAGCAGCATTGTTAATTCGCAGGTTCATTTTGTGCTGCACTGAGTGACGGCCGGCCGGGCTGGAAATGTTTCTGAAGGTTCGGCTTTAAGGAAATGACACTTTCTCCCCCCCTCCCCCCTTGCAAGATCTCAATCTGTTGGAGTGCGCTGCCAGCCACAACAACAATGCCGTGTTGAAAATGGGAGTGGGGCCACACCACCCTCCATCTTCAACCGTAGGCGGTTCCGAGGCCAAGGCGTGGTCCGGTCCGGTCCGGTCCGGCTGCTGGGTCCCGATAAGCACCTGCCACGAGGCCGTGACCGGGGAGCCGCTCTGCTCTGTTCAACACCCTGCATGATGTCACCCGGCCACCACCAAATAAATCCTCCAGAGATGTCGAGGGAACAAGAACAAGAGGTGACTCAGCGAGGGCGTGGTGCAGGAGCGGCTATACTCCAAAGAAAAGATTCTGGTTCACCTGAGGATTACGACTTAGAGCGGGGAGGAACGGGAGATAAGAGAGTCGGGGGAGGAGACAATGAGCCATCACACTTTCTAATAGATGAACGTGTGAACAAATATGCATGACAGTGACCACACCTCATTTTAGAGGTCATTTTTTAAAGCTGTGACTGAACTTTGAAGGTTTCAGCATCTCAGTTATCTCTGTAGATTAGAACCACGAGGGAGGATTATCCTGACACCGGTGGGGATTTACAGTTTTGCTCAAGAGCAGATCATCATCTGGTTGGATTCCTGGAGACAATACTCCCTTGTCTTTCAGGAGACAACAAGAACATGATGCATTGTATTCATATCCATACTGTTTTGATATACGTCGTATACTGTATATATATCAAATGACAAGTTGTATTTGTCCGTACAGAACCAAACAGTGAGTCTCAGCTCAGCTTTTAAACTGTTCTGGTTCACTCCCGGTGCCGTTTCAGCCCCAGCAGCCAGCTGTTGGAGAACACAGTGGAGCATTTAGCAGCTAACGAGCCCGATACTCCCCTCAGGAGCCTCGACTTTACCGTAATCAAGTGGAAACAACAGGAAACGAGAACCAGTCTCATCATCTTAAAGGGATAGTTCAACATTGTTGGCAAATTGGCCCATTGTCGTAATCCCTATAGTCATAGCAGTAGGTTCATTGCCTTTAATTGTCGGTGCAAGCTGTTTTTAGGACGGCGGAGCAGAGCCGCGAGCTGTTCAGCGGTACGCTACGGAGGCTCATGGGATTTCTTGGTTTCCCTCATCAAACTCGTCAAATACACAATCCAACAACTCCAAAATGCTCTGGTGGACAAGTTGTGACCTGCACATTCACCACGCTATGAGATAATAACAGAACATTACCAGACAGAGTTGTTTTAGAGGGAAATTCATGCAAAACCGCTGATGTGCGTTGCCTTCTGGGACAGTTTTTCAGCAAGCAGTCTCTGTATTTACCTCTAAAACAACTCTGTCTTTACTCTGTATTTACCTTACAAATAAAGGTAACAAACCTACTGCTATGACTATAGCGATTATGGCAATGGGCCAATTTGCCAAAATGTTGAACTATCCCTTTAAAACATCATCACATCACAGTGTTTTTTAACAACATGGTTCCACTGAAGATTTTGTGCATGTTTAGCTAATGTTATCACAAAAAAACCCCTCAAAATTCATTAATCGAATCATGTTCGTCAGACATGAGCTCAGTGGAAAAAGTGAAAACAGGTAGGGAGGAAGAAATAAAACCACAGGTGTGATGATGATACAGAGCCGACAACCAATGAATCATATTCTCCAGACAGACAGGACATGCATGTTTGGCACAAGACCCGAACTTAGAAATTATCATCTTTTCTCAGTGGAAAACGAAATTTAATCTCTCAATATCTGCCAGAATAATGTCAATATCATTCATTTTGCCTCTGAGGATGGATTCCTTCTCCCGTATTAAGTTACTGCAATTTTCTGACTTGTGAGTTCATGTCAGTCCAGCATTAAAGATGCTTAAACCCTCACACGGCTGTCGATGCTGCTGCCCTCGAACGCAACACATAAGGAAGGATGGCGATCGGACACGGGAACCTGAACAGGACTTGGTCACTCCGACGGACCGTAAACAGCCACTTTAAAGGGATCATTAGGAACATCTGCACTTTGTAAACCAAAACAGAGCAAAAACACATGAAACCTGAAGCCGGCTGCATGTCAGCAACAACGACAATGACGATGTTTGTTTGTATCATCATCATCGTCACTTATCGTGCAAAACTCCTGGCCTCCATCAGCATCTGGACGCAACTTTATCCTCCTCACGTCGGAGTGTCGGAGCGACGTTAACCCTCTCAGATCCTAATTACAGAGGCCGACTGTGGGACGCACGGAGACAGAGAGACATGCCCGGACATGTGGAGCTGGTCCAACACTCGGGGCCCCCGACACACACACACACACACACACACACACACACACACACACACACACACACACACACACACACACACACACACACACACACACACACACACACACACACGTCGCTGCAGTTAGTCAGCCACCCTGTCAGTCACTCTGTCTTTTTATTATGAAAGGTTTCTGAGCCTTTTGAATTACTCGGGTGTGGTTCAGCACATTAGACAATACAATGAGTGAAGTGAAGTGTTCAATCGCAGGAAAGTACTGTTTCGGCTCGGTCCGTTTACCTTCCTGGATGTGACAACTGAACTCGCCTTAAAACGCTGTAAATTCCCAACCCACCCTGCTCCTAAAACAACTATGGAGGCCCGGCGGTGAGAATTACTGCAGCTGCTCTCCGACTCGGGTCACTTGAAGTTAATGAAGCTCGACAGAACTTCTTAATGGGCCACAAGCTTGTTTTTTTTAGTGAGGTGACAGACGTGTAACCTGCAAGAGCTTTGGTCCAGGATGAAACATCCCATTTGATCAGTCGTTGATGAAGCCTGAAGCCCTGAACCTATCACAGGTTAAAGTGTTGAAAGAAATGTGGATCATTTTGTAGGAATTTAGATGAATCCTGAGAGGAATGCAGGGTTTGGGTGTGGTGGCACAGAATTACATGAGTAAAAAAAAAGACCTTAAACTTAAAGGGATAGTTCAACATTTTGGCAAATTGGCCCATTGCCATAATCCCTATAGTCATAGCAGTAGGTTCGTTACCTTTAATTGTCGGTGCAAGCTGTTTTTAGAACGGCGGAGCAGAGCCGTGAGCTGCTCAGAGCTACGCTACGGAGGCTCGTGGGATTTCTTGGTTTCCCTCATCATAAACTCATCAAATACACAATCCAACAACTCCACAACGCTCTGGTGGACAAGTTGTGACCTGCACATTCACCACCCTATGAGATAATAACACAACGTTACCAGACAGAGTTGTTTTAGAGGGAAATACAGAGATTGCTTGATGAAAAACTGTCCCTGAAGGCAACGTGCATCAGCGGTTTTGCATGAATTTCCCTCTAAAACAACTCTTGTCTTTGCCAAAATGTTGAACTATCCCTTTAATGCATCTGAACTTACAATTCTACTTCTATACGATTTGAAAAGATGTTGTTTTTTCCCTGGTTACTGGTGAAAATCTGATGTTGTGAACATGCACATTTCAAAATAAGATGACTCCTACTTTACCTTAGCTTCGTTGTTCCTTCTTTTTCTCCTAACAAGACAGTAAATAACTTTTTCTGTAGTTCTTGTTTCAGTCTGAACCAAAGAGGTGAAGTAACTGAGCCATGCTGCTGGCAGTTTATAAAAGTTATAGATTGACTAACTGCTGAGGAAAACCTCCAAGAATTTGAGGATTTCCACTCGATCCTCATTATAAAGTGTAACTAGGCCTGCGTGCATGTGTTTGTTTGTCCGTGTTTGTCCACCTGTGTAAGTGTGTGTGTGCATGTGTGCAAGTGCATGTGTGTGAGTGTGTGTGCGTGTCTCACATGAGCCGTGGAGGCCGGACACAGACGAGCGGCTTCTGACAGGCATTTCAAACCTCCTCCTGCCCTCTCCACCGCGCGGTCGGGCCGATAATGGGAACCTGATCGGAGCGAGCGGGCGGCGGAGCGGGAGAGAGGGATGGAGGTGGTGGGAGGGGGAGGGTGGAGGAGGAGGAGGAGGGAGGGGGGGAGTGTGTGGTCCGTCTTTTGTGAGAAACTCTTCAAAGCGCTGGCCCTCCTATTTGTCCACTGGAGCTCTTTGTAACGGTATCCTCCACTGTCATTTTGCCCCTTTTATTTTTAGGCAGGGCTATTATTGCTCCCATACCCCTCACATACCCCTAGGCTTTGTGTGCAGGGACAGGGTCAGGTTTTAACTTTTTTTTTTTTTTCTTTTTTCTCTCCTTCTTCACCCTGTTCAGGACGGTCTTTCCTGCCTCTCTACTCCTCCACATGTCTGTCCGTAGTACACAGGAATGGATCAACGGACGCTCGGCTAATTTCAGGTCTCTGTGGGAACGACCCGGCACCGAACTGCAACCAAAGTGAAACTGTCATCTTTTATTATACCGCTCAAATATTAATATCAACTGCAGCCTATAGGAAGTCCAACGTCATTATAGAGAAGAGACAGGTAGAAAAACTGTCTGATGAGCTGCAACTCCTGATACAAAAACTGAGAGTCAGAAAGTATTTCCCATCCTGCTCCACGTTTCCTTTATGTCAATTAGTGTTTGGTAACTTAATAAAACACACATTTCTTAATCACAATCAATCACAATTATTCCACTTCCTGTCTCCCTCTCCAATTCCTAGAAAATAAAAACATTAAAATGCAAAAAAAAGTGACTTCATTATAAGAAACAAACAGAGAAACCCCTATAGGTCCATGAAGGCCCAATACAAGGCTCAGTTAACGCTCAATGTTTGGTCCATTACTTTCTGTATTGTGCAGAGCCTTAGGGTTCATTAACTACCAGCAGCTCACTAATGCACCAGGATTTCTCCAGATGTTCCCGGTTGGCCTGTTCAACTATGACAAACAGGTGTTTATCAAAAAGTGAAAGATTAAAGAGAGGTACAGGTGCAAAGAACGAGGCTCTACAATGTCTAGAATAAATCCTGTATGTCAAAATGAACTGGAACTTTGTCCATATATAAATGATGTGTATCTACAGGTGCATCTCCATTCCAGTAGTTCAAGTCAAATAGCCCCATCCAATATTGAGTGCATATACAGTAGATGGACAGAAGGCCAACATTTCCATAATAAAAATGCTTTTTTGGAATTGGTCTTTTGTAAAATTCCAATGTTTGAAATACTGAATTTTAGGTCTTCATTAAAGCAGAAGTAAGGTGAATGTTTGTGTTAATATAAGTCTTAAATAGTTGTATCTTCCGACAACAATCACTTCTATAGAGTGTTTGGTCTGAAACACGGGTCTGTCAGTCACTCTGCTCTGCTCTGAGCCGAGGAGAAAACTTTCCTTGTATCCTACAACCTTTATCCAATGAGGAGAGAGAACGGCATAAAGGGGCGGTCCTCTCTGTGTGTGCAGCCAAGGGATGCGCGTGAATGTGGTGACGTAGGGACGAGGGCGGGGACTGATAACTCCATCGGCTGACAGGAAGTTAGCCAAAACCACCAGATCACTTACTAATGCTTTAAATGTGAGCAATAATCACTATAATTTAAGACATGGGATGTTTCATTCTTTGTGTAATGTATTAGTTTCACTTTTTGAATTGAACCACTGACATAAATGGACTTTTCCATTATATTATAACTTATTGAGATACTGTACACCTGTACTAGTAGTGATACACATGACAACATGTGGTAGAACAATGTTAAAAGCTAATATAATGTTATGAGTCTGCAGATCTGACCTGTTGACCTCTATCACAGAGGAAGTCTACTTGTACTTGTGTTGTGTTTGTGATGATGGTGATGATGATGATGATGGTGTTTTATCAGCTTGAACTAGTGCCTCCTGAGGAGCAGCAGCCGCAGGGAGACAGGTGGGATGTTTGCTGAAGACAGAGGACAGTGTTGGACATCCTGACAGATGCACGGTGGTGACGGGACAGAGCCCTTCAGTCCCCGTCTTGGCCGTCCTGTTTGTCTGTTTGGTTGCCAGCAGCTTGTTGGTGGTGGACACTTCCTGACCTGCATCGGGTGGCTGGGTGGGTGCAGCAGTGCATTCCTGCCCTCTCCCCACATTATTAACCTGTTCCCCTGTAATATCTGACATGAGTGGATGAATAATACATCAGAGGCTTTAGCTGCCCTGTAATTCTACCCCGGTCCCAGGACAGGAGGCAGGCCAGAGGCTTAAGCCAACAGAGGGAGGGGCCACGTGACCGCGGCAGAATAGCCATTCACTGTGACCGTTGATGAGTAAAACGCTGTGTTATTGCTGCCAGTGCAACACCATATGGTTGATATGAAGTCTTAACTGGCTGCTGCTGCTGCTGCTGCTGCTGCTGCTGCTGCTGCTGCTTACAACTGTGTGGCCTCAGTGTGCATCCAGCTGCTCGGCTGCACACAGCTGTGGAGGCAGAGCGCCGTGTGTGTGGGATCTGATCCACGACCTGCTCACAGTCTCTGGACCGTATGTGAGGTCCTGTTGTCACGGCTGCACAGTCTGTTCCTCTAGATTTACAGTATGTGTAATACATCCAAGTGTCCCCTCATAACATTCATTCACTATAATTCATTACAAACTTCTGAAATAAAACAAATGATCCAAAACTACATTACCCAGGGTGCAGCTGACTTCAGATTTAGTGTCCAGACTGTTTTGTTTCTGCATTTTCTAACCGACTTCTATCCACATTTTTTCCTGATAGTAGGTTTTATGGCCCAATAAAGAAGCTGATAACATCTCAACCTACTTTGGATATGGAATTCACATGAATTTCATTTTTTAATTACGTAAAACTCTTCAATACGGACATCTTGAAAGGCCAGGTAATCAAATTCCTGCCTTTTTTTTAAAGCCCATTTTTTAAAAGTGAGTGAAAACAGCTGCATATGATCCTTTAAAAAATGTACTTGCCTTTCAGGACCTTTGAACATGACATTATTTTTGCTGGACTTTTATTTTGTTGTTAAATTGTATGATTTATCTCATCTGATATATAAACATAAAGTTATGCAAGGTGTATAGAATATTTTATCCAACCATTAGCTTTTCAAATTATGCACGTTAACTATCGGCCTGATACTGGCTGATCATTTTCGACTGAAATACACAGGTGAGTGCGATAATGACATCACTAGACCCAATTAAAATAATGAGCCAACATCGCCTTAATTTTGCTCATTTTCAGTCCGTTTTGAAACAATAATGTTGATTTTTGAAGAGTCGTAACTGTTGTTGTGATTACAGCAGGGATGTTGGTTATATTATTGTGTTAAATCAGAGGCAGAGCTACAGTATAATGTCAAATTCATGTCTTTCTTAACCTCAGGTGTGGATATAAACTATTAAAAATGTTATCGGTTACTGTAGCATCCCCAGCTAAATGATGGTCGAACTCTCAAACTGATGGTTCACAATGTTTTATTCCTTGGACCGTATTCAATGTAAACACACCGTAAGAGCTATGAAAAGAAGAAAACAAAATACAGTTACCTTTACTCTTACTTGAAATTACCTTTAACTGCCTTTATCACAAACAATCATGTAAGTTGACTCTCTTTTTATCTAATAAACTTATTGTAGACTCACAGGTTTTACTCCATGAATTTAAATATATATTTTAACTGCTACAATTGATATTACAGTCATGAGGGAAAATTCACATTTTAACTGAAAGACAACCTCACATAGAGTGCAGTATAAAACAATATTTGACATGAAATTAGCATTTTTAACCGTTCGTTTTTAACCCAATAAACAGTTTTTAACCTTAGCAGACCTTATATAAAACAGACAAAATACATCCTGTTGCATTACTAAAACAACCTACGAGTTAGCTTATAGCTTCATCTCACTTCAATACAGACCGACACGGCAGCTCGCCGATGCTAATAGTAGCTACCGCTAACCACAATACGTTTTATGCATGAAAATATCCACGGCAACCAAACTCGAGCCGGACATAAATATAGCATGAAATGGTAACAAAACAAACCTTGTGCCCCTTATTAGCCAGGTGCTAGGGCGTTTCATGTGGGTTAGACACACTTTGCTTGCTTTTAGCATTGAAGACATTCTTTTAGCCTTGCAGACAGACTTTTCCTTCTGCCGGTAAACTCCGAAGCACCGGATGTGTACGAGGTCTCAGCGAGACGCTTTCAAAATAAAAGCACTGAATATCCGTCTGCTTAATATATAAAAAATAAAAGCCTGGCTTTTAAGAATGTTAATGAATAAACATAAAAACACATTTATAAAAATACTATGCTCATATTAAAGGTCATTTACACTCCCACCAAATCATTACTGGTTTTTCATCCCCTTATTAGATGTAAAGCATGAATGATTTCTAAACCATGTGACCTTTAACCTTTAGTGCTTGAGTCAAAAATGTCCATAAACTCTTCATACTGTAAAGGATAGGTTGTGGAGTGAAGGGGGTGATTAAACAGTCTCTAGGAGCAGGATCAGCTTCTGCACTGGACGTTCAACGATGGATGGCTTGCCAGAACGCTGTCCCTCCTTTCCCATCTTCTGGTCTCCAACACGAATCTTCACTCTCCTCACTAGTCCATCTTTATCAGTCACTGTCTCTACAACTTTAGCCAATTTCCACTCGTTGCGAGGTTGATCTTCTGTCTTTTCCATCACAATGTCACCGACTTTGAGGTTTCTCCTTGGAGTATGCCAGCGTTGTCTGGTGGCGATGTTGTACACATACTCTCCTCTCCACCGGCCCCAGAACTGCTCCGCAAGGCACTGAACACGGCGCCACCTCCCACGAGCATACACGTCCTCTCTGATGAATCCGCCAGGAGGTGGCAAGGCTGCAGTGGGTCCCATGGTGAGTAGGCGACCGGGCGTCAGCGGCTCTGGACCATCCGGATCATTCAAGTTGTCAACAGTGAGTGGACGACTGCTCACAATAGCCGCTGCCCCACAAAAGAATGTCCGTAGAGAGGCATCGTCCAGCCTGCCTGATGAGGGTGAAAGAGTTAAACGAAGAACATTCCTCACCGTTCGGATATGTCTCTCCCATACGCCTCCAGCATGGCTTGCATGCGGAGCGTTCATGCTGAAGTCACACTGTTTCTCAGCCAAAAACGTAGTCAGACGATCAGCATCCAATTGCTTGAGAGCTTCATTCAGTTCATTTTTAGCTCCAACGAAGTTCGTTCCTTGGTCACATTTTATGTCACGTACTGCTCCTCTTATTGCAATGAAACAACGAAGTCCATTTATGAAGGCATCTGTCGACATGTCGTCTAACATTTCAATGTGGATAGCTCGACAGCAAAGGCAGGTGAAAAGCAGTCCGTATCTCTTTTGTACCTTGCGTCCTTGTTTGGTGAAAAACGGACCGAAACAGTCCATTCCACAATAGGTGAAAGGTGGTGATGGATCCACACGCTCAGATGGCAAATCTGCCATTCGCTGCTCCTCTGTGAATCTTCTGAGTTTTCGACATGTAACACATTGATGCAGATGCGTTGCCACAGCTCTGTTGATTCCTGGAATCCAGAATCCATTTGATCTGATCTCATTAATAGTCAAGCCTTTTCCTTGATGTTGGACTTTCTCGTGACAGTGAGCAATTATTGCCTTGGTGATGGGATGACTCTTTGGTATGATCACTGGATGCTTCAGTGAGGTAGGGAGTGATGCATTTTTCAGTCTTCCTCCCACCTTGAGGAGTCCATCCTGATCAAGAAAAGCATCCATCTGAAACAGTTTACTCTGAGAGGGAAGTTGAGTTACCTTACTGAGCAACTTTAACTCTCCTGGATATGCGTGTCTCTGTAAGTCTCTTATGATGATGCAGCGTGCGTCTTCTCGTTCTTGGACGGTGCTGTGGTCTGTTGACTTATCATGTCTGACACGACGAATGAGACGAGCGACAGCCTGAGTTGCTTTTGACCACGAGGAAAACTTTGACAGGCGGTCTGAGAGACTCAGCTGTTCCCGTGTCTGTGTGTTTAGAGTCTGAATCCTCTTGACTTCAGGATCTCCAATCTGTATTTCTGCGCTAACATCTGTAGCTAGAGGTATCTCTTTCTCCCATAGAAACTGAGGTCCTTTGAACCAGCTTGATGTGAGAATCTCACTTGCACTTGATCCCCTAGATGCGATGTCTGCGGGGTTATCAGGTTTTTTCGAGTGATACACTCCGTGGTGAGGAATGTACCACTTCTCTCCTTCCTTCCCTTGATCCTGAACTTCCTCTGCCTCACCCTTTTCAATGATTTCATTCATAAACTTCACATAATGTTCTTTGTACTTGTCATCCTTCGCCAGCTTTCTTTTAAGGTGACTGAGCCGTACCATCGCCAGTTGTTTGTTGTCAGGGAGATAGGGTCTCTCTTTAAAGGGGAGTGGCTGGGGCGGTGCGTGGCGCAGTGGGTAGAGCGGCCGTCCCATGTAGAGGCTACAGTCCTCGCCGCAGGCGTCCCCGGCTCGAATCCCGCGTCGGGCAGACCTTTCCTGCGTGTCATTCCCCCTCTCTCTGCCTCCCCATTTCCTGTCTATCTCTACTGTCATCACTATCAAATAAAAAGGCAAAAAGCCAAAAAATATACTTTAAAAAAAAAAAAAAAAAAAAAAGGGGAGTGGCATCTCGTAATGTCCATGAATGTTCCTCTTGATCCCTTCCTTTAACACATCCAGGAAGCGGATGTCATCCTGAGACACAGTCTTTCCGTCCTTATTAGCATCTTTAAAGTCAGACTCGAGAACCCTGAGTGCCTCAGCTGGGGTCACTGGAGGAAGCTCTCTGACTGAAACTCTGTGACACATGTTGGTGATGCTTGGTGAGTTGTGGTGAGGTGAACAGCCTACGATACTCCACCCCAAATCCGTCTGAACTGCATATGGTTCGCTATCTCCTCCAAGGATTACCTGCCGTGGTGCCAGTGCCCTTGAGCAATTGTAGCCGATCAGCAGACCGACTTCACATTCCAGCTGTGGTGGGATTTCATCTGCTATTTTGATGAGATGATTCCAGTTCCGTGCCGTGTCACAGGTAGGAATGTGTGTTCGATTCACTGGTATACAGTCCTTGGTGTAAGCAGGGGGGAGATCAATGTGGATAGCAGAGCAGTAACCTCTCACTCTCAAACCTGACACTCTTTGACTATGCATTAATGCATCCTTTCCTGTCATGGTTGTTAGTTTCAGTCTTACAGGATGAGTTTCAGTCTGTAAACTATTGCTGACTTCTTGGTCAATGAAGACTGTATCGCTTTGGGTATCAAGCAGCGCATAAACAAGTCTTTCCGTACCTGGATTGCTGACAGAAGAAACCCACACTGGCACTATCATTGAAGTGTTGGTAGATGGCTCCTTAGTTGCCACACTGAGAGCCAATGTGGTTGCTGTTTCCTCTGTGTTACTTTGATTTGAGACTGACGTGGGCTTGGCCTTGGTGTAGGTGTCATCATGGAGAAGCGTAGGATGTCTTGCTTTACATTTGTCGCATGAATGTCTATTGCGGCAGTCCTTGGCGTTATGGCCCGTCCTCAAGCAGCCATAGCAAAGCTTCCTTTCTTTCACATATTTCCGTCGTTCCTCCAGAGCTTTCCCTTTAAACTCAGGACAGCGATGAAGTTGATGTTTACTGTCTTGACAAAACGCACATGGTGGCTTTAAACCTGTTCTTAACTGTCCTTGTGTTTCATTCTCTGTAACTGTCTGTGTGTGATAAACACTGGATTTACATTTCTTTTCTTTCAGATGACGTGATGAGTTAGCCTCTGATGAGTGGAGAGCGTGGAATGAAGTAATAGGATTACATGCAATTTCTGCCTCCGTTACAATGAAGAAGACAAACTCCTGGAAGCTGGGAAACTCCTGGTCAACTCTCATGACTTGAGTGACCTTGCGGTTCCACTGTGATGCTGCCCAATCAGGTAGCTTTTGGACCAATTTCTGGTTTTCTTCACAATCGTTCAAAATGTCCAGACCTTTGACATAAGGCATGGCTTCCAGACATGAGTGTAAGAAATCAGCGAATGCTCTAAGTCCCTCAGCATCTCTTGGATGGACCTTTGGCCAGTTTGTTAGTTTTTCCCTGAATGCTTTTTGTATAACAAACGGCTGACCATACCTGTGGTTGAGACGGTTCCATCCATCTTTGTAGGCTTCATCATCATTTCTATAAAATATGCCATCAAGTGTCTTTCGAGCTGGACCTCCTACATATTTTTTCAAATAATGTAATTTGTCAGCTGAAGCAATGTTCTTTTTGTCTATGAGGGATGTGAAGGAAGCCTTCCACTCAATGAACTGGATAGGGTCACCAGTAAATACAGACGGTTCTGGCATTGGGAGCCTGTTCAGAGCTATGCTATCTTGGACTGCCTGAGCCAGATAACTTACATCTGTCCTTGCAGGTGATGCTGTCACTGTGATATCAGTGGGCTGCTGGATGAGAGCTGAAGGAGGACACACAAACTGATGTTCTCTCGTTCTCATCTGATCTACAGAATGAACACTTGCTTCCTGCATTACTTCCTGATCATAAGTTGTGAACCTAGCTCGTGCAGCTTTAATGTCCTTCTCTGCCTTTAATCTTTCCAACTCACGTTTTTGAGCTTCAAGTTCTTTCCTTTGTTGTCCCTCTAGGAGTTGAATCTTTTCTTTTTGTTTCTCCTCTAAGACTTGAATCTTTTCTTTTTGTTTCTCCTCCTTCAATAACACTTCATACTCTGCTTCCTTTGCTGCTAATTCTGCTGCAGCGTCTGCTCTTTTTGCTGCTATAACAGAGTGTTGACTTGAACCTTTACTTGAGTGTTGACTTGGAGGTGAAGCTGTGGATCCGTAGATGGAGTGAGCATAGTCTCTGTTAAGAAGCTCATGAAGACGTTGCCTTACAGCTTCACTATCAAATTCTCCATCTATGCCTGATATCCTTTCAAGAGCAATTTTAACAATGTCCCTTGTAACTGCCTCACAGGCATCAATACGACGTCTTGTCTCATTAGATGGAGTGAGGTGAGCTCTGATGTCTATGTACAGGTTTATAACACAGTTTTTTCCTTCTTCTAGTGTGTCTATAAGAGTTGCAATGTCACTTTCAGGAATGTTTAACTTTAACTGTTTTCTAGCCTTACGTGCCTGGATCTTCCATTGTTCATAAATGTGAGTCAACCTTTTCTCCTTTTTGTGGGCCTCCTCCTCATGAAATGCAAGCATCTTTTCCGTGGGATTCCGTAGGCGACCAGAGCGACGGAGATCCTCCTCTTCAGTATCCTTATCCTTCATCTGTTCGGAGTCTCTGTCGTCTGGAGGCGTCTTTACTGATGCTTCCATGTTGTGAGCAGGTACCACAATCCTTGACCATCACATCAGGTCCCTCTACAGTTGTCCTTGGTCAGCGGCGTGATGTGACGGATGAGGTGAAGCTCTTACTGTAGCATCCCCAGCTAAATGATGGTCGAACTCTCAAACTGATGGTTCACAATGTTTTATTCCTTGGACCGTATTCAATGTAAACACACCGTAAGAGCTATGAAAAGAAGAAAACAAAATACAGTTACCTTTACTCTTACTTGAAATTACCTTTAACTGCCTTTATCACAAACAATCATGTAAGTTGACTCTCTTTTTATCTAATAAACTTATTGTAGACTCACAGGTTTTACTCCATGAATTTAAATATATATTTTAACTGCTACAATTGATATTACAGTCATGAGGGACTGTACAGACTGGTACAGAGGCACGCAGAGGGCCGGATGTGATTCAGTGGCTCTTACTTTGATTCTGCAGCAGGAGGGAGGAAGCCACCGTCTTTCATCAGGAATGAGAAGCTTGTTCCACTGTTGGGATAATGAAAGAATAAAAGGAGGTTTCAGTGCGATATAGAGTAAAAAAAAAAAAGAAAAAAGGTGCAGTGGGGCCGTGATGAATGGGAAATAAAACAATAAACACAATGAGTCAGCCTGCAGATGCTGGAAAAGAACAAGAACATTCATTTTCACTTTTTATCCCGACAGGATGCAGCGTGTTTTCTGTTGGTTATTTCCTGTCACACACACTAACATTACTCTTTGTATTCCTGTTTTTGTCTCATTTGTTTTTTTGTTTTGTTTTTCAGCGTTGCACGAGAAATTCTGTTGTGTTTTTTTTTTATAGGACACTTAAGGGCTCGGTGGCGACTGGCTCAAGTGTTTTCTTTCCAAATCGTCAGGTTCCTTTAGTTTTGTTTATGTGTCTATTTCCAGACGCGGCGGTGGAACAACAAAGCTGAAATATTGTCACCATTCGAGTTATTGAGGCTAACATGTAAACAATCCCCCATCTATTTACACATCCAGAGCTCACAGAGAAACCTGAGGTAGCATGTAGACATCTGCTGCCACTAATTGCAAAGTGTATTGATTTGATCTACATATAAGTGTTAAAACCACAGAGATAGAACACTTACACTGCAAAAACTCTAATGTCTTACAACGAATATTTGTCTTATTTCTAGTCAAAATGTCATTTCTAGTCAAAACAAATCTCATTATACCTAAAATAAGACTCATCACATAAAAAGTAGCTTGTTTTAAGACACTTTTTTTTACTTCTTTCAAGCAGATTTTCACTTGAAATAAGTAGAAAAATCTGATAATGAAGCAAGTTTTTCTTCCTACAAGCACAATAAACTTTTTTCTACTTATTGCAAGTGAAAATGTGGTTGAAACAAGTGAAAATGATCTAAAAACAAGTTCATTTTTTAGGTGATGAGTCTTATTTTAAGTGGAAAGAGATTAGTTCTGACTAGAAATTAGACATTTTGACAAGAAATAAGACAAATACTCTTGGAAAGATTTTGAGTTTTTGCAGTGTAGTAGCTCCTCATCTCACCGTTACCGTTATTTTCACACACATTTGTTTTCCTCTTTGCTATAGCTGCTTGTTGGCTCTTTTTGATTCTTGGGTTTTTCATTATAATAAACGTTACATTGATCATGGACGCTTTGACTGTTTGGACATGTCACAAAAGACGAGCTATACAGTAAGTTCTTGAGCAGCCGCAACAATATGATCTTTGCATTTCTCTTTTCATATCCAAACATGGACCCCAGATTGCATCTAAATATCAGGTGTAAATGAGGTTCATACATGTGCTATTCAAGCTAAAAGAGGCTAATTAAGTTCTGCCGAGCTGCAGAGTCGGGGTTATAAATGCTGCAGCTTAAACAGCTTAGTCATGTTAAGGTGTGCTGATAAGAAAATAAAGAAAAGTATTGATTAACTGAGCTTTAAAAGACACACACACACACATACACACACAAAAGAAAATCAAGGTGAGAAGCAGAGCAGCTTCTTGTGTGAGGCCGAGCTCTGAGGAGAAACACGAGCCGGCCGCCCAGTTGAATAAAGAGTCGATTACAACAGAGCCCAATCATCACAGTGTATCTGATTCACACATTGACCAGAGAATAATGCAGCACGCTTGGATACTCGCACAACAAATGCACAGAGAAAGCACACACACACACACACACACACACATACGGATACACAAAATACACATAGATAAACTCACACACACACTCACACACACACGCCACCCTCTCCGGAGAGGATCGGGTTTCCTTCTGTGTCCAGTGGCTTATTAAACATTAAGCTCAACAGCTTCCCTACAGGAGGGAAGAAAGCTCCCCCCCCCTCCCCCCTCTGCCTCCCCCTCACCTCCCCTCTCTCATTACAGCTGTTGAGGTATGGGACAACAGAAGCGCGGCCTATAACAATGGAGCCAATGGAGGCCGATCGGCCAATCAGTACGTTCGCTGTGGCGTTCACTTCACTTCACTTCACCCCCGGCGACAGCAGGTACATAGGCCTGAGTGGGCCAGATTATAACGCTGTCGTCCTTTTTCCCAAACAAATAAAACTGCCGCTCGGTGGACGTTGACATAACGGAGCAATACACAATACACTCACTGTGGGAAATCAGACTGACACGCACCTGTCGGGATTTCAATATAAAGTTCATAAGACGGCCATAAATCAATTAATTAGTCGCTTAATTATTCAAATTTTACTATAAATGTGAACATTATCTATGTCAAACTTGTCTTTTCACTAACCTTTTTCACAAAAAGTAGGTTGCAATCTTCGACACAACATCCCTGACCTTTAACCTCACAGCTTTTATTCTTCTCCCTGAAAATATCGAATACACCAAACAGAATTTGAGGGAAATGTGTAAAGTGTAGTCATTAAAAAAATACAAAGTCTCTGATTTGAATAATCAACCTTACAGGTACTTAAAAAGGGAAATAAAAACCTTTAAAGTCTGATTTATTATCAGGTGAAACTATGATTTATCCAACAGGAGCACATTGGTCCTATAAGATGTTAAACCTTCAAAAAACATTTTGTGTTTTTACATCTGTATTGGTGATGTTGATTAAATTAACTTTTTTCTTATAACGGTCATCATTTAAAAAAAAAAAAAAGCATTTCCAGGTGAAGTTTATTATTGTCAGTGCATCGGTATCCGTCCTATTCTCCTCTCCGAGCACTGAGGGGGTTTCTCAGCTTCTCAGGTGTTGTGGCGACACTCCCTCAAATGTGTGTGGTTGGTAGTTTGACACCTGATACCTGACAACAAACAAGCAGTGTGTGTGCAATGGATGGCTACACACAAACACAAACACACACACACACACATTCACACACAGGTTGAATAAAGTAAAAACACCAATCAGCTGGGCCTGACCTGGAAGCCTCCACCTAGACAACAGTGCCACCTGCTGGCAGAACCACAAATCGCTATAATACCTACTTTTACTGCTAATAATATATCAAAATTAAATGGAATAACACAACATAACATAAATAAAGAATAAGAAAGTGGCTTTGTTTTTAATAAACTGTGTTTGTTCCATGCAAATAACATCAAAAAGTCTAAATTATGCCCGAGACTGCTGAACAAAATGGCTGTTAACCTGAAGCCAAATGTTGTTGCAATGGGTTCGACTGATTAACACAGTGCAAACAAGCAGCTATGAGTTGGAAGATGCTAATAGGAGAATATAATAGCTTTTTATGAGGAAAGATCTCATCGACTTAAACTAAATAATCAGTAAAACAGTCTAAGAAAAGCACACCCATCTGTGATTCGTTGCTGTAAGTGAGAAATCAGAGCCAAATTCAAAACCTTAAACTCCTTAAAGGTGTACAGAAAAGAAAATTGAATTTAAGCCCACTCTGGGTCATAAAATTAGTGTGATAACTCATCTTTCGACGATGTAGGCCAAACTTTGTGCAAAATTCTATTTTTGAGTAAATCCGGGATGAAAGTGTGTATTTTTTTTTTCGTATTGGATAATGCAGGCGCACAGATTATACGTCAGCCTGTACACGATTCACCAGCCACTGATATTGGATCCGTAATCCGTCATTCAAACGTCTGAGACACGCACACACACACGGAGCTCGGGCTCGCCCCAAGCTTTGAATATCCCGCCCGCTCGATAACGACCAATCAAATTCGTTTTCCTTACTCGGGTAAACTCGTGTTGCAGCTCGTGACAACTCGGCGCGACAAACAGGACAAACGGCCATTTCTGTACACCTTTAAAAAAGCTTCAATATTACAAAAACTGCTACTGACGCCCGCTTTCACTTCACTTCAAACCTCTCGGCCATCATGTGGCTCGTGATCTTCATCCTTGCAACATCTAATTCCAGGAAACATCTAATTCTTCATGATCCTCCTTCCTTCCCCTCCTCCTCCTCTAACAGCACATCCAACATCTCTCCCATTTCCTGTCTGGTCTCAGAGGCTCTCCTCCTCCCTCACCCTCACAGTTAAGGCAGGTATTGGTAAATGAATGCATTAGCGGGCCGCAGACGGGGTGGTGGTGGACCCTTGAATGATCTAATTATCAGTCATATTGGATTAGTCTGACTCAGAGGGCTGAGAAGAGATGACACAAGGCTCCTTCAGGCCCCTTCAATGTCCTCTTGAATCACAGTTTGAACTCTAACAAATGACTCAAGGGGATTTTCAAGACGGACTGATGACCTTCTGTCTTTTACTACAGAAATGAAGGAAGTGAGGCGGTGGGGGGGGGGGGGGGGGGGGGGACAGAGCAGTAGATTCAAGCCATCTATTAGTAGGCCTATTATAGGCTACTATGAAATCTATGACAAACTAAAGCATTGGACAAGAAACTATGGATGAAAATGTGACTTCCACACTTATCAATAAGCTGAATACACATAAAAAAAAATAGCTTACTAGCAGCTATGCAAAAGACTGCCCTTAAAACTATGCTAACACATGACATTAAGTAGAGTTAAGATAATTTCTTCAGGGCACAGCAGCTGAGTTTCTAAAGTACGGGTGAATAAACAGTGTTATCCTGGCTGCTAATTGTTAAAAGGGAAACTAAATGCAACGTATCTTCTTTTGATTATGGTCAAAAAGTGAGAAATGTATTCAGTTCTACAGTAAACAATTGTTGAATGAATTTCATCACATAAGTTAGCTTGTGGAATTTTGTGTAATAGCCTAGCTACTAATTTATACAAACTTTGTGACAGGCCCATAAATAAAGAAAGTCACTGTTACAAATAAAGAGATGAGACCAAGAAACTATTGACCAAGAGTTATATAGGCCTAATAACTCACCTTACTTTGTTGAAGTCCATTTTTCTTTGATGGAAGTGAAGTATCCACAACATATAGCCTGTTGCTAGCTTAATACAAACTGCAAGCTAACGTTTACAGTCTATGAAGCTAACTTAATCCGCTTGACCGGAAATAAGCAAACTTTACAATTTGCGCGATTTATAGATCGTTTTTTAAAGTTTGTATCGTTTGTCGTTAGTTCAGTTTATTACTAACTGCTCATTTCACTTCTTTTTCCTTTTCCAAACACACGATTTAGAGCCCTGTACCTCTTTTGACGGCAGTTCACCTGTTACCATGGTAGCACACTCGGAACTCCGGATTCAGTTCCGGGGCAAGTTGAGTTTGCTAAGTAAAAAAATTTTTTTTTAAAGGTTTGATAAAGATCTTCTGTTGAATAACTATAGGTAATAAGTGCCTTTATACATAACATAATATAAAATGGGATTCATTTTTTGTCAATGTC
Organism: Trachurus trachurus; assembly: GCF_905171665.1. Taxonomy (NCBI): domain Eukaryota; kingdom Metazoa; phylum Chordata; class Actinopteri; order Carangiformes; family Carangidae; genus Trachurus; species Trachurus trachurus. Next base: position 3,043,268 of record NC_139907.1, on the reverse strand, counting down.
TTTTTTACTTTATTATTTTGTTTTTATTTATAGAGATAGAGCTATAAAATGATCTATTTTTAACATGTGTTTTTTTTTTTTTAAGTAGCTATTAAGCTTTATTTTGATTGACAGTGATGATATTTTTACTCAATCTCCATCACAGCAGCTCAGAAAAAGGAGACTGTGATCAGAAGTGGAAATAACTAAATGTCTTTGATTAGAACAATAACCCACACACTGTTTATTTAATATTCCCCATGGTTATGAATCATGAATGACTGGAAATGAGTCAGACTGACTCATTTTCTTTCTCTCTGCAGCAGAAACAGTCTGACATTAACTTCACTTTTCTGCATCACATTAAATAAACATTTTGTTTTTATTGCAGTCACATGATCATGTTGTTTATATTTCACCTTGATGAATGGCAGCTGTTTACCTGCAGGTATCAGAGTTATAGGAAATGCATTTGTGAATGTGCTCCTAACATTGTTTGTGGATTTTATTTGCATTTTACACTTACAGTTTTAAGACAGATTTTACAGCAGTTTGTAGAATTACACAAAATACAATGACACATCCCAGACATGTTTAATTTGTTTTTTTTTAATCAAAAGTAGCGTATATCATGAAATATAAACACATTCATCTTAGAAAACACCAGTTTCCGTCCTTGTTAGCCGATCTTTAACAGACATTTTCGACCTGAATGACGACAGTACTGTAGATGTGTTGAGTTTTACGTGTCAGAACTCCATCAGGTGTGTGTACGGTCCATTCGTGTCCAGTTTGAGCACTTGTCTGTTTCCGTACGTCCCGTGTTTGACCGTCACGTCGCCCTCGACTCCCGACAGCTCCTTCTCACACAGAGCGACGAAGGCGGCGTACAGCCTCAGTCCGTCCTCCTTGCCGATGTTGTTGTGGTACTGCATGGCCCGGCCCTTGTTCTTGCCGCCCAGCGTGGCCTGAGGGACGATCAGCAGGCTGCCGGGGAGCTCCAGCACCGACGCCATCTTCCCCGAGTCGGACTCGCACAGCCGCAGGTTGAGCAGAGAGGACACTGGATGGGAAGGACACGGACACGGACACACGACATTTATCACATTTCAGATCTGTTTGAGAGTGAGCGTATAGACAAAGATATTCAATATATGGAAAGATACTCCATGAGAGGCTGCTCCAATGATAGAAATGGTTACACTTCCTGTCTCTCTAAGTGGGCGTGGCCAACCGTCACCCCACCTCATCTGTGAACGCGTGTGTGGATTTATACAATTTGTAGGTAGATGAAAGTGAGATATTTATATTTTCTTATGATAACATTAAATATTTACACTACTAACAGTAGGGGTGGGAGAAAAAAACGATTCACATAGATATCGCGATATCTTTTTTGACGATTTTTAAATCGATTTTTTTTTTCAAAAATCGATTTTTCTTTTTGAAAAAAAAATTTTTTTTTTGAATTTTTTTTTTTTTTTTTGAAATTTTTTAAATATTGTGCAATGTGTATTTGTTAGCCTCTTTTACATACAGAGAGTACAGGCTTTGAAAAGGGTTTAAGTTCACTTTATAATGGAGTATGTTAATTTATAGGCTCCTACAGTATTTGTGTGCAGATAAATGTTAAAAGTGCAGACTAAAAATCGAGAGAATCTGCAATATCGTAGAATCGCAATTTAAATCGAATCACCATCCAAAAAATCGTAGAAGAATCGAATCGGGAGAAAAGCATATCGTCCCAGCCCTAACTAACAGTCATATTTAGCATGAGAAAAATAATTTAAATCATTTTCACGGGAGTTCGCGGCCGTTTGTTTGACGTTGCCTAGGAGATCTGTGCCAAATCTGGCGAGAGTGTGTCGTAGAGACAGAGACAGGTCGTGAACAAAGTGGATTTTCTCCTGATGTGTCCGTCTGAAAATCGCCATTTTCGTGTCAAAATGTTCAGAAGAGATGTGGCTTGTGAAAAATGAGTCCAAAATTTACTTCAGTGACTGTGGGGAGAAAGAATCGACCATAATCTGTGTTCACGTTCAATTTTCCCATTGGAGTCAATACACTCCAGGCTGCCTCTGGTCTACCTAAAGGGGCGTGGCCGAGCAGAAGCCCACGTGACATCATACAGGAAGCTGACTCGTCATGGAAGGTCTTGGTTTATAAACCGTCTTTGGTATAAAGGAGGATAAGTACTGTAGGTCAAAAGGTCAAAAAAGAGGTCACTGACCCATCTTGGGCAGGATGTCGTCTGTGGCTCCTTTGAAGAAACAGATGTAGATCACCATCCCTCTGTCGATCTGAGCAGGAAAACGACATAGCAGTGAGGACCAATCAGAAACTACCTCATCAACACACACGGGGAAATTGGAATAATCATAATTTAAAGATGACATACCACCATCTTCATCAAAAATGGAAACAATGATTGGCTGTTGATCTAGTGCTGCGTTCAAAACATCTCACAACTCGAGGAAAAAACGAGTTCCGAGTTGTGAAAAATGAATTGAACTGCATCAAACTCTGATATTACAGGTCTGAAATTCGGGTATGGCAATTTAGCTGGAGTGAGTTACGACTTCTCGGTAACTTCCGAGTTGTCTTCAACGCAGCATAGTTTTGTTTTTCTTCTTTTTTTTTAATGGATGATTTAAGTTTATATTCTAATCTGCATGTTCTGGTGTGTCTGTGTGCATATTGTTTCCCATACTGTAGCCTACTGTACCTTATTTCTGTCCTTTTATGACATCCTTTGCTTCTGTTTTTTATTAAATACATTAATATTATTACTACAACTTATCCCTGATTTTATTACTACATGATGACTCAATTACTTTTAATTTAATCCGTTTGGTCTATTATTCCCTTTAGTTTTGGTTTCTACACTATACACAGTTATGGTGCTGCTATCAATTATCTAAAGGCCATACAATAAGAAACCAGCTGAAACAACAAAGTGATATCAAGCCACAATTTTAAAATATATTTGATTGACAATGTGTTTTAAGATTCTTCTATGATTCTTCTTTCTATGATTTATTTCATTTTCTGAAATATCCTGTATAAGATTTGTCCACTAGAGTGCAGTGACTCACTACAGTGACCAGTATAACACAGCTTTTCCTGGTTCCTCTCCCATTAGTCCCCTCTCTACTTAATGTCTCAATTTAACTATTTGTATTTTATCACTCATATTAGAAAATGCTTCAACCTGGCTAACAGAGTAAAATTAACCCCTTAACGCGTTGCAGGCCCATAAAAACTATTTCTAAAACATATAATATGAGTTATTATAAGCAGATTGTCTCTCTAATTATAGAACTCATCACCTGGACACTTCAGGTACAGGTGATGCTCATTCATCACGTCACCTGCTCTGACTCACCTGGACAAACTGCGCCTCTGAGTCTGCATCTGCCGGCTTCACCTGCAGCCTGGCCTGCAGACACTGCTGCAGCACCGTCCGAGCCACCGGGCCTTGGCCGCTGCCTCTGTCCGTCATCACGGCTCCGTCCGCCCGGCTGCGACCACACTTCAACCCGGACTCAACTGTCTGTGACCGGCCGGTGTTCACGGTGACCGGACCGCTGCTGGCGGATAAACCCTGTCCTGCTGAAATGTTCAATGACTGAAAAGAGACATCACATGCAACACACTTCCGCAATAACATCAACTAAAGTCACTTCGAACAGATCAAAGCTGCGCATTATTTCCGCATTTCATATATAAAAAGGTTTTAACCGTTAAAGCAGATATCAGTGGAATGTTTTTGTTAATATAAGTCCTAAATAGTCCTATTTTCCGTCAGCAATCACTTACATGAAGTATTTCAGCCTAAACACGAGTCTCTCCGTCACTCTGCTCTGCTGTAACCCGAGGAGAAAATTTTCCTTGTGGGATACAAGTGTTATCCAATGAGGAGAGAGAACGGCATGAAGGGCTGTGTGTGCAGCCAAGGGATGCGCGTGAATGTGGTGACGTAGCACGAGGACCAATTGATGCCTGACAAGGGCGGGGGCTGCTAACTCATGGTGCGTTCAAAGAAACTCGTACTTTGTGTTTTTCCTTCCTGTGAAGTCATACCAGTTCGATCTGGTACGAGTTCACGGGTCGGAAGTTACGAGTGGCCGTTATAGGGAACTTTCACAGACAACAGGATGGTAAAAACACGAGCTACGGGTTACCTGGAACGCTACCAAGTCGTAGTTGTGACTTGAAGCTGTAACTTACGGTTTCAAAAGCCTGCCTTGAACGCAGCATTAGCCGAAACGGCCGTGAAGCTGATATCTGCTTTAATATAATACATCCATGGTTTTAACAGAGCCATCAGTCTAATATTCATATTATCTCAGTCTTATTGTGTCTCTGACATCTTTTTTTTTTTTTTTGCTATGTTTTGGCAAGCCTAATAAAGTGTTAGGCCAAATGAATTTTACTAAAAATGTAAAATAAAATACATTTTTCCATTTTATTTTAATATTTTATAATATATTTTGGACTTGGCTTTGTTTTCCTTTAAGAGTAAGAACTGGGGGGAAAAAGTTTTTATTTAAAAATGCTTTTAACAGATTTTTTATCGTATAGACACAGTCGGCAAGCAAGGAAACGTCACTTCCGGTCAGGGCCGTGGGGGAAAACAAACCGTTTTCCCCATACACACTCATGCAAAAAGGCGGCATTTTAAACCTTTGTCAAACGCTTGTTCGCCGTCCTGTCTTAGTTTTAATCACATGTATATGCTGACAAAGAGCTATATATTAGAAAACTCATCACGATCTGGGTCGATTGCTGTCCGTACATCTTAAAATATAAAGTTTTCACAGCCATAGCCTACACCGAGTCAGCAGGGTCGGCAACCTTCACTTCCGGTCAGAGCGTTACACGTTTGGAGAAGATGAGCGAAGTTCCGATATAAAAGTTCAGGTTGTGGTTTTTGAATTTATTTGCGGTGCAAAATAATACACAATAACTCAGGCAGTGTCTACGAGTGTCTAGAGCCGGCCGGCGGCGACTAAGAGAGCGTCAGAGCCGTGGGGGAAGACAAATATGACTGACTGTGAAATACCTAATATTTTTAAATGTACGGACAACAATCGACCCAGATCGTGATGAGTTTCTAAAAATATAGCTCTCTGTCAGCATATACATGTGATTAAAACTAAGACAGGACGGCGAAAAAGCCTTTGACAAAGGTTTAAAATGCCGCGTTTTTGCATGAGTGTGTATGGGGGACACGGTTTGTTTTCCCCCACGGCCCTAACCGGAAGTGACGTTTCCTTGCTTGCCGACTGTGTCTATCCAAATATTTAGCGTGATTTTTACATGGTATTATCAATTAATCAAACTTTATTTGTAGAGCACTTTCTATACAGGAGGCAGCTCAAAAATCTTTTACTGAATAAAAATGTATATTTCATTTTGCTTTAAAAAAAAAAATATATATATATATATATAATAAAATAAAAAATGTTTTAAAAAAGTTGCTGTTTTTTTATCCTAGGGAATAAACAATATTATATTATATTAATTCAATAAAATAACATAATATTAAATTGTTGTATTAAAACACAATGATTTATTGTTATAATGGCAGTATATGTTTTATTATTGTATAATAAAACATATATAATGTGTATTTATCTGTCTATCGAGTGAAAGCCAAAACAACGCACTATCTCTATGATTGTTATTCTTGAATGAGTATTGTATAATAATGTGTTTGTTTTTAAAAGCAGATTTTTAAAAAATGAAAAGAAAAAAGAGGAGTTTATTCCAGCCCACCACCGCTCATGCGCACATTGCGCAGCCTTGATGCGCAGCAACCAGTCGGGGCGCGCAGCAGCAGCAGCAGCAGCAGCAGCAACGTCCAAACAGCCGAACATGGCTCAGTTCACGTACAGCAGAGCGTCGTATCTCCTGCGGAGCTCCGTGAGCAGAGCTCCGGTGCTACGGACCGGGCCGGAGGCGAAGCACCGACCGGCCTGTTGTTTACAGTTCATCCGCTGCCACCAGGTGAGATTAACGCGGCGCAGGTAGGACAGCGAGCAGCTCCATGTTTGTGCCAAGGTAGACAACAGAACACAAGGAAACAGGAAGTGCTTCTTCAAAGTAAAAGCGCCAGGGCCCAACTTACACTCTTTAAACGAAAAGATATTGCAAGAAACTATCAACAACGTGTATTTTATTTGAATTTATATCGTGTAATATTCTTCACCTGACATATTTACTGTAATATGGGAGGGTTTATATAGTCCTGTGTAAGTCCACGGATATTATTTTGAAGCATGAAGCCGGAAGTGTGTTTGTTTTCCTCCTGAATTGACAAAAGTTTATATTAAACTGTCAGATATTTATACACATCGTGTCCTCAAATACCGTTAACAGCAAATAACTGCTGATATAAATCGGGGCTGTTAAGGTCTAAATTAGGTATTTTTATTATTGTTTGGGCGGAAGTAACGAGTCATGAAGTCTAAAGTGGTGTTTACAGTAGTTCTGTAGAAATGTCAGTGAGTTTTTAAGTGGATTTTGGTCCAGACATGTAGGCTACTCTCCAGGTTTAGACGGTGCCCTGCTGGAGGAGGATAAATACCTGACACAGTAGTAAAGCACCAGGAATTGATTCTTAACCTATTAATAAAGTGATTAGTTAATGCCTTTATAAAGAGTGTGTTGTTAGGAAGTGGTAGGCTACTGGATAATTTAAAGGGATAGTAGCATTTTTTTTAAAGTGGGGTTGTATGATCTACAAATAGCCCCTAAGTACTTTAATTGCAGTAGAAGACTCCCTGCACTCCTCCCGTTAGCAACGCCAGCCCATAATAGCCCTGCCCAGAGATTTACAACATACATTGTTGTGAATGGACCCAAAGAAACGGCCTATTTTCACGGCCTAAAAGAGGTTTTACCTGAAAAAAAAATACAGTTCCATTGTTCACTATAATATATTTTTTTCCAGCCCCTCAAAGTGCAGGAAAAACGCAGTTTTTATTTGGACCTAACCAGTAGTCGAGTTGTAAAAAAAATTCAGGGGGGATGGTCAATTTTTTCACCTTAAGAAAAAGGGGGGGGGGGGGGGGGGGGGTAGTGTAATTCATGTAAATTATATTATATAATTTATTATTTTAAAATTATAAATCATATATAGACTATTCTTTTTATTTTATTATTATAATGGAGCTTCTCCACTAGCACCAACTCAGCTGGGCTTTACTTGATTTGCCATCTTTCTAAAGCACTGTCGAGGGGTCTGGGGGCACTACCCCAGAAAAAAATTGTGATTTTTAACACATAAATGAGGCATTCTGGTGTACTCTGAGGAGAAAATAAAGGGAAAAGGCAACATTGCTTCAGATTTAAGAAAGCCCAATTAGTAGGCCTACTGACTAAGGTCCCTTTCATTGTAATGACAAGAATGGCTAAAGTGTATGAAAGTGAACTCAGAACTGGTCTAGTGTGGAGCTGTGGCTGGAGAGCAAAAACAAAAGTCATTTGTTAAATCTTGGCCTGGTCCTGGTTTCCTCTGCTTCACCATGGAGCTCTTTCAGGTCACACTGTCTTCTTCCACCACGTCTGCCCTATTCTCATCTCTATCAGATATTAAATATGAAGGGAGGCTCCCACATGAGCGACCGAGAATAGTCACTCCTCGCGCTCATAGAAGTTAGAAAAATGTAAACACACTAACGTCAGCGGGTCACTTGCAGCACCACGCCGGACCGGGCCGGTCCACTGACCCACCGGCGGTCTGCCCCTGCTGGCGCGAGTCACCACGATTGCAGAAACTTCTCCCCCTTTCCCATTCTGATGATTCGGAACCGCTCGGAACGCTATCGCTAGAGTTCAGATTGTCACCTTGGTTACCTGGCTGTTAACAAATAAAACACGGAGGCGCTTCTACAACACTTCTCTCTGATTGGTCGTGGCGTCGTGCCTGTGTTGCATTCACTGTGACCAGGAAATTACAAAACTACCTTCTCAGTTAATGTGCGCTTCTGTTTAACTCCGTCTAGAAAACATCCTGGACCTGGGCTATATAAGAAATGTTCGGGGCTAGAGCCGGGAAGCCCAGGCCAGGCGACAGCCTTAATATAATTATAGTTATGTCCAACATTTAATGTAAAAAGGGGATGGACAGGGGGGATGGCATTTTTACAGGGGGGATGATTTTGATCGTTTTTATTTCAGGGGGGATGCCATCCCCCCCCATCCCCCCTCAACTCGACTACTGGACCTAACCAACTGCTGATCGGCGGGCGCTAACCCTGGGCGGAGGGATACGTGAGTTGGTTGGGTCCAAATAAAAACAGAGTTTTTCCTGCACTTTGAAGGGCTGGAAAAAATTATATTATAGTGAACAATGGAACTGTGTATTTTTTTTACACGTAAAACCTATTTTAGGCCGCGAAAATAGGCCGTTTCTTTGGGTCTGTTCACAACACTGTATGTTGTAAATCTCTGAGCAGGGCTATCGGCTGGCGTTGCTAACGGGAGGAGTGCAGAGAGTCTTCTACTGCAATTAAAGTACTTAGGGACTATTTGTAGATCATACAACCCCACTTTTAAAAAAAATGCTACTATCCCTTTAACTTCTAGAGTCTGTAAATAAGACACAACATCAGTGTTTTTATTAGTTTGCACTGGCTTTACATTCTGTCAATTTAGTGTTGCCTTCCTCAACAGCAAACAGTGATAAATTCTGAACCTTGTTGTGTTTTTGGTTTATTTTTCAGCGTGTTTCAGAACCTGAATTATGATTTGTCTCTCTGAAAGTCATTTTTACCTAACAGATGATAAAGGAACAGCCGTTAAAGTTAGTTTTGGATTTGTTTAATTGTTGTTGTTGTTGCGCTGCAGAGGTCGGTGGACAGTAAGGCCTTACAGGAGAGGCAGAAGCAGCAGATGGCCAAAGGTCTCCCCAAACAGAAGCCCATCACGGGGGTCAAACAGGTCATCGTCGTGGCCTCGGGGAAAGGCGGTGTGGGCAAGTCCACCACGGCGGGTAAAACATGAACTTCCTGCTGAAATATGAGGAAACTGAACTGAAGAACTCCTCCTGTGTCGTCTTTATTCTTCCAAAGCTTTAAGTCTCCACACTGCAAAAACTCAAAATCTTAACAAGAATATTTGTCTTATTTCTAGTCAAAACAAATCTCATTATACTTAAAATAAGACTCATCACATTAAAAAGTAGCTTGTTTTTAGACACTTTTTTTTACATCTTTCAAGCGTATTTTCACTTGAAATAAGTAGAAAAATCTGATAGTGGAGCAAGCTTTTCTTTCTTATTACAAGCACAAAAAACTTAGCCTGATGCATCAGCCGCTTACTTCATTACATTTCATATAGCGGTCTGAACACGAGCCATAGGGATTCGTTTGCTTCCGGGAGGCGGTTGCTTACATTTGCTTCAACTAATCGCTGCTGCTTGGTGGTCACGTGTGCTATACACCGGTTAAGCTCATAGGTTAATCTTGAGCGCTTGAGTTCAACGTCATCGCCTTCACTTACCCGTCTGTTCGCTGATTGGTCCGTCCGCTCTGGCGGACGGAGCAAACCGAAACGCATTGCTAGTGTCCTGACTACATGTTTGAGGCAAATGAAATTTGCCGGAACCAGTAGGCGGCGCTAGCCTGGCTACAAAAAACTTGCTTTCACTGGCAGATTTTTCTACTTATTTCAAGTGAAAATTAGTTTGAAACAAATGAAAATGATCTAAAAACAAGTTCATTTTTAGGTGATGAGTCTTATTTTAAGTGAAAACAGTTTAGTTTTGACTAGAAATGAGACATTTTGACAAGAAATACAAAAAAAAGACAAACATTCTTGGAAAGACTTTGAGTTTTTGCAGTGCAGTCAGAGATTATTCATGTGTGTTTTTCTGTCTCTGCAGTGAATTTAGCTCTGGGTCTAACGGCCAACGATCCAGTAAGGACTCGCCATCATTCATCACACATTAATAACTGTGTTATATGTCTAATTATGTGTCTGAATTGTCAAAAACACAACAGAATCACACTGTATGTAAAATCTATAATAGCCATGCTATAGTATTTTACCTTTTAAACACTAGCTAAGTCATTTTTCATAATCTGAGCAAAAACCCAAACAAACAAAGAGATAAAGGTACCACAATACAAAGAAAAGTTTGTGGTTTTGAGTAAAATTTGCAAAGAATAACTAGTTATAACTGTATTTTTTGGTATTTTCTGGTATATATCTCTCTCTCTCTGTCTCTCTAGTCGAAGTCCGTCGGTCTGTTGGACGCCGACGTCTACGGCCCGTCCATCCCCAAACTGATGAACCTGAAGGGAAACCCGGAGCTCAGTGACAGTACGACAGCGACAGAGTTCACACAGAGACACTGCTGTTAATGTTGTTGTTGATTCAACTGTTAACAAAAGGTTTTCTGTCTGTTTCCTCATAGACAACCTGATGATCCCACTCACCAACTATGGGATTCCATGGTGAGTAGGTCTGACTCTGCACGATATCAACTAAATGTCCGACGTGCGATGACACTGTTAACTGTTGCAATGACGATATGACTTAGACAGTACGATAAATAAATCATCAAATATTCAGGTTGTTGCATATTAACTATACAGTTCCTGTGTGTTTCTGAAAACGACTCAAATCTTTTTTGCGTTTACATTGATCTTAATTCATCTGTATCAGTTTTTTTCTTTTGCTTCGCTTTCTTTTCTCACCTCTTTCCATTTATTTATTTAGCGTTGTTATCATTACTACTACTATTATTTTTACTATCATCATCTCCTCTTATCTTTATATCTTTTCTTTTTTTTAATTTCATTTTAATTTAAATTTTCTCTACCTTGCACAAGGTACAGTATGTGATTATTATTTCTTCACTGTGTTTCAATTATTCGTTAGGTCAAGGTGAGGTCGGGTTTCAGACATTTTTTCTTTTCGTATCTTTCTCATTAGTAAGAGAGATAAGTAAATGTTTTGTTCTATTTTATATGTGCAAATAAATAAAGTAAAATAAGTCTAAACAAAACATACTCATCGTATTTCAGGAAACCTTTAGTAATGTCTTTATCGTGCATGTTGACATCGTGATGATGACGATGAAAATAAGATTAATCGTGCAGCTCTAACGGCGACTTCTCTTTAAAGGGATAGTTCAACATTTTGGCAAATTGGCCCATCGCCATAATCCCTATAGTCATAGCAGTAGGTTTGTTACCTTTAATTGTCGGTGCAAGCTATTTTTAGAACGGCGGAGCAGAGCCGTGAGCTGCTCAGAGCTACGCTACGGAGGCTCATTATGGGATTTCTTGGTTTCCCTCATCAAACTCATCAAATACACAATCCAACAACTCCACAACGCTCTGGTGGACAAGTTGTGAGCTGCACATTCACCACACTATGAGATAATAACACAACGTTACCACACAGAGTTGTTTTAGAGGGAAATAGATGCAAAACCGCTGATGCGCGTTGCCTTCAGGTACAGTTTTTCAGCAAGCAGGCTCTGTATTTACCCTGTATTTACCTCGAAAACGGCTCAGTTTCGTAACGTTTCGTTATTATCTCATAGCGTGGTGAATGTGCAGGTCACAACTTGTCCACGAAAGCGTTTTGGAGTTTTTAGATTTTGTATTTGATGAGTTTGATGAGGGAAACCAAGAAATTCCTTTAGCCTCCGTAGCGTAGCTCTGAGCAGCTCACGGCTCTGCTCCGCCGTTCTAAAAACAGCTTGCACCGACAATTAAAGCTAACGAACCTACTGCTATGACTATAGGGGTTATGGCAATGGGCCAATTTGCCAAAATTTTGAACTATCCCTTTAACTCCTCCTCCTCCTCCTCCTCTTCCTCCTCCTCCTGCTCCTCCTCAGCATGTCGATGGGTTTCCTGGTGGAGGACGTGGCTCCCATCGTGTGGAGGGGGCTGATGGTGATGTCAGCGATAGAGAAGCTGCTCAGACAGGTGAGGACCGGTCGATCACACAGTCAGGTCGGACAGTGAGGTTCAGTTAGAGTCAACTGCATCACCTGTGTGTGTGTGTGTGTGTGTGTGTGTGTGTGTGTGTGTGTGTGTGTGTGTGTGTGTGTGTGTGTGTGTGTGTGTGTGTGTGTGTGTGTGTGTGTGTGTGTGTGTGTGTGTAGGTGGACTGGGGCTCTCTGGACTACCTGGTGGTGGACATGCCCCCGGGGACAGGAGACGTCCAGCTGTCGATCTCCCAGAACATCCCAGTCGCAGGTGAGTCACAACGACACACTAAGGCTGCACTCATCTACATAAAACACTGCTATCTGTGTAAATTACAAAAACCCTTAATTGTTATTGGTGCACTTCAAATTGTTGTTGCAATCTATTTTAAAAAATCCAAAAAAACAGAAGCCTAGATGACATTCAGTATCCTACTTTGTACTTTTATCAGTTTGAATATTAAGTATAAATCAACCCCAAGCTGCACTTTTAGCTGAATTTGGTGCCATTTCAGATTAAAAATCATAATTGGATAAAAACATATCAGGCGAGGACAGTGGTTCCCAACCTTTTTTGGCTCGTGACCCCATTTTGACATCACAATTTTCTGGCGTCAGGCGTTTCTGGCAATCAAAACGCGCCAGCTCAGATATTTTTATATGCTGCATTTTATTTGAACTTGATTTATATTTGAGAAAGTGAAAGTATAGATACAGTTGTTTAAGATTTTGTGTGGTGTTTTTAATCATAATTTAAAAAAGAATAATAATTAGTTAAAAAAAAAAAATTATCAGCAATTTTTTTTTATCAAGGGTCAGGCGACTTAATTTGAATTTCCCAAGACTGAAAATCACTGGGCTAGAATGATGATCCATAATTTCAGATTAGGAAATGAAATAAATTGATGGATGTTTCGGCCGGCCCTGCTCACACACTCTACATAATGTATATCAATCTTAACTTATAATCATATAATCAGTGTCTAAAAGTCTGTTTGAAAGCTCACAGCGTTGAGTTAATGAGGATCAGAGTGAGTTTTAATCCCAGGGATTTGTCTCTCAGGCTGCTCTGCCTTACTGATGGAGTTATTTACTTTAGTTAGAAATGACTCATCTGTGTTTTTAGCTACAGTAATATCGCCTTGAAGTGAACAGAAACAAAAACTGTGTTAGAGATTCGTTTCTATTGTCTGTTTATTATTTTAACCTTCGTGACTCTTTCAGTTTGACGCTTACGCCCACACTCAGTGTAAAGTGAAGTCATGTGACCTTGAACTTTTTTCTTTTTTTTTTGCGGTGAAGGAGCCGTCATCGTGTCGACGCCTCAGGACATCGCTCTGCTGGACGCTCGCCGAGGAGCCGAGATGTTCAAGAAAGTTCATGTGCCGGTAACGTGTGTGTGTGTGTGTGTGTTTGATTGAAGTGATCTGTGTGTTAAACTCACAGTAAAGTTGAAGGACTCTGCTGTGCTTCCTGTTTTTTTTCCTGCAGGTTCTGGGTCTGGTGCAGAACATGAGCGTCTTCCAGTGTCCCAACTGTCAACACCAGACTCACATCTTCGGCTCCGACGGCGCCCGGCAGCTCGCCGACTCTCTGGGAGTCCGGTTCTTAGGTAGGAGGATCTTCGGGACCTGGACTGGACCGAGGTTTTGATGTTCTGTTCTCGTTTGTTCTGGATGTTTTTCTGATGGATCTGGTCTCCGTCTCCTCCAGGCGACGTCCCTCTGCACCTCAACATCAGAGAGATGTCAGACAGAGGACGGCCGGTGGTCGTCTCCTCCCCAGACAGCCCAGAGGTCTCTGCTCTCTTCTATTCTATTCTATTTGTTCTACTCTAATCTGTTCTGTTCTATGATATGATATTTTATTATATTATGTTCTATTCTATTCTATTCTATTCTATTCTGCTCTAATCTGTTCTGCTCTAATCTGTTCTGTTCTATATATGTTATGGTCTATATTATTATGCTCTATTCTATCATGTTCTATTCTATTTTATTATGTTCTATTCTATCATGTTCTAGAACATGAACTATGTTCTATTCTATTGTTCTATGTTCTATTCTCATGTTCTATTCTATTATATTCTAATTTGTTCTGTTCTATGATATTATATAGGACGAATCGCCTTGTTGTTTACAACTACTTCCGGGTAGAAAACCAGCATGAGAACAATAGTGACGGACGAGAGTTTCTCTATATTTATCTCATTTTTCACGTCACTATATCACCGTTTAGACTAATCTGATGTTGTAAAGTCTATAAAACCAATGAGTGGACAAACATTACTATTTATGTGTGCACATTTTTGTAATTAGTCATGGTTATCATAGATTAGCCGGGCTAATGGTTAGCTACCTGTTTAACTTTAATAACTCAGTGACTCAATAAACGGTCCATGAAAAAATATTTTGTCCAGTGGATATCTGAGTTACAACATGACTGAGCTAACTGGAGTAGTTTCATGTCGTGTCCCACAACGGGAGGGTTTTAACAGCTGACGTCCTGCTGTTAGCTTAGCTACCGCCGTTAGCTTAGCTACCGTTAGCTGTCCCTGTCAGCTGAGCCACTGATGCTTTCTAGACACTGTGATTCCCCCAAAACTGAATAAATACAACACATAGCAACACGAAACACACACACATAAATAGTAATGTTTCTTCAATCATTTCAGATTTGTCTAAACGGTGATAGGGCGTGAAAAATATGATATATATATAGCTAAACTCTCGTTCGTTACTATTGATCTCATTCAAATTACGTGCTGGTTTTCTACCTGGAAGTAGAATGTAACAAGGTGATTCGGTCTATTCTATCATGTATTTTATCATTTATTCTATCATGTTCCGCTCTAATCTGTCCTGTTCTATTCTATTATGTTCTGTTCTATAATATTATGTTCTATTCTATTCTATTTCATCATGTTCTATTTTATTCTATTATCTTCTATTCTATTACGTTCTATTCCATTCTTTCCTATTCTATTATGTTTTATTCTATTCTGCTCTGTTCTACTTTACATTCTATTATGTTCTGTTATAAATCTTCTATTCTGCTCCATTTTATTTACCTCCATCTATTCTATTATTTTGTGAGGTTTCTATTCTATTCTGTTCTACTATGTTCTATTCTACTCTAATCTACTCTCTCTGCTGTGTGTGTCTGTGCAGGCGGAGGCGTATAGGAAGGTGGCGTCTGCTGTGGTTCAGAGGCTGGAGGAAGTCGACACTTGACTGACAGGACGTGGACTGTTACGCACACATACACACACTTAGAGACTCATAATAAACACAGTATTATATACATACACGTGTATGTAGGCCTGTGAACACACATATTACCAGAACTTAGACAGAAACACAAAGCTCTCCGCTGTCGTATAACGCACAATCCAGTTTATACTGTTTACTACAGGAAATCTGACTTATTTAGTTTTGTGATGATATTTAATACAACTGAAGTGAACTCAGTTCTGTTCATGATTTACTGAAGATTATATTGTGAAATGTTTAAAACAACTGAATATTGACCTCAACGTTGTAATGGAGTCAAAATAAATCACAATAAAATAAAAGATAAAAAAGTCGAAGACACTTTCTATTCTGTACATTGAACTTTAACTTGATATATTTCATTTTTTCCATTGATTAAATCCACTATAATGAAAGTGAAAAAAAATATTTGGTATTTGACCAAACAGTACACATATGGACTGTTTCTCTAATTTGATTTAATGAGTGAAACTCATATCATCAACAGACTGGTAAAAATAATGAGTCATTACATACAAATGGAGGTTTATAATAAAACAGCTGCTGGGTGCTTTTATTCTGGAGGGGCTCCAGCACCGTGCAGTTTGACGAGTGGACACCAGAGGCCGCTTCACTACAGCTTTTTATTTTACATTACATAAAAACATTTTTACTTGATAATGGATGTGTTGGATTAACAGGAAAGTGTGTGAGTGATCAATAATCTTGATTGATCAGTAATTTATTGACACCTAATTATTGATATCTGAATATTTGAAATAACAAAATGAAAACACAGAAACTTTTATCTGACGGAGACAATGATGAAGAAAAACTTTGCTCAGATATACAGCGGGGAAAATAAGTATTGAACACGTCAACATTTTTCTCAGAAAATATATTTCTAATAGAGCTATTGACATGAAATTTTCACCAGATGTCGGCATCAACCCAAGTAATGCACACATACAAAGAAATCCGAACATTAATGTCCATAAATTAAGTTATGTGCAATAAAGTGAAATGACACAGGGAATAAGTATTGAACACATGAAGAAAAGGAGGGGCAAAAAGGTATGGAAAGCCAAGAAAGCAGCTGGAGTTTGTCAGTATTTATCACAATAAGTAATGCACTCAACCGCCATGGCCTCCATGCACGCACACCATGCAAGAAATGGAGGCCATGGCAGTTGAGTGCATTACTTATTGTTTTCTACGAAACAACTGTACCTGCTGATCCCAGGTCTTTCTGAAGCTCTCCACCAGTGGTCCTGGACTGGACTTCTGTCTGAAATCAGCTCTTACAGCTCTTAGACGGCTCTTTGCTATTACCTATCATGCAATTCTTATTGTCTGACACCTTGTTGGTGAGAAACCTTTTTAAAAGGCATCAATCAGGACTAAACCAGCAGATATTACTTTGCACTGATAGGAGACAGGATTACATTCTAAATACTGACAAACTCCAGCTGCTTTCTTGGCTTTCCATACCTTTTTTCCCCTCCTTTTCTTCATGTGTTCAATACTTATTCCCTGTGTCATTTCCCTTTATTACACATAACTTAATTTATGGACATTAATGTTCGGATTTCTTTGTATGTGTGCATTACTTGGGTTGATGCCGACATCTAGTGAAAATGTCATGTCAATAGCTCTATTAGAAGTATATTTTCTGAGAAAAATGTTGACGTGTTCAATACTTATTTTCCCCGCTGTAGATAGATCTGTTTTTGTTTTGAGTTGCACGAGGTCACGTGACCGTTTCCAGAAGGGGGAGGAGTCAGTGATGTCACCACCAGACTGAGACTGTGGTTCACAATCGACGTTTGCTTCACACAAGAGTTCGCCAGGAACTGTTGACCACAGCTGTGAAACGTCTCAGTGTGTGGGCGCAGAACAACACCCTCAGCCTGGGAGCACACACAGACACACACAACACACACACACACACACACACACACACACAGGGGGAGGGGGGGGGGGTTTCTCTGGAGAGGTGACAGGAATGAGCAGACAATAACTCGCCTCATCTGGGAAAATCTCTCTTTCAGTCTTTTGTGTGTATTTTAAGTGTGTGTGTGCGTGTGTGAGTCAGCCCACACTCTTGATTCCTGGCTGGAGGTGTGACTGGCAGTTTGCCTTGAGGAGGGACGGCCAGGGAGACACACACACTGAGACACATTGACACATACACATATTAAAACAAAGGCACACACAGAGGGATGCAGAAACACATATTGTACATGCACAGTCAAAAGTAAAATGTGAAGATTACACTAGTAAAACATGCAAAACCTATTCTTGACCTCTTTCTAACACACACACACACACACACAAAGATAAAACAAAGTTTATCAGATGACTCAAAGTTCACTTGCACTTGGAATTTATTGGTTTTTGCCAAACAAACACAGAGATTCTTGAGAAGTTTCCACTAAAACCTGAAAAAAAATGGAGCTTCAGTTAATTTCACATAGAGAAGGAAACTGTGGACAAATGAGGAGCGTTCAAAAACAACAACCATGAAGGAAGATTTACAAAGAAACAAAGTGAGAGGAATCAAAACCAGCGGCTCAAGACAGAAGCAACATCAAACCTGTTTAACCTGCAGCAACTCCTCCTTTGACTCCATTGTGATTATTTACAAAATGTAGGAATGAAACCCAGTGAGAAGTCAAAGAGAAATAAAGAGTGTTTGTAATAATCAGACAGCAGGAGGACGGGTGCAGTTTAACAGATTCAACTCACGACTTTTCCCCTTAAGAAATAAACAACATTATAAATATGGTCATCCTCTTTATCTCTAACTGCTCTGCTCCACTGTCACTGACACCTTCACTGGTAACAGCTTCACTGGGTATTCATCATAAGTCTCAACATATGGAAACATCTTCTCATTGAAAGTGTGTGTGAAGGTGTGTATGTGTGTGTTAGTATCAGGATCTGAGAACGACAGTTTTCCTCTGTTCAAGTCCAGATTCACTCTGATCCTCTGGTACATCTTCTGCTCTGGAAGATCAATGGCTGGACCTGATGGTGAACGAGCTGTGTATTCACCCTCATCAAACAATATTCCCCATAATCCAGACTCTATGTTGTCTCCCTTCCTCTGCACAGACTCTGGTAACACTCCCAGTTCCCAGTCTGTATTCTCTCCAACCTCGACATCCCAGCTGTGAGTCCCTGAGTTAAAACCCTCAGATGCCAGGACAGAACAGTAATGATCAAATCTCTCTGGATTGTCAGGAAGCTGCCGTTTGTCTCCATCTCTCACACTGGTCAGATCTTCAGACAGGATGAGTACTGGATGAGCAGTGTTTGGGTCCAGAACTACAGGACTGTAGGAGACCATGTCCTTCATCTTGTTCCAGATGTTGAAGGTCAGGTTGCCCAGGTGTTTGGCCTGGTCTATCAGAGCTCCTGAGTCCAGCTGTGGATCCTCCAGCAGGGGGCGCTGCTGGACTCTTTCCACTGCAGCCTTGTAGTTGAGCAGGAATGAGACGTCTTCAGCTCTCAGCTCGTCCTCTGTGGCTCTGACTGTGTGTGAAAGAGCTGCTATCTCTCTGCTCAGAGCCTCCATCTTCTCCTTCATCCTCTGACTCTTCTGCTCCTCTTCCTCCCTCAGTGCAGCCATCCTGGCCTCCTCTTCCTCTTCTAGAAACTGGTGAAGCTTCTTAAACTGCTCCTTAATCTGCCTCTCTGTGTGTCGGGCCTGGACCTTAATGTGTTCTGCTGTTTGATCAAACTTCACCTGAACTTCTTCAAAACCCTTTAACTTCTTCTTTAAGGGCTTCAGAGTTTCCTCAAGTTCCTTCTTGAGGTCTGAAGCAGCTTCATCAATGGGTCTGATTCTGTGGTTGGTGTGTTTTTTTGAATCTCTGCAGATGAGACACACTGGCTGCTGATGGTCCAGACAGAAGAGTTAGAGTTTCTCAGAGTGCAGACTGCAGAGAGCCTCTGAAGATCTCTGCTCTCTCTGCTGTAAGAAGCTCTCACACAGGTTCTTCAATGCCAGGTTACAAGGTGGTTCATCTCTTGAAGATCTTCTCTTACAAACTGGACACAGTGGATCTTGTTTCTCTCTCCTCCAGCTCTTCAGACAGTCTTTACAGAAGCTGTGGCTGCAGGTCAGAACAACGGGATTTCTGAAGACCTCCTTACAGACCGGACAGCAGAGATCCTCCTCTAATCTGGAAGCCATTTAGTCTGAGAGTGGAGCTGAAAACACAGCAGACAAGAAGTAGAGTCAGTCATGGCTCCCCTCCCTCCTCTACTGACTTGACTGAAGTTTACTGTGACTCTGAGTCCAGGTTTTAGTCAAACTCACCTTCAGTGTGTGGAGTGGCAGCAGGTTGAAGCAGCAGTGTTGTAGCTGGACTCACTCACAGGAAGTTGTTAGTTTGGTCTGAAGCTGAATCTGATCGTCTCTTCTTCAGTCTGCGTCTCTGGGACTGAGGAGGAAATGCAGAAGTTTCTTGGTTTGTCTCAGGTGAGTCAGGTGAGGGGGCAGAGCTTTATCAAGTATGAACAGCTCAAGCCTGTGCATATTCTCATTTGTCAAGATCATAGTATCTCAAAGGAATTTTAAATCGAAACCCAGTTGCTTTCGATTTAATTTAAAATCCCTTTGAGATAAACAGCTCAAGTTTCATTGCAGACCTTTGATTCATTGCTGGAAACAGTTGGTGCAGCAGCTCTGTTTTTTTTAAATGTTTTTGAACATGAATCTGTCAGGGTTGGAGGGAAATGCAGGACCCAAATGCAGACTTTTAAAGAACACAGGCTTTATTTACCTTGGCGTAACACAGGAACATGAAGGTAGGCATGGGTTGACAATGATGTGACAAGAGACAATGGAAACACAGAGGTTATATAGGCTACACACGAGGGAACAAGACACAGGTGGTGCAATCAAACACAGGTGAGACACATGAGGTCATCAAACGGGCGGGAAACTTAACAGGAAGACAGGAATCAGACACAGACTTCAAAGTAAAACAGGAAACCAGTACATAACAGGGGAAACTAGACAAAACACAACACACAGGAAACAAGACACAGAACTACAAATTAACACAAGAACCTACACAGGACAAGACAGTGACAAAACTCCAAAACCAAACTGAAAGCCAAACTCATGACAGAATCAGAAAAGTCAGAAGAAATAGTTCCTGTCGGATAAATGTGGTGCAGTGAATATTAGTCGCAGAGATGTGGAGCAGAAACATAAGGAAAATGTAAATACATTTTGTTATGGTAAAGAGATAATGACTTCATAATCTTCAGTCTGGTGCTTCATGGATCAAACTGTACAAGTTGTGTTGTCTGCTGTAAATGTTGCAGATCACTGTGGTTGTCGGCCTGTCTGCACCTGTGTGTGTTTGCTGTTGATGGTTTTTACGTGATGATGGTTCACGTGTCTAATGTGCTGTGCCAACTATAGCGACTATCCTGCCCTCCTGTAGTCACTCTGTATGGGAGTGGGAGACTGTTTTTAACGTGCTCAAAAAATGACTGTCCAATGCGCTGATCCAGGTCGGGTGAGGTTCCCATTTAATAAACAAAACATGACTTAAAGCAGAAGTAAGCGATCCGGTCGTTTTGGCTAATGCTGCGTTCCAGGCCGGCTTTTGAAACCGTAAATTACAGCTTCAAGTCACAACTTACGACTTTGTAGCGTTCCAGGCAACCCACTCGTGTTTTTCCGACCTGTTTTACCGGTGAAAGTCACTATAACAGCCACTCGTAACGTCCGACCCGTGAAGTCGTACCAGATCGAACTGGTACAACTTCACAGGTCGGAAAAACACGAGTTACGGGCTGCCTTGAACGCACCATAACAGTCCTCGTCCCTACGTCGCCACATTCACCGCGTCCCTTGGCTGCACACACAGCCCTGCATGCCGTTCTCTCTCCTCATTGGATAAAAATTGTAGGATACGATAAATGTTTTCTCCTCGGCTCAGAGCAGAGCAGAGGGACTGAGAGACCCGTGTTTCGGTCCAAACACTCTATGTAAGTGATTGCTGTCGGAAGATAGAACTATTTAAGACTTATATTAACACAAATATATCACTTATTTCTGCTTTAATTAATGCAAAAAGAAACTAATAAAGTGATGTGGCTGGAAACAAAGGAGTGAGCGTGGCGAGCAGTAAAAAAAAACGCATGATCCACCACCCCATGCGTCACCTGATTTCTTGCACCTGTGTGATAAAGGAAAACGCTATATAGCTACTGCCACCCGTGGAGACCTGACGTAAACCCCAAAAGACAGACAAATAAACAGATGTGGCTCCTATACCAACGTCTCCTGTTCATTAACTGTCTTCATTTTCTATAGCCAGTAACTCATAGAACCTTGTAAGTGCGTCTGATTGATGCCGATCATTAAATCAAATCAACAAATGACCTGTAAATGTTGCCAGTTCTGTTGCACTTCACAATATAATCAGAACTGACTGTATTAAAAAAAAAAAAAAAAAGGCCTATCTTAAACTTGTGATCTGTAGGCTATGTGACCTACCCGTACAAGATTACTGGAGTGCAATCCTCAACTCCACCAGAGGGTGGCTCATACGCCCCAGGGAATTTTCTAGAAGCTTTTACTTTTTCCAATGGAGACGTTGCCAGAAAGCATCAAGGACTGGTATGGAAATATCCTCTGAGGGATAGAAATTCATAAAATCTCGTACCATCTATTGAAATATAGTCTGTTCATTCGGTTGAAAGCAGAGAGAGAGAGAGTTGAGCCGCATGAATCTGCGAGTTCCTCAGGATACCTCCGGTAAGGATGCTAATGCTAGCCAGAGTGTTATGCTAACTGTGCTAGCTCCATTATGCTGTGAAATATTGTTCTTTTAAAACCAATCGGAGTTGTAACCCTGATACTTTGTGTTTATCACATAGACACGGACTCAGAGTGTAAATGTTGTTGGAAGTGTTTCTAAAAGATTGCTAATCGTGCTAGCCGCGAGCTAATCGCTAGCATTTAAATGTGAGTCTGTTTGGATTTTAACTCTGTTGCTAGCTCAGCTAAGCTAGTCACCACTGTAGCAGATCTTTGATAGCCGTTACTCTGCTAAAAGTGCCTTTATACTCTGTTTTGTTGACTTAGTAGAAGTCATTTGATTGAGGAAGTATTTATTCTCTTGTTTATCATATGTAAAATAAGGGTGATTTAGTTCATTTAATTACCAATATACATGTTTGATATGAGAAACAGAAGTTCATCTTAACTGATAAAAGAATGAATACATTAACATGTTTGATTAAAAATGTGATGTTTAAAATGCTGTTAAGATGCTAAATAGATTTTAACGGTTAAAAATATAAATATCTGGTTTCAGAAATGTCATGATTTTATTTCTATGCTGTGAGATGTAAGTACATGATTGATTAATTGATTGCTCATTGGAACTGAACTGACCTATCTTATGTGGTGTGATGTGTATCTATTCATTTACATAATGATTAGAGTATTTATATCTTTTACAATTAGTTTTATTTGATTAGACTTTTGAATGATGGAGATAAGTTGAACAGATTTAAACAGAAATGAGACAATAATTAATGCATTCTGTACTGTATGTATAGATTGTGTTTTTTTTTTTGATGACGGAGAGATCATCTGAACCTGACCCTGACGGTCAGTGGCGAGCCAACTGCAGAAGTCGACAGTGAACGGACCAAGAGCCTGGTGTGGCCAGCGGTGGCGTCTTTGGAACCATCATCATCCTGCTCCTTCATTCGAGATACAGATAAGATCACACGTAAACCTACCCGTGTAGTGAAAAGAACATACATAGCCTACTTAAAGAAAGACACACACACACTAAGAACGTTCATGGACTCCAAACGAAGCAACTTTATTTTCTTAAACTCTGCGGAGGAATCTCACAAAGGGACACTTTCTTTTAAGTTATTTATTTTGGGGCCCCTTTAATGTGCACCTGTGCACTTATGTAGCAAGCAGGTTTAGATAGGCAGGGAGTGACTGTGAATTATTTAATTTTGTACAATACGTTTTCAAACCTAATATGACAGTTTCAAATACCAATTTTGCAAAAGTGTCAATGTTCAAGAAAAAAAAACATGCAAATATAGATTAAAAAGAAGCTTTAAAAAAAACAATAGGAATATGAATATAATGTAGAACATGGGGGGTCATGAAGTGTTAGTTCCTGCAAATATGACTGAATAATTGTTACCAACTGAAGCTTTAAGAAATTAACAACATTATAAATATCGAGGGCTTGGAGCCAGAGGGGCGTAAGTGGCTTTTGACAAACTTTACAGGAGAGACAAAACAACATTTTGACCACACTTCAATCAACTGTATTCATTAACCTTAAACCACAACATTGCAACCACAGACATACTTATATGAATGAGTATTTATGTAATAAACTTATGGCATATTAACACAATGAACATGTTCTAAAACATTTTAAAATCAAAAAAATATGGCAAAAACGTCAGATACGCCCTTTTGGCACCAAACATTTCCAAGTCTTCTATGGACATATTGGGCGTATCTGCTGAACAATGCATTGAACTGATTGAATAATTAACACTTGAATAACACTTGAATAAGTAATTAATTTTCATCAAACTCATTCATTAATTATTTCGAAAGGGTCCTATGTTCCCCGCTGTTGCCAGGCGATGGACTCTCTCTACTTATCTGGACTGTCTCTCTCTATCTGGCCTGTCTAGCCTCTACCTGGTCTTTTTACTGTATTAAACTTAACCAACTCCTTTCTTCATTGCCTAAACCCAACCAATGGGGCAATTACACATCCCACTTAAAGTCACAACTCAACTTCTCACTCCAAAATAGGCAAAAATATGCAAAGTCACAACTCCACTGCAGGTATGGGACCAAAAATGGCATGTTCCCCGGGTCCTTTTGGGGAAAAGTGGGGAACATAGAACCCTTTTTCTAAAAAAGGGTTCTATGTTCCCCAGTCACACACAAAACAGCTACATAGGAGCTGGGGAACATAGGGATGACCCCAGTAAGGCTCTCAAGGCATGATTCTGTCTTACTGTCATCACTCTTGCGAGGACATACATTCAAAAACAACTCTGACTCATCTTCAACTTCTTCAATATAGGATTAATCAGTTTGTTTCATAATATTCATCAAAATCTTTTCTGCCACAGACAAGTTCCATGTCTGCAGTTTTCTCAGCCATTTTCAATGCTGTTTAAGGGCAACAACTACACTTACGCCCTTCTGGCTCTGAACAAACATGTGGGTCCTACATGTATTTACATGTATTTTTCAGGGCCAGAAGGGCGTAAGTCCACTTAGGCCCTTCTGGCTCCAAACATTAGTCACACTTTTGTGTTAGGTCTTTATTGTTTTGTTGCTTTATTCAATACAGTTTGATCTCAGATAGGTCTTTTTGGCACCATTGGATAGAGCTCATCAAGACCTTTCTTTTGATATATAGAACTCATTTTCGCCCAAAATGCCACTTACGCCCCTCTGGCTCCAAGCCCTCGATATGATCATCCTCTTTATCTCTAACTGCTCTGCTCCACTGTCACTGACACCTTCACTGGTAACAGCTTCACTGGGGGGTTATCACCAGTGTTAATGTATGGAAACATCCTCTCAGTGAAAGTGTGTGTGATGGTGTGTATTTGTGTGTTAGTATCAGGATCAGAGAACGACAGTTTTCCTCTGTTCAAGTCCAGATTCACTCTGACCCTCTGGAACTTCTTCTGCTCTGTGAGAACAGTCAATAGGCCTGGTGGTGAACATGCTCT
Source organism: Trachurus trachurus (assembly GCF_905171665.1). Lineage (NCBI taxonomy): Eukaryota > Metazoa > Chordata > Actinopteri > Carangiformes > Carangidae > Trachurus > Trachurus trachurus. The sequence goes on along the minus strand of NC_139907.1, from coordinate 3,018,302 downwards.
GTATTTACCTCCATTGAACCGTATTCCCCATAATCCAGACCATATATTGTTTCCCTTCCTCTGCACAGACTCTTTTAACACACCCACCATACAGCTTGTATTGTCTCCAACCTCGACATCCCAGCTGTGAGTCCCTGAGTTAAAACCCTCAGAGCCCAGTACAGAGCAGGAAGAATCAATCCTCTCTGGATTCTCAGGAAGCTGCTGTTTATTTCCTCGTCTCATACTGGTCAGATCTTCAGACAGGATGAGTTCTGAATGAGCAGTGTTTGGGTCCAGAACCACAGGACTGTAGGAGACCATGTCCTTCATCTTGTTCCAGATGTTGAAGGTCAGGTTGCCCAGGTGTTTGGCCTGGTCTATCAGAGCTCCTGAGTCCAGCTGTGGATCCTCCAGCAGGGGGCGCTGCTGGACTCTTTCCACTGCAGCCTTGTAGTTGAGCAGGAATGAGACGTCTTCAGCTCTCAGCTCGTCCTCTTTGGCTCTGACTGTGTGTGAAAGAGCTGCTATCTCTCTGTTCAGAGCCTCCATCTTCTCCTTCATCCTCTGACTCTTCTGCTCCTCTTCCTCCCTCAGTGCAGCCATCCTGGCCTCCTCTTCCTCTTCTAGAAACTGGTGAAGCTTCTTAAACTGCTCCTTAATCTGCCTCTCTGTGTGTCGGGCCTGGACCTTAATGTGTTCTGCTATTTGATCAAACTTCACTTGAACTTCTTCAAAACACTTTAACTTCTCCTTTAAGGGCTCCAGAGTTTCCTCAACTTCCTTCTTGAGTTGTGAAGCAGCTTCATCGATGGGTTTGAATCTGTGGTTTTTGTGTGTCTCTGAATGGAGACAGACAACACACATTGGCTGCTGATGGTCCAGACAGAAGAGTTTGAGTTTCTCAGAGTGCAGACTGCAGAGAGCCTCTGAAGATCTCTGCTCTCTCTGCTGCAAGAAGCTCTCACACAGGTTCTTTATCACCAGACTAATAGGCGGATCTTTAATTGAAGATCTTCTCGTACAAACTGGACAGAGATAATCTTGTTTCTGTCTCCACCATCTCTTCAAACATTTTTTGCAGAAGCTGTGGCTGCAGGACAGAACAACAGGATCTCTGAAGACCTCCGTACAGACCGGACAGCAGAGATCCGCCTCTGGTCTGGAAGCCATTTAGTCTGTGAGAGAAGCTGAAAACACAGCAGACAGGAAGTAGAGTCAGTCATGGCTCCCCTCCCTCCTCTACTGACTTGACTGAAGTTTACTGTGACTCTGAGTCCAGGTTTTAGTCAAACTCACCTTCAGTGTGTGGAGTGTCAGCAGGTTGAAGCAGCAGTGTTGTAGCTGGACTCACTCGCAGGAAGTTGTTAGTTCGGTCTGAAATTGAATCTGATCGTCTCTTCTTCAGTCTGCGTCTCTGGGACTGACAAAGTCAAAAAGTTGTTCCTGGGACTTTGTCCTCACTGTAAATGATAAACCTGGTTTATCTCAGGTGAGTCAGGTGAGGGGTGGAGCTTTACCTCCTATTTGTTTTATATGGCTACTAGAGGCTTTTTCACCATTTTTTGCCTACATCTTCTATCTGCCTGTAAGCCACACGCAAAATACACAATTTGGTCCGAATCATTTGGTTTCGAACATGGAGGCACATGTGTGAGACCCTTAAGCACATGACCTTTCACCAGGTTTGATGTGTTTCAAGTGGCTTTATGCTGCAAAACTGTGATCCAATTGGATCAAGAAGAAAAATGCCACTGCTCTCCATGGAGTTGTGGCCTTAATGATAATAACATCTGAAGAAAATCTTGATTAGCAGAGTTTGTAACGTGCAGTCAATTACATGCAGCATGTGGCTGTACTCAGCTTTGACCTTTGACCTTTGACCTTGACTCTCGTCTAAAGGACCTATAAAAAGTTATGGTTCATGCTGCTGTTTTCAACTTTGCACTGACTACTGACTCGACTGAAGTTTACTGTGACTCTGAGTCCAGGTTTTAGTCAAACTCACCTTCAATGTGTTGAGTGTCAGCAGGTTAAAGCAGCAGTTTTGTAGCTGGACTCACTCATAGGAAGTTGTTAGTTTGGTCTGAAGCTCAATCTGATCAGCTCTTCTTCAGTCTGCGTCTCTGGGACTGAGGAGGAACAAACTGTTTCCTGGTTTGTCTCAGATGAGGAGGCAGAGCTTTATTAACCACAAACAGGTTGAGTTTCATTGTTGATCTTTGATTCATTGCTGGAAACATTTGGGACAGCAGCTCTATTTCTGTTTGTGAACATGAATAAGAAACGTCAGAAGAAATAGTTCCTGTCAGATAAATTCCCTGATGTTTTGGTTGTTGTTTCCTGTGTGTGGTTCGGTCCATATCACTGTGTTGCCTGGTTCTGCCCAGCCTATAGTCAGCAGCCCCAATGACTATAGACCGATCACACTGACGTCCACAGTCATGAAATGCTTCAAGAGGCTGGTGGCTGACCACACAGGGAAGGGCTGCCAAAGAGGACTACAGGAGGAAGGTTGAGGACCACCTTGCACACAACGATCCTAGGCGAGTGTGGCAGGGGCTACACCAGCTGACCAACTTCAAGGGTAGCTCACCTGGATCAACAAGATGCAACACCCTCTCGGCAGAGGAACTTCACAGTTTCTTTGCCCGCTTTGAAACGAGCAGGCCCCTCCTAACCTGGCCCTGTCATCCTCCCCCACCAACTCCCTCCCCCCACTCATTGTCCAAGGACAGCAAGTGGAACAAGTTCTGGCAAGAGTAAATCCCAGGAAAGCCCCAAGACCTGAAGGAGTACTTGGGAAAGTACTTAAAGCCTGTGCAGTCCAGCTCTCATGGGTCCTTACCAAGTTATTCAACCAGTCCCTGTCACAAGACATCATCCCCTCCTGTTTGAAATCAGCTACCATCCCGAAGAAATCATCTGTCAGCAGCCCCAATGACTATAGACCGATCACACTGACGTCCACAGTCATGAAATGCTTCAAGAGGCTGGTGGCTGACCACATCAAAGCCCTCCTTCCCCCCTCCTTTGATCCCCATCAGTTTGCGTATAGGGCAAACAGATCACCTGAGGACGCCATTTCCACAGCCTTCCACACAGCTCTGTCCCATCTTGAGCTCCCAGGTAACAACGTTAGAATGCTTTTTGTTGATTTTAGCTCAGCATTTAATACCATCATCCCTGACATACTCATCCAAAAACTGTCAAACCTGGATTTCCCCCCCTTCGCATGTGCCTGGATCAGTAACTTTCTCAGAAAAATGGGCCCCCTCTGCTCCTCCACCCGCACCCTCAGCACCCGCTCCCCACAGGGCTGCGTGCTGAGCCCCCTCTATTCTTTATACACCTACGACTGCACTCCAACTCACCCCTAAAACACCATCATCAAATTTGCAGATGATACCACCGTGTTGGGCCTCATTCAGGGAGGGGACGAGTCCAAGTACAGGGACGAGATCCAGAGGTTGACGGGTTGGTGTACAGACAATAATCTTTCTCTAAATACGGATAAAACCAAGGAGCTGGTTATTGATTTTAGAAGACAGAGCAGAGCTAGCTCCACTTTGCATCAACGGGGTCAGGGTGGAGAGGGTCTTGTCTCCACCTTCAAATTCCTGGGGGTACAGATCTCCAAGGACCTCACCTGGACAGCCAATACCACAGCCATAGTAAAGAAGGCCCAGCATCGAATGCAACCAACAGCTGCTGGTCACCTTCTACCGCTCCACCATCGAGAGCGTGCTGACGCAGTGCATCTCCTCGTGGCACTGTGGCTGTTCGGCTACTGATAAAAAAAAAAAAACCTACAGTGTGTGATAAAGATGGCAGAGAGAACCATCAGCCACACTCTGCCCACCCTGGAAGACACTGCAACCTCCCGCTGCCTCCGCAGAGCCCGGAACATAATAAAGGACCAGTCACACCCAGGCCACAGTCTGCTCTCCCTCCTTCCTTACCTACAGAAGCCTCAAGTCACACATCAACAGACACAAAAATACGGTAGCTTCTACCCCTGGGCCATCAGGGGCCGTATTCACAAAGCATTTTATCTTACCGCTAGGAGTGCTCCTAACTCGCACTAAAAGTTTTTACATAGGAGTTTTTTCTTAAAAGCTATTCACAAAGCCGCTGAGACCTACTCTTACTAAGGATAAATCACTAAGAGCAGAGTAAGAGTGACGCCCACCCCCAACCCCCCCCCCCCCCCCCCCCCCCCCCCTCCTCCTCGCCGCCGCCGCTCCACTCCACTTTTTTTTCTTTTTTTTTTGCCGTCAGGTCCGACGGGGCTTTTTACATTGCTAGCTAGCAGTGAGTGACGCTGTGCAACTGCAACTCCTATGAGGGTCAGTGCGCACACTCGCAAAGCAGCCGCTGGTTTTTTTTTCTTCCCACATTTGAATATTAATTTTCACATTCGTTGACAGCCCTAATATTATATGGTGATCATAATAATGATGAGAAAAGAAAATGCATTACCCACATTTGTGGACTATAGCAGGATTCGAACCCAGACTGAAAACAAGTTTAGTTTACTGAAGGAGCTGCCCTATCACGTGAGCTATTACTACTAACAGATGTTTGTGTCTAGCTCACCCAGCAAGTTTAAAAATATATTTTTGGCTCACATCAGCATGACTGCATCGCAGCGGTCGCAGTTACCTCGGTCCGACCGTTGTGACGCCTATATTGGACAGTCCATCACCGTCACTACTCCCGTTTTATAGCGAAAATGTTGTAGATGACAAAAAAAAATAAAAACACCGACAAAAAGGCACTTTGGGCATCAAAGGGCAAAGGGGCAGGTGCTCCAGCACCCCCCCTCTGCAGCAATTCGCAGTCCTCCATACATTTGCCTGGCTGCAGCCATTTCCGATTCTTTGTGAATAGGTCTTACTGAGTTAGGAGTCCTCACGAGGACTTTTAAGCTCTCCCAGACTTAGGAGCTACTTTTAGGCCTAAAATACTTTGTGAATTACTCTTATTTTAAAAAACTAGGAGTCCTAAATTTAAGACTGACACACCCACTTTTTTTTGGAGTTGCTCCTAAATTCGGCCCTTAGGAGCTACTTTTAACCTTAAGATTCTTTGTGAATACGGCCCCAGACTTATTAACCACAGCAACCAGTCAAAATAACCCTGCACAACTGCACTACCAGCACTTTTTTAACGTCAATGTGCAATGTCCATTTATTCTTTTAGGTTCTATCTATAATACTGATTTCTAATAACTGGATGAATTTTTTTTCTGTGTGAGCATGCATGTGTGTTGTTGAGGATGTCCTTTTTAGTCATTTTTAGCCCTGGAATGGATGTGGTACCACAAATCTTGTTGCACTTTGTTTGTTGCAATGACAATAAAGGCTATTTGGCTTGATTTGACTTTGCAGACCACAGTGGTTGTTGGCCTGTCTGCACCTGTGTGTGTTTGCTGTTGATTTAATGTGATGATGGTTCACCTGTCTAATGTGCTGCACCAACATTTCATTAACTGTATTCATATTCTATAGCCAGTAACTCACAGAACCTTGTAAGTGCAACTGATTGGTGCAGATGTGATCAGAATGTGACCTTGGACAAAATGTGTCAGTGATGCTGATCCTGATATAAACTCATGTAGATTTAGTTTTGTTACGTTTGTTGTATCTAACAGACATTTTGTTGTTTGTTGTCAAAGATGAAAAGATCAATAACGTCCAAACTTGAAAGAGACACTTTCACCAAACTCCTTTTGAATAATTGTCCATTTGAAGACCTTGTTGTTCCACCTGTGTTCACTCACTGTAAACAGACTGAAGTCACTTCCTGTTTGCTTGATGACATCGTCTCCTCATTAGCGTGAATCTAAGCCACTAACCAGTTAAACTGCGGTGAGGACTGTAGCCTCTACATGGGGCAGCCAATTTACCCACTGCGCCACTCACCGCCCCAACTAGTTCAACTTTTAATAACAGTTCAAGTTTTTCCTGTTTCCTTCCTCACCACCTTCTGACACAGTGAATATAAAAGGGCCCTAACAACCTCCAAGGAACCTGATCAATAATTTTGTACTTTTCCTTTAATGCCAGTTTGACAGTGGTGCGTTCACTGTCTGCTGGATTAACCAGACATCACTCACGTGAAGTTTGGTATCATCTGCCACCACATCTGTATCCCTGTCCAGAGGCTGAAGCTCCTTAAATATGATGATGTTTACATTATTAAATCTGATCTAAAGTTCAATAGACTCAGTTTGGACATTTTCTACAGACTAGAGACATATTCTTCTCATCAGCACAAAACTTCACCCTCAGTTCAAGTCCATTAAATTCAAAGGTTTTATTGGCATCAAAGTTTCAAAAAACATTTTTTCTAAAATCATCCATATTCAAGAAAAAAACAAAACCGCATACAAAAAAGAAACAATAGATAAACTGCTGCAGTGTCTCCTGTTTGACTCCATCATGATTTATTACAAAATTTAGAAATAAAAACCAGTGAGAAGTCAAAGAGAAATAAAGAGTGTTTGTAATAATGAGACAGCAGGAGAACAGGTGCAGTTTAACAGGTTCAATTCACTGACTTTTCCCTTTAAGAAATAAACAACATTATAAACATGATCATCCTCTTTATCTCTAACTGCTCTGCTCCACTGTCACTGACACATTCACTGGTAACAGCTTCAATGGGAGGTTTCTAGCATTGTATATGAATGGAAACATCTTCTGAGTGAAAGTGTGTTTGAAGGTGTGTATGTGTGTGTTAGTATCAGGATCAGAGAACGACAGTTTTCCTCTGTTCAAGTCCAGATTCACTCTGATCTGGAACTTCTTCTGCTCTGGGAGATAAATGAATGAACCTGATGGTGAATGAGCATAGTATTGACCTCCATAGAACCATATACTCCATGATCCAGACAGTATGTTGGATCCCTTCCTCTGCACAGACTCTGGTAACACACCTAGTATCCAGTATGTATTGTCTCCAACCTCAACATCCCAGCTGTGAGTCCCTGAGGTAAAACCCTCAGAGCCCAGGACAGAGGGGTGAAACTTAGTCCTCTCTGGATTGTCAGGAAGCTGCTGTTTGTCTCCTCCTAGTCTCACACTGGTCAGATCTTCAGACAGGATGAGTCCTGGATGAGCAGTGTTTGGGTCCAGAACCACAGGACTGTAGGAGACCATGTCCTTCATCTTGTTCCAGATGTTGAAGGTCAGGTTGCCCAGGTGTTTGGCCTGGTCTATCAGAGCTCCTGAGTCCAGCTGTGGATCCTCCAGCAGGGGGCGCTGCTGGACTCTTTCCACTGCAGCCTTGTAGTTGAGCAGGAATGAGACGTCTTCAGCTCTCAGCTCGTCCTCTGTGGCTCTGACTGTGTGTGAAAGAGCTGCTATCTCTCTGCTCAGAGCCTCCATCTTCTCCTTCATCCTCTGACTCTTCTGCTCCTCTTCCTCCCTCAGTGCAGCCATCCTGGTCTCCTCTTCCTCTTCTAGAAACTGGTGAAGCTTCTTAAACTGCTCCTTAATCTGCCTCTCTGTGTGTCGGGCCTGGACCTTAATGTGTTCTGCTGTTTGATCAAACTCCACCTGAACTTCTTCAAAACCCTTTAACTTCTTCTTTGAAGACTCCAGAGTTTCCTCAAGTTCCTTCTTGAGTTGTGAAGCAGCTTCATCGATGGGTCTGAATCTGTGGTTTTTGTGTGTGTCTGAATGCAGACAGATGAGACACACTGGCTGCTGATGGTCCAGGCAGAAGAGTTTGAGTTTCTCAGAGTGCAGACTGCAGAGAGCCTCTGAAGATCTCTGCTCTCTCTGCTGTAAGAAGCTCTCACACAGGTTCTTCAATGCCAGGTTACAGGGTGGATTTTTTCTTGAAGTTCTCTTACAAACTGGACACAGTCGATTTTGTTTCCCTCTCCACCATCTCTTCAGACAGTCTTTACAGAAGCTGTGGCTGCAGGACAGAACAACAGGATCTCTGAAGACCTCCGTACAGACCGGACAGCAGAGATCCTCCTCTGGTCTGGAAGCCATTTAGTCTGTGAGTGAAGCTGAAAACACAGCAGACAGGAAGTAGAGTCAGTCATGGCTCCCCTCCCTCCTCTACTGACTTGACTGAAGTTTACTGTGACTCTGAGTCCAGGTTTTAGTCAAACTCACCTTCAGTGTGTGGAGTGTCAGCAGGTTGAAGCAGCAGTGTTGTAGCTGGACTCACTCATAGGAAGTTGTTAGTTTGGTCTGAAGCTGAATCTGATCGTCTCTTCTTCAGTCTGCATCTCTGGGACTGACAGAGAAGGAACAAACTGTTCCCGGGTTTGTCTCAGGTGAGTCAGGTGAGGGGGCGGAGCTTTGTCAAGTAAAAACAGGTTGAGTTTCATTTCTGCAAACAGTTGGTGCAGCAGCTCTGTTTAGTTTCCGGTTGTGAACATGAATCAGTTAGTCAGAAGAAATAGTTCCTGTCAGATAAATGTGGTGCAGTGAATATTAGTCACTGAGATGTGCAGCAGAAACATATACATTAAGGAAAATTTAAATACATACAAATGTTACGGTAAATAGATATGACCTTACATTGCTGGAGGATTGTCAGAGCCTCGACTTCATGTTCACCACTCATGCTGTCACTGTGTGTTTTATTTTGACAGACCAAGTAACAGAGCCAGAGCCCTCAAGTCTGGTTTCCTGGTTTCATTTCTGCAGCTCACAACACAGGGACACATCAAGAGAAATTCACCTGAGTTACACTAGAGGCAGCCTTTAGCTACACTGACTCAGAGGGCCCTATTTTGATGGCGCAACTCAGGGGGGCGCAGCGAGGCGAGCCCTGACGCAGCTGGCGCAGTGGCATTTTCCTCCAGTGCAACAAGGTGCGCAGCGGATTCGGTAAATTGGCAGACTGCTGTGCACTGAGATGGGAGTGGTCGTGCAGCAGGGGGAGGTGTCGACAGATTCGCCGTGGCGCAGTGACAATTTGTTGCCGATAGACCGCGCGGAGAGTGCGCTGAAAGCTCGCCAGCTCCAACCTGGTCTAATCTCAGCGCAAGGCGAAGCGCAGCCAGCGCAGTGGCAATTTGACTGCCCAGCACGCAGTGCGCCCACGTCACCAAGACCTCACAGGCAGATTTCCACAGTTCCAGGCACATTTAAATGCAATTAATAATAATAATAATAATCATCATCATCACAATAACCCCCTGTCCCGTCACACTGATGGCAGATCAAAGGCTTGCGTAATGGAAACTCAGCCTGACTGAATTAACACAGATGAAACCATGGGAGGGACTGCATGGGACAAAAAAAGCAGCCGTGGATGTCCCAAGAGCAGGTGTTGACACTACACACTGTGCCGTTGCAGATGATCAGCTATTTATTTATTTATTTACTTATTGATTTATTAGGGGCCAGCGCCGCATCGTCACGCGACCATAACAAATAAAACTGAAAACAAATAAACTATCATCTCTCTCAGCAAACCACAATCAGCCTCGGCACCATAGTGAGCAGATATTCACATCTCCCATCTCAGGTAAATTCTAAAGAAAAAAGAAAAAGAGAGACGCTCCGTGATGCCTCCTTCACGCACAGCTGTTTGTTTATGTTGTGATCTGTGCACACGTGTTTAAATAGGTTACTAAATATGAGTGTCTTTATTAATGGAAAAGGGGTGTGTGTGTTTTTTTTTTTTACTGGGCAACAGCTCTCAACCTGGATAACATCATAACCTCCTCCCTCGCAGACTACTTTTGCATCATCAGCCCGTGAGGTCTGTTCGCGCGACCGGACACTTCCAGCTTGGACCGGACCAGAACATCAGTTTCCTCCCGTCTCACTTGCTGTGAGAGATGATAGTTTATTTGTTTTCAGTTTTATTTGTTATGGTCGCGTGACGATGCGGCTCAATAAATCAATAATTAAATACATAAATATAGCAGATAATCGTGTAGTGTCAACACAGCAGTAATCCATCCTCATCTTTCATCTGTGCAGCCTTTGATCTGTCATCAGTGTGACGGGACAATCGATATAGATGTGCTGAATGTGTATGCTGTAATCTATATGATTCAAATCTTCTCTTCCACGGTGAAATCAAACGTCCGCCTCGCGCGCGCGGCGGATTTAAAGGCGAGGAGAGGAGCTCATTTGATTGGTGAAGATCTGACTCGGCTGTGTCAAACCCACTCCACGCCTTCTCTCCTCCCTCTATGCCATTTGCGCCGGTGGGAGGGAAGTAGGCGGGATGCGCCCCGCTGCGTTTCAAAGGAAAATTGCAAACTGCTCCTGACCACTCCCCGTTGGCGAAGCGAACGCGGAGCGCAGGCCTGATCCGCTGCACCTGCGCTAGTCTACCAAAGTAGAGCCCAGAGAGAGAGATCCATTCAATGTAAGTTCACGGTGTGTGTGTCAATTCATTTTGAATTATGGAACACTTTTTGCGGGTCGAGCATGGAAACGAAAAAGCAATTCTCTGTTTGGTTTTTCTTTTGAATTATGTCATAAAATGTGCAACCTAAAGAAGAAAATGAAAATGCAGTTTGGATGATTTCTTATTAGTTTTATTTATGAGTCAAATAATGCAGCTATGACCTTGAAATGAAAAAGCCTTTTTGCTAATGCATTTTAATTACCTTTAAGTACCTTTTTGCTTGAGAATGTTTTGAAAATTAAATCTTAAATATATTTTTCTCTATCATTTTAATTATGTAGCAACAACAAAATTGAATAAGCCTAATTAGCACCTTTAAGTAAAGTGAAAACAATCTCATTTATCTTATAGCCTACAATATTAAAATAAAAGTGTATCAATTCAATTGAAATGATAATATTGACTGAATTGCTCTACAGAATTGTTGAGTTTTTATTTTTTTTATTTTTTTAGCTTCTTGTGAAGTTTCCACTAAAACCTGAAGAAGCTGCAGCTTCAGTTTATTTCACACAGAAGGAAACTGGGGATGAATAAGGAACGTTCAAGAAAAAAAGGAAAAACAACAACCATGAAGGAAGATTTACAAAGAAACAAAGTGAGAGGAATCAAAACCAGCGGCTCAGGACAGAAATCAGACTCTGGGTTCTGCAGAGCAACATCTGGTCATCAAACTTGCAGCGTCTCCTCTTTGACTCCATCATGATTCAATACAAAATATAGGAATAAAACCCAGTGAGATGTCAAAGAGAAATAAAGAGTGTTTGTAATAATGAGGCAGCAGGAGGACAGGTGCAGTTTAACAGGTTCAATTCACTGACTTTTCCCTTTAAGAAATAAACAACATTATAAATATGATCATCCTGTTTATCTCTAACTGCTCTGCTCCACTGTCACTGACACCTTCAGTGGTAACAGCTTCAATGGGTGGAGGAAATCAGTAGTGTAAATGTATGGAAACATCTTCTCAGTGAAAGTGTGTGTGAAGGTGTGTATGTGTGTGTTAGTATCAGGATCAGAGAACGACAGTTTTCCTCTGTTCAAGTCCAGATTCACTCTGATCCTCTGGTGCTTCTTCTGCACTGGGAGAACAGTGTCTGGAGCTGATGGTGAACGTATTGAGTATTTACCTCCATAGAAGTCTATTCTCCATAATCCAGACGACATGTTGAATCCCTTCCTCTGCACAGACTCTGTTACCATACCCAGTTCCCAGGATGTAATGTCTCCAACCTCGACATCCCAGCTGTGAGTCCCTGAGTTAAAACCCTCAGAGCCCAGGACAGACCAGTAATAATCAAACCTCTCTGGGTTGTCAGGAAGCTGCTGTTTGTCTCCTTCTCTCACACTGGTCAGATCTTCAGACAGGATGAGTCTTGGATCAGCAGTGTTTGGGTCCAGAACCACAGGACTGTAGGAGACCATGTCCTTCATCTTGTTCCAGATGTTGAAGGTCAGGTTGCCCAGGTGTTTGGCCTGGTCTATCAGAGCTCCTGAGTCCAGCTGTGGATCCTCCAGCTGGGGGCGCTGCTGGACTCTTTCCACTGCAGCCTTGTAGTTGAGCAGGAATGAGACGTCTTCAGCTCTCAGCTCGTCCTCTGTGGCTCTGACTGTGTGTGAAAGAGCTGCTATCTCTCTGCTCAGAGCCTCCATCTTCTCCTTCATCCTCTGACTCTTCTGCTCCTCTTCCTCCCTCAGTGCAGCCATCCTGGCCTCCTCTTCCTCTTCTAGAAACTGGTGAAGCTTCTTAAACTGCTCCTTAATCTGCCTCTCTGTGTGTCGGGCCTGGACCTTAATGTGTTCTGCTGTTCGACCAAACTTCACTTGAACTTCTTCAAAACCCTTTAACTTCTTCTTTAAGGGCTTCAGAGTTTCCTCAAGTTCCTTCTTGAGGTCTGAAGCAGCTTCATCAATGGGTCTGATTCTGTGGTTGGTGTGTTTTTTTGAATCTCTGCAGATGAGACACACTGGCTGCTGATGGTCCAGACAGAAGAGTTTGAGTTTCTCAGAGTGCAGACTGCAGAGAGCCTCTGAAGATCTCTGCTCTCTCTGCTGTAAGAAGCTCTCACACAGGTTCTTCAATGCCAGGTTACAAGGTGGTTCATCTCTTGAAGATCTTCTCTTACAAACTGGACACAGTGGATCTTGTTTCTCCTTCCACCAGCTCTTCAGACAGTCTTTACAGAAGCTGTGGCTGCACGACAGAACAACAGGATCTCTGAAGACCTCCGTACAGACTGGACAGCAGAGATCCTCCTCTAATCTGGAAGCCATTTAGTCTGTGAGTGGAGCTGAAAACACAGCAGACAGGAAGTAGAGTCAGTCATGGCTCCCCTCCCTCCTCTACTGACTTGACTGAAGTTTACTGTGACTCTGAGTCCAGGTTTTAGTCAAACTCACCTTCAGTGTGTGGAGTGTCAGCAGGTTGAAGCAGCAGTGTTGTAGCTGGACTCACTCACAGGAAGTTGTTAACTTGGTCTGAAGCTGAATCTGATCGTCTCTTCTTTAGTCTGCGTTGCTGTGACTGAAGAGAAATTGCAGCAGTTTCCTGGTTTGTCTCAGGTGAGGGGGCGGAGCTAAGTGTAAACAGGTTGAGTTTCATTTCTGGAAACAGTTGGTGCAGCAGCTCTGTTTAGTTTCTGTTTGTGATCATGAATCAGAAAAGTCAGAAGAAATAGTTCCTGTCAGATAAATGTGGTGCAGTGAATATTAGTCACAGAGATGTGGAGCAGAAACATACACATTAAGGAAAATTTAAATACAGAGACTAACTTTGAGGATTGTCAGAGCCTCCACTTCATGTTCACCACTCATGCTGTCACTGTGTGTTTTATTTTGACAGACCAAGTAACAGAGCCAGAGCCCTCAAGTCTGCTTTCATGGTTTCATTTCAGCACCTCACAACACAGAGACACATCAGGAGAAATTCACCTGAGTTACACTAGAGGCAGCCTTCATCTTCACTGACCCAGAGAGAGAGAGAGATCCATTCAAGTTCAAGGTGTGTGCCAATTCATTTTGAATTATGGAACACTTTTTGCGGGGCGAGCATGGAAACGAAAAAGCAATTCTCTGTTTGGTTTTTCTTTTGAATTATGTCATAAAATGTGCAACCTAAAGAAGAAAATGAAAATGCAGTTTGGATGATTTCCTATTAGTTTTATTTATGAGTCAAATAATGCAGCTATGACCTTGAAATGAAAAAGCATTTTTGCTAATACATTTTAATTACCTTTAAGTACCTTTTTGCTCAATAATGCTTTGAAAATTAAATATTAAATGTCATTTTCTTTATTATTTCAATTACGTCACAGAATGAGCGGTCTTGAAGAAGAAAATGAAAATGCAGTTTGGATTATTGATTATTAATTTTATTTATGAGTCAAAAAATGCAGCTACTATATTTTGACAGTGAAAAAGAATTTCTGTTAATCCATTTTAATTTGAATTATGAGACACATTTGCTTCGATACATTTGACAATCAGGGCAGAATTACAGCACAATGTGTCATAAGGACCCAGGTTGCAGGATATTTCAACAATCTACATGTTCTCCATATCAGGCATAGAAAACATCCCAGAGATGACAAATCTGTAGGGTTTCTACAGTATGGAAACAACTGGGAAAGGATGGATGAGACTTCTGATTAAAAACAGTCTTTCTGATAATCACTGGACATGTCTGTTCTGATGATACGTCAGCGGTTCCGAAATGTGTGTTTCTCTTCTATAATACACGTTTTACATCCCAGAGACAACATCTTTCCACATACGCCTGCATGCAGCCTGATGTCCGACTCCCCACCGTGCAAAACCACTGAGGGCGTTCCTCATTAACCACTGAGGGCGTTTCTCACTAACCACTGAGCTGTCAGACTGAGCTGTCAGGCCGGGGGGGAAGGGCATTCAGCACTGGAGATCTCTTCATGGGAGGTGGAGGAAGGAGAGGACTCCAGACTCCATTCTCCAGCTCATCCTCAGTTTACGTACACATTTACCACTTGAGGACAAAAATGTCCACAAACAAAAAAGTCCATGGACAAAACGTCAGACCAAGGCTGGTGTGTGTGTGTGTATGTGCCATCTCTGAATAAGCTGAATGAACTCAGTGGTGGTGTGTTTACATTTTGCCCTGCTGCGGGTCATATTGTTGTTAGGTCATGGGAGCAGTTTTTAGCCATTTTTTTTCGTAGGACCCTATATTCTGGCATTTAAGGGGTTAAAAGTGTGAAATTAATTGAATAATTGGTATGGATCAATAGAGGAGAAGTAGACTAGAAGATCTATGCAAAAAAAACTGGAAAAAAATATTAAGGTATACTATTTTTATGGTGTTTTGTCCGTGGACATTTTTGTCCACAGGTGGTAAGAGTGTAACTTTTTTTAGTTAGGGTAGTTAGGTGTATCATTCCAATTTTTTTTTTTTTTTGTGAAAAATGATGACCTATATGGCCTATATGTAAAAATAGACATTTAAACTATTACTTTGATCCTTACTTCAAACAGACACCTGGATCAGAGTGAATTAGAAATAACGTACAGTCGTTCACGGGAGCAGTCTTGTTGAGGGGTGTGTGTGTGTGTGTGTGTGTGTGTGTGTGTGTGTGGGTGTGTGTGGGTGCGTGTGTGCATACGTAACTGTGTGTCTGAGGCCACCTTATCTATATATATGAGATTCATAGTATTTTTATGTCACTATTTCCTCATTAAAAGGATAATGGGGAAATAGTCGTCAAGCTCCCATAGACTTCCATTATAATAAATTATAATGGAAGTCTATGGGAGCTTTTCTTTTAATCTGACATTACCAAAAAACTAAAAATTCCCCCAAATCATTATTGTTGCTAATCAATGACATGTCCAAGCCTGGTAAAATCCCCACCCAACAAATCCAGTTTGCATTCAGTATTTTGAAAATACCCCCCTTTTTGTGTGTGTTTTTTGCGATTTTTTTTCCTAGCACCCTTTACACGGGCATTTAAGGGGTTAAAAGTCTGAAATTAATTGAATATTTGGTATGGATCAACAGAGGAGAAGTAGACTAGAAGATCTATGCAAAAAAAATACCAAAGAGAGCTGCTGCAGGACCATCGTGATAAGTTTTTAATGTTTTATCAGGCAATTACTACTCCAGACTCTGCTCTAGTGAAGTTTTCAGGACAATCAAGATGAGACACCTGCTTGGATGTCTGGTCACCCTAATGTTAATAGCTGACAGCAAACCTGTGATCAATATGTAACCTCTGACAAAATGTCTCAGTGATGCAAGAATATTAAAAGTATATGGGAATATCAAAAATATGTCACCTAATGTGTGCCACCCCCCAATAAAGTTAATTTATTTACCAAGTGAGAAGTCAAAGAGAAATAAAGAGTGTTTGTAATAATGAGACAGCAGGAGGACAGGTGCAGTTTAACAGGTTCAATTTACTGACTTTTCCCTTAAAGAGATAAACAACATTATTAATATGATCATCCTCTTTATCTCTAACTGCTCTGCTCCACTGTCACTGACACCTTCACTGGTAACAGCTTCAACGGGAGGTCATCGTAATTGCAAAGGAATGGAAACATCTTCTCAGTGAAAGTGTGTGTGAAGGTGTGTATGTGTGTGTTAGTATCAGCATCAGAGAACGACAGTTTTCCTCTGTTGAAGTCCAGATTCACTCTGATCCTCTGGAACTTCTTCATCTCTGGGAGATCATATTCTCGACCTGCTGGTGAACGAGTTGCGTATTCGTCTACAGAGAAATATAATTTCCATGATCCAGGCCCTATGTTGGATGTCTTCCTACGCACAGACTCTGTTACCATACCCAGTCCCCAACATGTATTGTCTCCAACCTCGACATCCCAGCTGTGAGCACCTGAGCTAAAACCCTCAGAGCCCAGGACACAGCAATACATATTAATTCTCTCTGGATTGTCAGGAAGCTGTAGTTTGTCCCCTGGTCTCACACTGGTCAGATCTTCAGACAGGATGAGAAATGGATCAACAACGTTTGGGTCCAGAACCACAGGACTGTAGGAGACCATGTCCTTCATCTTGTTCCAGATGTTGAAGGTCAGGTTGCCCAGGTGTTTGGCCTGGTCTATCAGAGCTCCTGAGTCCAGCTGTGGATCCTCCAGCAGGGGGCGCTGCTGGACTCTTTCCACTGCAGCCTTGTAGTTGAGCAGGAATGAGACGTCTTCAGCTCTCAGCTCGTCCTCTGTGGCTCTGACTGTGTGTGAAAGAGCTGCTATCTCTCTGCTCAGAGCCTCCATCTTCTCCTTCATCCTCTGACTCTTCTGCTCCTCTTCCTCCCTCAGTGCAGCCATCCTGGCCTCCTCTTCCTCTTCTAGAAACTGGTGAAGCTTCTTAAACTGCTCCTTAATCTGCCTCTCTGTGTGTCGGGCCTGGACCTTAATATGTTCTGCTGTTTGACCAAACTTCACCTGAACTTCTTCAAAACCCTTTAACTTCTTCTTTAAGGGCTCCAGAGTTTCCTTAAGTTTCTTCTTGAGTTGTGAAGCAGCTTCATCGATGGGTCTGAACCTGTGGTTTTTGTGTGTGTCTGAATGCAGACAGATGAGACACACTGGCTGCTGATGGTCCAGACAGAAGAGTTTGAGTTTCTCAGAGTGCAGACTGCAGAGAGCCTCTGAAGATCTCTGCTCTCTCTGCTGTAAGAAGCTCTCACACAGGTTCTTCAACACCATGTTACGAGGTGGTTGGTCTCTTGAAGATCTTCTCTTACAAACTGGACACAGTCGATCTTGTTTCTCTCTCCACCAGCTCTTCAGACAGTCTTTACAGAAGCTGTGGCTGCAGGACAGAACAACAGGATCTCTGAAGACCTCGGTACAGACCGGACAGCAGAGATTCTCCTCTGGTCTGGAAGCCATTTAGTCTGTGAGTGAAGCTGAAAACACAGCAGACAGAAAGTAGAGTCAGTCATGGCTCCCCTCCCTCCTCTACTGACTTGACTGAAGTTTACTGTGACTCTGAGTCCAGGTTTTAGTCAAACTCACCTTCAGTGTGTGGAGTGTCAGCAGGTTGAAGCAGCAGTGTTGTAGCTGGACTCACTCACAGGAAGTTGTTAATTTGGTCTGAAGCTGAATCTGATCATCTCTTCTTCAGTCTGCGTCTCTGGGATTGAGGAGGAACAAACTGTTCCCTGGTTTATCTCAGGCGAGTCAGGTGAGGGGGCGGAGCTTTATCAAACATAAACAGGTTGAGTTTCATTCCAGACCAAAATAGAGAAGAGAAGAGATTGCCCCTGCACAACTCAGATAAAACTCCACATTGGTGCAGGTGGTGTCAGGAACAAAAACCATGAAAAAAGAAAAGAAGGTTCCACCGCACTCAATGGGGTACATTCAATTAATTTATTGTTAAAACCGCAGCAACGCGTTTCGCCCTGTGGGCTTCATCAGGCTTGTGGGTCAGGCACTGACACTGCTCCTTTGTAGGCTCCCCCGGCAATCAGTGGGATCAGCCACAGCTTGCCATGGGCTGGCTTGCCCTCAACTCGTTACATCTCAACTCATGACAAATAAGTACAAATGCTGCTACAAATGCCAATATACAATACCCACATGTCATTTTATTTTGTATTATTTTGTATAATTTAGACATGTCACCCTAATGTAAACAGCTGACAGCAAACCTGTGATCAATATGTAACCTCTGACAAAATGTGTCAGTGATGCAAGAATGTTAAAAGTATATGGGAATATCATAAATATGTCACCTAATGTGTGCCACCCCCCTATGAAGTTAATTTATTGCAAAATATAGAAATAAAACTGGTGAGAAGTCAAGGAGAAATAAAGAGTGTTTGTAATAATGAGACAGCAGGAGGACAGGTGCAGTTTAACAGGTTCAATTCACTGACTTTTCCCTTTAAGTGATAAACAACATTATAAATATGATCATCCTCTTTATCTTTAACTGCTCTGCTCCACTGTCACTGACACCTTCACTGGTAACAGCTTCACTGGGACACCATAACCAATACCAAAGTATGGAAACATCTTCTGAGTGAAAGTGTGTGTGAAGGTGTGTATGTGTGTGTTAGTATCAGGATCAGAGAACGACAGTTTTCCTCTGTTCAGGTCCAGATTCACTCTGATCCTCAGGAAATTCTTCTGCTCTGGGAGATTAATGTCTGGACCTGATGGTGATTGAGCTGAGTATTTCCATTCATAGAACCATATACTCCATAATCCAGACCCGATGTTGATTCCCCTCCTCTGCACAGACTCTGTTACCACACCCAGTCTCCAGTATGTATTGTCTCCAACCTCGACATCCCAGCTGTGAGTCCCTGAGTTAAAACCCTCAGAGCCCAGGACAGAGTAATAAGAATCAATCCTCTCTGGGTTGTCAGGAAGCTGCTGTTTATCTCCTCCTCTCACACTGGTCAGATCTTCAGACAGGATGAGTTTTGGATGAGCAGTGTTTGGGTCCAGAACCACAGGACTGTAGGAGACCATGTCCTTCATCTTGTTCCAGATGTTGAAGGTCAGGTTGCCCAGGTGTTTGGCCTGGTCTATCAGAGCTCCTGAGTCCAGCTGTGGATCCTCCAGCAGGGGGCGCTGCTGGACTCTTTCCACTGCAGCCTTGTAGTTGAGCAGGAATGAGACGTCTTCAGCTCTCAGCTCGTCCTCTGTGGCTCTGACTGTGTGTGAAAGAGCTGCTATCTCTCTGCTCAGAGCCTCCATCTTCTCCTTCATCCTCTGACTCTTCTGCTCCTCTTCCTCCCTCAGTGCAGCCATCCTGGCCTCCTCTTCCTCTTCTAGAAACTGGTGAAGCTTCTTAAACTGCTCCTTAATCTGCCTCTCTGTGTGTCGGGCCTGGACCTTAATGTGTTCTGCTGTTTGATCAAACTTCACTTGAACTTCTTCAAAACTCTTTAACTTCTTCTTTAAGGGCTTCAGAGTTTCCTCAAGTTCCTTCTTGAGGTCTGAAGCAGCTTCTTCTATGGGACTGATTCTGTGGTTTTTGTGTGTGTCTGAATGCAGACAGACAACACAGACTGGCTGCTGATGGTCCAGACAGAAGAGTTTGAGTTTCTCAGAGTGCAGACTGCAGAGAGCCTCTGAAGATCTCTGCTCTCTCTGCTGTAAGAAGCTCTCACACAGGTTCTTCAACACCAGGTTACAAGGTGGTTTTGACTTTGAAGATCTTCTCTTACAAACTGGACACAGTTGATCCTGTTTCTCCTTCCACCAGCTCTTCAGACAGTCTCTACAGAAACTGTGGCTGCAGGTCAGAACAACAGGATCTTTGAAGACCTCCGTACAGACCGGACAGCAGAGATCCTCCTCTGATCTGGAAGCCATTGAGTCTGTGAGTGAAGCTGAAAACACAGCAGACAGAAAATAGAGTCAGTCATGGCTCCCCTCCCTCCTCTACTGACTTGACTGAAGTTTACTGTGACTCTGAGGCCAGGTTTTAGTCAAACTCACCTTCAGTGTGTGGAGTGTCAGCAGGTTGAAGCAGCAGTGTTGTAGCTGGACTCACTCACAAGCAGTTTGGTCTGAAGCTGAATCTGATCGTCTCTTCTTCAGTCTGCATCTCTGGGACTGAGGAGGAAATGCAGCAGTTTCCTGGGTTATCACGGGTGAGTCAGGTGAGGGGGCGGAGTTTTGTTAACAACAAACAGGTTGAGTTTCATTCCTACCTTTGATTCATTTCTGGAAACAGTTGATGCAGCAACTCTGTTTATTCTGATTGTGAACATGAATCAGAAATGTCAGAATAAATAGTTCCTGTCAGATAAATGAAGTGCAGTGAATATTAGTCACTGAGATGTGCAGCAGAAACATATACATTAAGGAAAATTTAAATACATACAAATGTTACGGTAAATAGATATGACCTTACATTGCTGGAGGATTGTCAGAGCCTCCACTTCATGTTCATCACTCATGCTGTCGCTGTGTGTTTTATTTTGACAGACCAAGTAACAGAGCCAGAGCCCTCAAGTCTGCTTTCCTGGTTTCATTTCTGCAGCTCACAACACAGAGACACATCAGGAGAAATTCACCTGGGTTACACTAGAGGCAGCCTTCAGCTTCACTGACCCAGAGAGAGAGGGATCCATTCAATGTAAGTTCAAGGTGTGTGCCAATTCATTTTGAATTATGGAACACTTTTTGCCGGGCGAGCATGGAAACGAAAAAGCAATTCTCTGTTTGGTTTTTCTTTTGAATTATGTCATAAAATGGGCAACCTAAAGAAGAAAATTAAAATGCAGTTTGGATGATTTCCTATTAGTTTTATTTATGAGTCAAATAATGCAGCTATGACCTTGAAATGAAAAAGCATTTTTGCTAATACATTTTAATTACCTTTAAGTACCTTTTTGCTCAATAATGCTTTGGAAACTAAATCTTAAATGTCCTTTTCTTTATTATTTCAATTAGGTCACAGAATGAGCGGTCTTGAAAAAGAAAATGAAAATGCAGTTTGGATTATTGATTATTCATTTTATTTATGAGTCAAAAAATGCAGCTACTATATTTTGACAGTGAAAAAGAATTTCTGTTAATCCATTTTAATTTGAATTATGAGACACATTTGCTTCGATACATTTGACAATCAGGGCAGAATTACAACACAATGTGTCATAAGGACCCAGGTTGCAGGATATTTCAACAATCCACATGTTCTCCACATCAGGCATAGAAAAGATTACAAATCTGCAGGGTTTCTACAGTATGGAAACAACTGGAAAAGGATGGATGAGACTTCTGATTAAAAACAGTCTTTATGAAAATCACTGGACATGTCTGTTCTGATGATGCGTCAGCGGTCCTGAATACACATTTTACATCCCAGAGACAACATCTTTCCACATATGCCTAGAGCCTGACGTCCGACTCCCCACCGTGCAAATTGCCAAATTCTTTCCTACGAACTTTTCAAGACACTTTGCTTGCATGATCTTGTAAGGCCGCATTAATCCACAGTTATTTCCCTGCCCACCCAGTATCTGCAGAGACAGGTTTTTTTTTTCTTTTTTCTTTTTTCGCTTTTTAGCTGCATGTCCTGGGACACCAGCCTCCATGTCAATAATAAATGAAAATTATTAAATTATCAATTCGTGCCACTGCCGTACACATAACTGCAACAGCCATAATTAACATAGGAACAGCTGCAGCCAGCGTGTAGCCGGCAAGAGCTGCTGCAGGACCATTGTGATAAGTTTTTAATGTTTTATCAGGCAATTACTACTTCAGACTCTGCTCTAGTGAAGTTTTCAGGACAACCAAGATGAGACACCTGCTTGGATGTCTGGTCACCCTAATGTTAACAGCTGACAGCAAACCTGTGATCATTATGTAACCTCTGACAAAATGTGTAAGTGATGCAAGAATATTAATATTAAAAGTATATGGGGATATCAAAAATATGTCACCTAATGTGTGCCACCCCCCAATAAAGTTAATTTATTTACCAAGTGAGAAGTCAAAGAGAAATAAAGAGTGTTTGTAATAATGAGACAGCAGGAGGACAGGTGCAGTTTAACAGGTTCAATTTACTGACTTTTCTCTTTAAGAGATAAACAACATGATAAATGTGATCA
The DNA here is from genome assembly GCF_905171665.1 of Trachurus trachurus. Taxonomy (NCBI): domain Eukaryota; kingdom Metazoa; phylum Chordata; class Actinopteri; order Carangiformes; family Carangidae; genus Trachurus; species Trachurus trachurus. The sequence goes on along the minus strand of NC_139907.1, from coordinate 2,996,349 downwards.
TCCTATTTATCTCTAACTGCTCTGCTCAACTGTCACTGACACCTTCACTGGTAACAGCTTCAATGGGAGGTCATCATAATTGCAAAGGAATGGAAACATCTTCTCAGTGAAAGTGTGTGTGAAGGTGTGTATGTGTGTGTTAGTATCAGGATCAGAGAACGACAGTTTTCCTCTGTTGAAGTCCAGATTCACTCTGATCCTCTGGAACTTCTTCATCTCTGGGAGATCATATTCTCGACCTGCTGGTGAACGAGTTGCGTATTCGTCTACAGAGAAATATAATTTCCATGATCCAGGCCCTATGTTGGATGTCTTCCTACGCACAGACTCTGTCACCACACCCAGTCCCCAACATGTATTGTCTCCTACCTCGACATCCCAGCTGTGAGCACCTGAGCTAAAACCCTCAGAGCTCAGTACACAGCAATACATATTAATTCTCTCTGGATTGTCAGGAAGCTGCTGTTTGTCCCCTGGTCTCACACTGGTCAGATCTTCAGACAGGATGAGAAATGGATCAACAACGTTTGGGTCCAGAACCACAGGACTGTAGGAGACCACGTCCTTCATCTTGTTCCAGATGTTGAAGGTCAGGTTGCCCAGGTGTTTGGCCTGGTCTATCAGAGCTCCTGAGTCCAGCTGTGGATCCTCCAGCAGGGGGCGCTGCTGGACTCTTTCCACTGCAGCCTTGTAGTTGAGCAGGAATGAGACGTCTTCAGCTCTCAGCTCGTCCTCTGTGGCTCTGACTGTGTGTGAAAGAGCTGCTATCTCTCTGCTTAGAGCCTCCATCTTCTCCTTCATCCTCTGACTCTTCTGCTCCTCTTCCTCCCTCAGTGCAGCCATCCTGGCCTCCTCTTCCTCTTCTAGAAACTGGTGAAGCTTCCTAAACTGCTCCTTAATCTGCCTCTCTGTGTGTCGGGCCTGGACGTTAATGTGTTTTGCTGTTTGATCAAACTTCACTTGAACTTCTTCAAAACCCTTTAACTTCTTCTTTAAGGGCTCCAGAGTTTCCTCAACTTCCCTCTTGAGTTTTGAAGCAACTTCTTCGATGGGTCTGAATCTGTGGTTTTTGTGTGTGTCTGAATGCAGACAGATGAGACACACTGGCTGCTGATGGTCCAGACAGAAGAGTTTGAGTTTCTCAGAGTGCAGACTGCAGAGAGCCTCTGAAGATCTCTGCTCTCTCTGCTGTAAGAAGCTCTCACACAGGTTCTTCAACACCAGACTAATAGGTGGTTCATCTCTTGAAGATCTTCTGTAACAAACTGGACACAGTTGATCTTGTTTCTCCCTCCACCAGCTCTTCAGACAGTCTTTACAGAAGCTGTGGCTGCAGGACAGAACAACAGGATCTCTGAAGACCTCCGTACAGACCGGACAGCAGAGATCCTCCTCTGGTCTGGAAGCCATTTAGTCTGAGAGTGAAGCTGAAAACACAGCAGACAGGAAGTAGAGTCAGTCATGGCTCCCCTCCCTCCTCTACTGACTTGACTGAAGTTAACTGTGACTCTGAGTCCAGGTTTTAGTCAAACTCACCTTCAGTGTGTGGAGTGTCAGCAGGTTGAAGCAGCAGTGTTGTAGCTGGACTCACAGGAAGTTGTTAGTTTGGTCTGAAGCTGAATCTGATCGTCTCTTCTTCAGTCTACATCTCTGGGACTGACGATGTCTCATAAAGTTGTTCCTTGTCCTCTGTGTTAATGATAAACCTGGTTTATCTGAGGTGAGTCAGGTGAGGGGCGGAGCTTTACCTCCTATTTGTTTCATAATATGGCTGATAGAGGCTTTCTCACCATTACATCTTCCTCCCCATTGAGCTGGCCAGCTCTCCCTGCCACCCCCCCCCCCCCCCCCCCCCCCCCACCACCACCCGAGGCTGCCTTCATCAACTCTTGCTAACATTTCCATATTTCGCACATTCTGTGACATACAGTAAACTGTAAACTGTCTTGTATGTAACAACATCTATTGCACGTCTGTCCGTCCTGGGTGAGGGATCCCTCCTCTGTTGCTCACCCTGAGGTTTCTCCGATTTTTCCCTGTTAAATGGGTTTTCTATGGAGTTTTTCCTCAGTCGATGTGAGGGTCTAAGGACAGAGGATGTTGTTACGATGCCATGTAAAGCCCTTTGAGACAAACTGTTTGTAAAAACGGGCTATAAATTGCCTTGCCTTGCCTTGCCTTGCCTTGCCTTGCCTTGCCTTGCCTAGCCTAGCCTAGCCTAGCCTAGCCTAGCTCCCTCCACACACAAAATACACTGTTTGGCCAGGTCATTTGGTTCAGTACAGGGAGGCACATGTGCGAGACCCTTCAACACATGACCTTTCATCAGGTTTGATGTGTTTAGAGTAAGTTTATCCTGCAAAATGTGAATCAACTGGATCAAGAAGAAAACTTAACAGAGAAAAAACAAGTGTTACGCCCTCTGTGGAGTCGTGGCTTTAATAACATCTAAAGAGAATGATTATAAACTGATTCCCATTTCAGAGTTTTTAACGATGTGCAGTGACCTGGACTCTTATCTAAAGGAACAATAAAAGTTATGGTGCATGCTTCATGTTTTCAACTCATCAATAAATGGCTAACGTTAGCATTAGCAGCTCTGATGCATGCTAACTAGCTAACCCAGACCAGAGTCCTGCACGGGTCCAATTTTGGAAACCCGCGCCTGCCCTGCCTGTCAATAAAGAGTAAATCTAATCCCGACCCGACCCGCCCGTCGATAAAGACCCGTTTACCTGACCCGTTACCCATGCCACTTAACAATGACCAGAGTTTTTTGCCTTGCCTTGCCAGTGTGCGATTTGTGAAAAAAAAACAGGGAGAGGGGGGGCTCTGTCCTTGGGCCAGTCAACGGACGGGGCCAAACAACACGACTGCACGCACCATGTTCAGATCAAAAACATTTAATAACTTGGAGTGGACCATGGGCTTCCTTTTTTTGCCGCAGTCCAGCAGAGAATTAATGCTCATGAGTCCGGCCGCATCAAGTTTAGGCTTCCACACCTGCGGATCGGACCAGGTCGGGTCTTTGAGAACTCTGGCATGAATGAAGCAGAGCTGCTCAAACGGGTGATCGTGGGCTTTGAGAGGCGAGCTTGCACTTTATTTCGTCCATCATCTCCTCTTACTGGCATGGGCGGCACAGTGAGTCAGTAAGTGACGTTGTCTGTTTTGTCTGCTTTTCAAAGTGAAATAGTTACCCGTCCGTGTTACTTTCAGTTCCGCCCGTACCCTTACCCATTTATAGAAGTAGCTATAATTTTTACCCGTCAGACACATTTTTTGTGGGTATCCAGCGGGTACCCACGGATACTTGTACCGTTGAAGAACTCTGATCCAGTCCGAATTAATCCATTTTTCTTTACTTTTATGTAGGCCTAACTTTTACAGGCATTCATTTGTCCAATTTTGTTGATAAATAGCTAGTATTAGTAGCTTTGCAGTTTATTAAAAGAAAGTTCTGCACTTAATTTAATGTTTCACTCTTGACTCTTTTAAGACCAATGTGAACACTTGTCTATCATGTGAATGGTTCAACTGAAGTTAGCATGCCAGTTAGCCCTCACACATGTTTTCATGACTCAGCAATTCTGTAGCTTTCAATTAGCCTATTTATTATTTCAATTGAATTGATACACTTTTGTTTAATATTGTATAAGATGAATGAATTTGTTTTTTCCTTTTTGTCTGTTACTTTTAAAGGTGCTAATTAGGCTTAGCCTATTAATTTTTACTGAGATGGAGGAACTCTGGACATATTTTTATTTTTCGAAAATACTTGTTTGTATAATTTTGATTTTAAGTTACACTGGGTTAGGATATGCTATTTCTACTGTTCAGTGGTCAGTGAAAGTGAGTAACTCTGCTGCTGCAGTGTCTCCTCTTTGACTCCATCATTATTTATGACAAAATATAAAAATTAAAACCAGTGATAAGTCAAAGAGAAATAAAGAGTGTGTATAATAATGAGACAGCAGGAGGACAGGTGCAGTTTAACAGGTTCAATTCACTGACTTTTCCATTATTATAAATATGATCATCCTCTTTATCTCTAACTGCTCTGCTCCACTGTCACTGACACCATCACTGTTAACAGCTTCACAGGGAGGTTATTCCATGTGTTAATGTATGGAAACATCTTCTGAGTGAAAGTGTGTGTGAAGGTGTGTATGTGTGTGTTAGTATCAGGATCAGAGAACGACAGTTTTCCTCTGTTGAAGTCCAGATTCACTCTGATCCTCTGGAACTTCTTCTTCACTGGGAGATTAATGACTGGACCTGATGGTGTTAATGCTGAGTGTTTACCTACATTGTAATATATTCCCCATAATCCAGATAGTATCTTGTTTCCCGTCCTCTGCACAGATTCTGTTAACACACCAAGTCTCCACCCTTTAATATCTCCAACCTCGACATCCCAGCTGTGAGTCCCTGAGTTAAAACCCTCAAAGCCCAGGACAGAACAGAAAGAATGAATCCTCTCTGGATTGTCAGGAAGCTGCTGTTTGTCTCCTCCTCTCACACTGGTCAGATCTTCAGACAGGATGAGTCCTGGATGAGCAGTGTTTGGGTCCAGAACCACAGGACTGTAGGAGACCATGTCCTTCATCTTGTTCCAGATGTTGAAGGTCAGGTTGCCCAGGTGTTTGGCCTGGTCTATCAGAGCTCCTGAGTCCAGCTGTGGATCCTCCAGCAGGGGGCGCTGCTGGACTCTTTCCACTACAGCCTTGTAGTTGAGCAGGAATGAGACATCTTCAGCTCTCAGCTCGTCCTCTGTGGCTCTGACTGTGTGTGAAAGAGCTGCTATCTCTCTGCTCAGAGCCTCCATCTTCTCCTTCATCCTTTGACTCTTCTGCTCCTCTTCCTCCCTCAGTGCAGCCATCCTGTCCTCCTCTTCCTCTTCTAGAAACTGGTGAAGCTTCTTAAACTGCTCCTTAATCTGCCTTTCTGTGTGTCGGGCCTGGACCTTAATGTGTTTTGTTGTTTGATCAAACTTCACTTGAACTTCTTCAAAACCCTTTAATTTCTTCTTTAAGGGCTCCAGAGTTTCCTCAAGTTCCTTCTTGAGTTGTGAAGCAGCTTCATCTATGGGTTTGAATCTGTGTTTTTTGTGTGTGTCTGAATGCAGACAGATGAGACACACTGGCTGCTGATGGTCCAGACAGAAGAGTTTGAGTTTCTCAGAGTGCAGACTGCAGAGAGCCTCTGAAGATCTCTGCTCTCTCTGCTGTAAGAAGCTTTCACACAGGTTCTTTATTACCAGACTAACAGGTGGTTCATCTCTTGAAGATCTTCTCTTACAAACTGGACACAGTTGATCTCGTTTCTCTCTCCACCATCTCTGCAGACAGTCTTTACAGAAGCTGTGGCTGCAGGACAGAACAACAGGATCTCTGAAGACCTCCGTACAAACCGGACAGCAGAGATCCTCCTCTGCTCTGGAAGCCATTTAGTCTGTGAGTGAAGCTGAAAACACAGCAGACAAGAAGTAGAGTCAGTCATGGCTCCCCTCCCTCCTTTACTGACTTGACTGAAGTTTACTGTGACTCTGAGTCCAGGTTTTAGTCAAACTCACCTTCAGTGTGTGGAGTGTCAGCAGGTTGAAGCAGCAGTGTTGTAGCTGGACTCACTCACAGGAAGTTGTTAGTTTGGTCTGAAGCTGAATCTGATCGTCTCTTCTTCAGTCTGTGTTTCTGGGACTGACAAAGTCCAATAAAGTTGTCCCTGGGACTTTGTCCTCAGTGTTAACAACTCACCTGGTTTATCTCAGGTGAGGGGTGGAGCTTGACATTATGAATTATTATGGCTGCCAGAGGCTTTTTTGGCATTTTGACATGTTGTATCTACCTGTCAGTAGCCAGGACCTTCGGCACGCCCTGGGGTGGTTTGCAGCCGAGTGTGAAGCAGATGGGATGGGAATCAGCACCTCTAAGTCCCCTCCAGGTAGTAGTAGAGTTCCTGCATCAGGTGGAGGAGTTTAAGTATCTTGGGGTCTTGTTCACGAGAGGGGAAGGATGGAGTGTGAGATTGACAGGTGGATCGGTGCAGCGGCTGCAGTAATGCGGTTGTTCTATCAGTTCGTTGTGGTGAAGAAGGAGTTGAGCAGAAAGGTGAAGCTCTCGATTTACCGGTCAATCTACGTTCCCACCCTCACCTATGGTCATGAACTCTGGGTCATGACCGAAGATTCCGGACACAAGCTTCCTCCGCAGGGTGGCGGGGCGCTCCCTTAGAGATAGGGTGAGGAGCTCTGTCACCCGGGAGGAGCTCAGAGTAGAGCCGCTGCTCCTCCACATCGAGAGGAGCCAGCTGAGGTGGCTCGGGCATCTGTATCGGATGCCTCCTGGACGCCTCCCTTGGGAGGTGTTCTGGGCATGTCCCACCGGTAGGAGACACCTAGGAAGAGCCAGGACACGCTGGAGTGACTATATGTCATTTGGCTGGCCTGGGAATGCTTTGGGATCCTCCCGGAAGAGCTAGAGGAGGTGTCCGCGGAGAGGGAAGTCTGGGTGTCCCTGCTCCGACTGCTGCCCCTGCGACCCGGACCCGGACGAAGCGTAAGAAGATAGAGCAAAAATAGAAGCTCTGCGTATGTGTTGCGGAGGGCTGCGGATTTCCGGAGCCGTGAAGCAGCACATCCGCAGCTGGTGGGAACTTACACATTGACTAGAATTGAAACGTATCGTATCCGCTGCTGTGCTGGCGTGGAATCGCAGCCATTCCACATCCAGTGGAAATTGCCCATTAAACACATGACCTTTCACCAGGGTTGACATGTTTCGAGTGGCCTTAGGCTGTGAAATTTGCGATTCAATTGGACCAAGAAGAAGAACGGGAAAAACGACAGTGTCACTGCTCTCTGTGGAGCTGTGGCCTTAATCATAATGACATCTAAAGAGAAGCTTGATTAGCTCATAAACTGAAGCTCATTTCAGGGGGGCGACCGCCATTCTGACATTTCCCCCGTCCGACATAGGCCTCTAATTGCCTAAATGGTGACACTTCATCTAATGTCCCGTCATTCCGACAATTCTTGCCTCCTATGGTCGGAATGACGGTATTTGTATTGACGGGTTTAGGCAATGATGAAAGGAGTTGGTTAAGTTTAGTAAAAAGACCAAGTAGAGGCTAGACAGGCCAGATAGAGAGAGACCAGATAAGTAGGAGGGAGTCGCCTGTTGAGTAACACACATTTTGAAAGCCTTATCGGAATAGTGGCACGATGGCATGTCGGTAGTATGTCTTAATGGTGGGATGTTGGAGTGGTGGGATGTTGGAATGGTGGGATGTCAGAATGACAGCATGTAACCTTAATTTCAAACTTTGTAACAGTCATTTACATGCAGCATGTGACTGTACTCAGCTTTGAACTCTCCTTGACCTTGACTATCATGTAGGACCAATAATAAGTTATGGTGCATGCTGCTGTTTTCAACTTTACATCAACATACTGTAGATATAGATAAATGGCTAATGTTAGCATTAGCAGGTCTATACCAAGCTGCATCAAGTTTCATTGTTTCACTCATGAGTATTTTAAAACTAATGTAAAACACTTGTGTCTCTATCACGTGATGTGTTCAACTAAAGTTAGCATGCTTGCTAGCACTCATGCATGTTCATGACTCATGACATCATCATGAGCTAACCTGTAGTATTTATTAAATGCACTATTGGAGGCATCAAGTAGAAATGCAGGACATTTACAACCAGGTCAAGATACTATTCTTATTGCTGTGTCCTTCAGCTTCAGCAGTCCTGTGAGAAGCTGGTGAGAAACGATATTTTGTTTCAGCCTATGTATTGTACATACATATGTGTGAAATGACAATAAAGTGTCTTGAGTCTTGAGTCATTTCGGTAAAAAGTAAATCAGTGAGATATTTTCCTCTCTTTAATCCAAGTTTGAGTGAAAAAGTATTAGACAATAACGACAATAAATAAATGCAGTGATGATAAAAATAAAGCTGCAGATCTAGGCTACACATCAGATCGCTGCAGCTGAATAACGTCGCTCATCCAGCAGCTTCTCTCATTTCCATTTCCTCCATTCTCCATCTTCCTTCTCCTTGTGTGTGTGTGTGTCTGTTGCATGCACTTGGTTTGGTTTTGTTGCTTTTGTGCCAGTGTTCACTCTGTGCTGTACATTTGCATATTATGAATACACATAGTACATTTGGGTGTGTGTGTGTGTGCGCAGCCTACATTTGCAGGCAACTTTACATATACGTGTGTGTGTGTATAGATGCTTTTTTTGAGTCACTTGTGTGTATATGTATGTGTGTAAATGTGTGTTGTAGTTGTGCGTTTGTGCTTCAGTCAGCGCTGGAATGAAATATAACTCCTCGTTGTTATGAAAACCACATCCTGCATTCCCAAATTAGAGAAGAAGAAGTTGACTTTTTCAAACATAGAAACAAACACACACACACACGCACATACACACACCTCCCCTTCCCCTTCTTCTTCTTCTTCTCTGTGTTTGGCAGTGCAGGTGAAGAGTCGGGTTTATAAACAATAACAAAAAAAAACTGTTTGGAAGAAGAAAAAGAAGAAAATGAGAGGCTGTGTGTGCGTGTGTCGTAAACATTAGCCTATGAAAATATGGAGCTGGTGTTTTCTGTCAGTAACACTGTTTCTGTTGACACAATTTGGGAAACCTGTACGTTTCAGTTTCTGCATCTCTTTCTAAAATTAGAGAGAAAATGTTTAATTCGGGTCGAAGATGTTGGAGCTGAAAAGACTCTGCACAAAAAGCTGAGACACACGTCGAAGAATGTCGAACTGATCATGCAAAAGTTGAACTGAGTCAGAGGAGGAGGAGGATGTTAATTTAAGAGAATAAACTTGACATTTCAAAAATTAAAGTCAACCTTTTGAGACACAATCCTTCTAATAATCCCTAACAACACTGCGTTTACGAGCCAAAAAAGAAATAATTCGTTTTTTTTCTTTCTCAGAGCTGATTGTGAGATACAGTTCCACCATTTTTGTCTGTGCAGAGAGTGGAGTTTGATATCTTCTCTAAAGGTTGACTTTAATTTGAAATACTCAAAATAAATTCTTGACATTTTGATTTTTCTCTCTAAAGGCAAAATTTAAATGAAAATCCTCCAAAAGACTCGGTTCAACTTTATTCTCAACAATTTTGACTTTTATTTACTAATGATGAACAAAGATCTCCCTCCTCTTGTTTTGATTTAAATGTTGCCAGCTGTCGGTGTAACTTCTGCCACCAGGGGGCTCCAAAAACAAGACAGATGCTGCTGAATGTGCAAAATTCTTTACTCCTGCACTATTTTAAATGCATGTGTGTGTTCACATTGATTTATTGAGTACATCAACATGCAGTGAACCATCAGGGCCTTAAACTGGTCCTCAACAGTCGCCTTCTTAGATGTGTAGTAGGCTACTAGTGGGAGAGAAAGGGGCGATTATTAAAATTTGTGAAACTGGCGACACACACAGTCGGCACAGATGTCGGCCATGTTGCCATGTTTGAAGGGCAAACGCAGCAAAGTCAAACATTTCAGGTGTAAACAGCCGCTGAGGATTTTTTTGTTGTTGTTGTTGCTGTTCATGTCTTTGGATTATTAATGTTTTATCCTCCTGCCAGCAGCTGCAGCTTTTGCCCCAGATGACCCGTCACCTCTGGGCACATGTGTTGGGATGCACCAGCCCTATAATTACCATCCCTCCGTCTCCACCCACAGACTCAGACTCGCGTCTTCACGGCTGCAATTAGACGGCTTATATCTCGCTAATGGAGAGTCGTCTGTAGATCAGAGCGAATGGATGGAAAATGATAAAAATGAAAAATGTAAATGTGGCCGTTTGACACCAAAACTGTCGGTGTTTTATGATCCTGAAAAAAAAAAACTCACCTTCCAGATTCAGGCCAGAGTTGGATCGTCCACAGGAAGGAGCTTGAACCCAACAGCAATTAAAAAGTGCATCACCAGCAGCTGTTTAATGAGAAGGTGGAGGAGGTTGATCCAAAAACAGCAGCCGAGGTCCTGATGTCAAAAAATAAAAAATAAAAGTCCAACTCGGTCAAAGTTTAAACTGTTTGAGTCTTTGGTGTTTTTAAGTCAGACTTTTTCTTTATGTGCTTGATAATGAAAAAGCTTGTTCACACTCATCTTCTTACTGTAAGTCTCTCCCCCACACACACACACACACACACACACACACACTCTCCTTTGCTCTCCACGGACACACACATACACATGCACGCACACTCTTGGTTGACCTTGCGATCGCTGCTCTCGCCTGCAGCCCCGAGCGTTGCCTCGCTGCCATGGCGACGCAGCTGTACCGCTTGTGGCCGGATAAACAGCAGCAGCTGGTTCCAATTGTGCTGTGTCACTGTGTGTGTGTGTGTGTGTGTGTTGTGTGTCCTCTCATTAAAGCAGCACACTCCACCAGTCATCTGTCTCTTTCTTTGGGGAGAACGAGGTGAAACATCCTCCTCTTCCTCTTCCTCTCTCCTAATAATTTCATCTCACCCTCTTCTCCTCCACTCCCTCTCTCCTCCTAGTCCTCCTCCTCTCTTTTCTCTCCTCCTATATTTGTCCACAGTCACATCTGCTCACTTCGTTCGGATGTTTCAGAAACTATTTCTGGTCTGAATCTACAGAGGAAACAGCTGCACATGAGCATCGAGACTTAACTGTAGAGCTTTACATGTCTGTTAATAATAATAATAATAATATTCATGTGCACATACCAAAAAGGAGAAAGGAACCAAATAGGCTACCAAAAGAAAAAATAACAAATAGCATAAGAGTACATGTACAGACAAGTGTTGTTGCCCCAGATCTGTGTCTTTGGTCCTGATGATGGGAATAAGATGTTGCCATGAATAGAAATTGATGAACTGTCCTATCTTCTGCAGCATTCAAGTCCAGATGTGATGAAACAAGGGCGGAGTCTGTGCACACTCAAAGTAAACAAAAAAAGAAGAAAGAAAGCTGTATTTCCAGAAGAAGAATAAAAAACTGAAACAAGAACAGATTGGAAATAAAGGTCCAACTTTGAGGTTTGCAAATTCTGGTTGTCCTTTTTTTTTTTTACTTTTTAAACTGAGAGGCAAAAGCTGGTTTTGAATAAAAACAAAAAATATTATCTGAATATCATCATGTGTTGATGCTAGAGGCTAATCAAAAACAGAAAAGGGTTAGACAGAGCTAATCAGCTACGATAGCTCATCTTAGCTACGATAATTAACTGGTTCCTCATTGGTCAGCTCTTTGAAGGTGGTTTCCTATTGGTTAAAGGGGGGATTTAACATCTTTAGCAGCATTTCCCTTCCTTTCCTTTCACTAACCGCCTCATTAATAAACTTAATTGCCAAAGTTTCAGGTTGATTGACTGAACTTTCAGGGGAAATCGGACAATCGGGGCCTCCTTCCCTCCCTCCCTCTCTGCCCGCCTTATTTCCCATGATGCTTTGTGCTCCACTGGTTTGAAACAGAACAAAGATGAAGTTCAACACCCTGTTCACTTCTCCTGTCAAAAGATGGAGCCTCCCTTTGTCTTGTTAAAGGTCTGTGTGTGTGTTGTCAGAGTGTGTGTTCATGTGCCTGTCGATGCATGGATTTCATTGTGTGCGTGTGTGTGTGTGTGTGTGTGTGTGTGTGTGTGTGTGTGTGTGTGTGTGTGTGTGTGTGTGTGTGTGTGTGTGTGTGTGTTGGAGGGTTAATAAGCTCTGTGGTTCACCTGAGTCTCTCGAGCCTCGGGACACACAACCAGACATGTGTGTTTTGTGTGTGTGCGTGTGTGAATAATTTATAGCTGCAGAGAAAACCACACTTTCATTCCTTTCTCTTTATAATTGCAGTTTCTCAACATTTATTGTGATAAGAACCGTTTAACGAGCCGCTGCAGAGTTTGAGGTGACTGAGGTGTTTACATTTCTGTTTGTGTTCAACAAACACAAACAAACCAAACACAATGAGTTGGTTAATGAGCTTTATAGATCTGCTGCTAAACCAAAGGTCTATTTTTAGACTTGACGCGACTAACCTAATGCGGAGCTAGGCTAACCACAACCTAGCTCGAGCAAACTGTTCCTTTAACTCTGTCTAAACAAATGTGTCTCAAATTGTAAAAAAGTGTTTCACACTGACACTCACTGTAGCTAAGCACCAGGTTGGTTCACAACACTGCTCACCTTTGATGGTGGCCATCTTGTTTTTGTAGCGGAGGAGAAGGAACCGCTAAATTATTATTAGGCTAATTGTTAAAGGGATAGTTCAACATTTTTGAAAATTGGCCCATCGCCATGATCCCCCTAGTAATAGCAGTAGGTTCGTTACCTTTAATTGTTGGTCCAAGCTGCTTTTAGATCGGGGGAGAAGAATACCGAGCGGCGCAGCTACACTACGGAGGCTAATGGAATTTCTTGGTTTTGCTCATGAAACTCAGCAAATACACAACCAAAAAACTCAAAAACGCTGTGGTGGACAAGTTGTGACCTGCACATTTACCACGCTATGAGATAATAGCGGAAAGTTAAGAGAAGTGAAGCAAATACTCGGAACTACTTTCTTCAGTGAACCACTGGTCGGAGGGACACAGTGTGCGCACCTCAGCCAGTGCCGTAGTATACGGACGTATCTGCAGTAAACAGGCGCTTTTGAAATCACTCCGCCGAGCAGCCGTCTAGAGTGTAAAGTCCGACTTTGCCTCTAAAACAACTCCATCTCGCAACTTTCCGCTATTATCTCATAGCGTGGTGAATGTGCAGGTCACAACTTGTCCACCACAGCGTTTTTGAGTTTTTTGGTTGTGTATTTGCTGAGTTTCATGAGCAAAACCAAGAAATTCCATTAGCCTCCGTAGTGTAGCTGCGCCGCTCGGTATTCTTCTCCCCCGATCTAAAAGCAGCTTGGACCAACAATTAAAGGTAAAGAACCTACTGCTATTACTAGGGGGATCATGGCGATGGGCCAATTTTCAAAAATGTTGAACTATCCCTTTAAAATGGCAGCAGAGGAGGAAGGAAATGTTGTTTATAAAGATGACGCTGCATTGGTGAAGACATCACATCTGAGTTCACCATGTTCTAACTTTACAAGTCGATGACAGAGCAATCGTTTTGTTAGCTGTTCGTGTTAGCATTGTTAGCTAGAAGCACAATACTGTTGCTATGACTAATTTAATGACAGAAAATAAGACTAAATGTCTAAAACTTTCAGTTTTTATTCACGTTTGGTGTTTGGAGCAACCATTTTGGATTATGAATTTACTACTGGAGTTCCTCCAAGTTTCTGAGTTATAATTCTGACCTCAGGGACATTTATAATGACATAGCCATCTGGGAACTTGGAAAATCCAATTTCCAACTTCCACGTGAACGCACCATAATTTCCATGTTGCATGAAACAGAAGGTAGGCGCTCGCTCTGGAGTCAAATGTTCTATAGCAGCAGGTTCAGACCCAGGCCCTGACAGCACCACTGCTGCACCGTGCCATCCTCAGATGATCACAGTTTAGGAAATGGTTTTACTAAATATTGTTTGTATTTTCCAACATTTCTGTTGCTCTGATTAACTCTGAGTTTGGTTTGTTGTGGTGCAAACTTCCAACGCTGCCAGCAGCACTTTTAACCTGAGCATCACCTGCCTTTGGTTCGCAGGTGTGAGTGTGCATCTGATGAAATATGCATTGGCTGTTGTTGTCGTTTGTACTTTTGTCTCAAACTGGTGTGGAAGTGTTTTTCTTCTTCTTCATCTCAAACCACCGCAAGTGGAAAAATGTTCTTTTGATTTGATTCGGTCGCCCTTCAGCGAGCGCCGACCTTTTCCCACAAGCGTGTGCAGGTGCAAACAAACGGCAACGTTAACGACGCGGCTGAGCTGCATTTACATGTGTCAGATCATCCAGGGCTGTGGAAGTCGTGCATGCTCGCTCACGTTCCTGCCTCCCTCAGATAATTAAATGACACTAACATTATCAACACCGGAGGCCTTTCGGCGCGATGGAGATGAGGCAAAGTGTTTGCTGTGGAAAAGATCAATGAGGTGCTGTGGCTTAGTGGGTCAAAGCGCCTGTCTTGTAAACAGGCGATCCTGGGTTCAAATCCCAGCAGCACCTCTCTGTTGTCTGCAGGTTTCATATGTTATAGCATGAGATTCTGGTCTGTATGATCTGTATCTTTATCCTGATTCACATCTTTCTCAGCTAAAACAGTGACGTTCCCAGTCACAGATACATATCACACACACAGACAGAAACTCTGTAACCTCCTTTAAACTGGTTTGAAACAGTGTTTTATTTATTTATTTATTATTTCTTGAAACACCTACAGAGAGACGGGCCCTGCATCAGGGTCAGTCTCTTTCATCAAAGACCAGAATAAAACTCAGCTCTTTTCTTTGATATCTGGAGAGTTTTGCTTCAAAAAGCCTTTCATCCGTCGTCAGAACCAAGCAGCTCTTGTCCTTGCAGGATGAAGGTGCTGTGGCTTAGCTGGTTAAAGCGCCTGTCTTGTAAACAGGAGATCCTGGGTTCAAGTCCCAGCAGCACCTCATGGAGACACTGGACATGTCCTGACACCTTCACGGCCCCTCTGTGGCTCTGTGGATCTTACACTGAAGCACAAGCTGAGATATTGAGATGTCACCTGCAGCTCAGTTTTCAAATTCTGATGGATTTATAGTTTTTGCAGTGAAAGAGATACTTCAGGGTTTTTCACTAGTTCAGACCTGCTAAGAGTTAAACTAGCTTTTTTTTTTTTTTTTCACCGGTCTCATGACTCTGCAGTAGAAATAGGGTACGTAGGTATTCATCAGCATTGACATAAACCCTAAACTTTGACGACGTCTGTCAGGTTAATAACACACCTGTCACCTGTCCAGCAGGGAGCAGTAAAGAGTAAAAAAACACACAATCACTAATTATCTGTTGGACCAGCTGTGCAAATGTCATTGGCTTTGTATTAGGACGTTTCTTTTTTGTTATAAAGAGCATTATATATGTTCTATTGTGTATTATATATCCAGTTCTGACTTGTTTACATGTAACCAAAACCACCATCTTCCTCTAAATGTAAGCAAAGAGCTGTCACTGCAGAAACCAGTGGTTCCCAACGTTTTACACCTCAAGGCTGATTTTGAAAATCTTAAAACCGTTGCCGACTCTTTACAGTAACAACACTGAGGCCAAAATGTGGCTCCAAAGCTTCATTTTTAAACGCCATTAATGTTTTTAAAGGTGATTTCACATTACACTGCAAAAACTCAAAATCTTACCAAGAATATTTGTCCTATTTCCAGTCAAAAATGTAATTTCTAGTCGAAACAAATCTAATTTTACCTAAAATAAGACTCATCACATAAAAAGTAGCTTGTTTTTAGACACTTTTTCCTTCTTTCAAGCATATTTTCAATTGAAATAAGTAGAAAAATTTGATAGTGGAGCAAGTTTTTCTTCCTTACTATTACAAGCACAAAAAACTTGCTTTCACTGGCAGATTTTTCTACTTATTTCAAGTGAAAATTAGTTTGAAACAAGTGAAAATGATCAAAAAACAAGTTAATATTTAGGTAATGAGTCTTATTTTACAGTAAGTGGAGAGAGTTTAGTTTTGACTAGAAATGAGACATTTTGACAAGAGATAAGACAGATATTGTTGGAAAGATTTTGAGTTTTTGCAGTGTAGAATGTTTAAATACGGTATAATGATGTCCATCAATGTTTACTGTACCGTAATCACACCCTTACACCTACACTGTGCTGTTTTAATAATGATTCTGTCACTAAAAGTGGTGATAATCTTGTTTTTTCTTTATTGTGCGACGCTGCTGAACAGTCACACTGTGTTTTGTGGACGGATCCTGAGTTTTGTTGGAAACACAATAAATGTTTTGACCCAGAAACGACGTCTGTGTTTTTTGTTGTTTGACACCGAACATGAACTGAGGGCATCGCCGTTTGAACTCACACAGATGAAACGTGTGTGTGTGTGTACGTGTGTGTGTGTGTGTGTGTACGTGAACCAGGTTTGAACTTGGAACATGAAGAGCTGTGACTGACAGAGCATCAGAGTGTCCCACTGGGAGACGACGCCTCAGAGCAGTGTGTGTGTGTGTGTGTGTGTGTGTGTGTGTGTGTGTGTGTGTGTGTGTGTGTGTGTGTGTGTGTGTGTGTGTGTGTGTGTGTGTGTGTGTGTGTGTGTGTGTGTGTGTGTGTGTGTGCGTGTGTCAGAAACAGAAAGTTGATGTGTAGTGTTTCAGTGAGCACAGATGCATCCATCAGTGTGAGTCTCTATATGTGCAGGAAGAAGATGAAAGGGATGCAGACTGGCCTCAGGCTCCAATTAAAAAAAAAAAAAAACAGGCTGAGGTTGCCATGGCGATACAGGTGAAGTGAAGTGCTGTATGAAATATTAGCGATGGACGATGGAGTGAGTGAGTGAGTGAGTGATGGATGGACGACAGGTTTACTCCTCCAGCTGAGAACAAACTGTTGAACTTCACTGTGTTTGTTCTGCTTCTGCTGAGCTTTTATTGTGGAGGGCACAGGAAGTTCACGCATACACACACACACACATGGGTGCTCACATGTCGGTTTAGTGTGTTTCTCTGAAGAGACTCATCAACCATCACTTAGCTGTAACTGTTCTAGCTGTGAGTAAAGAAGTCGCTCTGTACGGGAAAGAAACAAACTGAATGAGAGAGAGATGGAGGTGATTCATTACAAGCTTTTGTTTCGATTAAAAGGCTCAGGACACACACACACACACACACACACAGAAACACACACACACACACACACACTATTATAGACTCTTCCTGTATGAGTCGACTTGTTCCTGTCACTTGCTTTTTATTCTGCTGCATTCATCCTTCATTCATCCTTTGTTCATCCTCCTCCTACTGGAAACAGAGCTGTGTGCACTTACTGTCAGGAGCCTGTGTGTGTGTGTGTGTGTGTGTGTGTGTGTGTGTGTGTGTGTGTGTGTGTGTGTGTGTGTGTGTGTGTGTGTGTGTGTGTGTGTGTGTGTGTGTGTGTGTGTGTGTGTGTGTGTGTGTGTGTGTGTGTGTGTGTGTTTCCCTGAATGCGCCGTCATTATCAATGTGACTTCTTACCTACTCATTCACTCCACACACCTGATGTGTCCAGAGAGAGATCCAACTCAGGACACTGTGAAAAACACTCAAGGTCCAAATACGATCTTGTAAACAAACTAAAGTCAAATTAAACATATATATTTTTATAATAACTTATGTTTAAAGGGACAACGAGGAGTTTGTATTTGGTTATAAAAGAGTCTCATATTAATGTGGATGAATCTACGTCACCACTTGTTAAAGGACAATTCAACTCGGGGCTGTATGTTCCTAACATTTTAGGTCTAAAAGGAGGAATCTGAATATTTTCAGTTTAATTGCTCCTGTTTTGCGGTAGTTGTGTCTGTCCCCGCATCGCCACGGCAGCAATGAATGGGAGCGGATTGAAGTTCTGCTGCTTATAGGCTGTTTACATCCCTCAAAGCCACAGACAGCGTCAGATGGAGACTCAAACATGACCCCAGAAGTTTATTTACTTCAAGCAAGCCGACATGTTTTTAGATTTAGATTTAATTCAAAGTCTCGCGCGAGACCCAAGTTGACGCTCGGTGTGTTCACGTGCAGTCGGAAGCTCCTGTTTGTGTCATAAACACAGGAATATATATATATGTATATACATTAAACCAACTTCTCAGTTGCGGGTGACAGACACAACTACCGCAAAACATGAGCAATTAAACTGAAAATCTTCAGATTCCTTCTTTTAGACCTAAAATGTTTGGAAAATACCGTCCCGAGTTGAATTTGCCGGGAATTGTCCTTTAATGGGTCCATTTTCGATAAATATATCGTTTTGCCTTTATAGTTATTACGACGGTATCTGATCGTCTTCAAACCTCCGACTTTCATTCTTGATTTGAAAACATTCTTTTTGCTTTTCACCATGCGCGCAGAGGCTCATGGGAAATGTAGTGTGAAACACTTCACTTTCCAAAACTCCTTGTTGTCCCTTTAATAGCCTATGTAAAAACCATCTCAGTGTAGTTTCCCATCTTCTCTCTCTCAGCTTCTCTCTGCAGCTCTAGTAACAACAGGTCGGTGTCAGCCAATGAGAAGAGAGGAGGAGGCTCTGAGCCTCTCTTCTGATTGGCTGTGTCACCTGTCGTCGCTGCCACGCCTCACACACACACACACACACACACACACACACCTACACACACACACACACACACACATACACACACAGCTGACAGGAGGAGAGGATCATGGGAAATTAACACCGATGTGTTCCTGTTAGAGAAACAACTTTAATATTCACTGGATGGAGGAAAAACAGCTGCTGCCGCAACACACACACACACACACACACACACACACACACACATACACACACACACACACACACACACACCTTCTCTGTCCTCTTCTATTTTTAAATGTCACCTCTCTCTCTCTGTCGCTCCACTGTCTCTGGGTATCTCTCGCCCTTCCCTCTCCTCTTTATGCACGCTCACGCCTCCCCCTCTCTCCCTCCCTCCCTCTCTCCTTCCCTCCTCTCTCACCTTCTCCTCCCTCTCTCTCTGACTGTCACCTCTCTCCTCCTCTCTCCTTCACTTTCACACTCATTATCCTGAACTTTCTTCTTCTTCTTCTCCGTTAACTCTTCATGCACAGTTTCTTTTTTACCAGATGTAATTTATGGGCAGATGTTTCACCACACCTGGCAGTTACATCAGAATAATAGGCCTACACAATATTAGTAACACTGATCTGGTCGCACACAACAACAGAAGCTCATTCGGCCTCGTAGAACTGAAGCCAGTAACAACCTTGGTGTTTCCGACGGTCCATGAATGCAGCATCAGAGTGCGTCCAGCTTCAGTCCGTCTCGTAGCTGCTGCATGAGGAAGGTGGAGCTCTGATCTCCATCCTGCACCTGTGATGAGCTGCAGATCTGGTGGAAACGTTAAAGCAGCACGTTCACACTTCACTCTACAGCCGCTTTCCCACTAAAATTAGCAGGTTGATGCAGGTTTTTTAAACGCAGGTCGACCCGCTAACAATCGGCATTTGGCTCCTTTCCCATTGACCAAAACGAGCCGGGTCTGACCCCTCCACTTCCACCGCTGTGTCTGGTGACCTCATCACGCTGCGATCACAGTGATGATATCATAAGACATTAGCCTGACTCTCGCCAGACCCTTGTAGTTCCGCAAAGCTCCACCAGAGGCGCTACGCTCAGCTTCACACAAGGGTCTGGACTCGAGGCCAATGCAAACTTCTTCCCCGGAGCAAAAAATAATGAACCAATCAGGATCGCCGGGCGGGACTTTCTGAGGTGTGACGTAGCGCTGAAGCGACTGTTTGAGTCAAACAACAATGGCGGCTCGCAGTGAGGAGTCGTGCGTTGGCATTGATTCTGCTATTTCAACTGTTTTGTCGAATCTATCGAATATTAATTCTTTGAAAGATGAACAGAGAACGGTTTTGAAGGCATTTATTGGTGGCAAGGATGTTTTCGCTCTTCTTCCGACCGAAGAAGTAGCACGTCATTCAAGATAACGGACAAGTGGTTTATCCAATCACATACAAGATTTTTTTTACAAGGCCCCGCCTTCTGAAATGAATCGCCTATGGAGCAGTCCCAGACCCTTGTGTGGAGCTCAGCGTAGCTTTGCGGAACTACAAGGGTCTGGCGAGAGTCAGGCTAATAAGACATAAGCTTTGCAACAGAATTCAGGGAAGTAAACAACAGAGAGCAACATGGAAGCGAGTCATGGCGGTGGTCATTGTTCTTTCTTGTTTTGCACTTGTTTTGTCCGTCCTCAAAACGGTCAAAAGGCAGCGGACGATGAACGATTTTCGAGCGCTGAAATCAATCGCTCAAATCCCAGTCTCGAATGCGAGCAGAGCTTTGTTTTGGTACCTGATATGAGACATGACTGGCCCGATGTCATGATGTGGCGTCACTTATAACGCTCAACGTCATCACGTAAATTAGCGGGTTGACTCGGGTCTGGCGTTCCCACTGCAAGCCGATCGGAGCCGAGCCAATTAAAGGCGCCGTCCACCAAAAGCCGATTGTTAGCGGGTTTAACCCTCCTTCTGGGCCCAATCTGTTCCCTTCCTCCATCCTTCCTTCTTTCCTTCCTTTCTCCCTTCCTTCTTTCCACAATCCCTTTTCCCTTCCTTTTTTCCTCCCTTCTTCCTTCCTTGAAAGAATCTGTTCCCTCCCTCCCTCCCTCCCTCCCTTCCTTCCTTCCTTCCTTCCTTCCTTCCTTCCTTCCTTCCTTCCTTCCTTCCCTTCGTCCTTCCTTCCTTCCTTCCTTCCTTCCTTCCTTCCTTCCTTCCTTCCTTCCTTCCCTTCGTCCTTACTTCTTCCTTCCTTTTTGACCCAATTGACCCAATCTGTTCCCTCCCTCCATATATCTTTCATTCCTTTTTCCCTTCCTTCTTTCCTCCCATCTTTCTCTTCCTTCCTTCCTTCCTTCCTTCCTTCCTTCCTTCCTTCCATCCTTCCTTCCTTCCTTCCTTCCTTCCTTCCTTCCTTCCTTCCTTCCTTTCTTGACCCAGGAGGAGAACAGGAGGGTTAAACAGGTTTTTTGGCCAGTGGGAAAGGGTTAGCCTATATAGTGTATATCTTCCTCCTCCTCTTCCTCCTCGTCTCACTCATCCTTATTGTTTCTCTTCATGGCTCGTTCTCTCACACAACTGAAGCAGAACTGAACTCTGCTTCTTACCTCACGCACCCATGATAACAGATTTAGCCAAAATATTTTTGTTACAGAGCACGCACACATAAGCACACACACACACACACACACACACACACACACACACACACACACACACACACACACACACACACACACACACACACACACACACACACACACACACACACACACACACACATGCATAGACACTTCTGTTAATAGTATCAGGAGGAGCCAGCTGCTCTCCACTGCAGCAAGACCCCCTGTGGAGCCTGTTAAACCTGTGTGTGTGTGTGTGTGTGTGTGTGTGTGTGTGTGTGTGTGTGTGTGTGTGTGTGTGTGTGTGTGTGTGTGTGTGTGTGTGTGTGTGTGTGTGTGTGTGTGTGTGTGTGTGTGTGTGTGTGTATGTGTGTGTGCAAATGTGTGTGTTTGTGTATATGTGTGTGTGTGCATATACTGTATGTGTGTGTGCGTGTTGTCTCCACCCTCATACTAAGCAGATAAAGTCATATCCTGATGAAAATCACCATATAGGTCAAACAAAAAATGTTTTGTCTCCGTTCATGCTGCTTTACATATACGTGTGTGTGTGTGTGTGTGTGTGTG
This sequence comes from Trachurus trachurus, assembly GCF_905171665.1. NCBI lineage: Eukaryota > Metazoa > Chordata > Actinopteri > Carangiformes > Carangidae > Trachurus > Trachurus trachurus. The sequence goes on along the minus strand of NC_139907.1, from coordinate 2,975,009 downwards.
TGTGTGTGTGTGTGTGTGTGTGTGTGTGATTACATTAGAAAAGTGTGCAATGAGTGTGTGTCTGTATTGTTGTTGTTAGCTCAGTGTCTCAGCTCAGTGTGTATATGAAGACTGAGGATCCATTGAACTTTAAAGTGTCAGAGAGAAACTGCTGCTTCCTCGCATCATCATCATCACCATCATCATCATCATCATCATCATCAGACTCTGTTGTCGTCGTCGTCGTCGAGGTCGCGGGTGCGTTGTGATCTGTGAACCGGTGTGAGCTGTGAGCGCTGCAGGAGAAACTCTCATTAGCATCAGAGATAATGTGATACAACTATGACTGACAGCTCATCTAAAAATAATAGTAAAATAAAAACACAGGCCAGATGTCAACACCTGCAATTTGACTGCAGCTGTGACTTTAAAGGTAAAAAACAAATCTACTAAAGGGATAGTCCAACATTTTGGCAAATTGGCCCATTGCCCTAATCCCTATAGTCATAGCAGTAGGTTTGTTACCTTTAACTGTCGGTGCAAGCTGTTTTTAGAACGGCGGAGCAGAGCCGTGAGCTGCTCAGAGCTACGCTACGGAGGCTCATTATGGGATTTCTTGGTTTCCCTCATCAAACTCATCAAATACACAATCCAACAACTCCACAACGCTCTGGTGGACAAGTTGTGACCTGCACATTCACCACGCTATGAGATAATAACACAACGTTACCACACAGAGTTGTTTTAGAGGGAAATGCAGAGACTGCTTGATGAAAAACTGTCCCTGAAGGCAACGTGCATCAGTGGTTTTGCATGAATTTCCCTCTAAAACAACTCTGTGTGGTAACGTTGTGTTATTATCTCATAGCGTGGTGAATGTGCAGGTCACAACTTGTCCACCAGAGCGTTGTGGAATTGTTGGATTGTGTATTTGATGAGTTTGATGAGAGAAACCATGAGCCTCCGTAGTGTAGCTCTGAGCAGCTCACGGCTCTGCTCCGCAGTTCTAAAAATAGCTTGCACCGACAATTAAAGGTAACAAACCTACTGCTAAGACTATAGGGATTATGGCAGAACTGTCCCTTTAAAGAAAGATACCACTGAGGACTGAGTGATGCCTTCATGAACCATTAAACCATTAAAATGATAATATATAATAATATTTACATTCTCCTTGTTGTTGTTTATTTTCTATCATCTCTGTGTTTATCTCCCGTCCTGAAACTCTTGAACAGAAAATCCTCTCGGTGGCGGCGGCAGCGTAGATCTGCAGCTCAGTGATGATAACACGGTGGTTTAATGTGTTTTGACACATGATGTCATGACTCATGTTCATGTGTCATATTAGTGTTCCTTTAATTATGCAGCAGCGCACAGTCGAAAAAACCTCCATCCAGACGAGGTAACGATTAAAAAATCAGGAGCTGCAGCTTTTTAGAGATTCTTCTTTTTTAGGCTCCGTCACCTAAAACGAAGGTGAAGAGGATGAGAGTAAAAAAAAAGAAGATTCATTTTCATATAAGAGTGAGGTACCGGGGTTATTCAGCATCAGGAGGCGTTTGGTCGTTGGACCGAAGCTGCTGCTGCTGCTGCTGCTCTTGTTGTTTTTATCTCGCCGTATAATGGTGCCTTCATGTGCTATGGTAATTATGGTAAATACCAAAAGACGACGGGAAAAGTGCACATGAACACCCTCACATGTGGTATTTTCCACTGGGCAACTCGTAGAATTTTTTGATGCCCGAGCTGCCGAGATGAGAATAACCTTTGACCTTTTCAACATGGCGGCGAGCAACGCAAGATTCGTTAAGCAAGGCAAGAAAACAGTTAGCAGCTATTCACTTTATGTATGCGTGCATTAATATTAATTAATTAATATTTACCGTTTGAGTTTTGATAATTCATCTTCTTTCTGTAAGAGATTAACTAGGCCATCCAAGATTGTTTTACCCCATAGATACTGTATATACACGACACGTAGATGCCGCACGTGTCATATATCTATGGTTTTACCCAAGTAACAAGTCTGAATCTGTGTGTCCACCCTCTTTATTTTCTCTGTAAAACAACAAAAGCACATGATCACAACACACTAATAAATACCAGGTCACAAGTGGAAAATACCATCTGTACCATAGCACATGAAGGCAGCATAATCCGCGGCCTCGGTGCGTCAGCGTGAAGCTGCCGGCAGATTTTAACCTCTGGAAAAAAAGCAAAAAAAAAAAAAAAAGCTGAAATGAAGAACTGAGTCTACTCCACTCTTTGCTCATCTCGTCTCTCTGTAGCCGACGTTGCGATGGCTCCCAGCATGGCGGCGGCGGCAGTGGCGGCGGGAGCGGTGGCGGCGGCGGCGTCTTCCCAGCCTGCTTTGCATATGACTGCAGGGGTTTGTGGGATCAAAGAGAGGAAGTGGCGAGGCAGCAGCGTCTGATGAAACGCCCGCTGCTCCTATCAGGAGGCCGCGGGAGAGGTTTTACTGTACTTTGCCGTCTGCAGGGGGCTGATGCTGCTGCTGCTGATGCTTTTTTTTTTTTTTTTCTTCCTTACTGATGCTCTGCTGACGGCGGCGGATGGTTTCAGGGCGCCTCGCTGTGCCGCTGCACTCAGGGGCTGGTTGACAGGTGTAGAAGGAGCTGATGATGGACTCACGCTGCCGGTGACCTTTAACTCTTCAAAGCTGCAGCAGGAGAAACAGAGTCTCACTTTAAATAAGTATTTTATCAGCCTGAACACATGGACCGATAAAACGCATCATTAAATCCATCCAACAGACTCTTGATTAATAGTTAGAATAAAAAAACTGTTTTACTTTTTCACCATTGGTTTGATGAGTGGGACCAGTTTTTCATGACTAATATCCCTAGCTTTTGTACAGTAGCTACAGTACGGTGGCCCTGAGGGCTCAGTTCACTGCAGCTTAAGAAAACACATGTTAAAATACAAACGTGCTACGAATTCATCAGTTTCACAAAATATGAGCTGCAAAAACTCCCAACAACAACAGGAAGTGTTTCTGGAGGACACAATAAAATGAGGGACCAAAAAGCTAAAGGCTAATGCTAAGCTAACAGTCCATGTGATCAATAACATGTGAATCCTGTGATATTGATGTTCTACTAGACCAAACAAACTTGTCAAACCCACTAACAGGAAGCTGTCTGCACAACTTCTAAAGTCAAGAAGAACAGCTTAAAGGGATAGTTCAACATTTTTGGCAAATTGGCCCATTGCCATAATCCCTATAGTCATAGGCAGTAGGTTCGTTACCTTTAATTGTCGGTGCAAGCTGTTTTTAGAACGGCGGAGCAGAGCCGTGAGCTGCTCAGAGCTACACTACGGAGGCTCATTATGGGATTTCTTGGTTTCCCTCATCAAACTCATCAAATACACAATCCAACAACTCCACAACGCTCTGGTGGACAAGTTGTGACCTGCACATTCACCACGCTATGAGATAATAACACAACGTTACCACACAGAGTTGTTTTAGAGGGAAATTCATGCAAAACCACTGATGCACGTTGCCTTCAGGGACAGTTTTTCATCAAGCAGTCTCTGTATTTCCCTCTAAAACAACTCTGTGTGGTAACGTTGTGTTATTATCTCATAGCGTGGTGAATGTGCAGCTCACAACTTGTCCACCAGAGCGTTGTGGAGTTGTTGGATTGTGTATTTGATGAGTTTGATGACGGAAACCAAGAAATTCCATAATGAGCCTCTGTAGCGTAGCTCTGAGAAGCTCACGGCTCTGCTCCGCCGTTCTAAAAATAGCTTGCACCGACAGTTAAAGGTAACGAACCTACTGCTATGACTATAGGGATTATGACAATGGGCCAATTTGCCAAAATGTTGAACTATCCCTTTAAGGCCCCAGCCCGGTCCCAATCAGCAGACAATCATCTGCTGTGACATCTTTGCCTTCTTTTTTAGTTTCCTACATATTCTTTATATCAGAATCTGATTTATTTGTCACTTAACAGTGAAGTCCTGTGTCTTTTGGTCACTGAGTCTCTGAGAGGACAGGAGTTTAAAGCCGTCAGTCGCCCGTAAGAAGAAATCAAAGAGCAGAGAACATGATGATGATTATTTCATGGATCCAGCTTCTTTTTTGGAGCAGGACATTAAACAGCGTCTGTGAACCTCCCAGCATTAATATTACTGTGGCTGCAGTTCAAACTTTAATCAGTTTGCTTAGTGAGTCATGAATGTTGAATAAATGCCTTGAAACTTTGAATTTAACTTAATTTGTATCTGCATTTTTATAGAAAAAACAAAAAGACATAAGACCAAACTTTCACCCTTTAACCACTTCACTTGGCAGGAAAAGCTCAAGATTTAATTTCTTGGTTAAAAAAAACATCAAACTTCCATTAAAAATGAGTGAAGACAGGGCACTGGAGTTGAATTTGAATAGTTTTTACATAAAAAAGTGGACATGAACATTTAAATGTGTGTATAATAATGAATCAAATTCAAATTAAAGTGAAGTTAACAAAACTTTTTGTTATAAAATGTCTTAAATAAAAAAAAGAATAAGGAATGAAAATTGGAAAACCTTTGTGGAATTTTCCAGCAGAGGAAAAGAAAAGACAAAGCTGATGAGTTCACATCATAATAATGTTGAATCCAAACAAACCCGAGTCTTGTGATGGTTTGTGGTGAGTCAGTGTGAAATCCTGCAGGACTTGGCTTGGCCGCTTCACAGCTCCGTATTGTTGTAGAGGAGGAGGAGGAGGAGGAGGAGGAGGAGGAGGAGGAGGAGGAGGAGGAGGAGGTGGTGGGAGGTATAAATACTCCGACAGCTTCCTGCTTCTCCCTGCTGGGGTTCAGTGTTACAGACATCCCAGCTGAGCACACACACACCCAGACACAATAGACCGGATCGGGCCACCGCCGCCGCCGCCGCCTCAGCCTGAGCCTCAGCCTGAGCCCGGCCGACTGACTGACTGAGGCCTTCGTGAAGGATTAACTCATGAGTTGTATTCACAGCTCAAGCACAAAGACACACACACACAGGTTTGAAGGTTATGACACGAGTTTAAATGAAGAGAAATCGCAGCTCGTGTTCAATAAACGCAGCTGCTACGATGTTAGGACGTTAGCATCCTGCTCCTGAGCAGGTGTCATCACTTTCCTGCAGACAGGGATAGTTCAACATTTTGTCAAATTGGTCCATCACCATAATCCCTATAGTCATAGCAGTAGGTTCGTTACCTTTAATTGTCGGTGCAAGCTATTTTTAGAACGGCGGAGCAGAGCCGTGAGCTGCTCAGAGCTACGCTACAGAGGCTCATTGGGATTTCTTGGTTTCCCTTCATCAAACTCATCAAATACACAATCCAACAACTCCACAACGCTCTGGTGGACAAGTTGTGAGCTGCACATTCACCACGCTATGAGATAATAACACAACGTTACCAGACAGAGTTGTTTTAGAGGGAAATACAGAGACTGTTGATGAAAAACTGTCCCTGAAGGCAACGTGCATCAGCAGTTTTGCATGAATTTACCTCTGGATCATCTCACTCTGAGCTTCAGAAACTTGTAGGTGACATCCAGTGATCTGCAGGTAAAATATTGATTATTATTATTACAAGTACAAGTAGCTACATACAGTAATAAACACATATTTCTATTCTATATCTATTTATTCTTTAGATAAGATAAGATATTCCTTTAAAGCACTTGGAATAAAACAATAAAATGATGAGAAACTCTGCAGAAAAAATAGCCAATAAATGTGAATCAACGAGGGAATAAACTGAATGTCGGGCAGAAACACATGCAAATATTGGCTTTTTTTATCAACATAAAAATAAATGTGTGTGTAAATTGAGTGTATGTGTGTTTGTGTTTGTGTGTGTGTGTGGCAGTGGACATTACATCAGGATGTGAGGGGAAATCCTGCCGGTGGAGGAGCAGCTGGTTGCAGAGTGTGAAGCAGCAACCAGCACTGCTGCTGCTGCAGAGCTGCAGGGGAGGACAGGATGTCCTCTCAGCCCATCTGATGTCTTTTTCAAAGCTCTCTCACCCTCGGGGCTTTACGTTCAGAGTGGGTTTTAAGGAGATTTTCCCAAGAAGAAAAAAAAATAAAATACATTTTCATAAGCCCCAGAGTGTTACTTTTGAATGATGTGTGCAAGAGAGGGAGAAAAGAGACAGAGAGAGAGAGGAGAAGAAGAGGAAGAGGACAAGTGTCTTTCTGTCATTGATGCTGTTTCAGAGCTGTGGTGTTTTATAATCTTCATATTGCTCCAGTCAAACACACATACACACACATATACACACACACACTTGCTGCAGAGTTCAGGGTGAAGAGCGAGTCAGGAAATCAGCAGATAAATCTTTAAAAGCGACCGGAGGCGCTCACTCTCTCGCTGTTTGAGCAGCCAGAGGAGTTTTATTTTTTAATAGCAACACGTCCAGATGATGTTTCATTAAAACCAGCTCTGCACGTTCGTCTTCACATCACATCTGCACCACATCCTCTCTGACACAGCCTCTCTGTGCAGATGCTGTTATCTGTCATTAACTCTTTGATTGTCACATGTGTGTTAATGATTCTGTAAGACTGTCAGGGAGGCGTGGCTTTATCATTTACATCAACACAACATATAGGTTCAGATTTTCTCCTACAGAGTCTTATACAGACTTGACCAAACTCATGCTGAAAATGTGCAACACAAAATCTGACGGGTCACAGATTTCACTGCAGCACCAGCACCTGATTCAAACTATGGGTGGCGTCAAAGGTCAAAATATGTTGCAGTTATAACATGCATTGACTTTGACAGGTGTAGTTCATTCATACACATCTGAAACATTTATGAGATGGCTGAATTTTTATCAGTGCATTGAATCTTTTCAGCTTGTCACATGTTTTTGTTTAAAGAGGAACTATACCTTAATGAAGCAGCTCCAGAGTCCTAGTTCTGGTCAAATCAATGATTTGTAACTAGTTCCAGGGAGAATGGAGCGTCTCTTGGCTGAAAACCAATCTCTTGTTGGTGACAGATAAGACTACACAGATATACACATGGTAACATGGTAGATGATAAATAAGAGGAGGGTTAGAGACACAGAGGAGGAGACACCAGACATGGAGAGTTCAGATTTTAAAGCCTGAGTCTTTACAGTAACTTGTAGTTGAACGTGTCAGATAAAATGTACACACACACGCTGTTTACTTCACACCAGGTAATTAGAGCCTTCATACCAACAACAGCATCAGTCAGCACCGCTCCACTGAACATCAGATCTCATGTTCTTTGGCTCTGATTCAGCCTGTGTGGGTTCTTCCAGGTTTCTCCAGCTGGATGGATGGTGGAGTCATCAGATGTGGAGGTAACTGATGATAAACATCATAAAATGTCTTTGATAAACTCTATAAACAGTTATTTGAGTTCTGTTTTCATCATTAAAACTGCTGCAGTGACACATAAAAAATACATGTTCCTGTGCAAGATGTGGTGGGGACAAATAAATAAATTGACAGATATGATTAGGTGAGTTTAAAAACGTGATTACTTCTCATGTTATGTTGCATCTGACTTTTGTGAAGAAATGTTTGAAACAATGAAAAAAACATTTTTAGTGTGCAAATTATTACATGGAAATTAAATTTGAATGGAACTACAGAGTATAACATCTGTAAAATGTTCATGCACCAAAAAAGTTACTAAATTATCTTATTTGCTCATTTGACTGTTTAAAAAATGATGTCTTTATTTGTTGCTGACCAATCACCAATAGCTATTGATCATTAAGAGACTCAAAGTGATCATAAAAATCACATTGTATGACGTCAGCTTGAAGAATCTTATGGGGAAATAGATTTGCAGCCAGGTTATAGTCAGTGTCAGTGGCAACTCGGGCCTGGAACATGAATAATTAATAATAATCAATTTATGTACCAGTGTTTATCCAGAAAACCGTTTGCAATATTTAACTCTGTTTGCTCCATTTTCAAATATTTAAAACCAAACATTTACATTTTTCTCTGTCCAGGTGGTGTTTCCAAACCCCAACACACACACACACAGACACACACACACACACACACACACACACACACACACACACACACACACTGAAGACGAAGTTTCCTCAGCTTCATTTCTTGCACCTGTCAGTTTTTTTCTCCTCTGCTCCTCAGCAGCGACTGTGACATTTACAACACTAATGACTGAACGTCTTTACATGTCTCTGTCTCTCTGTGTGTTTTACATCTCCGTCACCGTGGGGCGGAAAGAAACTCATCAAGTTCTATCAAATCGTTTTTTAAAGCAGCACGACGTGGAAAAATCAGTGATTAATTAAAAACATTATGTTTGATGATGTGAAGAAAATAAATCCACAGCAAACAGCAGGTGAAAAACTCATCTCTGGCACTTTTTATTTTCCTTTTTTACGATGTTGTTGTCGCTGCTTCCTGTTCCTGTTGTGTTTTATTTATTGGTAAATGGTAAAGTTTTATTTATTCTTACGTAATCACATAATAACTGCAGCTTGTGGTTCTGCTGGAACTACATTTTGTTCCTCTGATGCTGAGGAGTTGAACTTCCTGCTTCTAGCAACACGGCTGCAGCATCGCACCTTGCTCAGAGGAACTTAAAGGGACAGTTCAACATTTAGTCAGATCCTCCTCTCACCATAACCCCTATAGTCACAGCAGTAGGTTCATCACCTTTAATTATCGGTGCATGTTGTTTTGAGATCGGTGGAGCAGAGACGTGAGCTGCTCAGTGAACACAATGGAGGTGAACGGTACAGGTCCCCTGTCCCTCATCAAATACACAATCCAACAACTCCACAACGCTCTGGTGGACAAGTTGTGACCTGCACATTCACCACGCTATGAGATAATCATGTAACATTACGAGACAGAGTTGTTTTAGAGGCAAATGCAGCCGGAACTACATTCCAGACACGGCTGCTGGGCGGAGGGATTTCAAAAGTGCAAGTAGTTCAGAGTATTTGCTTCATGTGTCTTAATGTTACACAATTATACGTTATGAAGTGCAGGTCACAACTTGTCCACCAGAGCGTTTTGGAGTTGTTGGATTGTGTGTTTGATGAGTTTGATGAGGGAAGGGTGAAAGTACCGTGCGCCTTTGTTGTGTTAGCTCAGCAGCTCACGTCTCTGCCCCGCTGATCTCAAAACAACATGCACTGATAATTAAAGGTGATGAACCTACTGCTATGACTATAGGGATTATAGCAATAGGAGAATTTGCCAAAATGTTGAACTATCTCTTTACCAATCACAGGCCGTTCATGCTGCTGCTACTGCTGCAGTCATCCCTCGTGCTGACTTTGACAGTGCACAAAGTTTGTGAGAGAGTGAGCGAAGTGAAGGATGTGGATGCATGCTGAGGAAAGAGGAGGGGGGGGGGGATTAAAAACACTCCGTCAGGATTTCTACAAAGCAGAAAGGTGTGAAACATGAAAGGCTGACAGAAAGTGAAACATCTGCAGATTCCATGTGGAGGTGCTGATGGTGCAGCGCCTGCAGCAGGGGTCGCCTGTGGCAGCCACCGACTGCACTGCACACACTCCACAACTCCTCAGAAAACACACACACACACACACACACACACACACACACACACACACACACACACACACACACACACACACACACACACACACACACACACACACACACAACAAACGTCGACCTCCTCAGCAGCTTCTACTTTCGTGTTGATTTAGTGCCTTTCAACGATGTTGAGTTAGAGGAGGAAAAAAAACGCTGAGAACGAGTCAACGAGGAGCTCAAAGGTGAAGCTGTCTGCTGGAGACACAACACACAAACAACACAACAGCATGATGCACAACATGCTCCTGTATAAAGGTAAAGACGTTTGTGTTAAAGCTCCATACAGTATAAAGGTAGATGTTTGTGTTAAAGCTCCATACAGTATAAAGGTAGATGTTTGTGTTAAAGCTCCATACAGTATAAAGGTAGATGTTTGTGTTAAAGCTCCATACAGTATAAAGGTAGATGTCCATGTGTAGTGTGATTATAAAGCAGCTCTAGGTTCTATATTAATAGGGGAGAGTGGGGTAATGTGAGACACCGGGTAATGTGAGACACCCCCTATATCTAGAAAACGGAACACATTTATGGTCATCTGACCATTATGTTTTCAAGCCCCTTCCATTTCCCAATGGCTATGAAGGAGAGGACCTAATGATGCTGTGGAAAGCATGTTTTTTTCACAAAAATATGATTTTTGCATGTAAAAGTAAATTTTCTTGCTGTCAACTTAATCAGCTGTTGTGCCAAAGCAAATTGATTCAGGTAGAATAACTTCTATGATACATGATGATGAACTACCAACATATAAAACCATGTGATGATGCTGGCTGAAAATTAGCCGGAATTTCTAAGAGAGGTCGTTTTTTCTAAAATGGGGGTGTTGGGGTAAAGTGAGACAAACACTGCGGGGTAAAGTGAGACCATGGATGTATTATAATAAATCCATGAGTGAGACTGTGAGCACACCACACACAAAGATTTACACTAGAATCTCGTCCCCCAAGCCAGAAATCTTGCGTGATCAATGATCTGTAGCCACACTGCTTTGTTATGCTATGTGCTCTCAGTCAGCTCACTTTTTTATTGGTTAATTAACTCAATTTTAGTCACATTCCACTTTGTCGGCTCCCCCCACACACAAGAGGACTTTTGATCAAAATGGTCACGATTGTCGGGGCCTACAACCTGACCCCCAGACTATCTGACTGGTTCTATCTGTCATTTGAATGTTAATTAAAACATTTTGTGTTGTATTTGATTTTGGTTTTGAGTCACTTTGTGTTGAGAAAACAAAAGTGCTTAATTGACCAGTCCCCATGATTCTGCTACTAGTCCGACATTAGATCTGGGAAGTGTGGTTGTCAAGCTAGCTGTCAGGACTCTAGCTGTTACAACATGTGTTGTTATGGTAGTTTCAGAGTGGAAAAAGTAAGTGGATCAGTTTACCCCATTGATTTTTCTAGTTTGTCTCAGTTTACCCCTGACCTGGGGTAAAGTGAGACACAAGACCACTTTTTTTAAAACAATCATATTTTCACTGTCCTTCGTCCTAAATACATTCTGATAATTTCCATTGCTAGGCAACATCCTGAATTAATGGGAAATGTGTAAATTTTACTGATAAATCATTTTAGCTTGCTTAGAGGGGAGCAAATGTAAAAAGTGTCTCACTTTACCCCACTCTCCCCTACTGTGAAAGTATCAAAGCCTCAGTCCACAGAGAAATGCACACAGCCTGTATTCAGAAACTGAGCCTTAAAACCAGCCGTCAGGACTTCCTGTCACTTTGTGATGTCACAACAAAGCCCCGCCCCCTCACCACTGCACCCACCATCCAACAACTAGTAAGACTTGATTTCTCTGAGTGTTTTATTCTGAAATCTGCTCTGTTTTTATTGGATCAGTCAGAAAACAGTCGGCCAATCTGCTGGTTTTGTGGTTCTTTAAACAACAAACATTATCTTCTTATGGATCAACACTAAATAAAACAAAGAAAAAAATAAAAGGGTTTCATTCTTTTGCTGCTGCAGGCGTCTGGAGGTCATGAAGCAGATGGCGTTGCACCACATTCTGGATCTGGAGCCTTATTTTTGCACCTTTTCTCAGTGACTAACATTCGAGCAGAGTTCACGTTGAAACAACACTGTGGGCCTGTGTGTTGATTCAGAATCTGCTGGGACATGAGGCATGATTCACAAAGTCCAATATGAGCAGGACTTTACAGTACACTAACTCTGGAAAGTTCCTGCTGTCACTGCTGCAATTATTATTATCGGTATATCTGCTGTCAGAATGATCACCAGGGATTTGCTTTTTTTTCTCCCCCAACTTTTCTCCATCGCTCTTCTTCCTCCTGGTTGATGCAGACGCTGCAGGAGATGACGGTTACTGTTGTAGTCGTAGTTTTTCTGATGCAGTGTCAAAGGTCTTTTTCAAACCTGCTGCACTTGAACGTCTAACCCTCAATTTTAAATTCCGTACATGAATGTGTTGCCTTTATGCAGGTTTTTGTTCTGTTTAAAAGATACAGACTGTAAATTTGGGCGAAATATTGCTTTAAATATTGTTTTAAAGGGATACGGCAACATTTTCCATGACAAGCAGATAGACACCATCCTTTCGACTGTGCGTGAAGTAACAAGGGAGAGCCCCGTATCGCCCGTAATTAGCTTAGCTCAAACGCTGGAAGTGTATAGGTAATGTTAGCCTGCCTCCACCTAAAGTCATCAGAGAAACCCTTCAGCAACTCTAAACGGGCCGATCTTCGTCTCAGAGCTGAGAAAACTCTCCGGTAAGGCATCTTGAGCGGTCAAATGCCGGTAACGGGACGAGATCGGTCAAAACGGAGGGTTCAAGCAAAGACGGTTTATTTTGGTTCAATTACTCCCTTGTTACTGCACGCACAGTCGAAAGGATGGTGTCTATCTGCTGGTCATGGACTCGGGAGTGAGGCAAGACACGAAAAGAAAATGTTGGCGTATCACTTTAAAGGGGAACTATATAAGTCCGGTGTCTCCTCCTCTGTGTCTCTAACCCTCCTCTCCTCCATGTGCATTTGTTTCCAACAACGAAGCCGGTGAGAAATCAATCCATTGAGCGGTGGATAAAGTTATTTATCATCTACCATGTTACCATGTGTATATCTGTGTAGTCTTATCTGTCATCAACAAGAGATTACGGGTTACGGGTTAGTGCGTTGGTTTTCAGCCAAGAGACGCTAGGTGGAAGGCGGAGAGCCTCCATTCTCCCTGGAACTAGTTACAAGGCATTGATTTAACCAGCACTAGGACTCTGGAGCTGCTTAATGAAGGTACAAATGTAGCACAGTTCCTCTTTAATAGCAGCAGAAGCAGAGGTAACTATATGGAAATCTGTGCACGAGGTAAAGTTGATGTACGACCCACAGGTCAGTCATCAAGGCAGCATTGAGTCGACTTTGTTTGCTTTGCGTTGCAGGGAGAAGTGAAGCTATAACATCTGTTAACCAAACTGCACTCAGCCTGAACACACACACACACACACGTGAAAAAAAAAACACATGCATTATCATTTTTTTGTCAGTGAGTCATTGGCATTTTGATGCAAACTGCCGTGTGATTGCAGCCATTCAGCCCACACCTGTCTCCGACTCATCTGAGCTGCTTCCATTATACAGATTGGTCTGTTCCTCCACCGCGTCCCGAGGGACCGTTACATCACCCGAGTAAAAACTGTGTCTCCAAGAAAGAAAGAAAGAAAGAAAGAAAGAAAGAAAGAAAGACGCACATGGATCCTTCATTACCAATATCTGTTCTTATCAACTCACTCTGATTGGAGCTTTCACCAGAAAAGTGTCAGCTTTTACAACATGATCACTTGATGTACGTGTATCCTTTAATTTCCATCCTGCGCCGGGTTAATTTTAGATTTCCGACCACATCCCCACTGAGTCCGTTCACTCTTTTCTGGGTGAGTGTATTCTGTCTGAGCTCTGAGGCTCATTAACGCAGCATTGCACTCGAGGGAATCCACTGGAACCAGCAGCAGCAGCAGCAGCAGCAGCAGCAGCAGCAGCAGCAGCAGCAGCAGCAGCAGCAGCAGCAGCAGCAGCCCATATTGATCCCCCAGCCCAGAACAACTGAAATATAAATGAAGGATTTTCACTGCGGACTCCTTTGTGCAAACCCACGGCCCCTCCATTATCTAACAGTGTCTGCAGCGTTTCTTTTCATTACTGTCAATATTGTGACTGGTTCATCGCAGAAAATGTTGCTTTTATTAACTTTCTCATCGAGCAGAAGATCCACGGACGATATGAGACGGACGGACTTTATAGTAACTGACAAAATATTTGAGTTTTCTGTATTTTTAAGAAGGAAAAGATACAACATTTAAGGAAAAAGATAAATAAACCTGCTCATTTTCCGCCCCAGGCGTTTTATACTGAAACAAAAATCCCCTGTCGTAATTACGTCACCGAGAGAATGAGGGAGCGAGAAAGAACGAGATTTTAATTTGTGTTTAGATGCTTTTTGGCAGCAGCAGCAGCAGCAGCAGCAGCAGCAGCAGCAGCTCTGTTCATATCTGTGCCAGGGAGAAGGATGATTGAAATGAATCAGAATAAAGATGGAGACACAAACAAACATTTACAAAAACAGGATCAGAGAGACGTTCCTACACAACGAGGAGGAGCTCTGCATGTAACATGATGTAATATCACACGGTGTGTAAGATGCCTGTGTGTTGTTGTGAGTATTAACGCCTTTATCCTGCATATAGGGCGTCTACATCTCAATATTCACACCTGTTATTACTGTGTGTTCTCTGATTTTATCCTTCATCTGATACTTTGGCAGCAGAGTTGTTTTTCTCTTCCTGTTGAAACTGAAACAATCAGTAGATAAGCTGATTTTAATCTGTTGATGAATGTGATTATACATGTTCCAGTGTGTTGAAAGTGTTAGTTAAGACTGAATATGAAGGTTTCTCTCCTTAAAATAAAATATTATCATGTAGAAATGTAAACACACATATAAGCATTAAAGGGATAGTTGACAAAGTTGCAAATTGGCCCATTGCCATAATCCCTATAGTCATAGCAGTAGGTTCGTTACCTTTAATTGTCGGTGCAAGCTATTTTTGGAACGGCGGAGCAGAGCCGTGAGCTGCTCAGAGCTACGCTACGGAGGCTCATTATGGGATTTGTTGGTTTCCCTCATCAAACTCATCAAATACACAATCCAACAACTCCACAACGCTCTGGTGGACAAGTTGTGACCTGCACATTCACCACGCTATGAGATAATAACACAACGTTACCACACAGAGTTGTTTTAGAGGGAAATTCATGCAAAACCACTGATGCGCGTTGCCTTCAGGGACAGTTTTTCATCAAGCAGTCTCTGTATTTTCGTCTAAAACAACTCTGTCTGGTAACGTTGTGTTATTATCTCATAGTGTGGTGAATGTGCAGGTCACAACTTGTCCACCAGAGCGTTGTGGAGATGTTGGATTGTATTTTGGATGAGTTTGATGAGGGAAACCAAGAAATCCCTCCGTAGCGTAGCTCTGAGCAGCTCACGGCTCTGCTCCGCCGTTCTAAAAACAGCTTGCACCGACAATTAAAGGTAACGAACCTACTGCTGTGACTATAGCGATTACGGCAATAGGCCAATTTGCCAAAATGTTGAACTATCCCTTTAAGCATATGCATAACGTAGTTATAATGGAAGATATTTTGAAAGGAAACAAAAACAATCCTTATTATTAATACATTTCTCATGTTTTGGGCAAATACAGTTAAGTCGATTCTGACTCTGAAACAAACAAAAGTTTGAATATTTCCTAAACTAAGACTGAATTAATAATCACGCAACAAGGGAAACTGCCTGAAGGCTCCAGCTCCACTGTGGTCATTTAATTAACTTATCATTGTTTTGCAAACATGGAATAAAACTGCAGAAAACAGAGCCGTTGGTGTATTTATCAGTCTGCGCACCCTTTTTAGGTCTTCTATATATAATATTATATAATGTGTGAATGTGGTTTGAATGAATAATGATTACTGTACAGTACATGCTTTGGGTATCGGGTATCAATAGAAAAGCGCTATATAAATGTTATCTATTATTATTATATACAGTTTATATAGAGATATATGTTAATATGCAAGCATGAATAATAAAGCACATAAATCACATGAACATTGGCATCATCTCGTGCATAGAAATCTCAGTTTTCACAGTTTTATTGTCTTGTGCTCACTCAGTGTATATATGTGTGTGTGTGTGTGTGTGTGTGTGTGTGTGTGTGTGTGTGTGTGTGTGTGTGTTGTGGGTTCACTATGTAAATTAGTGTTTAATCAAGCTGCCACAAACAAATTACTAATGACTTCATTAATTCAGACATAATGCACAGACAGTAGGGGTCAAAAGGCGCGACGACGTGTTTATTTGCATAGAAATGTATTTCAAAGAGTTTTTTTTCTTTCTTTTTTTTCTACAATAATAATAAGACACGAGGGGAAACAAGAAAAGAGCATCAGAGGAGACACAAAGATGAAGATAGAAATCTGCTAAAATAAGATGGTTTACATTGGATCTGCACTGAGAAATAAGCAATATGTAAGATACAGGGACTTGTTTTGAAACAGGTTGGCGGTCAGCGAGGTTGCACCTGCTGGTGTAATTTGATTAAATGCAAATAAGCCATAAATGTTTTTTATCACTATAAGTATAATAAACATCACCTTTGACACATGGTCTGTCCTCCATCCTCCGTCCTGAGCCTGCAGTGTTATATTTATTGTTCAAAACGTCTCTCATTATCCTCTATAAGGCCTCATAATATTGAAGTTTTGGTTGGTTCGTCTGTTAAATGAACTCTACTGCTCAGTCAACTTGACAGCTTATCTCCATAAAGAGCTTGTTTTCTTATCTGCAGGTAAACAAGCCGCTCCACATGTTTCATAACAATATGTAAATAACCAACTTTAATCTTTGTGAATCAACCAAATGTCATAAATCTGTATCTGCTGTTATTTGACTAAACAAAACTCTGCATAGAAAGTTCAACAGAAAAACAAGATGAGACTCATGAAGTCCAGCTATAAATGGTAAAATAACAGATATCAGCTTGGTGCACATGGGATTAAACATATAAAACATAATTCTCAGTATTCAAATGTTAACATGTTGGTTTAGTCCACATTCAACCAGCCCATTGTTCTAAATCAGAACAGATTCTCTGAACAGGCAAATGAAATGCTGATTATTTTCCCAATACTGATAAATATCTAATCAAACCTAACATCAGTACTTTTCTTAATCAACCAGTTTACCTCAATAAACCGGATGACTATGGTGCATATTTATGCTGATCCAGGATGTGGTATCTCACAGCTTTGAAAGTATTATAGTTATCAGAATTGTTGCTATAATCAATTTTATTTCCATTGACTAATTGGTTATTGGATGCAAGGGAAATTATTAAACTTCCATGTACAGTGTGGGGTCAATAGGGAACCGATAACAACATTTTCTTATGAGAGAAGGAGAGAGAGAGAGTGTGTGAATGGATTGAAAAAAAAATATTGATAAATAATCAAACCTAACCATGAATACCTTTCTTAATCAACCTGTTTAATTAACCAGCTGACTGTGGTGCATATTAATACTGATCCAGGACCTGGTATCTCACAGCTTTAAAAACATTAGGCTTTAGTTACCAGAACTGTTGCTATAATCAATTTTTATATCCACAGACTATTAACTATTACCTAACGAAATAACTATTGATTATTGGATTGGGAGAGGGGAGGGGGGTAAACTTCCATGCACAGTCTGAGGTCAATAGGGCAACAATAACATTTGATAACATTTTCATTTTTTACCCGCAGGCCTCCAACATGTGTGTGTGTGTGTGTGCGTGTGTGTGCGCGCGCACACGACACGTGTGCATGTATCTGAAATCAATAATAATATTATAATATAATTTCCTATTAATGGATTTATTGTATAACAGAGTCTCTCCACTGTGTTGGTGCATTTCTCACTTCCATGCCATATTTTTGCACTGCAATAAAATAAAGAGAGAGTGTTTTATTTTTTGCTCCCAGGCCTCCAACTGTGTGTGTGTTTTGTGCACGTGTGCATGTGTGTATCTGAAATCAATTATTATATATCTTCCTATTAATGGATTTAATGAAGAGAGTGGAGTCTCTCCACTGTGTTGGTGCATTTCTCATCTCCATGTGATATTTTTGCACTAAAATAACTTTAGCCTACATATTCAGACAGAGAGAGAGTTTTATTTTTTGTGTGCACGTGTGTGTGTGTGTGTGTGTGTGTGTGTGTAACTGAAATCAATAATTATATATCTTCCTATTAATGGATTTAATGGATAACAGAGTCTCTCCACTGTGTTGGTGCATTTCTCACTTCCATGCCATATTTTTTTTTGCACTGCAATAAAATAACTTTACATATTAGAGAGAGGGAGGGAGGGAGTGTGTGAATGGAAAGGTAAAGCGACATAGGAAGAGAGATAGGGGGAGTGGAGAGAGAGAGAGAGAGAGAGAGAGAGAGAGAGAGAGAGAGAGAGAGAGAGAGAGAGAGAGTCGCCATTACTGTCGGTGCAGCTGAGAGGGGAGGGAGCAGGGAGCTCAGAGAGAGAGAGGCAGAGAGAGGCAGGTTTCGGCTTACAGCGCTGCATACCACACCGACAACACCAAAATACACTGAAGACCAGACCAGACCACACAGCCAGACCCGAACCGAACCGAACCGATACCTGGCTGCTGGAGCACGACTCCCTGGACTGGACCCTGCCTCTGGACTCTGTACTGTGGATTGTATAATAAAAGGGAGTTTTCTTGCCTTTTTTTTTTTTTTTTTTGGTTAATGTGGGAATGCTTGTCTCTCCGGGTCCTGCTCCTCCTCCTCCTCCTCCTCCTCTCCGTGGTATGTGGATCAGGGAGCGACCATGTTAATAGGTGGGTGAGGGAATGTGTGTGTGTGTTTGTAACTGGGAAACTGGGACTTCATTAGCTTTAGCTTTAGCTTTACCCCACTCCTTTTTCCCTTCCTATGGGCGAAACCTATAACCGCAGGACCGAGCCGAGCCGAGCCGTGCCAAGCCAAACCAGGACGTGGTGAATGCGTAAAAAGAGGGGGCCGCAGTTTGTAGGTTTGTTAAATAAATAAAATGTGTCAGCCTAACCCGCTTTCTCTCCACATCGTTAGCTCCGGGGTGTGCGTGCTAACTAACGCTGGCCTGCTAACTATCCGTGCTAGGCTAACGCGAGGCTAATCGGGATTGGGGGAAAGAAGAAGGAGGAGGATTTTTTCTCTTTTTTCTCTCTCCTCCTCCTTCCTCCTTTATTATCGGAGTAACCAGGGCCGAGTCGAGCTGAGCCGAGCCGAGCCAGACTAAAAAACCGAGCCAGGTTTTCATCCTCCACATTCCCTGGAGAAATGAACACCCACCACCCTCCCCTCCAGTCTCCCCACCCGTGTCAGACCCCCGCGGGGTGGTGGTGGTGGTTGGATGTTAGCCGGGGTTTTGCTTTGACGCATCAACATTATGTCTACTGGGTTTTAATTTAATTCAATTCAAGCTTCAACTAACTCAATACTATAGCCTAAACTTAACCACATCCGGTTGCTGTGGTTAGAGTTTGAGCTTTTGTAACATGGATTCTTTTATTTTATTGCAACATTTTAATGGGCGCAAACTGCAAACTAAAATTTTACATTTAAGGTCAGAAACTCCACAGTTTTTCCACATTGTGATCGCGGTGAAGTTGTTTGGGTTGCCAGTTTTCAGCCGTTTTCACGTCTTTGCATGCATGCATGCATGGAATGATGGATGGAGGGTCAGATCCAGGAGTGGCTCCATCATCCAACTAAGTTTTCCCGACATTAACAACCAGGATGTTTTTACCCCCCAGCTGTGATAAAGAGCTGCAACTTCACACTTCTTTGATTACTTTATATTTTGTGTGTTTTTTTTTTTTAAATTGTGCAGCAGCAGCAGGACAAACCCACTGACCTGCCTCCTCCTCCTCTTCCTCCTCCTGCTGCAGCTCTGCATGGCATTTGCATGGGGTCGACTGCTGCAGCTCCTTTTGCCCTTTTCCCAAACTCTCCCAATTAAAGGGATAGTGCGGCTTGTAGGCTATCCCACCCTGGTGCTGCTGCTGCTGGTTGTTGTTGTTGTTCTCCTGCAGCTTTTTTTTGTATTCATGCATTCATCATCAAGCTGCACCACGCCGTATAAAATTTGCTCCATTGTTGGAGTTATAGTAGTTTCTTTTTTATTTCTTTTTAAAGCAGCGATTATTAGTGGAACCCATTTGCGTAGAAAAATAGCAATTAGGTTCTTTGTTGTTCCCACTTAGTACCTGCTATTATCTTGTTTTTAGTGTCCATAAATCCACAAGGGCTCGCTGAGTGAGTCAGTATAGGACTGTGTGTGTGTTTGTGTGTGTGTTTATCATTATCATCGCAGTCAGTCTGTTCAGTCATGGCTTTTTTCTTTTCAGCCTTTTCTCTTTGCTGTTTGGAGAAAAGCTGAAACGAAAATTACACACAACTGAATGCTGTCTAATTTTGTGATGACAGCACGCTCGGAAAGGAAACTGAGTAAATGTTTGAAAGCTCGGTCCGCGTCCGTGCAGGATGTAAAGACTTCTGGTGGCTCGCAAACCGTCTTCCATCTCTAGATGAACAGTTTTACCTGTGTAATAGAGCGAGCGGAGATGGGCCGATGTATCACAGCTGATAGGTATGGACGGGACGCGCACGTGTGACAGCGCGAAGACCAGAACAAAAAGAAAATGCACATTGGTATTGGCATTATGCTAATGTGTGAGCAGGAGGGGGGAGTATTCAATACTAGTATCAGCTTCTAGAAACCACACACACACACATACACACGCTCGTTGGCAGCCGTGGTGCTGACAGTCGGTGTGTGTGTGAGCGATGGCCGGCTTGATTGTGTCAGTTGGCCTATAAACTGCTGTTCTGACATCATCGCCGGGGCCAGTCGGATGAGTGACGCTCACTTTCAGGTCCAGACCTGACGGGGGGAGGAGGAGGAGGAGGAGGAGGAGGAGGAGGAGGAGGAGGAGGAGGCTGGCATAGTTTTTTGAATGAGCTTGGATTGTGTTTCCAAACATCTGAGGAATCTTTTTTAGAGGAAATCTAGTTCCAAGAAACACCGGCCTCCTCCTCCTCCTCCTCTTGCTGCTGCTTTGTTTTATGTAGTTTTCAAAGACAATAATCAGTGTAATCAAAGCGTTATTTGAACTTTTACCTTGCAACAGAGGTGTTTTGTTGAGCAGTTTCATCCTGGATGCATGAAAATTACCTATATATAGTCCCCTAAAGACAATAGAAAGATGGAAGTAAAAACAAGGCGTCATATAATAATATGGTTTTATCCCTTATTACACACCTGAAGCAGACCGACTGACTGACTGATTTTTGGTATATTTATGCACTGACATGGCTGTAAAGTTATTTTAGTTTGTGTTTACAGGGGTGTTGCTTAGAGCCGAGGGCGGAGGTTTGGTGTCGGCATCGGTAGGGAGTTTTTTAAACGTTGTCAGCAGGATGGTTTATGGAGATATGATCTGTATTTACCTGTAAACAAACCAAACACTGTAACCAATCAGGGATCAAAAGGAGCTGAAATCACTTGTCAGTGGAAAACAGAAAGAAGACAAACAATATTCTGGCATCCACCAGTAACTTTTAGATGCATTAGTTTTTGTTTACTAGTCGAGGTGCTGACTCGACGTTTGGATAAAACGTTGGCGTTGGAGGAAAGGGAGTCGTTGGACTGACGCTCATAATCAGCTCTCACCTCCCCTTTACCAGGCAATTAATTTCATATTTGTGCATGATGTGATCCTCCAGCAGGTAGCACACCGCCCGCCCCCTCCGCCAATCATACGCTAGTGTGCCTGAATTAGTCGTCTTAGAGATGGAAGGGAAGGAAACACAATAATTATGGAGTGACTTCTATCCAAACATGGTGCGAATGAACTAGATCAGTTCGCTCTCATTTAAGTAGGGAGGGACATGTCCCTACCGTCCATATGCAAACTTCCCAGCAGCTCCTCTGACGACGAGGTATAGCTGACATTTAAAATTGCAATCGCACAACTCTGCACATTGGCAGCTGGAAAATGTCCGTGGCAGCCGGCAGGTAACGGTTGTGAGAATCTGAAACCAAGTGCCCAGAGGTCGCTCAGTCGGTCGGCATGCTGCTGCTGCTGCTGAAACCCCTCATGATTTATTTTAAGAGTAAGGGAAGGAAAAGATGTAATGTTGAAGAGAAGGAGGGGGGATGGCATTTTCTCCGGCTGCTTTTGAGGAGGTAGTTTACATTTTACTCACAAGTTTTGATTCATTGCCGTTGTCTGGACCAGAGATCAGAGTTCCCTTTTCAGGGAAGCATAATGAGTCGGTGGCACTTCATTTAAAAGTAGATGGGATGCCCTTCTCTGCTGGAGGAGGAAGACAAGAAAGTGTAGCTAGGTTTTCTTTCTTTTTTTTTAACCTAAAAAATGGAGTGGAGTGCAGCTTTAACAGGTTTAGCATTCTTGGCAGCGAGTTGCTCTGTGTTTCAGGGCTTAACAGCATTTAGTCATCTCTAAAAACCAGCTTGCCAAGTGATACCTTAATCCCGCCTGCAGCCTCACGGTGAATAGACTAATCATGATGCACAAGGCTACTTTCAGCCATTAGTGCGGCACAAATGCAATTTGGGCCGTAGTGTTGGTGCTGTATGCAGTAATAAGAGCATCGCCGGCTCCATGCAGGTGTTTACAGTGTAGCGCTACCACGGCTACCATCAACCCCCCACCTCCTGCCGCCTCTTCTTCTTCATCTTCTTCATGCATATTAACATCCATTCATCTCATCTCTAGTCTCTCATTGACCCCGTGTGTCGACAGCAGAGTGAAAACAGACTTTGATATTGGCTGATAAAAACCTAAAACAGATGTTTGGATTTGGGTGACTGATCTTCTCAAACACGGTGGTTTGGTTTGGATGGCGGGGGGGCGGAGGAAGAATGCGGGAGCTGTAATAATCAGTTGGTTAGTCCATCAACAGGAAATTAACAGATTCCAGATTTTTTGTAATTGATGTTTTTTTTTTTAGTCCTTTTCCAAGTCCAAATGTTTCTCATGGTTCCTGATTGCACTGTCACAGATTCGGGCTGATTTTGTGAATGCATCACTTTCCATTTCAGAGCCAGTAGTCGATGGACACATCAACAAAAACGTGACTCAATCAGTAGTAAAAATAGTTGTGGGTCTCTACCCTACAGGCAGTAATACCTCGCTTGCAAGTGTTAGTGTGTCTCCACTAGATCTGTCTACACGTGTGTTGTGCTTCATGTGCTTCATAAGCTCAGATTGATACACTCATCCCTGGCTTCCTGCCACCAGTCAGGTGTGGCCCAGCAGCTACTGTAGCAGCTAGTGATGTGGTTTATTAAAGGGATAGTTCACCCAAAATTGAAATTTCAGAAGTTTCAGAGTCCTCCGTGGCTTCTCTGAGTTACAGGGGGTCTCGGCGTAGCAGTGCATGTCCATATAACGGTTGCAAATGGATACCAACTGTCTTCGTAACAAAAAGACACACCAAAAAACATCCAAATACCTCCATGCTGCTCGTATGTAATGTCTGTCTTGTATTGAAGCCCCGAAATGCGAAATTGTCCCGAAAAAAATTAAATAAGTCTATATTTCAAGCTTGTTTTGTAGCGGAAGCTTCTCGAAGCCGAACCGGGAAGAGGACGGACCCTGAACTGGGAAGAGGAGCTTTGAGAAGCTTCCGCTACAAAACAACCCCTTAGTCAGCCTTTTCAATTTTGGGTGAACTATCCCTTTAACCTGTGAACCTGACAGACCTGCTGCTGGCTTCATGGGAAGACCTGGGTGTGTTTGAGGATGCAGGCAGCTGCTGATATAAGGTTTCTAACTGGAAATCAGGTGTGTTTGTGTAGCCCTGTAGATATAAAACAGGAATTTGTGATGACTTCAGTTGGAAAACCTCCATGTATCCTCCTTATTTTGGACTGGACTAGGTTTTTTTTAGTTCCTTATGGTGTTTGAACTAAAAAAGACAAAGTCTATTTTCTTTATTTTCTTGCACACTCTGCACAGGCCATCATCATCACCATCAGCTCAACCTTTTATAAACAGTAAGTCAGGGGAAAACCTCGCTGCTGCGTCTCAGTGGACTGGATTCCTGCTCTGGTGCAGTTTCTCAGGCTCAGCATGCCGTCGTGCTGCAGCTATAGCAGTTCCCGCTCACGCAGGCAAATTCACTGGCTGATTGCCATCGTTCTGTAAAACACAACAATGACTGCAATTCTCTCTGCTGTTATCGGTTATCTGCCTCTAGTTAGGTCATGGTAAGGTTCAGGCTTATTTGACTGTGACAATCCCAGATAATACTGACAGAAAGGTTGCACAGTCAATCAGATGTGGAGGCATTTGCCACATTTCAATTTCTGTCAGCCCGTAATTGCAGAACGTCGTTATCGTGAGGAGTGAAACATTTAATTTCACCTGGTTGTTAATGTTGAATAGACGTGGTTGAAAGCAGCAAAACAATCCAGTTCCGCAAATAATCAGGAGTGCTAATCAGGATTAATAATCACCAGCAGAATGTCAGGCCAAATAAAGACAGGCACAATAATCAGGATTACACATTTAGCCCTAATCATGTAGCCGTAGGTTGTGCCGATGATGATGATGATGATGATGATGATGATAACAAATCTGTGAACTGATTTATTTCCTTACGCTGAAGCAAATCATTTCTAGGTCAGTGGCTGTCAAAGGGCTGGAGTTGCATGCCATTTTTATCCTGCCTCGGCACAAATTGGTTGAAAGCACTTCTTTTTCTCTGTGAGGGGAAAAGTGACATTGCTGAAGCATGGTCCACGATTGAATTACTCCCCCCTTTCTCTTATATAAGTCGTGCTTTCACACACTTTGGGTTCTGTCCCCTCAGAGGGCCGTTGTGATATTTCATGTGGAGGAAATCTGTTTTAATTTCCTTGTGTATTCAACGCAGCAAAGCTTTATTGCAGAAAAAAACATTAAAACGATTACATCAAAATGACTCGAGACAACATTGAACAGTTATCAACCATTTAGTTTCTCTGGCATTGAATGCAGCTTTTGTATGAGTCTGACTTGGGCTGATGGTCGGTGGTCATGTGGGCATTGATCTGTTGTTTGCCGTAGGGGATTCATGTTTTGCTTTGACAGTTCACTCATGTCATCGGTCCGTTCTAGAAGAATAAGTCATGAGTCAAAGAACAGTGCTTACATAACATAATGCATAATCAGGTTATTAACTTAAAATATTCTCTTGCATTGCATATTTTAAATTCAAATTTTTCCAAACAAACAAACAAACCTAGTCTGGTGGCGTTTCAGGGCCGATGTGTTTTTATTACCAGCGCACGCAGCTTGAAATCAAACAACATTTATTGAGTTTTTACCATTTAGGAGAGATTATTTTGTCCTGCACAAGTGTGATAAAGTGTTCTTTGTTTAATTTTCTGATAACTCCATGTAATGCCATATTAACATGTCTGATTTGCTGTTTAAAACCACTCCATTGTGCATGAATGTACGTACACGTATGTCCCAAGGGAATATGCTAATTGTATTATTTGTGATAAGGAAATTGTGAGGTGCTCTGAGGACAAATCAGAGCGGATATGTTTTTGTTTGTTTTGCCTCTATCTCTTCCTAATTGTGAATTCCATGTCTTGCAGGCAGGTGATAAAAGGCGAAGCCGGCTGCTCTATCCCAGCTTAAAGAAGACCCAGGATAGAAAGTGAGAGAGAGAGGGACGTGCAGCAGAGTTGGAGGGGGATTCACCGCTACCAAGAGGAAATCAGAATGAAAGTGCCTCTGTACCACTGACGAGCAGAACTGGAATGATATCTTGACCTTGTTTTTCCTGGTAGTGACCAAGTTAGCGATGAGCGGGGGGATATAATGGCCAAGAACAAGGATGCTCGCCCCCCGACATTCGCCGTCAGTGTGGTTGGCCTCTCGGGGACGGAGAAAGAGAAGGGAAACTGTGGCGTGGGCAAGTCCTGCCTGTGCAATCGGTATGTGCGTCCCGAGGCGGACAGCTACTACACGGAGCACACCTCGGTGCTGAGCACAATAGACTTTGGTGGACGCGTGGTAAACAATGACCACTTCCTGTTCTGGGGGGACGTGTGCCATCGAGGGGACGATGGGTTGGAGTGTAAAATTCAAGTTATAGAGCAAACGGAGTTCATTGACGACCAGACGTTTCTTCCCCATCGGAGCACAAACCTGCAGCCGTACACCAAACGGGCGGCGGCGACCAAGCTCCAGTCAGCGGAGAAGCTGATGTACATCTGCACTGACCAGCTGGGCCTGGAGCAGGACTTTGACCAGAAGCAGATGCCCGATGGGAAGCTGAACATCGACGCCTTCATGCTCTGCATCGACGTCAGCAAGGGTTGCAACAGGAAGTTTGACGACCAGATGAAGTTCGTCAACAGCCTGTATTCTCAGATTGTTAAGTCGAAGAAGCCCATCGTCGTCGCCGCCACGAAATGTGACGAGTGCGTGGACCAGCACCTGAGAGACCTGCAGGCCTTCGTCGCCAGCAAGAAGAACCTGCTGCTGATCGAGACGGCGGCACGCGCCAACGTCAACGTGGAGATCTGCTTCAACGCCCTCATCCAGCAGCTGGATAAAACGAGGGGGAAACCAAAAACTGTGCCATATCTGGAGGCCTATAAAATCCAACGGCAGCTTGTTGCCTCAGTGACAGATAGATTTGACAAACTGATGGTGCACACGGTGAGAGATTACCACACTACGTGGAAAACGGTGGCCAATAATATGAAGGGCCAACCCGACTATGATGAGTTCATCACCTTGGAGGGCTCCAGGAAAGCACGCAACATGTTCTCAAAGCACATTGCACAACTGAAACAGGAGCACATTAAGAGGAGGAGGGAGGAGTATCTGACGACGCTACCCAAAACCCTTAACAACATCCTCAATAACCTAGAGGAGGTCGAACACCTCACGTGGCCTGAGGCGCAGAGCGTGATCCGGAACCGGCCGGATTTCCAGTACTGGTTCGTGATCCTGGAACAGACGCCGTGGAACGAGAGCGACCACATCGACAACAGCGACCGCAGGATACCCTTCGACCTGCTGGACACACCCGATGGCGAGAGAATTTACCGCAACCACGTCCAACACCTGATGTCGGAGAAGAGACGGGTGGAGATGAAAGAGAGGTTCAAGAAGACGCTGGATAGGGTTCACTTTATCAGCCCAGGGCAGCCTTGGGAGGAAGTCATGTGCTTTGTCATGGAGGACGAGGCCTACAAGTACATCACAGAATCAGATAGGAGGGATGTTTACTGTAGACACCAGCAGGAAATAGTTGAAAGGGCCAAAGAGGATTTTCAGGAAATGCTTTTTGAGCATGCTGAGCTGTTCTATGACTTGGATCTGAATGCCACCCCCAGCTGTGACAAGATGAGCGAAATTCACAGTGTGCTGAACGAAGAGCCCAGATACAGAGCACTGCAGAAACTTGCCCCAGATAGAGAGTCTCTCCTCCTTAAACACATTGGGTTTGTTTACCACCCCACAAAGGAGACGTGCCTGAGCGGGCAGAACTGTGTTGATCTGAAAGTGGAGCAGGTTTTGGCGAACAGGCTGGTGCAGCTCGACCACGGGCGCTCAAATCTCTACTACAACAGTGCCAACATCGATAAGATCAACCTCTGCCTCTTGGGAAGGGAGGGTCTCCCGCAGGAACTCGCCAATGAGATCCGAGCTCAGTCCACAGACGACGAGTACACCCTCGACGGTAAAATCTACGAGCTGGAGCTTCTTCCCGTGGACGTCAACTCGACGCTGCTCTTCAGCCACACGTGGGTCAACACTTTCAAGCCGCACGGCTGCTTTTGTGTGTTCAACTCCATAGAGTCTCTCAACTGCATCGGAGATTGCATAGGCAGGATCAGAGCAGAGATAGCACAGAGCAGGAGAGACAGATTCGCTCAGCCGCTGCCGTTTATCCTCATCCTGGCAAATCAGAGAGACAGTGTTTGCAAAAACATCCCTATCCTGAGGCACCAGGGCCAACAGTTGGCAAACAAGTTGCAGTGCACCTTTGTCGACATCCCCTCTGGGGCCTTTCCACGTAAATTCACAGAGTTCCAAATTAAACAGGGTCTCCGAGCAGTGCTGGAGGGGCTGAAGCATAACTTTGATGTCTTGGCCCCGCTGCCTTCTATAAAAGACATGTCAGAGACGGACCTCAGGATAGTCATGTGTGCTATGTGCTGGGATCCTTTCAGCGTCGACCTCATCCTCTCGCCTTTCCTCGACTCACATTGCTGTAGCGCCGGGCAGCCGGGCCAGAGCAACACGCTGATCCTGGACAAGATCATCGGCGACAGCAGGAGGAGGATCCAGGTCACCGTCCTCTCCTATCACTCTGCCATTGGCGTCCGCAAAGATGAGCTGGTGCACGGCTACATTTTGGTCTACTCTGCCAAACGTAAAGCCTCCATGGCGACGCTGCGGGCGTTCTTGGCCGAAGTCCAGGACGTGATCCCCGTCCAGATGGTGGCCATCACAGACAGCCAGGCCGACTTCTTTGAGAACGACGCCATCAAGGAGCTGATGACGGAGGGGGAGCACATTGCCACAGAGATCGCAGCCAAGTTCACGGCGCTGTACTCGCTGTCGCAGTATCATCGGCAGACGGAGGTCTTCACGCCCTTCTTCAACGAGGTGCTGGAGAAGAAGCCGAGCATCGAGAGCTCCTTCCTGTTCGACACCTCGTCACGCGAGTGCACCACCGGCGCCAGCGAGGATGTCTTCCCCACCTCGCCCCACAGCCATTCCCCAGCCTACAACACCTACTACCCAGAGTCTGACGATGATAATGAAGCCCCCCCACCTTACAGTCCAATAGGTGACGACGTCCAGCTCCTTCCCACGCCCAGCGAGCGGGCCAAGTACCGCATCGACCTTGAGGGGAACGAGTACCCCGTCCATAGCACGCCTGTGGGAGACCATGAACGCAACCACAAAGTGCCTCCACCTGTGCGGCCCAAACCTGTGCTCCCCAAGCCCAACGTCAAAAAGCTGGACCCCAACCTGCTCAAAACCATTGAGGCCGGCATGAGAAGCAACCGCCGGATGCCGCGAGGCCCGATGGGGCACGCGGAGGATGTGGAGGCTTCGGACAACTATGCAGACCCCGTGGACACTTTGCTAAGGTCCAGAGGCTTCCACAATGACGACATATATGCCGTGCCTGAGGACTCGCACAGCCGCCTGGTCAAAATAAGAAACTCCTTCGGTGGGTTACACGGTCTCCACGGAGGAGGAGAGGAAGAGAACGGATACGACCGGAAGTCTCAGACCGGACGCCGACCGTCGAAGTACAAACACCGCTCAAAAATCCTCTTCAGTCGGACGAAGGCCTAC
Source organism: Trachurus trachurus (assembly GCF_905171665.1). Taxonomy (NCBI): domain Eukaryota; kingdom Metazoa; phylum Chordata; class Actinopteri; order Carangiformes; family Carangidae; genus Trachurus; species Trachurus trachurus. Next base: position 2,945,955 of record NC_139907.1, on the reverse strand, counting down.
CAAAGACGGTTCCACTCCGACAGCGACGGCGAGGAGTCTGGCCCCGCCACGCAGAAAAAGAAAAAGGGAAGAGCCCCCCGGGGCAGCGAGGAGGACCCGCTGCTCTCCCCTGCTGACCCCTGGAAGGGCGGGATAGATAACCCCGCTATCACCTCGGACCCCGAGCAAGAGGACAAGAAGATGAAGAAGAAGAAGACGCCTAAAACACCAAAGGAACCAAAGAAGGTGAGTCGGATCCATCATCAGTACTGCATTTTAACAGGATGGCTTGAATGTGCTTCATAAATTAGCAAAAGACAGAAAGAAGGAAGACAGCAAAGATATTACAGTCTCCAAACCACTGAGCCAGAGCCTCCTTGTGTCTCCTTCTTTATATATGTTTTTATCTTGAGCGAGTGAGCTTCAGTGCATTGAATATGAGAAAGAGACAGAAAGATGTGCGTGTCTGCGTGTGTGAATGAGAGCAGAAGAGATTGTGTATGCGGGGGTGTGAGATACAAGCGCATTTCTGGTTTTAATAGCCCCGGGACCTGTGGTGAGAATAAACTAATTTGATAACTGATTGATCGGCCCCACTCCTTTATGAGCCTCTACACCTTAAAAGCCCCGGAGAACCCATTATAAAAAAAAAAAAAGTTTGATAAAAGACGCACTGTTAAAGACAGTAGGGCTCTGTCTGTATAATCTCAGATCAGAGGCTGCGTCTGTGATAAGACGCCTGCTTATCCGTCCTCCTTATTCTCTCTAAAGGCTTGTCTGAGGCAGCTGAGCTAGGCCTCTACAAACACGTGCATGTGTTTCATCCGCCGTCACGTAGACTCCAAGACAAACAACGTCTCTGTCGACAAACACACACATGTAGAAATGAAGACACATGTTGGCACAAATCACACAGCTATGTTGGAAATGAAGGTAAAAGTGCACATTCGCATACTGTGCACGCACACACCCACACATAAGTACACCCATGCAGCCGTATACTCATTTTTTAGAAATCACTTATAGGCTGAAATGTAAAATGAAAGAAAAAACAATAAATAGGCTTACTCCATTTCCAGTCAGGTTTTCAAAATGGATCCTCAGTGTTTTACTTTCTTGGCCATTTCTGTGAAGCCAAATTGAGCATCGTAAACACAAACTTGTATTAAATTCAAACGGCGCATGTAAAGCTACAACATCTGCTTTTGATTAAATGTGTTTGTAGTCACTTTACGAATATAATACACACTCACGCACATAGTACACACAAAAAAATCAGCCCGTTGGCAGTACCACTATTTAGCAATTGCAGTGTTCAGCAAAAATAATCCCAGCATGACTTATTCGTCTGTTTCCTGCAGCCCGAGCACAAACACACAATTGGACTTTCACAAACACACTCCCGTGCACGGGAGCGAGCGCGTTGGCACGAATCAGATAATAGTGTGCAAATCAGTAGAGAAACAGCCGCCGGAGCTACATGGGCGTCATGAATGCGGGGCATTGTTGGAAACATTCAAACCGTCTTTGATAATCAGAGAGGAGAGCGAACGGAGAACCAGAAGGTACAAAATGGAAGGTGTTTAGTCGCCGTCCTGGCCAATTAGAGGAGCCCGAACCGCTGTAGGCATGACAACACTTTGAAGAGCAGAGGAGTGTGGGAAATCAAAGCAACCTCGGTGCCTCGTTACTCGTCCCTGCTCCGTTCTCCAAGAACAGTTTTGTCTGTTGTTGTCTTCTTCCTTTTTTGTCTTCCTCCACATGAACCTCCCTTTGCTCTCTCCCTTCATCCCACTAACTTTCCTTCTGATCTATTCCCCGATTGCCCTCTTCCTCCTCCTCCTCCTCCTCCTCCTTCTCGTCCTCCTCTCCTCTGATATGTTCTGCCTCCTCTTCACCCTCTCTCCTCCTCCATCTCTGCTGCCCTCCCTCGCGTCTTTCCCTCAATTCCCTCTTCTTTCGTCGTTCCTCTTCCCGTTCTCTCTTTCTCCTAAAAAATCTTAATTTTCCCGCCTGCCTTTTTCTTGACCCTGAACCCCACCTCCATCGTTCTGTCACGGCTTCTTCCATCTGTTCCTCTTGCTCAATCTTTTCTCTAAACTTGGTATTTCCTGTTTTCTTACTTCCTTCTTCCTTCTCCTGTTCTTTCATCCCTTTTGTATTTCCTCTTTTTCCCTTCCCTCCTTCCCCTTTTTACCCCTCTCATTTTCCCCATGCCTCCCTGCCTGTTCTCTTTTCTTCTTTGTTTTTCTTATCTCTTCCTCATTTCCATCCCGCTTTCTTAATTCTCCTGTCCTTCCTGCCCTTGCCCTCCTTTGCAATCACTCCCCTCCCCCCCTTTTGTTGGTTCTTTACCATCTCATCCCTCGTCTTTATTCTCTCATCCCCACCTTACAGCCGAAATCCTCCAAGCCCCCCAAGCCTCTGTACCCCCCCACCCGGAGAACCTGGGAGAGCAACTACTTTGGTGTTCCCCTGCAGAACCTGGTGACCCTGGATCGACCCATCCCGCTGTTTATCGAGAAATGTGTCGACTACATCGAGCGCACAGGTGAGTCATGCGTTTTCTCCGTCTTCTGTCCCACTCCGCTCTGTTGTTTTTGTTCCTTTTTGTCTTTATTTGTTGCCTCTGTTGAGGCGTTCGGGTGCAGCTTGTGCTCTCTCAGGTATTTTCTAGCTATTTCAAAGCACAGCTGGTTTTATGTTTTTTCATGCAAATGCTTTGTGGGTATTTGCTGCGAACATGCCTCTCATGTCTTTCCAAATGAGTGATTGAGTGAAGATAAAGAAGGATGAAGGATGGTTGAAGGTGGGAGGAATCTAAATTCTAAGGAGATTCACTTCTCGGCATTGACATCACTCGCTGAATGCGTATTGTCGGTACCAGTCAATTTCAATTGGATCAGCTCTTATTGGCTTGCCGTGTGGTGCGTTGCCAAAGCTGGAAGGCTGGAGCGACTGCAGGATCAGACAGTAAAAGATGACCGCGATCAAAAAGCTGATTAAGGAAATGAAAGTGGAGGGATTTACACCAGTACGTGCCGTCCATTAATCATCTGTCCGCAAGAAAGGAGAAAAGAAAATGATACCAGCCTCAGTTGGACGGAAGAAGAATTGCAGATGGCTCCTGCTGATGGGGGTTCTGTATTATTGGACATTTATTTTTGCTGAAAGGGCAGTATGTAAAAAAAAGATTTCCCGTTAACAGCAGGAATGTCAAAAATAAAATCTGTGGGTCAGATTTTCCTCCTTTAGTTGTTTCATATCATTAACAGTTGAGCGTCTCTGGGGGTTTGATACGTCACTTCATCCTCAACCAATCCAATAATGTCATATATTGTGATATTTTTGAGGGGACTGTGTGGAGATACAACATGCAACCAGCTTTCCTATCAGTGCACTGGCCTCAGAGCAGTCTGAGCTTCCTTGTATACCAGTACCTTCAAGTCCCCAGACGAACTTGGAAAACTCACAAAGAGCACTTTGGTTTGCTTGATGTTAATAGTTTGAGAAAAATGTGGTTGCATGTGAATGAGAAATCCTAAAACTACAGTTGGACAGCTCCTTGAGCGAGGAACATCAGCCCATCAACTCTTTTTGATGTAGTGTCCGAGGAGCAGACACACTCAAGACGACTTATTCTGGATTTAGAAAGAAAATAGGTTTAAAATAAGACTTGCGGCCTGTTCAGACATGTGTAACTCCCCCAGTAGTGACGCAGGGCCCCCACAATGCATGCTGGGTATGTGTTTGGCTACCTTCCCAGCTGTCGTAAACGAGGCCTCTCCCAAACTCCGAGAGATTCCTCAGTGAAGTCATGGATTAGATATTTATACACCGAGGTGGACACTCGAGCCAAAGTGTCTCTGAGCGTTTCAAAGGTGTTTATTATCTTTTCCTTTATGCCCACAGCACAGAGACACTTATTAAACCCACCACCCCCCCCCCCCCCCCCAGTCTGACCACTGATATAAATATTTCAAACATATTCAATAAGCTATGAGTTCTTCTTGCATAATGTATTTACACATGGTCCAGTTCTTCTTTTCCTCTAAGAAGCTGAAAGAGCTTCTTTGCCGAATGACCTCAAAGTAACTCCCCCCCCTGGTCGGGTTCTTTAAAATATCTGATGACGTAAAGTTTCCTGTTGCTGTTGCTGTTGGTGTGTGTTTGTGTGTTTCGGCCCGGGGGGGAGGAGACGGAGGAGTAGGAGGATAAGTCTGGCTCAGACCCAGGTTTTTTTTTTTTTGATTGTGTGCTCAATCCTGAAGCAGTTCTAGTATCTGAGGAAGTTAGAGAATAAATCTTCTAATGTTGTTTCGAGGACGGTTGTTTTGTAACCGTAGTGCCTCAGTCTCTCCTCCTCCTTCTGAAGCCATGTGAGCAGCTCATGTATAGCGTGCATATACTGTACATTAAAAGGAGGTATCTCACTGTGTTGGGTTGTGTTTTGAAGGTAGCGCCTGTGCCTGAGCTCTTTTTCGTGGTGGGGCTGTTAATTCCTGTCCTGAAAATCCCTTCCGAATATGTTTTGATATTCAGCTGAATCTACATGAGCCCGTTGGTGGCTGCCAACCAAATTTAGGATTAATCCCAGCGCTGTATGTGTGCGGATGTGTGAGTGCTAGTGTGTGTGCGTGTGCGGACGCCTGCCAGCTGACAGCAGTGTATTGGAGATTTCATGGCCAGTGCCGTGAAACCCTCTAAGTCCAGACGGTCTGTTGGGTGGATTTAACAGCTTTTCCCCTCCTTCTTTTTCTGGAATATCATTTCTCACCAGACGCAGAGAGAACATCTTTGTGCCTTTTTTTTTTTTTTTTTTAAGCCTGCTGTTGTGTAAGGTGTTGGATATCCAGAAGGTTTAAGAGTTTTTACAACTTGATGAGACCTTTCAGGTGGTTTCCTTGTTAGCCACCTGTGTAGAGGCTCAGCTTAGCTCGTTGTCATACTCTGTTTGCTTTCGTGGAGGGTGGTGGTGGGGGGGTTTAACCTGTTTGTACAGCATGTTTTATTCTCTGGCTGGGAGGGTGGGGTTGTCCTGTGTCATTGTGGGTGTTGGCCAGACAGCTCAGTGGTTAGAGAGGCTCTTCTTTCTTTCTCTTTTTGGACAAATGGGCTCGAACCGTTGTGTCTGCTGAGCTCGTCGCTGCTAAATTAAGACTCTGAATCTCTGCCAGGTCCAGAGTGGCTGCTCCGGCCGACCTCTGACCTCGGAGCGGGGGGGGAGAAGGAAAAGCAATCTCTCCCAGTGGGAATCATTAAAACATCACTGTTATATTGTGTTATTGTTTTTCCACTAGACACCAGACAATTGTCACATTTTATGAGGTTGAAAGTCAAAATGTTAAAGCACTCCTCCCAATTTAATAGTGTTTCTTTTCTCTGGAAAAATAACTCGCGGGGAGGTGTTTGTTTTATTTCTCACTTTGAAAGTGTCACCTACAAGAAACTCAGGAATAATTATGCCACAATACCACCCACACTGTTTGATTGACAGGCTCAATCTGAGAAGAAAATAGTTTCCTCTGAAGCCGGGGTCGGGTCTGGAACCTCAGTATTTTCTTTACAAGTAAACAAAATTAATTGAAAGTTGGCGTCAAACGGTTCAGCAAATGTTGCTTATCTTGTTTACATATTCTTCAGTTATCGATGCATCTTTCTGTTGAGCAACACTTAACATTTGAGAAGTTTGGTTTCTCTTTCATTGCATGAAAAGGTGCTGAGTAACTGACTCTGGCTCTGTTTCAAATGTGATGATGTGTTGCATATCTTTTGTTTTTATATGATTTAAAGTTTAAGTTTAATTTTGGTTTTGGCTTTTCAGTTTTTATGAATTAGTAGATGATGATTCAGTTAATCGTTTATCTTGTAATATCTCAGTTGCTTGTTTCAAAACTAAAAAACCCAAAGACTTTCAATTTCCCGTCAAAGAAAACATTGGATTTATGGTGTTTTTTTTGCTGAAACACCAACAGTCAGGCTAATTAATGAACCCGCTGTTTGTTTTTACAATAAAAAACTGAACCGCCGTCGGTCACCGTTTCAGCTTTTGGTGTTGGCGAGGAGCGATAATCTCTGGGAGGCCGGGCTGCCGGTTGGTTGAGTTTAACCACATGTAATAAGCTGCCAGCTGAGAGGCACAGAGGCAGAGAGCTGATGATAGCTATTTGTGGTGCCTGTGGTTTCAGAGCAGAAAAGTGCGAGAGAGGGAAAAACTGTGACTTTATGAGTATTTGCGAGATGAAAGTGTGTGTGAAACGGAGCGTGGCTGCAAATGTGACAGGAGTGTGCGGAGATGTGAGACTGTGATTTCTGCCTGTGACCTTTTATTTGGTGGGTTTGGTGTAAGTGATAAGACTGTGTCGTGTGATTTGTACATCCACTCCCTCCCCGGGTCTGGGAGTCTTTTTTAGTGCAGATCTCAACTTTTTCTGCAGAGTTTTTTTAACGGCGGAAACTCAACGTGACATTCTGCAGGAATCGTCTTAATTAGCTTCCATCCCTGTCAAGAGTTCAGCATCAGATGAGCGGCTTTAACAGAACAGTTAAAGAACTTCTGAGATGAAATGCCATCATTAAATTAAAGGGTGATGTTCGTTCCTTGCTCTGGTTCCTGTTAGCAGAAATCTGCTTGTTATCATTTTTAATGCTTTCCACTCACCACATTCTTATAATAATACAACTAAGAGACTTCCCTAGGGTCTCGCAGGCCCTTTAAGCTTTGTTGATTTAAGGAAAATGTAACAAAGCCTTGAAGGTTTCTTAAAAGAAAAACGGGTGGCCTTGAAAATAATGTGGTAAATATAAAACTCGGCACCCGTGTTCACCAACGTACCTGAGTCTGAACCTCTATTTCGGCTTGACACCGTTCCAGATTAAGCTTAGACATTCATAATGGGTTCTTTTGTGCCTGATTAGGTGTAATTCATAAATCCATAGTTTTATTGGTCACGTACCAAGGTACAAGGTACAAGAAACGGGACCATGCGGAGGGAAACATCACTGAATAAAGCCCGACAGAGAAAAACCATTAACCTTGTGTTTGGCAGCCAAGGTGATGCCAGCGTTTTAACTATGACCTTGTGGTAATGTAATTCATGTCTTGCCGCAGTGTAAGTAGAATCAGTGGACGTACACACTGGCTTCACAAGTCATAAGTATCGTATGATGTCGTATTCATCCAATGGCTTCCCCATATATCTAGATGTAAGTGTTGGTATTTTGTTTATTATAGCCCAGCTGTCTATTACTGTGTCTCTCTGTTACCGTAGCCACACTGTTTTTAGCTTGAAAGCTGGGATTTCCCTTTTTATCTGGACTGGTCACCTTTCGTCAGCTGACGCACTTTGGATCTGGTTTTCATCCACCAAACCGCCCATGTGTGTTTCCATCTGTCTTGTTATAGTCACAGATTCCTGGTTAGATATTGAGTCGTGGCCAAAAAAGCACGTGAGCTCTTCCAAAACCAATTTATGGTCATAAAATATCTTCACATGAGAGCGACTGATCCAGAACTGCTAGTGAGGGATCGTTTGTACTTGTGTAAAGACATTTCTTTTGTTATCAAGTATAATGTGTTATTTTAAAGGATTATGAATCAAGGTAGGATTTACATGGGCTTTGTTGAGTCTGGAAATAGTCTGGAGTAAAAAGGCTTCGAATGACTCGGATGTTATTGTTGTTGGGACAATAATTAGTGACGCGTTCGCTAGTCAACTGGAAACACTGGAAATTCCAGCTTAATTAGGATGAGGTGTTGCGCCATAATTTAATTGCTGCTCTTTCAAACATGGAACAAGTTCTACTCCACTGAACCAGAAAGTCAAGAAGCAAAGCCTGGGCTTTTACAAAGCAGCTGCGTCACGCGTTGAGTTTTATTTTTTAACAGAAACATCCAGGTCAAAATGTTACGATCCAGAGACCTTGACTTCTATATTGATTCTTAATACCAGTTACATTGAATACGTTCTAATAAAAAGAAAATAGTTTAAACTTGGTTTTTATTTTGAGGTTCACACACTCAAATGTGTTCTTAGCCAATCATCAACATTGTCAGGTCTTGGTCTGAGCATGTATTTCCTCATTACTCCTCGACCTTCCAACTTTAAACCAATGTAGTTGGTCCATGAAACGATCAAAAGTTCAATGCACATCCCAACATTCGTATTATTTTTTTTTTTGCCATGGTTCAACCTTTTTCATTGCACACACTCATGCACGTGCACCTGAATGTGTGTCGGCTTAAGTCAGAATTACTGCATCAGTGGAGGAGTTTGTAAGTGTGGCCTTTGCAGCAGCACTGACGGGTCCTGACCTTACATTTCTCCAAAATGCAGCAGCCAGGGGATCAGGCTTTCAGACGGCCACGGGTTTACCCGCTCGCACAAGGTCGAGCACAAATCTTCCCTCTGTATTTTCAACATTAAGCTCTTACAGTTATCCGTAACGACACAGAGAGAAGCTCAACGACAGGACAAAAAAAAAGAGAGTCCAATTTCTACTAGCATCCAATAGTAAGAAGGTGAAGGGTCAGAGCTGCAGAGACCTGATAATACTCAGAGAGGGAAGTGATGTGGAAAAGAAATGAAAGGCAAGAAAAGCTCCAGAAGGACCTGAGAGGGATTTTTTAAAGAAGAGAAACTAGAATGAATAGTAAAGTGTTGAGAAGGTGACGTCAGGTACTTCTTTCTTTCAAAGTTTTCGGCCCGTGCACTCGGCAGCTTTTCTCCCAATGAAAAGTGAACTCGCTCAGATATTCAGACATTAATATAGGCTTTTGAAAAATGGCCACTGCAGTGAGCGGAGGGGGGGGGGGGGGGGGGGGGGATGCGGCGTGTTAGGCGTCCTTTGGCTTCATCTCTGACGTCCCTATGAACAAGAAGTCACGCCGTCCAACTGTCCTCGAGGAAAACACAGGGACGGACGCCCTGCACGGTCTGCTGGGTTTTATTTGTCTTCAGGAGCCATAAAACTATTTCAGTGTTTGGTTATGAAGCTGCTCTAGGTTCTACAGTGGGAATGGAAAGTATTCAGACCCCCCCCCCCCCCCCCTTCAATTTTTCACCATTTATTATCTTGCAGCTTTATGTTCAAATCAATAACACTCATTTTTATCTCATCAATCTACACTCACCACTCAATAATGACTGCACAAACGTTTGCAAACTAATTAAAAAAAGGAAAAACTGAAATATCACGTGAACACAAGTATTCAGCATGGATGCAAACAGCGCGCCGAAAAGCGAAACTCGCTTTTTTCATGACCAATTAGGTGACTTGTGTGAATCGTTCAGATCCGAAGAGTTTTTGTTTTTAGGAGGGGGGATGGGGGAGGGGGGTCTCAGCGTCTCAGCGTCTCAGCTGGGGTCAGTAGAATGTTTTTCTAACAGGCTGACGGTGACAATCACGTGAAACTGAGGCGAACTCATTCATGCTTGTCTCTGATTATACTGATAACAGCCGACCTCCAATGTAGACGCGCGACATGCGCGCTCATTAACTCATTGAGTGCCAACCACGTAATTTCTCGTTTTTCGTTCCCATGCGTTGAGTGCCGAAAACGTAATTTTACGTTTTTTGCTTTTTTTTTAAATTATGAAAATAGACACTTTAATACACATTATATGTAAATTTGGGGACTCTACGACGAGGAGAACTGAAATAGATGACGATCAAAGTCACATGACAGCTCATGATCTGGAAGTTTTTATCATAACTCGGCTTCTGCAAACGAGTTCTGCATGCAGATGCAGCAGCTGCTCTGCTCTCACCCGCGCTGCTGCTCCAGCTGCTCGAGCTGCTCGGAGCTGAACCAGGAAGCTCTCAGCCGACAGTCCGCCCGGTCTTCAGCTGGAGCAACACCGTGTCCTCCCCAAAGTCCTCCCGCGGTAAAATCTGATGGTCTCTGGGCCAAAGCAGACCGGCATCACCGACCCGTACCACAGAAGAACCGCGACCACCGGCGGGACCGGTGTTCCCGAGCCGCGGTGGCCGACTGACCCTCACGCTCCGCGGGGAGAAGCTGTGACACGGCACGGTGCGTCTGTGTTATTGTTGTTTAGTGGCGCCCCCCCCGCCCCCGATGGTGGTTTTGTGAATAGAACAACAACTGTTGTATATATTTATCTTATACGAGCCCTTTGATCCAGAAATGCGAGTGTCAGAAGAGCGACAGACACAAACAGAGCACCTTTCATAAAAGACGCTGTATCTCCTTTTCTAGAAAAAAAGGAGGGATTTTGGTGAAACCCAGCCATGTTTAGCTTGACTTTTCTCAGGAACAGAGGCACGTAGAAACAAACGGTTTGTGGCCACTTGAAGCATTAAGGTAAACCTTTCAATTGAGCCACAGTATGTGTTGGTGGCAATAATATAGAATACACTGTGGCTCTACATAAAAAGTCAAAAATGGTCTAAATTGCCGGTACACTTGACTAAAACTTTGGAAAGGAGCGCGGCACTCAATGAGTTAAAGCGGCGCGTATCCGCGTACATCGGTGCGACGGCGACGCCGTTTTTCCCCCCGTGCATGTGGAGCTGTGCGCCGCGGACACGCACGGTTCCCTACGTAGCTGTGTCAGGCAGGTGTTTCCACGGAGCTCTGCCCCGTTTCAGAGGTGAAGGAAGCCCTGAGTGGAAAGACGTCGCCTCCGCGATGTAGAATGTGTTCAATTAAAGTGAAACTAACACATTATATAGGCCTATATGTCCATTACACACTGAATGACACATCCCATGTCTTTATTTATTCAGTTTATTTTAATAGTAATTATGACTAACATTCAGTGAAGACCTAAAAATCAGTATCTCCAAAATGGAAATATTGCAAAGGTTTTTTTTTTTTTTTTAAGCATTTTTAATATAGAAATGTAAAAGCCTTCTGAAAACTATGTCTATCTATATGCACTCAATACTTGGTTGGGGTTGAACTACTGGAAATTGCCTTTCCGTGATATTGTAATGTACTTATTTGTTAATGGTGAGCACCCCACCCCCCCACCCCCCCGGGAAATTCCTCTCTTTTTTGGTCCTGACCCGTTTGCATCCCTGATTCAGACCCTTTGCTGTGACACTCATGTAGATCTTTGAGATGTTTCTACACCTTCATGTGAGTCCAACTGTGTTGAATTAAATAGTTTGGAGATTTTTATGATATTAATACTGTGAAAGTATCAAAGCCTCAGTCCACAGAGAAATGTACACAGCCTGTATTCAGAAACTGAGCCTTAAAAAAACAGCCGTCAGGACTTCCTGTCACTTTGTGATGTCACAACTAAGCAGTCAAACAGGCCCCGCCCACCTGGACGCACTATCCAACCCTTGCAGGATTTAGTTTTATTCTGACATCTGCTCTGTTTTTATTGGATCACTCAGAAAAGACAAGTGGAAGAGGGTGAGATGAAGGCAGAAACAAAGATTATTATAGGTATATTTAGAGGACGGATTTGAATATCTATCATAAAGCCGTTTTATGAATGGACATCACTGTAAGACACAATCTTCATATTTTACAGACCAACCATGTTGCCTCTGTTCTTGAGCTAATTCTAACTCAGCATCTTGAAAACACGTCCTTTTTTCAAGCAAATAGTCAGATGGAAAAATCGTTATTCTCTTGCTCTATTTGTCTTGATGCTAAAATACAAAAAAAAAAAAAACAGGTGAAAAGTGTATGAAAAGCAGTGAAGTGATGCTCTGGCTCACTTGTTTTCATCTCCCAGAAATCTGCTCTTTGTTCACCTAAAGTTGCTGACATCTTGGTATTTTAAAACGGCTAAAACACACGCCTCGGGCTCCAGTCTGCACCAGTTCGAGCTGCATAAATTTTAATCCGGCGTCCTGTGTTTAAATACCACGTTTGTTTTACCTTCCAGTGAATAAAATACCAGATCGAATTTATATACGAGCTCTCTGCTGAAGTTTAAGTCGCTCAATCTTCACTTCTGTGCGACCTCCGGGCCGGGAGCCAGAATATAAAAGGCACAATCGGGTCGACTCTTTTTTGGTTTGTTTACATGAAAGCCCTCAAAACATCAGCTTCAGCTCCTCGGACTAAAACCTTTTGACAAACCGGGTCTCGGAGACGACGAGCAGGCGGCCGCGGCGGCGTCGAGCGAGGACACGCGGCGCTCTGCCCGCCCAACTCGATTAAGAGAAGTTTTATTAAATGTTTCCTGCTCCCCAGAGACATGAGATGGTATTTGGCACGAAGGCTGGAGGAAGAAGAGGAAGAGAGAGAGAGAGCAGTGATTAAATGGCTTTTTGATGTTGATGCATTTGGAAGTCCCATTGGTTGTTATCTTCCATAGCACTTAGTGTAATGTGAGGATGGATGGATGGATGGATGGATGGATGGATGGATGGAGGAGCGTCTCTTCCTCAATTTCATCAGCGATTTCACTAAACAAAGTTTTGCTTGTAGAAGAATTGCAAATTTTAAACTTTTCAATTATGTTTTATTTTTTTATATAATAATAATTCTGTGTCACTTTATGCAAGTTATCATTTTTTAGTTTTTAATTTTCTCCAATTTGCAGCTTGTGTAATTATTTCACAATCAAAACCCCATGATAATGGTGCAGAATGAAACAATTGGCAATCTCAACAGCACAGAGCACAAATGTTATTATTGTACTGTAGAGACAGAGGCTGGGTCATGTCCTCGTCTGTTAACCAGGACATTTTCTTTTTTTCTTTTTCGTTTTTTTAATTAAAGAGCGCTAATTTAATTCAGTGACACGAAATAACCAAAGAGCAGCAACAGAAATGGTCCAATAAATTCCACACGTGTGAATCATTGTGCAGAGTTTATGACACAATTAGCTCTTTGTAAATGTTTTTTTTATTTTTATGTACATGTTTAATTAATTCAAGCTTTACTGACATACCACACTGAAGAATATGTTGTAAAAATGAGATAGATTCATGAAAATCGTCCAATAAAATTCCTCGTGGAGATTTATAACCAAGCTTTGTTTTAATTTCCCTCCTTTGTGTGAAAACATTAGCTTGTTTTCTATTGTCTTCTCCGCTGAATGTGTTTCATTACACTTATTTTTTTTTAATTCAAAATGAGTCTGTCTTTGTTCAGTTTATCGTCATCACTCATGAACACGGACATTTCTTTTCTTTTTTTTATCAGCCTTAAGAATCTCATCTTTTCAATCAGCCACATTGTTTTTCTGCACATGTAGATTTTCCCTCGGTCGTGTTGTAGCGGTGCCAGTTTGTGCCGGTGCCCAGCTGCTGCAGCTCTGGAGGGGAGGGGGGGTGAGAGGAGGGGAGAGGGGGGAGGGAAACCCCCAGTGGACGGGTTTTTAACCACGTTGTAGAGCTGCTCTCCCTCCTGGGGAATTATTCAGCAGCCATGTCAACCAGGCTTCATACAAAGCTGATTATTAGCTATTTCCATCCTGCTTTGAAGTCAGATCCCGGCTCCTCGCTCGCTCCGTTCGTGGAGTTAAGTCTGCATGTGTCGTAGCTATAGATCTATATTTGTTCAAAGACACAACAACACATTCTGAAGAAAGTGTCCAGTTCATTTAACTGGAAATTGGCCCATTGCCATTTCATTCCTACAGTCTTAGGAGTAGGTTTGTTACCTTTAATTGTTGGTAGCCGCGAGCTGCTCAGAGCTACGCTACGGAGGCTCATTATGGGATTTCTTGGTTTCCCTCATCAAATTCACAATCCAACAACTCCACAACGCTCTGGTGGACAAGTTGTGACCTGCACATTCACCACGCTATGAGATAATAACACAACGTTACCACACAGAGTTGTTTTAGAGGGAAATTCATGTGAAACCACTGATGCGAGTTCCCGTCGGGGACAGTTTTTCATCCCTCTAAAACAACTCTGTGTGGTAACGTTGTGTTATTATCTCATAGCGTGGTGAATGCGCAGGTCACAACTTGTCCACCAGAGCGTAGTCAGTCAGTCAGTCAGTGTCGGACCCTGAGGTCGGAGGGAAACAGAGTGAAGAGCGAATTCAAGACGATAGAAAAGGCAGCAACAAAAACGCAACTGGCAGGAGATGAGAAATAATCTTTAATAAAGTGTGTTCCTCCTGCCCTTCGCTGTCACTCACTGCCTCCACTTCTCCTCTGTGTTGTTATAAATCCGCCTGCAGCTCCGCTCTCTCTGCTGCAGCAGGAATCAGCTAAAGTGAGAGTTCAAGTTGAGAATTGATTGGTGGCTGGCATGCCTCCCGTTCTCTCTCTCTCTATGTGTGTGTGTGTGTGTGTGATGTGATGTGATCATGTGTGAGCTGTTTTCCTGACGTCATGTTCAATGGAAACACGCAGACTGACTGAGCTTCCTGTTCAATTGCTCAGAGCGCTCCAGTTGCTCCGCGCCGCCGCCGGGACCGGTGCAGCCGTCTGACCTCTGACCTCTGACTGGGAGAGACAACGACTCATTAGATGATAGAGAAAACGAAGCCGCAGCCTCAACAAACATGAAACTGTAGAGAAAACAAGAGAACATGATTCATATGACGTTCCCGAACTTTATCTATTGCAGAGATACTGGAGTTCCCCCAACCGTTACATTTCTACGTCAATAAACCAGTCAGCTGATAACTGGCGTTTATGATGGACTGTGCTGTAAAACGTACTTCCCCCTTGTTGGTCAAACAAATAAAAGCAACACAAAGAGTGCCGATGCTGACACTTAAATTAATTTGCATATTTGATATTTGACATATATACGATTTAATGAACTTTGATTTGTCTTTAGTTTGTGTTATTATTAAAGGCTCGTCTCAAAGGAAATGCTTAGACAGCCACAATTATGAAGCATGTAGCCAAGTTTTTTTTTTTACCTTATAGGTATAGTACAACATTATTGCAAATTGGCCCATTGCCATTTAATTCCTTTAGTTTTAGGAGTAGGTTTGTTACCTTTAATTGTTGGTGCAAGCTGTTTTTAGAACGGCGGAGCAGAGCCGTGAGCTGCTCAGAGCTACGCTACAACAACTCCACAACGCTCTGATGGACAAGTTATGAGCTGCACATTCACCACGCTATGAGATAATAACACAACGTTACCAGACAGAGTTGTTTTAGAGGGAAATACAGAGACTGCTTGATGAAAAACTGTCCCTGAAGGCAACGCACATCAGAGGTTTTGCATGAATTTCCCTCTAAAACAACTCTGTCTGGTAACGTTGTGTTATTATCTCATAGTGTGGTGAATGTGCAGGTCACAACTTGTCCACCAGAGCGTTGTAGAGTTGTTGGATTGTGTATTTGATGAGTTTGATGAGGGGAACCAAGAAATCCCATGAGCCTCCGTAGCGTAGCTCTGAGCAGTTCACGGCTCTGCTCCGCCGTTCTAAAAAAGCTTGCACCGACAACAAACCTACTGCTGAAACTATAACGATTATGGCAATGGGCCATTTTGCCAAAATGTTGAACTATCCTCTAGTTCATGTTTTTTTCTCAACAGGAGCTAGCATGCTAAGCAGCTAGCCTCCATCCTCATCACTTTTCGATACCGAGTCGCTGCATCGTCCAGTAACTCACACACAGCAGCTTTAACGAGGTCGACCATTGGCACAAACTCATTGTTCATCATGATGATACAGACATTTATTTACTGTTTTTCTGTCAGAGGATCAATTAAAACCATTGTCAGTCCATGCCTCTGGTCTCATTTAGCTTCTTTCCCTCTTTGTTGATATGAAAGCTGCATATTAACACCCAGAACTGATCCCACCTGCTGTGGCCACTTACTTGTGCTTATTGTTCAATTGACAGTGGTGTGAATCAGTCATGTATGTCATTAAGTAAAGCAGAGCCCCGCAATTTATCTTAACCACTATTTTGTTTAGTTTTTGTTGAATCATTTTTCACATCACGTTGTTTTTTTCTTCTTTTTTTCTCTTTGTGAGTTTCTCTCCACTGAACCAGGAAGTGGGAGGGAGAGTGGGAGTACAGAACCTCGACACTTTCACTTACGTCCGGGTCACTGGTGAATTTCATTTTCTCACTTGAATGCGTTCAGTGAAACTCTTTTGATTTTTTTTGTGATATTTCAGCCCCCAGCAGGTGTTTTTTTTTTACACACAGAGCCCGTTCACATGACAACAGTCTGCAGTCACGATTAACACATCGACTTCCTGCTGCTCCCAGACCGACACACTCTCCCTCTCTGACCCCTTGACCTTTTATTTTATTCATTTATTTATTTATTTTTTAGTGTTTAGTAGTGTTGTTTTAACAGAAGCTGATTTGTCTTTTACTCTGAGTCACGGTCTGAGCTGCGTTTCCCAGCACTCGAGGCAGATGAGTCACTGATGGTTTCCAGTCGGAGCGAAGAGAGAACTGGGCCGACGGTCGGTTGAGTTTTAACCACCTGTAATAAACCACCAGTGGAGAAGTGTGTGTCTGTGTGTGTGTGTGACTTGTGGTTTCAGAGCAGGAGAGAGAGACATCAGACAAAAACAGAGTGTGTGACAGGATGTGTTTGTGGTGAGTGTGGTCGCACTGAGGTGAGACTGAATCTGGGTTTGTAGCTCGCGGTTACACACACACATTATACTGATTATACACACTGACACACACATATATATATATATATAAACTCATGCTGTGTCAAGCTTCATTATTAACATATTACATTTTATTTAAGATTGATGATAGATGACATCGTTAAACCAAGCAGGGCTCTGCAGCGCTGCTTCGTTTCAGTTCAAACAAGACTGAGAGATAAATGTAAGAAATAAAATGGAGACAATCATCAAAAAAGTATTTAGAAAACATAATAATTGAACAAAAATAATTCAAAAAACACCCATTGAGAAGAGTGGCTCAGTGTGAGCACACAACTAACACCATTGATAATTCATAGAGAGCAGAAGCTTATTATTTTCTATGGCTAGATTAACCAACTACAAAGATAAGATTTATTTGACACAACCAATTATACATAGTACAATGTGCATAGAAATGTGTCATTGTGGCTGCTTCCAGACATAATATAATAAAAAGACAGTCAAAGATATAATATGATAAGATATATATCATAATATATATAGATATGAAATATGAAAATAGCACAGATATACAGTAAATGCTCTAAATGACAATATTTTTACTTCAGTTTTGCGAAAAATGTTGTTAGTAGTTACTAGAATTAAAACAAAAAATGTTCATTTTACTCAAACTCATAATTTTGAAGTGGTCTCTTTATTTTTTCTGTAGCTGTAGTAGCCCTATGTGTCCTAAGTTAGATCTTATTAAGAAAATAATTGCAATTGTACAGCCACATCTGTACAGTGATGATTCTTTCAATAAATAATACAAGGAAAAGTTTTTATTTATTATTGTCTTTATTTTTTATTCTATTTTAATTAATTCATTCTTATTCTATTTTATCCTATTACACCTATCTATTTTACTTCATTTTATCTAGTTTTATCTATTTTACTTCATTTTATCTAGTTTGATCTATTTTACTTCATTTTATCTGGTGTTTTCCCCATTGCAAATGATTGAGTGTAAGACAGCGTTTCCTCGATGTTTCTAAAATCCACTAAAACTATTGTGTGAATGCGTATGTGTATGTGAATGTATGTGTGTTTCCCAATTTGTGTCCCCTATGTTCCTTGTTTTTATCATGTGAAGCAGCTTCTGTGTGCTATAGAAATAAAGCCTGGTGGTTGATTGATTGATTGGTTGATTGATTATCCATCAGTTAACAGCAGTAAAAGCAGCAGCAGTTCTCCATCATGTTGGAGAACTAGTTTGATCCCAGTCCGACTCCATGAGACTCTGCAGATAAACTCCTCGTCTCTGGAGACTCACACTGTCCTTCACCGCTCTCTATGACTTGGACTCATTGTTGTCCTGCTGCAGAGTGAGTCTGGGGCCAATCAGACGCCTCCCTGATGCATATGTGTGTGTGTGTGTGTGTGTGTGTTTGCATGTTTGTGTTTGTGTGTGTCAGTCCGTCCCTTACATCTTAATCTAATTGTAGTTTTCTTTAGTGCGTCAGCTTGATTCAGTTTTCCCCTCGAAATTCAAGTGAATGCACTGTTTTTAATTCATGTTTCTTTTCATCTCTCTCTCTCTCTCACACACACACACACACTCTCTCACACACACACACACACACACACACACTACATCCTGCTCTGTAGCCTCTAGTCTTAATCTCTTCCCTGTGGATTTCCTGGTCACCAACTCTGAGACACCAAGAGATAGGAAAGTGTGTGTGTGTGTGTGTGTGTGTGTGTGTGTGTGTGTGTGTGTGTGTGTGTGTGTGTGTGTGTGTGTGTGTGTGTGTGTGTGTGTGTGTGTGTGTGTGTGTGTGTGTGTGATGCCTGTGGCTGAATATTTGAGCAGCCACTCCTCCATTAACCCCCCCCCCCCACCACCACCACCACCTCTCCTCCATCTCCCTCCCTCTCTCCCTCTTTTCTCCTGGTGAATAGGTGAAGCTGGGACTCTAACCTCTTTCATCCCCCTCTCCCCCCTCTCCCCCTTTCCCCCCTCCCTCTGGGCAAACTCTGTATTTCTTTGGGTTTGTTTGCTCTCTCTCTCCCCTCTGTGTGCTGATCGTCCCCAGAGAGAGAGGGAGGCTAACGCGGCCATGATGCTTCTTCTTCCTTTGTACTTTAAATGAATTGAATGTGATCTCCTCCTGGTTTTTGGCTTCAGTCGTCGTATCTTAACCAGGACTTTCTCTCTTTCTCTTTCTCTTTCTCTAAAATTGGAGCTTTGTTAAAATCTCCTCCAGACGGGACGAACACGCAAATGTCGGCCTCGTGTTTTGCTGAACGAACAAACAATCAAACAGATGATGATGTGAAGTCACTCAGAGTCGGTCAGGAGCAGCAGGTTTTAGGTCTCAACCACACGGAAACACAACGATCCCTAAACTATCTTTTTTTTCCCCCCTTTGTTCTCAAAAAGTTTTCCGTCTTCAGATTTGAATTTCTAATGCTTCTTGTGATAAATATGTGAATTATATTTGACTTTTTTTTAGCACATTATATACACCTATACCAGCTTATTATCCACTAAAGGGCATTCCAACAAAATCTGTTGTGTAACATTTGCAACACACTTAAGTTTTACCAACTCAATATGGGAAATCAAAATATTTGTATTATTATATTATAAGTAGTGGTGCAACGGATCACAGTTGTCCGTGGATCGATCGATAAAAAGAGAAGGTCATCCCAAGAAATCCCATGAGCCTCTGTAGCGTAGCTCTGAGCAGCTCGCCACTCTGCTCCGCCGTTCTAAAAAATAGCTTGCACCGACAATTAAAGCAGAAGTGAGTGATATATTTGTGTTAATATAAGTCTTAAATAGTTATATCTTCCGACAGCAATCACTTACATAGAGTGTTTGGTCTGAAACACGGGTCTGTCAGTCACTCTGCTCTGCTCTGAGCCGAAGAGAAAACATTTATCGTATCCTACAGTTTTTATCCAATGAGGAGAGAGAACGGCATGCAGGGCTGTGTGTGCAGCCAAGGAACGCCGTGAATGTGGTGACGTAGCGACGAGGACTGTTATGGTGCGTTCAAGGAAACTCGTATTTTTCCGACCGTGAAGTGGTACCAGTTCGATCTGGTACGAGTTCACCGGTCGGAAGTTACGAGTGGCCGTTATAGTGACTTTCACCGGTAAAACAGGTCGGAAAAACACGAGTGGGTTGCCTGGAACGCTACAAAGTCGTAAGTTGTGACTTGAAGCTGTAATTTACGATTTCAAAAGCCTGCCTGGAACGCAGCATTAGCGAAAACGACCGGATCACTCACTTCTGCTTTAAAGGTAACGAACCTACTGCTATGACTATAGGGATTATTATGGCAATGGGCCAATTTGCCAAAGTGTTGAACTATCCCTTTAACTCACACCAGGTTAGAGAGGCTATGACATCATCGTTTCACCAAAACTCAGCTTCCATGGTGATGAAACGATTAAAAAACTTTTTGCAGATTCTCCTAAACCCCGTATCCGTGGGAACAAACTCCTTAACTGTTCATCAGATGTCGTCGTTTACCTTTGGGTTTCTTTTGTGTCTCCGAACACAACAACAACAACAACAAGTCGACCTGTGTTGATCTGAGTTGTGACATCGTCCCAGATGTTTCCTGCTATTCCTGGATCTGGATCTCCCTTCGTGTCTTTTGTTTCCCGTCAGAAGCTCAGAATGAACCTTGATGCAGTTTTTAAGATGAGACCTTCATGGCTCGTCGTTACATCTGGAGTGAAAACGTCTGACAGCTGCTGGAAAACGCCTTTTCTTCTTGTTGTTTCTTCTCATCTAATCCTCTGTTTGTCTGTTTTGTTATGGAGATGAGGACACATCTGTGGATTATTCAGCTGCACAGGAGGAAAATCTCCTCAACGTCTGCTTCTACGATAAGTTAGAGGATCAGTCTGGAACTCTGACTTTAAAACTTTAAAACATGAAACAGCTTCATTCAGTGGTTTTTTTAACTGGTTGTGATGATCTGGTGTGTTTGTTGTGAAGAAGAGGAACAGGAGGAGGAGGAGGAGGAGGACGATGTCTCCTTTGGATAATGCAGCTCCTAAATGACAGCAGTGGTGTTGAAAACATCTCCTCCCATGATCCCATACTGTCTTATGTAATTGTTTTAAGTGTGAGGCTGCAGAATGGCAGAAGTTAGTTCATACTGTTGCATTTTAAATATTCATTTTAAATGAGTTCAATAGGAATTATATGACATTTTTGCTTTAATTAACCAGCTCCAGAGTCTTGTGCTGGTTAAATCAATGACTAGTAACTAGTTTCCATGGAGAATGGAGCGTCTCTTGGCTGAAAACCAACCTTGTAAGATCAGAGCCTCAAATATTTGTTCTGAGACTGAAGAACATGACTTTTTTAGTCAATGTATATGTTCAAATTAGGGCCAATGGTGTGAATTTGTGGAAATATTGTTGAGAAATTTCTTCTTTTTTTTTTTTTTAGAAAAAAGTGATTAAAAATTAAGATAAAAAAAAGTTTTAAAAAAAATTCTAGAAAAACGTGGTAAGAATCCTAAAAAAAAAAAATGTAAGTGGTAAAATTTTCAAAAAGTTTTTAAAAGATTCTAAAGAAAGTGGTAAAAAAAAATGTTTAAAAAAAGAAATATCTAGAAAAACACTGTAGTGGTTACATTCTTATAAAAAAAGAAGAAAAAAAGGAAAACTCTTAGAACCATTGAAATCAGTGACTTGTAACTAGTTCCAGGGAGAATGGAGCGTCTCTTGGCTGAAAACCAACCTTGTAAGATCAGAGCCTCCGACCCGGTGTCCCAGCTCTCGTCTCCATGGCGACACCGCCACACAAACGTAACGCGCTAACCCGTAACCCGTAATCTCTTGTTGATGACAGATAAGACTACACAGATATACACATGGTAACATGGTAGATGATAAATAACCTTATCCACCGCTCCATGGATTCATTTCTCACCGGCTTCGACATGCACATGGAGGAGAGGAGGGTTAGAGACACAGAGGAGGAGACACCGGACTTTAAAACAATGATTGATCTTCTCGTAGGAGCGTTAATTAATTCACTTAGTTTGGATTTTCCTCAGTTTCTCGATTTGTTATTTTATTTACTGAGGAAAAAGACATTTGTGCTGCAGAGCTGCATGACGACGACCTTCAGAGTGTTTCCTCTCCTCCTTCATGTTGCTTAAAGTGATAGAGGCCAATGCAAGTATTAGATTAAGGCGATTGGATATGCCCCCCAGTGTGTGTGTGTGTGTGTGTGTGTGTGTCAGTGTGTGTGTGTGTCAGTGTGTGTGTAGCAGAGTATTAGGAACCCGTCCAATCGCAAACTAACCTGAAGGCGAGAGACAGACGAGGCCAGTTTGAGCCGGGCCGGGGGCTACAGCACTCTGCAGTGTGTGTGTGTCTGTGTGTGTGTGTGTGTGTGTGGTGGTAAAACGAATTAGCATGCTACAAACTGTGTGTGTGTGTGATTGTGTGTATGTGTGGTTGTGTGTGTCTTGGGGCAGGTTGTGCAAAGAGAAAGAAGAGAAAGGGTGAGAGAGAGGCGAGTGCGATGCCACCTGGCTCCGAGGCAGTCATCTGCTCTAATGGGGCTTGTGTGTAAGTGTGTGTAAGTGTGTGTGTGTGTGTGTGTGTGTGTGTGTGTTTCCCGTGGCTGTATTTGAGCAGTCCAGTCGTCCATTAGTTTGCCTTGAAAAGCCCTTATGTTGCCCTTCTCCATCTTTTTTTCATCCCCTCTTCTCTCTCTCTCTCATGTTTTCTGTCACGCTGCCGCCAGCGAACACGTGAGTGTGTGTGTGTGTCTCTGTGTGTGTGTGTGTGTGTGTGTGTGTGTGTGTTGGAACCAAAGTCAACGACACACACAAAGTGACCACGCTGCAGCGACCTCAGTGTGGACATCAGAACGATGACACGACCGATGAAGTGAAGCTGCAGACGAGTCAGTGTGTCGGTCCGTTAGAGTTTTTAATTAGGACCACATGCATTTTACATCATTTGTCACATTATTTAGGAGAAAAGCTTTTGTGTTTTTAGGATAAATCCTGCTCAGTGTTGCTAAAATGCATTTAAATTTAAATATAGAAATACAGCAAAAAAGTTGGGAAATTCATGCAAAACCGCTGATGCGCGTTGCCTTCAGGGACAGTTTTTCATCAAGCAGTCTCTGTATTTCCCTCTAAAACAACTCTGTCTGGTAACAAACCTACTGCTATAACTATGTCAATGGGCCAATTTTCCAAAACGTTGAACTATCCCTTTAAATCTCAGCCCTGTAATACACAATCAAGTAATTGAGAATAAAAAAGGTAAATAAATTTCACATATATTTGTTGGAAACACACAGAAAATGATAATAAACTTCTTTTTTTAGACACTATGTATCTGTTCTATGAGGTCTTAGAATAAGAATAAGGGCTCTAACTGTGATACTAAATATATTATTTATATTATTTACATTATTTACAGTGCATCGTATACAATGGCAGCGACCTCAGAGGGTTAAAGAGTGCTTTGGATCACACTATTAAAAATAAAGTGTGTTTTCACAGGACGCTGCTCTGTCAGCTGTTTTCATGAGGGAGCGTCAGACTGGTGCAGAAAGTGGCACCAACAAGAACAGTGAGTCCTGTAACAACCAGGACACAGAGTGTGTGAAGAGAAACGTGAAAAAAACTCAACTCTGCACCGAGTTCAGACGGAAAACAGAGAATATAGAGGAAGATAAATGAAGAACTGAAGAGAAGAGAGGAAATATAGTTGTTTTATGTGTTCATTTCATGATCAATTAATCTGATTATTGTGTAAAATGTGACGACTTCCTTTGTCTGACCCACATGTTCAGTGAAATATCTGAAATATCTTAAAAAATCATTTTAAAAGCATCAGATTTGTTAAAATGTAGATTTTGTTTTCATGTTGGTTTTATGTCATTTGGACCATTTTTAACCAAAGTCAGACTGAATGTCAAATGGCGCGACCACAAGATAATAATAAATATCAAATATCTTATCAACCTACAGTGGATTTAAAGGGATAGTTCAACATTTTGGCAAATTGGCCCATTGCCATAATCCCTATAGTCACAGCAGTAGGTTTGTTACCTTTAATTGTCGGTGCAACAAACCTACTGCTATGACTATAGGGATTATGGCGATGGGCCAATTTGCCAAAATGTTGAACTATCCCTTTAATACAGGATTAATAATAAACAAGGAAACCAGGTGAGAGAAATACAGAAGAAAATGCCATAGACTTTGAATGAAAGGGTTATTATTGGTCCTGTTCAGGTGAAGTCGACGCACGACAGCCAATCACAGACGAGCAGCAACGAGATGAAGTTGTTTCACTTTAAAGCCAAGTTTGTTAAAAAAAATTATATGAAGTTTAGAGAATAAATATGAGATTTGTTCATTGTGAGTTCTGGTTTGACTCTGACACAGAGAGGAGGAAACATCTCCGGTCGTTCATCATTTATCTCCTCTGTGTGTGTGTGTGTGTGTGTGTGTGTGTGTGTGTGTGTGTGTGTGTGTGTGTGTGTGTGTGTGTGTGTGTGTGTGTGTGTGTGTGTGTGTTATGAAAGCAGCTGTTAATAATTACATGGCTACGATGGATCGTTTCCTACCGGTGGAAGTCGGGGTTTATGTAACAGATGTTACAGATGTTGTTGTTGTTGTTGTCGGTGAAACTTTGAACCAATCAGCTTGTTGTGTTGTCTGTGTTCGCTCGCTGGTTTCTCTCCTGACAAGTTGAAATATTAAAATAATGAAACTCAGAATCACACGTTGCCTGGTTTTCCATCTTATGTCTCATTATAAGAGAAATGCAGCGTTTTATTTCACCTTCGTTGAGCTGTGATGATTAATGGATTATTAGATTCAGTTCAGCCTGTGAACAGATGTTGCCTGCAGATGTGTGTTTTTTTAACATGTATGAATTATTAATTGATTAATTGAGAAAATCATCAGCAGATTGATTGGTTAATGGATCGTTGCTGCTACTAAAGACCGGAGCTGTCAGTGTGTGTGTGTGTTATTTTTGGAGGCAGTTCAGAGAAGCTTTAAAGGGATAGTTCAACATTTTGGCAAATTGGCCCATTGCCATAATCCCTATAGTCATAGCAGTAGGTTTGTTACCTTTAATTGTCGGTGCAAGCTGTTTTTAGAACGGCGGAGCAGAGCCGTGAGCTGCTCAGAGCTACGCTACGGAGGCTCATTATGGGATTTCTTGGTTTCCCTCATCAAACTCATCAAATACACAATCCAACAACTCCACAACGCTCTGGTGGACAAGTTGTGACCTGCACATTCACCACGCTATGAGATAATAACACAACGTTACCACACAGAGTTGTTTTAGAGGGAAATACAGAGACTGATGATGAAAAACTGTCCCTGAAGGCAACGTGCATCAGCGGTTTTACATGAATTTACCTCTAAACAACCAAGAAATCCCATAATGAGCCTCCGTAGCGTAGCTCTGAGCAGCTCACGGCTCTGCTCCGCCGTTCTAAAAACATCTTGCACCGACAATTAAAGGTAACGAACCTACTGCTATGACTATAGGGATTATGGCAATGGGCCAATTTGCCAAAATGTTGAACTATCCCTTTAACAGCTCAGAATGAGGAAGTGTGTTTGACGTGGCGCTGTGACAGACGTGTCGGTCTGTCGCCTCTGACCTCACACACACACACCTTGCTGCAGGGAGCGCACACACACACACACACACACACACACACACAGTGTTTGTGATGATGCAGTGTGTTTGATGAAGGTCTCTGAGGGCGTTTAGTCGGCCATGTTGTAGAACATAAGGTGCTGACTCTCTCTGTCCCTTTTCCTCTTGTCTTCTCTCATCCTCTCTTCTTCCATCCTTTCTTCCCTCCCTCCTTTTTCCTTCTTCCACCTTTCCCTCCTCTTTTTCCTTCTCCATCCTCTGCCTCCTTAATCCTCATCCCATATCCCTCTTTCTTCATCCTCTTATCCCTCCTCTCTCTCTGCAGCCTCTCTCATCTTTCCTCCTCCTCCTCCTCTGACACTCCCCCTCTCTCCTCTCCCCCCTCCAGCTCTCTCCTCCTTTCATCCCACCATCCATCCTCTCCACCTCATCATTATCTCCTCTCTCCATCCTCTTCTCTTCTCTTCTCTTCTCTCGTGTCGTCACTTATAGCTCAGCCAAAAATAAACCCCCCCTCTACTCTGTGTGTGTGTGTGTGTGTGTGTGTGTGTGTGTGTGTGTGTGTGTGTGTGTGTGTGTGTGTGTGTGTGTGTGTGTGTGTGTGTGTGTGTGTGTGTGTGTGTGTGTGTGTGTTGTAGAACTGACTCATTGATTCAGTCGTTTTTTAACGTTTAAAGGAGCAGTCTGTCAAGTTCGTCTCAAATGTTCTGATGTTAAAGTTTGTACAGAGTTTGTGCGACACCGAGCAGCAGCAGCTTTAAAACCGGACGACGGTTAATTGGCGTCGTTTTCTCTGCAGATGTGAGTTTGTTCATTTATTAATCCGCCTGGTTGTGATTCATCACATTCTGCTGCAGCGACGGAGGAGGAGGAGAGATTATCAGAGGAAACAATCGGGATTAAAGAGGACACTGCACAAAATGGACAAAGTGTGTGTGTGTGTGTGTGTGTGTGTCTGTGTGTGTGTGTGTGTGTGTGTGTGTGTGTGTGTGTGTGTACGTGAGTAAATAGAGCAGTAGCTAGGTAGCTGCTGCAGCCTGACAGCTCTATTTATAATAGTGGCCCATCTGTCTCGGTTACATTAGAAATGTGTGTGTGTGTGTGTGTGTGTCATAGTTCCTGTCGCTTCCTGAAAGCTGGACATCTGTCCCACTGTCAACACACACACACACACACACGAGACACACACATTCACAGGAGACCAGTGTGAATGTTGAAAACGTAACATACTATAAATGCACAATAATTAAATCTAATTACATATATTAATGTATATTTATATAATATCTCACTCTGAATCTTTATTTACTACCGGTTGTCAGACGTTGTTACTTTCACATTAAAGCAGATATCAGTGGAATGTTTTTGTTAATATAAGTCCTAAATAGTCCTATTTTCCGTCAGCAATCACTTACATGAAGTATTTCAGCCTAAACACGAGTCTCTCCGTCACTCTGCTCTGCTGTAACCCGAGGAGAAAATTTTCCTTGTGGGATACAAGTGTTATCCAATGAGGAGAGAGAACGGCATGAAGGGCTGTGTGTGCAGCCAAGGGATGCGCGTGAATGTGGTGACGTAGCACGAGGACCAATTGATGCCTGACAAGGGCGGGGGCTGCTAACTCATGGTGCGTTCAAAGAAACTCGTACTTTGTGTTTTTCCTTCCTGTGAAGTCATACCAGTTCGATCTGGTACGAGTTCACGGGTCGGAAGTTACGAGTGGCCGTTATAGGGAACTTTCACAGACAACAGGATGGTAAAAACACGAGCTACGGGTTACCTGGAACGCTACCAAGTCGTAGTTGTGACTTGAAGCTGTAACTTACGGTTTCAAAAGCCTGCCTTGAACGCAGCATTAGCCGAAACGGCCGTGAAGCTGATATCTGCATTAAGAGCAGGTGTCACAATGTTGTTGCACATCATCATCACCACCTCTGTTGCTACGGAGACGAGACACTTCAGATCATGAAGACGAGAAAGAGACGCGACAACATTCACATCATCAGTTTTATATGACTAGAATTAACTTTTCACACTGAAATCACATTAAATAATCTAAATATAATATAATATAATAAGCCTAATGACTACATGGATGTTTATAATTAAAAAACAGACACAAGATGAAGAAAGAGGAGGACGAGGTTCCATCTTCATCACTGACTGACATGTTAGTAATTACAGTTCAGTTAATGATTAAACTTTGTTTTGACAACACAACACGTTTATTATGTTGGTAAAACACCATGAAACAGACAAAAAACACACAACTCTCCTCTCCTCTCCTCTCCCCTCCTCTACTCCTTTTCTTTTCCTCTCTTTTCCCCTTTCCTCTCTCCTTTCCTCTCCTCTTCCTCCTCCTCTCCTCTCCTCTTCCTCTTCTTTTCCTCTCTTTCCCCTTTCCTCTCTCCTTTCCTCTCGTGTCCCCTCCTTTCCTCTCCTCTCCTCTTCCCCCCCTTCCTCTCTCTTCCTCTTCTTTTCCTCTCTTTTCCCCTTTCCTCTCCTCTCCTCTTCCTCCTCCTCTCCTCTCCTCTCCTCTCCTCTACTCCTCTTCTTTTCCTCTCTTTTCCCCTTTCCTCTCTCCTTTCCTCTCATGTCCCCTCCTTTCCTCTCCTCTCCTCTTCCTCTTCCTCTTCCTCTCCTCCTCTTCTTTTCCTCTCTTTTCCCCTTTCCTCTCTCCTTTCCTCTCCTGTCCCCTCCTTTCCTCTCCTCTCCTCTCCTCTTCCTCTTCTTTTCCTCTCTTTTCCCCTTTCCTCTCTCCTTTCTCTCCTGTGCCCTCCTTTCCTCTCCTCTCCTCATCCTCTTCCTCCTCCCCCCTTCCTCTCCTATACTCTTCCTCTTCTTTTCCTCTCTTTTCCCCTTTCCTCTCCTGTCCCCTCCTTTCCTCTCCTCTCCTCTTCCTCTTCATCCTCTCCTCTTCCTCTCTCCTTTCCTCTCTTTTCCCCTTTCCTCTCCTCTTCCTCCTCTTCCTCCTCCTCCTCTTCCTCAGACAAAGATGTAAATGAGACATTTATGCAGCAGAAACAGAAAAAAGAAAAGAAACATCCTTCTCTCCATATTTCCACCATTACTCATGACTCAGTTCAAATATGCTGAAAAACACATTTATTATTTCCTCTCTCTGCTCACAATTAACATCCCATAATGTAATATTCTGTGTGACTTTTGCTCCTGTGCTCTTAAAAACATCATTAAATAGCAATCTGGAGGAAAACAAACCCACATCTCGTTGTTGTTGTTGTTGTCGTGACGTTTTTCTGCTGAAATGATTCAGTTTTTATAATAATATTTTTTTGTCTGAGTTGTTTTATTCACCGTTATCGACCAAATGTTTTTCTCTTCGGATTATTTCCCTCCATATTTTCTTTTCCTAGAGACATCTTGGCTGTTCTGGGTCCAGCTTAAACATCCCACAATTCCCACAATGCAACTTGTTAGCTCCAGCTTTCCTGCTCCTCCAAACCCCACTAACCCAGTTTGTGTGCTGGTTGTAACTTTGCCCTCTGACTGACATGACTCAGATTATTGTGACAAAGCGTCTTCAGATGCTCTGAGGACAGAGAGCGGTCTGTTTCCACGGCGACGATGACTCCTCCCACCCAGTCACCAGTGTAAACTTGTTTTCCATGTGACCTAGGCCAGTGGTTCTCAAACTTTTTTTTACATCAAGGACCCCTAAATTAGACCACAGACCCCTATTGGGCAAAAATACACAAATGTTTGTTCGGAAACTCAAAAATGTACGTTCAAATTGGAGCCAATGGCGTGAATTGTTGGAAATATTGTAGAGAAATCACTGGATAAAAGTGGTAAAATTTCTTAAAAAAAAAAAAAAAAGGTATACATTTTCTAGAAAAAAGTAAAACAATTTCTCAAAAAAAGTTTTTTAAAAATTCTAGAAAAAGTGGTAAAATTAAATTTAAAAAAAAGTTTAAAAATTCCAGAAAAAAGTGGTAAAAATTCACATAAACAGTTCGAAAAAGTGGAACAATTTCTCAAAAAAAAAAAAAAAATTCCAGAAAAAAGTGGTAAAAATTCACAATAACAATTCTAGAAAAAGTGATAACATTTCTCAAAAAAAAATAAAAATTCTCAAAAAGTTTAAAAATTCTAGAAAAAAGGGGGTAAAAATTCACAAAAACAGTTCTAGTAAAAAGTGGAACAATTTCTCAAAAAACTAAAGTTTTTTAAAAAAAATTCTAGAAAATGTGGTAAAATTTGTAAAAAATTAATCAATAAATAATTTCTCAAAAAAAAAAGTTTAAAAATTCTAGAAAAAAGTGGTAAATTTTCAAGAACTTGAACCCTCCCAAGGACCCTGGGAGTCCCCGGACCTAAACCTTGAGAACCATTGTCCTCAGCTACGATCAGGGGGGAAGCTGTTGTTGTGGTGTTTTTGTTAGTGAGCTACTTTGAAACGTGCAGCTCCACTTGTGTTGTGTTGTGTTGTTGTTAGTGTGTTGTTTGGGAACTAAAACACACTTTTTACATTTTAGTGGAGACACACACACACACACACACACACACACACACACACACACACACAGAGGAAGTGGACGGTCGATGGTGAAGATAGTGAGTGTGAACAAACACACTCTGCTGGAAGGAGCTCTGACTGCAGCTGTGTGTGTGTGTGTGTGTGTGTGTGTGTGTGGGTATGGATCTCATTACCCAAGGTGCCCAGATATTAAATCATACTTGCACACTAACGCACACACACACTCACACACACCAACATGCACTCCTCAATGCCTTTGTATTGATTTATATTGACTCATGGGTTGTGTGCAGGGCCGGTCATTAAATTAACACACCGCGGCGCAGAAACTGATGACTCCACCAGACCACAACCCTCAAGTATGTGTGTCTGTGTGTCTGCGCAAGTGTGTGTGTGTGTGTGTGGATTTAAAAAAAAAAAAGGCAAAGAAAGTGCTCACCTTAGGTCATTAGCTCCACACACACTCACACACTCAATATTGGCAGCAGAATGACTTCCAGACCGGCTCGTTTCTCAGCAGCCCCGAGGATTGTGGGAAAGAAAAAAGAAAAAAAACCACGCTGCGTTGGGGCGCCTCTGGGGGGAAGAATCTGGTGCTTTTCCACCTGCACATTCATCTTCCTTATAGGAGCTGCTGCATGTTAGCGTTGTCATATTGGATGTATAATGAGCAGGCTGAGGCCCGGCTGTCCCGCTGCAGAGAGAGAAAGTGGAACATGCAGACTGGGACCGGCAGCAGCAGCAGCAGCAGCAGCAGCAGCAGCAGCAGCAGCAGCAGCAGCAGATCCTCTTCAAAGTGGAGTCGGAGCAGCAGCAGCGATAAGTGTGTGGGTGTTTTCACTGAATTCAGGATTAACAAAATAACACCGGAGACAAAGATAGAATAGAACGTCTTTATTGGATTAAAAAAAAAAAAATCTATACGCTTTGATTTAATAAAAACCCACAGAGAGAGAATATTAATAAAGAAGGAGCTGATCTCTGCTTCACTTCAGAGGTTAAAGAAAAAAGTGTCAAGTCAAGAATAGATCCACACTCAGTGATCAGGTCAAGATGGCGCCATCTTGGTCTCAATGTGGAGTCAAGACCTCAGAGGAATATCAGGAACGTTGTGACGGTTCCTCGGCCGGTTGTCCTCTCCTTCACCTTTGGAAAACGATACGATGGCACCGATTCTACAGCTGCGTCTCAGTTCAGGGGCTTCATCCTTTCAGAAGACGCATTTTAAGGCCGATGACAGGGCCTGTCCTAATCAGGGATGGATACCTTTCACTTTTAAATACCTGGGAATCGGTACTGGTACACAACTGTACTTGTTTTTGGTACTTTTTGTGTGTTATGTGTGGTAATTAAAGTTATTTTGTCTAACTCATCAGCCTTTAAGAGTATTTTATGTTGTAGGAATGGGAAATTATTTTTGAATACCAAATAGTCATTCAATGGGTTAGTTCATGGGACTATCATATCTGAAGTAAATGTTCACTTTTTACCAGTGTTGTGCTAGTTACTGAAAAATAGTAACTAGTTACAGTTACTAGTTACTCCATTAAAAAAGTAACTCAGTTAGTAACTCAGTTACTTAAACCAAAAAGTAATTCGTTTCTAAGAAAGTAACTTTTTTCGTTACTTTAAAACGTTTTTTTCCAATGCTCCCATTAAATAAAGGTTGATTGAATTCCCCTCTAACCTCATTTCAGTTCTGTACTGATGCTGATGAAAAAACATCTGTTTTTATCTGTAAAATGTTACCATCATCATCATGCTGCATGATGAGCAAATACAGCAGCTTTGACCTAACACAAGTGCAAAAAAATCTTGAGGATATGTCTTGACCGAGTTACATTCAAGAACCTGTTTTCTGTGACGGAAAGTAAATTCACTCAAGCGTTAATTTTTTCCGATCGATCAGCTGTGTTTACCGTTTCAGGTGTCATAATTGGAGTCCGTCTGTCGGACTCCAACCGCTGCTGCTCGGGTGGAGTGGGGGCTTGTGTGTCTCGCTGTGACTCTGGAGCTGTGTCCCGGTTCAGGGGCTGCAGCCTGAACTGACACACAGCTTCGGTCTCGGATGCTACGTTAGCAAAGTTACCTTCGCTCGCCGTCATGCCGTGCTCTGACCTGTCCAGTCCTCTTCATGGAGCGTGTTTGATTACGTGTGGGACGCTAGAGGGCACCGAGTGCTTTGTTTTTCACAGTCACACAGTGTCAGTGTGCTCTGTCTTTCAATTCAATGAAACTTTATTGATCGCAAAAATGTAATGGGAAGTGTGTGCCGCTGTAAAACCTCACCAAAAGGAACGGAGTAACGCAGCGTCTGGTAACGGTAACGGAGTTACTGATTTAAAAAAAACAACGCGTTACGTTATTAGTTACTGAAAAAAGTAACGGCGTTACGTAACGGCGTTACTAATAACGCGTTACTACCCAACACTGCTTTTTACTGTGGTAAAAGGAGAAACATAGAAAGATCAGAAAGTTCTGTGTGAAACTCTGTAAATAAAAAACAAATGAAACTGAGTAACAGCACAAACTCTTTCGTTCGTTCAGTGGGAATTCGGTCGGTACCAAAAAAAGTACCGAATTCGGTACCCATCCCTAGTCCTAATTTGACCGGTTCTCCTTCGAATCCGTCCTTCCTTTGCTTGTTCTAGGAGGACAAACCACTCCTGTCCTTCATGGCCTCCCGTATCCCACGACTCTTTGCTCGCCGGTTATTATTTAGCCAGCTAGATTCAAGAACTATATTTCGCCGTTTTGTGAGTACAATAGGAGGAGTCCCCCAGGAGTCAGACCAAGTTGAACATTTCTTTTAAAATTGTTTTCGAATTGCTGCACAGTATTTTGTTTTAATGTACTTGCATAAAAACGACAATAAAGTCAAATCAAATCAAATCACCCAGATAAAGAGCTGAGCCGCCTCAACGTTCAGCGTTGGCTCAGCGCTGTAGCCATGGTAGCCCCGCTCTGCAGCCGGCTTGGAGGCGTGGTCGCCTGCCAAGGTGAGGAGCTGAGGAGCTGCTGGAAGTGTAAAAAAAAAGCTGTTATTTTTAAATGTTTGACGTAAGACGTTGATGGCTTTCGCACACAATCAGGAAATGTCCTGAAGGGTAGACCTCTGGGCAACTGGACTTGTATTTGTCTAGGAAGACGTTTGGCCTCTGATCCAAGGGGCTTCATCAGTTCGTAACGCATCGGTCTGACCAGTCATCACTAGTCTGACAAAACAGTGGAGAAAGACCCAAGTATTTAACCTCTAAGGGGGTGTTTACCAAAGGACTTGTGGTTGTTTTTATGAAAGTACTATTGTTAGGTGGAGTTTCACTTGACCATTGCTTGAAGGCTGGACCGTCCCATTTACCAACGTGTTGACGCCTCTGAAACCATTTCCTCTTCATCCTCTGATGGATCGGGACACAGCTCATGGATACAGATGCCACTGAACGCACCAGCAGCTCCTTGACTACAACTGTACCAAAGTTAAAGAGAAGATCACTAAGCATGTAGATGTTCTAAAGGTTTTATTGAGGACAAAATGCACTTAAAGTGTTGTTTTAGTGGAGTTAGAGCGTCTTATTCTAGAAACATTAGAAAGAAACAACACACCCACAGTATTTTAGGAACTTTTCATACAAGTATCCGGTGCCTCAGGGTCAAACAGATTCAGATCAGGACGACCAGCAGCAGATGTTCACTGTTGGTTTCACACAAATCAACCAACAGGAAGAAATGGTGTGTTTGTTTGTTGGGGACTATTTTCAGTGGCGGATTCGTCCACATTTATGCCCTTGTGGCTATTTGGGGCAGCAGGATGGTGCAGGGTTGTGTGTGTGTGTATGTGTGTGTGTGTGTGTGTGTGTGTGTGTGAGTCATGATAAACTGCAGGGTGTGTGTTCATGGAAATGGACAACAATGGAGCTCAGTGGCTCAGAGGAATCAAGCCGTTGAACACACAAACATAAAGCTCGTTACCGGGACGATACGTTTGGGGTTTTCACAGGATTTGATGACAATGAGGAAAATATATTGAATATCACCAGATTTATCCCTTTATGTATCCATATATATATATACAAACAACTGTGTGTCAGTGTAACACAGTCTGGAGGTAAAGATGCCGACGTCGCACAATAGAAAAATAAATCAAATACACAACATCAAAGACTCAACATCATGTTGCACAAGAGGAAGTGAGGACAATAAAATAGTGGGTGGGATGTGGTGAATGAAACATTTAAACTGTGAACAATGTTGTTGAACAGTTTCTGCTCTGTGTGTGTGTGTGTGTGTGTGTGTGTGTTTTGGTGCTGAGCTACTTTATCTTTCATCAGATTAACCCGTCGTGTCAGCACCTTCAAGTCATTATCCTAATGGGAATGAAGCGTTGAACGATCTCGCTGTCGTCTGTTTATATTTAAAGGGACATTGTGTAACTTCTCCTGTTATCTATTCACGAAAATCGATTATTTGGTTCTTGGTTCTTCACCTGCAGTCGGGCAGACGGCCGTCGCTAACAAACCAGATGTCATTTTAGTCACAGAAGTCCAGAGAAAGCCGGTAAAACGTGGGTCAGGTCAACAATACCACATCGCCATTGCCACTTGTTTACATACACTGCAAAAACTCAAAATCTTTCCAAGAATATTTGTCTTATTTCTTGTCAAAATGTCTCGTTTCTAGTCAAAACTAATCTCTTTTCATTTAAAATGAGACTTGTCACCTAAAAAATAACTTGTTTTTAGATTATTTTCACTTGTTTCAAACAAATTTTTACTTGAAATAAGTAGAAAAATCTGCCAGTGAAAGGAAGTTTTTTGTGCTTGTAATAAGAAAGAAAAACTTGCTTCACTATCAGATTTTTCTACTTATTTCAAGTAAAAATCTGCTTGAATGAAGTAAAAAGTGTCTAAAAACAAGCTGCTTTTTATGTGATGAGTCTTATTTTAAGTACAATGAGATTAGTTTTGACTAGAAATAAGACAAATATTCTTGGTAAGATTTTGAGTTTTTGCAGTGTAGAGGGTTGTTTATGCCGTTACGTGCAGCGGCTGTCGTCCGTCTGCTGTCTGTCCAATTTCAGGTGAATGCAGCATGAAAAATACCATTGAGTTGCTTGCGATATACAACCACAACGCTAGATGGGAGTAATTCCTACACAATGTACCTTTTAAAAGGACGAGTGAACTGTTCAGGTCTAGAGTCGCCGACACGGTAACGCAGATAAACGGCTGCAGCGCTGCTTTCTGTTTCTACATAGATCCCACTGAGTGTGTAAACAGCAGCAGGGATTATTACACTTTATTCAGAGTGTGTGTTTGGACAGACTCCTCAGGGCAGCGACGCTTTGTAGACTCACAACAATCAGCCTGTGTATGTGCTCAACAATGCAGGATTTATTTATCTAGAGACGAGTCGGCGTTCTTTTTGTTTTGTGTGTGTGTGTGTTTTTTAATAGAACAGGACGGACACACAATGCCATTGATTTAAAACGCTCCAACGGTCTGAGTGAGCTCCAATCAGTCTCTTAATCACAACACCAACATCACCTCCTCTTCACTCCCCAATCAAGACCTCAATTACCCTGTGTAATGTCTGATCACCTCCTTCCTGCCCAAGATTTCATTTCTCTTTGTAGAGAAGAAGCCGTTGAGGTCGACACTAGGGAACCAATCACCAATGGGCAAACGAAAAGGAACTTCTATTTATCAGCTTTTCTTTACTTCAACATGGCGGACACCAAAAAAGCAGCTGCTGTTTAATTCGGCGGTCGCTTTGATTTTAAGAGACTGTAACATTGATTTTTCACTAAAAAGCACAAAAGATTAAAGGGATAGTTCAACATTTTGGCAAATTGGCTCATTGCCATAATCCCTATAGTCATAGCAGTAGGTTTGTTACCTTTAATTGTCGGTGCAAGCTATTTTTTTGAACGGCGGAGCAGAGCCGCGAGCTACTCAGAGCTACGCTACGGAGGCTCATGGGATTTCTTTGGTTTCCCTCATCAAACTCATCAAATACACAATCCAACAACTCCACAACGCTCTGGTGGACAAGTTGTGACCTCAATTACCCAGTGTGTAATGGTTGATCACCTCCTTCCTGCCTGAGATTTCATTTCTCTTTGTAGAGAAGAAGCCGTTGAGGTCGATTTTTAATTCCCTGAAAACTAAGGAACCAATCAGCAACAGGCAAACCAGAAGGAACGTCTATCAGCTTTTCTTTACTTCAACATGGCGAACACTGAAGAGCAGCTTTGATTTTAAGGTGATCCAACTAGTATCTACTTTTTTAAATTGAGAAGTCTAAGTCGTATTTTCCTCCTCTTCTGTGTTTTATTTTGAAGGGCTGATCCATGAGAAGATCAGAAAACCATCTCCTCTCTCTCTCTCAGCTTCTCTAGTAACAACAGGTGGTCAAGTGTCAGCCAATCAGAGGAGAGGAGGAGGCTGATGACAAACATCAAATGATCAATCAATCAATCTTTGGTTGAATGACTTGCGCGTGTCGACACAAAAATGATTTGATGAATGAGCCAAACAGCTGTTGTGTCTCTGCAACACTGTGCAGACATTCATCACAAATAATGAATGAATCAGTGATGAAAACAACTGTTCATTCTCCTAATGAACCCTGGTGTGATGATGTAACCTGTGATGAGCGCTGACATGTCGACTTGTTTTCATCTGGAGCCGTCACTTCTCATTTAAACTGACGAGACTGGACAGATGGGAGTCTTAGTTAATTATGGTCTTGACTTTTATTGTGAAGTTTAGTTCTTTACCTGGCTGAAAAAACATTTACATATTATTCAAAACCTAAGATTAGTTTTTAATTATTATTATTTTCTGCTTTCACATCTATAAAGCTGCAGATTTTCCTCTTTTTTGTCTTTTATTTTGAAGGGTTGATCCATAAGAAGATATAATATTTGTGGCCTGGAACTGATCACAGTGAAGATGAATGTACCACAGTTTTGACCCTAGTGTGTTTACAACAAGAGTCTTGGTTAATTTTGGTCTTTTATTGTGAAGTTTAGCTCTTAACCTTGTTGAAAAAAACCTTTGTATATTATTTAAAACCTGAGATTAAATATTTTTTTTATACTTTTACGTCTTTAAAGCTGCAGATTTTCCTCTTTTTCTGTCTTTTATTTTGAAAGGTTGATCCATATAGATATAATATTTGTGGTCTGGAGGCATCACCTCTGATTTAAACTAATTGGACAGTGAAGATGAATCTACCACAGCTTTGACCTTGGTGTGTTTACAGTGGGAGTCTTAGTTAATTACGGGTCTTTTATTGTGAAGTTTAGCTGCTGAACTTCCTGACGTACGACAGTAACGACCTTGCAGTCGGTGGGCGTGACTGCATTAGTGTTAATATAATTACACGTGTATATGTGTGACCC
This sequence comes from Trachurus trachurus, assembly GCF_905171665.1. Taxonomy (NCBI): domain Eukaryota; kingdom Metazoa; phylum Chordata; class Actinopteri; order Carangiformes; family Carangidae; genus Trachurus; species Trachurus trachurus. The sequence goes on along the minus strand of NC_139907.1, from coordinate 2,908,908 downwards.
CTGGTTGACCTGCTTCAATAGGAAAATGCATCAAATGAAGGAAGTCGTGTTCTTTTCATCTTCAAAGCTTCGGCTTGGCAGCAGGCGGCCAATCAGAGATCAGCTGATTACAATCGGTAAACAAACCGTTCGTGTGTGTGTGTATGTGTGTACGTACGGTTGTGTTGTGTTGTGTTGTACTGTTTACCACATCGGGCCTGTTTCCTGCTGCTGCTGCGTTCACTGGACGTTCGTAATTCACAGTTTTCCTTCTATATTCACCCTGGATTGACCTCCAGTGAGACGTCGCCAACACAGATACACAACACCGTGTCCTTGTGAGGACATTTGACTCTCAACAGGATGTAACACACACACTGACACACACACACACACACACACACACACACACACAGAGCAGACCTGAGGGGAAGGACGTGAACAGTGCAGCTCGTGTTTGCATGTTGGGATCTGATAAGACTTGTCCTGCCGCGATATGATCTAATATCCTGACACACACGCTGACAGACACACACACACACACACACACACACACACACACACACACACACACACACACACACACACACACACACACACACACACACACACACACACACACACACACAGTAGCAGTTGTCATCACTCTACCTCCACCTCTATCTTTCTATCTGTATCTTATCTCAAAGCCGATTCACCGTCTCTACCTGTCTCTCTCTCTCTCTCTCTCTCTGTATCTGTCTCTCAGCTCATTGGCCGGTTGCCACAGTTATTTTATCGCCGTGACAACCATCTGCCGTGGGAGGAGACAGGAAGCCGGTTCAATAAATGAAAGTCAATCATCGGCTATTTTTAACTTTTAATTCACCGGTCAGGGACACACACACACCATACAAAATGACAAACTACAGTCCAGTACAGTATCACAACTAAAATGTTGTAATGGTCCTTTAAAACATAGAGGAGCAGCTTTAATGTGTTTATAATGCAGAACGGTCCAAACCACTCACACCAATGTAAAACCACTTCATTATCTGCCATTAAACTTCAATCTAGTGCTTTATATTAGATTTACTGAGTCGAGCCGATGCTTTTAGAACAAGTGACTCAGTTCTGCATCAATTAATAAAAACTACTCTGACTGCAGGAAGTTGAAGTCGAAATGCACTTAAATCGATTGTTAAGTGCCGTTAAGGTGTAAAACTCTGCTGGCTAACAGCGGACTGTGTCTCAGTCTCGTAGGGACGCACCGATCGGATGTTAAGACCGGATATCGGCCCAGATGTCGACTAAACATCTAGATCAGGTATCAGATAATGGAGCCGATTTGTTCACTTCAATTTGATGTCAGCAACAATGTTTTACAAAGTTTGGAAGGTGATATTAAAGTTAAGCCCTGATGCCTTCACTGTCTTCCACATGGCGAGGTGTAGAGTTTATTAATCCAACAGTGGTATCAGATCGGTATCGGACATCAGCATTGGACTGAAGAAGCCAGATCCCTCGTCTGGTGAAGGTGTTTTCATCTTCGCTTCCACACTGCAAAAATCTTACTAAGAATTTTTGTCTTATTTCTAGTCAAAATAAATCTCATTATACTTAAAATAAGACTCGTCATATTTAAGCTTGTTTTTAGACACTTAATTTTTTCAAGCAAATTTTCCACTGTAAATAAGTAGAAAAATCTGATAGTGGAGCAAGTTTTTCTTTCTTATTACAAGAACAAAAAACTTCCTTTCACTGGCAGATTTTTCTACTAATTTCAATTGAAAATTAGTTTGAAACAAGTGAAAATGATCTAAAAACAAGTTAATTTTTAGGTGATGAGTTTTATTTTAAGTGGAAAGAGACTAGTTTTGACTAGAAATGAGACATTTTGACAAGAAATAAGACAAATATTCTTGGAAAGATTTTGAGTTTTTGCAGTGCAGGAGGACGTATGTTAGATCAAAATGCTTCTCTACGCAACCAGACAGACCTCAAACCAATCAGATGACGTAACGTCAGCTTAATGTTAATAATTTTGTGCTTTTTAGTGAATAATCGATGTTACAACATCTATTGCACGTCTGTCCGTCCTGGGTGAGGGATCCCTCCTCTGTTGCTCACCCTGAGGTTTCTCCGATTTTTCCCTGTTAAAAGGGTTTTCCATGGAGTTTTTCCTCAGTCGATGTGAGGGTCTAAGGACAGAGGATGTTGTTACGATGCCATGTAAAGCCCTTTGAGACAAACTGTTTGTAAAAACGGGCTATACAAATAAAATTGCCTTGCCTTGCCTTGCCTTACAGTTTCTTAAGAAATCCTATATACACTTGGCCGACACTACTACTCGTATTATTTCAGTTTTGTGATCTCAGCCGTTGAACCTCCACACCAGGATTCAGTCTCCTGCTCCGGAGCTCGTTGTGGTTTGTGGTCGACGACGACGACGTGTCGATGTCGAGTTTGTTGTCAGACATGAAGATGGGGTGTGATGTGGAGGAGGAGGAGGAGGAGGAGGAGGAGGAAAGAAGAGGAAAGAAGAGGAGGAGGAGGAGGAGTTTCTGAAGACGGTGACTCAGAGGCGTCGATTCATCTTGTAGTTAATCTGATATCAGAGCGATCGGGCCGAAGGTCGGAGTGTCGACACGCCGTCGCTTCTCATCAGCACGAGTTTAACACACACACTGCTATTCTGCTGACTGGAGCACACACACACACACACACACACACAGACACACACACACACACACACAAGCAGTTTCCCTGCAGGGATCAATAAAGTTTTTTTCTAATTCTGATCCTCTCACACACACACACACATTGGGTGGGTTGCTGATGAGACCGAGGTCGTTAACGAAAAACGCTGCTTTCCTCAGATTTAAGAGTTAAGCTGGAGTGTTTTGTCATACACCTGAGTCAACAACTACACACACATACACACATGCATGCATACACACACACACACACACACACATACATACACACACATGCAAACACACACCTCTCCTCTCCCACATTTGCTCACACTTGACACGATTTACTTGAATCCATTAAAGCTGAATTTACATAATTCAGTCTCTGCTTAAGTGCCTCTGCAGGGACACACACACACACACACACACACACACACACACACACACACACACACACACACACACACACACACACACACACACACACACACACACACACACACACAGAAGCATGTATACTGCAGTGTGGATGACCTTGTAGCAGCGTTGGAGCAGAGCTGCAGCCTGTATGGTTAGTTTGTGTGTGTGTGTGTGTCCCTATATGTGTGTCTGTGTTGTGTTCCTGTGTGTGTGTGTGTTTGTGTGTGTGTGTTGTGTTCATCCGTGCAGCCAGAACACACATTATAGCTCTAATTAAGACTCTCTCTGTCTCCATATGTGCTGCTCTGAGATCAGCTGTCAGGTGGCAGCTGCTCTCAGACCAGTCGACTGTTGGTTCACTGTTTATCTCTCGTTGTTGTTGTTGTTTTTGCTTTATTGATCCTCGATTTACCAATATGATCTTCACCCAGCTGCTGCAGAGACGGATCACTGCTCTGTTCTGCTCTGCACCAGTTTCTGTCGCTGGCTTGTTAACGTTGTTTTTATTTAAAGGGATAGTTCAACATTTTGGCAAATTGGCCCATTGCCATAATCCCTATAGTTTTAGCAGTAGGTTTGTTACCTTTAATTGTCGGTGCAAGATATTTTTAGAACGGCGGAGCAGAGCCGTGAGCTGCTCAGAGCTACGCTACGGAGGCTCACAGGATTTCTTGGTTTCCCTCATCAAACTCATCAAATACACAATCCAACAACTCCACAACGCTCTGGTGGACAAGTTGTGAGCTGCACATTCACCACGCTATGAGATAATAACACAACGTTACCACACAGAGTTGTTTTAGAGGGAAATACATGTAAAACCACTGATGCACGTTGCCTTCAGGGACAGTTTTCCATCAAGCAGTCTCTGTATTTCCCTCTAAAACAACTCTGTCTGGTAACGTTGTGTTATTATCTCATAGCGTGGTGAATGTGCAGGTCACAACTTGTCCACCAGAGCGTTGTGGAGTTGTTGGATTGTGTATTTGATGAGTTTGATGAGGGAAACCAGAGAAATCCCATGAGCCTCCGTAGCGTAGCTCTGAGCAGCTCACGGCTCTGCTCCGCCGTTCTAAAAATAGCTTGCACCAACAATTAAAGGTAACAAACCTACTGCTATGACTATAGGGATTATGGCAATGGGCACAATTTGCCAAAATTTTGAACTATCCCTTTAATAATAAAAAACCTGCCAAGGATCTTTGAAGAAAAAAAAGAGCGAGAGAAGAAAAAGAAGAAAAACCTCTAATGCACCTGAGTGCTTGAACAGACACAAAAATAATGATTAAATGTGGAAAACAGATTATAGTAATGAGCGTGAAGGTGTAGGCCGAGGTTTAAAGGCTTATTACGCCCACGTGTGTCACAATGCAGCGTTTACAGAATTAAAGAGAAACCAGAGCCAGAGTCCAGACAATAAATAAATAAAAAGGTATTTATGAGATGACACAGTTACACACACACACATATTTATATATATATATTTTTGCTCCTGCAAGAAGAAGTTCACCGCAGATTTAACTAAGACTGACACGTTCTTTACCATTGGTGGATAATTATAAGCATCTGTAAACACTGGCAGTGATGATGATGATGCCTGGCAACAGTGACTTCTGCATTTAGGCTGTGTTTTCTAAAGTGATCCAATAAAAAATAGAGCAGATTTCAGAATAAAACACTCAGAGAAACCAAATCCTGCAAAGTGGTGGTGAGGGGGCGGGGCTTTGTTGTGACATCACAAAGTGACAGGAAGTCCTGACGGCTGGTTTTTAAAGGTTCAGTTTCTGAATACAGGCTGTGTGCATTTCTCTGTGGACTGAGGCTTTGATACTTTCACAGTATTAATATAGAACCTAGAGCTGCTTTATAATCACACTACACATGGACATCTACCTTTATACTGTATGGAGCTTTAACACAAACATCTACCTTTATACTGTATGGAGCTTTAATACAAACATCTACCTTTATACTGTATGGAGCTTTAACACAAACATCTACCTTTATACTGTATGGAGCTTTAATACAAACATCTATCTTTATTTTGAAGGAGCTTTAATACAAACATCTATACTTTTAAAAGTCCACTGTGCGCTTCAACTTTTCCTCCTCTGACCTTCAAAATAAAATGAAGAAAACCATCAACATCTTTTCAACATCCTCTCACAGGAAACCAGACGTGATCAAGAATGTGATGAGGGAAAAGCCTGAAGTCAAAAGGAAAGACGAAAAATCCTGAGAAAACTTCTTTTCTCTTTTTAATGGATTTGTTTCAGTGTGAAGCTTCAGCAGCATGAATCCACACAAAGTCTCAGTTTGTGGTTTTACAGAAAAACCACATTAGATAAAACCAACGTACGCTGCTCCTGTCGGCCCATCTGTTTTGATTCAGCACTTCTTTTTGTGTCTGTGTGTGTGTGTGTGTGTGTGTGTGTAACGCTGCTTAAATTAAAGTGAAAGTGAAATCCTTTTGAGAGCCGGTTATTTGAATTTGTATTGCTGTTTTTGTGTTTGCAGGTTTGACGACAGAAGGCCTGTATCGAGTCAGCGGGAACAAGACGGACCAGGACAACATCCAGAAACAGTTTGATCAAGGTAACACACCCCTACACACACACACACACCCCTACACACACACACACACACTCCTACACACACACAGACACACACCTGGAAACATGTGGAAGTGGAGTTTCAAAGCACTCAGCTCTCATTACTCTCACAGATCGTTGTTTCTATTCGTGATCCTAAATTATTTTCTCATGAACTTAAATCGTGCAGTTTTTTTTTTTTTTTTTTTTTGTTAAGAAGTCCGGAGGAGCAGCAGCACTAGCAGCGTTTTGTGTGATGTGTGCAATAAATCCAACCCGCTGAGGAAGAAAAAAAGGGAAAAAAAACTCCAAATCTGACCACGCAGCAGAAGCCGTTTAAAGAGAAACACATGCCCAGCAGAGTCGAACCTGCACATGCCGATCAGACCGCGGGCTGGGCGGCTGCCAGAGCGGCTGTTAGAATAAATAAAGTCACCGCAGGCAGAAATCAGCAGCACACGGTCGGTGCTGTCAGGGATTTATACAGCCGGCCCATGAAACACTGAGAGGAGGAGGAGGAGGGGGGCTTTTTGTTGTATTGAGTCTCACTTTTTTATTATTATTATTGATGGATTTATTATTTCTGTGTCTCCTCAAACTCAGCAGGAATCTGTCGACTCTTAAATAACCTGCACAAAATCAACACAACAGGCTTCCTGAAGGAATAGTACAACGTTTCACCGCCCGGCCCCAGTGATTATATCTATGTTTCTATTCAAACTGTCAGAAACAGGAGGACAGTGCAGACATGATAGGATCGTTCCTCTGATGTCTGATTAAAATAGAAATCCATAAACCCATGTACCAGTCAACCAGAACCTACAAACCACAATTATCATATTTTAAACTCTTCTCACTGCTAATGAACTGAACTGAAAGTGATTTACCAGTGAAATGTAAAACTTCTCTGTGGTAAATAGCGGCTGCTGTGCCTCAGATGCCTGGTCTGATCTGCACAAACATCACACCTTGTCTTTTAAGGACAGTCGATGGAATTTGAACTGTTTGTCTTGGGTTAAACATGTGAATAGATGTCGACGGCTACGTGAGCGTCTCTGGATGTAAAGACCAGTCTGCACCCGGATGATTACTGCTGGTTACCCAGACAGTATCATGCAGCTCTGGAAGTCCCATGGTCTGAAGAAAACTCCTGGAAAAACAGCACGAAACGATCATTATTTTGATTTTATGAGAAACCGAAATCCCATAAAATGTGTCCTGCAAAGTTTTATGGACAATAATCCATCTTTCTTATGCAAAAGAATCTGAATATTTTTGAATATATATTGAATACTGACTGAAAAATGTGGCTTGACATGTCACAATATTCTGACAGGACTGTGTGTAGATATTAGGTGTTTTTTTCCACCTAGCGTCTCTTGGCTGAAAACCAATCTTGTAAGACCAGAGCCTCCGACCCGGTGTCCCAGCTCTCGTCTCTGCGGCACCGCCACACAATATTTGTTCTGAGACTGAAGAACGTTACTTTTTTAGTCAATGTATATGTTCAAATTAGGACCAATGGCGTGACTTTGTGGAAATAGTGTGGAAAAAGTGATAAAAAATCTAGTAAAAGGTGGTAAGAATTCTAAAAAAAAATAAAAAAAAGTAAAATATTTTCTCAAAAATTTCTTAAAAACGTGGTAAAATGTTCAAAAGTTTTTTTTAAAAAATTCTAAAGAAAGTGGTAGAATTTCTCAAAAAAAAGTTTTTTAGAAAGAAGTGATGAAAATGTAAAAAAAAAAAAATAACCCCGGTGTCCCAGCTCTCGTCTCTGCGGCACCGCCACACAAATATTTGTTCTGAGACTGAAGAACATTACTTTTTTAGTCAATGTATATGTTCAAATTAGAGCCAATGGAGCCAATGGCTTGAATTGGTGGAAATATTGTTGAGAAATTTCTGGAAAAAAGACTCTTTTAGAAAGTGAAACAAATTTGAAAAAAAGAAAAAAAAGTAAAAAAAAAACTAGAAAAAGGTGGTAAAAAAAAAGAAGTAAAATATCTTCTCAAAAATTTCTTAAAGCGGTAACATTTTCAAAAAGTTTTTTCAAAAATTCTAAAGAAAGTAGTAAAATTTCTCAAAAAAAAAGTTTTTTTTTTTTGAAAAAAGTGATAAAAATGTAAAAAAAAAAAAAAAAAAAAGTTTTTAAAAAAATTCTAGAAAAAGGTGGTAAAATTATTATTTTTTAAAGTGTCTCTTGGCTGAAAACCAACCTTGTCAGATCAGAGCCTCCGACCCGGTGTCCCGGCTCTCGTCTCCATGGCGACACCGCCACACAAACGTAACGCGCTAACCCGTAACCCGTAATCTCTTTTTGTTGATGACAGATAAGACTACACAGATATACACATGGTAACATGGTAGATGATAAATAACCTTATCCACCGCTCCATGGATTCATTTCTAACTAATGCACATGGAGGAGAGGAGGGTTAGAGACACAGAGGAGGAGACACCAGACTGTGTTGGTGTTGGTTCTTCTGTCATATCTGTGTCTTCACTCACTGACCTTTTTAAACAAAGGTCTAATAACTCTGTCCAGAAAACCACCACAGCCTCCAGCTCTGAGACTCTCCTCCTCCTCCCTCCTCCTCCTCCCTCCTCCTCCTCCCTCCTCCTCCTCGTCCTCCACCATTACATCCAGTTAGCTCCTGTGTCAGTAACTGGGAGAACTGGTTTTGCCTCCATCGTAGTAACCTGACTGTGTGTATTGTGTTCATGTATTTATGAATATATTCCCGTGCAGCAGAGCTGGAGGTTTAATGAGTTTCCTCTGGGTCACATTAACGGTTCAGGCTGAAGCTGCAGTTGTTGGTTGTTTATTAATAGACTTTATTAAACAGCTCCTCCTCCTCTTCTTCCTCTTCCTCTTCGTTTTTATCTGTCTTTCCTTTTTAATTTCCTTCTATCTGTCCTCATTTCATTTCCTCGTCTCCTCCTCCTCCTCCCTCTGGTCTCTGTCCTCTTTTTATTCACTTGTGTGTTTCCTGTTGTTTCTTTTTTTTATCTCTCTCCTCATTGCCTCTCCTCCTATCTCTTTACTTCCTTGAGAGTATTTCTGATGGACTCAGTGTGTGTGTGTGTGTGTGTGTGTGTGTGTGTGTGTGTGTGTTGGCCGTCTCTCAGATTGAGTGTGACAGCTGTCGTGTTACCTCAGGGCTCTGTCCTCTTTCTCTTTTCTTTCCTCCTCCCTCTCTCTCCTCCTTCCTGTCACCACTTGGACACCACAGCGTGTCAAAACAGGAAGTGATAAATATTTCTTTTTCATCTGACGTCTCTGGAAACGGTTTTTATTTCCCTGAGCCGCTGACAGACAGAGAGAGAGAGAAGCAGCAGCAGCAGCAGCAGCAGCAGCAGCAGCAGCCGCCATGTTGTTTTCAGGCCATCCATCCATCCATCCATCCTGTTCCTTACCATATCTCAATAACGCTTTGAAGGAACTTCTTCAAATTTGGCGCCGACCTTCTTCAGGACTTGATGATGAACTCATGAGATTTTGGTCACCATAGGTCAAAGGTCGCAGTCACAATGACCTTGTAGCACCACATGATGTAATAATGCTGCATTTTGGAATAATCTGCCATATTTTCTAATAAAATTCTTGAACGCAATATGTAGTTTTGTAATAAGTTGTTACATATTACACCAAATTATTACATTTCTCTCATAAAAAAGTGCATCACCTGCATTTTGTAATAATTTGGGGCATTATGTAACAACTTATTACAATATGCGGCAAAGTTTACAACACTGCATTCAAGAATTTTATGACAAAATGTGGCAGATTATGGCCTTTTGACGTCTTTATCTTCATATCAACTTGAAAGAACTTGTATTGGAATCAATGAATTAAGGAATTAACAAGGACAAACTGATTTGAATATGTTGGTCGAAGATGAAGATGACCTCATAAAACAATATTTGGACCATGTGACCACAATATCTCCAGAAATTGTGAAAGAAATCCTTTTTGGCACCAAAGTTCTTCAGGACTTGAGGAAGAACTCATGAGATTTTGGTGGCCAGAGGTCAAAGGTCGCAGTCACAATGACCTTGTAGCACCACATGATGTAATAACGCTGCATTTTGGAATAAAATTCTTGAATTTAATAACATTAAATATAATAAAGTTATCCACATTTTGTAATAAGTTATTACATAATGCATCAAATTATAACATGTCTTTCATAAACAAAGTGCAACAGCTGCATTTTGTTATAATTTGGGGCATTATATAACAACTTATTACAAGAATTTTATTGCAAAATGTGGCAGATTATTACAATACGTGGCGTTATTACATCATGAGGTGAATATTTATTACATTATTACATAATGCGGCGCTACAGACCTCATAAAAAGCCTTTATGGCTTTTTGAAGTCCATATCTTCATATCAACTTGGAAGAACTTCTATTGGGATCAATGAATTAAGGAATTAACATTCACCTGGAGTTAAGGACAAACTGATTTGGATATGTGGGTCGAAGACATGTGACCACAATATCTCCAAAAATTGTGAAAGAAATCCTTTTTGGCACCAAAGTTCTCCAGGACTCGATGATGAACTCATGAGATTTTGGTGATGACCTCATAAAAAAACCCATTACGGCCTTTTGAAAACCATGTCTTGGTATCAATTTGAAGGAACTTGGATTAAATTAAGGTTTGATTTTTTTTTTTTAAACCACCTGTATTTGAGGATAAATTGATTTAAATTTGTTGGTTAAAGGTCAAAGATGAACGTGACGTTACAAAACAACACAATATCATATGATCTTCTACACATTTCTGGTGATCAAAGGTCAGACAGGACTTTATATTAAAGTTAGAGGAGGAAGATCTAGTGTTTTCTGTGACTCCAGCTGCTGTTTGTAAGGACTCGATCCAGCCTGAACAAACAGAGATGAACTCTGACGGAGCTGCAGCCTCTCTCTCTCTCCCTCTCTGAGCAGAATAATGCTTGTTGGAGCTGAGACGTGTTTTGTGTCGGTGGCCGGAGTCTCGGAGACACTCGGGCCTCTGTTGGCCTCAGACAGACTGATGATGACCTCTGTTCGCCGCCGTCAGAGAGAGAGCAGCTCTGTTCTGTTCTGTTCTGCTGCTCAGACACAACGCTCAGCTGTGAGCGCTCTCTGCTGCTGCTGCTGCTGCTGCTGCTCCGACGCTCACAGCTCTTTGATATCCACTCGGATCGAAGCAGCGAGCCACGAGGACAGCGAGTACAGGACCCAGATCTGAGACTTGTGTGGGGGCGGGGCTTAAGGTGGATGTAGCAGGGCTCAGCTTCAGAGACAGTTAAGATAAGATAAGACTCGGGTCGTGACGACAGGAAGCTGCAAAGAGTTAGCAGAGTTTGTGTTTGTGTTTGAACTGGAGGATTGTGGGTAAACGGTGTCTTATGGAGTGCTGCTTCGCTGGTTCAGTTTAGTTCATTCAACTATGAGGAAATTGAACTACACATTTTTAATTTAACCCTAACCCTCTATTCCACAAGTTAACACCTCTAACAGAAACACAACACGGTTTAATGTTAGTTCTTGTGTTGGTTTTTTGAAAACACCCGATCCCCTCGGTTCAGACCGACTGGCGACTTTGACAAAGTAAATGATTGTGTACTTGATACATTATTTGTGCCGTTTTAAATTTCCCTAAATCATAAAATTTAAGGGGGTTTAAAGTGACAAAGAGTGCATCCGTTGGTTCTGTAAAATTGTGAGTTTGATTGTGTTACCCTGCAGCTCCGACCAGGTGGAGCTGAAACAGGAAGTTAATAGGTAACCTTGACGATGTGCTGCTGACTCTTCTTCTCATTCTCGTTTTTGTGTGTTTTTGTGTTTTTGTGTGTCCTGTAGATCACAGCATCGACTTTGTGGTGATGGACGTGGCGGTGAACGCTGCTGCCGGAGCGCTGAAGGCGTTCTTCGCCGACCTGCCAGACCCGCTGATCCCCTACAGTCTGCACCCCGAGCTGGTGGAGGCCGCAAGTAAGTACACTACTATTTCCCTCTGACTCCGGAGTAGACTCATCAAATACACAATCCAACAACTCCACAACGCTCTGGTGGACAAGTTGTGAGCTGCACATTCACCACGCTATGAGATAATAACACAACGTTACCAGACAGAGTTGTTTTAGAGGGAAATACATGCAAAACTGCTGATGCGCGTTGCCTTCAGGGACAGTTTTTCATCAAGCAGTCTCTGTATTTCCCTCTAAAACAACTCTGTCTGGTAACGTTGTGTTATTATCTCATAGCGTGGTGAATGTGCAGGTCACAACTTGTCCACCAGAGCGTTGTGGAGTTGTTGGATTGTGTATTTGATGAGTTTGATGAGGGAAACCAAGAAATCCCATAATGAGCCTCCGTAGTGTAGCTCTGAGCAGCTCACGGCTCTGCTCCGCCGTTCTAAAAACAGCTTGCACCGACAATTAAAGGTAACAAACCTACTGCTATGACTATAGGGATTATGGCAATGGGCCAATTTGACAAATTGTTGAACTATCCCTTTAGAAGAGTTGACGCTTAAAGGTGCAGGAAACACCGTGCACACCGTTCTCCAGGTTGTTCCAGGCCTCAGTCAGACCCCCATGATGCACCTGTTTCTAAAAACGTGTCAGTTTATTCATGACTCTGCAGATCTAGACTTTAGAAACCCTTCGACCAATCAGACGCCTCCCTGGTGACAGGACAGGTGACATCTTCTTCTTCTTCTTCTTCTTCTTCTTGTCACTCAGACTCACCTGTACTTTTAACCTCCATCTGTTGTAACTGCTGCGTAGCGTTACACACACACACACACACACACACACACACACACACACACACACACACACACACACACACACACACAAAGAGAGAGCTTTCTGTCACATACGCTCTTAAGAGGCTTTTTACAGCCGCGGGATACTGTCACACACACACACACTCTGCCCTCCCACCGTGTGTGTGTGTGTGTGTGTGTGTGTGTGTGTGTGTGTGTGTGTGTGTGTGTGTGTGTGTGTGTGTGTGTGTGTGTGTGTGTGTGTGTGTGTGTGTGTGTGTGTGTGTGTGTGTGTGTGTGTGTTAGCGACCCGGCTGACAACAGCAGATTAATGAGCCAAAAATACAGAGAGAGAGAAGAGACGTCATCACACTGCAACACACACACTTTAAGAAGTTTGTCTGACGGAGAGAGAGAAGCTTCTTCTCCTACTCCTCTTCCTCCGCTTCCTCCTTCTACTTCTCCTCCTCTTCTTCTTCCTCCTTCTCCTCCTCTTCCTCTTCTCCTCCTCCTTCTTCTCCTCTTCTTCCTTCTTCTTCTACTTCTTCTCCTCCTCCTCCTCTTCTCCTTATCCTCCTTCTTCTCTTCCTCCTCCTCTTCCTCCTTCTCCTCCTCTTCTTCCTCCTCCTCCTTCTTCTCCTCCTCTTCTTCCTCCTCCTCTTCTTCCTATTCCTCCTTCTTCTTCTCCTCCTCTTCTTCTCCTTCCTCCTCCTTCTTCTCCTCCTCCTCTTCCTCCTTCTCCTTCTCCTCCTCCTCTTCTTCTTCCTCTTCCTCCTCCTTCTCCTCCTCCTTCTTTTTCCTTCTTCTCCTCCTCCTCCTCTTCTCCTTCTCCTCCTCCTCCTCCTTCTTCTTCTCCTCTTCTTCCTTCTCCTCCTCTTCTTCCTCCTCCTCTTCTTCCTATTCCTCCTTCTTCTTCTCCTCCTCTTCTTCCTCCTCCTTCTTCTTCTCCTCTTCTTCCTTCTTCTTCTCCTCCTCCTCTTCTTTCTCCTCCTCCTCCTTCTTCTCCTTCTCCTCCTCTTCTTCTACTTCTCCTCCTCCACCTCTTCCTTCTCCTCCTCATTTTCCTCCTTCTACTTCTCCTCTTCCTCCTTCTCCTCCTCCTCTTCCTCCTTCTTCTCCTCCTCTTCTTCCTCCTTCTTCTCTTCCTTCTCCTCCTCCCTTCTACTTCTCCTCCTCCTTCTTCCTCCTCCTTCTTTTTCTCATCCTCTTCCTCCTCCTTCTTCTCCTCCTCCTCTTCCTCCTTCTTCTACTTCTTCTAATCTTGTTTCCAGCTTCTCTCTTTCTCCTCCTCCTCTTCCTCCTTCTTCTACTTCTTCTAATCTTGTTTCCAGCTTCTCTCTTCCTCCTCCTCCTCTCTCCTGTCACCATGACTCCCCTCTGCCCTTTGACCTTTGACCTGTGTGAACTCGTTAATAATGAAAACAGCCTCTCGTGTCTCGTGTGCAGCGTTTTTTTACACTGACGCAGTGAAACAACATTCACACAACCTGTGTGTGAGTGAGACGAAGCATCAGAGGAGCAGAAGCTGCAGAGACGAATATTTAATGAGCCGAGCTGCTGTTCAAACCTCAAACCACCGAAACAAACTGCACCGATCCCGAGATGAAACACGTTCAACGACGTCTGAGGAAGGAAAATAAAAAAACCTGGCGCAGGAGAAATGTAGGATATTTAGGAAAATGTGCAGAGGCTGATGTGAATTAATCATCAACCAGACTCCAAAAATCCCAATGCACAAACTTCAGATTCCTGTATCTGTGTGCGAAACACCTCAGTGTTTTGTAGAGTTTTTAAAGCGATGAGAATTAAAATGAAATATTTCAAACCACATCCAATACAGGATACTTACAATACAACATAAATCACAAACACACAAGCAAAATAGTTCAACATTTTGGCAAATTGGCCCATTGCCATAATCCCTATAGTCATAGCAGTAGGTTTGTTACCTTTAATTGTCGGTGCAAGCTGTTTTTAGAACGGCGGAGCAGAGCCGTGAGCTGCTCAGAGCTACGCTACGGAGGCTCATTATGGGATTTCTTGGTTTCCCTCATCAAACTCATCAAATACACAATCCAACAACTCCACAACGCTCTGGTGGACAAGTTGTGACCTGCACATTCACCACGCTATGAGATAATAACACAACGTTACCACACAGAGTTGTTTTAGAGGGAAATTCATGCAAAACCGCTGATGCACGTTGCCTTCAGGGACAGTTTTTCTCTGTATTTCCCTCTAAAACAACTCTGTGTGGTAACGTTGTGTTATTATCTCATAGCGTGGTGAATGTGCAGCTCACAACTTGTCCACCAGAGCGTTGTGGAGTTGTTGGATTGTGTATTTGATGAGTTTGATGAGGGAAACCAAGAAATAACTAAAGGTAACGAACCTACTGCTATGACTATAGGGATTATGGCAATGGGCCAATTTGCCCAAGAATGTTGAACTATCCCTTTAATTCAATAAATGAATCTTTATTCCTTTATAAGGAATCATTAGTGTCGGTGTGGGTTTAAACCAGGTCTTTAACCCTCCAGGGTCACATGACAAAAAAAAACTAGGTCACCTGGAGCTACAGACACAAAACTCTCCCAGTTTCTGTTTGACGTTGAACGACCGGAGATTTGATCGTCGCATTTCTTCCCGTATGTCGTCATTCTCTGTTGGATTTGTCAATAAAGTAGGTTAAAGTATATTAAAAAAAACACCAGTCAGATCATAGAGGTGAGGTTGTGTTGTGCTGCGTGTGTGGTTTCTAAAGGCTCAGACCTCGAAGGGTTAATCTGCTCCTCCCAGGTCTGAGTGTGTTTTTGGATCAGTCCCAGAACATTTGGCCTAAAGCCGTCGGTCGGTTTTCCCTTACTAACCTATGGATTGGGAGCGTGGCGGGGGGGCGCCGGATAAATCCTGGAGCTTTCAGGAGGATTAACGAACGAAAAAAACAGGAAAGTAAAGGAAGAAAAAAAAGGAAAGGAAAGGAAAAGTTTCTCCTTTGCACATCGACTGGTTCCTCAGGTCAATTCTAACAAATGATTTTAAACGGAGCGTTTCTTCTTTTTATTGTTTTTCACTTCAGGAGGAGTCAGGTGCATTGTGGGTAACCGGTGCTGTTAGACTGATGTAGATTAAATAAAAGGAGATTAAAGCAAAGCGTGGTGTGGTGGTTGTGAACTGCTCTGTCTGTGTCCGTGGAGATGTGACAGCCTCCCTGCCTGGATTAAAGGGATAGTTCACCCAAAATTGAAATTTCTTTACTCATTATCTGCTCACCCTCATGTGGACTAAGGGCTGGGAGAAGTTTCAGTCCTCCGTGGCTTCTCTGAGTTACAGGGGGTCTCGGCGTAGCACTACATGTCCATATATATAACGGTTGCAAATGGATACCAACTGTCTTCGTAACAAAAAGACACACCAAAAAACATCCAGATACCTCCATGCTGCTCGTATGTAATGTCCCTCTTGTATTGAAGCCCCGAAATGCGAAATTGTCCCAAAAAAAATTAAATAAGTCTATTTTTCAAGCTTGAAGAGAAGCTTCCGCTACAAACAAACTTGAAATATAGACTTATTTAATTTTTTTCGGGACAATTTCGCATTTCGGGGCTTCAATACAAGAGGGACATTACATACGAGCAGCATGGAGGTATTTGGATGTTTTTTGGTGTGTCTTTTTGTTACGAAGACAGTTGGTATCCATTTGCAACCGTTATATGGACATGCACTTTTTTTCTTTTTTCCTTTATTTGTTCAAGAGGGACAGTGTACATTAATGAACATTTTAAAAAGATAAAATGTAAATGCACCCAATTACAGCCAATAGGCTAATTTCCGTTGGCAGTCCCCCTGCCGGATGGAGCATGGCAATGAGACCTATAATAAAGGTAGCAAATTACATTAAGACAAATAGCACAATATTTACAGCAGTAACATTATACTTTGACCCCCACCCCTCCCACCCATACGCACACATGCACACACACCATCCAATCCACAACCAGTACTCCCTTTACCCCTCAACCACACAGAAATGTACATCCCCCATTCAGACAGGGGAATATTCAACTGCTACGCTGAGACCCCCTGTAACTCAGAGAAGCCACGGAGGACTCTGAAACTTCTCCCAGCCCTTAGTCCACAGTAGTAGATAATGAGTGAAATTTCAATTTTGGGTGAACTATCCCTTTAAAGCGTCCTCCCTGGATTAACCACCTCTGACCCCCGGCGGCCATTAGAGCCTCTCTCTCCACCGGCTCCTCGTTAAGATGATTGATCGCGTACAGGACGGATAAATCTGTAGCCTACGTACGTACGGCTGTAAATCTGAAGTCTGAAAATGTGAAATGAAAAAAAAAAAAAGGAGGAATAAGGAGGAAAAAAGGGGCTTCCTGCTGGTCCTGGAATGTCTGGAATATCCTGGAGAGAGCTGGAGGAGGAGGAGGAGGAGGAGGAGGAGGAGGAGGAAGGTCGGAGGTTCGTGTTAAAGCTGCTTTGTTGTGACAACTGGAAGGTGGAAGCTCTTATTTCAACATCTGCTCTTTAAATATTTAATCAGCGAACAGAGCGTTTCGGCGCTGCTGGCGGGAAAAGAGATGAGATGAGATGGAGTCTCAGTCTCCGGGGACGACCGAGGAGCGTCGAGGAACTTTCCAGGAATCACAACCACAGCAGCTCGCACCAACCATTGTTTTCACCGTCACGCAAACATCCAAATATTATTATTAATATTCTCATTTTTCACAATTAATTATTGGCAGCTTCAGCTTCAGACACATTTTGTTGTTAAATAAAAAGAAAAAATCAATCACTCTTTGAAAAGTTTCTGTTTTTTTTTATTTTAAAGCATTTTCCTCTTACATTTTTATTTTTTTTCTCCCCGTTATTGATCATTATTGTGCAGGAAATCCCTCAGGATCGGGCCTGATCTGACTTTGTCTTATTTTATCTTTTCTTTCCTCCTCAGAATATTTGATCGAAGCTCAAGTCTGAACAGTTTATTGATCTGGTGAATAATTTACCAGAGTTCAGCCTCTTAAATGTGAAGGTTTTTTTTTTCACCCCCTCCATTTAATTGTCACTATAAATGAAATAAGCTTCTGTGTTGTTGACAGCCGGGAGATACAGTGATTGATTAGTCTGAATAAAAAAATCAATACATGAATGCACTGTGAAAATAATAATAATGGACTTTACTTTGACAGCACCTTTCATGACATCATGTGCATCTTAAAGTGCTTTTACATACGAAAAAATAATGCACTATTTAAGTTATTCCACTATTTCACAAACAAAATGTTATAAAATATCAGATTATTAATTAATCAAAGGCAAATAATTAAGAGCAAAAGACAATAATGCACCAAAATTGTGAAGTAGGACGATATCAAAAATATAATCTTAATATATATAATATAAATACACCATTCACTTCAAAATAAGAGCTGGACCTTTAATCGCCCGTTCACTGTGTTTCAAAATAAGAGCTGGACATTTAATCGGCAGTTCGCCGCGTTTCAAAATAAGAGCTGGACCTTTAATCAGCTGTTCACCGTGCTTCAAAATAAGAGCTGGACCTTTAATCGGCTGTTCACCGTGTTTCAAAATAAGAGCTGCACCTTTGATCAAGCTGTTCGCCGTGTTTCAAAATAAGAGCCGAACCTTTAATCAAGCTGTTCACCGTGTTTCAAAATAAAAGCAGGACCTTCAATGGCCGTTCATTGTGTTTCAAAATAAGAGCTGGACCTTTAATCTGCCGTTCGCTGTGTTTCAAAATAAGAGCTGCACCTTTAATCTGCCGTTCGCTGTGTTTCAAAATAAGAGCTGGACCTTTAATCTGCCGTTCGCTGTGTTTCAAAATAAGAGCTGGACCTTTAATCGGCTGTTTGTTTTCCCCGTCAGAGCAAAGTGTTTTGATTTAAGGCAAAGGAGAGAGACGTGATGCAGCGTAGTGTTGTTTCTGCCCACAAGGCTTAGTGTGTGTGTGTGTGTGTGTGTGTGTGTGTGTGTGTGTGTGTGTGTGTGTGTGTGTGTGTGTGTGTGTGTGTGTGTGTGTGTGTGTGTGTGTGTGTGTGTGTGTGTGCGCAGAGCGTGGGAGCTGCTCTTGGCAGCATCTCAGCCTTTTGTTTTCCAGAGAGTATAATTTCCGTTCCCAAGAGAGAGTGTGTGTAAAATGTAAAACGCCGTCTGTTTTCTCTCCGTCCGTGTGTGTGTGTGTTTCTGTGCGTTTCTGTGTGTGTGTTTGTGTGATTGTGTGTGTGTGTGTGTTTGTGTATCAGAAATCGTGGACTACATCGAGCGCCTGCAGGTCCTGAGAGAAATCGTGAAGAAGTTTCCTCCGGTCAACTACCAGGTCTTCAAGTACATCATCACACACCTCAACAGGTAAACACACACACACACACACACACACACAAACAGGATACACAGGATACACACGTGTTGTTTATCCGTGTTTGTGAGCCGGAGCAGCAGCTGAACGACTTGACGCTCGGATGCACGAACACCTGTGGTGGCAGTGAACGCATCGCAGCAGGCGGCTTCATTCAGATGTAAAAACTGTCACTGTTACTGCAGTTACAAAAGTAACTAAGTACTTTTACTCGAGTACTGTAGATGAAGCAAAAGTGCTGATGTTTTATGACAAGATAATAAATGTGTCATCATAGGGACCAGCTCGTCATCATGGTGAACCCGTCGGCCAATCAGACGGCTGCTGTCAGTTTTAAACAGATCTCTTAATTTTTCTGCACTAATGATGAAGTCACGGTTCATCAGATAATAACGATGTTTCTGTGTGAAGTGACTCTAATGACTCAGCATCTCTGTGACACGATGAGTCATGGTCTCTAACCACCACAGACTGTCATTTAGTGTCAGGATCTGGTTTGGTAATTAATATTCAGTCTTATATCAAATCTTTCTCTACTTTACTGCAAAAACTCAAAATCTTACCAAGAATATCTGTCTTTTTTTTTAGTCAAAATGTCATTTCTAGTCAAAACAAATCTCATTCTACTTAAAATAAGACTCATCACATAAAAAGTAGCTTGTTTTTAGACACTTTTCACTTATTTCAAGCAGATTTGCACTTAAAATAAGTAGAAAAATCTGATAGTGGAGCAAGTTTTTCTTCCTTATTACCCGCACAAAAAACTTGCTTTCACTTATTTCAAGTGAAAATTTGTTTGAAACAAGTGAAAATGATCTAAAAACAAGTTAATTTTTAGGTGATGAGTCTTATTTTAAGTGGAAAGAGATTAGTTTTGACTAGAAATGAGACATTTTGACAAGAAATAAGACAAATATTCTTGGAAAGATTTTGAGTTTTTGCAGTGTTCTTCTTCCTCTTCTTCTCTTCTTCATAATAATAATAAAGTTGTTGAGGGGAAAAGCATCAGAGTAAAAAGTTCACATTTAATTCCTCCGAGTGAAAGTAAAAGATATAAATAACAAAGTAAAGAACAGAATGACAACATTGTGACTAATCGGAGGCTTAAAGCACTTAAACGCTGTGGTTAACGACCGGTCCCTGAAGGCACCATGGCGCCCTGTTTCTGCAGCAGCTCGTTAACGTGTGTGTGTGTGTGTGTGTGTTTCAGGGTGAGTCAGCACAGCAAGATGACGCTGATGACGGCCGACAACCTGTCCATCTGCTTCTGGCCCACGCTGATGCGTCCCGACTTCGAGAACAAGGACACGCTGTCCACCACCAAGCTGAACCAGGCCGTCATCGAGTCCTTCATCGTGCAGAGCGACTACTTCTTCCACGGCGGCGAGGTGGCGGAGAGCTCCAGCAGCGAGGGCACGCCGCCGCCGCACTGCCACAACATGGTGGAGGCGCTGCTGCCGCTGCAGCTGCCGCCGCCGCTGCAGCCGCAGCAGATCCAGCACGCCCTGCACCCCGACCCGCTCATATAACAGCATATAGAACAGGAGCGGAGCATGCTGGGAAAAAATCAAGTCCGATGGCGGCGGCGGCGGTGGCGGTTTGTACGCCCCGGAGCTCGTCCTTCGATTTTAGAAGAAAAAACAACAAAGACGTGGTTGATCCAGCAGCTGTAGCTGATCTGAGATCTGCTCATCCCGCCGGCCGCCGCGGGTTCATCCTGGATTTAGAGAATTACAATCGGACGCCACTTTTTTTTTAATTTTTTTTTTTTACTTTTTTTGTTTTGTTTTTGTTTTAGTTTTAGTTTTTTTTGGAACTAACTAACACTCAGATCGGAGCCGAGAGCCAACGACCACGAAGAAGCGACTCGATCGACTGGATTTGGCACATAAAGACAAGACAAACACAGGGTCGGACCGACTGCCACTCCACTCCACTCCGGGGATTCTGGGACACATCCGGGGGGCGAATAAAGATTTTACCCTCCTACTTTATATATACCCTGATGGAATAGCACACTGGGCCCCAAACTTGCCCCTGCCCCCCTGCCCCCCTGCCCCTCCTCCCTCTTCCTGCCCCTCCTCCCCCTCCTCCTTCCACTCAAGAGAAAAGGGAAGTTCAAACTACGAGTCCCCGCGACTGCAACTTCAATCTGAACCACCAGTTTGTGACGCAACGACCGACTAATCGACCGACCGACTGTTTCCTGTTTCCTGACTGTTTAGTTTTTGTTCGTGGCCTGAGACGAGTTCACGGAGTCTTCCTGTTCCTGCAGAGGATTCCTGCAAAGATTATTTCTTGTTCTTTTTCTTCTTTGTTTTTGCGGTGCTCTGTCGGAGGCGAGGGATCATCGCACTGTGAGACGCCACACAAACGCAGAAAGATCAGATACTACGGATTACGTTTTGTTTTTTTTGGGGGAGGAAGGAAGGAAGGAGGAGGAAGAGGAAGAAGAGGAGGAGTCTGGTTTTAAGTACTGA
This sequence comes from Trachurus trachurus, assembly GCF_905171665.1. Taxonomy (NCBI): domain Eukaryota; kingdom Metazoa; phylum Chordata; class Actinopteri; order Carangiformes; family Carangidae; genus Trachurus; species Trachurus trachurus. Next base: position 2,887,608 of record NC_139907.1, on the reverse strand, counting down.
AAAAAAAGAAAATCATATAAAAGATCTTAAGCTTTTAGCCACGCCCCCCCTCATAAAGGACAGCACACGCTCGGTTTGTGTCAGTTTCATGTCCGTTGATTGATTGATGTCGGTATCATTTCGACAGATTTCCTTTTTTTAATATTTTTTTGTATCGTCTGATTTCTACCCAGTGTGTGTGTGTGTGTGTGTGTGTGTGTGCGTTTGTGTGCGTGTTTATGTGTGTGTGTGTGTGTGTGTGTGTGTTGCAGCCAGTTTGTACCTGGGATCAGGAGGGAAATGGAAGCTGGGACTGAGAGACTGTGACCTTGACGGACTTGGGACTTTTGTCTCCTCAGAGCCTCTGAACTCTAAATGCAATGACTGATCTGATGTCTGTCGTTGTGAAGCGACGACACGACCCCCGCACCTCCCTCCCCCCTCCTCCCCCTTTACCCCACCCGACCCCCTCGACGACGGCACATGCGCGAGGAAAACCACTCAAATCTGGAAGCGTTGGGGTTCGAGGAGGCGCTTCTTCTTCTCCTTCTCCTTCTTCTCCTTCATTTCTACTTTTTTTTGTTCCGTTGATTTGTTGGAAACGAAGAATTTGCATGTCTCTGTTTTTTGCCACTTAGTGAGGAAAAAAAAAGTGAACTTTAAAGTTTAAAAACAAAACAGAAAAAAAAAACAATAGAAATGAAATGAAATGAAATGAAAACACTTTGAAACTCTAAAGGAGCTTTTGTTCAGATTTGCATCGTTTGTTATTTTGTTTTTTTTTTGGTTTAAGGGGAAAAATTTCCACAGAAAAACTCCAGAGTGGGTTTAAAAGTTTCTGCATTTTTCTTTTCTGTCATGCAAGAAATCAACTCTTAATATCATATTTTTGGTTATATGTTGAATAGTTTCCCTAAATAGAGGAAAGAAGTTATATATAAGTATATATATATATAAATTTATCAGCAGCAGCAGAGGTTGCTGACTTAGTGAAATACCACGGGGTACTGGACTATAACCTGTCAGAAGCTATCATCATATTTCTTTGTGGTTCTGATGGTGTCACTGAAAACCCATCTTTGTTTTCTGACAGTGTGTATGTGTGTGTGAGAGTGTGAGTGTGTGTGAAAGAGAGAGAGGGAGGGAGGGAGGGAGGGAGGGAGGGAGAGAGGGGGTTTGATAACACGTCTTAATTCCTCATTGGCTCGTCGTCGTCCGAGAGAGAGAAACTGGAAAACACACCGATCCCTCATCGCTTTGTTCATCGGTGACTGAACTTCACTTCACACACACACAGACACACACACACACTCCTCTGTCTGTTAGAAATATTCCATCTGCTTCCACCTGCAAAGAAATCCTGTTTTGGAAAAACACCTTCAATAATATCTGCATTCACGTCGTTGAGGTACTTTTTTTTAATGCTAATGCTCATTCACGCACCTGCTCTGAGTTACAGGATCTTTACTCCACCACCACTGAAGCTCTGCTGCTCATTAATAAGGAAAATAAAAACACTAACATAACATAAAAAAATAAAATAAAATAAAAAAACACTAACATTTTAGTCTTTTCACACATTCAGTCCTTCAGCTACAGAGCTGTGAAATAAAACACATTCATATTAACAGCCAGTCGTCAGTATCACTGTCTACTGGGTGTGTTTCTGAGCGCAGTCTCGGTTTGGATGATGAAATAGAGACTGTTTTTATTTTTTATTTTATTTTAGCATAAAGCTGATGGAATATTTCTTGATCCAACATGGACGGAGGAGTTTTGTAGAAAAACAACAGGATTTATGTCTCAGAAGCGTGTTTGTTGTTCATGCACAGTTCCAGCTGCAGGTACTGAAGTAACAGTCTCACAGAGTTATAATAATATTTCTATCACTTCAAAAACACTCCTTTATCCTAATTTGATCTTTTCTTGAATTAATTTGAAGTAATTAATTAATTAATTTCAGAAGCTGCTCTGTTAATAATCCCACACAGACTTCTGGTAACAGGGGTGAGAAGTTCGATTGTGAAGACACAGGAGTGGCACTGATGGACGGCAGCGATGGGGGACGTCGAAGGTTCAGTCCTATTTCAGACGTGTTCATACGATTGATGATGATGATGTTGTGTTCATGTTCGTTCAGTGAGATTTTACTGACCTATAAAAAACTCAGAAAAACACAAATTTTATCTTCCGCTGAAAGAAATCAGTGGAAAAAAACATCAATATTCATAATTAAAGCAAAATATGGTTCTTCTCGCTCATCGCTTTGAAGATTTACTGCATTTTATAAACTTAAAATTTCAATATTTATGATTTGAGGCATTCAATTGGACAAACAACTCCAGAAACTTTTAATTTGTTCAGATTAATTGACAATTTAGACTTGAACTTTTAAGAAGACTAAATAATTTTCTATTTAAATCTTGAGGATACTTTGATAGGGCACTTTGTAGGGGACACGTGGTCTGGAATGGGACGCAGCCGATAAATGAGGTGTGAGTGAGGGAGGAGGAGGGAGTTTAAAGTATTAAGATGAGATAAATATTCAGAATGGAACGAAGCCAAAAGTTTTTTAGCTTTTTTATTTTATTTTAAAGGTTTTACGACGTTGGACTGAGGAGGACGGGGAAGGGGCGCGAACAGCAGGTGGAACAGAGCCAAGAGCTTCCTGATGTACAAGCTCAAGTTTTAGTTGGGGAGGGGGGTGAGGAAGGGGGAGGGATGGGGAGGGAGGGAAGGGGTCAGCAGCTGCTAGATAATAAAAGATTAAGCTGTTTGTCTGTAGTTTTCCATCAATCACTCGTCTTTCTTTCTTCTTTTTTTTATTTTTATCATTTTGTTGATAAGATCTGCTCTCATCCCGTTGCACCGGTGTACAAACCAACTGACTCTTAACGTCATCCGCTGTGTATTATAGTAAATAAAAATGATTTTCAGAAATGAAAAACTCTAAAACAAGGTTCTTTTCTTTTCTCTCCATAATGTTTCCAAATAAAAGTTTCTTTTTTCCAAACATGCTGAGTCGTGTATTTTTTTTGTCTTCCTTCTTCCAACTCTGTATGAGATCCTGTCACCTGTGTTGTATGAAGATTGTCTTAAAGGGATAGTTCACCCAAAATTTAAATTTCACTCATTATCTCCTCCCCCTCATGTGGACTAAGGGCTGGGAGAAGTTTCAGAGTCCTCCGTGGCTTCTCTGAGTTACAGGGGGTCTCGGCGTAGCAGTGCATGTCCATATAACGGTTGCAAATGGATACCGACTGTCTTCGTAACAAAAAGACACACCAAAAAACATCCAAATACCTCCATGCTGCTCGTATGTAATGTCCGTCTTGTATTGAAGCCCCGAAATGCGAAACTGTCCCGAAAAAAATTAAATAAGTCTATAGTTCAAGCTTGTTTTGTAGCAGAAGAGGACGGACCCTGGTTCGTCCAAGTTGGAGCCAGGAACCAGGAAGAGGAGCTTCCGCTACAAACAAGCTTGAAACATAGACTTGTTTAATTTTTTTTGGGACAATTTCACATTTCGGGGCTTCGATACAAGACGGACATTACATACGAGCAGCATGGAGGTATTTGGATGTTTTTTGGTGTGTCTTTTTGTTACGAAGACAATTGGTATCCATTTGCAACCGTCATATGGACATGCAGTGCTACGCCGAGACCCCCTGTAACTCAGAGAAGCCATGGAGGACTCTGAAACTTCTCCCAGCCCTTAGTCCACATGAGGGGGAGTAGATAATGAGTAGAAATTTCAATTTTGGGTGAACTATCCCTTTAAGGTAAAATGAGACTTCATCCATCAGTATTTCTATATGTTAGAAATACAGTATATGCAAAAAGGGGGCTGCCGCTTCACCCGGCTGGTTCTCTGCTAAGGTGCTGGAGGTATCAAAAGTGTCCAAACTGAAGAAAAAGATCTCTGCACACTTGGATCTATGCAATTTCACTTTATTTAGAAATAAAAAAAAAAATATTATAATTAAAATGACATCCAACTAGTTTTAACCCTCCCCCAGTCTGGTGTGTTTCAGCTCCACTGGCCAGCAGCTCTGGCTGACTGTGAGGAAACGTCGCCACCTGGTGTTTGTTAGACTGAACTGCAGGAGAGGACAGTAGGAGCTTCTGGGAATAGCTGCAAAAGAAGGTGTGAGGGAAGAAAAAAAAAAAAAGCAGCTTCACTCTGTCCTGGATTCTGCAGGAGTCCAGAGGCTTTTTACATGTTTGTGTCTAGACATGCAAGTCTAACGTGAACCATTATCAACCAAGTCCAGCGGGTCCAGTCCAACAGAAGAGACAAGTAAAGAGAGAATAACGAGGCAGCAGGAGGACAGGTGCAGTTATATGATCATCTCCTTTATCTCTAACTGCTCTGCTCCACTGTCACTGACACCTTCACTGGTAACAGCTTCTTTGGTAAGTCATCAACAGTCTCAACATATGGAAACATCTTCTCAGAGAACCTGTGTTTGAAGGTGTGTATGTGTGTGTTAGTATCAGGATCAGAGAACGACAGTTTTCCTCTGTTGAAGTCCAGATTCACTCTGATCCTCTGGAGCTTCTTCTGCTCTGGGAGCTCAATGTCTGGACGACGTAATGGTGAACGAGCCGAGTATTCACCCTGGTCACACAATATTCCCCATGATCCATACTCTATGTTGGGTCCCTTCCTCTGCACAGACTCTGATAACACACCCAGTAACCACCATGTGTTGTTTCCAACCTCGACATCCCAGCTGTGAGTCCCTGAGTTAAAACCCTCAAAGCCCAGGACAGAACAGAAAGAATGAATCCTCTCTGGATTGTCAGGAAGCTGCTGTTTGTCTCCTTCTCTCACACTGGTCAGATCTTCAGACAGGATGAGTTCTGGATTAGCAGTATTTGGGTCCAGAACCACAGGACTGTAGGAGACCATGTCCTTCATCTTGTTCCAGATGTTGAAGGTCAGGTTGCCCAGGTGTTTGGCCTGGTCTATCAGAGCTCCTGAGTCCAGCTGTGGATCCTCCAGCAGGGGGCGCTGCTGGACTCTTTCCACTGCAGCCTTGTAGTTGAGCAGGAAGGAGACGTCTTCAGCTCTCAGCTCTTCCTCTGTGGCTCTGACTGTGTGTGAAAGAGCTGCTATCTCTCTGCTCAGAGCCTCCATCTTCTCCTTCATCCTCTGACTCTTCTGCTCCTCTTCCTCCCTCAGTGCAGCCATCCTGGCCTCCTCTTCCTCTTCTAGAAACTGGTGAAGCTTCTTAAACTGCTCCTTAATCTGCCTCTCTGTGTGTCGGGCCTGGACCTTAATGTGTTCTGCTGTTCGACCAAACTTCACTTGAACTTCTTCAAAACACTTTAACTTCTCCTTTAAAGGCTCCAGAGTTTCCTCAAGTTCCTTCTTGAGTTGTGAAGCAGGTTCATCGATGGGTCTGATTCTGTGGTTGGTGTGTTCTTCTGAATCTCTGCAGATGAGACACACTGGCTGCTGATGGTCCAGACAGAAGAGTTTGAGTTTCTCAGAGTGCAGACTGCAGAGAGCCTCTGAAGATCTCTGCTCTCTCTCTAGTAAGAAGCTCTCACACAGGTTCTTCAGTGCCAGGTTAAAAGGTGGTTCTGACCTTGAAGATCTTGTCTTACAAACTGGACACAGTTGATCTTGTTTCCCTCTCCACCAGCTCTTCAGACAGTCTTTACAGAAGCTGTGGCTGCAGGACAGAACAACAGGATCTCTGAAGACCTCCTTACAGACCGGACAGCAGAGATCCTCCTCTGATCTGGAAGCCATTTAGTCTGAGAGTGAAGCTGAAAACACAGCAGACAGGAAGTAGAGTCAGTTATGGCTCCCCTCCCTCCTCTACTGACTTGACTGAAGTTTACTGTGACTCTGAGTCCAGGTTTTAGTCAAACTCACCTTCAGTGTGTGGAGTGTCAGCAGGTTGAAGCAGCAGTGTTGTAGCTGGACTCACTCACAGGAAGTTGTTAGTGTGGTCTGAAGCTGAATCTGATCGTCTCTTCTTCAGTCTTCACCGATGGAGAAACAGATGAATCTGATTGGTTATTATCTTACACTCAAAGCCCAGAGTTTATGAGCAGCATAGATACTGTGTACTGTAGCCCTGGGCTGTGACTCAGGATTTGCTCTCTATTTAGCCTCAGGAGAAAACCTACAGTCAAAGCTCATGGCTGAAAGAATTATGTCATTCCAATTCTATTTCAAGAACAAACAATGGAAATGTATGGTGTATTTTTAAGAAGTCAAATGAGATTTACAAAATACTAATTTAATATAGAGTCATTCCCTCTGTGTGGGTTGTAATCTGAGTTTCTCTGGTCTTTGTTTTGCTTGTTAGAGTAACCCATGTACATGTTCCCAAAAGTGAGTCTGTCCCTGTCAAACCTTTGATCTTCTCTACCTTAAATCACACTGGATCACCTCCATGTGAGACGGTGCAGTAGCTAGCTACAGTTGTGCAAGCTTGCAAAAATACAACAATGTACACAGATGAAGAAGTCAGCAGGAAATGTTTTTTTCCCCATAATTTACACACTCCCGTTAAGTCACAATAATATGCACAGTAGGCCTATGTCACATAATTCTCATTTTCTCTCAGCTCTTATCTCCAAACTCAAAATATTTTCAGCTCAGTAACATCTCACAACTCACTCAAAAAGTGAATTAAACACCATAATTACACAAGTAACACACACTAGATACTTTCAGACATAACTTACACACACTTAATTACCCTCCCCCCGCCCTCGTCATGGATCTATTGGTCCTCTTCCCTACGTCACCACATTCACGCGCATCCCTTAACTGCACACACAGCCATTCATGCCGTTCTCTCTCCTCATTGGATAAAGCTTGTAGGATACAAGGAAGTATAGGCTACAAGAAGTTTTCTCCTCGGCTCAGAGTAGAGCAGAGTGACTGACAGACCAAACACTCTATGCAAGTGATTGCTGTCGGAAGATATAACTATTTAAGACTTATATTAACACAAAAATTCCGCTTACTTCTGCTTTAAAGAAGGGAGTCACCCATTGAGTAACACACATTTCCTTACATTGAAAGCCTTGTCGGAATAGTGGGACATTCGCATGTCGGAATAGTGGTATGTCGGAATGGTGGTATGTTGGTGGGATGTCGGAATGACAGCATGTAACCAAAATAAAAACTTAAAGGGATAGTTCACCCTAGAATGATATTTCGCTCATTATCTACTCACCCTCATGTTGACTAAGGGCTGGAAGAATTTTCAGAGTCCACCGTCCCTTCTCTGAGTTACAGGGGGTCTTGGCATAGCAGTGCATTTCAATGCAACGGTTGCAAAGGGACACCAGAGCTCTTCGTAAAAAAACACACACAAAAAAACATCCAAATACCTCCATGATGCTCGTATGTAATGTCCGTCTTGTGCTGAAGCCCCAAATTGCGTAATTGTCCCGAAAAAAATTAAATAAGTCCACATTCCAAGCATGTTTGTAGCATTAGCTCCTAGTGTCTGTTGCCCGGCTCTTCCGCTGCCAGCGCGCATGCGCAAGGTTCGCACTGAGACCGACTCGCTTCCTTGTTTACCCCGGCGAAGGACTAGAAGCAGTCCGTAATAGCCTGCCTTGCACCGGGACAACACTTTTTCGTGCAATTTTGGCCTCTTAAAACATATTTTAGCCATGTCTGAAGATTTTGATGTCGAGGACGAGCTGCATTTCTTTGCTGAGCCGTATTTGTACGAGCCAGAATGGACAGAGGAGGAACTCAGGCAACAGGACGAAGCAGCATACGGCTGCTGCTGCGGCTGCCATGGCTGCCACAGGTGAACCAGACTCACAGCCAGCTGAATACAGAAGCCGAGCACGGGAAACCTGGTGGTGTACTTGTACTAAATGCAAGCCAATGCCAACAGACGAGGAAAGTCTGTGTTGCGCTGACTGGGAACTTGCGATACCTACACTTGAGAATCTGAACATCTCCTCAGACGAAACTGATGCTCCACCGACACCGTGTATAACCGATCACCAGGAGTTTCCACCATTACTGACCCGTGGTGTTCTCGAGATGATGTTTCACAGTTCTCGAGTCAACTGGAAGAAACGATCGAGGCCCGAAGGACCAAGTGGCCGGCTTTCAGAGCAGTAAGTAATGTAATTCTTTGATAATTGATAATAAAACGTCTTTTTTTCACCACAGCTCCTTGCTCACTACAGTAGCTTGCTAACCTAGGCTAGTGCTACAATCTATTGTCGTTTCATTTATTTTAAATAATGTATTTTCTCATTTTCTTTTACAGACAGTGCAGATTGGTGGCTTATCGGGTGGTGTTGGAATGGGTTCTGAAAGGCCAATTACTAGGCAGAAAAAACAGGAAAGTCTTGCCCTCCTGCATCGTTGGAACCATTCGGGACGCCTATCCCTCCCCCACTGGACTGTATGTGGGATTCAAAGAGCCAGAATTAGCTTTTGAAGAACTTCTTCAATGATCCCCCCACCCCCTCCACACACACACCCCAACATGGATGTCACTAAAATGTTCTTTTTGACACTGTTACATCTTTGAATAATTCATTCAGCACTTTGTTATTTCTTCTGAGAAGTACAGGAAACTTGGTGTTACAGTTTGTGAATAAACCATTATAAATAATTTCACTTTAGTATTTTTTGTGAGAAGTACAGGATACCTGGTGTTGTAGTTTGTGAATAAACAATAAGTTCACTTTAGTATTTTTTTGTGAGAAGTACAGGATACCTGGTGTTGTATTTTGTGAATATAAATAAGTTTGAATAAAACATTTTAAATCAGAATGAACAGCCCTTTTTCCAACTTTATTATGACATTTTTCATAATCAAACATCACAAGAACAAGAGCAAAAAACAGTGGCCCTTCAATCTGTTTTACTTGAGTTTTAGAGTTATTGTTTGGCTGCAATTTTCTGCCCGTAGCAGCCTTTGTGCTGGACAGTTCAGGACAGAGCTACGCTGGTCAACATAAACATTACAATTTCAAGCTAAAGCGACTTTTATGTTTTTCAATCACATCTTGCTTGTCAGGCTTCGTTTTTGAGGCAATATTGGGAGGCAATGGGGGATGTGGTGCATGTGACGTGGGGTCCTTGAATATGACTGATGGCTCCAAGCGTAGCTGAAGAACTTCCTCCACCAGATTTTGTCTAAATTTCTGTGTTGGAGGAACATAGATTTTTTTGGCCACCCATTCCTTAGACTGTTTTGGGAAAACCACATTGAATCTTGGATCCCCTGAAAAGAAAGAAAGCATAAAGTACATTATTCATAAATTATATATCAGACTCAGAATTTGCTCACAACTGACTATGTATGATCTGAACAAAAAAAAGAAAAAGAAAAGTTTGACCTGTGTTACTTCACAAAAACATAATAATTTTCCTCATTTATTATTATTTACTATTTCAGGCATCATACCGGAAGCTGTGGTAGCTTGTTCACGCTGAGCGTTCTCGTTGTGGTCCATTATGGCGAGTTGGGTGCGAGCTTTCATGGAGGAGTAGTGGAAGTGAAGTCTCTTCTCACTGTACTTCAGTAGTGCAGAATGGAACACCTCTAGCTTGCCTAAGAAAACTAATTCAGAATTATTTTTTTTTACTGATCAATAATGTCTAAGGAAAAAGAAATAAAACATAGCAACACTAGCACAGGAAACACAAACCTGTGTGTTTGAATAGAGCCATGTGCCTCAGGTCCTGCATCAAACGTTTGTCAAGAACGAAAGAAGCCAAGGTCTTGAAAGCAGGAGAGTCTTTCTGCAGCCACCTCTTGCGTCTCTGTTCTTCTGGACTGAGGTCGCGGTGCTGGCAAGTCTTCTGTTCTCCATCCTCCTCCCAACGGTGCACGCCGCAGATGTGGTGTAGCAGTGCCTGCCACTTTTTTGTCAAACTCTGCATAAAATGTTTTAAAATAAAAAAAAGTTATTCAATAAATTCAATCACATATAGGGAAAAAGAAACAGAGAGGGAACTTACAGTGACACTAAATTGCCAGCAATGTAAAACCCCAAACCCTAACCTAACAGAATATATTTGATGATACTCACATCTGGGTCACTCCCACAGGTTGCACATGCATACCATAAGTGGTTGCATATGGATTTGATCCAAGGCTGAAGGTCACGGTTATCCTTCCGGTTAGATGCTGTCAATATTTTCTTCATGAGGCCTAGAAACAAACACAGATTTCATTAGATCACTCTGACAAGACACAAATATGAGCATGAATGACTAAAAGCCCAGACCCATTTAATACCTTTCACAACGTGCCATATGTCAAACTCGTGATGAATCTCTTTGTAATCTTCCCGCATTATCTTCCTTATAGATGGTGATCTGTCCGTGGTCACCACCTCCACCTCCACACCACGCTCCAGGAGATAATTCAGCCCTCTTCGAAATCCCACCGACTTCATTGCTACAGAGCTGGATGCCTCAGTCACCTGTTTATTGAAACATAATTACTTAGGCCATTAATTCCTCAGATGAGCAGTTAAAAATATTATAAAGAAGTAGGAAGTTACTTTTTATCTAATTGGGAAACACACAGAAACATTTCTCTTGATGACTATTATAATTACTATAAAATGTATTATAATGTTGTCTTTGTGACTCTGATAAAAGCTTCCTGGACAGGGCGTAGTTTCCAGAAGCCAAAAGGCAAATATTTCTTTTCATTTCACAAGGGAAATAAAAAAATATCTCTTTTTCAATGTAATACTTGCCTGCACTAAATCAAACAGGATTATTTCCTTTGTTTCATCATCCATGAAGCTGTAGGTGTTGTACTTTGCAGAGTAGCCCGGGCTGTAAGATTTAGGGACAGCATAACATTATAAATTTTCAGTATATCTTATTTTAATTTCTAGTGCTAGATATTTGCATTTACACAACTACATTTTAATGATTGAGAGGGTTGATATAATTATTTACCTGTCTGATCTCCCATCTCCAGACACATGCACCCCTGTTTGTGTCTGAAGCAGACGTTCCATGATGGGCCTGGTGTTGCTCTTTGTACTTCATATCAATGGCAGGGATGAGATATGAAGACTGTATTGAATAATATGTTGTTTTCTTTGGCGTTTGGAGGTTGAGCAGTTCAGCCCAATCAGCAATGGTAGTGTATGTAGCACCAGTGAAAAGTGTAGATGCAGAAAGAAGAAGATTATTTTCTGGCATTCCGCGAACATCAGGACAGGAAGTCCAAATTCCACTGTGTCCATTTAGGCAGTCCCATTCGACCCGGACTTGGCTACCGGTGGAGGAGACACGAGGTTCGAGGATCGTCCCTCCACATTGATGGCAGTTTTCAAAAAGCTGCATCAGTCTGGACTGGTTGACAATCCATTTCCTTTCTTTCCAAGTCACCGTTTCCCCGGATTCTTCTGAACTAGGAGTTGAAGTGCCGGTTGAACTAGGAACAAAGCTGTGGTCTCGGGTGCGGGCGGGAGGGACATCTACTGAGGACATGCTGATGTCATGCTCTAAACTGTGCTCCATTCTTTCAGGTTGACCCTGCACTTGTATATCCTTTGTAGGAGTAAATAAAAATGACAGCACTTGTTAATAACAGTGGCTTTGACTAATCGACACAAACTATTATTCATTGATACAAGTTTTATAAAGCCAATTAAGATTCAAAATTTTAATAAGTTGCAATTTAGTGACATAATATCAATGTCTGAAAGGGCTTAGTCAGTAAGGCTTGATATTTTATACAGTAAGTGAGTATGCAGTGGCAAGTACTTACAGTTTCATATGACCAACTTGGTGCAAGGGCATAGTATGTCCCTAATCTTGATGGACGTTTTCGGGCTCCCTGACTTTCTGGACTTTTGAGCGTTAGCTGTAGTATATGCGAGTGAGCTGTCTGATCAGTTAGGTGTCTCTGCTTCATCTTCACTGGCGTTGATTGTAGAGGTGGAGTGAATGATAAATCCTCAACTTCAGTGTCTTCCGCAGCAGGATTAAATGAAGGATCATCTGTACTCTTTTAAAAACACACATAAGATAAGTTAAACTTAATGTCATCAAACAACATAATGGTAAGTGTAATACTTTTATCTCACAGAAAGGCCAGGTCTTTGGTCAGGTCTTTGATCAACTCATAGTACAGGACAAGTATTAGTAATACCTCACACTGAAATCTGTGCAAAAAATACAATTCCTTTTTTATGTTGCAATTGAGTTGCATGTGATAATGTGAGAGTACTTACAGTTTGAAACGACCATGTTGGGGGAAGGGCTATGTAGGTCCTTGATGTTGTCTTGTCTGCAGCTTGGGGACTTGTGAGCAACACAAGTAACCCTTCATGATACTTCTGAGTATGACCAGGAGACCAGGAGGTCTCTATGTCTTGGGTCTCTGTTGCAGCAGGAACGTGTGGGGCGCTGCTGGCCTGTCCCTCCTGGAAACATTTACATTGGTTTCAGTGGCAATTATGTTTCTGGTTATTTCTTTTACTAGCAATCAGTCAAGCACAGCCTTAGTCAGTGGGTCAGTGGGTTCAGAAAATATTTTTCTCCTTTGCCAGATCTATGTGTTTTAGAACATGGTTACCCATAAAAAGGCAAAGGTTTTGTCTCAACTTTAGTCTGCCCCAACCCCCCCCCCCCCCCCCCCCCCACCCGGCCGTCAAAGCTTCGATTATCAAAATATGATAATCGGGTCAGCCCTATTGTGTACACTAATGACGTTTATTGCACAGAACATACAACTTCAGGTTGCTCTGAAGCCACTTTCTAAGTTTGCACTGGTAGGTAGTAGTAGCACCGTGCTAGTTCAGAAGTAGCTTGTTTAGCCATAGCAGCATAATGTATATAGCTTGTAAAAACGTAAAGTTGTTGTACACACCTCTGGTAGCGTTGTGTTCGGAACAGCGGTTGATTTCAAACACATCCGTCCTATTGGGTTTCTTCGTAAATCATCTGGTGAAAAATGTTCACTACAAACACGGTGGTGTTTGAGTACTTGCAATGGAAGGTCAGGGTCCATGCGAAGCGCCAATAGCCACAGTTGGAGTTTATATGGGTCTTGCAATGGCAGCCGGTGGAAAGATGTATTCCCGGTTCTCCACTTCAGAAGCTTTTCTTGGTTGAAGCATCCAGGGTAGGAACAGACGAGAACCATTTTGGATGGCAAAAAAGAAATGCCGGTGTAAGGCAGGCTACTCTTCTCCTCCTCCTTCTTTTTCCTCTCCTTCTTCTTTTTCTTCTTCTTCCAAAGACGGTTTATAAACCTTCTTCTTCTTCTTCTTCTTCTTCTTCTTCTTCTTCTTCTTCTTCTTCTTCTTCTTCTTCTTCTTCTTCTTCTTGTCTCGTTTCACGGCGGTTCTGGTCCTTCGGTAACAGACACTAGGAGCTAATGCTACAAACATGCTTGGAATGTGGACTTATTTAATTTTTTTCGGGACAATTACGCAATTTGGGGCTTCAGCACAAGACGGACATTACATACAAGCATCATGGAGGTATTTGGATGTTTTTTTGTGTGTGTTTTTTTACGAAGAGCTCTGGTGTCCCTTTGCAACCGTTGCATTGAAATGCACTGCTATGCCAAGACCCCCTGTAACTCAGAGAAGGGACGGTGGACTCTGAAAATTCTTCCAGCCCTTAGTCAACATGAGGGTGAGTAGATAATGAGCGAAATATCATTCTAGGGTGAACTATCCCTTTAAAGTATTTTAGCCTCTTTTTCAACCGTATAACTGTTTTTTTGTTGTTGTTTAAAAAAACAACAACATTTTATTCAATCCCAGTTAAATGGTAGGCTATTTATGAATCTATTTATCTTTTCACCTCAAAGACTTTTAAAAATACTTTACCTTTGCAGACCATGGATCGCTTGCCCTTGTACCAGATCGATCTGATACAAGTTCCCACTAGTATAGGTCCGAAAAACACAGGTTACGGGTTGCCTGGAACACACCATAACACACACACGCAAGGTCAGTCACAATGCAAGTCGTTATCATGTTTCACTACTGGTGTCAGGCTGATGAGAACCAATCAGGAGAAGCTGTGGGTGTCCGCTGTTCCAGAGTCAGACAACAACACATGGAAAAGCAGTTATCTTTCGTGCTATCAAGCTTTGGAATAACTGCCCCCTCCATTATACGGCAATCTAACAGCAAGTCCTCATTCAAATACCATCTAAGAATGCACTATTTAACAACTGACCAATAATCCAGTCTTATCCCTGTTTTGTTCCTGTTAATGAATGATTGATAGGCTATTAAGACTACTGTTTAAATGTAATCAAATGTAAGGTGTAAAATGTATGATTTCACAGCACCTGTTGTTAGTATTACTGCAAACATGACGTATTAAGATGTCTATTTGACTGATGTGATATTGAAAATATGATCTGTTTTTTCTCTTTTCGATGTAGCCTAAGGTTCTTCGGACCCCAGGAAGACTAGCTTGTGCCATTGGCATCAGCTAATGGATCCTTTTAAAGGTGCACAGAAATGGCCGTTTGTCCTGTTTGTCGCGCCGAGTTGTCACGAGCTGCAACACGAGTTTACCCGAGTAAGGAAAACGAATTTGATTGGTCATTATCGAGCAGGCGGGATATTCAAAGCTTGGGGCGAGCCCGAGCTCCGTGTGTGTGTGTTGTCTCAGACGTTTGAATGACGGATTACGGATCCAATATCAGTGGCTGGTGAATCCTGTACAGGCTGACGTATCTGTGCGCCTGCACTATCCAATGCGAAAAAAAAAAATACACACTTTCATCGCAGATTTACTCAAAAATAGAATTTTGCACAAAGTTTGGCTTACATTGTCTGATAGATGAGTTATTACACTAATTTTATGACCCAGAGTGGGCTTAAATTCAATTTTCTTTTCTGTACACCTTTAACAGGGTTCCTACAGCTTAAGCCAAGTTAAATTTAAGACTTTTTAAGACTTTTTTAAAGCCAAAATGAAATTTAAGACAGACTTCATAATAAACACAAATGCAGAAAAAAGAAAGAAAAACACCACATAAATTAGGCTACATAGGGACAATTTTACCCACTTTCCTATGTGATCCATGGTAAAGTGACTGCTACATGAACATTGGATTGTGTCTTTTTCCAGCTGTCCTTTCAAAATAAATGCATAAAAAGTCTGAAAAAAAAAAAAAAAAAAACACTGACTCGGGAGCTGGAGGCAGTGAGAAATTTAGCGTTGACGGCCGCCACTACCTTCTCTATGTCGTAATGTTACCAATTATTTTGAGATTTGAGACTAATTACAACCATAAAATACCACCTACCATGTGTTAACATTTTTAAGACTTTTGAAAAATTGATTTTAATGCCAATTAAGGCCTTGTTTTTAGATTAATGAATTCAATGCCTATTAAGACTTTTTAAGGATCCGTAAGAACCCTGTTTAAATACATAAATAAAGAAACAGCGATCCCCTGAGCTGTAAGAGGCTCAAAAAACTCCAGTGACTACCAAAGCTGATAAATGTCCCATCTGAACCTTTTACAGTCTATGGCTCAGATGTGGAGCGACGCCGCCATCTTTACGCTGTGCTCCTCCGTGCTCTACTACAGACCGTCATGTCGCGCGCTTCCCGCCGCCCGTTGATTCAAACGTCTGGAGTATTTTAAAATCCGACCGTTGCAACCGTTAGTTCTCTAGCTGGGGGACTGACCGGGTCACCGTCCAGATTACAATGTTTGCGTCGCGTCACACACACAAAAATCAAGACATTTGACGTACGAGTGTTGGGATGGTCAACAGGATTTACAGCGGGAAGAGGATTTTCCCAAACTCTCAAATGCAGTTTTTGGACGGTGAGTGACTGTTTAACAGTTAAACGACATGTAACGTTACATCCAGCGGTTAACTTGAATGTGAATCTTGTTGTTAGCCGTGCTAGTAGCGAGTCATTTTGTTAGCTAACTCTGGGCTGCAGTTGAGTTAATGTTTAGGATTATTTCACAGTGACACACAGAGTAATGTCTCAGTCAATGAATATGACACATGGCAGTATCAGTAGGTTCAAGTACTTACAAACGGTCCCGGTGTTATTTACATCCCAAAGACAAACGAAGCAGCCCAGGAGGAGCTCTGTGTGGGGGGAGAACAGGTCCGCATGAGGCAGAGGGAACCGAACTGCTACTCTCCGGTCCACAGGACGCCCAGGTAAGAAAAAAAAAAGTAGGTAACTTACTTTATAACGTGTCGGCAGAAAGGATCGATGCAATTAAATAATAATGATAAACGAAAAGTAAGAACCAGTGGCAAAATACGCGTCGGCCGAGCAGTGAAAACTAATTCCCAGGTGACTTTGCGGTAAGAAACACCCAATCACAGGCTAGCCAACGTCATGTCGCATGCACCACCACAGACGTACGGGAGGTGAAGTTGCACTCAAAAAAAAAAAAAACTTGAACTGAACAATAGATACCCCACTACACAAAAAAGATGCCTAATAATTATAATTATAATGAATGGAATATAAAATAAAATGAGGCAAAGCCAGGCAATTTTATTTGTATGGCCCATTTTTACAAACAGTGTGTCTCAAAATGAGACACTGCTTAAAGAATAGCAGTCAAACATGCAGCAAATTCAATTCTTCAGCAAGAACGTTAATGAAAATTGAGCAAGTTTAGAAAAACAGTATAAAAAGGAAGAAGTCTGCAGTAAATATGTTCTTTTTCACAATGCACTCACCCCTTTTATGTCACAATAATATGCAGAGTATTTTACTGACACTATTATTTCCAAACACAATGTACTTTCAGCTCACTAACGTCTCACAACTCATTCAAAGTGCAGTAAACACCAAAATTATACATGTAACACAGCAAAATATGTTACTATATTCATGCGTATAAGACTGACTTGATACAACACAAGACATAGGCTTACAGAAATGTCCCACAACATGCCTGGAAAAATGGAATCAAATAATCTGTGTTGCCATGGTGTTGCCAACTTTAATTAGCTAAATACAGCAAGTTTTACTGTACTTTCCTCTCTTTTTTAAACATCCAAACTGTTTTCAACAATTTACTCAATCCCAAATAAATGGCATTTATGAATGTATTTAACTTTTTCACTGCAAAGACTTTGACCAATCACTAATACTAATAATATTAACTGATTTCCCCCTTTATGAAATAAACAACATTATGATCATCCTCTTTACTCTAATTGCTCTGTGCCACTGTCACTGGTAACAGCTTCACTGGGTGGTTATCAACAGTGTCTATATATGGAAACATCTTCTCAGTGAAAGTGTGTGTGAAGGTGTGTATGTGTGTGTTAGTATCAGGATCAGAGAACGATAGTTTTCCTCTGTTCAAGTCCAGATTCACTCTGATCCTCTGGAACTTCTGCTCTGGGAGATCAATGTCTGGACCTGATGGTGAACGAGCTGAGTATTCACCCTGGTCAAACAGTAGTCCCCATAATCCAGACTCTATGTTGTTTCCCTTCCTCTGCACAGACTCTGATAACGCACCCAATCTCCAGTCTATATTGTCTCCAACCTCGACATCCCAGCTGTGAGTCCCTGAGTTAAAACCCTCAGAGCCCAGGACAGAGCAGAAATAATCAATCCTCTCTGGATTGTCAGGAAGCTGCTGTTCATCTCCTCGTCTCACACTGGTCAGATCTTCAGACAGGATGAGTCCTGGATGAGCAGTGTTTGGGTCCAGAACCACAGGACTGTAGGAGACCACGTCCTTCATCTTGTTCCAGATGTTGAAGGTCAGGTTGCCCAGGTGTTTGGCCTGGTCTATCAGAGCTCCTGAGTCCAGCTGTGGATCCTCCAGCAGGGGGCGCTGCTGGACTCTTTCCACTGCAGCCTTGTAGTTGAGCAGGAATGAGACGTCTTCAGCTCTCAGCTCGTCCTCTGTGGCTCTGACTGTGTGTGAAAGAGCTGCTATCTCTCTGCTCAGAGCCTCCATCTTCTCCTTCATCCTCTGACTCTTCTGCTCCTCTTCCTCCCTCAGTGCAGCCATCCTGGCCTCCTCTTCCTCTTCTAGAAACTGGTGAAGCTTCTTAAACTGCTCCTTAATCTGCCTCTCTGTGTGTCGGGCCTGGATCATAATGTGTTCTGCTGTTTGATCAAACTTCACTTGAACTTCTTCAAAACCCTTTAACTTCTTCTTTAAGGGCTCCAGAGTTTCCTCAAGTTCCTTCTTGAGGTCTGAAGCAGCTTCATCGATGGGTCTGAATCTGTGGTTGTTGTGTGTTTGTGAATGCAGACAGGCAACACACACTGGCTGCTGATGGTCCAGACAGAAGAGTTTGAGTTTCTCAGAGTGCAGACTGCAGAGACCCTCTGAAGATCCCTGCTCTCTCTCTAGTAAGAAGCTCTCACACAGGTTCTTCAACACCAGACTAACAGGTGGTTCTTCTGTTGAAGATCTTCTATTGCAAACTGGACACTGTCGATCATGTTCCTCTCTCCACCAGCTCTTCAGACAGTCTTTACAGAAGCTGTGGCTGCAGGACAGAACAACAAGATCTCCGAAGACCTCCTTACAGACCGGACAGCGGCGATCCTCCTCTGATCTGGAAGCCATTTAGTCTGTGAGTGAAGCTGAAAGCACAGCAGACAGGAAGTAGAGTCAGTCATGGCTCCCCTCCCTCCTCTACTGACTTGACTGAAATTTACTGTGACTCTGAGTCCAGGTTTTAGTCGAACTCACCTTCAGTGTGTGGAGTGTCAGCAGGTTGAAGCAGCAGTGTTGTAGCTGGACTCACTCACAAGAAGTTGTTAGTTTGGTCTGAAGCTGAATCTGATCGTCTCTTCTTCTAGTCTGCGTCTCTTCACTGATGGAGAAATGCAACAGTTTCCTGGTTCATCTTGTGTGCGTGGTCAGTGGTGGAGCTTAAAAACTGACTGAAAAGGATGTGGCATCATTTGTTCCAGTTCTGATGCAGCTGTGGGTTGAATGTAGCGGAGCATTTGAACCAAAAGGAAGTGGAGGGTCATCCGTTTGGTTATTAGTTTACGATCAAAACCCAGAGTTTATGAGCAACACAGATACTGTGTATACCTGGGTTTTGACTCTCAGGTTTTGCTTTGTGTTTAGTCTGATAGGAAAACCAGCAGTGGCAGTTTAGGGCTTAAAAAAACAACATGTTTTTGCTGTAAGAATATAGTTGGCATAACTGTTTGTTTATTGTATATTTGTGAAATAAAATCATGGTTCCTTCAATTAGATGTCCAACAATAATAGAACCACAAATAGCTGTTGTCCTTGTAAAGATGTAGAGTAGTATTAGTGATGATCTATATCAGGGGTTCTCAAAGTTTTTACCACCAGTCGTGTGCAAAAAATAATTTTACCACGGCTCCCTCATATAATCTTTACACAATGACATGGACAATCACATGGTTTTCCTTTACATTTTCAATTTAATTCAATTGATGCTTTCTTTTTACAACCCATCACAATATTGAATCTGTGGAAACCCTGAGCTTATTCCCCTGTAACTAGACAGTCGCATGTTGGGGTGATGGGACCTGCAGTTGTGCAGTTCTTGATACAAGGGGAAGTGGCACAGGCGGAAGTGGCCAATAAATAGGCTATTCTTTATTCTCTCTCTGTGGCTTGGTACCAAATGATCCACGGCCCAGGGCTTGGCGACCCCTGACCTATATCACAATCCACTAATCTGAGTTTTTCTGTTCTATGTTTTTGGTTGACAGATTGACACATCAAGTGAGACTGTCTTGCATAGATGTGTCATGTCCTTGTCAACTCAATTTCATATTTAAAATCAGTGAGAACTAAACAGCAGACAGGATGTTCAGCCAGTCATGGCTCAAACCAACAGCAGAAAGAGACTTTCAGATTTGTTTTACATAGAATAAAGAGACACAGTTTCATCCATCAATTATCAGTTTCAATTAACAACAGCAAGAGACTAAATTAAAAGACATTAAACATATTTACATTCTTTAACCAAAGTTCCTTTATTGTGTTCATTCAGTATAGAACTTCATTGACATCCCTCACATTTAACAACATGTGACAGTTAGCATTTAATATTTAAGTTGCCATGTGACTCAAAATTAAGTTTAAAGAGAAAATACACTTCATGAAACCACAGTGGGAAATTTGTCTTGTTCCAGCAGCAGTTACCAAGTAGAGTTACAATGAAAATCAACAATATTTACACCAGAAAGCGATATTTAGGTTACATCATTATTTTGTTTCATGATGGAGTGTGATTTTACACATATGAACCTTGTTCCTGTAGCAAATTTTAGTCTCAGATTAGACTCAGCAGATTCAGTTTTAATGTTGTTGTTGTTGTTGTTGATCTTACAGTACGTCTCACAAACAACGTTTAAAGGGTTTATATTGTGTGACTGAAACTCTTTCGTAAATTCTCCTCTGGACCTTATGTCCATGAGTCTGGTGTTTCAGCTCCACTGTGCAGCAGCTCTGACTGCCTGTGAGGAAATGTCGCCACCTGGTGTTTGTCAGCCTTAACTGCAGGAGAGGACAACAGGACTCCCTCTTAGGGATTTCACACCAGGAGGGTGTACCGGCCGGCATGTTCAGACCGAAAAAATAACAGGGTTGGAAACTGAAAAGTCGGTCCTGCAAACCGTGACATCGTCAGTGGGCGTGTTGTATTCTAGACTGTAAGGACAAGCAGGAAGGAGGAGGAGACTGTAGCCACTGACAACATGGAGAAGAAGAGTTTGCCATGGTTTGCTAAAGAATCAAGATGTTTGGCGGCGATTTGGGCATACAGAATTTCAAGAAAAGCAAGAAAGCAGCGCAAGAAAGAACATGTTGTAAATTTTTCTTTACAGCTTAAGTAAAGTTATATTGTCAACATTTAACAATTAACGCAAATTCAACCAATCCCCGCAAATTTTTGCAATCTTGCAATTCTGTACAATCACCGCAACTTTTCCGCAGATTGGACCAATCGTCGGTGCTTTCCGCGAGTTACACAGCAGAGAGTGCGAGTCTGGAAGGAGCGGTGATGGGAAAGTGAGTCCACGGAGGAACGGCGTGGCTGGGCTGACGACAAGAAACTTAACACAATGTATGTGTACAAAGTGATAAGTAAAGGAACGCGAGCTGTGAGTTGTCCTGGTTGACCGCCTGAAGCTGTGTCCCCCCGCAGCACTCACCGAGGGAGAATCCAGTACGCCACCGCAGGGCCGGAGCGGAGCAGCTGGTGGCCAGGTGCCCCTTCCCCCATCCTAAGGCCCTGGCCCTGGACTTGAGTAGCCACCCTCTCCTTTTTATTCAAAGACTGGACTGGTTTAATAGCATTTTAAAACAGTTGTTTTACCCCGATTTTTAAACAGACATTTTAATTAAAAGTAAAACAACTTTCAACTCTATGTTCCTGTGCCTTTCTTAAAAAGTGGAACATTGCCGGTATAACAGGACCTCACATTATTTTGTGACATTTCAAAGTTTTCAATTTTCCTTTGATTTTTAATTATTCAGAACAAAACTGCAACTTTTTTTTGCAACTTTCGCTGTCCCCCACAATTTAATCGCAACAAAAGCGCTTAAAACATCACAACATGCACTGCAATTTTTTCAAAATGTGGCCGCAAAATCAGGCATTTTAGGCCACAACAATCACAAAAAAAAGCCTGCGAAATCGTGGAGGGACTGTAATATGAACAATGTCCAGCTGCACTGGTCCAGACCAACAGAACGGAAAAAAGAAGAGAGCAGGAAAGAATAATGAGAGAGAGAAGACAAGTGCAGTTTAACCGGTTTAACCTAATTGACTTTTCCCTTAAAGAAATAAAAAACCTTATGATCATCCTGTTTATCTCTAACTGCTCTGCTCCACTGTCACTGACACCTTCACTGGTAACACCTTCACTGGGAGGAAATCAGCATTTAAAATATATGGAACCATCTTCTCAGAGAACCTGTGTTTGAAGGTGTGTATGTGTGTGTTAGTATCAGGATCAGAGAACGACAGTTTTCCTCTGTTCAAGTCCAGATTCACTCTGATCCTCTGGAGCTTCTTTTGCAGTTGGAGAACAATGACTGGAGCTGACGGTGAACGTGCTGAGTATTTACCCTCATGGAACCATATTCTCCATAATCCAGACAGTATACCCTTCTTCCTCTGGACAGACTCTGTTAACACTCCCAGTGCCCAGTATGTACTATCTCCAACCTCGACATCCCAGCTGTGAGTCCCTGAGTTAAAACCCTCAGAGCCCAGGACAGACCAGAAATAATCAGTCCTCTCTGGATTGTCAGGAAGCTGCTGTTCATTTCCTCCTCTCACACTGGTCAGATCTTTAGACAGGCTGAGTCCTGGATGAGCAGTGTTTGGGTCCAGAACCACAGGACTGTAGGAGACCATGTCTTTCATATTGTTCCAGATGTTGAAGGTCAGGTTGCCCAGGTGTTTGGCCTGGTCTATCAGAGCTCCTGAGTCCAGCTGTGGATCCTCCAGCAGGGGGCGCTGCTGGACTCTTTCCACTGCAGCCTTGTAGTTGAGCAGGAATGAGACACCGTCAGCTCTCAGCTCGTCCTCTGTGGCTCTGACTGTGTGTGAAAGAGCTGCTATCTCTCTGCTCAGAGCCTCCATCTTCTCCTTCATCCTCTGACTCTTCTGCTCCTCTTCCTCCCTCAGTGCAGCCATCCTGGCCTCCTCTTCCTCTTCTAGAAACTGGTGAAGCTTCTTAAACTGCTCCTTAATCTGCCTCTCTGTGTGTCGGGCCTGGACCTTAATGTGTTCTGCTGTTTGATCAAACTTGACTTGAACTTCTTTGAAACTCTTTAACTTCTTCTTTAAGGGCTTCAGAGTTTCCTCAAGTTCCTTCTTGAGTTGTGAAGAAACTTCATCGATGGGTCTGATTTGGTGGTTGTTGTGTGTTTGTGAATGCAGACAGGCGACACACACTGGCTGCTGATGGTCCAGACAGAAGAGTTTGAGTTTCTCAGAGTGCAGACTGCAGAGAGCCTCTGAAGATCTCTGCTCTCTCTGCTGTAAGAAGCTCTCACACAGGTTCTTCAATGGCAGGTTAACAGGTGGTTCTTCTGTTGAAGATCTTCTGTTACAAACTGGACACCGTTGATTGTGTTCCTCTCTCCACCAGCTCTTCAGACAGTCTTTACAGAAGCCGTGGCTGCAGGACAGAACAACAGGATCTCTGAAGACCTCCTGACAAACCTGACAGCAGAGATCCTCCTCTAATCTGGAAGCCATTTAGTCTAGAAGTGGAGCTGAAAACACAGCAGACAGGAAGTAGAGTCAGTCATGGCTCCCCTCCCTCCTCTATTGACTTGAATGAAGTTTACTGTGACTCTGAGTCCAGGTTTTAGTCAAACTCACCTTCAGTGTGTGGAGTGTCAACAGGTTGAAGCAGCAGTGTTGTAGCTGGACTCACTCACAGGAAGTTGTTAACTTGGTCTGAAGCTGAATCTGATCGTCTCTTCTTCAGTTTGCGTCTCTTCAGTGATGGAGAAATGCAACGGTTTCCTGGTTCATCTCGTGTGAGTGGTCAGTGGTGGAGCTTAAAAACTGACTGAAAAGGATGTGGCATCATTTGTTTCAGTTCTGATGCAGCTGTGGGTTGAATGTAGTGGAGCATTTGAACCAAAAGGAAGTGGACAGTCATCTGTTTAGTTACCAGCTTACCCTCTTAATATTTATTATAGGCAGCACTGATGCTGTGTCTACCTGGGTTTTGACTCACAGGTTCTGCTTAGTGTGTAGTCTGACAAGAAAACCAGTAGTCACATCATCAGGCTTACGAGTACAACACATTCTGCCAACTATATTCTTCAAAAACATATATATTCTATATTCAAATTTAAGAGCATGTGTGTAAACAAAAAAACAAAGAAAGAAAAATCAAGGTTCCTTCAATTAGAATTCCCAAAATAATAGAACCACAAATAACTGTTCTCCTTGTAAAGATGTACGTAGAGTAGTCATTTTGTTCTGAGTGATGATCTACAGTGCTATGAAGAAATATTTGCCCCCGTTTGATTTCTTGTTTTTTTTTTTAATATTTGTCACACTTAAATGTTTAGGGTCATCAAACAGATTTTAAAGTGAGTGAGAAAAAAGCTATCCAAACCTATGTGAAAATGCAATCCCCCACCCCTTGTCAAATCATAAACTAACTACTATGGTAAACCAAATAGTTTTGGAAAGCTGAGTTCAATTTCACTATCTACATCCAGGCCTGATCATTGCCAGAGCTGTTGAATTAATATATCACTTCAATAACACCTGTCTGACAAAGTGAAGAGATCTCTAACAGCAACACATCATGTTAGAAATTCAAGAACAGTAGAAACAAAGCATTACAAAGCCATTCCTAAAGCTTTGGGACTCCAGCAAACCATCATGAGAACCATTATCCAGGAGTCCAGCGTGTTTTTACATGGCTGTGTCCATGAGCTAAGGTCCATGAGGTCTAATGTGAGCCTCCTCTTCCTCTTCTAGAAACTGGTGAAGCTTCTTAAACTGCTCCTTAATCTGCCTCTCTGTGCAACACGTTCTCACCCCCAGTGCGTCAACAGCCTGACGAACGGTCACTGTCCCTCCTCGTCACATGCCTGACTCAATAGGTGCCCGTTTTTCGTCAGGTTTTGACGAGTGAGGCTTTCAGTTGATTCCAATGCAGTCCCCTTCGCGGCGATATGTGACGCTCAGTCAGAGCAAGTGATCCAGCGGAGCCGGCTGCTGCGGCACTGAAAGACGCTGTGAGCAGAGGAAAACTTTTTTTTTTTTTTTTAACTTTTCCTTAAATCTTTATTGAACATGATGCTGCTGTGTCTGACGTAGCTTTCGGCAAGGACGTCCTTTCAGTTATTTATTTATTTATTTATTTATTTAGTGATCATGGTGTTTGGTGCAGAATAATCAATCAATCAATAAATTACGTCCTTGTCGGAAGCTGCGTCAGACCAGGAGGGGGGGGGTTGTGGATTCTACAGGTGAAGACCACTTCCGCGTTCAAAAAGCTGCTCTGTTTAATCAATATTCTGAAGAAAGATCTGATTATTAGCCATAACGCTGTAACCATCCAAGGAAGACTGTGTAACAATATTATGTGCTTCTGCTGAGTCCAAAAGCCCTGTGTAATATCAACTTTATTTTAAGAAAACACGCTTTGTTTCCAATGTCATATCACAGAGAAGCACTACATTACCCATAATCCTCATATTTATCAGCGACGTGTCTGATTGGTTGAGCTTGCTGTTACCAGCAAATGAAAAAATAAAACAAATTGAGCTTATATTATTTTCTTAGTAACTAAAAGGTCTTAACATCTTTTTTGTTTTCAACATTGAATAAAAAAAGGGTGCTATATTGTTAAAATTCAACAATAAAGTGCATAAAAGTTGGCTTGACTTCTTTTTTTTTTTCTTTTTTTTCATAATTTTCACCAGCATCTTTCTGGTCCACATCACATCACATTTATTGTAATTTTTAATTCAATGAGTGACATTTTATTTTTTATCTGAAAAACATTATTATGAATTCAAGGGTCAGAGGTCACTGATTAGTGTTAAATTTAACCTTTTTGACCCTGTTTCCTTGAATAAATCACTAAGACTTTGATGCGGGAAGCTGAGATTTTGATTTGATTTTGTTCAGAGCACTAGGGACAAAGTTTCTGTAGAATTTCAGACCTGTCGGACGTCCAGAAGGGTCACAGCTGACTGTCCAGGCTCGTTTCTCGGCCTTCAAAGCCTAGATTTAGAAGCCTTTTGTCTAATAACGTCTACATCCTTGGGGTTATAAGGCTGAAAGTTTCATGTATTTGTCCGGGGGCCTAAGGCCATCCACCATGTGCAATTTCAAACCCGTGCGACCTTCACAAGTGTCAAAGGTCGCTGATCTGTGACCTTTTTGACCCCGTTTCCTTGAATAAAACACCAAGACTTTGATGCGGGAAGCTGGGATTTTGATAGGTTGTCCAGAATGTCTAGTAGATTGTGTGTGCAAAAGATTCAGAGCTCTGTGACATTCAGAAGGGTCACAAATAGCCAAAAAGCAGTGCTCCTTTCTCTGACCTCATATTAAAGGAGAAATGCAATTCTTTAATAGCTTCCAGATGCTTTGGCCTATCAGGCTGAATTTTTAGCTAGAGGAGCTGGTGTACGATCAGGAAGTAGGGGAGCTGTGCATAAAGCCAATTGGTAAGTGTCAAAGGTCACAGGGGTCAAACATCAAAGTGAATCCAGCCATTCCTGCTTTTTCTCAACAAAACATACACGCTTTAAGTTATCATCATGAAATATTAATAGGTTGTATATCAGAGAGTCCTGTATCAGAATATTTTGGTCCCGTTGCTCTAGGGGCCCCAGGGGGCCCCGGGGGGCCACTTGGCTTTCCCATGCTCCCACAGAGTTGGGTGTCGGGGTGATGGATAAGGGCCTCACCATGAGTCCACAGACCAAGTTTCAAGTGATTTGGTCGGTTTCTATGGAAACGGCGGCCTCAAGGATACAGAGGAATGCGACTGTTTGAAGCCCCGCCTCTCGAAAAGTAATGGCTCAATCAGGACCAAACACACATCTACGCGTTCGTCTTGGGCCCCCGAACCATATATTACGAAATCAGAACTGTACGACTTTTGGAAATGTGTTTTGTCTATTTCGGCTTTTCTGACTAAGAGGGTCTCTCACGCTTTAAGTCTGACAGACTCTGAGTCTGAAAAGCCGAAATAGACAAAACACATTTCCAAAAGTCGTACAGTTCTGATTTCGTAATATATGGTTCGGGGGCCCAAGACGAACGCGTAGATGTGTGTTTGGTCCTGATTGAGCCATAACTTTTCGAGAGGCGGGGCTTCAAACAGTCGCATTCCTCTGTATCCTTGAGGCCGCCGTTTCCATAGAAACCGACCAAATCACTTGAAACTTGGTCTGTGGACTCATGGTGAGGCCCTTATCCATCACCCCGACACCCAACTCTGTGGGAGCATGGGAAAGCCAAGTGGCCCCCCGGGGCCCCCTGGGGCCCCTAGAGCAACGGGACCAAAATATTCTGATACAGGACTCTCTGATATACAACCTATTAATATTTCATGATGATAACTTAAAGCGTGTATGTTTTGTTGAGAAAAAGCAGGAATGGCTGGATTCACTTTGATGTTTGACCCCTGTGACCTTTGACACTTACCAATTGGCTTTATGCACAGCTCCCCTACTTCCTGATCGTACACCAGCTCCTCTAGCTAAAAATTCAGCCTGATAGGCCAAAGCATCTGGAAGCTATTAAAGAATTGCATTTCTCCTTTAATATGAGGTCAGAGAAAGGAGCATTGCTTTTTGGCTATTTGTGACCCTTCTGAATGTCACAGAGCTCTGAATCTTTTGCACACACAATCTACTAGACATTCTGGACAACCTATCAAAATCCCAGCTTCCCGCATCAAAGTCTTGGTGTTTTATTCAAGGAAACGGGGTCAAAAAGGTCACAGATCAGCGACCTTTGACACTTGTGAAGGTCGCACGGGTTTGAAATTGCACATGGTGGATGGCCTTAGGCCCCCGGACAAATACATGAAACTTTCAGCCTTATAACCCCAAGGATGTAGACGTTATTAGACAAAAGGCTTCTAAATCTAGGCTTTGAAGGCCGAGAAACGAGCCTGGACAGTCAGCTGTGACCCTTCTGGACGTCCGACAGGTCTGAAATTCTACAGAAACTTTGTCCCTAGTGCTCTGAACAAAATCAAATCAAAATCTCAGCTTCCCGCATCAAAGTCTTAGTGATTTATTCAAGGAAACAGGGTCAAAAAGGTTAAATTTAACACTAATCAGTGACCTCTGACCCTTGAATTCATAATAATATTTTTCAGATAAAAAATAAAATGTCACTCATTGAATTAAAAATTACAGTAAATGTGATGTGATGTGGACCAGAAAGATGCTGGTGAAAATTATGGAAAAAAAGAAAGAAGTCAAGCCAACTTTTATGCACTTTGTTGAATTTTAACAATATAGCACCCTTTTTTTATTCAATGTTGAAAACAAAAAAGATGTTAAGACCTTTTAGTTACTAAGAAAATAATATAAGCTCAATTTGTTTTATTTTTTCATTTGCTGGTAACAGCAAGCTCAACCAATCAGACACGTCGCTGATAAATATGAGGATTATGGGTAATGTAGTGCTTCTCTGTGATATGACATTGGAAACAAAGCGTGTTTTCTTAAAATAAAGTTGATATTACACAGGGCTTTTGGACTCAGCAGAAGCACATAATATTGTTACACAGTCTTCCTTGGATGGTTACAGCGTTATGGCTAATAATCAGATCTTTCTTCAGAATATTGATTAAACAGAGCAGCTTTTTGAACGCGGAAGTGGTCTTCACCTGTAGAATCCACAACCCCCCCCCCCTCCTGGTCTGACGCAGCTTCCGACAAGGACGTAATTTATTTATTGATTGATTGATTATTCTGCACCAAACACCATGATCACTAAATAAATAAATAAATAAATAACCGAAAGGACGTCCTTGCCGAAAGCTACGTCAGACACAGCAGCATCAGGTTCAATAAAGATTTAAGGAAAAGTTAAAAAAAAAAAAGTTTTCCTCTGCTCACAGCGTCTTTCAGTGCCGCAGCAGCCGGCTCCGCTGGATCACTTGCTCTGACTGAGCGTCACATATCGCCGCGAAGGGGACTGCATTGGAATCAACTGAAAGCCTCACTCGTCAAAACCTGACGAAAAACGGGCACCTATTGAGTCAGGCATGTGACGAGGAGGGACAGTGACCGTTCGTCAGGCTGTTGACGCACTGGGGGTGAGAACGTGTTGCTCTGTGTGTCGGGCCTGGACCTTAATGTGTTCCGCTGTTTGATCAAACTTCACTTGAACTTCTTCAAAACCCTTTAACTTCTTCTTTAAGGGCTCCAGAGTTTCCTCAGTTGTGAAACAGTTTCATCGATGGGTCTGAATTTGTGGTTGGTGTGCGTTTGTGAATCTCTGCAGATGAGACACACTGGCTGCTGATGGTCCAGACAGAAGAGTTTGAGTTTCTCAGAGTGCAGACTGCAGAGAGCCTCTGAAGATCTCTGCTCTCTCTGCTGTAAGAAGCTCTCACACAGGTTCTTCAGTGCCAGGTTAGATGGTGGATAACCTTTCGAAGATCTTCTCTTACAAAGTGGACACGGTGGATCTTGTTTCTCTCTCCACCATCTCATCAGACAGTCTTTACAGAAGCTGTGGCTGCAGGACAGAACAACAGGATCTTTGAAGACCTCCGTACAGACCGGACAGCAGAGATCCTCCTCTGATCTGGAAGCCATTTAGTCTGAGAGTGAAGCTGAAAACACAGCAGACAGGAAGTAGAGTCAGTCATGGCTCCCCTCCCTCCTCTACTGACTTGACTGAAGTTTACTGTGACTCTGAGTCCAGGTTTTAGTCAAACTCACCTTCAGTGTGTGGAGTGTCAGCAGGTTGAAGCAGCAGTGATTTGCTATTCCAACAGCAGTTTGAGTTTCCCTTATTGACTCTCCCTCAGCCCTTGTTGATGCGTCACACGGAGAGGGGAGGGAAAGTGGGCGGGGGAGGAGTGGAAGAGATAAATTGAACACATTTACTCCATTCACTAACAGCCCAGACAATCACAGATCAACCACAAGTCCTAGGTGTAGCTCTATAATGCTTCTTATAATAAGAAATACCTGCAGACAGTGGTGGACTGGCCATGGGATCAGAACGGCTGCCGCGTAATGATGTGACTGTGTTGATAGGGCAGTAAAAAGACAAACAAAAAATACTAACAGGCAGGGGCAAGGATTTGCTCATTAACGGCAAAGTTCTATAATTGGTACTCTATTTATACCCTAACCGGTGTTTGAATTTCATTACTGCCTAATAACAGAGAAAGAGCACTATGATCAATGAACGAAACGATATTGCGTTGCCGAAAGCCGAAAAATCTATTCGTGGCGGACGTAATTTATTTGTGGCATATCAGTGAACACCTTGTCGGGCTGTGACATAACAGCGCTGGCGTCGGCAGCCTAGTCACAGCCACAACACCAGCTAAACGTGTTTCCTCAAATTTGAGGCGCAGTGGCCACCCTGTTTTCCACAGAGATTTTGTGTGCGGTCATATGACTACCTGGCTCCGTCTGATTGGACGTCGCCAGTGGCTGCATTTGATTGGTGAAACACTGTCATTTGACAGAGTATCTGTTGGAAGCAGCCAGAGAAGCGGCTTCATTAAAACAAAACAAACAGATTGCACACAATAAAAAAAGTAGCGATGTGTAAAATCGGCAAGAAAACAAAACATCGCCGATCGTCCTTCCAATCGCCGATAGACGATTGGATCGCCAATCGGCACAACCCTACTGCCATCCCATCGATGTAATTTTCTTGCACCACTGCAATGCATTGTGGGTGATATACACCCCTGAAGTGACCATCGATGTTGACTCGATCCCTCAACCCTCCAAGAGTTGACCTCACCAAGTTCACTTCAGTTTTTCAGAGAAATGGAATGGCAATTATGGCAGCAGGGTTTACCCCGAGGGCAAGTTGGTGACGGCGACTCAACCCGCTATTGGAACACAGCCATTGTCTGCGTCTCTTTACTGAAAAAGAACACACTCTTTCCTGGTTTGTCTGAGGTAATCTAGGTGAGAGGCGGAGCTCTGTAAAAACTTCACCTGTAACACAAGTTAGTTTTCATTCCAGAGTTGTTGTATCTGGACACATGCAATGTTTCAGCTTTATTTTATTTTTTCCTGTAAGATTTAACTTGTAATTTCAGAATTAACTAAATCCAAAGAAGCTGGTGCAGTGCAGTAAAAAATAAAACATTAGTCATATATGAGGAACACAAAGAGGTATGAGAAGGGAATACTCAAGTAAAGTAAAATTTACAGGACTTGATTAAATGCACTTGGTTACTTCCTACATTGCTAAATGATAATTAGTCTGTCTTTGTTTTACTGCCCAAAAACCGAAATCAAGAGAAGCACCCAACTGTTCAGAAAGTCTCTGTGTTTTTGGTCTCATTTTTGCACAGAGCTGATCTGATACAAACACATCTGAGTTGATGACCAGAACATGTTTAGTTGATATTTACTGTACTGACTTGACTGAAGTTTACTGTGACTCTGAGTCCAGGTTTTAGTCAAACTCACCTTCAGTGTTAATTTTGTCAGCTATTTTTCAATTTAGTTTTAGTCTTAGTCTTGTGTCAAATGCCCTTATAAGTTTTAGTCATATTTAGTCAGCTTGTATTCTTTTTTGTTTAGTCACATTTAGTCGACGAAAAGTCTTGGCATTTTAGTCTAGTTTTAGTCAATAGTCTTTTTTTAGTCTTTGAAAGCAGATTGACAGTAATGTTAATCACAACTAATCTACTCAAACCAATATTGACATGCAGCTGTCAGATGAGCCAACTTTCCAGCTTGTGTGTGCGTTTATGTAGGCCAGGGCTATTCAATTACAAATTCAGTGGGGCCAGATTTTAAAACCGAGACCTTAACTCTTTCGCGACCATTGACGAGTAAACTCGTCACAGCCTGCCGAACGTTCACGACCATTGACGAGTAAACTCGTCAAAACCGTTTTTTTTACAGATTAAGATAATAGACACTCTGAGGTACCCTGTGTGTGAATATGGTAGTCCTCTGATATGTAAAACTGTTTTAAACTAAAATCAAAACATAATGTTTTTTATAAACTGTGTGATCTTGGTTTTGTTTGAGTAATCGTTCTCCTTGAATGCTGCTCTGGGGACAGCGTGCAGCGCTGTGCGGCTGTCGGCTACAGTGTTGCAACTTTCTCGCTGAATCTGGCGACTTTCCAAACCCTCTTTTGACAAAAGCGACCGACGACAAATCTGGCGAGTTTTTCCGGTGTTGTTTACAAACGTTTCTGGTTTGAAGACTCGGATCTGAAAGCCCGTTATCTCTGCTGTTTTCACCGTGCAGGGGAGCGGGGGCTCTGCAGCGGGGGCTGTGACCGGCCGCCCCCGCCCCAGAGCACTCATCGCCGGCCAGTCACACAGCAGTGTCACGGAGCTGCTGCGCTGCGGCCAGAGACCCCCACCGCTGCACCGCTGCTCTCCACGCTGCCACACCCCTCAGATTTACCTACAAATATATTTATTTAGCCGTAGAAATGATTTGGGAGACGCCACACTGCAGAGTACCGGTAAAATGAGCAGATTGCCACTTGACACAAAAGTGCGTTTTTCTCTGAAACTAGAGCGGGAGCTCCGTTTTTGGAGAAACCCAGCTCTCTTCTTCTACTTCGTACTCACGAACGAAACGGCAGAAAAACTCGCCGTTTTTTCCAGAAGCACGTTATAAAGTCACTCTTCAACCGAGTGAAGACCGTTTGTTTCTAGGTGATGTACAGAGTTCTGTTCGACGTGAGATAAAAGGTAAACAAATAGCCAAAAACATGTGGTCCTGAGTGGATGTGCTGAGGAATTAGTGTGGTCGCGAAAGAATTAAGCTGGGCCAGACATTTTCAGCGGTCAATAAGGAGGTTATTACAAATGAGGGGCATTTTTAAAACCCAGCATTAGCTACTAAACAACTTACTAAACAAAAGGGAATAAGTCAAGATGTAGTTGTGCTTTGAGGTTTTTTTTTTAGGAAATAAAAGTTTCCTGGGGCCTACTGTCCTCTGAGTTTCCACTGAGGTTTACAGCAGGATGTTATGTAAATAACTAAATGTAGCCTATAGTCTTAAAATTAGGCCTAAAAATGAACACAGATTTATTCTCTAACATATTTTGAAAAACAAGGAGCAAATTATTTAGGGGCAAATTACTCTGGGAAAGTATTTGATTACGGATTATTCCTTTGAAAAGTAGCTTTCCCAGACCCAGTCAAGTTACTGTTCTGATTCCATTGCAAGCAGGCTACGTAGTTGCGTTGAAATTAAATTATTGGTTACTTCATTCCCTCAAAAGAAAAAAAAAGGACAGCGGAGCATGGCGTGCTGTCACTGCGTGGACAGTGCTCATGTGTGACTGAAAGGAGTGGAGAGACTGGTGGGGTATTAACCAGCCACCACGGTTTATTGTTGGCTGATGGGAGGGCTGGGGATCGGTCAGCTGCTCTCCACAAACACCGTGTCGTGCCACAGCGGCCCGGTGGGGAGTGTGAGGTCCGTCGGTCCCGGACGGACGGGGAGACTAATTGTCTCTCGCTGACCTGTAGCGCTGCGCACCACAGGACCACGGAGGGCAGCCTCGGCCTCGGCCGTCCGAACGTCCGCCGCGGCGAAGCCTCCCGCTCTGTGACGAGCGGCTGTGGCCCGACACGACGTTTCTGGAGAGCAGCTGACCGACCAAGCCTCGGTTCTACCGGTAACTTTCAAAACAACGCACTAACTGGGTGGGTTGCGTGTTGCTAGGCTGCGTTGAGTGGTGCATTCACTGTCTGACCTACAGTAGGGATTTTGAGTTCTCGCAAAACGTGTTCCCCTCTGTTTTTGTTTTGTTTTATTTTTTTGGGTCAACCACGAGTCGGGCCACTCGGACATTGGTTCGGGGCCGGATGTGGCCCGCGGGCCGCCAATTGAATAGCCCTGATGTAGGCTATTTGTCAGTAAGCTATACACACACACACACACACACGCGCGACCGACCAGCGCGGAGACGCGTCCACGCCAGGGACACACCAGCCGCAGAAGCGCCGCGAGTAGCCGCGAAGCGGAGCCCTTTGATGTTAACGATTGTGTCGTTCACACCAGAGCCATGTCGCTCTGGTTCACAGCAGCAGCGCCGCGGCGCAGCCCCGTGCGATCCTGTCAAGCCGGGCAGGAAGTCGCACAAAGAAACAACGAGAGAATCCGGTTAATTTTCAAAATAAAACACAGCGATTGACAAATGTAATGATGTGAACGGGAGGGCTCCGACTCGCACATGATCTCCGTTGCTCGGAGCTTCGCAGCGATTCCGCCGCCGGTTTACAGCGCCCGCACCCCCCCTGCAATGGCCATGCGCCCCCCGCCCCCCATAACCAGTTTGTAGCCTACTCGCCGCACATAGCACATAGTGTGTGTGTGTGTGTGTGTGTGTTCCTCACTCAGGCACACACACACACACACCCCTGGCAGCAGTGCAGGAGGATAAAAACATGACATGCATCCAGTGAAGGCACTTTTTGGATTGTAGCTAATTTAAAAGTCTGTGACGAAAAAAGAAAGAGACATTTTATTAAGTTTTTATTTGATTAAGTAGATTTCGTCTCGTCTTTTTTCGTCAACAAAAAATGCGTGTAAATTTCCGAAATGTACACGCATTTTTTGTAATTTCGTCACAGTCAGTGTTTAAGGGCATTGATTTCGTCTCGTCTTCGTCTCGTTTTCGTCATGAAAAAAACCATCGTTGACGAATATTTTTCGTCTCGTCTCGTCTGACGAAATTAACGCTGCTCACCTTCAGTGTGTGGAGTGTCAGCAAGTTGAAGCAGCAGTGTTGTAGCTGGACTCACTCACAGGAAGTTGTTAGTTTGGTCTGAAGCTGAATCTCATCGTCTCTTCTTCAGTCTGCATCTCTAGGACTGACAAAGTCCAATAAAGTGGTTTCTAGTTTGTCTCAGGTGAGGGGTGGAGCTTTAAACATTGCCAAAATCCTCAGCAGGATGTTGCAGCAGCTGTGTCAGTTCAGCTGCAAATGCAAGTTGAACCTAGTGAAACAGTTTCCCTCTAAGTAAAATTATTTGCGGGTTTTATTAAAGGTCATCTGTGAAATACTGAGGAGAACCATGGTCCATGGACCACAGGGAACTGGAGAGTCAACAGCTCAATTTTCAGCTAACGTATTTAAAGCCAAGCGCTTAATGAGCTGCACAGATACTTCATAGATGGCGTTTGACTCTCATGTTTAGCTTTGTATTTAGTTTTAGGGGAAAACTGTCACAGCTCAGGGCTGAAAAAACAACATCCTGGAAAAATTCCAATAATAATGTCTATTTTCTTCCCTAAATTAAATTTCCAATAAATAACTGTTTTCCATATAAAGACAACTATAGTGCAGTCATAGTGTCCTGAGTAATCTTTGTTGCACTCCCTCTGTGTGTTGTAATCTGAGTTTCTCTGCTCTTTGTTTTGGTTGCCAGATTGAAAAATGTACATGTTTGTGCAAGTGAGTCCGTCCCTGTCAGACCTTTGATCTTCTCCACCTTTACACTCACACTGGATCACCACCATTACATGTGAGATGGTGCAGTGTGTACTGTAACAAAGTATGATGCAATCATGTTTCCTTAGCAAGAACTTTAATGACAGTTGAGCAAGTGTGCAAAAATACAACAATATGTGAAGAAATGAACAGGAATATGTTCTTTTTCACAATATAGCCGACACACCCCTTTAAGTCACAATATGCACAGCACATCATTTTAATTTTCGCCCAGCTCTCAGCTATTAGGCCTATCTCCAAACACAACGTATTTTCAGCTCAGTAACATCTCACAACTCACTCAAAAAGTGCATTGAACACAAATATTATACATGTAACACTGCAAAATACTGTATGTCACATGACTTAAACTTGACAGAAGATGGCGCCTGCACTTGGCGGTGGCTACGAGTTACTAAATCATGACGGAGAGTCGCACGCACACACACACTTAATTACCATAGGCAAAACTTTGCTTTCACTTGTCACAAAAACATCCACTAACCACTCTGAACATCTTAGCAACAGAGTGATCCCATGGTGACGCCTCCGCAACAACTTTAATTATCATAAATATAGGAAAGTCTACAGGTACCAATTCATGTCCTGAACGTGAACAATAGATCATGTGTGTTGAAATCTCAATGAAAAAAAAACTTTCTAAATACAAATGTGACATTTTAAAGGATAAAACTGTTTTCTATTCTACATACTGTTCACAAAGGGATAAAAGTAAAATTAGGCCAGATTTGTTTTAAGATGCCACCAACAGTTGTAGACTAGTGTGAATAAAATATATAAGTTAAAATGTGAAATATGATTAGCACCAATAATACGTTAAAGAAATCCTCTTGCATTAAAATATCATCATTAATGTCTTGATTCAGAAATTGACCAGTGACCAGTTCACACTGGGATCAATATCTTGCTAAAATTCAACCTCCTTTAAATTGAACAAGTTGTTTGTGCTCTGATGCTGCCATCTAGTGGACACTGAGCCACACACCACATTAAATGAGGAAGTGTGTGAACAGTTTTATGTTTGATGTTTAAACATGAATCAGAAAAACAGAATATGACTCCAAGTCAAGCAAAAAACAAAACGGTGAGAACTAAACACAGCAGACAGGAGGTTCAGTCAGTCATGGCTCAAACCAACAACAGAAAAAGACTTTCAATAATTATTTATTTATCAAGAAAAGCAAAAGACTACAATAAAATTATTATCATTATTAACATTGATTTGCCAAACATGAGTTGTCATACATTATTGTCACATATCTGAAGGATGCCAATTAAGTTTTACATTGTTAAAATTTAAGAATGATGACTCAAATTAAAGATAGGATGGACTTCATTTTTCCCACAAGGAAAAATCTGCTTTGTTAGAGGGCAGTTATTAGAAATTGTTACCATCATAACACAATACTTACATCATTATTGTGTTAACATAATGTACTGTATGGGATGGAGTGCCATGTTACACATGAACCTTGTTACTTTTAGCTTCAGAATAAACACAGCAGATTCATTTCTAATGTCGTTTTTACTGATGTGACGTCTCTACACATCGTCTCTACTTTTAAAGGGTTTACATTGAAATAAACAACAATGATCATCCTCTTTTTCTCTAACTGCTCTGCTCCACTGTCACTGATACCTTCACTGGTAACAGCTTCACTGGGAGTTTATCACCAGTGTAAATGTATGGAAACATGTTCTGAGTGAAAGTGTGTGTAAAGGTGTGTATGTGTGTGTTAGTATCAGGATCAGAGAATGAAAGCTTTCCTCTGTTCAAGTCCAGATTCACTCTGATTCTCTGGAACTTCTTCTGCACTCGGAGATCAATGTCTGGACCTGATGGTAAGCGAGCTGAGTATTCACCTCCACAGAACAATATTCTCCATAATCCAGACCCAATGTTGAATCCCTTCCTCTGCACAGACTCTGGTAACACACCCAGTCCCCAGTGTGTACTGTCTCCTACCTCGACATCCCAGCTGTGAGTCCCTGCGATAAAACCCTCAGAGCCCAGGACAGACCAGTAATAATCAAATCTCTCTGGATTGTCAGGAAGCTGCTGTTTGTGTCCTAGTCTCACACTGGTCAGATCTTCAGACAGGATGAGTCCTGGACCAGCAGTGTTTGGGTCCAGAACCACAGGACTGTAGGAGACCACGTCCTTCATCTTGTTCCAGATGTTGAAGGTCAGGTTGCCCAGGTGTTTGGCCTGGTCTATCAGAGCTCCTGAGTCCAGCTGTGGATCCTCCAGCAGGGGGCGCTGCTGGACTCTTTCCACTGCAGCCTTGTAGTTGAGCAGGAATGAGACGTCTTCAGCTCTCAGCTCGTCCTCTGTGGCTCTGACTGTGTGTGAAAGAG
The DNA here is from genome assembly GCF_905171665.1 of Trachurus trachurus. Lineage (NCBI taxonomy): Eukaryota > Metazoa > Chordata > Actinopteri > Carangiformes > Carangidae > Trachurus > Trachurus trachurus. The sequence goes on along the minus strand of NC_139907.1, from coordinate 2,850,140 downwards.
CTGCTATCTCTCTGCTCAGAGCCTCCATCTTCTCCTTCATCCTTTGACTCTTCTGCTCCTCTTCCTCCCTCAGTGCAGCCATCCTGGCCTCCTCTTCCTCTTCTAGAAACTGGTGAAGCTTCTTAAACTGCTCCTTAATCTGCCTCTCTGTGTGTCGGGCCTGGACCTTAATGTCTTCTGCTGTTCGACCAAACTTCACTTGAACTTCTTCAAAACCCTTTAACTTCTTCTTTAAGGGCTCCAGAGTTTCCCCAAGTTCCTTCTTGAGGTCTGAAGCAGCTTCATCGATGGGTCTGAATTTGTGTTTGTTGTGAGTTTGTGAATGGAGACAGACAACACACACTGGCTGCTGATGGTCCAGACAGAAGAGTTTGAGTTTCTCAGAGTGCAGACTGCAGAGAGCCTCTGAAGATCTCTGTTCTCTCTGCTGTAAGAAGCTCTCACACAGGTTCTTAAACGCCAGGTTAAGCGGTGGTTCTTCCTTTGAAGATCTTCTCTTACAAACTGGACACAGTTGATCTTGTTTCTCTCTCCACCAGCTCTTCAGACAGTCTCTACAGAAGCTGTGGCTGCAGGACAGAACAACAGGATCTCTGAAGACCTCCGTACAAACCGGACAGCAGAGATCCTCCTCTGGTCTGGAAGCCATTTAGTCTTTGAGTGAAGCTGAAAACACAGCAGACAGAAAGTAGAGTCAGTCATGGCTCCCCTCCCTCCTCTACTGACTTGACTGAAGTTTACTGTGACTCTGAGTCCAGGTTTTAGTCAAACTCACCTTCAGTGTGTGGAGTGTCAGCAGGTTGAAGCAGCAGTGTTGTAGCTGGATTCACTCACAAGAAAGGAGACAAGGACAGTGTTGAACCTTCACTCTATGACTCTAGATCTTCTTTCCTTGTTGCTCAGTGCATGGGTCATAGCGTTCTCTACTGTTGCACTGTCAATAAAAAACATTTACACTGTAAACTCTTAAACATGTGGGCAGTCATTAGTGAAGAGGTTGAGCATGAAGAGCTTGAACCAATCATGAATCTCCTCCTGTGGACAGACTCTGATGACACACCCAGTCTCCAGCCTTTATTATCTTCAACCTTGATTTCTAAACTTTGAGTCCCTGAGTTAAAACCCTCAGAGTTCAGTCCAACACAAGCTTTAAACCTGCTGTTTAAGTTTACACTGTCACTTTGAGTCACATTTTCACATGATAGCTCTTGATCATGCGTCAATAACAAGTATTATTTAGTAACCTGTCAAATGATAGAACGATATATAACAATGTATTTAAACTTGAGTACAGCTTTTAAAGTACAACATAATTGTTTTTGCAACAGGGGTTGTAGTAGTCTATCCATGGATAAAACAGAGCACAGTGGTAACTATTAATATTCTTAGTTTTGCACTGCAAATTGCAGCTTCATTTGATCATTAGAAAGTACGGGCCAGTAAATCCATTGTGGTCCAGACCAGTTCTTGTCTGTGGCCTGGTTCTTGTAGTCTAGTCTTAAGTGGTTCATGATGTGGGTCAGTGGTCCTCGTAGTATGGAAAACTGCTCAGTGGTCCAACTTCTGGTCCTCATCAACCGCACACATCCTATGTGATGTCTCGCCTCCCTGCTTTCGACATGTGGTACACTTTTTTCTAAAAGTAATTAATTGAAATCCCAAGGTTAGGCATTAAGGTTACGGTCACACTACTATAATTCAGTTATAACAACCTCCCTAAAATAAAATAATATTTTGATTTACCAGTGCAAACATGTGATCGGATCTCAACGTGGACATGGAGATGCATGTTAACGCCAGGTGCAACTGACTCCGGGTCAGATTGTCAGCAGCTGTCTCACCTGCTCTGAGTGATCGTGGCCGTGATGACATCACCTGCCTCCATTAGTCCTGGAGCTCAGCACCTGGCAGCACGAGGCCCCGCCCCCTAAACCCAGCCAGTCCAGATATGGGCAGAGGTGGAGACTGCAGTTCACACAGGTTAGTGGTAGTGATAGAGTTGCCACCTGCTGACCCGGTAGTGGTCCGTTTTTAACCTGGTTCTGATCCGGTTCTGATCTGGTACTGACCTGGTACTGACCTGGTCATGATCTGGTTCTGACCTGGTCATGACCCAGTTCTGAACCGGTGCTGACCCAGTACTGACCTGGTCATGATCTGGTTCTAGTCGCTACAGCGACTGATACAAAGAGCAGTAAAATAAAAAACAACCTTTGCCTTATCAGAAACAATCCCAATCCATATCCCACCTGAAAACACATTATCACATGACCATTACCACTATAATACATTGGACATGTGCAACTCAATACAGGAAGCAGGTTGTTTACTCTGTAGCTATTTAGTGAGTTTCAGGAACAGCAAAATACATTTGTAGCAATAAAACTGAATTTAACCGAATGAATAAACAGCTGCAAAGACAGGTCAGTAACAACTTCTACTTAATCTACATACCTTCGGCTTCATAGCTCATTCTCCTTTCATATTGCGCACTTCCCGCCAGTGGATTCAAACGTCCTCGCTTTCACTCTGAGGTCCGGAGTATTTAAACGTCCAGCCGTTCCAACCATTAGTTCTCTAGCTGGCGGACTCATTGACCGCTCGCAGCTACAAAGGTCGCCTCTGGTAAACACACACAAAAAAACAAGCAATTTGACGACGTGTTGGGATGTCAACAGGATTTGGATTTACACCGAAAAGAGGATTTTTCCCCCCAAGTCTCGTGCAGTTTTTGGATGGTGAGTGACTGTATCACAGTTAAACGACATGTAACGTTATGTCCAGTGGTTAACTTGAATGTGAATCTTGTTAGCCATACTAGCTAGCGAGTCATTTTGTTAGCTAACTTTGTGCTGCAGTTGAGTTAATGTTTAGGATTTTTTCACAGTGACATATGGAGTAATGTCTCAGTCAATGAATGTGACACATGGCAGTGTCAGTAGCTTCAAGTACTTACAAACTGCTCCGGTGTTATTTACATCCCAAAGACAAACCAAGCAGCCCAGGAGGAGCTCTGTGGGGGAGGACGGGTCCGCATGAGGCTGAGGGAACCGAGCTGTGTTGTGTAACTCGCCAAGACGTCCAGGTAAAAAAATAAAAAATAAAAAATAAAGGTAGGTACGGTAGTTTAGAACGTGTTGACAGAAAAGATAGATACAATAAATAATAGCCTACTAATCTAATGATTAATGAAAAATAAGAACATCAGTGCCAAAATACGTTTTGGCAGAGTAGGAAAAACGACATTTCCCAGGGGAACCTTCATACTAATATGTCCACTGCCTCACTCATCATTTGTGTTAAACGTTATTTGCTTTGCTGTTTTTCAAAAATCCCTTTGTGAATCTCATAAATGTCAGCAACTTTATTGTGGCATTATTTGTGATTAGGTTGGATAGCTAACTTTGGAGTTAAACCCTCAAACCTATGTGCTGAAGTCACATAAGCTGACCCAGTCACAATCATTAGGATTAAATTAGTAAATTCTTCACATTAAAAGATCGTTTCGGCAGATATTCAGTTGAGCTTTGAATCAAATTTTGCGGCTCTCAGTGTTTACTATCATTACTGCATTTACCATTGTCCATACTGGATGATATCATAAATCTCTTTACTAACTGTGAACTCTGGGTTCACCAGTCTAGCTGTTAGGGGCGGCCGTGGCTCAGGTGGTAGAGCGGGTTATCCAATGATCAGAGGGTTGGCGGTTCGAATCTCGATCTGTCCCGGTTGCTGCCGTAGTGTCCTTGGGCAAGACACCTTACCCACCTTGCTCCTGATGGGTCGTGGTTAGCTGCCTTGCATGGCAGCTTCCGCCATGTGTGTGTGAATGTGTGAATGCGCTATGCTTTACTATACCTGCAACGATACCCAAAGCGCTTTTACATCATACATCGCATAAATACAGATCATTACCATTTACCATTTAATTCAAATAGTTTGTCAGCAGATGGTGCTGTTGTTGAGTTTTGAAAGCATGATTATCAGAGAAGCAAATACAGAGTCAGAGGAAGTCCCCTTTAGAAAAAGGACATTAGGAAAAATCAGATTTACAGTGGATTTTTTTTAAAATTCTTATTATTTTGAATAACTTTATTTTAAAACTTTCCTCCACAGAAACACATTGAACAGGATTGAAACGTAAACTGAGATATGACTAGTATTTCTTTGTTTGATAACACTTTTACCTTTTAGACTGATGTGATCTTGTACTCGGTTGATCTGGTATTTAAAACAAGCTGCAAATCCAAACTGTACAAATATCAACTGTATCTTCTACAAGTCTGATATCACTTTATCCTTTTTTGTTGTTGTATATTTTACTTTTATCATGTAGTTCAGTTCCCATCATGTCTGTATGTTGTTGTATTGAATTGTTAGCGATGTGGTTACAGTACCTTCAAGTTGCCATACAATATTTACTAACACAATCATCATTAAATGGATATTGTGTGATACTAAGAGAAACTATGTCAGTTTAATGGGTGAACACAGGAGGTTATAAAACAGTCTGCTGATTCAGTATTGTCTCACAGATGACATCGTTTGTTCCAGGAATCTGCTGTAAGTATAAAGATGTTTATTGACTGAAGTAAACTGTTGTTTTTTTTTACAATATATATAATTCATACATATAGTATATATAAAAATATATTTTTTTTAAACTAAGTTGAATAAAACCAGATGTATTTTATTATTCATGGATGTAAATAGCTGACCTCGTGAGTACAGTAGCTGCATTGTTTTGTTGTTCCTCTGCTCTTCCAGTGACTCTCCAGCGGGGGGCGCTGATGGCGTCCTGTCGTCCCTGCGCAGCGTTTTCTCCTCTGCCGCAGAAAAAGAGAGAGCAGCTGCTTCTCACATCCCAGCCTTTGCTCTGTCATCCTCCTCCCCTCACTATACCTCCCCCTCCTCCCACAGGAAGGGGAGCACCACACCCTGTCAGCCAATCAGAGCCCAACTCCACCCTCTCCATCACATCATCTCAGTTTCCAAGGTAACAGGGCACCCCTCTCTCTCTCTCTCTCTCTCTTTGCCTCTCCCTCTCTCCCTCTCCTTCTGTTTCTATACTGAAAGGTGCCGCATCATCACCATCATCCCTCCCATCCGTCCATCCCACCGTCCCATACTGGGAGCTGGCGGCTAGTTTAGCTTTAGCTTCCTCTCTTAGCACCATCTCTCTCTCACTCTCTCTCTCTCTCTCTCTCTCTCTCTGCAGTGGGATTGCCACCATCAACATCAAAGGCACCTCCCTCCCTCTCTCTCTCTCTCCCCCTCTCTCTCACTCTCTCTCTCTGCATCCTCCAACAGCATAGAGGAAGAAAAACAAGGGAACGACATGGACTAAAGGAGAAGGAGAAGAAGAAGAGAGATGTGGTAGGTCTTGCTGGTCCTGCTCTTCTGTTTTGGATTCATAGTGTGTGTGTGTGTGTGTGTTTGTGTGTATTCATGAGTGTGTGTTGAGCCTAATCCTTCAAGGAATGCTGATTCAATGAGCTGTCTGATGCTAATGTTCGCAGAAGGATGCAAGGAAGGAGAGGAAAAGATAAAGAGAGCGAGAGAGGAGCAGAGGGAGGTGACTCCCAGTCTCTCTCTCTCTCTTTCTCTCTCTGAGCTTTTGTTATGGAGGCCTGCTCTGCAGAAGAGCTCGCTCTGCCTGCTGCATACAGAAAGAGGCCAACACCTCTCCTCCTCTCTATTCCCAGTATGCCTCCTTTCTTTCCTTCCTTCCTTCATTCATTTACAGTGGGCCGGGCCGTCTCACCGGTTCCCTGTGTCGCCACCGCTGCTGCTGCTAACGCTGCTTCTTTAAAAGCCTCATATTGTTTCCTGTGTGCGATGGGAAGTCCGACTTCCTGCAGTGACGGTTTCTGATCGATGTTTACTACCGAGTGTTTCTCGAGCTTTGTTGTCACTCAGAGTTCCGACTATGAGTGAGAAGTCAAAACTCATGTTTTTGTTCAGGGCCTGACGTCTAAAGGTTAGAGTGTTTACAGCTGTTTTCAAACAGTTAGAGATCAGAGGAAGAGCAAACACACTCCTCTGACACTCGGTGTTGATGTTGTTGAGAGGAGGAGTTCAGGCCTCGCCTCCTTACTCCCCACCGCAACAGACATTTTGACCCGTCGTCTCAGGGAAAACCCAGCTGATCCAGCTTCATGTTCTTCTTTTTCTTTGAGATTTCAAAACATCAGCAGGGAGAGAAGTTCCTATAGACTCATGGATGAATCTTTTTCACGGTTTCTACGTCACAGAGGCGTGGACGTGGTTTAATGATCTCATGAAGCTCAGTGACGACAGAGCGACACTGAATGGAGTCAGTGTGTCTCTGATTGAACTGCTGGTCTGGACTTTTCCTGTAACTTCACCATTAATCACCATGAACCGAAGCCACGAACTGATCAGGGTTCAGTTTTCGATTTAATTTGCTGAGTCACGTTGCACAAGCTGCTGTTGTTCCCAGATTATAACAACATGGTCTTATATGTTTCTATAATGTGCACACAGATATGTTTAGGTAAATGTTTGCTGATCGATCGCCCGCAAAAAAGTTTTTCTGGAAAAAAAAAACATGGAGAGTTAATGTTTTTATTATTGTCGATTAACTGAAACATCCTTAAAGTCTTAAACTTTGTGTTGTTTGTTTAATTTGGAGTATTTCCAACCTTATTTGAGCTTTGTTGTTTACTCAGATCGATGAGTTTTTAATGGTCACATATGGATTTACCAGACTTAAGAGAAGAGGAAGCACAGGAGGGGAAATGAGGAAATCATTGGATGGCATTAGGGATTTGGATTTAAAACAGTTTTCCAATGGTTCAGTTTGAAAGATGAATCCTCATGTTTAGCATGATGAGCAGTGAGATGAAAAGGTTTTTATTTCCCTCATGTTTGCCTAGGAGGAAAAGGTTTTCACCAGCTGAGTGTGTTGCTGCTGATCAGAGAGCGGGTGGAGCAGGTTCTGTGAACACAGTCGGTCTAATAAGAGTCTTTGTGATGAGGCTTTGAATAGTTCTGCTTTTAATGAAGCTGCTTTCATACTGCGGTGTGTCTGTCGGTGGTTTCCCAGGTGGATTCTTCTATTCTTTGTTTCTGTTGCATTGTGAAATCATGAGGTGGAGCAGGAGGGTCTCTAAAGGGAGAGAAGCTGATGATATCATTTCCATGTTGAGTGAAAAGAGCAGCTCAGCTCAGCTCAGGGCAGTTTCCACGCCACAGGAAGTGATGTCACTATGACCAGGGCGGAGAAAGGTGTGGAAGTTTAAAGTGGATGTTGGCCTCTCCTGTTACTGAGACAAAGAAGGAGGAGAAACAGTGGTTTGAGGACACAACACGATGATCGGGCTGAAATCTCACCTCTTCATCTAGCTTCTGTTTCACTATTTTCACCATCATCTGTATTTCTGAAAACAGACTAAACGCACTGCAACACCTGAGCTTTCTGTCCAGATCTAAACCTGTCACTAATTTCTCTTCTGTCTTGGTGCATTGGACATTTTAATACAACATACATGAGGCACAACAATGACACAAATTAGGTAGATTTTAGCCTTTTATTCAGGTTCAGTTCAGTCCCAATCTCTCTGTATCAACACTGTAAGAAAATCTAAACCTCTCATGTCAGAAAAACACAACATCATGATATGTAGTTTCCTCTGTTTTGCTGCTGTGATTCAGACGAGTTCTCTCTGCTCTGATGAGACGACTTCCTCTCAGCCCAACGCTGACCAGGTGATATTTCAGCCACCGAAACAGTTTAGAGATGTTTAGGCAGAGAGGAGTTCACTGTCTGCACGGTGAAATGTGTTTGTTGACACAGCGTCAGTGAGGACACAGTGATCGGTGTTAATGATAAAAATCGTTTCACCGAGAGGAGTCATAAAAACAAACTTCCTCGCTAACTTGCCCGCTAGCTGGCCCTTCTGCTCCATGACCTTGGTCCCTGTGACCTTTGACCTCAGGCGTTTCCTCCTCGGTCTCCTGCCTCCTTATACCAACACAGTCACATATTAGAGATGACTAATGAGTAAGTTGCACTGAATCTCCCAGCACGGAGGGAAAAGCTCCCTCAGGATCGTCTGCAATTAGCCCGGAGCCGTTTGTGTTTACTGAAGTCAATTTAGGTCACGCTCATTTGAAAAGTACTTAATTAACACATCTGGAGGTGTTTTACACTGAATATATATAAAAACATAACTATTATTTAAAAAAGAAGATTTTTTGCAGCCATTTATTTAGCAGTGTTTCATGAAACATGATGTTTAACCAAGATCCGCCAGAACATCCTCATAGCTCCTCCCCTTTAAGTACATTTACATGTGTTGTGTTGATGGTGGTGGAGAGTACTGACTTAAACCATAAAAATCAAATCTCCCATAGGGGAACCATGAAATCTCCTAAAGTTCAACACGAAACCACAACAACCTCTTCACTGACCAATACCTCCTGCTAAAGAACCACTAGAACCTTCTTAATGAGTAATAAAATCTAAAATCACACATAGTACCTCCTAAATTGTCATGTAATTTTTTCTAACAACCCCTAGAACAACCTAAAGGACCCGGAGAATCTTTCGAACCATTAAAATAACCTAAACAATCTCCTAAACTACCCTATAGAAGCATCTCAACAACCACTGATTCTAAAACTACACGTAGAACCTCTGTATTGATCACTTATAGCTTTTTACAACCCTCAGAACTTCCTAAAGAGACTCTGGGACATTCCCATCATCCATCAGAAAGATGCTCAATGATCTGAGAACCTCTTCGGTATCTACCAGAACCTTTCAAGAACCCCTAAAACCTTAAACTTTCATTGAACCTCTTCAAAGACAACTTCATCTTTCTAAAAACCTCTTGAACCTTCTTCAGATTCTTTATATAACACAATGATCTGATGAATGAAATGAAAGAAAAACCAATATAGTGTGTTTTTTTTCTGTTTGTAAACCTGTATTTCTGTGTCTTTCACAACTTGTACTTTCTGCTGGATAAACTGTCTCGTGTAACTTCATGACACATTCTTTGGGGTTTCACTTGATGATAAAGGAGTTCAAGCTTTCTTTACTGACAGAGGTGAAGCCACACAGACTCTTAACACGTCTGAAACCAGAACTGACTCTTTAACCAGCTGATCGCTCGTCTCCTCGGCCGCCTCAGTGTCTCCACAGTTTGTCCCTGTGGAGCCGACGCCCTGAATCCACAGTGGAGATAAGACGGGTTCACTACGTCGTCACACAGACATGATAGTAAAAAGTTCTACAGCAGCGTTTCATTCATGTATAATGCATCGATTTCTTGATTCTAAATAAAAATACAGTAATCTGATTACTCTGGCAGCAGTGATCAATATAAAATGCTTTAAATCACAATAATCAAATTATATTTCATGTACTTTAGGTCAGGACTGCAGAGAGTGAAATATGTGAAAAGTTAAACATCGGCAAACAAATAAACAAGAAGTACCTGGAAGTTGTCTTTAGCTGATTTCCTAAATCTCTTTTTTCGACTAATTTGGACAAATAAAGATAGTATCATGATCGTATATTTTAATTGATAAATATACCATGTTTTTGGCCCATTAATTGATAATTGATTAGTTTGAATCAACTCGAATCACTGCTCATCCTTTAAAATCGACAACAATCACATGTACTTTATTCACTGTTATAGAAATATTTTAGTTTCTTTTTCTTTCTCTTTTACAGTTTTTAAACTTTTAAACACAAACAGCAAGTACAACTTCACAAAAACACAATAGAAAACAAAAGAAAACAGGAAATACCTAATTAGAATAGAAGCTACATTTTCTATTAATACAGAAATAAAAGCTACAACTAAATAGAAAGTTGAGTCCAGTTTGTCCTTTAACCACAGTGTGACATGATAATGAAGCTTCAGAGAGAGAGAGACCCCAGAGAGCAGAGGGGCCCCAACCTCAATAGAACTGGGAACTCAGTCAGCTCTGTGTGTGAGTGTGTGTGTGTGTGTGTGTGTGTATGAGAACACCCACCATCCCCCACCACTATAGTTAAACAGAACAAATCACCCACAGTGTGTTAATGTGTGTTTGTGTGCTGCTGCATGACGAGGGTCAGAGGTCAGGGTCGTCCTGCATTTCCTCCTCTCTGGAGACTACACAACCCACACACACACACACACACACACACACACACACACACACACACACGCGCGAACGTTCGACCTTGTCGGATGAAAATTAAAAACTGTTGATTGTCAATGAGAGAAAAAAAAAACACCCAGAGACACTGTCGTCAGTTTAAATGCAGAGTTAATGAAAACATCTCAATGTTTCTGACTGAGTGAGTGATGAAGATGGATGAGTCATGTGACCTGCCTCGATTTCCACCTCCTTCCTCCTCTCTTTGTCTGCGATCTTCTTGTTTCCTTATTTTTCTTGCCTCCTCTCTCCTCTTCACATACTGTACGTGTCCTGTTCTCATCATATCCTCCTTCCTTTCTCACATCCTCTTCCATCTTGTCATTTCTCTTCTTTCTCCTCCTCCTCTTCCTCCTCCTCCTCCTTTGCCTCTGTATCGATAACATCAGCTCAGACCTCGGGGTGTGGCAGCTTCTGTTTCTGATCACAGCACTGAGACACTGTCTGTGACCATTCGCTCAAATGTTGATGAACAGCAAAGAAACATCAGGAAACTCAGGTCACAGACATTAAAAACACAAACTACAGCCATGTTTTTCTGACATTAATGTTATATTAACAGTTTATCCTGACTATATTTGCTATGCAGAGGCCTGAATCATGTTTGTCAGAGCTGCACATGTGCAATAGTTGAATATTTTGTTTATATACAGTGTTTAAATAAAGTTCATAGTAGTGTTTTAATTCCCCTCAATGTGCAGAATCTAAAACTGAATATCTATATATCACAATATTCAATATTATCTCTGGCTGTACAGGACTTTAAGTGTTGGGTTAGATTGTTTCTGTATTTTATATTAATGATTGTTATTTATTATAATTACTGCAATTAATAACTACTGTTTTTTCAATATAATAGAACAATATTGCACATGGTAAGAAATATACAGTATTAGATGTTATTGAATATCGATCAGATGCACTGATCTGCTTTGTGTCTCTTTGGCTGCTATCAGAGAGTCATTAGCACAAATGCTAAGCTACAGTTCTAACTACAGAATACAAATCTGGATCAGCAGATAAAATAAATAAATAACATCAATATCAGACCTAATACTGGATCCGATCGGTCCCATCTCTAGTTGAGAGATTACCCATAACCCCCCGCTTTGTTTACATGTAACTGCAGCTCAATCTGAAGTGGTTTATTTCATAATCATCAAGTGTTGAGTGAATTTGCATCAGAGTTTGGCCACTTTCTGAGGAGGAAATGAGCCAATTATCTGGAAAATAAATTATTGATCACACACACACACACACACACAGTTATCTGACGAAGTGCAGCATGCCGACCAGGATGACCCACAGGAACAACACCAGGTCATACTTTAATAAAGACATTTTTTCTTGAATTGAAACTCAGACGTCTGAGAGTTTTACATGAAAACATTTGTCCAAGGTCAAGGTCGTTGAAGTGTGTCCACGCCCTTCGTCTCTCTCACACCAAAACCTTCCTGTTCTCACTTCACCCTTCGTCATCGCTATAAATAAATATCTCCAGTCCAGAGAAAGACAAGCTCACACACACACACACACACGAACACACACTGTTACAACATGTCGGATTAGACCTCCAGAAGAAATTAGTAATTATTTCATGTACAATCTTTGGTTCTAATCCTCCAAATCTGCAGTTTTACAGTTCACTGTGACCTTCACATCCTCCTCTTCCTCCTCCTTTCTTCTGTATATTTGACATTTCATCTGTAGCTCTGATTCACTCTGTCTTATCTTTTAGTTACTCGCAGGGCTCATGTGTCAATCAGGACTTCATTAATATTGATATTATAAATGAAATTATAGTATTTCTGTTCTCTAAACTGTGTCTGAATTACAGGGAGGAATAAAAAAAAAAAGGCAATTTTTATTTTTTGTATCAGTCATTGAGTAATTAAATTCATTTTAGACACCAAGAAACATTTAGGTTTATAAATGTCAATCTACATTAGAGTTTTTACTGTTATTATTTATGAGGTACTTTGAGCTTTTAGCATTTAGCATTGTCCACAGTGTGTGAGTTTGTCAGAGATAGCTCTCTCTCTCTCACACACACACAGTTTGTTTTGTCTCTGTGAAATCTGTGTAGCGTTTGCATGTTTGTGTAATGAAGATGATTTTTTATTATCTGGATTAAAACCAGCCACTTTTTGTTTGTCTCTAAACAAATGAGACACGTCCTGAGACAACATTTCCCATCAGCCCCTTCCATTCCTCTCTCTCTACTTTGACATGTGCACAGAAATGACTCACTAACACCCTCCTCCCTCATGATAGAGTTGTGTTAATTGATATTGTGAAAGATTTTCAAGCAGGGAGTGTTTTGAAAACTTTTCTTCATGGTGCGTTCAAAGTCGCTCTGACACCTGAGATGTGACGGCTGAAGCGAGGCCTCGGTGTCTTTAAATAATAATAATATAATAAAATAATAATAGATAAAGAAAATCGTTGTGTTAGTGTGTGATGTGGTTGTGTTTTGTTGCTGCTGTTGTTGTTTTGGCGGCATCGGAGGGTTTTTACAGTCGTTCTGATTCATGGCTGCTGCTCAGAAACTTCTGGATTGACCCATGAACACCTCACTATCATCCTCACTCCTTATTTCTTCTCAGTTTACGGTGGTGTTAATGTTGCATGAACGGCTCCTAATTATGCTTCTCTGGTGTTGGTCGACCTTTCTGGAAATGTCAGCACGTCCTCCGCGTTTGTTTCTGCTGCTACACTTGATTTTAAGGTAAAGATGCAGTTCAAGCAGTAAGATGAACGTCTGAGGACAGTTTTATCAGGAGGAGGACATGACTTATTGCACTTTTGCATTAAAACAGTTATTCATTTATTTAATCTTCTCTCTTTATGTCTGCATATACTTTATTTTTTGTTAACTGTTTGTTGTTGGCGGAAAAAAAATATTAGAATTCAGTGTTTTCTTGAGTGAAATGTGAAACTAGGAGCAGTGGCTTAAGTTTATGGGGGATATCTTATATCATATTGTCTTTGATGTTTTGTAGATACAGTAAATTCACATAATTACAGTGATGCACTGCAGCTGCAGAGTGAAGCAGGATCAGTGTAAATCATTGATCAGTTCGGAAACCAAACGGTCAAAAGGTTGATTGTCGCTGCTGCTTGTTGGCTGTTACCGTCACTGAGCTGCTGTGTGGAGGAGTAATGTGGAGTAATCACACACAGAGTGTATGATGCAAACACAACGTCAGAGGATTGATTGATCGATGATCGATTATTATTGTTCTTGCAGAACGTGTGGAGCTCTGATTGTTCAGGTCCCGTCAGCGCTCTGTAAGGAAACACTGAACTGTAATAAAACCCATGGTCACTGTGGAGGGGATAAAAAACTCCACCCACTAATGGTTTGTTCTGGTTCCACTGGGAATCCAGACCTGAAAGAGAAGCGTGGTAATGTAATATAAAGTAATGGAGTAAACCACTGCCGAGGAATGGATATGATGTTGGTAATTAGATCAGATGACGCACAAGTGACCTCGTGTTTCAGCTTACCGGTGTATATGATTAACAAACGAGGCAATAAATCATTATCGATTAATATAGGAAATATTTCAAAAATACAAATAATAACCTTAAAAATAGAGCAAATTTCAGAATAAAACACTCAGAGAAACCAAATCCTACAAGTTGTTGTTGGATGGTGGGTCCAGGAAGTGGGCGGGGCTTAGTTGTGACATCACAAAGTGACAGGAAGTCCTGACGGCTGGTTTTTAAAGGCTCAGTTTCTGAATACAGGCTGTGTGCATTTCTCTGTGGACTGAGGCTTTGATACTTTCACAGTATTAATATAGAACCTAGAGCTGCTTTATAATCACACTACACATGGACATCTACCTTTATACTGTATGGAGCTTTAATACAAACATCTACCTTTATACTGTATGGAGCTTTAACACAAACATCTACCTTTATACTGTATGGAGCTTTAACACAAACATCTACCTTTATACTGTATGGAGCTTTAATACAAACATCTACCTTTATACTGTATGGAGCTTTAACACAAACATCTACCTTTATACTGTATGGAGCTTTAACACAAACATCTACCTTTATACTGTATGGAGCTTTAATACAAACATCTACCTTTATACTGTATGGAGCTTTAACACAAACATCTACCTTTATACTGTATGGAGCTTTAACACAAACATCTACCTTTATACTGTATGGAGCTTTAACACAAACATCTACCTTTATACTGTATGGAGCTTTAACACAAACATCTACCTTTATACCGTATGGAGCTTTAATAGAAATGCTGCTGTAACTCTGCAGAGCTCAGCGTTGCACCGTCATCAGGTTTTAACAGGAAGTGCCTTTTCTTTTTGGCTTTTAGAGCTGGATCTCTTTCACAGTCGCCCGTCGTTCCTACATTTCCTTCAGCAGCAGGACTGGACTCAGGCTGCGTCTGAAACATTACACACCATGTGACTGAGTCAGATTTTAGTTTTAACCTCTGCTGCTCTCGGTCTGAAGCACAGACACCAGCAGCAGGAGGAGAGATTAACGACCAGGAACAGAAGATCCTCCAGCACGTCTTCTTCCTCCCATACGATACATTATTCATGGTGGGGCTGGGCTGGAGCACCCCTGGGACACACACACACACACATACACAGACACACACAGTGTTATTGCTCCATGTCTGCAGTCTGTGTCATGGCTGTATTTCCTTCTTCCACATCGACCTCTAACGGCAGCACACACTCCTTCAGTAACGTTTGGTTAGTTTGGTTTTATTAAATGATTTATGGCACTAAGTCGACTGAGTGCTGAGTTCACCTCTGTGTGTGTGTCTGTGTGTGCGTCTGTGTGTGCACCATGAGCTGTGGGTGTGGCCCGTCGTCGATGGGGAGCTGGTTGTGGCTGTGTGGGTGAAGCTGACTCTGCACCCAGAGTGTGAGGAACAGGTTTTTAAAAGCCTCTGATGTTCCTTCAGATATTTATTTATAACAACGTGTGTTTTTCGCCCGGAGGAAAGTAAAGTGTAAAATCCTAAAGACTTCGTACAACAGTGTGTTTATAATCAGAGAATTGTATTTCCAACACATTAAGCCGGGCACACAACTGTGTGATTAAGTCGGATCACGATTTACACTCCACTGATAAATCATCAGTAAAGCTCAGGATTTAATTCTCACACTGTTTCAGTAAAAACATCCCATCATCCCTTGCAGACCGTCATGGTTGGTGACAATGGGCTCTTCGCACAGCTCCACTACTTCCTGAACGTAATACTGCTCCTTTATTTCCTGTCTTACATTATTGGACGAACTGATTAAAGGGATAGTTCACCCAAAATTCAAATTTCACTCATTATCTACTCCCTCATGTGGACTAAGGGCTGGGAGAAGTTTCAGAGTCCTCCGTGGCTTCTCTGAGTTACAGCGGGGCTCCGTGCAGCACTGCATGTCCATATGACGGTTGAGAATGGAGCTCACTTTTCTTCGTCCAAAAAGACCCACCAAAAAACATCCAAATACCTCCATAGTGCTTGTCTGTAGTGTCCCTCTTGTATTGAAGCCCCAACATGAGAAATTGTGAGAAATTTGGCGTCAGTGTGATTACTGACGCCGGCGCAAATCGTGCGAGATTTGATCGGACCAGGAAGAGGAGCTTCCGCTACAAACAAGCTTGAAATATAGACTTATTTAATGTTTTTTGGAACAATTTCTCATGTTGGGGCTTCAATACCAGAGGGACATTACAGACGAGCACTATGGAGGTATTTGGATGTTTTTTGGTGTGTCTTTTTGGATGAAGAAAAGTGAGCTCCGTTCGCAGTGAAATTTGAATTTTGGGTGAACTATCCCTTTATAATAAGTACACACTATTAAGCATTAGTTAAAGTGTTACCGATTGTTTATATGGCGGCTAACTCTGCGAGCAGGACACCGGTCCAGTGCTGCAGCCAGAGGAAGTTTTGCATTGCTGAGTCGATTATCAGAATGATGCAGATTTATTTCTTGATCAACTTAATCAGATCATCTTAAACATGTTAAACTGGTTTAGTTTCCTGACTGCCTCCGTGTTTCCTTTGTTTTCCTCCTCCGAGCTGCTCAAGTCTGGTTTTTCTGTTTCTCTCTGCGACTTCAGCTGCTGTTACATAACTCTCTCGTCTCGTCTCGTCTCGTCCTCGCTCAGTGCAGCTTTAATCCGGCCTTTAATCTCACCAAACACTCGTTCTCCAGACTCTGCTGATTCACTAACAGACGGGAGTCACGAGATCAGAGAGGATCAGTCACGTCGCAGAGGCCGTGGCGCTGTAAACGTGTAGCACGGTCTGAAACGATGCTCTGAAAACACTCAGCACAGATTACAGGAGTATGTGTGTGTGTGCGTTAGACTCTATACATGTGTGATGATGCACTCACGTGTCCCCATCAGCGTCTCTGCAGGAAACTGACCTATTTACTGATCAAGTCATTAACACACTGTGGTGCTCTGTGGTGGGAGGGGTCAAAGGCTGAGCTACCTGTCAATCATAAAGCCCCTTCTCATCTTAAAGGAATAGTTCACCCAAAATTGAAATTACTCCGTCCTCCGTGGCTTCTCTGAGTTACAGCGGGGCTCGGTGCAGCACTGCATGTCCATATGAAGGTAGCGAACGGAGCTCACTTTTCTTCATCCAAAAAGACACACCAAAAAACATCTAAATACCTCCATGCTGCTCGTCTGTAATGTCCCTCTTGTATTGAAGCCCCAACATGAGAAATTGTTCAGAAAAAAAAAAAAGTATATGTTTTAAGCTTGTTTGTAGCGGAAGCTCACAGCACTGCTCTTCCTGGTCCGTCCAAATCTCCGCAAGTTTGCACCGGTGTCAATGCAAATCGCACAAGCTTAAAACATATACTTATTGAATTTTTTTCTGAACAATTTCTCATGTTGGGGCTTCAATATAAAACGGACATTTCATACGAGCACTATGGAGGTATTTGGATGTTTTTTGGTGTGTCTTTTTGGACGAAGAAAAGTGAGCACCGTTCTCACCCGTCATATGGACATGAAGTGCTGCACGGAGCCCCGCTGTAACTCAGAGAAGACACGGAGGACTCTGAAACTTCTCCCAGCCCTTAGTCCACATGAGGGGGAGTAGACAATGAGTGTAATTTCAATTTTGGGTGAACTATCCCTTTAATTAGAGGTCTTACTGTTCTTTAATTATAGGAAATGGAAACAGTGTTTGATTGATTAACGTATTAATTCAATCAGCACAGTGGAACAGATTATTAATAGATGAGACTGGAGGTCAGAGTGTGTGTGGATAAGACTGAAACTAGTGTTAATTAACATAACAGCAGCTGAGTCACAGAGAAAAGAAAACCTAATAAGTCGTTCGATCTCGTTCTGGGAATCGATGTTCGATCTGAGTCATAACACAGTTACTGTACATCTCAGCTCCTTCTCCTCCCTGTCTGGGGCAATGTGGCTGATGATGAGGTCATTCACGATGACGCTGATGATGTCACTTCTATTCCTGCCTGTCGACTTAATCCTGACAGACCCTTTACAAGAGGAGGAATCAGAGAGAAGAGATGGATTTTAGGGTTTTAAAAAACAAAGTCAGTAAATTATTTAGTCACACAAAAACACAATTTTACAGACGCGACTTGTTATTTTTTTGTCTCTTTCTCCATCAAACCTAAACTTAAGGGGAGACACTACAGGTGAATAGGGTAAAAAAAATTTAACTAACAGATATCGCCATGAATCTTCCCAAGTTTATCACTTACATTAAGACAAATATTTTTTTGTATAGTTTTGTCAAATTAAATATGTAAATGAGGCAATATCTGATGAAATATGCGCTAATTTGCATACATTTCCAGAACCGAAATCTAAAAAATAGATAAAGCTACTTTCAAAATTCCTGTTTTAATTGTTTGACATATTAGAGTCAGAAGTTTTTACAGAGGGGATTTTGGATATCTATTTTTATCACTCTGTAAATGAGAAAATACTGTCACCAGCCCTAAAAAATCTAATTTCGCCCTGTTTTTAGGAATAAAATATTGCATAAATCAGGCTGTGAATGATATATCAACAAACCCCTCTGTAAAAACCTTCACAATATAGATTCTGGAGCCAAATCACTGTTCAGGAGAGAGAGACCTTTACCTGACATGACATGGGTCAGCCAACAGTAGCATGTTAACTTTTGGTGAATTTAAGAGAAATCTACTGTACTGACAAAAAATAACCATCTTAATGTGGATTTTCTACCATTTCTTTTGACTTTTCTGAAAGAATACATGTTAAGGAAGAAAAATAGTCCAAAATCTTTGCCTGTAGTGCCTCGCCTTAAACTGTGGAGATGTTTTATTATGCGTGTTTGAGACGGAAATCGCCAAATTCTTTAGATTAAGATGGAAACAAAACCTAGATCAACCTTTAAAATCCAGCGATCTGCGGGTGTTGTGTTGAGCTTCTCTGCGTTGCCTGCTGCTAAACAATGTTTTCAGCCTGAGCAGTTTGCCCACGTTGAATGTCAATGAGCAGCTGAGCCCCGAGTTTATGAACATTAATGATGGTGTCTAAGCAGCAGACGAGTCTCATTACAGCTCCGGGGGAAAATGCAGGAGTCAGCTTAAGTGGTTTTACACTTTTATTAAAAAGTCAAAGTTGCACTCGGGGAGTAGAGATGTCGCAGGTCAGGCCGGGTCGGTCAGGTTGTAAACAACACTGTGACTCTAAATATCTCTGAATCAGCAGCTTATCAGGTCATAACAGCTGTTTAATAAGTAATGGTAATTCTTCTGACTCTGACTTTATAACATATAAAACAAAGGTTCTCTGTCTGCAGGTTGGAGTCTGTACTCTGAGGTCTAAGGTCATTTTTATGGAGGGAGTAGACTCTACTTCCTCCACATTACTACAGTACATCAAAACAAAACCTGTTAAATGTGCTTTATAAATAAAAAAGTTGAACAAAAATTTCCTGATCAACCAAAAAGTTTTAAACTTTATAATTTAACTTATTTTTTCAGTGCAAACTTACAGCATCCTTCATGATACTTAACGCCCTAAAACACACCAGCTACAAACACAAAGATAAAGAGAATAAGCAAAGAATAAGAACAAAAAGCTACATCTCTTCTTGTATTTTTCCCCCATTAAAACCAAAAAATCTAAATTTTAAACACAACACATAACTTAGTAAATATTTTCCTATTCTGTAATAGTGAATCTCATTTTTTCTAAGGTAATAAAAAAAACAAACTGTTAAACAAAAAGGACTTCACATCAGTTGATTCAGTCACAAACAGATGTAAAGCTCCGACTCCTGAAACAGAAAAAAAAAACAGAACAACAAATAATAAAATTGGGAAACAAGTAATAAAAATGATCCTGTGAGTTTAATAAACCTCCAATAACTGAGGTTATTAACTGTAATATTAAACTTTCAATCCACATCTGCTCAGTCTCACTCAAACAAACCAGTGAAGTTACAGACAGAGCTGCTGCTGGTCTGTTCTGGTCTGTTGTGGGCTGAACCGGGCTGAACTGGGTCATCCGTCCTGTGACTGGTTTCCCTCCTGCTGCTCCACTGACATCATTTCTCTGCTGCTGATGCTGATCAATGCAGAGCCTGAGTCCCACCCACTGCTGCTGGTCATGCAGGTTACTCTGCATGTGTGTGTGTGTGTGTGTGCCTTCATACTAAATAAATTATGATTCATCATTTATAAATCAAATCAATGACAAACCAGTTATTTAGCAGATGTCAGTGGTTCATAAGATCATTTATAAGCTTCATGGTGAACAAAGTATTGAGATAAACACTGATGCTGCACAGTGATTTAGACAGAGAGTAAAAGTACAACACCAAACTGACAATTACTTGACTTCTATCAATTAATTTACCAAGTTATACATTTATTTTAATTAATAACCCTAATCCTAAAGAAATGACCCACTGTGGTGCCTATATCTTTTATATTATTGTGTTGTAAATGATAGATATTATAGGTATAAGTATAGCAATTTAATTTATATTTGCTTTGTATTTTTATTTCAGATCAAATAAGACTTAAATGAAGTTAATCTGCCAAATCTATATTCATATTCACGTCTAACTTAACTTTTTAATTGAGGAAATAAACAGAGAGTTTTTTCCCACACCGCTCTCGGACCTGCAGCCTGAGCTGAACTGGAGCTGGATGCATATTTTATGCAGAGAAAAGAGAATATGAATAAAACATTTTATTTGTCTGTTCGCTGCGTCTGCTGCATCTGAAAAGGATTTAAAGCCACAGCTGAGTCGAAGGGGAGGACACGCATGGTCTGTGTGTGTGTGTGTGTGTGTGTGCGGTGCCATGCTGTGACAGTCTGAACAGACGGAGATGTGGAGGGAAAGTGTGAGAAAACGCAGCAGTGAGTGGACGGAGAGGAGAGAGTTGGAGGGTTTGTTGTGATGCGACCACATGTTCTGATCTGCCTCCACATCTGGATTTACTCCATCTGGGATTATTCTTCTAATGCAGGACAGATGGAGAGGTACAGTTGTGCAATGTTTACTTTGTAAGGATGTATTTTGTAAGAATCACTCTGAGTTTTAGGTGCTTGGGTGATGGTGGTGATAAAAACACACAGTAACAAATCACATTTTTACAAATCACTTTATTCTTCATTGATTTAGTTGTTGTATCATCAGGATTTTATTCATAGTAATCACACAATCAGATGTTATTATCACACAAAATGTTATAGTTCCAGAGTTACCAAAAAGACTCTTCAGTGAGTAAACAAGTGGCTTTAGACAAGTAGCAAAACCAGTTTCTTACATTTTGTTTCCTGGCTCTTGGTGTTGTTCCAGCATCGCACATCTTATTACTAAGATTGTCTATGTAATAGTAGACAGACATGGTATTAGTAGTAAGAATAGATCTATTAGATTAAATTGGTAGATTATGTTGTAAACTGTGATCAGACCTGAGCAACTGGGCAAGTTGGATAGTGGAGTGCTGAAGAATCCCTCTTAACACTTGTTTAAGCTCTGGAAATATTTCATAGTGTTTTATTTGCAGGAGCTTTACTCACTTTTTAGTTTGTACATTTAGTTTGGCCAATTAGCTCATTCAAATGTCACTCATGGTTTAGTTTGAGGGTGGTGGAGGTGGGGGAGGCCATTTTCTTCTACGTACAGGGATCGGCAGCAGATCTTGTAATTCTGCATCACATGGCACTGCCAGTGAATTCCTTGTGCCACTCCTCCTATTTTTGAAAAGCGTATTGAACTCTGCTCTGTTCTGGGATGTGCTGTAGAGCTCAGAAGCATAAAAAGACCTTCTGTCTCCAGCTCTCAGCCTGGAGAATCTGTCCCCCAGAGACATCAGTGGATCCTGGGATGGTAATTGGGGACTCCTGTTGTTGGTGACCTTTGTCTTGATCCTGTCCAAGATGTTGAAGGGCAGGTTCTTCAGGTGTTTGTCCATGTCTATCAGAGCATCGGCCATCGCAGGTGGATTATTGAGGTGGAAACGTTGGACAGTGTCCGCTGTAGTCTTGTACCTCTGCAGGAATAAGACGTCTTCCGCTCTGAGCACCTCCTCTGTGGCTATGACTGTCACTGAAAGATCTGCTATCTCTTTGTCCAGAGCTTCACTCTTGCTCTTCATCGTCTGAGTCTTCTGCTGCTTCTCCAGCCTCACTGCAGCCAATCTGTCCTGCTCCTCCTGTTGGAGAAGCCTCTGAAGCATCGAGATTTCATCCTTAATCTGCCTTTCTGCATCTCCTGCCTGAACTTCAATATCTTCTGCATTTTGAACAAAATTCCCTTTGATGTCAAAGATGAGGTCCAGTCTCTCCCGCAGAGGTTTCAAGAGTTCCTTAAGTATCTCTTTGTAATCTGGACCAGCTTCATTGATGGGACTGAAGCTGTGGTTTCTGTGAGTTTGTGAGTGCAAACAGATGACACACACCGGCTGCTGATGGTCCAGACAGAACAGCCTGAGTTCCTCAGAGTGCAGACTGCAGAGATTCGCAGAGTCTGCTGAAGGTCTCCTTGTGTTCCCCTCTAAATAGGCTTTACACAGATTCTTTAGGGCCAGGTTTTGGGGTGGGTCACGTTGTGAGGATCTTGTTTTACAAACGGGACACATAAGATTTTTCTCTCTCCACCATCTCTGAAGACAGTTTTTACAAAAACTGTGAGTGCAGGACAGGATGACAGGGTCCTGAAAGATTTCACGGCAGACAGGACAGTTTAGATTCTCCACTGACAGAGCAGCCATTTCCCTTAAGTTATATCAAACAGCAAGAGCTCAGATAGCAGGGAAATCAATCAGGGATGTTTCTACTCCAAAGTCAAGACAAGTTTCAGGTACAAGGCACAATGTCTCAAATGGCTTTACAAAAGTTCCTGACACAGTCCAAGCTCCTGGTGAAGATCTCAGCAACAAAGGAAAAACATTGATGAAACCTTGACAGAAGCAGTTCTGTTTTCTCCTAAGTTGCCGTACTCCAGTAGTTTGTAGTCTCTCTTCTGTCCCCTCTGATGAGTGGTTAAACTCTCACTGTGCTTATGTGAAGCAGTTTTCTGTTTGTCTCAGGTGATTGTGAATGAAGGGAGGAACCCTCATTCCAAACATTGTTCTGTCATCAGACGCAAGGATGTTTTCTGAGATAATCAACTCCTTGAACATAATTACAGTAAATAAAATCTACTTCCTCATAGGCAAGGCAAGGCAATTTGTTTTTCATACAATGCATTTGGGTTCTTGGGCATGTCTCTAACCACGGATCTTTATCCTTGACTGTCCAGGCAGGTCAATACTGATGGCTGGACAGGATGAATTCAGATTTTTCCCAAATTTAATTTCTCATTACTGACTTACAGAAACTCTGTTCTCTCAGGAACCTTTAATCCATCAGATTTTTGTATTATGCCAACCATGGTAGCAATAGCAAGGAGTGGAAGCCAGGAGTTCCACTCCTCTTCAGCAAAACTCTATTGAACGTAATTTTTTAATTTTTTATTTTTTATAGCGGCACTATTCTTACAGGTGATACACACGCAGATGTCCGAAATATAAAAGTACTACCCTCTCGAAATACACAAAAAATGTGATAACATCTCACTTGTCAACACATTCTCTGGCCCTCTCCTTCCTCCCTCAAACTTCAGCTTTTGCGGGGCTGCTGTGATGCTGTGCCTGGGATTACCGTAATGACCAGTCACTGAAAAGCACAGAATGTCTGGTTTTCATTTTTTCCGATTGTGCGAATGGTTCAAGAGTTATAGCAATTTTAAAAATAGTGGTGACCTGCACATTCACCACGCTGTGAGATAATAATGTAACGTTACGAGAGTTGTTTTCGTGGCAAAATCATGCAAAGCCGCTGATGCGCGTTCCGTCTGGGGCAGTTTTACGGCAAGCAGTCTCTTTTTGGCATGACACTGGCTTTGCATTTATCTCGAAAACAACTCTGTCTGGTAAGGTTCTGTTATTATCTCATAGCTTGGTGAATGTGCAGGTCACAACTTGTCCACCTGAGCGTTTTGGAGTTGTTGGATTGTGTATTTGATGAGTTTGATGAGGGAAACCAAGAAATCCCATGAGCCTCCGTAGTGTAGCTCTAAGCAGCTCACTTCTGAAAACAGCTTGCACCAACAATTAAAGGTAATGAACCTACTGCTATGACTATAGGGATTATGGTAATAGGCGAGTTTGCCAAAATGTTGAACTATCCCTTTAAGGATCTTGTGATTTGATGGTCAAAGTTCAAGGTCATTGTGGCCTCATGAAACACATTTTTTGCCTCTTGAATGTGATTTCTCAAGACCACCTCAAAGGAATCGGCACAAATATTTAGGCTTGAACTCGTGGTTGAATCTGGTGGTCAAAGGCCCAGATCACTGTCATCTCACAAAACATAATTTTGGCCATAATGCACAAATTTGTCGGCTAATTATGACACAATTTGACGCTTAATGTCAACCTCACTGTGGCATCTGCATCTAGTCATCGCTCAATCAGCAATTGTGACAGTACTTCCCAGAACAGCTGTTTGTCAGAGGCATAAAGCCACAAGCCGGTAATTCTAGTTGTGTATCTCTCCCCAGATCTGTGCTAAAGCTGATGTTAGCTATGTAGCATCATGTTTTGTAGTCATGGCAAACAAACAAATGTTCTCTTGTTGTCAGTAATGATTTACAGTAACTTGGTTTGTGCGTCCAGACAGCAGATAAAGGTTGGCTACAGTTACAGTAAAACTATGATAGGAAGTTCAAACATTTCCAAAGATAACACCTGAGTGACGCGTGAAATGGGTGGACATCATTGTTGTTTCTATGATCTAGATCTAAACTATTTTCATGTGGTACATTTTCCCTTCATTCAAGTAGTCTGTCCATTCTCATAAATGCAATATCTCATTATCGTGTTGAGGAAGTCACTACAAATTTGGCGCTGGTGGCCATTTGTTTATAGAGACTAATTCAAAGGTCAAAGTTCAAGGTCCTTGGGACCACAAACACATTTTTGGCATCTTGAATGTGTTATCTCAAAACCACTTTAAGGGGATTTCTTCTCAGTTGGCTCAAATGTTCACAAACTTTCACACTTTGATCAATTTTGTCTCACATTTAGCTTTTTTATCCATCTCTGTTTTTGTTGCATGAAACCTGGCTTCAGTGACACAATAACAGGATGAAAGTTTCACAACACTGAAGCAATAATTTTGATGAGTCACCTGAACTGTGCTGACAGCTTTGTTTTCAAACAATAAAATCCACCTTTGCTGCCGCTCTACCTCTCTACTCCTCCACTCCTCCACAAGTTTTCCAAATTGAAGTGTTGTTGAATGTTTATATGAGGAACACTGGTAACATTGCGATAAATAAATTAATATTGATGTGTGTTGTGCGGATACAGTTGTGTGATGAGAGGAACAAAGGTCATATTGGTTTTTCTCCTCTCTCTGCTGCAGGTAACACAACTGTCCTTTGTGAGGTGGTAATTGTACATGTTTGTATTGACATTGACATACAGCTACTGTGGATGAATGAGTGAATGAGAGACGGATTGAGCCGCCTGCATTACTCCATCTGAGATTATTCTTTAAATGCAGAACAGATGGAGAGGTACAGTTGTAATGTTTTTTTTTTCTTCTTTTTTTGTATTTTGTGAGAATTAGTTTGAGTTTTAGCTGCTTGGATGACAATGATGATGAAACCACACCAAGTAAATTTACAAACCACTTTATTTTGATAATCTTATTATTGACATTTTTGTTGTATCGTCAACATTTTTATATTCACAGTAAGCACAATAACAGTCATTTGCCTTGTTACCAAAAATATTTACAATCTGAATTTAAAAATTCTTGTTTTGGATGAAGTGATATAAAGTGATCACAAATATAACACAGATATAATATAACAAAATTGTGCTTTGAAAAGAAACTCTAGGTCTGCCTTTGCTCACTAAATGAAAAAGACTGAAGCACAGCTATAAAAGCCGCCCCATCATTATAAATCTTATCATTATGATGCTCTAAATTCCCACGTGAGTAGAATCAAAATAGTTTTTATTGCCAAGTAGTTATTGCACTTACAAGGAATTAGTCTTGGTGTGTTGCTGCAAGGAACAAGAAAGAGTACTTAGATTGTTAGATAAGTACGTGCACAGTGGCTTAGTCCTCCTCATGGCCCTTTGCTCCATGTCGCCCCCCCTTGTATCCCCTTATTTCCTGTCTCTCTCCTACTGTCCTAGAAAACAATAAAGGCACAAAAAGCACAAAAAACAATCTTTGAATATAAAAGTACAAGTACAAAAGAGCACAGAGATAGACTGTCTGAAGGATTCTATATTGTGTTTTTAAACTGGTAAATAATGTTGAAAGCTGTGATCAGACCTGAGCTGAATTATTTTGTGTTTTTTCGTAGCATCGGGAACAGACGGCGTGTTCCTTTGTCCTTTGGTTTTGGCTCTGGTACTGGTTTTGGTGGTGGTACTGGTCTTAGGAGTTTTCTTTCAGGTATGGGGGGCGGATTCTGTATTGACATATCTTCAAAGTGTTGAAGACTTTGCTGGTTGTTCCACTTTGAGTATGCACCCGTCTGGTCAGTCAGCAAGAAAGAGTCACATTTTTCGTAGATATCATAGTGACTGGACTCTGCTGCTTCAGGTCTCAGTGTGTAGGGATCGTGCCCCTGCAAAATCTGCATTTCACGTTCCCTGTTGTTGGCCACCTCCATCTTCATGTTGTCCAGGATGTTGAAGGCCAGGTTCTTCAGGTGTTTGTCCTCGTCTATCAGAGGGTCTGCCGTTGACTGAGGATCACTGATGTGGAAATCTTTGACACTTTCAACTGCAGTCTTGTAGTGATGCAGGAATGAGAGTTGTCCAGCTTTCAACACCGCCTCTGTAGCTCCGACTATCTCTGAAATAGCGACTATCCCTTTGGCTAGGGCTTCGCTCTCGTAGTTCATCACCTGAGTCTTCTCAGCCTTCTCCGTTGTCAGCGCAGTCATTCTATTTTGCTCCTCCTTGTGCAGGAACCTCTGAAGCAGGAAGATTTCATCCTTAATCTGCTTTTCTGCCTCTAGTGCTTGAACTTCAATGTCTTTTGCAGTTTGATCAACGTTTCTCTTAAGCTCGGTGAAGCGCCTCAGCTTCTTCTCAAGGGGATTCAAGAGTTCCTGAAGTGTGTCTTTGTGATGCTGAACAGCTTCATCGATGGGGCTGAATTTGTGGTCTTTGTGAGCTTCTGAGTGCAGACAGACGACACACACCGGCTGCTGGTGGTCCAGACAGAAGAGTCTGAGTTTCTCAGAGTGCAGACTGCAGAGATCCTCCGAGTCTTCTGAAGGTTTCGGGGTTTTCTCCTTTGAAAAGGCCTCACACAGATTCCTTAGTGCCAGGTTTTGGGGTGGATTGGATGATGTCACATCAGTCTTACAGAGTGGACAGGGTGTTGGGTTCCCCCTCCAACACTTGCGCCAACAGCATCTACAAAAACTGTGGCTGCAGGACAGCAGGACAGGATCTCTGAATATTTCATAGCAGACAGGACAGGAGAGATTGTCCTCCGACCCAGTCGCCATTTTCTCTCCACAATCAAAATCAGAAATCTCAGCAGGCAGATAAAACATTCACTCGTGCAACTAGTCAGCTGCTCCTCTGAAAGGTCTGAAAGCGTGATGATTCAGCAGCTGCTTGAAATTGAATTATTCCAGTTTGCCCAGTTTCTTCTGCAGCTGCTCTCTCCTTGCCCGTACGCCACTTCTTCACTCTGCACCTGAGGGTTCACGTGTCGTTCTTAAAAGTAAGAAAGAATATTTCCTGATTGTGCCATGCAGGTCTGGGAACAGTTTAGTGCTGAACCATAAATGCTGAACCATGAACTGTTTTATGGGATTAATCAGACCTGTAGGTTCACAGATAGGGAGATAGGTGGGTGTTTTCCTGATGGAAATTTACCATGCTCCACAGGTCACAATAAAAAGAAGTTTTGAGAGAGACGACAACAACCGTAATAAACGCAGACAATAAAAGATGAAACAGCATTAACACTTGGCCACAGCACAGACATTAAAATAATGTCTTCATCGCCTCAGTGAGCTGACAGGTGACTCTGACTCTTCAGGTGGACCACAGGACACCTTCATGTTCTCTTCACTGAAGCAGACAGGGGAGAAATCACAGAATATACCATCATTTCTCCGTCTCTGCAGTTGCTGCTCTGAACCAGGTCCCAGAAACGCCATAATAACATTTCAGTTTTGCAGCATACAAATGGTATTTCTGTTCTGTGCTGACACTTTAATCTTTTTCAAGCAATAAGAATCCACCTTTGCTCCCACAATTTTCTAAGTTAAAGCATTTGCAATATTATTTGGAGTCAAACTGCATGGCGGAAGTTATAACCTGTCAAAGAAGAAGAAGAAAGAAAGAGAGAAACAGATGAAAAGTACAGTATGAGGAGGTAGAAAATATATCTTATTATTAGGCTAGACATGACCTCTGCATTGCCAGAATTTAACTTCTTAACTAACACTCCTTTGCAATTTGAATGTCTCTTTTCAAAAATCAACTTCTGGTAGAAACCACACCCACTTCGTTGAATGTACTGTATTGTATATATTTATTTAATGACATACTACAAGGACATTTAAAGCAGAAGTAAGTGATATATTTGTGTTAATATAAGTCTTAAATAGTTATATCTTCCGACAGCAATCACTTACATAGAGTGTTTGGACCGAAACACGGGTCTGTCAGTCACTCTGCTCTGCTCTGAGCCGAGGAGAAAACATTTATCGTATCCTACAGTTTTTATCCAATGAGGAGAGAGAACGGCATGCAGGGCTGTGTGTGCAGCCAAGGGACGCCGTGAATGTGGTGACGTAGGGATGAGGACTGTTATGGTGCGTTCAAGGAAACTCGTAACTCGTGATTTTCCGACCTGTGAAGTCGTACCAGTTTGATCTGGTACGAGTTCACGGGTCGGAAGTTACGAGTGGCAGTTATAGTGACTTTCACCGGTAAAACAGGTCGGAGAAACACGAGTGGGTTGCCTGGAACGCTACAAAGTCGTAAGTTGTGACTTGAAGCTGTAATTTACGGTTTCAAAAGCCTGCCTGGAACGCAGCATTAGCCAAAACGACCGGATCGCTTACTTCTGCTTTAAATTAAGTTCATAGTTTTTCCTCCGTGGATGGGAGGGTCTAAGGGCAGAGGATGTTGTTATGATGCCATGTAAAGCCCTCTGAGACAAACTGGCTATATAAAATTGCCTTGCCTTTTAGTTTAGGAGAAGTTAGCCGGTGGTTATAGTTCGAGGAAAACAAACAACACCAAGAAACTCTATTTTATTGTGGCTGTTGGATCAATGGACAAAATGCAACCTGAACTATATGTCAAATGCTTTATACAATATCGACTTTTCAACCGTCACTGTGGATGTAAATGCTCCAAGTCTGTTGATTGCGTTGTGCGGTGGAGAGGCGCTAGTAGCTAAACGAGGCTAATGAAGCTAACAAGCAAAGAAACAAAAAAACGTCGGCGCTCGGAGACCAAACACAAAAAAAAAGGTGGATTATCTTGATTTTGGAGATCTGAAGCTTGTTGTATGACGCAGGATTTAACGATTTATCGAGGTAACTTTGGGTTTTACTCGAAACTACTGACATGGTAAATCTCCATGGTAACTCGCCGTGGTAACCACACGCTGTTCCGGAGCAGAGGCATCGGTTTTAACTTATCCGGATAACGATTAGTTATCTGGTTTAATGGCTCATGTTCTTTTCTTGTGTGTGTGTGTGTGTGTGTGTGTGTGAGGCAGGACAGATGTTTTCATCACTTCATCTCTGCTTCATGAAGGTCAGGACGGGACTCATGTCTCTGTGTGTGTGTTTTGACAGTTAGACCGTGGACATCTGACTGAAAGGTCAGGCTCTAATAAACTGCTGCTCTCTAATGGACTCGTCAAGTAGAAACACACACACACACACACACACACACACACCGTCAACTCATGCACGAGCCTCTGTGAAGTAGAAACACGCACACACACACACTCAGCTGTCTGTTTTGACTGAATTATTCCTTTATGAACTCCTGAAATTAGATATTTACAATATTTTCATTCCATTATCATCAGTAGTTTCTATAATATGGCACAAACATAGTTGGACTCAAGAATAAACTAATTCGATTTTAGTGGTGACTGGTCAAAGTTCAGGACTTTGGGGGAGCGCCTTGAGGAAACTATAATTACATCTTGCACAAGTATTTATTCATCCACGTGAACTCAAAGACGAACAGATAAGAAGTCGGTTGTCAGAGATAAAAAGTCACCGCGACCTCATTAAAAAAAATCTGTTTTTGATCATAAGTCACAAACATGAGCAGTAATTTTGACACAAATTGATTCAAATGTCTCATAAACTGATTTGATGACATTAAATACATATACTATAGTAATGCAGGAGCTCTAGTTTCTATTTCATTAATTTTGATTTAAAATGTTTCTTATGAAAAGAACAAGAAGGTGAAGAGGTAGACAATGAAACAAACAATATATGACAATATATACATATTTAATCATTATTTCAGCTTCCTGTTTTCATCTCATCAGGTTATTAGTGACAGGTTAATTTATATCCAGACTAATTTAACAAGGGATTTGATAATGTGTTCACATTCAGTGAGATGCAATTGAACCACAACCTGAATTATGCATATTGTAATTATGTTATTATTCTGAATAAGATGTTGTCTAGAATACAGAATATCTGCAGATACTCATGTTTATTCCACAAAATGACGGAGAAAAATTTATTTCTGTGTAAACGATCAGACGAGATGAGACTGATTCCTCAGGACTGAAACTTCTCCCTCTCAGCTCTGACTCTAATCTGGACATTGCTGCTGTGTCCGACTCTGTCTGTAAGAGCTTTTGTTCTTGGATGTAGGACAGTGTGTGTGTGTCTGTGTGTCTCTCTGTGTGTGTGTGTTCCCAGAAGAACAGTGAGTATCACCCTCAGAGCAGCAGCAGCAGCAGCAGCAGCTCTGTCTCCTGCAGCACATTGATTTCCAGCTTGTCTTTCCTCTGTTGCAGATAATGGACTTCTGTAACATTCTGTAACACACATACACACTCTTTGAGTTTCTGTGTGTGCACATAACCTCAAACTTAACCATCACAACTACACACCCTGGTACTTTTTTTTTCTTTACTTTACACTGCACCTTCTGATTGAGATCAGGCCTTTTCAGTCTGACTGGTCTGTTTTTATCCGAGTTAAACCTCCTCAGACCTTAACCTGCACAGTTGCTGGTTTGAATCCAAGCTCTTCCTGTCTTGCTGTCTGTACTCTGAAGTGCCCTCGAGCAACACACTGAGGCTACGTTTACACGGAAACGATCTGAACAGAAAACGCAAAAAGTGGCGTTGCGTTCTCACTGTACGCCGGCCATCGTAACGCTGACCTCCGTGCCCTCCACAGGTCGTAGCAATCGGAGCAGACTTTTGCGTTTTCACCCTTTACATGGGGACGCAACGGCGGAGCGTTTTTAAGATTTCCACTCTGGAGGGTGGTTTAACTTTTTTTGCGTTTTCAAGCCCCCAAAACGCAGTCGGCGTCTAAACGAAAGGCACATCCCATGAAATATTTTACCGTTTTCATCCGCGAGCGTTGTCGTGTAAATAGGACCTGAATCTCTGCAGCAGTGTGTGTGTGTCTGTGTGTGAAAACAACATTGCAAAGTGCTTTCTTTTAAAATGTGATTTTGTATAGCTTCATTAATTTTCTAAAATATCTTTCATTCTCCACTATTCTGTCAATTTCTTATAATTTTGTCCTGATACATAAACACTACAGGAGGAGAACACAAACACACACAGGCAGTAAAACAGATTACTATATTAATTTTCCTTTAACAGCCGATAACATTTGGTTTTGTTCCTCTTCGTTTGTCTGTTATATTAATTGTTTGCTGCCTTGTTGTTTAATTTCTTTTTTCAATCATCAGTTTGCTCATTTATTCTCTCTGTTCATCTCTCCTCATTATGTTCTATGTTCATTTATTATTCTCTCTCTTCTGTCCTTCCTTCCCTCTCCTCTGGCTGTTTGTTCCTTCTTGTTTATATCAATGTTTTGATTCACCTCTTCCTCTTCCTCTTCCTCTCTCTCTCTCTCTTTTTCTCTCCAGTTCAGTCCAATGAAGCTCGCCCACCCACATTAGGAACCCCGTACCTCTCTCTCTCTCTCTCTCTCTTGCACCATGAGCATCGTAGCTCTCTCGCCCGTGGCCCCTGAGCCGCCGTCGCCCATGATCACCTCCATCACCCCTGTCACCCCGACCGTGGACCCTGCCGGCTCCGCCCCCCACGCTGGCCACGCCCCCCTGGGTCTGGGTCTGGGTCTGGACCACCATCAGTCCCAGGACGGACCCCCGTCCCCGGGCCCCGGCCCCAGCCAGGGCCTCGTGTCCGGGTCAGAGCCCCAGCTGGGTGGAGACCCCTCCAGGAGGTGAGAAGCCAGTTTCTCTTTCATAATTCTTACTTTTTAGTTCATGAATGAATCAATTTGTATTGTTTTTTTTGTTTTTTTCTTCCCCCAATTTCTTTAATGAGTTTTTGCAGACAGTACAGAAAAATACATCAGTTTCACATTATGTTGGAGCATCTGCATTAGAGTGAAGTATAAAAAAAGAACAAGACAAAAAGAGAACCCCAACATGAATCCCACTATCCCTCCTGACAACCCATGTCAGATGTAGTCACAGCAGACGACTAAATTATTACACAACATATAACAACATAAGTAAATAAATGAAGTACAGTTGAGACAAAAAAAACATCGTAAAATTTCCCATATCCAAATGTTGTGAGTCGGTGGAGAAACATGTTTCCATTTGAGTAGAATGGCACGCCTGGCTAGCAGGGTGGTAAAGGCCATGACACGCTGTGTAGAAACGGGGAGATTTTTAGGCAGAGGGAGACCAAAAAGAGCAGTCAGGGGATTTGGTTCTAAATTTGTGTTGAAAGCCTGTTTGAGAGTTTGGAATATATTGGACCAAAAGTTGGTCAACCTCGGTGTATTGTTTTTTTTAACATATACGCATAAATACCTGACAATTTTACCTTTTCACATTAAAGGTTTTCGAGTAAAAACTATCAACATCTAACACATTAAAGGGAACGTTCAACATTTTGGCAAACTGGCCCATTGCCATAACCCCTACAGTCATAGCAGTAGGTTTGTTACCTTTATTTGTCGGTGCAAGCTGTTTTTAGAACGGCGGAGCAGAGCCGTGAGCTGCTCAGAGCTACGCTACGGAGGCTCATTATGGGATTTCTTGGTTTCCCTCATCAAACTCATCAAATACACAATCCAACAACTCCACAACGCTCTGGTGGACAAGTTGTTGTTGGAAATACAGAGACTGCTTGATGAAAAACTGTCCCTGAAGGCAACGCGCATCAGCTGTTTTGTATTAATTTACCTCTAAAACAGCATCCAGATACTAGTTTTGTAGTACTCTATGTATACTGGTCTTGAGACCACCTGTAATTTTAGTGGGAAAGCGGCTTCTGTCTCACTTTGGTTTATGGGATGTAATTCAATAAGTTACAGATAATTCAAATAGTTGTGCTAAAGTATCTGCTTGTGTTAAACCATCTGAACAACTTGGTGTCACCATGACAACACCATGACAACAGTGGGAGGAGACTTCAGCAGGTTCTGTGCTGTGTTCTTCTGTTCAATACAAACTTTGTTCACATTAAATATGGTTTAGATTTTACATCAAATCATCTTTTTCCTTTGTAGCTGAGGAGGAATAATGTAAATATCAAGACACATGGTTATTATGTGGACTGGGACTGAATAATGTAATACGGTGTTGTGTTGACGTAGTGTTTTTGTGTCTCTCTCTCTCAGCTCAGTTTGTGTCTTCGTCCGTCCGTCTCATTGTTAAGCCCTTCATGCCTTTGTGTGTGTCTCTGCAGGTCAAAGAAACCTCCGCCGCTGCACACCGGCGCCGACTGGAAGGTCGTCCTCCACCTGCCGGAGATCGAGACGTGGCTGAGGGCCACCAGCGACCGAGTCACGCAGCTCACGCACTCGGTGGGACAAGACAGCGACAACAGACACGTGGACGTCCACCTGGTGCAGCTCAAGGTAAAACTCAGATAAACGTCTGTGACACGTCCTCGGTTCAGTCTGTGGTCCAGTTTTCTGTCCGTTTGAACTTTAGTCTGCAGCAGACTCTTTGATGTTGAAGGAAAGTGGGTCAGTGAATCAGCATCATCTCTCCTCGGCGCTGTGTGGCTTCACCTTCTTCTACACTGCAAAAACTCAAAATCTTTCCAAGAATATTTGTCTTATTTCTTGTCAAAATGTCTCAATTTTAGTCAAAACTAATCTCTTTCCACTTAAAATAAGACTCATCACCTAAAAATTTACTTGTTTTTAGATCAATTTCACTTGTTTCAAACACATTTTCACTTGAAATAAGTAGAAAAATCTGCCAGTGAAAGCACATTTTTTGTGCTTGTAATAAGAAAGAAAAACTTGCTCCAACCAAAATTTGCTTGAAAAAATTAAAAAGTGTCTAAAAACAAGCTGCTTTTTAATGTGATGAGTCTTATTTTAAGTATAATTAGATTTATTTTGACTAGAAATGACATTTTGACTAGAAATAAGACAGATATTCTTGGTAAGATTTTGAACTTTTGCAGTGTACTAGTCTGTGTTCTTCTTTGGCCTCAAGTTGTGTTGTTTTTATTTTTGTTGTGGTGAATTATTATTAGAAAAGCTGTGGTTGTTTGGCCCCTGAGGCAGGTTTACATCATCAGAGCCTCCTGGTTTCTCCTGGTTTCTCCTGGTTGTGTTTATCTGAACTCTCCCGGTGCAGGTTTGATACGAGCTACAGTAATAATCTAGAATCTTATCTGTTATGAAGCCGATAACGTGATTGAACTCCACCGTCTTGTTGTTGTTGATAAGCGCTGAGATTGAAGGAAAGTTTCCATGTCTTTGTGTGCAGGTTAACAACACCACATAGAATACAGACGACAATAAGCGTCTACATTTTAAAACTTTGAAAGTTCCTCACAAATCAACCAATGCAACTTTCACCAAAATGTCGCCCCAATACTTTAGAAACTTTTGTAACATTGGAGTCAATGTAAGAGTGGCATTTTAAACATCAGATTTTCTCTTATGAAGCAAACCGTTTAAAACAAATCACCAACAGTTCCATGCTGTCAAGATGCAATTTATGTATTATCAGATTTTTGTCTTGGTATAACAGTTTTTTGACAATTTGACAATTTTAAAATCTGCCTTGACAGCTGCTGCTTCAGAAGTTGTGAGTTCAAGTCACAAACTGCATCTAAGTTTAAATCTTCACAAACTAACAAACCGTAACGTATTAAACCTTTCTTCTCCCACAATTTTTGCTCAGTTGACACCAAATTTGCTGCGACTGCATCTTCAGACCGTCCTGCAACTGTGTTTTTGATGATCTGGACAACTGAGTCTACGGTGCATGAAAACATTTGATTGTAAACATGTATCAGCCAATTCTTGATTGATACAGTTTCAATCTTCCTGAAAAAAATTGACAATATTTTGGAGTCATGGTCGATGAGGTTCAGCAAATATCAGAAATTTAATTTTTGAAAACATTTTGAATTAGAAGCAGATTTTAATTGTGTTCCTCGGTGCACATGTGAGCTACAGTAATAATCTAGAATCTTATCTGTTATGAAGCCGATAATGTGATTGAACTCCTCCGTCTAGTTGCTGTTTATAAGCGCTGAGATCGAGGGAAAGTGGTGCACAATGTTTCTGTGTGTGTTTGTGTGTGTGTGCAGGTGCGATGACACAAACAGGAAGTAAACCACAACAAAACAGAAACATTAAACAGCTCATTTCAGATGAGATTATTTAAATTTTGATCTTTTCTAAATGTCTCAGAAAGTGAAGCCCAGAGGCAGCAGGTGGACGCGGTGCCGTGTAGCTACTAACCAGGATGGTAGAACATCAGTCTGACCTCAGGCACCCAGTCTCCCATGATGCATTGCTGCTCTGCTTCTCCTCTCCTCTCCACGGTTCTCTCCTCCTGGTTATGTAACGAGCGGCTTCGGTCGGCGAGTCACGCTGTCGACCGGTTTGTGTGTTTATGTAACTCCACTGAGGGAGCAGCATCTGCATCTTCATCATCACACGGACCGAGCTCCTCCTCTTCATCGCCACAGGGCTTTACATAAGAGAAGGAGGAGAAGGAGGAGAAGGAGGAGAAGGAGAAGGAGAAGAGGAGCAGAGTTCATGAACATGAACTCCTTCATCCATTAATCACCGATCAGCTGTTTAACGCTGCTGATGTTTTATTGATCAGAGTTTATGTTTAGTTACAGTGACTCAGATGTTTCCTCATCACCAGTCTGATGCTCACAGGGTTTCTCCTCCTCCTCCCTTCTCCTTCTCCTTCTTTCTCTACTCTTTCTCCTCCATCAAGCTCCTGCTTTGTCTCCCTTTCCTCCCTCCTCCTCTTTCTCCTCCTTCTTTTCATACTCCTCCTCCTTCTTCTGTTCCTTCTCCAGCTCCTTCTTTTTCTCCTCCTCCTTTTTCTCCTCCCTCCTGCTTCATCTCCTTTTCCTCCCCCTCCTCCTTCTCCTCCTTCTCTGCCTCCTTCTCCTCACTCCTCCTCTTCCTTCTCCTCTCTCCTTTTTCTCCTCCTCTCTTTCTTCTCCTCCTCTTCCTCTTCCCTCCTCGTCCTCCCTGCTCATCTCCTCCTCCTCTTCCTCTTCCCTCCTCCTCCTTTTCCTCTCCCCTCCTCTTTCTCCTCGTCCTCCCCTTCCTATTCTCTCCTCTTCCCCCTCCTCCTCCTCTTTCTCCTCCCTCCTGCTTCATCCCCTTTTCCTCCTCCTCCTCCTTCTCTGCCTCCTTCTCTTTTTACTTCTTTTTCTCCTCCTCTCCTCTTCCCCCTCTTTCTCCGTCCTTCTCCTCTTCCCTCATCCTCCTCTTCCTTCTCCTCCTTCTCCTCCTCTTTCTTCTCCCTCCTGCTTCACCTCCCCCTCCTCCTCCTCCTCCTCCTCCTCCCTTCTCCTCCTCCTCTTCCTCCTTCTCCTCTACCTCACTCCTTCTCTCCTCCCCCCTCCTCCTCCTCCCCCTCCTCCTCTGAACAAAACATGGCGGCAGCAGCAGCAGCAGCAGCAGCAGCAGCAGCATCAGTAGTTTCCAGTAACTGCTGCTCATCACAGAGAATCTGCTGCTTCCTGTCTCAGTCTGTCGCTGACTCACTTTCTCTCTCTCATGCAGAGCTTCATACGTAACCTGCGTCATCTCTTTTCTGTTTACAGTTTACAGTCTTCTCCCTCGGCTGCAGCTCTCTGTTTCCTCACATAGTAAATAAATATTATGCAGTGGACAAAACAGGCAAACAAAGAATCCACTAGGGCTGGGACGATACACTTTTCTCCTGATTCGATTCTTCTACGATTTTTTGGATGGCGATTTGATTTAAATTGCGATTCTACGATATTTCAGATTCTCTTGATTTTTAGTCTTTAGCATTTTTAACATTTATCTGCACACAAACACTGTAGGAGCCTATAAATTAACTTAAACCCTTTTTAAAACCTGTACTCTCTGTATGTAAAAAAGGCGAACAAATGCACATTGCACAATGTTTAAAAAATTCAACAAAAAAAATCGTCAAAAAAGATACCGCGATATTTATGTGAATTGATTTTTTCTCCCACCCCTAGAATCTACCATGTTTTTTTTATTTGGATCGTGAGCTTTTTTGCGACTGACAACTGTTTGTTGGAAAAAACAGACTTTAGACAGAATTTAACCAGAGGATGATGAATTTTGGTGATAAATGTTTGTGGCTGGTTTGTTTGCATTTCCTTAACCAGTGCTCTGTGGTTGATTCCTTCACCTCCTCAGTGTGTATACTGCAGGCTGCAGCTCACAGCTACACTGCTGCTTGTTGTTACTTACTGCAGTGAAGGGATTTTAGAAGTGGTAACAGTCAGAGGAAGGAGAAGGAACACACCTTCAGACTGTAAATAATCAGGTTTGTTTTGATTGATTATCTTATTAGAGCTTCAGGATTCAGATATTCAACGTCACAGTTTTAAGAGAAGTCAGTCACACACCTGTGTTTGTTCTGAACTCACAACAACAACGGTTCAGTGTCACACAACCAGTTTGAAGAATAAAGAATCAGACTTTTACATCCATCGTTATTGATTTCTACCTGTTTAACTTCAGTCGTCAGTCCTCACAACGTTCAGGAAACACACACACATTTGACAGCATCACTATCTGTTTTAGGTTACACAACTTTGAAGGATCTATAATGTGTGTGTGTGTGTGTGTGTGTGTGTGTGTGTGTGTGTGTGTAGTCATGGGATGTGCTGGCTCACTGCCTGGTTCTGGATGCGACTGAAGTGACAAGGTCAGACTTACAGTGACGACTGTGTGTGAGTGTGTGTGTGTGTGTGTGTGTAAGAGAGACGTACAACTGCAGCTTTGTGGTGAGTGTAACTGATGTCACTCTGACTCTGTGTGTGTCCTGCTTTGCATATGTGTGTGTGTGTGTGTGTGTGTGTGTGTGTGTGTGTGTGTGTGTGTGTGACCTGATGTAATAATAACAAGCAGTACGTTTACATTAGAGTTGAAAAAACTAATTATTGCAGACTCCAGATCCGACTGAAACACCCAGATAATGTGATCGGAAACCGTTTTTCTTCTGCATGTAAACGCCTTAATCAGACTCAAACTGGACAATGCTTGTGTGCCTGCTTCACAACAGTAAAGATGACACAAAGTGCAGCACAGAAGCCGGCCTGAACCTGGCGAAGAAAAGGAAAAAAAAGTTCATTTCACACAGTGCAGCCAGGGAGAATAGAATAGAATAGAATAGAATATACTTTATTAATTCCTTGCAGGAAATTCTTTCATCACAGCGCTCCAGTGTACAAAGGCAAAGAATATTATAGCAGAATAATACAATACAACAACTTAAAATAGGAGAAAAAGATCAATTAAATATTACAAAAATGACAAAGTTAAATATCACCAGAATTACAAAGTTAAAAACTATAAGAATAAACCCCAAAATTTGCCCCCTCCCCCCATCTTAACAATATATACAGAAGAAAATATAAGCATACAATAAATAAGTCTCTGTTGAGGTGATATAAAAGAAAAGAAAAAAGAGAAACACAAGTTTAGACATAAAACAACAACACAGAAGAAGAAAAACATAGATTCAACACAGAATGAGGACGTTAACAGACTTCATAGTGGTTTGTTGATGCTGATGAGATGAAGGATGAAGCTGAACTCTGCTGCTGTTCTCCACTGCACCACAGTGATGGAGCTGAACCTTGTTGAGTTGGATCAGCTGCTGCGCCCTCTGGTGGCCACAGCACATCACAACATCCTCTTAATACTACTACTACGACTACTACTACTACAACAGTACCACTGACATTAGAGAAAAGTCAAACCAGAAACAAACCTAGGTTTTTCTTTAACATCTGGTATAACTGATGAAGATGGATCAGATTTTTCTTCTGCAGCTGCTTCAGTTTCACTCAGACTGAACTGGGTTTATTCCCTCAGCTCAGTCACATCTGGAGCTGAAGAAGACGTCCGAGCGTCTCGCTGCTTCTTCCCTTCTTCCTTCTCCCGCTGGGTCTTTATCAGGGTTGTCATGACGATGACTGGGTGTCCTGTGCTGGGTGTGTTGGGATGTGGCAGCTTGTCAGAGCTCAGCGAGGACGACGAGACGAGACGTCGGCTCGGCCCGGTCACACACAGCTGTGACGCCTGCTGCTCTCTGTCCACAGTCCACACCCTGTCTGTGTGTGTGTGTGTGTGTGTGTGTGTGTCTGATTTGAGCTGCAGCTACAGCTCGGCCTGAATCATCATCATCATCATCATCAGTGAACTGCAGCTTTTTGTGAATGAAACTCAACCGTAAAAGACTAAAACAGATACTATTAAATTAAATAACTAACATATGACCAAAAAACTTTATAAGAACTACACTTTATTAAACATTATTCATCATTTACAAATAATTCTTCCTCCATTGATACTAATTAATCTGTAATTTATAAACACAGTTATTAATAAAATCATCTATTTTGTGTTTAATTATTATATTTTAATACTTTCTAGCATTTAGACACTAGTAGTAATGATTAGTGAGAGTGTTAATTGATGTTTTATAGTATAAGTACTGCACTGACAGTTTGGTAACGACCTGAATGAATCATGAATCTCCTAAATAACTGGTTTGTAATTGATATAATATTTGATTTATAAATGCTGACTCCATTATTTATTTAAGACAAGCTTATTAGTCCAGAGTTCACATTTTTAACTGTGTTTATAAATTACAGAGTAATTAGAATCAATGTAATACATATTTATTAATGCTCAACTAATGTTTAACAGTGTGTCGATATTATAAACTGTGACCAACGAGAGTTTCAAAATAGATTTCTACCACAAATATAAAAATAAAGCCCACACAGCAGCAGCAGCCAGTTATTTCCTGCAGCAGCTGCAAAGTACTGAGTGTTTATATCATGGACTCACTCAGCAGAACAGAAAAGTAAATAATGACGCGTCAGTAAAACCAGAGGAAACGGTTTCCTTCTTCCCTCAGTTTGTTTAGTGTGACTGTGAATAATGATCGATTGGAGCAGGTGGAGGTTGGAGCCATGAGCGCTGGTTTCCTGGTGGACAACGCCATCTAGTGGTG
The DNA here is from genome assembly GCF_905171665.1 of Trachurus trachurus. NCBI lineage: Eukaryota > Metazoa > Chordata > Actinopteri > Carangiformes > Carangidae > Trachurus > Trachurus trachurus. Next base: position 2,809,686 of record NC_139907.1, on the reverse strand, counting down.
AAAGAGTTGTATCACAGCACTGTGGAGAAACATGAGCACTGTCAGAGTTTATGACTAAACATGGAGGGGATGGTTATAAGATTATAACAATAAGAGGACAAATAAACACAATGTTCCTTCATCCAGGTCTAAAATTGAATAAAAAGTAGTACATATAATAGTTAGCAAATGTAGTGAAGCTCAACATTTCCATTTCATATCCACACACACTGCAAAAACTCAAAATATTTCCAAGAATATTTGTCTTATTTCTAGTCAAACTAATCTCTTTCCACTTGAAATAAGACTCATCACCTTAAAAATTAACTTGTTAACTAGATAATTTTTACTTGTTTCAAACACATTTTCAATTGAAATAAGTAGAAAAATCTGCCAGTGAAAGCAAGTTGTTTGTGCTTGTAATAAGAAAGAAAAACTTGCTCCACTATCAGATTTTTCTACTTATTTCAAGTGAAAATATACTTGAAAGAAGTAAAAAGTGTCTAAAAACAAGCTACTTTTAAGATGTGATGAGTCTAATTTTAAGTAGAATCGGATTTGTTTTGACTAGAAATGACATTTTGACTAGAAATAAGACAAATATTCTTGGTAAGATTTTGAGTTTTTGCAGTGTACTTTTTCATGGTCAGGGCTCCAGACTAACCTTTTTTTTTTTTTTTTTTTAACTAGGAGCACAGTGACCCCCTAACTTAAAATTTTAGGAGCATAAGCAGAAAATGTAGGGGGCACAGACTGTAAATCGACTTACAAAGCAAATATTCACATTTCCTTGTCATTCATGATCCTCACACACACGGGTCTGACACTGGTAGTGATTCCAGATACTTTGAGTCGCCCCTTCTATATTTTACCGGTGTTAAAAAAAAAGCCAAATTTACTGGTTGCACATGTGCAAGTAGACCAAAATATTACTTACACTGTCTCAAATGTTAGGGGCAAAATGCCTCCATTTAGGAGCAGACTGGAGTCCTGTGTTACCAAGACAAAAATCTGATAATACATAAATTGCATCTTGACAAGTGTTTTGCTTCATTAGAGAAATGTAATGACAGATACCAGATTCTTTGAGTCACCACTTCCACATTTCACCAGTGTTTTAAAAAAAAAAAAGAAAAACAGCAAATTTACTGGTTGCACATGTGCAAGTACAGTAGATGGAAAAAGTTACTTGCACTGTCTCAAATCTTAGGGGCCATCAGGAGCCCTGAGACTGAACATAACCTGTTATTCTGGCTCTTTCAAAAGAGAAAGAAAGACATGTAGCCTATAATAACTTGTTTATTTAATACTGAAATGTGAAAACTGACAGATTTGAGCTCCAGAAAGTTTCTCCGATCTCATCTGTTAGTTGTGTTGTTTAGCTGCCGATGGACCCAGGCTAACAGTTTCCACCCGCTCCCAGTCTTTATGCTAAGCTAAGATAAGCTAATTATCTCCAAGCTCCGGCTCTGTCTAACTACAGGCGTTTCCATGGTTACGCTCTGTTTGGAGCATTTACTGTACAGGCATCCAAACAGTTTCTCCACCGAGGCTCTTTAGTTCGTCAAGACTGGACGGAGCTGCAGGGCCGAGCGAGATTGGACGTCACCTTGACACACGGAGCATCTGATTGGACGTCACCTTGACACTCTGCTCAGCGTCCGGGTCGGACCGGTTTTATTTGCCTTAACGGCGGGCGTGGCGCCGGGGCAGATGGGAGCAGACAGATCTCCAGACTGCAGCTCTTTGAAACGGGATTCACTCCCCCCTCCCTCCCCCTGGTGATCGCTCTCTTCTTTTTCTTCATCCTGTCCTCGACGACGCACTTTTCTTTCTTTCTTTTCTTTTATCCTCTCCTCCGTCTCTCTCCCTCCCTCTCTCATATATTTATAATGCATTCGCCTGCAGGGCATTTTTCTCTAACCTGACCTTGCCACAGAGAGACTGTAGGACATGATTATAGTGATGCAACCACTGTTCCTGTGTGTGTGTGTTCAGTGTGTGTGTGTGTGTGTGTGTGTGTGTCGGTATGCCAGCCTCTCAGCCATTCTTAGCATCCGGCTGCAGGCGCAGTGTAACAGCTGCATGGAGAATGTCCTGGGCTGCTCTGCTCTGGGTGTGAGCACACTGTACAATTTACACTTGTCACACATGCACACACACACAATCACACACACACAATCACACGCACACACACACACATGCGCGCGCTCACGTGTTCCTCAGACACAGATGCAGCAGTAATTTTAGTGATTCAGTCGTTCGACGTTACAGCAGCAACTTTATGAATACTGTCATGTAGAGGAGAGATGGGGAGTTTAATGAGAAGTTAGATAAGAATACATTTAGAGAAAATTTAAAAATATAAACTTGACTTGGATTAGACTCAGACTGAAACACTGAGGAGTTGAGACCAAACCAGACTCTTCTTTGCTGACTTGGACTTCAGTCTGTTTATGTCTGTGCCTGGCATTCTTAACTTTAAACGGATAGTTCAACATTTTGGCAAATTGGCCCATTGCCATAATCTCTATAGTAGCAGTAGGTTCGTTACCTTTAATTGTCGGTGCAAGCTATTTTTAGAACGGAGCTACGCTACGGAGGCTCATTATGGGATTTCTTGGTTTCCCTCATCAAACTCATCAAATACACAATCCAACAACTCCACAACGCTCTGGTGGACAAGTTGTGACCTGCACATTCACCACACTATGAGATAATAACACAACGTTACCAGACAGAGTTGTTTTAGAGGGAAATTCATGCAAAACCGCTGATGCGCGTTGCCTTCAGGGACAGTTTTTCATCAAGCAGTCTCTGTATTTCCCTCTAAAACAACTCTGTCTGGTAACGTTGTGTTATTATCTCATAGCGTGGTGAATGTGCAGGTCACAACTTGTCCACCAGAGCGTTGTGGAGTTGTTGGATTGTGTATTTGATGAGTTCGAGAGTGTAAGTAGAAAAATCTGATACTGGAGCAAGTTTTTCTCTCTTATTACAAGCACAAAAAACTTGCTTTCACTGGCAGGTTTTTCTACTTCTCTCAAGTTGTTTGACTAGAAATGAGACATTTTGACATGAAATAAGACAAATATTCTTGGAAAGATTTTGAGTTTTTGCAGTGCATGAACATGTATTCAAGTAAAGTGTTACCTCGATTCCTCTGCCCAGATACAGATTCACCGGTTCCTCATTGTTCACTAACAAACAGATGAATCTTTATTCAAACACTTTATGCAACACGTTCAGAGACTTACTGTACAGAGTCAAAGTTTGTGTAACTTTGTGCAGTGATCCGTGTGTCCCACAAAGCTTTATTTAAACACGGCCCAGAACAGGCCCGCTGCTGACTGTCTCCCAGCTGTCGTGTTATTCCTGTCTCCTGATGTCACCGCGGCCGCCACGCCAGGAATGCTGGGAAGTGGTGGCATTGACGTTGACGAGGACGAGGAGGAGGAGGAGGGATGGATGCATGTTATGTAAAGGAAAAGGAAAGAGGACACAAGGAAGGACAGAAAGGAAAGGAAGAGTGAGAGTGTGGTTCACTAGGTTCAGCCGACCTTTTCACCTCAGTCACACTCGAATATCACGAGAGTCAGCGAACACCCCGGGTCTGCAGGACAACAGGTCGTCAATCGACTATTGACCGTTATTGATCAGGAAACGGATGCGTCGACGCTCCGTCACAGGATCAGAGAGGAGACTGTAAAATGTTCTGACACTTTCTCACCTTCAATATGTTGAATAAAGAGAAGGAAACAGAAGCAGGACTTTGTTTCGTTTACGTTTTCACAGAGGAGTGAAGGAGGGAGTGAGTTATGGCTGAGGAGAAACCCAACACCTGGTTAGTCTCTGCTAACTGTGTTTACTTTACCGTGACCAGCTGTGGTGAAGGAGCAGCAGGGGATCATGGGAGTTATAGTCTTCTTCAGCTCTGTCACCCTCTAGTTTTGGCAAATTGGCCCATTGCCATAATCCCTATAGTCATAGTAGGTTTGTTACCTTTATTTGTTGTTGCAATTCATTAATTTCTTGGTTTCCCTCATCAAACTAATCAAATATACAATCCAACAAGGTAAATACAGAGACTGCTTGATGAAAAACTGTCCCTGAAGGCAACGTGCATCAGCAGTTTTGCATGAATTTTCCTCTAAAACAACTCTGTCTGGTAATGTTGTGTTATTATCTCATAGCGTGGTGAATGTGCAGGTCACAACTTGTCCACCAGAGCGTTGTGGAGTTGTTGGATTGTGTATTTGATGAGTTTGATGAGGGAAACCAAGAAATCCCATGAGCCTCCGTAGCGTAGCTCTGAGCAGCTCACGGCTCTGCTCCGCCGTTCTAAAAACAGCTTGCACTGACAATTAAAGGTAACGAACCTACTGCTATGACTATAGGGATTATTATGGCAATGGGCCAATTTGCCAAAATGTTGAACTATCCCTTTAACTGTATTTTATTAGGATTTTATGTGACAGATCAACACTGGAAGCAAAGTTTTACATCCCAGAGTTCGAGGGGGTATGAATACTTTTGCGAGGTGCTGAACATCTCACATGAGGAGACTGATGTCGACCTTCAGGATGAATAAAACACGTTACTGTCACACACACATTAATTATTATTTTAATGATGAAACATGAATTCTCTCCAGGAAATAGCCTTAACCTTCACTTCTCTACTCCGTCCCCTCTCTCTCTCTCCCTCTCTGCCCACACCCCTCACAACTGTCACACAATCGGCAGCTGTTGCATTGCAGACTACGTGTGTGTGTGTGTGTGTGTGTGTGTTGAAAAGCACGTCGGGTAGATTCCTGTTCATACAAACAAAAACAGTGGAAACAAAACTTTTAATTGCGATAAGATGTTGCTGGTAGATGATGAGATGGTAACATCACATCCCTGTTTGGTTATTTTGTAACAATAATTTTGACTTTGAGCATTGGATTTTAAAGGTACATTGTGTATGAATTCCTCCCATCTAGCGTTGTGGTTGTATATCGCAAGCAACTCAGTCGTATTTTTCATGCTGCATTCACGTGAAATTGGGCAGACGGCAGACGGACGACAGTCGTTGCACGTAACGGCATAAACAAGCCTCTATGTAAACAAGACAGACGTTTCCGTGGTTTCCTACCGTCACGCTGCCACTGAAGGTAAAAACATGGAGACACCACATGGCAGCAGCACCGAGCTTACCCGCTCCATGTAGATATGAATGATATGAACGGATCATTCAGAGCTGAAAGGAACACTTCACTTTGTTGATGGGGGGGATTACTGGTTAATGAAAAACAGACTTTTGAACCAAATAATCGATATTCGTGACTAGATAACAGGAGAAGTTACATAATGCCCCTTTAAAAAGGGTTAGTGGGGAAGGGGAGAGAAAGGGGGAAAGTCCAGCAGAGTGGGAAGAACGACACCCAGCAGCAGAGCGACTGTGTGTGTGTGTGTGTGTGTGTGTGTGTGTGTGTGTGTGTGTGTGTGTGTGTGTGTGTGTGTGTGTGTGTGTGTGTGTGAGGGGGGTGGGTGAGGTTGGTCCTAAAATAACCTTCCCAACTGTTGTCACCCCTCCTCTCCCTAACACCAACACCAAGAAGCAGGTCACCACACACACACACACACACACACACACACACACACACACACACACACACACACACACACACACACACACACACACACACACACACCCTCTCAGTGGGTCAGCGTGTCCCACATGTCAGTATCAGTGTGTGTGAGTTCTGCTCAGAGGAAACACACACACGCTGCTGCTTCAACTCTTTTAGTTTTTAACCCACGTTGAAGTCGGAGGAACTTTTTTTTATTATTATTCTTTAAAA